>NC_138905.1:196579743-197779743 GCF_965231255.1 Vanellus vanellus | reverse complement strand
ATGGGTGATCACGTAGCTGCAGCATTGCCAAGTTCAAGAATGGAAAATCACCAGAATATTTTCCTGGTGTCTGGATATCTGTTCTGCACTTCTCAATGCTTCCAGCACCCAAAATAGGTGGTGTTAACCTAACATCCCTGCTACCTGAAGATAGCATGTTTTTTGGCACAGGAACCTTGAATTAATTTTTATCCAGTGTGTCATTTCATTTCCACATTTGCAATGAGGACTAAGGTAGCTGTTAACTGTTTGTTCAAAAATAGTTAACAAAGACAAAAATTTGATCATGTGTAGTTCTGTGTTGGTGTATAAACACACTGCTATGATGAAATATCCAAAAGCAGTCAAGTTTCTTCAGGAAGAAAATGCTTGAACTGGAATTCTTAAATCTCACTACTGTGCTGACATTTCTGAAGTTACTAGTTTTTAATGTATGCACCTATGCATATAAAAATCATTGTTTTTTTTTAAATTCCAAGAACAAGAAACGTCGAGAACGCCGAGATCTACTAAGACTGCAGTTACTGCGAATTTTTGAACTACTTGCTGATGCTGGTGTTATAAGTGACAGGTAGGACTATCACTTGTCATAAATAAGTGAAATAATTTTCAGTGTTTACAACACTGAGTTTATGTCATTATGTTCTTTGAAGAATTGTAAATTCTGTCAGATATTGGGAGATTTTTATTAATTTCTTCAGAAAGCTGAAGTATAACTACACTGTTACTCTGTATTAATGTACGACTTTCCTTCATGCTAGTACAAATGGAGCCTTAGAAAGAGATACATTAGCCCTTGGAGCCTTGTTCTT
Organism: Vanellus vanellus; assembly: GCF_965231255.1. Classification (NCBI taxonomy): domain Eukaryota; kingdom Metazoa; phylum Chordata; class Aves; order Charadriiformes; family Charadriidae; genus Vanellus; species Vanellus vanellus. Next base: position 197,778,931 of record NC_138905.1, on the reverse strand, counting down.
AGAGTATGTTGATCTGACTCGCATGCTTCTGGAGGCTGAAAATGATAAAGAAGTCGAAATCCTTAAGGATATGAGAGCACATTTCAGTGCAATGATTGCCAACTTGATTCAGTGTGTTCCAGGTATGGTGCTAAATTATCTTAATGTACAATGAAAATGCGTTTAATATATGTAGTGGAAAAGTATTTTTTTATTACCTTTTTCCTGTGCTTTTTTCACTGCTTGTGAATTGTCATATAATGAATGTAAAAGGGAATGTGGATAAAAATGTGTTCAAAAGTCCATTAAGAGTCAAATGAAAAAATAGTAAAGCTTGTTGAAGCTTGTAATATACATATATATAAGAATCATGTCTTTAAAAGCCCAGCAAAGAAATTGTCTGTGACGTCTAGGGGCTCCAGATTTCTTTGACATAAGGCCTTCTTTGCTTCCTTTTGGCTTTATTGCCAGACTATAAACTCAGACAGGGCTTGAAAAATATAGGTAGGTGCAGAAAAAGTACAATATTAATGTAATGAAAAACTTGCCTGAGGTGTTGAGACTATATCCTATGTTACCTGACTCCAGCTGCATAGCAAAGATTTCTCAAATTTTTTCATGTTTTTTATATATTGCAAGATCACTTCAGAAATGTAACGTAATTCCAATAGGAAAAAAAAAAGGATAAAGTCTGGAGATTACTCAGTCTATGATGTCTCCAGATCATTTATGACAGGACGTAAAAGCATTGGTAGCAACAAATAAGAAGGAATGCCAAAGAGTACAGTAAGGGAATAAATAATGAACACATGTTTTCATGTATGTTCCCAGTGTGCAAATTTTGTCGAAGTGGTATAGTTGCTTTCAACTGTGAGATGCACAAAAAGTACATAATAGTTGAACAAGATAAGGAAAAAATGGCATCCCTGCTATTCTCATTTAAGACAGTAAAAAAATACCCTTTGAGCTGAAGTTCTTAGCTGCTCCTAAGAAAAAAAATACTGAATTTCTTTCCTTTATTCCTTTTCTGAATGATGCTCATTAACGATATAGCATTTCTTCAGTAGTTATTTTGCCAGGAGTATTTGCAAAGGTGTTCCTCTCATTCTCATGTTCCACAGCGCACATGACAAATGACTGCGTGTTATATGAATTTTCCACAATGAAACAGCCATGTTGTATGTGTTGAGAGAATACAATAATAACTGATGCATTTCAATAATTCAGAAATGTGTTTTCTGCTAACAAGACAGCTTTAAAATACATCAATAACTAACAAAGCCATAACATTTAACTCCTAGCAAACAAATGCTTATTGTGTCAACATCTGTCATCTTTAGCCACTGTTCATATTGATTTGCATTAGTATTGTCTAGTTAGACTTTGTTGGTTTCCAGCACAGTTTCCAGGTGAAAAATAATTGGCCAGTAGCAGTTTGCCAATCTCTTTAATAAATGGAGTACTGCCTCTGCTATCATGTTTTACTTAGGGGAATTAAAACTACTGTTTAAAAGATTTCTCTTTTTTTTCTCCACATGGTTAAGAATTCATAGATATTATTCATTTGCTGAGGTAATTTAGCTGTTCAGAAAATATGCCACAGCATTTTCATAAAGAAACAGGCACCAAGTTTCTTTTATTTCTTGTCCCTACCTGTTACCGTATTAGAATTAAGCCATATGTATTGTTTGGGCTAGCATTTAAAAGATTGGGAAAAAAAAAGTAAATATTTGCCACCAAAGGAATGCAGGAGGCAGTGAAAAGCCCGATTCTATAACTTGTTTCTTGCATGCTGTTTCTAAAGTCAGATGTACATGTTTGTATAACCACACCTTAATTCAGAACTGAAGGTTCTTAGAAATGAGCTACATCTTGTTCACTGTTAGACTTTTAAAAGGAGCTTAGATACTTGGGAGTAAGTGTATGTTGAGCATTTAAGAGAAACTCCCTTTTTGTAGAAATTTGAAATTCATGTCATCATCTCTGCCACATGAATGTGTGTCTCACATTAACAAATCACAACAATTTCTATTTCTGTTCACTTAGTTCACCACAGGAGATTTCTCTTCCCTCAGCAGAGCTTGAGGCATCACCTGTTCATCTTGTTCAGCCAGTGGGCAGGACCTTTCAGTATTATGTTCACACCGCTGGACCGGTACAGTGATAGAAATCATCAGATTACAAGATATCAGTATTGTGCATTAAAGGTATTAAAGTTTCACTGTCAAAATCAGTAATAGCAGTTTTCTAGTCTAAATAAAAGTAATTGTGGGGTTTATTTTCTTTTATTTCACAGAAATTTGAATTGGGATACTTGATGCGGACTTCTATAGCCATATGTATGTGTACAGTGGTATCATAGAGTATAGCAGTATGAGCCACTGAAGTTCTGCATTTTTTCCTTTGTAGACACTTTTCAAGGCTAATTATTTTCAAAACCAGAGTGCATTTTAAAATTTTACGTAGCTGTTCATTAACAGCTTATCAGATTCAGTGAGGGGAGATTAGGGTCTGAAATTAAATATAGTACCAATTGGCTATCACATGCACATCTCAGGACTGCCTCCCACGCTTGCCTGGACACATGCTCAATAATAATAAAACACTTCTGCGGCAAAACCAGTTGCGGCTCACCCACAAAAGTAAACTGGGAAAATAATAACTTATGTACTTGTATAATCTGCATCACTTGGTGTACAACAATTTTAATTTCTGCAGAAAGATACTATTAAAAAATCTGTGTATTTTAATTGGTTTTGTGGCTTGATTTGTAAAGACTGGGTAAAATGATAAAATGTATCTTGAAGAATGGGGAAACTGGGCTGTAATATTCCTGCCAAAATGCTTAAATTCAGCATTATCTTGAAATCCAGTGACATCTATAGCAACATAATAATTGAATTCTAGCAAAATCAGCTGTTACCATTTTCACCATTGTTCCCTCAAAAATAAAATCAAGTTGCAGTCCTGTTAGCCTGGACCTGAGCTCAAATCAGTTTGGAAGGTTCATTCTTGTTACTTTTTTGTGTAACTTAAGTTCCTTGTGTTTTTAGGCCATGTCAGCTGTGCTCTGCTGTGGACCTGTATTTGATAATGTTGGTCTTTCCCCTGATGGATATCTTTACAAATGGCTTGATAACATTCTGGCTTGTCAAGATTTACGTGTAAGTACTCCTCAAAATGCAATACTGATGAATAATTTTAATCTCTCTACTGGGTGAGTAAAGAGTTTGTGGCTGTAAGAACTATAACTGTGTAAGTTCTCTTTTGAGCAGGAAACAATAGCTTTATGCAAGGTTCTAATACAAAAGTGTAATTAATTTAAAAGCATTAAAACATCAAAAGAATTATTATTTCTGAAAATATAATGTAGGTAAATAATAAGCCAAAAAATTGCCCTTCTGGCTCAGTGTTGCTTGCAACAGAAATTTGGGCTTTTCATCTGCTGATAAAGAAAGGTTAAAAATGGCTTGAGCTCAAAAATATTTATATTTCTATTTGGAGGACTTGCATCCACCTGCTTCAGGTTTCTGTGGAATAAGAATGTGAAACCCCTTCCTGCTTGGTAACACAGACGCTGATGAAACAAATCTGAGTGAAAACGAGTGGGTGGATCTTCCAAAGAAGTCAAGAGGATAGATGATTCAGGAGAGGAAAGAAAGATTTTTATTTTTTTTCTTTTTAAAGAAAGTATAACAGAATATTCTTGCAGTTTGCTGTTCCATTTCTGTGAAGATGCATTTTGACTTTGTAACTACTCAGTCATATTTCTGTACTTATAGCTGATTGGACTATCTCTTTGATTAAGGAGGAGTAGATTGGTGATTTAGATCAAATGGAGAGATGATCTTTCTCTTTGTGGTGTGTTGCATTTTGACCTGCTGTTCTCCCTAAAGTCTCCTAACAGCAGAGGTGACTGTGATTGCTAAAAAAATGCAAACAGCAAAGCCTAAAGGCTTGTGGAGGAGCTAGAGGATACACGCTGTAGAAATGATCATTCATTAGGAAAAAAAAGGTTGGACAAAGTAGAAGGAAGAAAGGATAGCTACAGAGAAAATCTTTCAGAAACTAGATATGTTGGTAAGGCTGGAGCTGTAAAGATATAAGTCATATATATAATCGAAATTCTTATGGATGTGGGAAGGAAACACACAGAACATGACAAAAGATACACTTCTCCTCCTGGCATGTTTTCATTATTCTCAACAAACAGTATATCACCATGTCTTATTGATCATTAGTATATACCACTCATAAAGTAACTGGGGACAAAAAATTACCTTTAACTTCTCCCCTTGAAGTGCAAATTTTGAATACGATAGGTGAAATTTGTTTCCCCTAAGGTAATCACTATAATTCACGATTAATCATTGTAACCAAGGACTGTAACTAAACTGCATTGCCTATACAACTAGTTCATATTTAGATAAGAAGGATCCTAACTGGTCCATTAACATCACCAAAACACAGAATCACAGATGGTAGGGGTTGGAAGGGACCTCTGGAGATCATCCAGTCCAACCCCCCTGCCAGAGCGGGGTCACCTACAGCAGGTTGCACAGGACAGCGTCCAGGCGGGTTTGGAATGTCTCCAGAGTGGGAGACTCCACAACCTCTCTGGGCAGCCTGTTCCAGTGCTCTGCCACCTTCAAAGGAAAGAAGTTCCTCCTCATGTTTAGGTGGAACTTTCTATGCTGCTTTCCAGTAGGTCAGCCCCTAACCTGTACTGATGCACGGGGTTATTCCTCCCCAGATGCACTACGCTACACTTGCCCTTGTTGAATTTCATAAGGTTTCTCTCTGCCCAGCTCTCCAGCCTGTCCAGGTCACACTGAATGGCAACACAGCCTTCTGGTGTGTCAGCCACCTCTCCCAGTTTTGATTAAATATAATTTACAGTCTTTACAGGTAGTTGCCTACACTTGGTGACAGAGTACTATTAGACATTAGTGTTGGTGTTCCAGTGCAATCCTGTACTGAAGGACCACAAAGGCATAGTCTTACTTGGGATGTGTTTGTAGCAGTGGTGGTACTAGGATTAAGTGATACAAGGTCTTTAGGGAGAGCTGTTAGATTGCTTGATGTAGTTGGATTAAACATACAGGTTTCCATAGCCCCAGGCTTGCAAAAGGTATTTTTCTTTGTCTGTCTTGCTTCTGTGTTAGTCAAAAGAAAGATAAACGTGAAAGTGTGTCTCTTCGTGAAACTCACATGAAGTAGGAAATAAACGTTTAGCAAATCAATTAACCAATACAAATGGAAGTTGACCAAGAACACCGATCAAGTGTCTTAGATTTTCCAAAGATTCTGCTTTCTTCTGTTTGTAATTTTGGAAACCTCCTTTAAACATTTTTCGTTTATGTAGTCTTCGTACATACCATTTTCTTTTACTTATTTTGAATATTCCGTTTTCTCCTTGTTTTGCCTATGTCACTCTAAGAATTGTAGAGAATGAATATACCTGATCTCACCAGTCATGTTTTGACATATGTTTATATGCTCAGGTTCATCAGCTTGGCTGTGAAGTTGTAGTCCTGTTGCTAGAATTGAATCCCGATCAAATCAATCTTTTCAACTGGGCTATAGATCGATGTTATACTGGATCATACCAGCTTGCCTCTGGATGTTTCAAAGCCATTGCAACTGTGTGTGGAAGCAGGTATTTCTTAATCTATTAATCTACAGTTTCAAATGTAAAGAAAACTGAAGGTTCAGCTTGTGTTGTAAAGAATTGTCGGTCACACGCTTACATTATATCCTCTCAAACAACTCTTGGGGACTGTATCACTTTATTTCCTTGATTCTGAAAACAAGGTGCTGTGCTTGGTAGAAGATGCTCTTACTATATGTATATTTGAAATCTGTGGCATTTTTATGCTATTTTGCTCAGGAAGATGCAAAATAATCACAACACTTTAATTTGAACATAGGTCATAAGTCTAGTTTCAGAAGATTTGGCGTGGTTTTTCGTATACTTTATAAAAGGAAAAATGCTTTAAATGTTACTAGTTTGAAAGTAGTTATTTTGTTCTTTTTCTAACTGGCTTTGCTTTGATTTTGTAACCGGTTCCTTTTCTGTAGACTGGTGTCATCATTGCTGCTAATGCTAAGCAAGCGCAATCTACATGAAGACACAAAATGCAAATACCGCTTTTGTGTCAGGCCTTCATAAAACTGTATCCCTTTTTCGGTGTTTTTTCAAGACAAAATTTATAGAGACATTCAGTGATAGTCTAAAAAATGAAGATAATTTGCATCTAATTAAAATAAATCTGAAAATTTTACTCTTGACAAAAAATAATTTGGCAAGATGTCTGATCAGCATAGTTCAATAGAGAAATACTTGGGATATAGCAAATCAAAATAATTCAAGTATTTTAGAATTTATCTGTAAAAATATTTTGTTCTTACAGGAATAACTAGACTATAGACTGCATTGTACTGAGATTTTAAAAACATGAATGGAATTTTGTATTTGCAAATCCTGTTATTTTAAGAGTTTTTTGGTTTAATGAACACATAAACATATCAGGTTTTCAGCCAGTCTTTTTTCCTCAGATTCTGTTACCTATGCCACTGTTTCCTAAAAATTAATCTTTCCCACACCTGCAATAAAAATTGAGAGTGTGATCTGCGTGATTTACTTTGAAGGGGAAGTCCAACTTCTATCAAATTGGGGATTTTTATTAATATTTGAAAGCTATTAACAGTTTTTCCTCTGTCATCTATCAACATGTATAGAGAGGCTACTGCTTAAACTAGTTGTAAAATGAGCAGTAGTGTATCTCATTGCTGATGTCTGTCTTTCTACAGAGAAGCTACTTCCCTTAACTTCTTTTTTATTATTCTTTTCTAAACTTAGCGGAAGGACAAAGAGACATGCACAGAGGTTAGATTGCAGCTAGTATTTGGAATTATCAAGAATGTCCCATACCACACATGTATCTGCCATATTTTTTAACGCTAAAATGTCCAAATGGGCATTCTGCAGCCATCCAGGAGCACAGTAGCTCACATCTAGGATGAGAAATAGGTGGTTCATAATTCAATCATCACGTGCATTTGCAAATCATCATGAGAAAGCAGAAACTTATTTAGTGAAAATCCAAATATTGTGACATGGGAATTGCTTTTTCTGGCAATATTCTCATTTAACATTTTAATATGTTTACCCTTACGATTAATATTGACTTTATAGATAGTGGACTTTTTGAAGCAATTCTTCACGTTTACTCTTTGAAAACAATTTTGATAGAAGTGTCTAACACCTGGAAATGTGGAAATGTTCATGTCAGAGATAGTGTCTTTTCTCCAAAGGGACTGTTTTAATTGCAGCTTAGCTTAAGAAGTACTTTATCCCTTGAAATTTTTGTGCTATCCATCTTCTCTCATGGGTGTTGGACTGTTCTGTAAACACTTTATGTTATAAATGTAAATGAATTAACAGTTACAGACACAGGTATTGCGTTTCTCGCTGTGGGTAACTCAGTGCATTCCTAAGCATTAGTCTAAGGTAATTATAAATAATCCCTCCTTTCTTTCCATTCACCAGATGGCCCTTTGATCAGCAGCATGTATTCATAAGAGCTCCCTTTCCCATATTCTGGTGGCAGAACAGAGAAAAGAAAGCTGCTCTTTAGACCGTATTACAGAGTGAATATAATCTGCATTCCTCACCAACATTCACAAAAATATGCTGTTTGTTCTTCTAGGAACTATCCTTTTGATATAGTGACGCTTTTAAACTTGGTGCTGTTCAAGGCATCTGACACCAACAGAGAGATTTATGAAATTTCCATGCAACTTATGCAGGCATGTATCAGCTACTTTTTTTTGAAACAACCAACTGCATGTGTCCTATCTTTGGGGTTTTGTGTTAACTTCTTATAAAGTACTATTTCTTTGCTTTTCAGTTTTGTTTTGAAAATAAACAGTTAGTTTTGTCTTAGCTGTGATTATTTATGGGAATATTTACATAAAAAATAATGGAAAATGTTAGTTATGGTGTCTATCAAATTTTGGAGAGTATACTCAGAAGCACATAGATCATTTTCTGATATGTAAACATGAAATGCTTGCGTTTCCTTAATTAATGGATTTTTACTGTCTCATTATTTTTTTCTGTTTCGCAGATCCTTGAATCGAAGCTTTTTGTTTATTCAAAAAAGGTAGCTGAGCAAAGACCCGGCAGTATCTTGTATGGTACGCATGGTCCACTGCCACCTCTTTACAGTGTCTCACTTACCCTTCTTTCATATGAACTAGCAAGGATGTATCCTGAACTTACCCTTCCACTTTTTTCAGGTACCTGTATCTATTTGACATATTATCTACTTTACATTTTTGTACAAATGGTAGAGTGCTAAGACATTTCCACCTGTGAACAGCATTTCTGTTTATAAATTTAGCTTGACCTGGTTTTATTCTAGTTCAGGGCAAATCAGATTTAGGAATGCAAGATATATTTCCAACAGGTACTTACGCAAATTACAGAACAGCTATTTAAAAACCTCAGTTGGGGATTCTGTGCTGCGTGTGCCATCTTAGGGTAACTTTGAAATTACAAGGGCCCTGGATAAGTTAAAGAGACATTGGCACTCTCTACTATAATGGGTTCTGGTGTTAAGCATAGTGATTCTTCTTATACATACGTTTATATAGATGATACTTGTGTTGATAGAATTCTTAATTTTATATAAACATGACTTTAACTTTGGGAAGATCGATTGCATGTGTCCAGTTTTACCAATGGTTCAAGTCACTCTGAATGACTGATCTCTACCTTCTCTTGTTTGCCACATCTGCAAGTCATTAATATCATTTTAATTTCATCAGGAATACATTTTGTCAGGGTTACTGAGAAAAACGTTAAAGAATCAGACCTGCAGGAGCACCATTCAGAATATGCCCACTCTGAGAGCATTCCTGGGAACAATTGCATTTTGAGACCTCTGCCTGTTTTAATCCATCATCTCATGTGTTGCTCTAGTTTTTAAATAAAGGAATGCAATGTCTGTAATCGTGGGAATTCTTACTGGCTCTTAAAAACGCTTTCTGTTGTTTTTACTCAGTCTGTAGGGACTGGAGGAAGGGTAAAGGAACAATACATCATCCATTTCTTAGTGCCCAAGATACCATGAGTTATAAATAATTGGTGTAGCGAAATTCTGATGGCTCATTTATCTTCAAAAAAGCAAATATTGTTCATTATTACTGTTACCATCTATTCACATTGCTCTAGTGGCTATGTTGTTTAAAAGAATTCAGATACATCAGTCCAAATCAGAGCCCCTTTCTATACATCTAGAATCGTAAGGAGAGAGAACAGTGTATATCGTGAAGATTTTTAAAAATCAGGCAGTGAGGAAAGAGAGGAAATGTTAACTGTAGTGATTTTACAGAAGAATTCTGGTAAAGAGAGCTAATATGTGGTTCGCCTTGGCAGGAAGCCTGTCACTTTATTTCTTATCCCAGATTTTCCAAATCCCTTTCCCTGACAGTGCCAGTTCTTTTTTTCATAAACTATATAAAGTGCTGTATACAGCATTCCTGGACTGGCAGCCGACTACAAATTTTACAGGGCTTCCCACACGAAATAAGGCTCCTAATATATGCAAGGTGTTTTTGTAAACTCAGTATAATAAGTGCTAAGATTTAAAATATAGCTTAGAAAAGTAGAAGCTGATGGGGAACTTCTAATTTTGCAGAACATTTTTTGTATGTTTATTGTAATTCTCCAAAAGCTCTTGAAATTCTAGAATAACAGCAAGTAACGGAATTATCCTTTTTCCTCTTTATTGACATCCTTTTCACTTAGTACATAATATGGCACAGTAACAATGACTGACTTTCTCTTTCTAAGCCCAGACTATGTTAGTTATTTTAGACAGAACACCTGACCAATTGCTTGCTATTATTGACCATTAAATTAATGTTTCTGTCAAGGAAGCCCAGATACGTGCTTCTGTATGCTTGTGGTTTGCAAGGTCAGATGGTCTAACACATCAGATATCTGATTTAAACTGTGTATATAAGGTTTCCTTCATAAACTAACATGTTGTCCTTTTCGACTCGTACTGGTTTAGAGGTAAGCCAGCGATTTCCAACAACACATCCGAATGGAAGACAGATCATGCTTACCTATCTGCTACCATGGCTTCATAATATTGAACTTGTAGACAACAGACTGCTCCTCCCTGGTTCAAGCCCTACCACTCCGGAAGATGAACTGAAGGATAAGGATGGGGAAATAGCAGTCACAAGTGGACTAAAAGGCAATGGCTGGGGCTCTCCTGAGGCCACCTCACTGGTTCTTAATAATCTCATGTATATGACAGCCAAGGTAAAAGAGCAAAACAAACAAACAAAAAACAACCCGTAAATCAGTTTCTGCAAAATTCAAACTTATGTTTCTTAAGCAAAAGGTACTTAGGCTTCTTCCGTCTGACACAAGAAATTTTGCAGTGGAACAGTCTATACTAATCAGACACAACCTTCATTTTGAAGAAGTTCCTTCACTTCTAAGGACAATGCCAAAACTGTTCCCTTTCAAAACATGAACAAAGAGAAGTATTTTACCCTTTTTAAAAAAAACCCAAACTTAAAAGTGAGCGCATTAAGGATTAGTTATAGAGGAACTAAGTTCACTTCCCTCCTGTATCACCTCCAGGTTAATGTCTAAGGCAGCAGATGAGAGTTTATTTGGGGGTGAGAATGAGCACCTGGAATTTGTCCTACTTAAGCTCTTGTACTTTCTAGGAAACACTTAAATATTCTTTAAGAGAGAGAAAAGGAAAAAATCAGAATAAATTTCTAAGGTGCTAGTTAAAGCATTCTTTTGTAAATGGGAAGATATTTTACATCTCAGATCCTGATAAAGGACCAGGGATTCCTTTTTTTTCAATTACTTTTTAATGTGAAATGCCTAAGCAGCTGGTGAAGAAGGTACTGGGAACCCATCTTTTCCTTCTCTTTGGTGAGTTGCAGGCTGCTATACTAGTATGCTGTGCCTGCTCTGCCACAGCTTTTATCGGATTAAGTACCTATGTCTAAACTGCTAAATAGATAAACTCCAGGAAGTAATTCCTGGTACCTTTGTCATAGGGGATGGAGCAGTTCACATTTGCTATCCTGTTCAGGGTTAATCCTCTTTTGAGCAGAATGTCTGTCTACGTGCTACGTAGCAGTTGATTCTGGATCTTGTCTCATGTTGAGGCTCTGTAACTAAAACTTATTATTTTGTGCACATTTTTTCATACGAGTATGTCTGAAGTCATGTGGGGGCTGTGCTTCAGCCCACCAGAATGTTTTTTGACACCTGTTGCGTATCCAGGGCATGATACTGCCTTATGAATTATCTGATGGTACAAACTCTCTAGGATGTTATTAGAGGAATTTTGTGGGTTGAAAACAGATGTGGCGCAGTCTCACCTTTACTGCCAACCAGCAGCAGCCCTTGGGGCAAGTTGCTTCCAAAACCACACAAAAGTTTTTCTTCTAGAGTGAACAAATATGCTTTCTTCAAACCATATTGATTGACCTAGCTTTGAGGCTCTGTGTGTGCTAAAGGAACTGGCACCTGGAAGTGCCACTGTAGATGACAGTAGATGTAGAAGCCAGTGACAGTGCAGATGTAGCTAATATGTATTAAATACTTTTCAGTAGAATAGCATGACCTGGAGATTACCACTCCTCTCCTAGCAGAATGTCAGTCTGTGCAGTGGTTAAAACAGTCTTCCTAAAGTGGGAGCCAAAGATTTTACGTAGGAAACAGAACAACTTCAATTCTAGACTCCTGCATCCTGGATGCGTGCACTAACCATTTCAGTGACAAAAGGGAGTCATTCCTATAACTGTGTTTTGCAAAAGAGAGCAAAAGCTGCTGGTTTTGCAATGTGGAAGCAAAGGACTGTCTAATGCTTTATTCTACGAGGATTTACTCAGGAGGGAGGTGCCGGATTGCTCAATACCATGAACGCTGAAGCACTTAGGTACAGACACGCAGAAACAGAACTTCATTTGCTTGAGCAGCTGTAAAGATGAAACCCAATAAACTGCTTGATTTTAGGAGCACCCTTTAAATTTACATTCCTGAAAGACTTTTTTTGTGATTTATGTCCTGAAAGACTTTTTTTGTGATTTATGTCCTTCTGAACCTAAATACTTTTAAATAGACTTTGTGCTTTGAAGTCTGTCAGGTAGCTTTTGAAAATACTGTTTTGTCACTGGTTACAGCATTTTACTGTTGCTTTTGCATGAGAAAATGCTCTAAAAGAGCATGCTGTAGTTTGGAGGTCGGCATATTTCAAGAAATGTCTGTTTCTGATCCTTTGCAGTATGGAGATGAAATTCCTGGACCAGAGATGGAAAATGTCTGGAATGCTTTGGCCAACAATGAAAAATGGAGTAACAACCTTAGGATAACACTGCAGTTTCTCATTAGTTTGTGTGGTGTTAGCAGTGATACCATCCTTTTACCTTATGTAAGTGTTCGCACTTTATTTTATTTACTGTTGGTGGCACAGGTTTTAATGAAGAAAACAGCTGTCACCTGTAGAAAATTAATCCCTGTTTCAAAAATAAGAAGTACCAACATATTCCCTAGCACACTGTACAAAATTAAATAGCAGGAATAAATGAGCCGAGAAACTGAAAGTCAAGGAAGGAAACAAGTAATGAGAATCTCAGTCTCCACCAGCGGAGCACACCTCATTTCAAGCAAAAGGTGGGCTTCTTTCAAGCAAAAAGCAACTTTGCACGTTTGTGGAAAGGGCCAGTAATATGGACTGGCCATAAATTACCAGAATGAAGGAGAAAAAATATTAGAAACATTTTATCATGTCAGAATTGCACAAAAACATGTGATTTTATATATAGATTTTAAATTTCATTAAAAAGACAAAATTACTGTTCAGGGGTTAAATAACTTGCATGAGAAATGAAGAGCAGTGAAAATACTAAATGCTTATAATTTTTCTCAGTAATCAATTAATTTACAAAGCTATTAGTTAAATTATGAAAGCCTTTAAACAGCAGATGTTTTATCATGAATGGGACATAACATGTTATGATCTTATTAGTTTGTTTGTTGTAAAAATTTAGATGTTCCTTCAGAAAAGCATGTAGTTTTAAGAAAGTGCTACATTCTGTTCTCCTTTAGCGGACTAAGGCTTTCTGTGGGACATCTCAAGCAACACAAGATATCTAACCTTTATAAGCTCTTTAGCATATCGACTTTTGCCTTTGCATGGCTCTCATGAATTCTGTAACTGTTGCTGCATTCTGCAAGTCAAACTGTGCAGGATATTGTTATTATTCAAGTTTAAATAAAATCAGGGCTGTCTGAGAAAAGCAAGATAGTCTCATTCCCATGTTCCTTATTGCTCAGTTGCTGGGTGAAACAGAATCTAAATTTAGTACATTTTCCAGCACAATTACAATATGCTGTTTTATTAGTTAGTCTCTTCCTATTGATTTCCATAAAATAAGTTTGAAGTTAATATTAATGTGATAAAACTTATCTAACCCCCCTCACAAACATACTTCATTTACAGCTGCTGAAATAACACTTTGCTTAAAGTGTTCATGGTGACTGCTAAGCATAATAGAATGAAACAAATATAGTAGACCATAAAAATTTTCAAGATGTTGTTATAGTTCCATAGACATCCTGTTGGTTTCCTTTTATTTGTAGGTTTTACTGTTGTATATTATCAAATCAGTGTATATATATGCCAGGTTAGTATTGCCTAGCTAATCAAAAGAGGAAAGATTTGAAAGTACAGTTGCTGTAAGAACAAGCTCAAGGTTTATATGAGAAGAAAACAAAGGGGTGGGTTCCAAATACCTTGAGGATAATGAAGATCTTTCCATCAATTGTGACAGAGCCTCCCCATTCTGTGTTGACTGTGCTTTGAGCAGGAGGTTAAATGAGAGACCTTCCAGGTCCTTTCCAACCCGACTGATCCTACAATTTATGACAAGCTTGGGATTGGGTCCAAAGGTGGCCTCCATCAGGAGGAACTATGTTGGCAGAGAACAAGTGGAAGTCAGTGAGATAAGAGAGAAAATGAGGACTGTTGTATTTCTGACTGCTCAAAAAAGGAATAGGGACAGTGGGAAGGAGTAGTCCTGTCCTGAATATGTATTCTTTCTGCTAAATCTGTAGCCTGATTGGAAACGCCTAATAACGCGGTCACCCCTTGCCCAGGAGCCCCTCACATATTTCACCCACACCCCATCCAGGTAATTGCCAACCCAGAGTTTTCAACACGCCCTTTTTCCAAAACTGTTGCCATCCCACAGCTCTGAGCAGCTTACCTCAAACCCCCTTACTACCTGTAGCACTTCTTCTTTCTTCAAATTCTTTCTGAACCTCCTTGCCTAGAAACCTTGGCTCTCACAGTCCTGTCTTCCTCCAAGACAATACACTCCTCTTACTCCATAAAGACAGCACTCTGTTTTGGTGTCTCCATCTTCATCTGCTCGGCACCTCCTATTTGGCCTGTGGGACTTCTCTGCTCTCCCTCCCAGGCTTCCAGTGGCTGTTAACAAGACAGTAAGGTCTTCACTAGTGGCTGCAGCTGACAAGGTTCCTGTGTTCTCTGCCACTATTGTTAGTCTGTGTTTTATAATGTTGAGTTAAAAGTGTGATTCTTGGATTTTGCAAAATCTGAAGAAGTTTTCAACATCTGTAGGAAGCCTGACTGTGCTTATGAGTCATCCCTTAATTGACACTTTTGTCTGGAGCAGGGAAACACACCGTGCTTATCACACGTGTCTGCTTAGCGTTTTGATAATGCCCTGGAGTTACAGATAAGAAATCATACCTAACTCTGCTAACTACACAAGACTGCAGGTACTATAAACACGTGTCTTCCATTATCATCTAGATAACACATACACATTAGCAAATAAAGATAATTTGAACAGTTTATCAGCACTGTTCCAGCTCACCTGGGCTCAAAAGACCACGCAGTTGAAAGATTGCCAGTTTATACATCTCCTTTTAGAGCTCTCTGTGCCCCAAGGCAGTCATCAGCTGCCTCATGCCTTCAGCCATCTGTTCTGCCTGTGTGGGTCCAAGCCAAAAACATGCCTCAGTTTTTTTTTAATCAGCTAAATTCATTGTTTTGTCTCTTGTGTTTCCTTTAAGCATTTTTTCTCAGTGCCCCAGTGCAAATTGCTGAGCTGTCCTTTTTTTAAATAAGTACTGAAAGATTTCTTAGAATATTTACAGTTCAGAAACCTCTTCAGCAAAGGCTCAGTGTAGGGAACGTAACCCCTTCTGGAGTGAAAGAAGCTGGAAGTGGCACTGTGAGCCCAACTAGAAATGAGCCTTAGAAAGGAGGTAGATTTGTATCTGGAAAGTCCCTGGAAAATTTTTAGCACAGTGGAGTAAAAGAGGCTTTGAATATGTGAATTTTCTCTAATCAGAAGAAAAGGAGAGAAAAAAAGAGGGAAAGAGAAGCAGTCAGAAAGTTATTTTAATGGAAGTATTTAAGAATATAAGAACAGCAATACTTGGTGAGGCCAACAGGCAATTCAGTCCAGTCTATTAGCTCCACTATAAGCAGCTGTTTAGGGTCATCTTTAAAAACGAGACGGCAAGCACAGAGGGATGCTTCCCCATATGGTCTCCCAGCTCCAGCAATTTATGAATCAAATGTTTTTGAGCCGGAGAGAGTCTCTGCTTTTAATAGCAATCAGGCGTTTTTTCCCTCAAGAATTCAGTGTAATTTGATCTCAGTATCTCAACAGTCCTCACTGCTGCGGTGCATACAGTAAGGGTTGAGGTCTTGTTAAAAGATTTATAGAAATTCCCAGAATTTCTATAACTATACTCTCAGATTTTTCAAATCAGGATGCGTGAAGTCTGTATACATGATTTCTCTGCCTTTCTTCCATGTGCTATTACTTTGATGACAGATATGAGTAGCTACTCAGAGCCTGGCTTATTCTTTGTGGCTACAGCTACCTCTTTCACATCAGCCGTATGTGGAAATATAGGCATGAAGTTTTGGGTGGATCTAGCTTTCTAGATGAGGTTTGCTCTATTTAAGAGAGTAAGGTTCATCTTCAGTGGAAATCACATACTGAAACTATAAATCCCTGAGCGTGATTCAGAGTTAATGCTGATATCCTTAAATGGTAGGTACAAAATTAGGTGGGTTTTGTATATGTCCATGTTATATAGTTATAGACATAAACAGCTCATTTGTGGATGGTAAGCAAAAAACTTTGGGGTAATTATATCACAGATTCACTCTGCTGGGGAAATGATCTTGATATCCAAGTGAGCAGTTTTATGTTTGTATGAACAAGACGGGTACGGTTGTATGGTTGTGGTGTCTGTCCAGAAGTAACATTTGAATTCTTGATCTTTTCAATATCGCTGTGTAACATGTATTGATTTCTTTGGAAATTCGCTTTAGGCAGAGTTTAATAACTGTTATTTTCTTCTCTAGATAAAAAAGGTTGCAATATATCTATGTCGCAACAACACCATTCAGACAATGGAAGAGCTTCTTTTTGAGCTGCAGCAAACCGACCCAGTGAACCCAATAGTCCAACATTGTGATAATCCTCCATTTTACCGTTTTGCTGCCAGCAACAAAGCCTCAGCTGCAGCTTCTGGTATGACCTAAATACACCTTTCAGTTATGCTCTCCCGCTCTTTTGAGTCTTCATCTCTTTGAAAAAACAATCTCTTGCTTTTGAACCCATTCAGATCTGTGTATATATAAAGTGCAAATTTCAAGGCCTTGTTGCATATTTAAATTATAGTTCTTTTTGATACCTAATGATATATATGCTTTGTAAACATATGCTTAATTCTCTCAACTATTTTATTAGGATATTACCAATGTTTGGTGCTGTTTGGAACTCATGTGAGGTAGTTCTCCTACCACTAGTTTCTCAGAACAAGAAGTCATGGTCAACGCTGTGATCACAGCAGATGATACATCAAAGCAGCGGAGTTTCCTGAAAAATGAGAGCCTCAGCTGTGTGGCAATTCTGTTTTCAAAGGCCTAATGCTATTTCCAAGCTGCAATAGTCAAAGATACTTAAGAGACACCAACCCCAAATTTAACCTTGTCAATGTTTTACCAAATTCTTGAAAAACAATAGGTTAAGTCACCTGAGAATGAGCTTAATTCAAGGAGTGGCAGAGCATCATTATGTTGGTGTAGCCCTCAAAGCGTGAAACTTTATGCCATTCAGCCATGCAAGCAGGTCCTGGTTTGTAGAGGTAACAGTGTTCATTTACATGCGCTAGTAGTTGCAGGGTGATCACTTTGCTAAAAAAAATTTAAGCTATGGACTTTTACTGCTTTTCAAATACTGTCTGCTGCATGTAACGGGTGTTCTTATTGCCATCTCATATACAGGAACGACCTCTAGCAGTAACACTGTTGTAGCTGGCCAAGATAGTTTTCCTGATGTAGAGGAGAACAGAATGGTGAAAGAGACTGATGAAAGGTTTGTGGTTTGGTGTTTTTTTCTCAAAAATGTATGTGTTTTCCTAGGCTAAGGGTGAGATGTTAGACAAAGTTCTGCATTGTTTTGTAAGGAACTCTGATGCTCAGACTGATCTCAGTAAGACCATTTTAAAATGAGCATATGTAAAAGTTTTTAAAAGAAAGCTGTTCACGTGACTATAGTTTCTGACTGTTGTTTAATAATACATTGCAGAGGAACATCTGTTAAACCTACGTTGGATGAATTGCCCTAAGTAGATTGTGCATTTGAAGGAATTATCCACAAAGGAGAAAGAAAATCAAGAGTGTGTACCAAATAATAATTACTAAAATCTTAATGAAAAATCAGGTGTAATCACACCTTTTGATTTCATGGACAGTGAGGAAAATTTAGTATGCAGATTTGTATCCATGATTGCAAGGACACCTCCTTTGTCTGGATAAAACATCTTACAGAGGAAAGCTATGTATTTTGCTTAGAAATCATATATTCAGTTTAGCCTTTTTCCACTTATGGTACATACTGACAAATGATAAATGAATAAATGCAAAGCTTAAGGGCCATCAGATCCTCAAGCACAGATAGATATATTTCTTCTCTCACTGAAACCATCTTATTTTTGTAAGAGAACTTTGAACGTCTTCTAATAGCATTGATTCATAAGTGTATTAGTATTACGTTAGTCTGTTGTTCCTGATCGCTGTCACTAGTGTTACTTAAGTAGTTCACCCCACCTTCCATAGGTTCAGGGCTTAGAGGTACAGAGACAACTACATGAGCAAACTTTTCTGTACTTCAGCACCTTTTGAATTCCTTGCCTTCTACGTGTTGTAAGCATGAGTAGCATTTTATCAGGTTATTTATGTCTGTCTGCTAATTTAAATGTGAGTGAAAAATGGCAGTCATCTTAAGTACTAAGTAAGGTTTCAAACTACTAGGAAAGAGGATTTCACTCAAAAGGATGGTTTTCAGCATATGCACTAGAAATGTACTTAAAAGGAAGATAAAACCATTTCTCCTCTGATCATTTTTTTTCAATTCTTTACATAAATGTTTATGGCTATATAGTTTTAAGTTAGATTTTTGTTTAGTTGATTTGCAGGTAAGTTGAGCAAAATTAATCTCATGCTATACTTTAAATCTAACTGTGTTTTCAGGGTTTCTTATCTTACGTAAATTTTAAATGTGACTCCAAAAAGGTTTTCAGCATTCAAATCTGCCAGAGACTATATGATAAAAATTTAAGGAAGATTACAAAAGTTCTGATACTGGTATTCTGATTCCTGCTGAAAGACTCCTCAGAAAACAATGTAAAATAATTTGCCTGAATTCATTGCTGGCACTTATGTTACCAGAGACACTAGCTGCTGTGAGTGCATCTGCACTTCAAAACCAATGTGTCAATCTTAGAATGCCCATTAATACTAACTTCATGTGTCAAGACACACTAAATAATGTTTATGGATGGTAATAGATTGTAAACAAACTATTCTCATAAATGCGGGCATTTTTTTTAATAATACAAAGCTAATTAGAAGATACCTATGTTTTTACGTTGATGCAATATGATGTAAAATGCCCTGCTCGCAAATAATTTCTGTGACCTGTATACTCCATTTGTTTCATACATGATAGAATTCATCTCTGCATATTTCTTCATAATTTTTTCCTTAACTTTATTCTTCTTTTATTTTTTTATGCCAGATAAATATGCCAGTAATTGTCAGTTTGTACATATTTATTAAGGGAATTTATTATAATATAGGCGAATCAGATACTGGAAAGACAGAAAGTGGCAGAATTAAGATGGCTCATGATGCTTTTTTGTCACCTCCATGATAAATTTATTGTGTGTGCCATTATGAGACAGACATGCTTTGGAAACAGCATAATATTTCAATGTATAATTAAATACCCTGCAATAATATGTTTGCACATTAGTAAGAAATTGAACTGAATGTTGCATAGGGAACCTTCTGTCTTGTTTTGTTTGATATAGTTTTTTTAACATGGTTATTTGTAATTAATTGCCTAGCTTTGCAGAAATGGTGATGTTTTTACATCATCACTAATGCATGAGCCTCCAGTATGGCACCTCCCACTCCACTTCAGGCCTGAATACACTGACAGCACGAGGAGGTGGAGGAAGCCAAGGGAGCTCACCAGTAAAAGTTAGCTTATTGTGGATCTGCGGCAGATTTGAGGACAGCTTTGTTCCGGCTCTTGTATCCCATAACTCCTCTGCTAGATCTGCTCTGGCAGTTGCTGGATTTTCCTATTGAAGGGCGATCTGCTACAGCTTTTGCTGCTTGATACATGGGCGAGCTTGACTTTGGACTATTCAGATAGTTACTGCTTTAGCAGGTTGCTACAATTTTACTCATGAACACGGGGCTGTGACAAAATACTAGCTGTGAACAGTTTCCATCTCAGTTCAGCGTTAGCACAGTTTCTTGCTTCAAGAAAATCACACGTTTGCAGCATGAGAATTTTCCCTGAATTTTAAAAGCTTGTGACACAGGAGCACACTGTTAGAACTTTTCAGAAACTGGCAGCAAAAATTGTCTTTTGTGGAAAGAAACAGCATTACATTCACATTGCTGTCTACTCCCGTATAGAAGTGCATGCTTAAGGAAATGCTTTTTTTTGTAGACTAAGCTTATAGTCCAGAAGTTTAATGTCAGCCTGTGTTTTTAATGAAGATTTTTCTTGTGTTTGAAGGTTCAGTAATGTAATCAGAGCACATACCCGACTAGAATCAAGGTACAGTAATAGCTCCGGAGGATCTTATGATGATGACAAAAGTAAGTTTTATTATTCAATTATTTGATGAAATGTCTGGTGTTTTGGTGGGAGAGGAAAACATTCTTATGACTGGTGGAGGCTCTCTGTTTAACAGTAGTGTAGCATCACCATACCGGGAGTGTCCTTATTTTACCTGGGCTCAGTCAAACCTATTTAAAGGCCAGAGAAGTTCATAGAAGGCAGCAGCAGAGAATCCTTCAGACAGTAACACCTTGAACCTGTCATACATGGCAAGGCGAAAGACTTCCAAGAGCATTACAGCGAGTACTTTGGATTGTGCCCTTTGCCAGTATTTCCCTCCAAATCAAGTGCTGTTATATGAGCGCGAAGAAGAGATTCAGGAGTTTCCGAAAATGAGGGCTTATCTCCCCTTTAGCTTTACTCTGCAGTCTGCAACCAGTTTCTGGCCACACTGTGCAAACCTGTGTTAGAGGAAGGAGTGAGACAGGGCTCCTGAGCACACTTGTTCTTTGTGTGTTTGTGTTAAACGGACACTTAATACTCAGCAGAGACTCCAAAGAAAACCAAGATATTTCTGTCAACTACTGAAGGACAGTCTAAATTTTAGAAGTTAGATGGTTTGTCTTCTTTTCTGGAGTGAATTATAAGGAAGCCAATCTACAGATTTCGGTTAGGCCCTTACCAAATGTAAAAAAGGCAAGACCTTTTTATTGACTTTCATGTCTGGCTTAATAAAGCCAGGTCAAATAACATAGGGGTCATAGTGTCTTGTCTTGGTGCTATGAACGCCATTTTGGGACAGTATTTAGACATAAAAATTAAGATTTCATATATTCTTTAATCCAAGTAATTTTTTGCCAATACTCTTCTGCAAAATATGGAAACACATGCGATACGATAGGATAATTTAATGTATATCAACAACTATTTTTCATAATTATGAACCACAATATTTACAAAATATTGTGTATGTACATACACAGTATTTAAATACACAAAAATTGTGCAACATATTAAACTCAGTGGGCTTTAGTACACTTGTCTTGTTTTTCATATGGCTTTCTAGTGCTGCAGCTACTAAAAATGCTTCAGCAGATGTTAATTGCAGCACCAGCACTAATCTGATCTGCATGAGCAATCTTTCAAAACAGAGCAATGTTTATATTATCAGAACATTCTTCACAAGTAGCTGGTTTTTACAAGAGCTTAGAGTAATAAAAGGTTAAAAAATACTGAACTTTTCTTCGCTCTTTTGGAATGTCTCCCCAAGCCAGTGTCCAAATGTTTTTCGCTGCCTGTACCTGCAAGCTTTATAGTACTGTGAATAATTATGCAAGGCTTGCTTCTCACAGAGGTTCCTTCTGCAAATATATGAATACCTAGATGTGAACTAAAATACATTTTACTTAGCTACTGACATTTATATAGAACTCTGAAAGAAAGAGTAATTCTTAACACCATTTGTCATTCTACAAAATAAATAATGTAACCTCCATTAAGAAAGTGCAACTTATCCCCTCTGGCAGGCAGCCCAGGCTGCAAAGGGGTTGGTGGTATGGCTTCTCTCTTCTCTCCAGTCTACTTGAGCATACATGTATTGCTGAGGATATAAATAGGGAACAGAACTCTGCAGTACAGAAACTCTTTTGTTCGGGCAAAGATTGTATGTTAAGGTGCAAAGTGCTTCTTTTTTTTCTCAGTCTGCACATAAACCTGTGAAAACATGAGTGAGGAACTAGGTCTTAGTGTGGACTTCATGAAGCAGTTTTATGTGAAACACTTAAATTGGTAGTAATAAGTAGTGACTGTGCAGTGCTTTTTATATGAAAAGCATCTGGCAAACATTATCTGGTTAATCCTTAGAAGATGAATATGTGAAAATGCTCTACTTTGCTACATTATTAGGTCAGTTTATTCTTCGTTATCTGTAACTAATAAGTCATTCTCCAGAGGATGAGAGAAATAAGTAGAGGTCTAAATCATAAAGATGTAAAGTGCTTCTTGGAAGGCTAACACTGAAGAATGGGAATGATAAAGTTGGTATTTTAGTAATAATTGGAGGAGCAGCTACTGCACTGAAGGGCTCCTGAAGACCTGGAAACCTGAAGATGTTTTGTCAAAACCAAGAAGTGATGTGCATTAGAGGACGCTAGCTCTCATACTTTTGTAGGCATCAAAACAGTTTTCTTTCCTGTGGCAAAGCCAACAAGCATCAGACACATGCTGTTAAAAAAAGGAAAGTGCTGAGAGTGTCAAACGTACCTAAAATACAAAAGTGTAACAAAAACCCAGAGCAAAAAATAATGCTCTCATTAAAAAATCACAGAGGGCAACGTTAGGATATATGTCAAGAGCAGGCCAGGAAAGGGTACTTTCCATGGCAGTGTATTGCAGACTGCCAGACCTGAGAAATAAAAACTGACCAATGGGAAAATTGAGAAGAATGAGAGGGAACAAAATACAGGAGAGATGAAGAAAGCTGCGCAGCTGAGAGAAGACAGAAAGTGGTGGAAATAACTTACTTGACCCATTGCAGATAAAGAAGTGGAAGAAAAAAACCTATTGCTTATTAACAGAGCAGCTGTCATACTGAAGCAAAGTTAGATACATCTCTGAGAAATTCAGGAGATAGATAATTCATCCCCGTTGAAAGAAAATTACCCTGAAGATGTCTTTTGCATTCCTTATGCTTCCTTCCTAATTCAGGACATTTAACTTCTGCTTTTGTGGCATCACTCAGCAGGGCACTGGTGAGGAGTTGCAAGAATGTGTCACTGGTACGTGGCTCCTTGCAGCAGACGGCTTCTGAAAGCAGCTTCACTGGCTGAACTTTTCTCTCATTTTTGAAGAGAAAGTCTGTTGCTTGGTGCTTTGCGATCTGGATCCAAAGCTAAGTGACAGCAGGGATTCAGCTGCAGCTCCTACCATTCAGTGCTGTCTGCCTGGAATCTGTTCAATTTCCAGCAGCGTGAAAGAGGGATTAAAAATGCATCACTTGTTATTGAACACAGGAATTTGCAAACCTCATGTCATCTTATCACATTATTCCAAACAGCTGAGCTGATATGTCAGCATAAACTCAATTTTATCATTTCTTAAAAATGGGTAACCAGTCTTTTTATGCGCTATGTTTTAATGGTTTTCCATGCAGATGATCCTGTTTCTCCATATACAAGCTGGTTATTGAATATTGTTGAAACCAAACAACCACATCCCTTGCCCATGCCTTACAATGGAGGATGTTGGGCACCACTTGTGGACTACCTCCCAGAAACCATCACACCCCGGGGACCCCTTCATAGGTGAGCAGTTTCTCATTCTTACATTTCAAACAATGAGACGCTTCCTCTTACTGGTTGACCAACACCAATCCAGCTGTCTCACCACTCAGAACATCGGAAAATCGTACCTTCAATTTCTGCTGATTTCCATTGCTAGAATCAACATGCAATGAAGGCTTGCAGTTCTACCAGATTGCTACCAAAAAGCCTATTTACAATGTAGAACATTACTTTCTGACAGGAATCAGATTAAAGAAACAACTAAAAAAGAAAAGGAAAATTTCTCTTTCCCAAGCGTTGCGTTAAGGGGCAAAGTAGTTTTGGCAGAAAATAAACCCCCTTGCATTCTAACACTCCTCACCGAGGTGGGAGGCTAGGTGCGGCTAGGTTTAAATTCTGAGTGATGCCCAATTCACCACTATCAGTCCAGGCGCATTTAATATATATTAAACTGTTACGGTTCTGGATACACTAATAGTGGACTGCACTTTCAGCCCAGTCATGCTCATGAACTGACACAGCCACTTTTTGCTCGCGTTCAATGAGAAACCCAAACAACTAGCTGCCTACACAGTGCAGTTTATTTAAGCAACAGATACACAAGTTCTTTTGGATTGCCGGTGGTAGTGACTGTCTGCAAAGCACGTGCGAATACTAAAGACTACATGTGCTAGCAATATAGCTCAGTTACAAATGCTCTAAGTTATAAAACCACTCTGTATAAAGATTTCCAAGTTTCCTGGGGAAGCACTTGGTATAGCCAAGTGTTCGAATCTTACCCACAAGCGTCTTTATGGGAGGGGAAGAGAGGCTCAGCCCGTCAACTGGTCCCAGAAGTCCACGACGGTGTCTTCCCTCACATCCTCCTTTTCTTGGGCTATTTTTATACTATTTCTTATCTTCAAGGTGGAGTTTGAGTGACTTCAGTTATAAATACTTTCATTATGATTGGTGTAAAATTTTCTCGCCTCACATTTAAAGGTATAGTTTACGAAAAATTCAGGGCGCAGACTCAAAAAGAGAAGTGGTCACACCTTGGAGGCGGATAGCTTTTGGGATGGAGCTGTGTTTTGGTATTATAATGACATTATAATGAGCAAAGTTCTCTAAAGGACAGCATTTCATCAAAAAAAATGACAGATCGTTGGCTTAGGATAACAACTAGGCAGTTTATCAGTTCTATAAGACCTTCGAGGGCTCCATCTGGTCCCCAAGTTCCCAGTTTATCACAGGGTTTTAGCTGCGGTGTCTCCACTCTGCTCCATCCTTCGCACTGTTTTTCTTCCGTGGTGCCATCTCGTTCCCATGCTTGCTGGGTTATCACAGGGTTTGGCCTTGGAGTCTCCACCCCACTCCACTCCCCGTGTTGCTTTGCAAGCAATATTGTACAGGGAATCACAGATGTAGCTGATTCTTCACATACCAGCTGTGGCTGTATTTTACCCTAGAAGCCTTTTGATTTTATACCTTTCCTTAATGTGTGACCAATACTGTATTATTGATCATTTTTAGGAATCATTCCACACCAAGCCTCTGTGGCTGTTAGTCATAGCAGTTTTTCTCCCTTGATCTTTTATTCTAACTAGGCTATGCATATTCTGAAATTCCTCTTTTACATAATATGTACTAACAGTAATAATGTTCTTTTCAGTAATGGGTACTTACCTGCTTAATACTGTAACTAAGGTGCTTCAGCATTATTCATATTCAGAAGAAATGCTACAAAACTGAAAATGAAGAGATTGTTTATTTCTTCGGAAATAGCCATCATGTTACTGTTTTCCCATCTCTTAAGAGGTTTCAAACTGATACTGTGATTTAATTTCCAGGTGCAACATTGCTGTCATCTTCATGACTGAGATGGTAGTGGATCACAGTGTGAGAGAAGATTGGGCTCTTCACCTCCCTTTATTGCTACATGCTCTCTTTTTAGGTAAGACCAACAGAAAAAGAAGTACAGTACAGATGTACTCCTGTCCTTCCAGTTTAGTTTTGCCGAAGCTGTAGAGTTGTGTTTCTTATATGCTTTGAATTATGATTTCCCAAAAAAAAATAAAGCTTGAAATAATTACAGTCTGTGAATTAGTCTCAAAACGTTGAAGCTTTCCAATATTTTGGCCAATTTCACACATATTTCAGAGGTGGGTAGAGATTTGAAGATGATTGACTTCCTAAAATATCTCCAAAAAACCCGTAGCGCCCTGCTGCGAGAAAGGCAGGCAAAACTCAGCCTTTGTACAGTCTGGTTTGTGATGAGCAGCTGGGCAGACAGCACATGCCTCAGGCCTGGACTACACACCCCAGTGCTGTCTCTTGCCTTTGCAAAAATACATGAAAGTGCAAAGATTACTGTACTGCGGAGATAGTGAAGGTGGGACACAGACCACTGAAAAGCAAGCTTCATTAATTTCACTGCTAATGGAATACTTTATTGTCGGTGTATTCCCTTACATACCTGAGCATAGAGGCACTGCTTTTTCCTCACTGCTGTGGCTGTTATTTACTGTAACACAGTTCAGCTGGAGAGTGATACCATCCTTATCCTGCCACTTAACATTATGAAATGCCTAATTTTTTAGCGCACAAGAGTAATTAGCATTATAAAGCCATCGCCTGACTTTCATGGTTCATAAATGCTAGTTTTTGCAAATAAACACAGACACTTGTGAAATAAATTTATTATAACAGGAGATCGCAGTCCACTTCTTATTCAGTTGCCGTAGTTACCACTAAGTCTATTCACTGGCAATCTGGGAAGAGTCTGTTGTTCAGCAGGCAAAAAAGATTAAATTGGGAGGTTACAGCACAGTAGTAGAATGTATGTGATATACTTCGGTGTATAGTTGAGACTTCATTCTCCTTTTCTGCCACTCTCTTGTCAACTGTTCTGTTTGAAATTTTTTGATGAAATAAGGTTTTTTGGAAAATGCACACTCATCAAATACACAAGTTTTGTATATTAGTACATTAATTTCAGCAAACTTTTAATGAAACATAAGAATAACATCCAGGACCGTGTCAGATGGGGCTTCCAGCGTCAGTTTCAGTATGACATTTCACATATATTCTTCACTTAAAAGTTAAATCTATTTTGTGGCTGCCCATAAGAATTTTTTACTTCTTTTCTATATTGCTGTGAACTTTCTAAGTGTAAGAGGGAGCTGAAAGAAAACTGGATAAGTGTATGAATCCAATCAATAACCATCAACTGATCAAACGACGTCTTTATTATAATTTGTAACAAGTATGAGAAAACTAGTGCTTACAGTTAGAAATTCTCACAAGAAAAAATGAATAACAACACAGGAGTAGTATGCAGCAGCATGGCCACTTCAGTACAAGACAGCTTTAAAGAGCCATCAGGGAGCCATGCAAATAAACATATGCAGAAACAGAGTTAAGATATTAGTAATCCATTATAAAAATATCTTTACTGATTTGTTCATGCAATGATGTTTCAACATGATATTATTTCATAAGAAATAAATAGAAATTTATGAATACCATTTGAGACAGCCCCTTGGCTATGAACTCTCAATTCTCCAATGTGAAATTAAAGCTAAATGTAACTGGTAACTAAATGTAACTGGTTTTGTGGTAACTAAAATGAGATCACAGCCTCCAGGCTTCAAGTTCAGTTTCTCTAGAGTTGTTGTACCTCCAGTGGAAAATTTTTCTATATTTTGTAGTAGAGCTCTGTTGTGGTGGTGTATACATATTAGCCAAAGGTATTAATGTGATTGATTGAAAATGAAATAGAATCATAAATTCATAGAGCAGTTTGGGTTGGAAAGGACCTTTAAAGGTCATCTAGTCCAACCTCCCCTGCGATAAGCAGGGATGTCTTCAACTAGATCAGGTTGCTTAGAGCCCCGTCCAACCTGACCTTGAATGTTTCCAGGGATGGGGCATCGACCACCTCTCTGGGCAACCTGTGCCAGTGTTTCACCACTCTCATTGTAAAAAATGGCTTCCTTCTATCTAGTCTAAATCTATCCTCTTTTAGTTTAAAACTATTACCCCTTGTCCTGTCGTAACAGGCCCTGCTAAAAAGTTTGTTCCCATCTTTCTTATAAGCCGCTTTTAAGTACTGAAAGACCACAATAAGGTCTCCCTGGAGCCTTCTCTTCTCCAGGCTGAACAACTCCAACTCACTCAGCCTTTCCTAATAGGAGAGGTGCTCCAGCCCTCTGATAATTTTCATGGCCCTCCTCCGGACCTTCTCCAACAGGTCCATGTCTTCCTTGTGCTGAGGGCTCCAGAGCTGGACGCAGTACTCAAAGTGGGGTCTCACAAGAGCAGAGTAGAGGGGCAGAATCACCTCCCTCAACCTACTCGCCGAGCTACTTTTGATACGTTGTTGTTCTTCTAGGCTGCAAGCGCACCTTGTAGGTTCATGTCCATCTTTTTATCCACCAGTACCCCCAAGTCCTTCTCAGCAGGGCTGCTCTCAATCCCTTCATCCCCCGTCCTGTATTGATTGCCAGGTTGCCCTAACCCAGCACTTGCTGGACCCTGCTCTTGGCCTGCTGCAATGTTTCTGTGCTATTGGAATGTGAGCAGGCAGATGCATCTGACGGAAAAGGAGACTGGAAGCCGGTATGGTGGCTAGCTGGACAGCCTGTATCGTTCCATTTATTGGAAGGAGTGAGAAAAATACTAAAATGAGAGTTTTGTAATGTATGTGTTCAATAGATGAGATATAGATACATCCACGGGTCCTGAGGGAGCTAGCAGATGAGGTCCCTAAGCCACTAGCCATAATATTTGAGAAGTCGTGGCGGTCTGGTGAAGTTCCTGCCAACTGGAAAAGGGGAAACATAGCCCCTATTTTCATAAAGGGAAACAAAGAAGACCCAGGGAACTACAGGCCAGTCAGTCTCACCTCTGTGCCTGGCAGGATCATGGAGCAGATCCTCCTGGAAACTCTGCTGAGGCATGTAGAAAACAAGGAGGTGATTGGTGACAGCCAGCATGGCTTCACCAAGGGCAAGTCATGCCTGACAAATTTGGTGGCCTTCTACGAAGGAGATATACAGCAGCACTGGACAAGGGAAGACCAACTGATGTCATCTACTTGGATTTGTGCGAAGCGTTTGACACTGTCCCACACGATATCCTAGTCTCTAAATTGAAGAGACATGGATTTGACAAATGGACCACTCAGTGAATAGAGAACTGGCTGGATGGTCACACTCAAAGAGTTACGGTCAATGGCTCAATGTCCAAGTGGAGAGCAGTGACGAGTGGTGTTCCTCAGGGGTTGGTACTGGGACCTGTACTATTCAACGTCTTGGTCGGCGACATGGACAGTGGGGTCGAATGCACCCTCAGCAAGTTTGCCAATGATACCAAGCTGTTTGACGAGGTAGACATGCTGGAGGGGAGGGATGCCATCCAGAGGGACGTGGACAGGCTGGAGAGGTGGGCCCAAGCCAACCTCATGCAGTTCTACAAGGCCAAGTGCAAGGTCTTACATGTGGGTCGGGGCAATCCCAAGCACAAACACAGGCTCAGCAGGGAATGGCTGGAGAGCAGCCCTGAGGAATAGGACCTGGGTGTGCTGATTGACAAGAATCTCAACACGACCCAGCAAAGTGCAATTGTGGCCTAGAAAGCCAACCGTATCCTGGGCTGCATCAAAAGAAGTGTGGCCAGCAGGTCAAGGGAGGTGATTCTGCCCCTCTACTCTGCTCTGGTGAGACCCCACCTGGAGTACTGCATCCAGCTCTGGAGTCCCCAACATAAGAAAGACATGGACCTGCTGGAACGTGTCCAGAGGAGAGTCATGAGGATGATCCAAGGGCTGGAGCACCTCTCCTATGAGGAGAGGCTGAAAGAGTTGGGGCTGTTCAGCCTGGAGAAGAGAAGGCTCCGAGGAGATCTTATTGCAGCCTTCCCGTACCTAAAGGGGGCCTACAGGAGAGCTGGGGAAGGACTTTTTACTAGGGCATGTAATGATAGGATGAGGGGGAATGGCTTTAAACTGGAAGCGGGGAGGTTTAGACAACATTAGGAAGAAGGTTTACACTTTGAGGGTGGTAAGGCACTGGAAGAGGTTGCCGAGAGAGGTTACTGAGGCCCCATCCCTGGAGGTGTTCAAGGCCAGGCTGGACGTGGCCTTGGGCAACCTGGTCTAGTGGGAGGTGTCCCTGCCTATGGCAGGGGGGTTGGAACTTGATGATCTTCAAGGTCCTTTCCAACCTAAACCATTCTATGATTCTGTGATTCTATGAATAGGCTATTGTACAGTTTGTAGTAGTAATAATGAAGTAGAGAGGCAGACTGCTGGTGTGAACCTGCCTGTCTCAATAGTGCATGAAAATAACTGCTGTTTAAAAACTCTTTTGCTACCAGTGTGAAATGAGTTGAGCAGCTAGACTCCTTTCCCATAGAAATGTGTCCACACCAGAGAAATTTACCCTCTTGGGAACTCTTCCAAGTTAAAGAAGGGCCCAACACTGGACAAGCACAAAGACTGGACTGTCCTTCTCTCTTCATAGTTAGCATATCTGTGCCAATACTTTCATACAGCCGTAGGATTTAACAGGATTTCAGTCACCAAGTGCTGCCAATATAGAATTTACTTTTAAAGTGAAAGAACTTTCTATGTCCTCTTCAGTGTATGTTAGAAGAGGGTAGGATGGTTCATTACATCCTGGCAGGTGGAAAGAAACGGAGAAAGGAGAATAGGAGCAGAAACCTGAAGAAGCTGAAAAAGATGTGGGCAGGTTGGCTGTAGGTCTTTTGGAACAGGCTATGGGCAGATGAGGAAGACCAAGGCTCACAGGGCTTCCAAAAATTTGCCCATAGGAGCCAAAGACATTGGTCAGACAGAGGTGGTATGAGCAGCTCCATTTTTGCAGGCCAGAGAAGAACCAGTGTGACTGGAGTATATGAGAAAACACCTTACCTGAAAGACCTGTTGGCTGCTGCCACTTCAAGTAAAGACAAAGCCGCTTTTTAAAGAGGAATGTATCCTGAGAAGAGAGGAGATGAAGAAGAAAACAACTGATTTTTTCAGAAAGTATTTGTAAATATCCTGGAAGATACTGAAAGAGAATTGAAAAAAGATTGCTGCCATAGAGTACAGTTTATTTTACAACCATCTGTTGCCTTTATATTTGCAATTTGTGATTTATGCAGGTTTTGTTAAAATCTTATAAACAGCAGTAGTGCTAACCAAATCAGAGTCTTTCAGTGCTAGACCTTCAGATTCAGTTCTGCACCCTGAGCTAGTGCAGTGTAATTAGAACCACCACCAAGAATTTCTCATCTTTAGAGTTTTTCCAGCTCTGTCAAATTAACACTGCGGTGAGACAGAGTGCATAAAGTTTTATTGCCACACATTGTTTTGTACCTCCTGTATGGGACCTCAGCCTGGAAACTAAATATACACATATATCAACCTAAACCATTCTATGATTCGAAGTAACTGTAACTAGTAACTGTGTCCGGAAATTCTGCATCTTTTGTTTGTTTGTACTGTTGCCATGAACTGCCTTGGAATTTTTGCTATTTCTGGAATGTGAACTTGTTTATTATTACTTCATGTTCAGTGATTGCTGTAATCTCTTCTTTTAGGTCTTGACCATTACCGCCCTGAGGTCTTTGAACACAGTAAAAAGTTACTGCTTCACCTTTTGATTGCATTATCTTGCAATAGCAACTATCAAGCCATTGCATCAGTGCTTCTTCAGACCAGAGAGATGAATGAGACCAAGACTCTGACAGTACAACCAGGATACTTACCTGAATATCTTTATACAGGTAATAAAGCAAAAGAAGAAAAGAACATTGAATTATACTCTGAGGTTTTTGAAAGTAGGATGTCAAGGTTACTTTCCTAAAATATAACAGTTTTGATAAATTAAAGAGGTAAAGTGGCAAGTATGAATAGTTCCCATTGATATTAATTCTGTGTGATCTACCCTAGAGATGCACCCAAATTATTATTAGATAACTTTTCATGATAGTGAGAAAGCTGTCTGATGTAACACAAAATATATAATGTAGAATTTTAAACATTAATATGGCTAATACCTTCCTAACTTCCCCTTCAGGGAGCCAGGACTGCTTTAAACGAGGGCAATCACTCCTCAACCTTCAAAAGAAATGAATAAATAATTCCAACACAGGAAGAGCAGCAAGAATATGCAGCTCAGATTTTCCATTATTAAGATAAATTTCACATGATATACATCCTCCTTTATATCACAGATACACTTCATTTCTGTCCTGGAATCTGTTTCTGCATTAGGAGGTTTACTTCAGACCTCTGCTGAAAGGGGTATTCTGGTAACTTTTAGCAATTTGCCTGGTTTTAAGGGGTTGGTTGGGAACAGTTTGTAGAAAGCAGCTAGCTAGATTTACTGTTTTCATGTAATACTAAAAGCGATCATACTCTTGAGATTTGAAAGAACCACAGAACCAGTGTAGAGTTACGGAGGTAGGATTAGTTGTCTGGGAGAGAGTGAGGAACATTACCGTGCAGTGAGAAATGAAAAGGAGAGATAATCAAATGAGTGGCATTTCTGTGGTTCTGTAGGAATATAACCAAAAGTAATAAATAGTTTGACTTTATAAAGAATACTACTTGATAACTGATTATTATTTTTTTATGAGATACAAAAAATATTTTAAAGTAATGAGAAGAAGGGATTTGTGTTTCAGATCAATGAATTAATGTGGCTTCTTTAGGTTTCATTTGTCCAAGTCTGTACAAAATTACCTCACACGTGAATTTCCCATTTTGAGTTGTGTAGATCTCTTTTCCAATGCATGTCCATGAATTATTAAATACAGAATAAGATTCTTACATTAAAGTTACATTGCTGCTTTTCTGCCGAAATGAAAAACATTTCATTCCTGTCTCTGAAAAACATAATTGGTACCCTGTGTCTGGGCCTCTTAAGTCCAAGAAGTTATCAAAACTTTGTATTTGGATTCTTTATTTATCAGCTAATATAAAGATTGAGAGTGTGGGTGAGTAGCTATATCAAAGAATCCTAATTGAAAATACTTCAGCTCAGGTTCATTCCACATAATGTCAGGCAACTAAATTAAGAGCCTCCTAGCTTGCAATGGATTTTGGCAGTGGAGAGACCCCTCCTGCTCCCAGTCTTCTCGCGAGGCCATTTTTTCTGTTGTAGATACAGCATAAGATGACTAGCAGTCTAACCTGAAGAAAACAGGTCTTAGTTTCTAATTCCAGCTCTGAAGTTGTGTGGCAAGCTTTTGATCTAGCAGAACTCTTACTCAGATGTTTAACCTTAATGCTGAAAATATTTAGTATGGGTAGTCCAGTGTTTACAGTTCCTAAAGGCGTTGAACAGAAGGCTTAAATATTTGTGTCTCTGTTTCCATTACATTTGTAAAATTAGGACAACATGATTGCCCTAGAAATTCCACCCTGCAGAGCTTTCTTCCTTCATCAGACTAGCCCAGAGAAGTGAGCTGAACATTGCATGCACTTAGTTAACTTCAACATTCACTTTGCAGAAAGACATAGTTTTGATTGTAAAATGCCATGAAACATTTCTTTTTCAAGTACTGTAACCCTCATGCAGTAAAAAAAAAAATATCTTGACTTTGGTATTTTTCATTTTATATTGGAAACAGAATGCCATTTCCACTCCCATCGGCATTTGAGGGTTGTTGTGTTCTTCAGGTTTTCCCTGTGTTTCCCAGTAGAAGGCTTCTGCTGCTGACTCTGAAAAGAGCTGCTTGGCCGATGCTTTAATCTGTAATGCTCCCCTAACAGTGCATTCCGTCTTTATCTCCTCCCTTTCTGCTGGCAGGTGGCTTTGACTTTCTGCGGGAATACCAGTCGTCTCCGGTGCCAGACTCCGGCTTGAGCTCCAGCTCCACCTCCTCCAGTATCAGTCTGGGAGGTAGCAGTGGAAATCTCCCACAGATTACACAAGAGGTTGAGGACATGGACACTGCTGCTGAAACAGATGAGAAAGCAAACAAATTAATTGAGTTTCTGACAACCAGGTAATGGAGATATGTAGAGGACACGTTTGTACTCGAAACGCATACTTTCACGTCTTCATTACAATTATCTGTAGCAGCTTAAAAGACTCAAAGGAAAATGACCGATCTTTTATAGTAATTGCAGACTCACATTCCTCTTTTATTGATACTTATAGAAGTGGGTAGGTACTTAGAAGCACTATGGTGTCGGGAAGAACTGAA
The DNA here is from genome assembly GCF_965231255.1 of Vanellus vanellus. Lineage (NCBI taxonomy): Eukaryota > Metazoa > Chordata > Aves > Charadriiformes > Charadriidae > Vanellus > Vanellus vanellus. Next base: position 197,745,224 of record NC_138905.1, on the reverse strand, counting down.
AAAAATCTTGCCTGACAGGAATAAAACCTTTAATTGACAAATAGTATTATGCAACAATGAACAATGAATGGAAGAAGACATTTGTATTATTATAAAATTAGATAGGAAGTGTACAGGGCACAGTGAAAGCCACGGTGAAACTAATATTAACTACTAACTACAGCCAGCAGACCCTAGGGCACAATGTTGAATTAAAAAAAAGGGGTTTGGTTATGCTGCTCTCTAAATGGTATAACTTACATTTTAAAAGAGAAGTTTTGTAAAATACAGTGTAGGAATATTTATTTACTTGTATTTTGCTCATAAATTCTGTTTAGTTGCATGTTTTCCAGGCTATGGCCCTGGAAATATCTAATTGCCTTTACAGTTTATATATTTTAACTGATTACATTTATTTCAGATAACGGAAAGAAATTTTGCACTTTGTTATGTATTTCTTTAAGGGCATTTGGTCCACTTTGGTGCCATGAAGATATCACACCCAAAAATCAGAACACCAAGAGCGCTGAACAGCTTACTAATTTTCTGCGTCATGTTGTATCTGTATTTAAAGATTCCAAGTCAGGTAGTAAATTTTTTTCCTTTCATACCTAAAAGCATATTCCCTCAAGGTCACACTGAGTGTTTATCCTGTGACTTAGTAGGTCTGCTTATGCAGAAGCACAACATATCATATGTCTTAACAAGGATGTATAACATATTAAAGGAATTCCTTTAAAAAATCATGTTAAATTAGACTGTGGCTGAAAGTTAAATTGAACATTTCTTCAAAGCTGTCGGTAGAAAGCCTTTTGATTGATTCTACCAGATAAAAGCTCTGCTATTTCCTGTTGGTAAAATGCATCACAGTTACTGAGTAAATGTACTTTGTTAAATTTCTTCTGGCAGTGAAAGTTTAGGTTTAATTTATTTTTTTTTTTTTTAGAGTTTAGGAAGTGTACTGATTGGATTTGAAAACCAACACAGTCACTAATTAAGTATCTTCCAAGATCAAAGCAGAATGCAGCATCAGTATTTATATTTAAGATCTTATCCAAAGCCTTCTGAAGCTAATAGAAAGACTCCTAATTCAGCTTGGCTTTAGGTTTGGGAGTGTTTGGAAACTACTGTGTTGCTGCCAGCAAGAATAGTGTATGTCTTGAAAGTTTGTCCAGGAATTGTAAAAAAAATTAAATCACAGAATCACAGAATTATCAGAGTTGGAAGGGACCTCTAGAGATCATCTAGTCCAACTCCCCTGCCAAAGCAGGATTGCCCAGAGCACATTACTCAGGACTGCATCCAGGCGGGTCTTGAAAATCTCCAGGGAAGGGGACTCCACAACCTCCCTGGGCAGCCTGTGCCAGTGCTCTGTCACCCTCACCGTAAAGAAGTTTTTCCGTGTATTTGAACGGAACTTCCTGTGTTCTAACTTGTGCCCGTTACCCCTCGTCCTGTCACTGGGAACCATTGAAAAGAGCCTGGCTCCATCCTCCTTCAACCCACCCTTTAGATACTTGTACGCCATAATAAGGTCTCCCCTCAGCCTTCTCTTCTCCAGGCTAAAGAGTCCCAGCTCTCTCAGCCTTTCCTCATAAGGGAGATGCTCCAAGCCCTTAATCATCTTAGTTGCCCTTCGCTGGACTCACTCCAGCAGTTCCCTGTCCCTCTTGAACTGGGGAGCCCAGAACTGGACACAGTATTCCAGTTGTGGCCTCACCAGTGCAGAGTAGAGGGGGAGAATGACCTCCCTCGACCTACTGGCCACACTCTTCCCTATGCAGCCCAGGATTCCATTGGCCTTTTTGGCAACAAGGCCACATTGCTGGGCCATGGATAATTTACTGTCTACCACAACCCCCAGATCCTTCTCCTCCGAGCTACTTCCCAGCAGGTCTGCCCCTAACCTGTACTGGTGCCTGGCATTCTTCCTCCCCAGGTGCAGGACCTTGCACTTGCTTTTGTTGAACCTCATTAGGTTCTTCTCTGCCCAGCTCTCCAGCCTGTCCAGGTCACGCTGGATGGCAGCACAGCCCTCTGGGGTGTCAGCCACCCCACCCAGTTTGGTATCATCAGCAAACTTGCTGAGGATACACTCTGTCCCCTCATCCAGGTCATTAATGAATATATTAAACAAAATTGGACCAAGTATTGACCCCTGGGGGACACCACTGGTTACAGGCCTCCAACTAGACTCTGTGCCGCTGATCACAACCCTCTGAGTTCTGTCCCGCAGCCAACTCTCAATCCACCTCACTGTCACCTCATCTAGCCCATACTTCCTCAGCTTCCTAATGAGGATGTCATGGGAGATAGTGTCAAATCAGATCAAGAATTTCAGGGTTTTGCTGACAAACGTTTGCAGAATCAGTATTTTGGGTTTGCAGTTTATTTTCTTACATTCTTTGTGAAATAAATGTAAGCAGTGGGAACTTCTCACAAGCACAGACATTTCTGCATCTCCGTTTCTCACAGGGTTTGCAGGATATACTACAGTGCATAACCTCCCTACAGAGCTGGTTCAGCCTCTTTATGACCCACAGGAAAGTCTGTCATTAAAAAAAAAATAAAATTGACATACTATTCTTTTGCTTAGGTTTTCATTTGGAGCAGCATCTGAGTGAAGTTGCTTTACAAACAGCTCTTTCAAGCTCTTCAAGACATTACGCAGGTCGCTCTTTCCAGATATTCAGGGCCCTAAAGCAGCCCCTTTCTGCGCATGCGTTGTCTGACCTCCTGTCAAGATTGGTGGAAGTTATTGGAGAGCATGGAGATGAGATTCAGGTATGCATGTGTACATAATGCTTCTTAGTACTGTTAATTTAGCGTATACCTCTGAGTTTACTGAATCCATATGTACCTTATTAAAGCCTTCGTCAGGCTGTTACAATATGGTTCTAAAGAGTACAACTAGAAAACATTTAGTAATTGTCACTCAGAATCTTTGTGGTGACCATGTTTTACCTTTTCACATTATTAATTCGTGCTTCAGGAGCCCATTATCCTATCTGCTGATGTTATCTGACAACATGAAGTAGATACCACCTCATTTCTCAAATGTTAACATCTTTTGGAATAAAGAAATCCTCACCATCCGTAACAATACAAAACTTACACTGACCTAATTTGATCCAATCCTCTCTTAGTGAACTATGATGTTCCCTTGGTTTAGCTAAGCAGACTGAAATGTTACCATCAGAGACTATTTATTGTGAAGTTCAAGATTTAATTAAGAGAACTACTAGCTCTTAATAAGAAATAGCCTGACATCACCTCCATATTTTACTTCAGTAATGAAACTGCCACAAGATGACAGTAATATTCTGTCACAAATGCTTGTGCAGAATTTAAATCAATGACCTGTAAGTCAGAGGTTCTCTATGCCATTACCAATCCCCTGATGAGATATGTGCCCTTCTTGCATACCTTCATAGATCATTCAGAGGCAGAAAATAAAACGCATCCGTAGCGACACTTTAATGTTCAGGGCAGCGGCATTGATGTGAATGTTGTTCTTTTTTCAAGAGAAATGATAGGTTTTCAGTAGGTGCCTTTTCCTTTTATGAACTGAAGATTTTTAAATGTTCACTATTTTGAATGTCTTTGTTGAAATGGTTAACCTCGTGCATTGATAGGGGTATGTAATGGAGGCACTACTTACTTTGGAAGCTGCTGTGGATAATCTGTCTGACTGTTTGAAGAACAGTGATCTTTTGACGGTGTTATCACGGTAAGAGTCTGTTCTCCTACCTCTATCTTTTTTTTCAATGTCTTATGATATTAAGTGTGCAGTTCTGCAGTCTGACAGCATAAAATAATTTTGATAAGACTGAACTCATTTGTAACCTTCAGAGTCCTAGACTAAGAGCACATCTCAGCCAAATTTTGCAATAGTTGAAATAATGGTGATACAACTAATGGAACTTTACAATGCATTGTAAATTCTGACTTGCTGCCACTTGGTTATAACTTACTTTAACATCCTTTAAAAATACTGTCTTTTTTGCACCTTTGTACCATACACTTGAAAACATATCTGGGAAGAAATATGGTTTTTTGTAATATTGGTTTCATACAACCTGTCATTCTCAGGTGAAGTATTCCCCAAGAAGTAATGATCATGGTTTGTTCTCAATAAAACTAGGGAGAATTTTGTCTGGTGTGTACATAACCCATGGATTTTGTCAAACATGTGCACCATCTTTGTGAAACCCTTGGCCTTAAAGTAGTCCTTTGTACATGGAGGGAAATTGCAGGCTCCTTCCGTAACACAGCTGTTGACAGTACCGAGGGAGATCAATGTCTATCTAACTCCTAATAGCAAGAACAGAATAGGGAAATTTTTTTACAACTATTACCATGCTTTACATGCAGAACAAAAATACAAGAGCGATCATTTCTGAAGCTAGTAGGCAGGATGCTATGTGTTATACTGCAATGGCAGAACACAGGTATTGCCTCGTGTCAGGGCAGAGGTGGGGAAATACAGCTTCTTCTTTCTAAACTAAGAGGTATTTACTTTTCTTTAGTGCACATTTCAGGAAAAAGCAAGATGAAGCAGAAAATAAAAAACACTCCAGAAAGCAGTGGGAGGCAATATTCTTTACCCTGACACTATTGATTCCATAAGATCCTCTTCAAATATTATAGGCAGTAGGGACTCATAGTATATGAGGTAGGAATGGGACAGAGAGTCAGCTGCTCTCCAGAACAAACCTCCCTTACATGTATCAACACAGCATGTTTGTCTGTACCGATAATTGATAGGGATTGTCTAGATCATCACATGGTAGTCCATGAGGAGGCATCAGTCACTGAAATTGAAAGACCTCTGCTCTCTGTAAACCATCTTGAAGAGATCTGAGGATACAGGCAGGGGAGGATGCAATGACAAGGTTTCTGAAGGACCTGTACTAGCAAGAACCTGGGCAGCCACATGACAGGTTTCTTGAGGATAATGTGGCATATTTGTGGTTCTGCTTAAGATACACTGTTTTTTCTGCCCACAGTTCTCACATTAGCGAGTAAACCATTGTGCAGTTCACCTGCCAGCTGTGCCAAGTTTGGGGTTTACTCCACTGATGAGGGCATTCCAAAGACCAAAATTGTTTTCGGTTCTACCACTGCCCCATTATACGGGCGTTTCCATGAGTCATTTCACAGCTCTGTATCTCCTGTCCCCATGTCATTCTTACCTCTCTAGACTGTAGGCTACCCTGCTCTGGTTTGGTGCAGTGCCACGTGAACATCACTCAGTCATGTCTGTGGGTATTTCTCAAAAACAAGCAAAAAAAAAGACAGGCTGCAATAGACAGCCCTTTTACTTTTCCTATTTAAATATTTATTTACAGTTTGATAAATACTTAACCTGCATCCAATATGTACTGGTTTCAAGCTGTGTATTCACACATTGCAATGTATGTTATATATTTTGGGTTCAGTTCATCTTCACCAGATTTAACATCAAGCACCAAACTGACTGCAAACCGGAAGAGCACAGGACAGCTGAATGTGAATCCTGCAAGCAGTAACACAGCCACTGCTGAACGAAGCAGGCACCAGCGGAGCTTCTCTGTACCCAAGAAGTTTGGAGATGTGGACAAGTCTTCGGACCCACCGCGCAGCGCTACACTAGACAGAATTCAGGCGTGCACCCAACAAGGCCTGTCCTCTAAAACCAGAAGTTCATCTTCTCTAAAGGACAGTCTCACTGACCCATCCCATATTAACAATCCAACCAACCTACTGGCCACCATCTTCTGGGTTGCTGTGGCTTTGATGGAATCAGATTTTGAGTTTGAGTATCTAATGGCATTGCGGTTACTGAATAAACTTCTGGCTCATTTGCCACTAGATAAAGCTGAAAACAGGGAGAAGTTAGAGAAGTTGCAAGGGCAGCTGAAGTGGGCAGACTTCTCAGGGCTTCAGCAGCTGCTTTTGAAAGGATTCACCTCCCTTACTACCACTGATCTCACACTACAGCTCTTTAGTCTGCTGACACCAGTGTCTCGAATATCCATGGTGGATTCCTCTCAAGCTATAGGTAAAACCAATATATGCTCTTCTCTTTCAGTTTCCATTGCTTTGGCATTTGATGACAGAATTAGGCTATTGGCACAAAACCAAAAACGGCATTTTTTCTTTCTCTTCTAATATAGCATAAGTTGGGTGGGTTTGAGTTGGGTGGGCTTCTTGGAAATTTCATAACAACGTAGCATGTTTCTGAAAAGTTAATCTGTTGCACAACAAGGTTTTGGAGGAAAGCAGTCATGTATTATTTCATATTTCATTTCTAATGCTTAGCAGTATATATAGTTTCTGAGTGCTGACAAAGTAAACATATGTAAGGAGATACCGTGAAAATTCCAGAACCTATTTTGGCTAGGTTTTCCACTGAATTATTTTCAGAATATTGCAAATTATTTAATTTTAAATTAGTGCTTCATGGGATTTTTCCTAGTAATATAAACATTGAAAACTCTTGTACACTTTTTAGATAAATTACAATAGCACATTAGTGAGTGAGGAGAGAGGCCTGGGTTATAAGGAAATAAGGTAACATTTTGAAATTCCCAATTATTTAGTTGAGCTTGTGACCTCTTCTTAATTATATTTCTTGAAGAGAGTTTCTGTATTGTTCCAGATATTTACTCCTCTGTTTCAGTCAGAAACACAGATATTTAGACAATTGTGCAGGCTTCACAACCAAGTCATAACGAGCTTAGACACAGAGGAAAAGGATGAATGCCATTAACAACCTGCCCATGTCTGAAGCACCTGTGTGGTGCCTGTGTTCTGGACTTTGGTTGGGCAATTCTCACATGGGCTGTGACGGTACCATCTGGAGGTATCTTTTTCTTTTCAGTGAGTATAGAGGAAGCCTAGGGAAATTACACTCTTAGCTTGGGCAACTTGTTTAATTGTGTAGAACAAGAGGGAATTAATGGTGAGCAAGGTATTTTCATAGATCAGATTATTTTCAAAAAACAGGTTGTGTCCAGAGACAATCTCTTGACTTCTGAGCCCTGAGCTCCCACCTGAACTGAAGCAGCTTTTGTTACAGCTCCCAATTAGTTTATCAACTACCTTGAGCTGTGAGTTGGTACAGAAGAGCTGAAACCCCACTCCAGACAAAGCCCTTGCACTAATGACAGCAGCTGGCACTTGGCACAGGATCCATCTCCTAACTTCAAAAACACCATTTGAGTAGTCTCATCTGACCAGTTCTATCAGAATTTTGATTCATTATTATTATTAACTTGAACAGTATAAAACAATGGAAGCTGTGCCTGGCAGCCTGACCAAAACGGTTTTTCATTTATCAATACTCATTAACTGAGTATTGTTTTAGCTGTGTTCTAGCTGCAGGAGTGAAAATGACACCAGTTAAGACTGTCAATAAGCCCATTAAGTGAAAAAGATAAACATACACTCTAACAGGAATAAAATATATAATTTTGTGAGATATATTGGCCTGTAAATACCTGTTTGTGTAGTAGTGTTTGCAGAAATAGGTTCGTGCTTTAAAAGAGTACTGTTGCCCAAGTGATATACTAGATTTTCAAATTAAGACCCCTTTAAGACAAATGTGGCATGGCCAATGGCGTGAACAACTTGACAGATTCTGTGGGAGTTTACAGCTAATTGAAGATGACTGTGGCTCTTGCTGTCCAAAATACACATTTTGTTCTGTATTTTCCTGTTCTAGGATTTCCACTGAATGTTTTGTGTCTCCTGCCCCATTTAATTCAGCATTTTGACAGCCCAAACCAGTTTTGTAAAGATATAGCCGAAAGGATTGCTCAGGTATCAGAGTTATTCACTGTTTTGTACATCCTCAAACCCTGTAAATGCAGATGCCTTGTTCTTAATGTGTTTTGACATTTCTGTTTAATTAGGTTTGTTTGGAGGAGAAGAACCCCAAACTATCAAATCTTGCACATGTCATGACCCTTTATAAAACACACAGCTATACAAGGGACTGTGCTACCTGGGTAAATGTGGTTTGCCGCTACCTTCATGAAGCATTTGCTGATATTACTTTGAGTATGGTTACATATTTGGCTGAGGTAAGTTTTCAAAGATTTTTTACTGTTTTAACTCTTCTTTTGCCTAGCAACCCAAAGAGCTGAAGTCTGCCTGGAGATTACTGGGGGCTCTCTGTAGCTGTTATTTATAATTAAGAGTTAAAAGCTGAAATTAGCAGAAAGAAAGGGAATTACTATAAGAAATCAATATTGAACACTAAAACCAAAGCCACCAAAGGTCTGCAGGGCTGATGCATCTTAAAGCAGCTTCACTCATCAGGTGGCCAGATTTTCCACTGTTAAAGAAAGAAACTGGACAACATTTATTTAAATCCCATTGAGGAAAATAAGAGAAGGCCTAATTCCAGAAGGAGTTTAGCAGCGTAAATAAGATATCGTCTGCTGTATAAGGATATCGTTCTTGATACATATTTCTACGCATTCCTCTAATGCATATTAGAATAGGATCATCATGTTAGAATCATATTAGAATGGGATCATCTTACTGCCTGGGTTTTCCACTGTGCTCGCTTACTACTAGCATTTCTCACGCACGGAGTATAGAGCTGATGCAGTGTTCTTACTGGCTATCCAAGGCTCAGTTCTGCTCTTTAGCTTAAGGTCTCTTGATCTTCTGCCTCCTGTGTCAGATCAGTATCAGAACACCATTTTCTTGTGGAGTTCTCAGATTTATCCCTTCACTTCTATGCTGTAGTGAGATGCCTTCAGTCTCCCCTCTCATCCAAGGAGAAGGCAGTTCTGTATTCATGACATAAACCCACTAGCTTCTTTAGAGCAGCTTTGTTTTTTGGAGCAGATTCATTCTCTCTTCTCTGAAAGGATCTACAGAAGCTCCGCAGGCATCTCTGACACTGGCTATCCACAGATTTTCAAGAGGCTGAGAGGCCAAGCTGTGCTCCCACACTCAGGTCTTCAGGGGAAACTTGGCCCTGCTACCTCAAGCTGCAATTCCTCACCTTGTTTGCACATGGAGGCTCTAAGTAAACAGTCATATCAGATCTTAACTAATGGTGAAAGCCATGACCCTCCTGTAGGAGACTAAAACAGCACCTTGAGGTTTTTCAGTCTGTTTTTAAACTCAAAGACTCTGAAGAACTATTAGCTCTTCAAACATGACTGAATCCTCCAGAGTCAAGTGTCTCCTTCACAGTAGAAACTTGTGTTCCTAATAAGCAAATGCTGTAAAGATTGAGGTTTAAACTTTCTCCTTTGCCTTCCCAACCTTAGGAAAGCATTTGCCCCTGTGTTTTCCCTTCAGTGCCCTATGTACAGTTCCTAGTGCTGCAGCACCTCCACAAAGGCCATTGCACGTGGTTTTGCTCCCCTCAAAATGGGTTTAAACATACATCTGGAGACTCTTTCTTTGCACTTCCCCCTCGCTGTAGATTGGCACCATGCTACTATATTAAGAGCAAGTCAAGCAGGATTTTGACTATAATTAAGGCACATTCCTCACATAGCACCATCATCGAAGGATGACAGAGTAGATTTACGTTGACTGCAGCTCTGTTGAGTCATGTCTGGGGAATATTTGTATGGGCATAGGGTAGCTGCCAGTCTGGAGGAGGAGCAAGAGACAAGAAATCATCTTGTTTGGCCTGCTGTGGCCGTGAAAAAGATTTTTTCCAGCATTCAGAGTATGTTTTCCCTTTTCTTCTTAGTTAATCCCCAGACCAGGATAAACAATGTGCTCCTGTCTTCTATAAACCAGCTGTGGGATATACTGTCAATAGGTAAAGCCACATGGGTTAACAGCCGAACTGGGCAATCTGCAGTTGAATGATGTAGCCATTGGTTACAGAGCCTCTGTCTTTCACAATCCTGGCTCCATCCCCAGTGCTTGGGCCTGAGGGAAATTGTGAGACATGCAATGCTTAAGAATAACAAAGGAAATCTGTGTTGCAACAGTGACCACTCCAAACACACAGGTATACCTTCAGATTGGGACTTTCTACCACAAGGTAAGACTATGAGAACAAATGCTCTCAGCAGAAAGTAAAACCTTCAATTATTGCCATTCAGATAAAAAATTGCATTTAACCTATTTGATGGCAAGTAATTGCTTGTCAGCTACAGGTATGATCCTGGCATAAAATAAGACATTTCAGCTGTGTTCTTATCCAAACCTTACAGTGGCAAGCAGTGCTCCTTACTCAGTTTTACATATTACAGCTCTATCCGTGAAAAATGATCATTTCTTCCAGAAAAATACTTGGGCATCTTAGTCTACAGATGAGGAAAAATCACTATTTAATAGTGCAGTAGAACTTTGAACCTCCACTACCAAAAATCAGCATACAAACACACTACTGAAAGTTTACTTTGATTTCATGTTAGATTTTTGCATATTAATTTTTAAAAGTCAACCTTGTACCCTGAGAGCACAATCATTCTAGAAGCATATATGAATTGACATAGGTCACATGCTAAACTGGTGATTCATGAAGTCCAGGGTCATGCTTGGACCTGAGTAGCTAATGCTATTAATACAGAAAAAGGAACAAGAAACCACATAGTGCATAGTAATGTGCTCATGGTAGATGTTTCCTCCTCCTCCCTGTTAGGTAGAGGATTACTTGTGATAGAACCATGAGCATTCATATCCTGTTCAAAACCAAGAAATCACTAGACATTAAAACATCTGTGTTGCAAGGGGAAGCATGTCCTAGATCAGGCATTATCCCACTAACAGCTTGTCTATCAGTCACGGCTTGTGAAATGCCATCTTTATTTCCTCAGTGGACACGGAAAATGTTTGTTTGACTGACCAACACAGCCTAAGAGCTGGGCATCTCTTCTCACCTGCTGCCTGATTTGGAGGGGCAAAGGGAACTGTCTCCTGCAGTAGGACCCCAGCAGCTGCATCAACCAGCAGCAGCCAGCCCAGGCAGCCCTTGTAGGAGCAGGCTCTGCTCTCCATCTAGTTCTAGGTTAGTTGCCGCTTCAGGAAGGGGACACGTTGCTAATGGCATGTGGATCCCTTAACCCAGGTAAGACCCAGATAGTTACCATACGCTAGCAAGAGAGGAATCCACAATTCTTCAAAACAGATCATATGAACCAGAGTCAAAAAAAAAAAAAAAAAAAAAAAAAAAAGTCTGAGAACAGTTATGAGTTCTTCCTACAAATACAGTGGAAACTCTCTGTCCTGGAACTCACCGATCTAAATGATGGTGTTACCACAACTCCACCTTGCTGCTATTTTTGTTACTTCTGGCAGCAAAAGGATTCTTATTGTACTATATACATTTTTAAATTGCTGGGGTTTTAAACTGAAATACTCTTTCTTGTTACAAATTCATGATGTATTTAAGTACACACTTGGTTTCTCAACCACCACGTATACTCATCTGAACAAGTGAAAACTGGCACAGTCCACAAATGTTTAGGGCTTAAGGGCCCAGAGCTATTTAAATCAAAGGATTCTGTTGACAACAAATTTATACAAACTGGAATGAAAATTAGAAGCTTCCAGAGATAAAGTTCCTAGAACAGCTTTCTAACTAGCACTAGAGACAAAATTCCCATTATTCCCCAAGATTTCCTTTTCCTATCACAAAAGTGATTATCGGATGCAGTAGCCTCTGTCAGAAAACAAAAAAAATTCTTTCTGTCATCCAGATAGTTTCTTCTAATCCTTTATTCCTACACCAAAATGGTATACCAGCTGATGTGCTGGATCACATAAACTATTTACAAGTAAGAAATCAAACCTTCCATTGCAAGATACTAATGGAATGCAAGAAAAAATCTATAATCCTGTTTTGAAGAATTACTAAGCACATTTATTTTACCTCTCAGTAAAGGTATCCATGGGCTGAAGCAGGTTACCACATAGTATCTTCAATTTAAAAATTCTTGCTGTCTTTTTGTAGAGGAATAGAGAAAGCATAGTGAGTTCCATCTATTGTGCTGTTAATGGATTTTGCCTACTTTGTTTCATAAATCACTAATTACTACACACTTTTACTGATAAAAGAAATTGGAAGATATTTAGTGGGCTGAGATAGATGTGTATCCTACTTGATCATTCCATTTTGGCTGGCTTGAAGTGTTCTCTTTCAATAAAAGGAGGAGCCTTGTCATTCAGGCTAGCGAGGGCCTCCAAAAAATTACTAGACTCCACCTGGATAACAGTTGAATTTTTTCTCTGATGGAAGACATGAGGCAGCATAGAGGTTTTTGTAAGTAATTGTTTTCTAGATCCTGGTATCTCTAGTAACCAATGTTAGAAGAACTTATTTGTCAGTGTGAACGGAAGGATAGGGTCTAGTCTTGAGCCTCTGGTAACCTCCAGCAATAACATTTGATTGCCTCTGAAAATTGTGGGGTGGGACAGTACCTGTCACGAATGAAAGAACGTGCTACCTTCCAGGAAATTTTCAGCTGAGATATTTCACACACATGTGCAAACATAGCATGGCTGTCCATACACCTCTTGAGTTACTGTCATGTATATATATGAGCACAGTTGCATTTCCAAGGTTCATTGTGGTATTCCGGGATCTACACTCAGGTGTTCCAAAATTTCGGGATTTAGATCAAGTCCTTCTTTGTATTAGCCTCTACGCTAAGAGAGCCCAGGGATTCCATCTCCTCCTTAACAGAAAATGTTTCCTTGGCAGTTACAGCCAGTGAACACTGGCAGTGAAGTATATTTGGATAAATATATATTGATGTCTGAATAGTAGTAGTTTTGTTTCTTTGGCATGTTTTCTTTTTTCTCACTTTCAGCAAAGGTAGACATTAAAAGATACTCCCCTGTTTTTATTGGATGTGCTTCCCCAATTACAGTGTAAATTTTACATACCAGTTTACTCAACTGCTGGGTGTGTTTTCTGGATAAGTTAGAGCAGTCATATATAAAATGTATGTTTCATTACCAAAACAGGCCAGCATTTGGCTCCCAACTTAAAGCTCTTTTTTGTTTCACACTTTTATCATCATGACTTGTAAATTGATTGTAAAACAGCATTGCAAAATCAGTGAGTGAAGAGAGATTAACAGTACAAATGGTATTCATGAAACTAGTAGCTTTTTCCATTAAAAGAAATGTCTCAAAACTTCGTTATTTTCACTTTTTTCACAGCTACTAGAAAAGGGACTTCCTAGTATGCAACAGTCCCTCTTACAGATGATCTACAGTCTTCTTAGTTATATGGACCTGTCAGCTATTCCTGTGAAACAGTTTAACATGGAAGTGCTAAAAACCATTGAAAAATATGTACAGGTAAATACTGTATCTTCTTTATATTAACATAGGAACTTAGCAGTATTTACTATCATAAGTTTATTTTCTTTATAAGATTTTGAGACTAGATTAGTGGGGAGGACTGTGACTGTCCAGTGTAGTATCTAGTTTATAAACATCCTGATGCTTAATAGACTGCATGTCTCCGGATGCCCAGCTGTGCGTTCACTGCGTGGGAAGGGTTAGGCTGCAGCTACACTACCTCAGGAGCAAGCTTAATACCAGGCTGAGCCTGACCACTCAGCATGAATTATTAGCATGAGGGAGATGTTCAACATCTTTGTCGGCGACATGGACAGTGGGGTTGAGTGCACCCTCAGCAAGTCTGCTGATGATATCAAGCTGTTTGGCGAGGTAGACACGCTGGAGGGGAGGGATGCCATCCAGAGGGACCTGGACAGGCTGCAGAGGTGGGTCCAAGCCAACCTCATGCAGTTCTACAAGGCCAAGTACAAGGTCCTCCACCTGGGTCGGGGCAATCCCAAGCACAAACACAGGCTCAGCGGGGAATGGCTGGAGAGCAGCCCTGAGGAGAAGGACCTGGGTGTGCTGATTGACAAGAATCTCAACACGACCCAGCAATGTGCAATCGCAGCCCAGAAGGCCAACCATATCCTGGGCTGCAGCAGAAGTGTGGCCAGCAGGTCAAGGGAGGTGATTCTGCCCCTCTACTCTGCTCTGGTGAGACCCCACCTGGAGTACTGCATCCAGGTCTGGAGTCCCCAGTGTAAGAAGGATATGGACCTGCTGGAACGTGTCCAGAGGAGAGCCATGAGGATGATCCAAGGGCTGGAGCACTTCTCCTATGAGGAGAAGCTGAAAGAGTTGGGGCTGTTCAGCCTGGAGAAGAGAAGGCTCCGAGGACATCTTATTGCGGCCTTCCCGTACCTAAAGGGGGCCTACAGGAGAGCTGGGGAAGGACTTTTTACTAGGGCATGTAGTGATAGGACGAAGGGGAATGGCTTTAAACTGGAAGAGGGAAGGTTCAGATTAAATATTAGGAAGAAGTTTTTCACTTTAAATGTTGTAAGGCACCGGAAGAGGTTGCCCAGAGAGGTTGTTGAGGCCCCATTCCTGGAGGTGTTCAAGGCCAGGCTGGAGGTGGCCTTGGGCAACCTGGTCTAGTGGGAGGTGTCCCTGCCTATGGCAGGGGGGTTGGAACTCGATGACCTTCAAGGTCCTTTCCAACCTAAACCATTCTATGATTCTATGTGCCATAAGCACTTACCTTCAGAGACTTCTGTACCTAATTCTCAACAAGTGGAAAATATATATTTCTACTAGGAATTCACACCTGTAAAGAGCCTGCGTCAAGTCAGCTTTTTCTGTTAAATGGGAATTCTGCAATGGCCTTTATATTTATTCAGACTGATTAAGGCATTCAGGTAGGAGGTTTTAAATGCCTTGCCAAGTTGGCCTTGCACTCAGGTCTCCCAGGTTGCAAGCCAGTTCCCTAACAATGACACCTTAGGCAAGCGTTGGTCTCTGCTGTTGAAATTATTCTGCAAGTGTGTACCTTGTCAGTGGCCAAGAGAGAGAAAGAATAGTAATATTTCAATTCTACATATTTATTAAGTTACAAAAAATATGACTGTAAAATGTAAATAATCTTGAATGTGTGTGACTCTTTCTTTCCATTTGCTGATTAAATATACCTATTTCTAGAGCATTCACTGGAGAGAAGCCTTGAATATCCTGAAGTTGGTGGTTTCTCGTTCTGCCAGTTTAGTTTTACCATCCTATCAACACAGTGATCTTTCAAAAATGGAAATACATCGAGTGTGGAACAGTGCCTCCAAAGAGCTACCAGGGAAGACTTTAGAGTTTCATTTTGACATTTCAGAGGTACTATTTGTGATTCTGCTACTTAAAACCTTACTTCTAACATTTGATAATCCCAAAACAGCTATCTTAACTCCTTAAGATAACTGAAAAACTGGGAAAGAAAGGAAAATTAGAGAACCAAAAGTCTCTTAAATTATTCTCAATCCACAATTACATATTTAATAACCCTTGCTGGAAGACTCTTTCTGGATTTTCGTTAGATTTTTGGGGGAGAAGGAATTGTTAGTTGTGTTTAAGATTATCTGGTGGAAAAGCTATGTTGCAATTATGCCAACTGTAATATATAAATATACTATATGTATAAAATCCCCCTCCAAACATTTTACACTTGGATGCCAATGTTCACTGTAACTGTTAAACATAGAAGTATGTCCTTTAAGGGGGTACTTTCTGACTTCTGACTGAATTCTCTTAAAGCAGTGTTTATCCTGCAAACCCTGTACACCTTTTAATTTTATAGAATTGAATGGTCCTATTGACTTTAATAGGCAACTCTATTTATAGTTATGAACGTGCATGACTTTGCAGCATTATAGACTTTTTAATATAGATAATAGTGCAACTTTGGGTTAAAAGGAAATATGAATATAAAAAGGCATCTTGTACTATTTGTATAGAGAGTTTCTTGTTGTTGTTTCATGTAGGTATAGTTCTAGAAAATGCTGAGCATCCTGTCATCAATCCAAGAAAGCATTTTGCTGTGCGTTGGAACAGGGCCAGAGTGCTCAGCACTCTTAGGAAAAACCCATTAAAAAACAGGTGCAAGAAATGTGGATTTAAAGTAAATTTCGTAAGCTTTCGGGGGGGGTTGCCGCTTCTTATAAACTAGTTTGACAGTTGCTTGGAGTATTAGTTATTCTTGACCATAAACACTAGCTGCTAGGTATGGCAGTAGTTACTGCGATGTTCACAGTGGCAAATAAGAGACGTACCAAGTGACATAAAATTTGGTGCACTCCTTGTTTTATCCCTGTATATGATCTTCAGAGTAATCTTTTTCTACAGCAGAAGTAATATGTCCCATTATAAGTTCATCCTGGAGCATAGTACTAGTGAATAATTACTCTCTGTTTAAGACTCCAATTATTGGGAGACGGTATGATGAGCTGCAAAGTTCTTCCGGACGAGATGGTAAACCCAGGGCAATGGCTGTCACCCGAAGCACTTCTTCAACCTCATCGGGATCTAACTCCAATGTCCTTGTTCCTGTGAGCTGGAAGAGACCCCAATACTCTCAGGTAACCTCTTTTAAAAATAGCCCATTATTCATTAACAAGCTGCACTCAGAGCAGCTGAATTAACGCACACTAAGTTCTTAAATGCTTGTGCCTGCTGTCCCCTACGCAGTGCTCCTGGCTGGCTGGGGCAGTGGCAGCACAGCATCTGACTGAGTGTGTGTGCTGAATGTCTTTCTTGGATTCAGAAATGGCCTGAGTTATGTCTCTCTCCTCTCCAGCCAGTGGTTTTCTATCAACCTGCAGAAAATGCATCTCTTTAAGACCTCTAACTCTAGGTCAGATTTAGCTAAGAATGGCAGGTAGGTTCAGATACCAGCAAGGAGAGCAGATAGACAGCATGTGCAGCTTTCTAAGTGTTGTTTTCTTCGGAAATCAGGTAAAAAGGAATTCCTTGGAACAATTTTCCTAAAAGTGATGTTTGATTGCCTTATTGATTTTGGTTACCTGACAGTTAAAATAAAACCATGCAGAATAAATTTATTTATTGCTCTTTTTTTTTTTTTAATATAGCAGATTATATAGCAGTGACTCAGGCCTAATTCTGCAAAAAATAACTATGCATGCGCTTTATTTTTAAGCTTCTGAACTGTCCTTTGGAAGTGATGCACAGGATCCAATGTTTCCTTATTATGCTCGATAGAATCAATAGGCTAATATCAAAATAATAAACACCAAAATCTTTAACAGCTATTTTTATGTTTCCTTGTATGCATAGTTGCTCTGAAAGCAACCCTTTGAGCACTTAATGACTAATTCTTTGGTTGATTCCTCCTAATTAAAAATTGTTAATGTATGTTTCTAGCCACCAGGAGAATGAGTGGTTAAAACAATGCTCATTTGAGAAATGTCTTGTTTTGTAGAAAAGGACAAAGGAAAAGCTGGTGCATGTCCTTTCCCTATGTGGTCAGGAAGTTGGGCTGAGTAAAAACCCTTCAGTAAGTAGCCTTGTATTGACTATTTCTTTGTTTCATTCTGTCCTAAACTTTAAAAGTCAAGTTTTCCCAGACTTGCTGACCTGATTTGCATAGTTTAATGTCACATTACTATCATTGTCATTTGTACTGATCAGTGCTGCATTTCTCAGCATATAGATCAGAGAGTGAATGGCCCTCTCACTTAAAGACAATTTACTTACAGAGCTGTATATGGTTTTGTTGTGAGAGATCTGTGATGCTGTAGGTTCTAGTTATGCCATCTCAGTGGGTAGAGAGTAATGACCTTTGATATTACCAATCTGGAGCCTTTATAAAGTAAAAAATTAAATTACAGAAATAAAACTGAGTGGGGAGTGTCTGATTTTTCCATTAGATAGTAGTTATAATGTTACTCTTTAAAAATTAATGTTATCTGCTGCCAGGAAATGGGCAATAGATCATCCAGGATAGGAAGCTATTAAAAAAGTTATTAAATATTTTCTACAGAGAAAGGAAAATTTCTGAATGTTTTTGAATACGTTGTATGTCACTTGTATTATGGTGAAAAGGTCCTTCATTTCTGCAAGACAGGGACTGTTGCATTTTCGCAACTAAATTGCAGATACAATTATTTTTAGTAGGAAAGGAAAAATTATAGCTTGTTGTGTTTCCTAATCTTGACATATTTTAGAACATCATTTTTAACTAGACATTTTTTGTATGAACTTACTATCTCATCCCCTTGGCAGTATTTCCTTTGCTAAATTCTCTGAATTTCGTTCCTACAACCGTATACGAACATCCAGGCAACATCTATCTGCAGCCATTAGGAGGTAGCTGTAATGTTCTTGGACGTATTCCTGCAGTATGAAGTTGTTTCTTTGTACAAGTTTAATCTGAAGGCACCTGTCCAACATAAATAATAAAGAGTGTTCTAAAAATACTCAGTGAAGGAATTAGGTGTGTACTGGAAATACAGTCTTCCGAATAACCAATTACAGCTTTTAGGAAGAAACAACCGGAGGGAACAGTTTGTTACAAGAGAAATCCTTTGAATTGTAGGTAATTTTTTCTTCCTGTGGTGATTTGGATCTGATTGAGCACCAGACGAGCTTGGTGTCTTCAGAAGACGGAACAAGGGAGCAGGAGAACATGGATGATTCAAACAGTGAACAACAATTCAGAGTCTTTAGGGACTTTGATTTCCTAGATGTTGAGCTGGAAGATGGGGAGGTACAGTATGTTTTTTCTGAAACAGCTTTTTTTTGTTAAAACAGTTTGATATTCTTTCTACTAAACACTATACTCTTTGTAACATGAAACTTTAACTGTATAACTATAAACTTAGGTTTGAGTTCAGATTATTTATAATGCTCACTTAGTGTTTATTTCAGTAGCGTAACAGTAAGAGGCTACCACACCCTTCCTTTCTGAATCTACTTTAGGAAACACTGCAAAACTGTTACTGGAAGATAAAGCCTCTGTTCTAGTACCTTTTCAGTGAATTTACTTTTAAGCGAATTTACTTTAAATACAATTTGTAAAGGTCTAAATTGTTAACAAAAATATATTTGCTGGTTAAATACCCATAAAATGAAATTGTTCCAAACCCTCCAAAACATGAATTCAGGCCTTGGGGCTGTTGTTACTCCTGCAACTGCTGATGAAATCAGTAACACTTAGAGAGACGTACCTTCGACTTAGATGTCTGTGATTTCATCATTTCAGGGCAGGAGCTTAACAGAACCCTGAGGGCCCAGATCAAGTCTTGACAGGTGAAGCCTGTCAGCTCACCTTGAGCTGAAACTGCTGAAGGAAAAACGTATAAGAACTGCTGAATTTTGGGGGGCTACACCCTTTAACTTTGCTTATAAAAAACTTAGAGTATTTCTTTCTATTTGGGTGGGAAAAGCCAAAAATTAATATCCATTGCCAAACAAGTCTAACAATTTTGTTGCTAGTTAAAAGTTCAGAAATTATTAGCTCTTTTGAAGTACTTAAGGTGCAGGTGTTCAGCAAACCTAACAGTTTAATAAATTGTCTTGTTATAATCTGGACTCAACTTTAACATGAATTCTCTCAGGCATTGCTCTTAGTCCTGAGAAGAACACGTGTACAAGAAGAATTAATCCTTTTTCTCCCAAGTTGCATTACAGTAGTAAAATAATTTTAAGGTAGAGACCCCTCAGGTGTGAACTCACGTACATCTGAATTTAATTTTTTTTTCCAATGAAGAGAAAGGATGAAGGAATGGAAAGAGATGTCACAGAGTCCTCATTTTCCAAGTCAGGAATCTCTGTATCGAAATATAGTAATTTTGGCTCACAGCTGCCCATGGCTTTGCTAAAAAAAAAAAAAAAAAAAAGCAAGTAGTTGGCAACAATGGTTGAAAATACATTAGCCAAATATTATGAAGGACCTTTCATGTTCCAAACAACACAAATGATGAAACAGCAATGCCACGTTGTTTGTCAAGAAGTATACCAGCTGCAATCATTTCTGTGTTTTAAATGCTTTCAAAATATTACAAGGACTCGGAATTGTAATTTTGACTAAATATCACAGGATAAATTTTTGTCCAGAGAAATTCAGGAATTTCTTCTTTCTCTTCACCAGTTAAAACCATATACAGATTATCTATAATTGTGCAGAACAATTCCTATGAAAATGAGTTTACCTTCATGGACTGTGACCCTGCGAAGATTTTTTATATGTGTGGCTAACTTCAGCACTGAGGCCTAAATTAATCTATATACTAATTGTGTTAAATCGGTTGTGGAACAGAAACTAAGCTTCTCTAGTTTTATGTGAAGTAAAGCGAAAAATGTAGTCTTTTATTTAATACAGTTTTTAAATTGCCATGGATCTGAGACCTTGCATGCCAAGGTTTAGTCCAGACTGACTCACTACTGTTTTAAATAAATACATACTTTAACCAAATTCAAACCTGGTGTAAGAGGCTACTTCTCTAATGACCAAGTTGAAACGGTATACTTTACATCAGGTCTGAATTTGATATATTCATAAACATGAATAAAAGAGTGTTAGAAAACTTAAGCTAGCAAGAGTACAAACAGTCTTTCAAAAAACCCCTTATGATTTAAACAGGCCAGTGATGCTTGTATCATCCCCAGACCACAAGATGTACTCATTTGAAATTTCGTAAAAACTTGAAAGCAAGTAATGGTTATTTTCAAACTTAAAAGATAGGCTGAAGAGTTGAAGTTACTGTGATAATATTAGTTACAACTCTAGGCAAATGTTTGTCTATGATGTCTTTAATACAGTAATTTTACATAGATTCTTTCTATTTGTTTTTCTATCTGTTATATCTGCTACCCAGGAACTTCAGGTAAGAATACGATTTGAACTCAGATGTGCCAGCATATGTTATGTCTTCTTGCAAATTTGTATTATAGAATAACATCATAGTTTTGTTGTTGCCCTCCCCCTCTTCAGTGTGTGCGTAGGTGGGTGGGTGTGCGGGTGCTTGCACTTCTGACAGGTGCTTCATTTTTTGACTTGTGTTAGAAATATTTTTGAGGTCTTTTTTGAAAATTCTGCTTCGTTTTACTTTTGTTTTTGATGTGTTTCACAGTCTTCACAAATTGTAAAATACCTTAATTCTAGTATCAACATTTTTCAAATTGAACCATTTCTCCTTTTAGTATCTTTGTGCATAAATAATATGTAGAAACAAAAGAAGAACGTCATTATTTAAAATATAATAAAGTTTGGGCCATTTGTTTTCATGGGAAAATTATATATCATTTCCAGCTTTTCATTTGTGGTATATTGGCTCCTATTACCATCTTGCTAAAGCTGATACCTGAGACCTCTTCAGAAAGTTTACATCATTGCCTACCAGCCTGAATTTAATTGAATAAATAAATTAATTCATACAGCTTTATTTAATTCAGCTGTACATTCCTACCAACTTTTCTGGACTCATTTACCCTGTGAAGAAAACTGAAAAGGCACATCAGTGGCAAGCTTGCTTGGGACCTAAACTTTCAGTTTATCAATGTATAGAGAGAACTGAAATGATTGAAAATTATAATGAGTTGTACAAGTGATACAAAATTCAGCAACGGTATTTCGCATATTGGTTTCTGATAGGTTGTACATCAGTTATTATGCAAGCACAACCCCCAGAAAAGATTTGTCTCAAAATGCCTGTACTCTAAAAGATACAAATGTATGGAAATGGTGCCTTACTATGTAGTTCCACAACACTTTCGCCTATACCCTACAATATTTGCACCACTCCATTAACTTTGCATACTTCGTCAATACAATAGGGGTAAAAACTTGTGTGAAACAAGTTTTGCGTGATTTTTGCCGGCTCTGTGGATGAGCTACGCTGCTTTACCCCACATAGGGTTACTTTCCTTTTCACTGCCTTTTCTGTGTCTCTCCTTTCCCCTGGGTTGTTGTAATGCTTAACGTGGCTGCAAGGGCACGTCCGCTCCTTTTCCAGAGGCTGGTGATTGAGGGAAGTCCTGTGCAGTACCTGCTCACTGCTGGCCAGCCGCATTTATAATATGTGACTTTTGAATTGATGTTTGTTACTGGTGGCTTTTCAGATAGGAGATAGCTTTGCTCCCACTGTAGATAAAAATGACCAGCCTCTCAAATACATCTTCCCTCCTTCTTGTTAACTGTGAAAGAAAGATTGCTTAACAGACTATAAAAACAACAACTCCATCTTTGTAGACGTGTGTTGACCTCTACTTTAAATTCAGTGTGATTTTGGGTGCCCCTGTAGCAAGCTTACGCTAACCCAAATACTGTGGGTGATTTGGGTTATACTGTGTTTCATCTCTCTTACCCCTTGTTTCCCTCACTTTTAATTCAATTCCCCTTCTAACTGCATGCCCTGGAAGTGTCCCTTTTCATTTTTCTTCTTTTTGCTGGCTTCTTTCTTTCAGAAATTGCAGAATTTCTGCAATTTCTGAAAGAAAGAATTTCTGCAACTGCAGCAAGAAATATTCCCATAGACATGGGCTACAAACTTTACTGATAGCTCTACTAGGCATCATGAGGATCAGGGTGTGATGACAGTCATCTTTGCTTGCTTGCTTATTTATGTCATTTTGTCATTTGTTAGTTCAGTAACTGATATGTTTGTGAAGGATGTCTCATTGCTGCATGTGTCCTCCAGCCTTTGTGGCGGAGGATGGACGACCAAAGAATTTGTTAAAATAAATAGCTGAGAATTGAACAGTCATTTTTATGATTTAGGGAGACCTAGTTTCTTAAATTTTAAATGTGTTCTGTTCTCTTCCCATACAAAACTACCATATTAACCCAGTTCCAGGATGAAAACACAGGGTTCTTCCAATAATGTGTCGGGTTTCATAACAATTCCATGTTCACTTGCTTTTGAATATAGTGCATTCCTTAATTCTGAATGTTCTTCTGGATTACAGTTCTTGCATTTCTGGATTATCTTTTTCCTAAAAAATATTTTTTTCTTTTTTCCTCTTACTTGTTCATGAACAGTGAGCTTACTGTCATGAAACTGAACTTATCCCTCTTTTTAATCATGTTCCACAGTCCATTGTATTAAAGGGCAATGATGCAAAATAAGATCTCTTTGTGCAAGTTTGTTGATTGTTAAGGAGGTAAGACTACAGCTGAATTAATTGTACTTTATGCAGTTTATTCCCCATTCAGTAAATGTCTGAGTAGTCCCGAATGGGGATTACTCAAGTGTTTAACATTACAAATCTGCTTAAGGGACCTAACTGAACCGAGATCTCATTCTATATAATTGCACATAATTTTAATCTGCATAAATCCAGGAGATAGTCATAATCAGTGATTTGATAATAGTATTTTTTTATTTGGGGGGCAGAACTATATTTTTGTCAAATTCATATTTAAAAGATCACTGTCAACTTGAGTTTTCAGCAGTTGGTTTGCTTGTTTAAGAGTGTTGCATCTTACAGAGTCTTGTTTTAAACACTCAGTCCTGAATCTTAAAAAGAAACATTTTTCTCTATAAATTTCCTTCCCATGTTGATGTAAGGTTGAGGGCTTTCACCTAGGGGAAGTACCCAAAACTGCAACGGGATACTTCTGTGTAGACCCTTCAGGCTGTGTAAGGCCTCTTTGGGCTCTGTGGGTCCGTGATAGGAGCAGTTGTGGAGGAGCTTCTGCATTTGCCAGAGAGGAACCTGCATAAACTTGAAGAAGGGAGCAAGAGAATTAGCACAATTAGGGAAAAGGTATACAGCCCGCTGGAAAGTAAACAAATGGAAAAATGGTGCAAAGCTAACTGCCATCTTTATACATGAAAGAAATTAAGTGATCTTCGTATCAGTTCACCAGTCTAACAAATAGTTATGCCATTTGCTTAATGCTCTCAGCTTTATGTAAGTCTGTGTGGGATCAGAACTGAAAGTCAATATAAAATGTTTGGTCCATTTCTCTGTGTCCTGTTTAAAAAGTGACATTTCAGTCAGTACTAATCAGGTTCTCCTCAAAGTATAGTTTCAAATAATTCAAATAAATTCAAGTTACAAAAATAAGCTATATGGGCGTAGAATGGAAGTTTTTAAAAGTGTGCTGCTTTAGCTATTACATTTTTCGTGCTAAATGAAGGGTTCATTCAAATCTACCTTAACTCATTATTATGGTTATGTATATAATGAAACGAATCTAAAATCTTTAATGTGTTTCACAACTGAACCATTGCTATGAACTGTGCTCCTAATATTTTTAAACATCATGGGAAAATCCTTCAAAATTGCTTCCGAACTTTTCTTTTGCCTGTCATTGCTCTACTGGCATTGAGCTGTGTGTATATGTGGACTTACAAAAACAAATTCTTAAATCAGCAAATGCATGAAAAACATCTAATACCGAAAAGAATGAATCTTCATTTAACTGTCATTTCCATGCTTCTGCTCTTATCTCCAGGTGAACAATCGAAGTAATGTTTGTATTATATTTTTACATAAAAATATTTCTCGAGCTAACTTTGGTCTAATGATTGGTGGTTTGTACATGATGAGTTTCAAATCAAGGAAGCTGACCCTATATCTGATTTCAGGGTGAGAGCATGGACAACTTCAACTGGGGAGTACGCAGACGGTCCCTGGATAGCCTGGACAAGTGTGACATGCAGCTGCTGGAAGAGAGCCAGCTCTCCGGGAGCACGCCCAGCCTGAACAAAATGAACCATGAGGACTCCGATGAGTCATCGGAGGAGGAGGACCTGACCACCAGCCAAATCTTGGAGAACTCAGACCTAGTAAGTTGCAAACTTGCAATTTAAGAAAAGATAGGGTTGTGTTTTTAAATTAGCTGGGCTTTTAGTTTCCTCTCGCCCAGGTGCAATCTAATCAGCTGAAATTGAGGGGTGGCACTCAGTGCAGTGTTTTGTCACTGCTTGATTTTCCCTTATTTGCAAATGTAAACAGGAATTTTAATGCCCTTTTTTCCACATATTACTGTGTGACAATTTTGCACAATTGGCAAGTAGTAAATCTTTCTGATATATCTACTATTTAAAGAAATAGGACAAAACTCCAGTTTGGTAAATTGTGCCAAGTTTTCATTGTTCTTTTCTAGGATGTTTGCATACAATTTCTATGATAGAAACATTGAAAGGGGTATATGTCTGCATGTACAAACGAAGAGATCATCAGTGCCCTTTAAGACAATGACTGCTTTGCATAAAAGCAGTGTGTAGTAGGGTAGCTGTATACTCAGTTCTTCTGTGCTTTTATTGTCTTTTAAACAGATTATAACTCTTTCCCCATCTGAGGATACAAATCATATTGACTCACTCTCCACATCATGTGAGACAACATCAGCAGACCCTCGTCATTTTAATATAGGAACGTCCAGCTTTGATGTGTCTTTGCCTGATATGAATAATCTCCAAGTGTCTGAAGGATCCAAGGTGAATGCATTTTTACTTTCTTTTCCAACTGGACTGTATGTTACAGAACACTTTTACAAGTTTATTTTACTTACACTTTCATGAAGAGTTTGATCTGTGAGAGCGAGTACATTCCACCTTCCTGTATGTCATGGCATAGTACAATGCATTCACATGCTCCTGCGCATTCAGAGCCTTTCCTTTCTACTTACACTTTCTACATTAAAAGACTTTATTTATTGTTTCTTAATTATATTGCACTACATATGCACCAAGATATTACAAGCTCATTGGAGGACAATTCATGAACTGGCTAGAAGTTACAACCGCGAGGGAATATTATTTTGTTCTTCATGCTGATTTAAAAGAATGATATGCCAACTCATGTGGTGGGTGTATGCGTGTATTTTCTGAGATTTTTTTGTATGTGGGAACCTATTGTACAGTTGTGTGCACTGGATTCAGTTCTTGCCTTTTGGCAGACGCTCAGAAATTTTAAATTCATGACCGCAATATTAAGCTGTCATGGGGGGGGGGGAGGCAGGATTTGCAAGGATACAACAGTTCAGCACAGCTTTTTTCAGACAATTGTATGAGAAGATGAGCACGCAGTAAGGTTGGTAAATGATTATCAATATGGGGATGGTTTCTTTAAATTTTTGTTTGATAATACTTGTTTGTGGGAGATCAGGTGAACCCACTCCTCTCAATGTCTCTCCAGAACGATAAACTGGGGCGGGGTGTGTGTTGGGGTTAGTGGATTTATGACACTGTTGCCTTACCAGTAAAACTTTCTCTGTCATGTCTAAATTGGGTGACTTCTGCAGAAAAAGCAGTGTAAGAGAATAGGTCAGGGGAAGCATATGTATTTGTGTAACAATCGGCTTTCATTCCAGTTCTTGCCCTTTGTCTCCTCCAAATGCAAACACATAAAAATTTGATGCAGTACTGCTAGCACTGCATATAACAGAAGTAATGGAAACTTCTAGTGAAGAGGTCATAGAAACGGAGGTTGGAATTTGCTGAATATTGAACAAATTGTTTGTGTCAGAAACGTCCCCAGGAGGAAGAAAGGACAGGAGAAGGGAAATGTTGGTAAGGATAGGAAAGGAGGGGAATCTCTCAAAATAATGGCTGTGGAAAAGGTAAACTCATTATCACTTGTCAAAACAGCGGTTCATAGACAAGTTGCTACGTAACAACTGTAAGCGGCAGAAGTTGGCAGAATTTCAGTTCAGGAAGCTGCAGTCAGAACAGATACGTTTGCAGGTGGTGACTGTGGCTAATCTCATGCATCCAGCTGCAGTAGCTGTTGGTATGTACGTTAAGAATTGCAAATCACAGTTCTTGAGTTTCATATATGCCTAGAGTTTTAGAACCTTTACTGTGAAAATTTCTTTAATATCACCGTGCGCCAGTGTTCATCAAAAAATGAAAAGCTTTGGAAAAAGTAAATAAGTGAAGAATGTAAAATCACAGCAGTTTCGTGTGGGATTGACAGGCAAATTCAGGTAGTCCTGAGACAGGTTTGATATTGCCGAAATACACAACCCAAGTTGACAAGGATTTGCTGGTAGATGTTTGAATTGATAAGGTTTACAAAGAATGACACCTTAGTGTTTTTTGCCCCAAAGATATTTTCTTCTACTATGCATACTTTTCTATTTTCACTCAAAAAAAATTGGAGTCAGTATAAACAAAGTAAAGGAAGAAGCCATCCAATTTTTAGTCAGAAAACTTGAAACTTGCACCTAAATAATTTTTACTTAATTTGATAAGGAAAAATCTGAGCTCTTTCCTCTTTTCCTCTGAGTTCTTATTTTCAGAGAACTGATGGTATGTCAGCAATACAGAGGAAAATTTTTGTTACTTCTTTAGTGCTGAACAAAAATGTTTAGTTGTTGCATCATAAGCAAAACCACATTTAAATAGATGCAGTGAATGAGATCAACAGACTGATTAAGTAGGCCTCTTCTCAAATGTTTGTGTGTCAAAATCCAGGCATTACTGTTAACAGCACGAAATTAGTTAAACTTATTATCTATTTAAGATAGTGATCACAATAATTAAGGGATTAGAAGGCAGTGATGGATAATGCTATAAGGGATACAAAGATTCAGATTATGCTATTTTATATATTTTTCAAGTTATCTAAACTCACCGATTTCTGGAAGTGTACTCCAATCCTGCATGAATATTTGGAGTCACTTTTTTATTTTGCTTTTTGGGCATCATATTGGACTCCAGTTGGTGGGGGGTGTTTGTTTGCTCTTTCTTCCTCCCTTACCCTCTCCCATCAAAATGTGTTTTCCTCATACAAACACTGTCATTGTAGTGAATAAACCAATGGTACTTTCAAGCTAATATTTCATATCTGAAAGTGGTTAATACTAATTGCTTCTTGAAGAAGCATGAAACGTTTACGCTTCTTCCCAACTGCTCTGGTTCCTATTGTGGTAATTCAGCCATATAGCTTTCATTTCTCTTTTCAAGATGGTTTGTGCTCTGATTCATTTCATCCACCCTGGACTCAGGAATATTCCTATCTCTTTTAGAAAACAAAACAAACCAAACCAAAACCCCTTTCTTCTACTTAATTTCTGATCCTGTCTTTTCTGATACCAGTCTTGTTTAGAAATGCAAATCCCCAGGATTTATCTGTAGGATCCAAGCAGGCCTGGTAACCTGAAGAGGGCCACTTCTCTCTTTGAATTCCACTTGCCACAGATTTCCCTCCCTGCCAGCTCCCAACATGTGTAGGTACATGCACCTATTCATATGTGCACAAACACACACCTTACGAGATATACCCCGAACAGAAAAGATAAAGAGTTTGAGCTACCCACTGCAGTTGTCCCTACAGGAACTGTTTTGCAGGATGCTGTGGACGATGCAGACAAAAGCCAAAAGATTAAAACTGAAACAAAATTTGTTCAGACTGAAAATGCAAGAGATAGTGGAAAGTTTCAAGAAGAAATCAAGAGCTTTAGGTGCTTGTGGACGAAAAAGGAAGGAAATGATAGAAACATAATCCTTTTAATGGCCTGTAGATTGCTTTGGATTCCTCTTGAATGGAAGTTATTATGTAAATGCCATGCTAAAAATAATTCTCAATTCTAAACATGCATGTCGTCTCCCTGATAGTGATTGTTTGCAGTATATTTGGAGAGGCTTTAATGCACTCTTGGACACTATAAAGTGGTAAGTGACAAGGACAGTCTGACAGTAACAAGAACCATACTGTTTTTCCTGAAAAAAATACTTCCCTACTATGTTGCCAAATGCATTGAAATCAGAAATTCTTTGCCAGACAAATTAAGTTGAAGAAACACCTTAAAACGCCTTAAAAATAATATTGAACCAAGACAGCAAGTTAAGCAAATACAGTATTTTTGAAGAAGTGTAGCTTGAGTCATGTCCTTTATAATCTGTGGCTTTATATCTGTGCAGTTTAACATGTTATCAGGTGGGTTTTTTTTCATTAAATACTTTCTGTTTATTAGCAGAATTAACTTACTAATTTGCTGATTTCTAAGACATCATCATTCACTCCCCTAGGCTGAAGCTGTACATGAAGAACAGGATACAGCAGTCCATGAGGATGACCTTTCGGGGTCTACAAATGAACTCCCTGGAGCATTTGAATGCAGTGATAGCCTTAGTCTGGATATGACAGAGACTGAAGAGAAAGTTGACAGGCTGGAACAATTTGCTCTTGCTAGGTACTTGTATATACTGTTATCCATAAAAGTCCTTTTACACTGTACAACAAAGTGGTAACAAGGTGTTAGTTAATGGAATGGCTGTTTTGGCCACAAGACTTACAAAATTCTCATGAGTTCAGAGCAGTGAGAAGACAGTGCCCTAATTGCCTACATAATTATCACCCAACTCAAAAAAACCCCAAGATTTTCCTTCTAGGAGAAACAAGACATGGTTGTTATATACATCTATGCAGTTAGTAATTATATATGTAATATACTTAATCAAAAGAAAAAAAAAAGGATTTTTAAAGATTCCCAGTAATGGCAATGCTGCTTAATTAGCTGTTCAGCAGATCAGCCATGTATTCATCCTTCTGATTTCTTATGGGTTATAAGGAAGTCACAATATTGTCAAAAATCCCCTCTGATACTCCTGAGGCTGCTGGTGAGCGTGGCTGGACCCCAGTATATGTTGCAACAAGATTTTTCCATTCCTTATAGAGCTGACTGCAATTAGCCCGTATTTAAGGAAGGGAAAGGAATGAGGATATATAGAGAAGCTCACTCTCTCTGTGTGCCACATGTTTCAGAATTACAGTTCCTGTTCTTGGGAGCCATAGGAAGTATTTCTCCATCCCAAAGGATAATACACAAGACCAAGTAGCTTAATACCCTTCGAAAATGGTAGGCAGTCTGTTTCACCGGCCATGGAATGCCAAAATAGTGCTCTATCCTAAGAACAGTGTGGAGAAGGGATGGATCTTCTCCAATCCAGTGCACGGGGTGGGGGGGGGATCAAACAGGTCAGTATGTGTAATGTTTGTACACGCTGAGGAGTTTTTCTTCATGGGCTTTATCCTCCTGTGAAGTTTCAGCCTTCTTCCTCCAAATGCTGGTACAATAAAACAAATCAAGTGTTCTGGAATGGAGGAAGATAGATGATAATGGCCTGAAGACAGGGATTCTGAGTTGGAGGTTTTTCTCACTGTAGCCAACATCTGGCCAACCTTCAAAAGTAATTTGAAAGCTGGACTAGATGATCTCTAGAGGTCCCTTCCAACTTTGAAAATTCCGTGATTCCGTGATTCATAAATATTTTTAGACAGGTGCTGTAATTGGTCCTGTGATTATATCTCTCTCTTACAGCACATTTTATCTGCCACCTTCTTGGTAGTCTCCTTTCATCACAGTTTTTTTTTTTTTCTCCTTCAGTTTTGGAGATGTTGATCGAACCGCCTCCCCTCCTCCCTCGCCATTTTTTTCTGCCATCCTTGCTGCATTTCAGCCAGCAGCGTGTGATGATGCAGAAGAAGCCTGGCGTAGTCATATCAACCAGCTCATGTGCGACTCCGATGGTTCCTGTGCGGTTTATACATTTCATGTGTTCTCTTCTCTGTTTAAGGTGAGAAAATAAGTTTAAGATACAAAACCAAAATGTTTAGATTGTGTGTGGCTATTAGGATGGTTCTTGACAGTAGTACCAGTAATGAACTACTAGATATATAACCATTGTAATTTTGCATGCTGCAGAATTGCCATACTAGATCTTCATGCAGAACTGTCTTCTGGGACTGGTTTGGTCATAAAAATAGTGTGTATCTCATACTTACAGGTTTGGAGATAATGTTATAAAATATGGATCCACTTTAAAAAGTATTTTCTTCAGTACTTTACAAACAGCCTGAAACAATAACTGCAAAAGACAGGAAATCGCCTTTTCATCTCAAACTATTGTTAATCTGTTCTTTCGTCTCAAACTATTGAAATCTGGCCATGCCCATGTAAATGTCAACGTTGTTAAATACTCTATACCTAATCATCTGAATAGAAATATCCAGCTGCCATCATGTAACATAAATTCCAGAGATGAAGTCTCACGACTAGAAATACATTTCTCCTTTCTAAAACTGGATGCTCGCGAAGATAAGAATCTTGCAAAAAGATAAGAAAAAAAAGGCTTCAAATGTACAAGCTGTGCTAAGGAATGACTGTCTGGTTTTACCTGTAATTAGTTTTAAAGCCTTTCTTAATTGTTTCTTCTGCTTTATATGAGGCAGCTGCAGAATATTTAGCATGCTGCAGCAGTGTACACAGCAGCCAGGTAACTTCATGCAGAGTTTAAGTACCCATGATCTCAGAATACACAATTTTTCAGTAGCAATGGGTACCCCGCTAATCAATATACACTTTCAAGGTCTTTTCATATCTTTAAGACCATCCTTATAAGAAAGAAGCATCATACAGTAAGAATCTCTTCTCCATCTTGTTTCCTCAGTGTTCCACTGGAGTTAATTGTGTCCCCTCTCTAGCTGCACAGCGTGACCTCTTTTAAACATCACACCACTGGAAATATGGGTGCCTTATAGGCATTCTTTTAAACACTGATAAATAACTATTTGGAAAAAAAAAAAAACTGCTGACTTGAGTGCAGGACAGTTCAATTCTGAAAATTAATCCTGTGTTTCTTCATGATGTGTATTTCAGCTTTTCTGCCCTTATGTCAGTCCTAGAGGTTAACAGCCCCGTTCAAGTGTTCTGAGAGTTATTTGTCCTTTTTGTTCTGTTTGAAGAGTTGAAAAGGAACCAGTGTCACACTTCTGAAAATGAACTAAATAGATATTACTGTGTAAGGCACGACCTAAACATTACCTGTAAAGTACCTGTTTAACTCCAAATCCTAGTATGCCCGCACTACATTTGTTGTGCTTTTCCTATATATTCAGAAGACAGCCTACTCGTTTTCTTCGGTTGATACCGGAGGAGAAAGATACACTACTGCTCTCAAAAAAAAATGTCAATAACAGCAAAACCTGAATATCAGTTATAAAATATATAAATAAAAGGTGTTAATACTATCAACAAGCCAGAACTTTATAGCTGGAGTCACAGCCATATTTTTAGTTTATAAAAATAGCTTTGTTCTCCTCTTCAGTATTAAAACTTGGAAGTATTATTTTCCCAGATTTTTTTCATAAGATCCCAACTTCTCTGGAATTGTATTGTGTTTGCAGCATCAAACTTTGCTACTCATCTGCTAACTTAAAAGACTTTTGACCCTCACCAACAGGAAGTTGGAAACAAGCCAAATATATGCTAGGCTTGCAATGCAAAGTACTGCCAAAATATTTAACTGTGAAAATCCTTGTTTGGAGGAGCTTGTCAACTAAATACTTGGTGAAGTGAAAGAAGCGCATTTTCCAGGGCACCTACGTTTCGGTCTGCATCAAGTTAATGGTATCTTGGATGTTTGCCCACAACACACTAAACTTGTTTAAAATTCCTGAAATTATTGAAGTACTTTTCCTGTAAACAAGTCATAGCTCAGACAACTCTGGATTATCTTTATCTTTGTATTCTGTCGAATCAAATGTCTTCCAGGAGACCAGCTAGTTCCAAGACAAGTAGATTTGAGAGCTAGCAAATAGTTTTGACAATCGAGCCCTTTTGTTACGAAAAGTCCTCTTCCAAGAAGAGGAAACCTGAGGTTAAGAAGAAAACGTTTTGAGGGTGTTTTGTTATTATTTACATTGACAAAAATGCACAGCGACTATATGCAGGCATTATACCTATTCATAATATGCTGGCAGTTGGCATTATTATTCACAGTAGTCCCATTTCATAAAATATATACTGCATTCAAACCTTGCTTGAAAGATTTCAGCCACTGTAATATGCACCCAGAAGGACGTAGATGAGATGATAGCTTATTGTAGAACTGCTAGTCCATGTAATTGCAAAATAAATATATTTAGTGAAGTACTATACATAGATACCAAAGTACAGTCTCTTGCTGATTCATTTTACTACTTTAAAACACTGTTCAAGACTGTTACCTTCTTAGCTGTAGATTGATTGTTGAATATCTGAAAAGGAAAGCAGTAAAGGAAGAATATGTTTTCTTGAATCTAAACAGTAGACTGGTCAGCTTTTGATGAAGGCACGACTGAAATGCTTTGAGGAAGTTATTTTCATAAAATAAACTAGAACTGTTAAAATACATAAGTAGATGTGTGCTGGAAGGGACCTGAACAGTCCATGTTCCTTATCTTGCCCAGGTCAGGATCACCTGTAACTTTCATTCCAGTCAGATGTTTTTTAACTTTTTTCTCTAGGCTGTTCTTAACCTTTAGGCTAAGGTGCAACTTCACAACATTTCTAGACAATGTAGTCCTATGCTTAACTCTCCCTATGGCTTTAAAACTTCACTTCCTGTGTTTTATGCCCATGCCTTCTTGCTCTATACACAGTGGTACTTCTCTTCTTTACAGTTGCTGCTTATATTTGAAGGCCATTACCATGACTTCACCTACCCCAAACTTCTCTTATTTAACCTCAGTTCTTTCAACCTTCTTCATAAGTCATATTTTTGCAACTTCTCACTGTTGCTATGGGCTCTCTTCAGTTAGTCTGTGTATTACTTGAAAAGCAAGAGCAGGTTCTGTATTTCAACCTAAGTTCTTACCAGTACTGACTGTAAGAGTATTACCTGTCTTATAGAAGGTATTCCTGTTTAAAAACTTCTCTCTGCTAACTGCTGTACAATAGAATACAGTTAATCATTTTCCACTTGTAACCCAATCTAGTATGCAGATGTTGTTCTGCAAAATTTTGCCTTCCTGGTTATTCTCCATCCGGAATGTGCTCTGTGAACTGTTTCATCCTAGGTGTGCAACCTTGTCCTTCTTTCTTTTCCCTGCACCACTTCTCCAGTTTATGAAAATCAGTCTGAGTTCTAATCCTGACTTCCAAGGAGTTTGCAGCACCTGCACCTCAATCATCTATGCATTTAATAAGCATGTTGCATATTTCATTACTCAGTGTTTTCATTAATGACTTGGTTAGTGCCTGAGACAGTTCCCCTTGGAATCCTACTCAATTTATCTTTCCAATTAGACAATGAGCAGCTGATAATTAACTTCTGAATATGGTTTTGCACACCTAGTCACCTCTAGGCCTGGTTTCTCTGCCTTACTTCTAAGACACTAAATGAATTAATATATAACTTATCGATTTCATCTCTTCCTAATAGAATATTTTAGCCTTTCATGAAAATTAGTTTGATATGATTGTTCTGAGCAAATCTATACTGCCTATTACTTATCTTTTATAAGTTCCCCCACTTCCTGAACTTTGTGTTTAATTCTTTTGCTCTTGTTCTTTTTGAGATAACCACTTTCCTCAAGTTTTTTACAACACCCTGTGTTCTGTGAGTTTTCAAAGATATTTTTTATGGCTCCTAGACCTCTTTAGCCAGTATTATAACTATCATAGCATGAATTTCCCTAATCTGCAAAGATGAAAAAACATCCAAGATTTGCAAGATCTGTTCTCACCTGAGTTTTCATATGTGTCCTTGTTACCTGTACACAGATGCCCTTTCTGGGAGCAATAAGACAAAAAAAGGCATTAAGCACATCAATCTTTTTAGTGGCGTCTGTTAGTAGCTATTTCTCTCTATTGTGATTACTTGGCCTTCCTCTTAATTTTTTCTAGTTTACTTATAGAATCATAGAATTGTTAGAGTTGGAAAGGACCTTAAAGATCATCTAATTCCAACCCCCCTTCCATGGGCAGGGACACCTCCTGCTAGACCAGGTTGCTCAGAGCCCCATCCAGCCTGGCCTTGAACGCCTCCAGGGATGGGGCATCCACAGCTTCCCTGGACTACCTGTTCCAGTGCCTCACCACCCTCACAGTAAAGAATTCTTCCTAATATCTAATCGAAATCTACCCCCTTTCAGTTTAAAATTGTTACCCCTTGTCCTATCACTACACTCCCTGATAAAGAGCCCCTTAGGTACTGGGAGGCTACTATAAGATCTCCCCAGAGCCTTCTCTTCTCCAGGCTGAACAACCCCAACTCTCTCAGCCTGTTGTCATAGGAGAGGTGCTCCAGCCCTCTGATTATCTTCGTGGCCCTCCTCTGGACTCACTCCAACAGGTCCATGTCCTTATGGTGGGGGCTCCAGAGCTGGATGCAGTACTTCAGGTGGGGTCTCACCAAGGCAGAGCAGAGGGGCAGAATCACCTTCCTTGAACTGCTGGATACGCATCTTTTGATGCAGCCCAGGATGCGGATGGCTTTCTGGACTTACAGTTGGCTTTCTAGGCTGAAAGACTTATTCTTGACATTCTCTCTTTCTCTTATTAATTTATCTTGCAGCTCCTTCTCTGATTATTGTGCCTACAATTGCCATGCTATTTTTGCTATCCAAGTTAGTAATTTAACACAGTTTCACTTTCTGTTCTTTTTTGCATGAGTATTTGCCTGAGTGAAATATTTGTGATTTAGCCAGATGTATGTCTTAATATATTTTCTATCTTTCAGTGGTATAGAACGGGCTTCTGCCCTCTTTTTTTTCCTAAGGGACTCTCATTCTCTCCTTTCCCCATGAAGTTATTTCTAATCGGCTCCTTCCTGCAAGTTCCAAATGCATTGAAGTCAGTTGTATTATTTCTGTAATCTGTTTCTTTCACAGCCTCAGTTCACAAACTCAATTACTCTTCCCCAGGAGAGCATTGCAGCACCTAAACAGGTTAACCAGAGAGCCTGAGGAAGCTCTGATCTTGGAGCTTTCAAGACTCAGCTAGACAAAGCCATGGCTGACCTGATCTAGTGTTGGCAATAGTCCCACTTCAACTTGAAGGTTGGATCAGATGTTCTCCAGCATCTCTTGCATTCTGTTCCATAATCATAGAATCATAGAATAGTTTGGGTTGGAAGAGACCTTTAAAGCTCCCCTAGTCCAACCTCCCCTGCAACAGGCAGGAACATCTTCAACTAGATCAGGTTGCTCAGAGCCCTGTCCAACCTGACCTTGAATGTTTCCAGGGATGGGGCATCGACCACCTCTCTGGGCAACCTGTGCCAGTGTTTCACCACTCTCATTGTAAATAATTTCTTCCTTCTATCTAGTCTGACTCTACCCTCTTTTAGTTTAAAACTATTACCCCTTGTCCTGTCGTAACAGGCCCTGCTAAAAAGTTTGTTCCCATCTTTCTTATAAGCTGCTTTTAAGTACTGAAAGACCACAATAAGGTCTCCCCAGAGACCTCCAGGCTGAACAACCCCAGCTCTCCCAGCCTTTCCTCAGAGGATAGGTGTTCCAGCCCTCTGACCATTTTTGTGGCCCTCCTCTGGACCCGCTCCAACAGGTCCATGTCTTCCCTGTGCTGAGGGCTCCAGAGCTGGATGCAGTACTCCAGGTGGGGTCTCACAAGAGTGGAGTAGAGGGGCAGAATCTCCTCCCTCAACCTGCTGGCCACACTTCTTCTGATGCAGCCCAGGATATGGTTGGCCTTCTGGGCTGCAAGCACACATTGTCAGCTTAGGTCCAGCTCTTCATCCAACAGTACCCCCAAGTCCTTCTCAGCAGGGCTGCTGTCAATCCCTTCATCCCCCAGTCTGTATTGATACCAGGGGTTCCCCTGACCCTGCACTTGGCGTTGTTGAATCTTGTGAGGTTCACATGGGCCCACTTCTCAAGCCTGTCCAGGTCCCTTTGGATGGCATGCTGTCCCTCAGCATGTCAACTGCACCACTCATCATGGTATCACCCACAAACTTGCTGAGGGTGCACTCAATCCCACTGCCTGCATCATTGATGAAGATACTGAACAGTACTGGTCCCAATACAGACCCCTGAGCGGTACCACTTGTCACCGATCTCCATCTGGAAATTGAGCCATTGACCACAACACTTTGGATGTGACCATCCAACCAATTCCTCATCCTCCAAACAGTCCACCCATCAAATCCATATCTTTCCAATTTAGAGAGAAGAAAGTTGTGGGGGACCATGTCAAAGGCCTCACAGAAGTCCAGATAGATCACATCTGTAGCTCTTCCCTTGTCCACTGATGTAGTCACTCCATCATAGAAGGCCACTAGGTTGGTCAGGCAGAATTTGCCCTTGGGGCCATGCTGGCTGTCTTGAATCACCTCCCTGTCCTCCATGTGCCTTAGCATAGCTTCCCAGGCACAGAGGTGAGGCTGACAGGTTGATAGTTCCCAGGGTCCTCCTTTCTACCCTGTTTAAAAATGGGTGCAATGTTTCCCTTTTTCCAGTCACCAGGAACTTCACCTGACTGCCATGGCTTTTCAAATATCATGGAGAGTGGCTTGGGAACTACGTCAGCCAATTCCCTTAGGACTTGTCAGGTCCCATAGACTTCTGTATGTTCAGGTTCCTCAGGTGGTCACGAACCTGTTCTTCTCTTACAGTGGGAGTGACTTTGCTCCCCCAGTCCCTGTCTTGTGGTCCATCCACTTGAGAGATGTGGGGAGAGCTGTTGCTAGTGAAGACTGAGGCAACAAAGTTGTAGAGTATCTCAGCCTTCTCCTTGTCTGTTGTTACCAGTTTGCCAGTCCTGCTCATCAGGGGGGTTACGCTTTCTTTGACCTTCATTTTCTGGCTGACATACCTATAGAAGCCCTTATTATTATTATTTGCATCCCTTGCCAAGTTCAGCTCCAGCTGTGCCTTGGCCTTCCTGACCTACACAACCGGGCACAACACATCCCTACACAACCGGGCAGTGTCCCTATACAGTTCCCAGGATACCTGTCCTTGCTTACACAGCGTGTGCATTTCCTTCTTGCCCATTAGTTTGACCAGCAGGTCTCGACTCAGTCATGCTGATCTCTTGCCTTCCTTTCCTGATTTCTTACACCTGGGGATCAAAAGCTCTTGCACTCTAAGGAAAACATCCTTAAAGATCTGCCAGCTCTGTTCTGCTCCCGTGTCCCTGAGGGCAGCTTCCCAGGGGTTCCTATTGAATAACTTCTTGAAGAGCTGGAAGTTTGCTTTCCTAAAATCCAAGGTCCTGACTTTACTCTTCGCCTGACCTGTATCCCTCAGGGCTGCAAACTTTCTAAATTTCCTTCCACTTCTGCATTCTCAGCTAGCTCTTTTCTGTTGGTTAGGATCAAATCTAGATCTCTTTCCTTTGCCAGGAGAGTTGTCAGCTACAGTTTCACTAAGACTTGGACTGAATCTTTCTTTTCAGAAGACGTCATAGTAGTAAATTCCCAGCTGTCACCAAGCCCTGTGATTCAGATGATTCTGCTAGTTCCTCATAAAAATAATCATTTACCTGGTTTGGTGGTTTGCCTCTACTACAGACTCAGCGCAGCAGAGAATCTGAACCATGTGCTACATGACGTGTACAGCACTTTGTTTCTGTGTTGAAGTAAGATAATAGAAACATATAGCAAGACAAGTGTCAGTCTATCCAATCTTAACTGAGTTCAGATGGCCAGTTCAGTTGCTTTAGAGAGAGATTCGCAAATACGCGGTTATGAAATTGGTCTGGAGAGGAAGTTTCTCTTTAACCATTTTATAAATTAGTGGTAATGAATACCCTACCTACGATGTGGGCGCTTATGTAGCTTTTTAAAAAAATAATTCAATTCAACAGCTTCACTGTTAATGAAGTCTGAATTCAGCTCATGTGGTTTTAGGTACTTAACTTCAATGCTCCAGTGTAGGTGCAGTAACAGGCTATTTATATGTCTGTCATCCAGATTGGTACTTGGGCATGTTTACAGTAATACAGGTCCTAACCTACATTCCTCAGAGAAATGTCTATGGTAACGTGGAATGAATCATATAAAAATGTTGCATACTTTAATTTTCAAAAATATTTTTATGTTACTCCCACCTGCTGAGCAGTTGACCTCAGTGAGATGTATTTTGGCAGTGAAACCTGCTGTGTATTTACCAATATAGTTATTTCCGTTCCTGCAAGGCTAAAATATTACTTTTATTCATTCTTCACATTATATATTAGTCACTGAAAAGAAAGTATCAGCACTAGAATGTTTCTGGAAGAGTAGACTGGTTTAGGACTCAAAACACTAAAAAAAAATCTGAGAAGAATAATTCCCGGATGCAGTGCAGTATTTCTGGAGTCCTCCCAAGCAGCAGAAAAGTTTTAGTAAGAAGGTTTTTCCCACAGAGGAAAACAAAAGGTTTTTTTCTGATTTTCCATGCTGCTGTTTGGCATTAGGATGTCCATTATATTATGAGATTAGCCACTTGACATAGAATACTAACAAAACAATGCCCGGAATGGGCAGAAAAAGTAATACTCTGATCAACTCTGTTAACCCTGTACAGACAAGAAAAAAAACGCTACCTGTGGGTAACAGGCTTTATAAAGATTCAATCGTCGTTACAAGAAATAATGTATTTCAGTAGAAGATTATTACGGATTCTGTAATTAGTTTCGCAGCTGCCCAGCTGTACACTGTCTCCAGCATAATAACTATTATTCAGTATCCTTGAGCAGATGTTCAGTTCTCCACAGGGAGATGGTCTCTTTTGCACATTATTGTGCAAAGAAATAAAAGCATGCCATTTGTTTACAAAGAAAAGAAGCTTGTGCTTGAGTAAAGAATGTAATAAATTGTATTTTGCTTTCCAGAATATTCAGAAAAGATTCTGCTTCCTAACCTGCGATGCAGCTAGTTACTTGGGAGACAACCTGCGAGGAATAGGCTCCAAGTTTGTGAGGTCTTCTCAGATGTTAACATCATGTTCAGAATGTCCCACTCTTTTTGTAGATGCAGAAACAGTGAGTATAATCCTTTCAAAAGGCGTGTGCCGCATTGCAGTGTGTTATTTTACTGGCTGTTTCACTTTTGAGCAACTCCTGAGCAGATATGTCAAAAAGGTACTCACCTCCTATCTCTAATTTTTGTCTCTTGTTCTTAACCTTATTTCCATTAATTT
Source organism: Vanellus vanellus (assembly GCF_965231255.1). Classification (NCBI taxonomy): domain Eukaryota; kingdom Metazoa; phylum Chordata; class Aves; order Charadriiformes; family Charadriidae; genus Vanellus; species Vanellus vanellus. The sequence continues at coordinate 197,705,615 of NC_138905.1, read as the reverse complement.
TCCATATTATTTTATTAGGTAAGTACTCACAGATGGGCAATACAGAATCATGGAATCATAGAATAGTTATGGTGTGTTGAGCCTGTGTGCCAAAAACCAATATAAAACAGGTGCCTACTGGATGCAGTTGGCTCCACAAATGGAAAAGGAGAAGCTATTTTTCACATAGTTCGGCATGAAGGATGGTAATATGTTTAGTGGTTTCATTTGAATCAACTGTGATGTGAGCTAGATGATAAAAATATATATGGCCTATTAGATGGCCCTTCCCATTGTTTTCATTTTGGCCCATGTTGATCGAACAACATCAGGACAGTGTGGCCTCACACAGAAGTAGAGAGGTAAGAACTTGCAAAGTGTAATCTTGGGCCCACTGCTGTGGCTGTGGAAGAGCTGTGGAGATTAACTAGTTAAGCTTTGTGCAGTATTTTATTTTAGGGAAGTCCTCTGCAACGCTGTTATACACAGAACATGATTTCAATTACACATTATCATAGGTGCAAATTTTGCTATTGGGTTTTCAGTATAGTATTCTAGTTATGTATATTTTTGCATAAATATAAAAAATTTCAGTACTAGTGTCTGTAAATCTAAGTATTCTTTTTCAAGTTCTTTACTATACTTTCTACTCTGCTAATATTTTTATTCTTTTATAGTGACATTTACTAGCCCTTTAATTTCATTTCTCCAGCTGCTCTCTTGTGGCCTTCTTGAAAAGCTGAAGTTCAGTGTTTTAGAACTGCAGGAGTACCTGGACACATACAACAACAGGAAAGAAGCAACGCTCTCGGTATGATGGATTATGTTATGTTCTTGGTTTTGTCTGTGTGTATACTTATGCTGTGTCAGGAGACTGCAGGTACACTCGGATCTGTTTGAACTAACATTCAGTAGAAAAACATGTTTCAGATCCTGGATACATTAAATGTTTCTTCCTGAACATATGAACCAGAACTAAAAAAATAGCTATTGTATCCCTTAATTTTAGAAACTTTGGCATCTTTAATATTCCTGGTCTCTCCTTTCTCCTATTCAGTGATTAATTCATTTTCTTGGTTTATGCAATTCAAAAACTAACAGAAGTCAAGACTACACCTTTTAAATTAGTCAAAGCAAATTGTCACAGTCTGTGTGAATAAAAAGTGCAATTGCAAATTTTTATTTCTTAACATGCTGTGCTGTGAAACTAAAATACTGCTTACCTTTCTTCAAATCAAACTATAGGCCTTATTCATATCTTATTTTAATTTCTCTCCAAAAACAGTGGCTTGCAAACTGCAAAGCAACGTTTGCGGGGGGCTCACGAGATGGAGTTATTACCTGCCAGCCAGGGGACTCAGAAGAGAAGGTAATGAATGAGCAGTATTATTTCTGTCCTGTAAAGTTACGTGTGTGATATATCTTGTTCTTGGACCCACAAGAGCCTGCTGTACTTCCTCCTTGTCTTTCTGCTGGGCTTGGGCATAATCCAGCTTTCACACTTGAGGCTCAAAGGTATTGTTGCTTCAGTCCTGGCCATAGGAAATGGAAAGTATTCAGAGGCAATACTTCTGCCTTCCTGGTCTAGACGAGGAAACAGAGCTAACCCTGCCCGAGTTTTGTGTACTCTCCCTTTTATAAAGACGTTGCGGCGGTAGTTTCCCACAGTGCAGTGTTTCTGAAAATCACTGCTGGTGTACTGTTCCACATTGCACCCGTTTTATCTATGGCTGTTACAGACTCGGTCTGCCCAACAGCAAGACTTGCCTGGTTGAAATACACTTAGTTTAGTAGTTAGGAAAAAATGACTGTAAAATGGCCAGTGAAACAATTTATGCTCTAGATAAGAATTTATAACAAGGCAAAATACCTCTTTTGAACAAAAGTTTTACATGCACATGTGCAGGTAAATGGATAGATGGATGTATAGATAGATATTTAGTGTGTTGATTCCAGTTCAGAAATCAATCTTTTCAGAAATCGGCACCATCAGCAGGCATTCCTGTTATTTGATATACTAAGTATAAGAAACAGCTGTTATCTTAGTGGTGTAGAAGGAGTTGAGAAATGTTATTTTGTGGGTTTTTTTTTTTCCTTTTGGAGGAAAAAGGAATGGAGGGATGGGAAAAAGAAGGGGCGGGAGAGAATTAGCCAAAATCAGGAAGCAGCAACAGCATGTAGAAAAAAGTGACATCTTCTTTTGACATGTTATAACTTACGAAAGATAATGATGACATTTTCAGAACACACAGTAGCCTGTTGTAACCTTTTTTTCTATTACCTTGCTTTATTCTTTTGTTGGTTTCAGCTCATCTGTCTTCTCTCCCAATTCACTTCATTTTCTTCTGTTTTTACCTTAACCTCTCTTGCCCACCTCTATGTATTTGTCTTCCTGTCTTTGAACTCCCTTGACTTTTATTTTTTTATGCCATTTCCCAAGAATCCCAAATCCTTGCCACCCTTGCATTTTGGCTTCCTTGACCTTATTAGCAAATCTGTTTTGCTAATAAATCCTCTGGCTGCGATCACTGGCAGTGGGAAAACTGTTCAATCTTCCCCCACCTGACATTGGCACCAGCAAAAGTTTCAATACATCTGAGTAAGGTGCTTTCTCTTCTGTAATTGTAGTGGTGTACAGGGGAGTTACACTAAGCTATTCTCAAATCTTAAAAAAGAAAGACCTGGAATACATGCTGCTACCTCTCCTGCAAGTACATCAGGAGAGGGAGACAAAGTATCCATAGGGAGGCGTAACTACTGGAACGTGCATGGGCTTTCTCTTCCCACTGGTGCCCAACAGCCTGAACAGCAACTTCAGCCTGTAGCATTACATATCTTGCTGTATGCAGCTTAACTCAGCCTCTTCATCCCTCTTTTGGAAACCCGTAGAATGGGATGCAGGATCGCACATCTTGCTGATGTTTCCACATTGTTTCTTTTTTGAAATAATAGAGAAGGAATGCTGAGGAGAAGCAATAAACTGACAACTGAGCTCATATAGCTGCCCTAAATGCATCTAAAAATTAATAAATGTCATGTTCCACTTGTGTGGGTTTTTTTAACCAGGAGATCTCTGTTTCAGAATTAAATGTGTGTTTTATGAAGCCAGGGTTAGTATTTTTACTGCTTATTGAACAGACTGAAAAGAAAGGTTTCTTACTCCTTCAGGAATCCCTGTTTTCCCCCCAGCATTGTTCCTTCAGCCCAACATGCATTATTTCTTGGAAGCTGACAGGATAGTAGGTCTTTGATCAACAGGCGTATTTCTGTTCTCCCCCTTCTCATTCACCTGCCAATTGAAGCAGCTCTTCCCAAAGGAATAATCTGTTTATTCAACAAAAGTGTAATGGTAGGAAGAGTCCAGGGAAACTGAGGAAATATGATTAGGAAGGGACAAGGGAAAAATTACTCCTAGAATAGCAAGTATTTGTTTTCTTACCATTCCTCTCCTCTTCTTCTTCAAACTGAAAGGCTAAAGAATTTAATAATTGTAGGGAAAAAAAAATCTGTCTATAGTGGCCATCACAAAGGAACCTGCCTAAACTCATAAACTCATTGAGGGTTAGACGAGGGCCAGGTTTTTTGTTTAGCTAAGCACAAAACCAGTCTACTTCTGGAAAAGGTTCAGAAATAATTGTAAGGAAGAAAAAGCAACACCTTGCTCTACAGAAGGCAGAAATCTTAGCTTCTTAGAACTCTCCACCTGGTAAAAAGCTTGACATGAAAATAGTCCCCTCTGCAGACGAGGCAGACAGCAGACCAAATTCAGCATTCGCACAAGCGGTTGCGTTACAAATGCCTGCTGATGCCGGTAGCTAACTTGGCACCAGTTTCTCTGATCAGATCGTATTTCAAAATAAGCGCACATGATTTGTTGACCATTGTTACTGTTACTGAAAATGGGCAAAGGCAAAAATTGCTTATTCTGACATTAAAGAAGCTTGAAATAGAAGTTGTCTAGGTCAGCTGCCAGAGCTAGCAACTTCTCTGAAATTGGGTAAAAGCTTCACGTCCCAGAATGTCTTTCCCCCCCTTATTCTTGCAACAGATTACATGATTTGGATGTGTTTGGGATTTGTAAGCTTTGATGCTACATTGAGCAGCAGAGCCTCAAGGACGTAGGGGTCAATTAATAGACAAAAGATAACTGCACATACTATTGTGCTGTCTGTCCAGGTGTAACAGTCTTAGATGAGTACGGTGATCCGTACATTCTTCAGCCTTACTAAATAGGGATTTTTTTTTAATCTAATCTAGTCAAAGACTGGTTTTGTTTGGTGTGGGGTTTTTTTCTGGAAAAGCGATACATGGAAGATCCTATTTTTCTTGTCAATTAGCGTTGCTAATTCAAATGAATATTTATCTCCTAATGAGACTTTCAGTTTACTCTGTAAGCAAAAGTCAGTATACACCTTTCTTAAACCTTGCTCATCCCAAAACTCACCACAAGCTAACGGATGTGGGTTTTGCAAACTCGAACTATTAATGGATATTTAAAACATGCTGTAAAAATTTGCCCCCAAAATTCAGAATGTACCTGTTGCTTTGAGTTCCCCTGTGGCTAGGGGTTCAATTACTCTAGGCCACCATTAAGGCTGGAAGTGTACGTCCTGGAACCATGGTCACGTGGAGTTGAGTTGAGTTACAATAAAGCTCAAGGCACAGTGATTCTCATTGTTAAGTTAGAAATTCTTAATAATCAGTTATATCTGACTGATCTGATGAGTTATTTGACAGATCCATGGATTGACAATAAGGTAAAATTGGCCCCAGGTAGGCAGCTTTTCTAAAGGAGGAACACAGTTGCGAGCCATGTTTTAGATTTCTCCAGACAGAATAGTTTCTGCTGTCCTCCAAGTCCAGTGGATATTTAAGAATGCACAGAATATGCTGTAGCTCTCTTTTTTTCTTCAATATATACACAAATTTTTATATATACCCACTTTCCTAGATTATGGGAAAAGCTTTTGTCTGGTGGCACGTCAAGTCGAATAGAATACCTTAATAAAATGCACTTGCAATTAATAACCCTTGCACACAGCAGTTATTTTGTTACGGTGGGACTCTCCTGTGCCATGAAATGACTGAAGACTGTGTTGCCATCAAAGTGTTAATGTCTTAAGAAATAATTGTGTAACTCTCATCTCTTTTCAGTATGTAAAAATGATTCCTTGAAAAAAGCAAGATCTAAAGATGAGTGCTTTGCTGTCTTCCTGGTCTGCTAATAGTGCAGAACAGTAGTTCTCTGTCTCAATAAAAAACTAAATCAAAGTGCTGCTGGTAGGGTGTACAGCATTCTTAGGTGCAGCATTTACTAGCTGCAAAAGGGACTGTGCAAGTGATACAAATACTCTAAACATTTGGTATTTTCAGCTGCCAAAACCACCGATTGTGTAGTGTCTATCAACTAATCTAAAACAGCACTTCCCTTACCATAGGAATTAAACCAGAAATTGAGAAGAAGAGTGAAGGCTGGGACCATTCCACCTGAGCCCTTGCTGCGGCAGATTAAAAGAATTGCCACTTAGTCACTTAGTGACTTTTCAACTTCCAAGGAATATTTCATTTTATGCTGAAAGAGAGGAAGATAAGTTACAATCATGAAATTGAAGAGCAACATGGAGCTGAGCATCAGTAGTTGAGGGAGATTTTGTATCCAGTATATTTTCTTTCAGTGAAGAAGAAGGGTTTTTCCTGTAATGTGAAACCCCTTCCCCACCTCCCCACCCCCTTTTTTTTTTTGGCTTGCCCTGGTTTTGGAAGCAGTACAGAGAAGACAGTTTTTTTTCTGGAAAAAAAGACCATGGAATTCACTTATTTGCTGCTTTCCCTATCCCCCTCTTCTTTAAAGTAAATTCCATGGCGAATTAGAAATTATATGTGGATTCCAATATTTTTGAAAGTCCAAATTAAACTTGGTGGCATGCTACACTTCAGAGGAGCTTAAAACGGAGACAAACAAGATTTGAAAAACAAGCACTCCTGTGACTTTAGTAGAGCGCAGTGATCTGTCTGCTCTTGTCTTCTTCTTGAATTTAGCTTTACAGAGCTTAATTTACATGAACTGCATGGAAGCCAACATATGAAGGGTTTTTTTCAAGAGTACTAAATAGAAGAAAAAAACTATTCAAGCGATGTTAAAGGCATAAAATTAAACATCACAAGAGCTTAAAGCTTAGTTTGTCATGGCTTTATAAAAGAGTAGTGCAGGATTTGGGACAATACTTTTCATACATTTTTTAACAGTAAGGCCCATGGAAGGAAGACAGACTAAAATAGTTTATTAGGCTGTACCGAGTTAGCATTATGTCACATCTCTCTGTTTTCTGCCTTTGTATTCATGGTAAGGTAAATAATTTTAATAAAAATTCCAAATGTTTATCAACACTGTGTGAATATGCACTGACATCAGGCTTTAACTGGGCAGATGTCATTGTGTTTGTTAATTACAGCATTTACATGGTGACTGTGTTCATCTAAAATGTCTTGAGAATGCAATAGGTACATGTAATAAGAAAAGCTGCATTAGAAGTACACTGAGTGCAAATGTTAGTTCTTGGCAAAGAAAAGAGGAAGGCTTTTTTTTGAGGAGACAAGTTAGTGCCCTAATCTTTGAAATGCTAATGCACGTCAATTAGACATTTTATAACTATTGCAACAGGACTTACATTGACATTTTAGTAGCTACAGAATTATGAATCAGTGAATCATTACTGGTGAGAAGAAGGAATACAAAACTGTGTGAACTTGTGGCGTTGCCATGTAGTGAAACCAAACTGGCATTTTCCATGGATTTTCTTTTCTTATGATAGTCATAACTTAAAAGTTATATGCAAAATTTTTCCATTGTAATGTGCCAAGTAATAAACCTAGCAGTCACAGAGCTTATCCTGGAAATTTCATTAGATCTATTACATCCAAAAATAGAAGTATTTATAAATAACAAAATATTCTTAAATAACAAAGGTCAGTTCTATTCGTCACATGAAAACACTGCCTAATTTTTAGAGTACTTTGCAATATGAGCTCTTTTTAATAACAAAGAAAGCACATTTAAATAAAAGTATTCTTTCAAGAGTTTTCTAACACAATTTCACTGTACGTTCCTAAGCGACTGAGTGGGATAAATCAAAACTAATAATTCTGAAGATCTAACTGAGGGTATTTAGACTGTAATTTACCATTAGAATGAAAGCTTGATTTTATTGAGTGCTGTGCATGTTGTATGTGATATTTCCAACCAGTTATCAGGTTGAGGCAAGCATTGCTAATACAGCTGACAAATTATGCTATTAAAGATGGGCTGTGCTTCCTATTGCATGCATTACACTGACACTATACTTTCTTTCCTTTCCTTTTCTCCTGTGCCATGCTTGCTGTTGTAGCAAATGGAATCTCTTGCAGTAAGTTGAAGTTCTTTCATATTCTTTGTCCATCTGTAGATGGACTAATACACCCCAGTTTTACTGTTTTACTTCTAAGCATGATTTCCTTTTTCGTTATAATTTCCCTTTAGAATACGTGGTTCTACATGCAGTGACTAAAATAATTTACTAAGGTGTGTTTTGTGAAATCTGAAAATACGGTGCCAAAATTCTGACACCTTCATATGCTGTTTTAAATGGTCTTTTACATATTTTTTTAAAAATCAAGCCTTTGAATGGATATAATATGTTGGAGTGGAAAATAATATTTTTTTGTTATTTTAAAAGTCATAATTTTCAATTTGTCCTAATGAAAAACTACAATTTATAGTTGACAGTTATGTTTCAAAATGTTTTTGTTTATATGTTGATTAATAGTTTCACCACTATTGGTTTCTAATACTTATTCAGGAAGAACAAAAACTGAGTTGCTTGATATGGTAACTGAATACTGAGTGACTCAAACTTGAGTCTTCAATTTGACCTTAGTTTGTCTTCATTCAGGTTAACAGCCAGAAGGGTGAAACTGAATTACTGTTCTCCAAGGACTAAAAAGAATTGTGTTACATGCCAAGCTATCATGAGATTTGTATTTTTTTTTTTAATTATGTTATGCTGTGTCCTGGTTTTCAATTAATTTTTAACTCCATGACAACTTCAAGTATATGTGTGTTTAACTGCCAGTTCTCCAAAATTTGAATAGAGTGAATTTGATCCCTACTGGAGAACCTCAGGCTGTGTCCCTACTGGTGAATTAAACAGAACCAGGGCTGAATGGGTAGCACCTTCCCTGGCTAGGACACCAGCCAGCCCCTCTCATGCCCGAGCAAGGTTCAAGAGAAGACAGAAGCCAGAGCCATTTCCAGGAGGTTGTATCTAAACAGTCATTCCTTATTTTGGGAGGAGAACAGTTAGCCACACAGATGCAAGCTTGGCAGTGCTCCGTGGCCCCAGTTACAGCGAATGGCCTCTGGGCAGGTTTATTTAACAGGCAGCATCCCTCATGCCCTACCTCTTCATTCTCTTGGCAACCGATAGGTCTTGTCCCTGCCCACAAGTCAGTTCTGCCCTAGCAGGTCGCACATCCGTTCCCTCACGTTTTTTCCCGCTGTGGATCTGCTGGGCCTTCCCTCAGCTCCTGTGGATCTTTGCTGTTGTATCAGATCTGGTGGGATTCCTCCCTTCCATTTGGGGCAGGAACACCCTGACCCTGCTCACCAGTAGCAAACACTAAACATACCGACTCGGATACTAGAAACAGTTTATCCGTAACAGCACAGAGCGCACACCAGGCAAATTTACAGTGCTGAGCTCTGCTGCTGTGGCAGACCAACGCCGAGGTACGAGCAGCCCTGTCTGCCTGGCCTTCAGCAGGACGAACTCTGCCAGGTTGACTCCCACTGGTTTGGCACTCTCCTCCTACTCCCACTCTCCTCCATAAACCTCCTCCAGAAGGAGACTAGCTCTACCTGGTTTTGGCGGTGCCCTTGGCTGACCGTTTGTAGATGGGTAGTTGGTGTCCACCCCTCCCTGATAAACAAAGCTGAAATTTGCCAAAGAACCTCTCTTTTGACCTCTGCCCCTCAGCATTCTCAAGCTTGTACAGAAATTTTGGGAACTGGAATGCTAGGGATATGGTTCTAATTTTGGCTTATTAATAAAAACCTCGGCACTTAAATATTGAACCATATGTAAATAAACACTTCGGTCAAATTAACGTTTATAATGTTTCTAAAGTACTTTTTATTAGTGTTTGTGCTGGCATTTGCACAGACCCCGATTCGGCAAATAGCTGAAGTACATGCTGGTAGCTAAGCATGTATGAAGTGCTTTAACAAAGCAAAGACGACATTAATAGCTTCTTCTTCTTTTCTGCCATGTTTGGCCTGAAACTCTGCTCTAGTTCCTCCAAGCAAATGGAAGGATCACGGAGCCACTGTGTCTGTAAGAGAAGACAAATCAAATATGGTTTGAAGTCTGTAAGGCTTTCCTGCCAAAGGGTCCAGAGGCCTCCTGACTTGTACTTGCAGAATTTTCACTTCTGTAATTTGCTGAAGATGAAATATTCCTCCCTTCCCGACCATGATCCAGCTGTGGAACTATGAGATTCCCCCCTCCTGACAGACACACGGATACCAGGACCATAAGCATATTAACTTGACTTTTCTGGCAGACGTGCCCATTGCATGTTACTTCAATGTGTCTGACACCTTTTGTGTGATGCCGCACATTACACTGGAGGAAACAAGTTAATATTCATAGAACAGTATCTACTTAATCTGGGAGAATAAATTGTAGAAGCCAGATGTCCTCTTACACATTAAATTCCATCCATCTGTCATATGGTTTCTTTAAGATGGTAGAAAATCCATGAGTTGCAGAGCTGGCATTTCCTCCTTGCTACTCCTGGCCGGATTTATTGCCTCTTCCCCCCCCTTCCTCCTCAGAGAAGCAGGCAGGAGCTTTGGCCCTCTTGGACAACTACTTCATTACTTCTGTCTTGGATTTCCATCCTCTCAGAAGAGGTCTTTCACCATTTCTGAAGTTTGAAAGAGTTTTATGTTCTATGCAGCAGAGTCACTTCCCCCATATTCTGCCTCTGCTTTCCAGCTGCAAACTGGAGACAGGGAAGCTGTGAAGCTAACCGACATGAACTGCTTTGAGATTGATGCTGACATGTGCTACATGAGAGCTAGCCATCAGAATTTTGATTTTCAATGAGGTCATATATGACTTACCTACAGAAGAATGAACGTTACTTGTTTTCTGAAAGAGTATACGGTCATACTTCGGTAAAATAATGTTTTTTGAGAACTGAACTGTCTCAATGTGCTTTATTAGTTATTGAAAATTATCCCGACTTACTGATCTTTATTAATTATTTCTTCTCCTACAAATCTTTCCTTAGCAATTGGAACTGTGTCAGAGATTATATAAACTGCACTTCCAGCTGCTGTTGCTTTTTCAGTCCTACTGTAAACTTATCGGACAAGTGCATGAAGTCAGTTCCATGCCAGAGGTATGTAAGAAACCACAAAGTCTTACACTGAAAATACCACTTTACTTTCTTGTTCTTATTTTTCTTTCTATGGACTTACACCAAGGATTACACTATTTCACCCTGAATATGCCTGCAGTCAAAACCCTTCAATACACCAGCACCCCCATTAAAATACAGTGGAGATGAGATGCTGTATTTTTTTGCAATTGACTATACTTCCAGAGACAGATCTTTTCTATGTTCAGTCTTCAAAAGTCATTTCAGTCAGAGGTAACAAACTAGAATGATATATGACATCTTAATTTCATTCAAACACTTTACATATAGGGAGGGCTCAGACTATATGAACATCTGCAAGTGATTTATTTTTATTTTTATTTTAATCGAGGCCTTAGTTTTTAGGGAAAAAGCCTTTTCCTAGGTCATGACTGATTTTGTCTGCACTTTGCGGAGACACTTGGACCAGAAGCACTTGTTAGTATGACAATAACAAAATAATTTGATAAATTAATCTTAATACGGATGCAAAATTAAGGTTTTTGCTGGAAGAATGTATAATAACATAAAATATATGAACTGTCTCAGTCGCATGTGCATTATACTAGAAATATCAGCAGCAGTTTTTGACAAAGAGCATCCCCTCATACCTGAGCAAGTAAAGGTGTGTAGTGTAGAACTACATTATATTCTGACTGCAAGTGTACTGCCTGATCTTCTTCTCTGGGTAAACAAATCGAAATCAGTTTAATGATTCCAGATAGTATATAAATCTATTTTAAAAATATAGTTAACTAAACACCTTAATGTCATAAGTCTTTTTAATTCTGTGATTTTTACAAGCTTTCTTCTTTAAATATTTTTGACACAGCACACTATGGCTTTTGACCCAAATAGCCTTCTGGTTTGAGATAAATCTATGTATCTTACTTTAAAAACCACTTCACAAGAACAATACTGTTAGTCAAGTTTATTTTCAGCAATTGCGTAAAATATGTAATACTTTGGAATATCTTTGAGGTGATCGGTTTAAGTCGAATGATCATCACTTAAGGAAAGATTTAACTTGCCATTCCGTATATATTTTTCTCCTGGTAAGGTGTATATCTTTTAAACTATTGACGTGAAGAAGTCATTGTATTTTGCTTGTAGCTGTAAAAAGAAATGAAGCTATAAAATGTATTTTATGATAGATTCTAGTAGTTTAGAGATTCTATATAAGTGGAAATGGTTTGTTTTATCGGATGTGCTGTAGTAGTACCAAGAGTTTGAATACTTATTGTATCTTAAGGACCTGTTCTGAAGGCTGGCTTGTAATGGGACTGGGCTGTTTGCTTTCAAGGAAAGAGAGGGCAGTAGGCATCTGTCTTAGAGTAGCCTAAATTTGAGAAATATTTTGTGTGCCTTGTAATATAATTGATTTCTGTAACTGTATTTCACAGTTACAGTTTTGTTAGATTGTTATAAATAATGCAGCCGATGAAACCGGGGAACAATAATATGAGAAATAGCTGTTTCACCATGAAATTTGCACATTTTGCTGGAGCCAGAAGCTGTTATTTAAAGGAAGTTCCCTTTATAGTCATGTGACAGTGGTTATTTTTAGCATGTATGAGCATGAAAAGGTAGATCTTTAGAAATTAACTGTTCACTTATGAATTATTTATGTCTCCTGCCATATTAACTTTTCAGCCTGACAAAGGGTTATACAGTTCCTGTCCATATCAGATCCTGCATGGTTTTTGTAAATAAAGAACAACATCACTGCCAGGAGAAATATATGTTTTCTTAAACTTTTCCACTATGATATGGAAAAAGTAGCAGGGGTGAAAAATAAAAGATTGTTTAGATGAACTTTTGCATTTTTAGCAAGCCAAAAATACCGCATAGGGTTAAAGGAAGCACAAAGCTTAAAAATCTGTAGTTTGTGTTTTCCCTATATTGTACAGAGCACAGAGATCAAGAAAAGTCCTTGTGTTAAAATGGGGCCTTTTCCATAATGCGTAATTCAATGTAGTAGGAAGAACAGACTTGAGATACCTACTCCCTTTGGTGCCAATGGAGAATGAAAATACCCATCTCTCATCTTTCTCCTTGGAACAGCTGTTAAATATGTCAAGAGAACTGAGTGAGCTGAAGAAAAATCTTAAGGATGCTACTGCTGCGATCGCAGCTGAGCCTCTGACGACGGAATCTGAGCCCACATTCAATTCTACGGAAGCAGCTATTCAGTCCATGCTGGAGTGTTTGAAAAACAATGAACTTGTTAAAGCTGTCCGACAAATAAGAGAATGCAGGCAAGTTTTGCTACATGGCTCATATTAGACTTCCATGTTATTAGAAAAGTTATTATCTTCCCACCTTTGTACTAAATGTAATATGCTGAGTCAGCGTAATTAATTTGATGTTTCAACGAGGCAAATGGGGACATTGATATTATTAACTTTTGCAGGGGTGTGCCACAAGTAAAGATATCAAATCAGTTATACAAACGTGTATGCTTGCAACAATTAAGTTGCTTAATTGCATTTTTTAGATCTAAAGTACTTCTGTGAGGCTCTTAAGAATTTTTTTACAGAGCTAATTCCTTACAGGTGCGCATGTATCACTGGCATCGGCTAACATTCAGCCCAGTTTCACTTTCACTTATTTGAATGAGTTTTCTTAAGCTTTTTTTTTTTTTAGATAATAGGAATTGCGCTTTTATGTGCTTTCAGTGCCTGACACCAGAGTCTGAGTAACAAATGAGTAGTGTAAAACAGTGAGTTGCTTTTGGCTTATAAGCATGTGCGAGTCAGTTCTCCTTTGAGAGATCTCTGTCACCTAGTTTCCGTCTGTGCTAATAAACCCATAATGATACGCACATTCTTTTCCTGTTTGATTGCAGGATTTTGTGGCCCAATGATATCTTTGGAAGTAGCTCTGATGATGAAGTCCAGACACTACTGAACATTTACTTCCGGCACCAAACCTTGGGGCAGACGGGCACCTATGCACTGGTGGGCTCCAACCAGAGCCTGACGGAAATCTGTACCAAATTAATGGAACTGAATATAGAGATCCGCGACATGATTCGCAGAGCTCAGAGCTACCGGGTCATCAATACTTTTCTTCCAGACTCCAGCATTTCCGGCACAAGTCTCTGACAGGACTCTTGTGTCCTCTTTCAAGCTGGGAGTGCTGCCCTGTTGGAGTGAGGTGGCTCAATGTCTTCTCAGCCTTACAAAGGTTTGGTCAAACTGTACTCACTCTTGTTACATTTAGGATTCCTTCTAAAAAGATATGGGCTGAACTTCAAATGTGTAGCAATACTGTAAGGACAAAGGTAGCATAGAGCATCTGGGACAACCTCCTTTGTTCTCTGTTGCACAAAAATCAGTTAGCATTTCACTGAGCAACTGCAACTCACTACTGAAGAAGTGACTTCCATTGCATACCAAAGCCTACTACACTGAACAATACTTCCTTTATAGCAAATTAATTTTAGGTTGGCAAAAGTGCAATGTTTCCTTCACGAAATAATATTTTTTGTTAAAAAAAAAAAAGAAAACTTGTACATTTTTTTTTCCTTTTTTCTCCTATTTGGTTGAGTGAAAGATGGGCAGAATGAAGCTGGCCACAGAATCTCGCAAACTTGTTGGTCAAAAGCTGAGAGCCTGTGTATATGAAACAAATTGTAAATGGACTACAGTTTAATGTACACTGTAATTTGAATATGATTACTGTATCTTAAAACAACGAGCTGCTATGAAGTACATTTCCTAATGTTACTAGGCTACTGTCTCTGAAGGTACTGGATCATATTGCAGAGGTCTGTTCTTAGGCCCCCAAGCATCGTGAATGGTCTTGGTAGATTTTCTTCTTTTTTTTTTTTTAAAGGACCTTGGCTGCTTTTTACTAGAGGGTTGCTTTTATGAATATATTTATACTATTAAAGGATGGTTGATCTAATTTAACTTGCCATTTTGTAGGAGAAAGTCCCATCACAGTCAAATCTTTTGAACTGTTATGCATGCATATTTTTATTTAATATAAATTTTGAGTATAAAAAGTAAAAATATTAATGTGAAATGCAAGTTCTCATGTTAAGTTTCTTCAGAGATGTCTTATTTTATTTGTAATGTATATATAAAAGTCATACCTGTATGTTTTTTTCTTACATTTAACTGCTGTCCAGTGTTAAATGTATGCATGTAAATCTGTTGCACATCTGAGACACTTTCATTCTGACAACATGTAACTTATTCACTCTGTAAATACACTTACCGTTTTTGTGAAGTAACTTTGGTTGATATTTGGATCAGTACATCCATTTAACTAAAATATAAAAGACATATATAATCGCAACAGAGTATGTGCTTGTTGTGAAGACTGTGTTCTTGTCTGAATCTATACTATTGCGGATCGTATCCATGATCAGCAGCCCCCAAAAGACACCTTTTTCATCATTTATGGTGGAACCGTTCATTACACTGAAAGAAACCAGCGGGAAATGTAAGGATTTTTTTGTCAGTCTGTAGTTACAACTCAGCCAGAAAGAGTACGTTGGCTAAAGCAGTTTCATAACTGAAAAAAAATTCCAAAATGGAGGTGAAGGTTTGTTTCTGTTAAAAACATCAGTAATGGTCCTGTTCGTTTCAGCATTGGGTTTCAGTGGGGTGGGTTTTTTTCTCATGCTGAAGGTAAAAGAAAAGCTGTCCAGCCTGCCATATCAGCCTCGGCTCTGAGAATGCAGTAAAGCCTTCTCCCCTTCACCCCTTTTTTGTTTTCAAAATGCTTGCACAATTTTACCTGGATCTTGGAAAATACTTGTATTGATTCATAAAAGGGGTGGAACCAACTTCTTTTACAGGTTTTGATTTTGCAGTCCACAGAGCTCTTCAGCAGAGTTGTAGCTGCAGGACAAAATAGTTGCAAGGCAAATCACACAGCTGTTTTTCTGAGTAAAATAATCCACAATGGTTAGAGAAGTCTTCGAATTTCAGTTATGTATTTCACTTTTGAAAGCTATTCAGAACTGCAGTTGGGGTGGGCTGCAAAAATTTTAGTTGGTTGGTGAAAGCTGAGATCTGCTCTATCACTTGGCAAAATCATGGATATTTTACAGATCACAGAATCACAGGAAGAGCTCAGGTTGGAAGGGACCGGAGGAGTTCATCTAGTCCAATCTCTGCTTTGAAGCAGGGTCAGCCATGAGATCAGACCAAGTTATTCAGGCCTTTATCCAGCTGGGTCTTGAAAACATTCAAGGATGGAGAGCGCGCATCCTCCTTGGACAACCTATTTTACTTGACTGTTCTCATGGTGGAAAGGCTTTCCCTTTATCCAGTCTGAACCAGTCTTGGTTTATTTGTATGTATGTCGTCTCTCAGCCCACTAATCATGAGCCACATTGAAGGGCCTGGCTCCATCTCTCCTGAGGAACCATAATCTGGCAGGCTACTGGTAGGCCCCCCTGAAGTTTACGCTTCTTCAGACTGGATAAGCCCAGTTCCCTCAGCTTCTCCTCACAGAGCAAGTGCTCCAACCCTGTGACCAGCTTGCTGGCCTCCACTGAACCCCTTACAGTTGATCAACATCTTTCTCATATAGAGAGCCCAAAAGTGGATACAGTAATCTAGATGTGGTCTAGTGAGCACTGAGTTAAGGGGGACAATCGCTTCCCCTGCTCCACTGTCTCTACTTCTGTTTGTACAGCCAAGGATGTTGTTGCCACCCTTTTCTGCCAGGGCCCACTGCTGGCTCCACACCCAGCTCACTGCCAGCCAGACCCTGAGGGCACTTTCCAGTGAGCTGCCCCCCAGCCAGGCAGTCCCCTGCCTGCATCACTGCAAAGGCTTCTCCCCATCCAAGAGCAGAAATTTCCTCTTGTCCCTGCTGAATATCACAAGGCTCCTGTTGGCTCATCCCTCCAGTCAGCTGAGATCTCTCCAAATGGCAGCACTGCCCTCAGCTGTGTTGGCTGGTGTGTGTCATCGTCGTCGTCCCCCCCCCCCCAGTTTGGTGTCACCTGCAAACTTGGCAAGCATATTCTGTTGCCTCTTCCAGGTCACTGGTAAAGATGTTGAACAGGACAGGTCCCAGGAAGGGCCACCTGCTGTACGCCACTTGTTATGGTCCTGCAGGCAGAGTATACCCATTAACCACCACCTTGTGCAGCTTGATTCAATTGGTCCTCAGAGGTTCCTTCTTGCCCTGAAGTATTCCAATTCCTCACAGATCCAACAAACCCCACGATGTAACCATCTAGCTTTTTTAACATCATTTCTAAACGTCAGGTACAGTAGAAATCAGTATATTCCCCACAAAGCCTCACTGCAGTCCTAGGACAACACAAACTGCCATAATGCTCCACTGTGCTCCAACATCACCAGTAATTTCATTAGGATTCCACTACCACATTTTGTCTCCATGAAGGCAGAGTCAGTTACATTTAAGCCACCTACCCTGGAGACATTGTATATGACTGGAAAGCTTCTGAAGCACAAGCTTGTATTTGAACTGAGGCACAGGGACTTGTTCTACTTCTTTTGGGAGACGTTAACTCTAGAGAATTTGTTATACTCTCATCACAGATACCCCCCAGCTCGAAAGGTTTTTTCCCCACCTCCTCACTTAGAAAACATGAGACTTATACTCCCCCTCATAGCTTATAGTCATAGTCTTCTAGCAGATGGTCTTTGATTATCAGTGCTGAGATTATTTTTTTTTTATTCATTTGACAGAGGCAGTGGGAAGAGACAATTACAGATACATTTACCCCAGACTTTATGCTCCAGAACATTTGCATCTTCCCCACTAGTTCCTTCCACTGAAGGAAAAACTTGCTAGTGCAGCTTTAATCTTGGCAACCCCTAAAGACAGGCTAAGAACAAAACCCATTTTCTTTAGGAAATCAAATAGGTTCTGTTTCCTTCCATACATGTTTTCCTTTTCCATCCCAGCAAGATGAAACTAGGGGGTAACAAAACTGTTGCAAACTTTTATTGTTCTTTATTCGCAGCATATATACAGTGAAGTTATATACTTTATAAATAATACAAAAGTCTTTATCCATTATCCAATGCCAGGTCAAAAGCCTAAAGTCAAAACATTGCAAGAGACTGACAAAGTGCAAAGTGCAAAATGGAAGAGGGCACACAGATCAGACGATGTATTTGAAGCTGTAGGTGTTATCACAGGACAGCCTCTTGCCTTTGCAGCGGCCACAAAGTTCTTGGCGATGAGGTCTCTTGAGATCAATGTGTCTTTTCTTCTGAGGGCAGGAACAACGAGTCTTTGAACAGGTCTTAAGAAACAAGCCATTTTATTAGTAGTAGATCAAAGGTGCTCGCTTCACATTAGACTGACATTTAGTTTTCCTTAATCATAGCAACACATTTGGGCTGATACACTTAAAAGAGCTCATGTGGTAAAAACCCTGTGGAGTTAGGCTACAAGAGCCTTCTCACCTAGAAGCACAAAACCCCACCCTATGTGTAGCTAGGCATAACCCTGTATGAACAGAAAGCTGTTCGTGTAAACCATCTGCAGGAGGAGGGAGCCCTATCCCATGACACCTTTCCCAAATAATATTTGTTTCCTAGTACTTTGATGAAAGCAAGTTCTCTTCCAGATAAAGTCAATATCAAATTCAGCAACTGTAAACTATTAAGCATATATGACAAACTCCGGCAGTCTTACCAGGACAGAAAGCTGTAACTTACCTGGCACTGGATTGCTTCCACTCGATAGGGATTGAAGCCCTTTTGGCATTTGCGACAGAGCTGCTTGAAGTACACCTGAAAAAAAAGCAAGTTCTCAGTTACTACAGAGACTTCCTCAGAGCGTTCAGTACAGGTACCTAAATTTGTGTTTGCCAGAACACCCGATTTGGTGCCATTCTTACAAGTCTCAGGAGCAAGAAATGACTTAACTACCTTGTTGCTTCCAGAAATGCACCACACGTAAGCACTCTCCCATCTGGTCTTGCAGTCTTTACAGTGGAAGTAGCCATACTTCTGCTCCAGAAACTGCTGAGAGAAAGTTCACTGAATAGCCTCCAGCACCACAAGACCACCACCCAGCCCGGGTCCCTCATGACACCACCACCACCCCCCCCGGCTTTCACAGGCAGGGGGCTCCCCTGCTGGGAGGGAGCCAGAGCTGCCTGGGGACCACCGACCCGGGGCTGGGGGTGTGCAGGGGTGCGTGCGTGTGTGGGTGCAGACCTGAGCGGGAACCCAGGGTAGGGGCCGCTGTGCCTTTTGCCGCCCAAGAGCGGGTTTCTCGCCAACCCGCCTCGTCCCCCAACCCCTCTCTCGCCCAGCGCGGGCGGCAGCAGGTCCCGGCCTCTCCCCGGGCCCCGGCGCTGCACACCTGGAAGGCCGCCCGCCGCCTGGGGGCTGCTGCCGCCCTCTCCCCTGCTGTCTCCTCACTCTGCAGAGCGGCCTCTGCCCGACCCTCCTGCTGCTCTCTGCCGCCATCCTCCGCCTCCTGCTCCTCGGGGGTCGTTTCCGACGCCTCCTCCTTCTCCCGGGGTCCGGCGGCCTCAGGCAGCGCGACGAGGCGGCGGTGGTCCCGCACGGGGGAGTAGAGGGCGAGGTGGCCGTGGGCGCGGAGGGCGGCGGGGCTGAGGGGGTGGCCGACGGGCAGGGTGCGCGGCCCCAGCGAGCACTGCACGGCGGCGTCGGCCCGCAAGTTCACCTGCACCCCCACCTCCCTGGTGATGGCCCGGCGCAGCCGCGGCGCCAGGCCGGGGTTCACCTGGGACAGCAGGGCCTGCAGCTGGGCCCGCCGGTAGCTGTCCAGGTAGTCGGAGGGCAGAGGGCTGAGAGGCCCGCCCAGGACCGGGCTGATGCCGCCGCTCTTGCTCTGCTTCCAGCTGGGCTGTTTCACCGCCGGCTCCCGGCTGCGGCCCGGGGCGAGGCCGCCCCTGAAGCTCTGGTATGTGCCGAAGGGGGAATAGACAAAGCCCTCCATGATGGCAGTCACATGGGAAAGTCGGTTCCGACTGCCTCCCCGCCCTGCCTTTATCTTCCCTGGAGAGCTGCTGCTAATTGTTGCTAATTGATGGGGAAATTGGCCGCAGCCGATCCAGGCTGGCTGAGGGGAGGGCGCTCAAAGAGTAGCCCATCTCTGCGAGGCCCTGTGAAGGTGAGTGGATGGACTCCATGGCAGCTGCTCGCTCCGGGCTCCTCCGGTTTAAGGCCTTCAGGGAAGGAGAAAGAGACAAAGCCCAGATAAACTGGTTGCCCCACGGGCAACTGACAAAGCAGGCAGGCGATTACAGCTCTGAAAAGAAGTCTTCATCGGTGTTAAAAGGTCTGAGCATCCCCCTTTGCTCCATTATTTGGGGATTGTCTGTCTACATGTAGCCTTTCCATCAGCTGTATTGGTTTAGGAAAAGATGGAATGTACTTCAGTTAGTACAACACTCCAGAGGGAAAAGAGTTATACCGGGAAAAGTGGCTTAATACGTCTATAATGAAATAAATTTTAGCAATACAAGCACTTACATCTTAGACTAATAGTCCTTCTTCCATAATTGCATCACTTTAGTTCAATTGTAAGGTAATATAGTTAAAATCATATAATTAAATAATCCAAACTGTGTATGTGAGTCTGTAGAGACTGCAGAATCCCCAAATCCCTGGACCTGCTGTGATGTGAAATAATTCCTTTGCAGGACTCCTCACCACCTTTACAAAAGCATTGCGTTATAAAACCCAGTAGGCCAACAAGGTAAGGGCTGGAGACGTGCTGGTAGAGATGGTGTCTTTAAACGCTCACAGCATATTTGAGAAAGATCCTTTCAAGTGTCTGAAATAAATGAGTAAGAAATAACAATTTTAGGGAACAAAAAGGGGCTGAGATTCAGGAAACACACATTCATCGTAGTTAGAAACAAGATGGCTCAAGGCTACACATGATGCTTGGGTTTTCAAAGCACCGTCTGTATCAGCTCAAAGCAAAACCAGGGTATCGAGAAAGACCAAGTTAGAACTTATGGACTGCCGTGTGACCACAAAAAGAGCAAGTTATTGGGGTGTGTTGGGAGGGGAATGGAGCTTAAATTGGAAACTAAATGCCATCGTTCAAAACAACACCAATGGCTTCCTCTGCAATGCTTTGGGAAGAACCAGTTACTGCACCTCCCCAGGACACTGCAGGATTAGAAGGTAAAGAAGTTTGTTGGAAGGAGGAAGGACATGGAAAAATTATTGCATGAAGAGACATTGAAGAAGGTGACTGATGAGTAAGTGGGTGATGTGAAAAAACTGTGTAAAATAGACTGGTATGCAGAGGTAGGAAGAAACCACTTTATAACACAGGAGCAGATTAACATTGGGCTAAAACACAAAAAACTGGCACAGGTTGCCCAGCCAGGTGGTAGATGCGCTATCCCTGGAAACATTCCAGGCCAGGTAGGACTGGGCTCTGAGCAACCTCATCTAGTGGAAGGTGTCCCTGCTCACTGCAGGGGAGTTGGACTAGGTGGCCTTTAAAGGTCCCTTCTAACCCAAACCATTCAGTGATTCTATGAAAATGAAAGATGGCTAAATCGAAATTGGTGATGGTAAGACTTTTCCACCCAACTTGAAGTTACTTTATGGACTCATTGCTGAGGCCAAGAGTTGTATTAAGAGTCAAAACAGGAATAGACATATATGCGGAGTATAATAATACTCTCCTTATTATAATAACAACCATAATAATTTCATGTCTCAAGGCCTACAAAGCCCCCTTACTAAAAAGATGAGGCTGAGACTTTCGCAGGCAGCGGCTCTCAGCACAGCACTGCTGCTCGCTGCCGGGCTTCTGGGCCGTTGGTGCTAACAGCTACCAAACAGTCAGTCGGACTATGTCGCCCTCGGATGCGATACTTCCTTTCTCACAGGGAATAAAAGCAGCTGGCCGGCATTTGCCTCGGGACGCTCCCTTTCAGGATTGAGAGGAATCGGCCGCGGAGGGAAGGCATTTACAGAAGGCACAGCGCTTCCTCCGCCGGCGGCTGTCCCGCCCCGCGCCTCCGCGTCCACCAGCCCCGTATAGGGCTGGGAGAGGCGGAGCGCGGGACAGCTGAGGAGAGGAAGCGGAGGCGGGTGCAATCGCCGCCACCTCCTTCCCGTGACGGGTAAGGCGGGAACGGCGCGTGCTCTCCGCGCGCAGGCGTCTGTGGGTGAGGGGGGGGGGGGGGGGGATAGTTGGCGCCAAGCTTCGAACGCGGCGGGGAAGGCCGCTCCGCTCCGCCCCGCGCGTGAGGCGATGCCGCGGCCGCCGTGACGCCTGCGGGGCCGGAGGGGAGGTAAAGGCCCCGCGTGTGGCTCTGCGCTGTCGGCCCCCTTTCACCCGCTTCGCTTGGGGG
Organism: Vanellus vanellus; assembly: GCF_965231255.1. Classification (NCBI taxonomy): domain Eukaryota; kingdom Metazoa; phylum Chordata; class Aves; order Charadriiformes; family Charadriidae; genus Vanellus; species Vanellus vanellus. The sequence continues at coordinate 197,683,867 of NC_138905.1, read as the reverse complement.
GTGTCCCGGCTGCCCACGGGGATTAAGCCCTCCCGCTGCCGTCTTTCACCCCACAGCCCGCGCGGGGGTTTGCAGTTACCGGCCCGCCGGGGGGCGGGGAGGGGGTGTCGGGGCACGTCCTCTGAGGCCCCTCGGCCCTACGGGGGTCGATGTGGGTCTGGGGCTCGGGCTCGTCCTCTGAGGTCCTGCGGGGGGACCCGGTGGCGGCTCCGCGGGCAGCACCCCGTGAGTTGGGGGCGGTTGCCCGGCAGGAGCTTCCCCTAACGGGAAGCGGCGTGGATCGGTCGCTTCGCCTTTTAAAACGTGTTCCTGAGGCAATTTTACATTTTTTGGGTTTCTGTCTTTAGGCTAGCCTTTACCCTTCCTTTTAAACGCCTGTCTCCCCCGTCGTTTTGCTAAGGCAGCGTGAGTGAAAGCCACCGCGTGGAAAACTGATTTTATAGTGGAAACAATGTGTTAAACAGGAAAGTTCCTATGGCAATCTTACTTATACCTGTTTTTTAATAGAACTGGGAAACTGGCAAAGTCTGCTCCATTTGAAAGCAGCTTTAAATCAAATTCTTAACACAGGAGTTTTAAAGGTTGTTAATCTTCTACCCTAACATACAAGAGTGTGGATTTTTTAATTTGTGTTTAAAATACCTCAAAAGCGTTCCGCCCGTTCCATCTTGATTTTTCTCCTGTATTTGCTGAGTATCCTTATCGTTTCTGGTGTAATCCTCTATGCTTTTCTTGTTTGTTGTTTTCCTACCGTGCTCATCATCGCGATGTCTGAACACACGCATGGCAGTCCTACAGCCAAAGGGGCTGGGTTACGACACACCTGCCAAGGAAATGCAGGAAAGCAGGGTTAAGACTTGCAGCACCATATGAAAGTGTCTTCTTATTTCCCAGGTTTTTCAACAACTATTCCAGTAATGTCATGGATAAGAAAATGGCTTATGAACCTGTGCAAAGACCAACTTTCTTTGAAATATTTAAGGCACACTGCAGTGAATCAGGTACGTCTTCTCTACAGTTAATTTTTATTAGGGTTGTCTTCTAGACGTTGATACACACCTGCTGTATGCTCCATAGTCTCATAGTCTTATGCAACTTGTTAGCTGCTTTTCTTGCCCCAAATCTGTATTTGCTAATATCTATTTTTTTTTATATATTTCTTTAATTTTTTTATTTGTAGCTTGTTTTTGTAAATCTGTGCTCTGTTACTTTTTTGTACTTGTTTTTTAGCTGTGGCCTCCTTATGTACCCATGTGCAGACCAGGTTTAGTCTTTTGCCAAATGCATCTGTAGTAGTATGATTTATTGATCTTAAAAGGAACCTGTTTATCTTGCCAGTCTGAGTAAAATAAAACATAAACTAAAAGCCAAAAGTATATTTTTAATTTTAAATAAACTGGATATTGGTCTTCTCTTTGGTTAGTTTTCTTAATGGTCTGAGAATTTGGGCAGGCATTCTTTTATACTTTGTGGGTATCAGAGTTCAAAGCTATCTAAAAACAAAATAAACAGAAGTATGACAATGGAAAGAGCTGTGCAATTTGCTGCTAGCATTTACATGCCTAATGTATTTTCACATCCTGGAGGGAGGATCCTTTTTTTTTTTTTTTTTTTTTTCCTTTTCATGTGGTTTTCTCTATGTTTTTCTTTATAGACTTAGGGCCTATCAGTCTCAACTGGTTTGAAGAACTCAGTGCTGAAGCACCCCCATACGAGCCTAAACTGTTAGGAGAACTTGATGGTCCATTTGGCTGGCTTGATCAAACATCTTTTAAAACTCCAAGGGCAAAACTCTCTACATACAGTCAGCTGGCATCAACTCCACTAATTTTTAAAGAACAAAATATGATATTGCCACCTTATTCTTCTCCTGGAAAAGAACTGGATCAGAAAAAAATAGGAGCAAGTGAGTAATTTTTATTTTTTAAAGTGGTACTTAAAGGCTGCTTATGCCATCCAGAAGCAAGAGACTTTTTTGTTGTTCACTTTTTGTTGTTGTGGCTGATGGTTATTAGTGTAATAGATAATGCTACTGCAGAAATTGTATGACTAAAAAGTTTATGTTAGTAAGCTTCTGAAGACCATCTATAAAAAAGCAGAATTCATCTTGATAATGAATTCAACCTTGCAATAAACTGGTAATGTGTATGCAAAGTTTTCTGTAGAAAAGATATTGTTGTGGTCTTACTGTTAATATAAGGAGATATGAGCTTATTAGTGTAACTTGTTTACTGAGAATCAGAGTGAATTTTTTTTCACGGTCTGATTTTTTTTGTTCTATGCAAAATCTCTGAAAATCATTTTGAGAGAGAATGATGCTTATCCTGCTGAAGTATGAGGTGATCTGTAGGGTGCTCCTTAACATTTCTGAGAAAGATTTAGAAGTGCTAAGGTCTTTGAGTTAGTGGAACTGTAAGTCATGGAAAGAAGTTACATTTTTCCATTTGGAAACAAGGAATTCTAGCACTTTTATGAGGTAATTCTCATTACATTATTTCAAAATCCTAAGTATGTCATAAGAGTACATTTCACACTGCTCCTTTTTGATGTACCTGTCTTTCGTGGACAGACAGAAGAATCTTTTCTATGGAGAATGTATGCAAGACTGTATATACGAATCTTTTCTATGGAAGAATATCTAACCCTATTCCTGCAATATCTAATTTGTACCTCTACTGTATCTGTGCCCTCCTAACAATAAGATAAGCTTTTCTAAACCGGTTACAGGCAAACATAAGACTCCCTTTATTACCAGAATCATTCTTAGATCCCAAAACAAAGTTTTTTAAAGGTATAGAACTGTGCTACTGTTCAAATATACTTTATAACATTGCTTCCATAGAATATTGTTACCCTGATTGTTTTTCTTAAGTATACTGTTGAACTTCTGCTCAACTTATTCTCAGCTGAGAACATGTTTCTTCTAAATTTAGCTGTTCAGACTTTTACAGTGTTAAGTCCCTAGTGAATTCTTGGTGGCATTTAATGAATTGCAAAAAAAGGAACTATATGATTCTTCTGTTTCAAAATGGTTACTTTTGCTCTGTGTTGGGGATGTTTGCATACACTCCCTAAGGAAGGGAAGATGACTGTTACCAAAGTTTATCTCTGGCTGGCCTGAGATCTTCTGGTTTTCTTGGTTAAAGCCAACTGGCTCATGTACCTAGGTTTTCTTCTTGTGAAGAACAAGAGCATGGATGGAAGCTGATGGTTTTCACCTTGGTATGGTACTGAGATGCAGCCGTGCTGTGCATATGGACTCAGGAACTCAGAAGCTGAGAGGAATGCAGAAACCTAGGTGTAATTTCTGATCTGGAAGTTGTTTGGAAATTTCTGAGTAGGAATTCTTTTGAGTAGTTGCTTGTTCATGTGAGGGGCTTACTGTTCAATGTATTCTGCTCCTGTTGTGGGCACACTCTTTCTCTTTGGTCTGGAGATGCACAGCATATAAATAGCTACTGCTACCAGTGACAGTGCCTCTGATAACTTCCAGAAATAATTGTTGCTTTATGCTGCTTATTCAAATCAAAAAGCATATGTTTTAAGTAAATTTGAGGGAAAGCTGGTACAAATGCACGTTTGCATGTATTGAGTTTCTCCTGAGAATAACTACTATTGAGGCACAATACAGTATACTAAAAAAGAATACGTGACTTGAATAATATCGATGTAATATACTGGAACACATATGTATCAAATGAATAAAGTGGGCACTCTTGGGAGTGCATTTGAAATGTCTTTAGCATTGTTTGGATATAGAATTTGAACATGTTCAAAACACTAGGGGAAAAGGTGGTGGTTTTTTGGGTTTTTTAACTAAAAATCAGATGTTGCGTAATTTTCTTAAAGCTTATCTTTAAAGTTCAAAATCGAAACTGTTACTTGTAGTTCTGCAAGGTTGTGTTCATTATTATCTTCTATGTTGTAGGCAGAGAGAATTTGATAAGCCCACGAAGAAAAATAGATCAAGAAAATGAAATGCTTGCTTCTCCTCCTGGCACCTGTCACAACTGCCTTGCTGCTAGGTATGCTGAATATGTCAATACAAATAGAAAATAAACTGGGTTTTAAGCAAAAAGAAACACTACACCCACTGTATTTGACTGATAGAGTTCTTCAAAGCAGTCAGTAATCTTGTATGTCTTGTAAGTTTATGACAATAAGATGCTAAGAGAATTGAAAATAAAACAGTAGCTAATTTTGAAAACTTCCTTGCTTTTAGGAGTTCTTCCTTTCTGTTTTTCTACTACTTCACAGCTGGCATATGGCATTTGTTGACATTATTGAAGTTTCCCAAATCCTCAACATCCAATGCAAGAAAAAGTAGTAGTGTTGTATCGTGTGCTTCTCAAGTAGTAATTTGTAAAGCTATTTATTTTACTGAGATTTTTTTAGTAATAGCCTTGATTTCTTCATTTAAATATATATATTTCAGATAAATCTGCTCAAAGTACTCATGTTGATTATAAGAAGTTAAGCTAATTATTTAATTAAAACCAATTAATTAAGCCACTTTCCATAGTTTCATACAGCATATTAAGAAATGCATGGTTATATTTGAAGTCCAGTCTACTCTACGTCAGACAAATCATCATTGAAAATGAACATTTCACAAAAGAAGCATTTTATAGTTTGAAATAAACTTATGGTAACGTTTAAAATACTGACTGATGGTTAGGAGAAATCTACCTTTTATTTAGTTAGGGAAATAGCCATGGTTGCAAAGAAAGAAAATAATGGAGGTGGTAATATATGTAATGTCTGAAATATTTACTTATTTTCAGAAACTGAGAAGTGAAGTTAATATTTTTTTAATTTGGTTTTGTTTTGCAGTCCAACTATTTTAAGGAATACTTACAGAACACCTCAGAGAAATAATATTCCTGGTTTGTATTTTTGTTTTTTTGGTTTTACAAAATATCTGATATCTGTAGATATAAATCCTTATGTCCTAGGTATTACTTAATGTCCTTATTACATAATGTTTTTTTAGGACCATATGGAAGCTTGTTTTGCACACCAAAACTTTTGGAGGTAAATATTTTATTCCTGCGTTTTGTTTTCTTTTTCCTCAGTAGTACATTTAGAATTCTGCATAGAAATAATAATTGTTAAATATATTTCTAGGTCAGAACTCCAAAACGTATTTCTGAAAGTCTGGGAGCAGAAGTGGATCCAGATATGTCCTGGTCAAGTTCTTTAGCCACACCTCCTACACTTGGTGCAACAGTAATAATAGGTATTTCTAAAAATGAACAGTTGCTAAGGGTTAAAAACTTCCAGTTTTGACACTGGAAGTTCACTTAGTGTGAACTGTTTTTTTATTAAAAAGGATAAAACTCTCACAGTGATGCTTAGTGGGTGACTTTAAATAATGCAGCCCTAAAAGGAAGAAATGAAATTAAATATGTCATTGCTTTTCAAAAGTTTTCTTTCTTTGAATAAGGGATTCGGGAATATAAATTTAGAAATAACATAGCAAAGCAAAGAAAGAGGATTAGATAATGATTGCTTATATTTGCACTGTCACAAAAGTAGATACTGTTAGGTATCATGTGAGTATATCTATGAAGTCTAAGGAGGTAGCCTGTTGAATAAACTTTCCAGCAACAGTGCTGGCCTCAGCATTTTCAACCCCACTCACTCTGTGCCTGCCATCATATTGATGCAGTGAGACACACTGAGATGCTGATCCAATTGAAGACCATATTTCCTGGGTTATTTGGACAGGGCAATTCCTGGACCTCGTTTACTGTACAGCTGCGCAAACAGCTCTGTCAGTATAACTGAGGATGAGAATGACTGTTTAAGTGGCGCTAACAGTGATGCTAAACATCAAGCCTTGACCTAAGGTGTTGCTGTAAGTGGGATTTCTTTAGCATATGATGAGCAAAATTAAATTTTACTTTATGATTTGTTGACAAAAACTCTTGAGAAAATGGGAAAACCTGTATGTCTGCTTATCTTCTGACATTGCTATTTTTTAATGTGGTTAAACTATCACTGTATAAAGCATATAGAACATGCAAGCATATAAAGCATATTACGAATGCATGCAAGAATTGGGAATCTCCTTGTGCAAGAATTGGTCATGGCACCAAGACTGTCAAGAGTTCAAGGAGCATCTGGATGATGCTCTTAGTCATATGGTTTAGTTTTAGGTAGTACTGCGAGGACCAGGGAGTTGGACTTCATGATCCTTATGGGTCCCTTCCAATTTGACATATGCTGCGATTCCTCTGTTGGGAGGGAAGGGGTGGTAGTATTCACAAGGCCACTGTGTTGTGCTGTTTTGGGTGTTAATTGGTCCAGAGTGATGTGACCTGAAAAGGAAGGCTGGGAAAAGTACCCGTAGCTTCTTCTGGAAAATGAGTTGTGGTTTGAGCTCTCCTTCTCATTCTTCCACTTCCTGGATGAGCGAGCCTAGTATTTTATAGTAGTGATGCCCATTCTCTGCCATCTGGCAGCTGTAAAAGGAAAGAGTGAGTCGTTTGTCTGCTACATGGAACCTAGATGTCGTGTCTATGAAACATGTTATTTGTATATGCTGTTCTTTAAGCATCTTAAAAATAGGGTTCACTTTCTCCTTCTATAAAGTAGGTGAAAAGATATTACTGCTTCTGTGGGACAAAATGGGGAAAACACCCCAAATTCCTGATAGAGGCTTGAAGATCTCATCCAGATCTTTTGACAGAAAAAATGAGTGTAGTGCTATTGATTAAATGCTGGAAAGGGGATTGGCAGTGATGGTGGGCTCAGGGTGGTAACCGGTCTACCTACATAGGAGCAACTGCAACCTGTGATTTAGTGTGTTTTGTGCTGTTATGAAACTGCTTTTGTACACTGTCCCTCAGCATCACCTGTAGGACTTTCTAGTTAGAACTTCTGGTTAGTTTTCAGTAGTTTTTTGTTTACAGGTTTCAGTTGCATTTAAAATAATCCAAAGAAAACCCTCCCAAAACACAACCATATTTGAGCACACTCAGAAAATGGCTTAGGACCAAAGGAATTGACTTGTCTGTCTTTCTTCTAAAGCTAGAGAGAATGATTCTATTTCTGGAGGAAAGCAACAGGATGAAAGAGCTGAGATAGTAAGTAGTTTTAAGAGCCATGCTGTTCTTTAATTTCAGTTAAGCTATTTAGTTGTATGTTTACATTCCTTGAGCGAAGAATAAAAAATTCTATCACTTTCATTCTAGGCTCTCTTATTTGGCTATTTTTAAACGTACCGTGCACTAAACTAAGCTCTCAAAACCTGACTGTAGGCTGTATTTTCATAAATCACCCACTTTGAGGAATGTTTTTTTGCTGTGTTTTTAAAAAAGAAACCAAAATCACTTGGACTCGGCAGCAGTGGGAGTCATTCACAGAGAAATCAAACTTAAGAATTGCAATATACTACTTATCTTAGAGTTGGTTTGTTTATTTTTCTTCCTCTTCTGTCAAAATTTTGGGAGTTATTGTTTGGCTTATATTGTCCAATAACTTCTGGTGCTCAGTCACAATACCAAGAGTTGAAATTGAGTATTAATTTCAGTCCTTTGATATTAGGAAAGGGAGAGTTCCTGCAAAATAGTAATTTTACTCTGTGTATATGAAAGCTTAATGATTATTCAGACTGAAAACCAAGAATGGCGCTGAGAAGATTCAATTACAAATTTACCTTTGATTCTTAACTACCTGAAACTTTACAGTTAACAAACCGTTACAAGTTAAAATAAGCAAAACATCTTTCTTCTTACTCATAATCTCCTTTATTCCTTTTTGAGAGGCTTGCTAGCAGTAAACTGCTGAACCCATTTGCTGCCCTTAAATTGATTATAGAATGGAATATGGTTTGTATTGAAAAAGGGGATTATCTCCTTACTTATTTTCATGTGTACATGTGAAAATGTTACCTTGCGTTTTAGGAGGTGCAGAATTATTCAGATATTGCAGTAAATGTTTATAATTGCTTGATTTACTGTGAAAGTGACGCTTGCTGATATGTAATGTATATAACAGCTTATGTCTTTGGTTTACAGGTTTTGCACAACTTTTTTTCCAACCATGATAAATGTCCTGGGACAAATGATACAAGTATGCTGTCCGTACCAGAGACAGTAAAGCTAAAAGCTGAAGATGACATCAAAGATTTTGGTATGCATTGGTACTTTACTACTGAGTATACTGTGAAGCAAGACTGAGAGTAAAGTTACATTGTATGTCGTGAGCTTATTTGTTCTGCCAACTGTATACTCCCACTTCCTGAATTGATTCAACTTTGTAAAACTAATCTGGCCCTAAAAAAAGGAACCAGTTTCTCTTGGGTCAGTGAATTAAATCAGGTTATCATGCTACTGGATGACAGCCAGATTAGTACTGATGCTAGTGAAGGTGTGAGACTATGGGAGAGCTGAGCGAGAAAATGGTACAGGCTCAAGGGGGAGCAAGACTACTGCTTCTGGCTATTGAGTAGGTTTATGTATACTCATTATTCTAGGGTGAGCTTGGTTTTTAATTGTGCTATATCCTTTCTTCATTTACTTTACCTATTAGTAGTTCAAAATGTGACAAATACTTTTAAGAAAAAGAAATGTTAAAAAAATTAACATATGCAGAAAATACTCGTCCAAGGGGAAAAAATGTTTTCATTCTGTGTTCTTATATAATGTTAGTGAACAAGTGAAAACATACGCTTCAGTGTGAGTTTTTTGGGTTTTGTTGAGAAATGATGCCAGAAGGGAAGAATATTAAGAGAAATTTGTTTGGCGTGAGTGGGTGTAAAAAGGTGCTGTAGAGATTGACACAGGCTAGACAGGACGGTATAACCTTAGGACTGTATGTCTCCTAATCTGAATTAAATGGTCTGCCCTAAAAATATTGTTTGGTGGTACATGTAAGAATTGTGAAATAAACAGTTTAGAATTTTGACTGGGAGAGCTGAGAACGCTAGAGTGAGGAAGTGGTTTTGATTGCAATGTGATATATACTGCTGTTTTTATATTGCAGGTTCAAACCTGCTGACAAAAATGTAGTTGGTAGCAAACATATTCAAGTAATCTGTATTCAGTAAAATACTTTTAGAAATTAAGGACAAATTATTGTCCTGTTCTGTGTTCCAAAATGGCTTACTGCATCTCATGCTGCAGTATAGAAGGCTAGTTAAAACAGTGTCTGAGTAAAAATAAGAGGAAGAAGAAACCCATGTCTTTTAAAGTACAAAATTACTTTTGCAAATGTCTCCTCTTTTTTCTGTCTTCCCTTTTTGATAATAGTTAACTTGGCATTTGAAGTGCAATGTGAAAAGAAGGATAGCTCAAACCTTCATGTTTGTGGCTTTCAAATGTTGGTTTTCTCTGGAATAGCATTGAATGAACATGAAAGGCAATCAGTTTTATTAGGTAAACGTTTTGTTTCAGTCAAAATAACAGAGATCATAATATTGATTTGAATACCTACATGATTTTAAGGGTATGAAGAGATTATTTATATTGTACAAGTTGTGTCCTTAACAGTGAGACTGAATAAATGCACTCAGTCCAAAGTACAAGAACTATCAAATATTTCAAAGAATTTTTTTTCTGGATTTTTTTTATTTTTAGTTATAGTAATTTGGGGGAAGAGGAGAACTTTAACTGTTTTATGTTTAGTGTAACCATGGACTGCAAGACTTGTACTGTCATGTATTAACACTTCGGAATTTCATAAAAGAAGCTAAATTTGTATATAGTCATTAAGCATATTCACTTGTAACTCAGTCATTAATTCCTAAGGTTCACGTCCCTAGTTTAAGTAAATCCAATCCTGGTCATTGTAACGCTAAGCTTTAGGCATTTGGCCCTTGCAGCGCAAATCACAGCTTTGCTGTGGATATATAACCTGGGTTCAGAGTTAAGATTCTTCAAATATATAGGAATCAGCATATTGACTGGGAAGCTATTTAAACTGAAAAAGTAATGAGAAACATGGAATTCTGTAACACTTCAGGTATTTTACCCTGGCCTGTTGCCCAAAACTTATTAATTAAACTTTAAACACTTTAAAAAAAAAAAAAAAACAAAAAACAAAACAAAAAAAAAAAAAAAAACAAAACAAAAAAAACAACCCACAAAATTGTCATTCAATCCTTTTATAACCCTGATCAGAGTAAATGGTTCATCTTTCACCTCAGTGAAATGGGTTCAATACCCTCTGCTTATAAGGATTCCAACTTGAAATGTGGCAATATGTTCTAACAATCAGTCATATATCACTCCAGAACATAAACATCTAATGTTAAGCTTCTTTTTGTCTGAGTATTGTATTATTTACTGAAAAGGAGAGGCTCTGAGAAAACAAATTAAGTAGTTATTGCCGAGTTAGGGAACTTAATGGGAAAACAGGAGAATTCAGTTGTTCATCCCTTGGTTTTGGGGTTTTCATTTCCCTGACCCTCCAGTGAGTTTAGAGGTCAAAATTAACTTCCCTGATTTCCACCCCTCCCCCCCGCAGCATCACATTATTCAGTGTACAACCAGTATTATTACAATCTTTCAGATACTCCTGGTTTTCTTATTTGATTAAAAGTAATGGGTCCTGTTTAAGTAAAAAGAAATACAACTGTGTCTTTCTAGAAAGCTCTGTTGACAAACTATTACAGGATGAAAGGATGTGGACACAGAAGTTTTTCCAGAGGAATGCCCTTCAATAAGGGAAAAGGAGCTGTGTACATTAAATTTGTAGTGTTAGTGTCTTCTTTTTGAGATCTTGTTTAGTGATACCTTCTGCCACTCAGTCAAAAAATAAAAAGTAAAGAGAAAGAGTAACTGTTAGAAAGATGTGACGAGAGAAGTGGTTTTATGCCTACAGTGTGGGCATGAACCTTTAATGGATGTATCACAAATAGTTGGATGTGTGTGACCAAGTATTGGGAGATCTTTTATGGACTTCCAGACGGAAAATCTTCTGGACACTAGGTTATTTAAAAGTTCTAAAAGGGAAGATAGTTCTAAATTATAGAAATTGTACCTAAAAAAGGCTTATGGAAAAAGTTAAGCTATGTGCACAAGGACAAAAGAGGACAAGTATGTTTTCTAGGTACTTTGTTACAATTTCTTTTTCATAAAAAAAAAAAAAACTTAAAAAGTACTCTCAAAATAAAATGTACCTATCTTTTTTGAATGTGAAATATTTTGATAGGTGAGTCTATTTTCATACATTTGGGAAGGTAATATTTTTATTTAGTATGTATAAGCTTTTAAGGCTGTCTGCAAAATAGAGTTTAGGTTATTTTCCCCCTCTGCACATTTCCATACACCAAAAATTCTTATTATTTTTCTAATATCTGTGCCAATCATGGAATGTTTTCTAAATCCTTCTAGATACTATATTCTATATCAAAGCTGAAGATGGTTTAATAAATTAGTCCTTAGTAACAGTTTCCTTGGCTGCCAGTTATAGACAAAAATAGGAAGTTTCTTAAGGTGTTTGCTTACCATCTGGCCTAAATTTTGGAGGAAAAAATCTAGATTTTTATCTTCTAAAACTTACTACTTATTTTGTTGTCCACAGGAAAAGAAATAACATTCTTTTGAGGTTTCATTTTGGAAACCTGCTTAGCCATCACAGTCCTCAGGAGGCCAGGACATCTGCATGTATGTCCTTTGCCTTCTGTTTGCTCCAACAGCTGCTGTTGGAGAGTAACCTATTTTAAAGACATGTAGGTTTATCTTTCCAAACTCACTCCTGAGTAAAGGTAATTGCCATAAAATTGAAAGCTGTATTTACCTATAGAAACACAATGCTCTTCTGAAGTTATTTCCCAAAACTTAATTTCTTACTTCTTTTCTTCTCCCCATCTTCTCTAAACTATTTAGAGTCGGAGATGTTAGATGGCTTATTTGGTGAGATGAATAGCTTTGAGGATACGTTCAGCATGCCTGTTAAGTCCAATGGAACTCTTCTGCTGACACCACGTGCTCTGGATACAGTAGAGAAATGTGAAATAAACACAGATAAAGCACAAGGAAAGGGGGATGTTCGTTCTGAGCAGCCTATTAGAAGAAAGACTGGCACTTCACAGAAAGTGAAAACAACTAGCTGGACTGAAAAAAGCCACTCTATTGAAATGAAGGATTCTTTACTCCAAAACACAGATGAAAATACAGGGGATGGTAAAGATGTCTATTTAATAGGACACAAAAAGGAGTTGGAGTCGCTTAGGATTGCAGGAGATGTGCAAGATTATGGAACACACAAGTCATCTGAGAATGAGAAGCCTGTGAAAGAAGACATGCAATCTTCATCAAGTCAGTGGTCTCAACTGAACTTATCTGATCTTGATGTAACTCACTTGGACATGTCTTTATGTAGCTCTCCACCCTTGGACTTACGTAGAGAGAAAAATTTAGAAGAGAACTCAGTACTAATGACCAAGGATGATGCTGTGGAAACATCTTTACTGAATACTTCAGACTTGATAAAAGCACAAAAGCTGTTGAGTATCAATTTGTCAGAAAAGTGCTATGAAGTGAAAAATTCTGAAAAGAACCCAGCACTGGAAATAACTCCACTACAATCTGTGTCTTTGAGTGTTCAAGATCCAAAGTTAGTAAAAGGATGTGCAGCTGAGAAGGTTTCCAAAATGAGCTTCTTAAACTGTAATTCTTTTTTAATTGAAAGTACAAATGTCACAGAGTATTCTGTAGTCTACAATGGCAGCTTTTCCAAGCATTTAAAAGCAACTTCTAAATCTATCGTAACTGATGTTCTGTCTCACCCACTTGTATGCAGTGCTACATCTCCAGATAATTGCAATGACCTACATTTAACAAATAGAGAAAATACTCTTACAAAGTCTGGCTATACAAGCCTAAATATGTTATCCAGCTTGAGAAAGAGATCCAAGAGATTTATTTATACAATAAATAATACTTTACTGTATCAAGAAGAAAAAATACAGAAAGAAGTCACTTCTGAATCGCCTATTCATCGTGTGTTACCACATTTGGAATCTGATTGTTGTGAATTCGAAGGTTGTCACGTGGCCAGTGTTGATGATCAAGGTATATTATTAAGATTTTCATCATTTGTGGAGGATTCTGAATTTATTTATTAAGAACCTTTAACGTAAATGTTTCAGATACAATCCTGTGGAATCTTCTGTTTGTGGTAAAGTAGCTCTGCAACTGACTAGTCTGGGAATTGAGATATGGAATTGGTTATAATAGTAGTGACAGAATAGCATTCTCTTCAAACAGTCTGGTGCTAACTTACTGGTTTAGTCTCAGGTTAGTTTCTGGAATAGAAATCTACACCTTGAACCATTATTCTAATTGACAAGCTTAATTATCTTTGTCAATGCTGTTTAGACATCCATAGTGTCATCCTGTCTGAGTTGATGACTTCTAAGAGATCATAAAGAATGGTAAACTTGTATTGTTATTTTTCTAAAATTAGGGGGTTTAAGACTGTACAGCTGTTTCTTCTGAAGCACAAAATATTTCAAAAAACGAACTTTATAATGAAAGCAAGTACACACTCATATTTTTAAAAGCTGTTCTTGCTAGAATTACTTAATATTAGGAATTGAAGTACTGCTCTTTAAAGTTTGAAACAAATTTTTATGTTGAGACACAAAGAATGGAAGCTCATCTCTTCAAATTTCATTGCAACTAAAACTTGATATTATTTTTTTTAAAACCGATAGCATTAACTGCAGGCTACTCACTTGTTTCTGGTTATCAGAACATGACTGGATTAAACAGATCTCCAATCTTGTCAAGGTGTTCACATTTGAAAACAGAAGTGTTGTTTATGTTATGAGTGTTAAGCATGTGTAGAAATGATCGTATGGACCAAAGTTTTTATGAAAATCTCTATTTTCATTTGTTTGAATAAATAAGAACTACTTTATTAACTTTTTATTTTGTAATGTCTTCTCTTGTAGACCGCTTGCTTCTTGCTGGGAGAAAGCATTTGCAATCGAATATTAAGGAAAATAATTTCAGCACTTGTGCTGTAAAAATGGATATAATGGATAACTCATCTGATAATTCCTTCAACAATAGGATGAAGCAACAAGACTTCCGAGTCTTGGGGGAAAATACAAGAGAGGATCAACCTGCTACATCATTAAAATGCTTAGAAGTATCTAACATACAGAAAGAAGACACAACGGATTCTTTAAGTAGTGGAATAATTTCAAATATAAAACGTAAAGTTCTAACTTCAGCATACCTAATGGCAAGAAAGCGTTCCAGATTGCTCCCTAAAGGTGAGGAAGACAAGTTTATGAGTGGTAATGTGAACGATGGAGCTACTGTACCTCAGAGCCTTAAGGAACAACTTGTGTGGTCTTCTAAGGATAATGATACACACCATGACACTACATCTGTGACAAACGGCAGTCAGATCAGCTTTGGCATAAATGGAGACAGTAGTGATTGTTGCAATAAAATATCAACTGATAAAAGGCATGCTACAGACCAGTGGTCAGTAGTTGACTGTAGAGAAGTACTTGGACCCTTGGGAGTAAACTGCTCAGAAAATGATAGTACTGGATTAAAACAAGGGGACAAACCAGATGCAGCTGCCATTCCAGAAGTTGTAGCTGACAATCAAGAGCCAAAGACAGTTGAAAACAATGAAAGCCCTCAAGCAGCTGCTTGCAATAAAGTAGCTGTAAAGATTGCTAAAGAATTGCTAGACTGTATAGATGATAATTCTTTAAATGAAGTAATTTCTGAAGCAGATAAACAAGTAGCACCTAGGTATTCCAGCACAAAGTCAAAGGAGAACCTGAAGTATAACAGGAAATCATCAGGAAATCTTAATGCATGCCATTTGAATCTGGGCTTTGGTGGCTTCCAGACTGCTTCCAATAAGCAGATTAAATTCTCTGAAGTCAGTATAGCAAAAGGCAGAATGCTGTTCAAAGATATTGAAAACAAATACTTTGAAGGTTCTTCCATGGAAAGAGTCAGAAACTTTTCAAATGAGGTTAAAAAAGAGAATACATTTTCCTTGGATTCAGAAAGCAAGTTGGGCAGTGATCTATCTGATTCTTTAGATTCACAGACAAGTTTTCTTGAGCCCAGGCATACACAGTTTATTCCACATAAAGCTGATTTGTGTAAAAGCTTTCCTAGAAGTCAACAGTCCTTGCAAGAAACAAATCAAACTTTGACAGCAAGCCAAGAAGCTGAAATAGCTGAACTTTCTAGTATCCTAGAAGAAACAGGTAGTCAGTTTGAATTTACACAGTTTAGAAAGCAAAATAACGTCATACAAAGTCATGTCATTCAACAGTTTGGAACTGTAAAAATACATGGAACAAGAAATGTGGAAAACATTTCTGAAACAAGGAAAGATGCTGATTTTTGTAGCAATTTTAAATCTGAAAATGAAGTGAAAAATGGCAGGTATTGTACTAAGCAGGAAGACATAAATGAAGACTCTAAGGCAGTTGACTATGAAAAAGAAAAAGCAGTAGTTTTCCATAAAAATGGCAAAAAGGTTACTTTTACTAACTTAGACAGAAATGACAGTCGAATACCTGATGGGAGCTATCCAATACCTAAACAGGACAGCTTTTCTAATTTTGTAGGCTTTACTTCAGCTGGAGGTAAAAAAATAAATATTTCTAAGGAGGCTTTGGCCAGATCTGCAGAGCTCTTCAGTGACTTGGATGATGATAACTATTTGTTTAAATCTTCTGAAACTAGATGTCACAATTCAAATGGGCATATGTCTTCTAACTGTAACTTTGTCAAACATCCAATGACAGAAAACAAAGGAAAAACAGTTCATGTTTCAGACTTCAAAAGCATAGGTGCCATTTCCCACACCAGTTCAGTTTCCCACCGTGCACAGAAAAAATATGAGGAAAATACACTCTTCAAGGAAGATACAGAAAATCGAACAAAAAGATCAATAAATGATAATGAAAATATTAATTTCAGTAGTACTAACACTATCATCAACAGTCCGGCATCCATTAAAAAACATAACCAGATTCATAAAACTTCCAAACAGTTTTTGAATCAAGGAGATTGCCAAGTTGAAGGTCATTTGCAAGAAGACTCATTAGATGTAACATATCCAGGAGATGCTATTACAACTGCAGAAGAACATAGTTTAAGCATATCAGATGAAAGGGAAAGCCTGTCTCCTAATCAGAAAAGAGAAGATAGAAAGGAAAATGAACGCTTGTCACAAAAATTTCAAACTCCAGCTGGTGGTCTTATATCCATTTCTGATGCAGCTTTGGATCATTCTCTACACTTGCTCAATGTACGATGTGAAGAAAGAGATGTAAATGGTTTGGAGAACTCTGAAAAACACAAGAAAAATTGTAAAAATATGGAAGGAGAAGACATCACCCATGACAAGAACCTGTTAGAGAATGAAAGCAGAAAAAAAATAGGTTCTTACCATCATCATCAAATACATTTTGAGCAGGAGGTGGATGCTGAAAAAAGTGAAGGGAAAGGGAGTTATCTGACTGGTTTTCATACTGCTAGCGGCAAGAAAATAACAATTGCTGATGGATTTTTGGCTAAAGCTGAACAGTTTTTTGCAGAAAATGTTGATGTAGGAAAGGAACATAATGACAATTTTGAGAACCCCTTAAAAAAAAGGAAATGTGGTAAAAGCTGTGTCAAAGACTGTGATTTATATATTGAAAGCATTGCTCAATGTGATCCAGAAAAACTTAATTTTAATAAAAAGCTTGTACCTAAAGATCCTGGAGATCACTTTAAGCAGACAGTAGAGAGCAGTGCCATTAAACATGCTGTAATTCTTGATACTGTTAAAATAGATATGTTTGTTAATCTGGGTGAAGATTGTGAAAGAAGTTTGGTAACTTCATATGCACATCAAAAAGCTGATGTCAGATCTGGAAAGTCAGAATTGGAATCCCTTCCCAGACAGGAGAGTGATGCTTTAAGTAGAACTCATTTGTCTGAAGATGGAAGACTGTTTGCAGAGAGAGAGAAGGAAGGTTCAGCAAAAAAGGATGATTCAGAAAACGTGTATGATTTTCCTGTGCACTGTGCCGCATCTCTGCCTTTAATGAAGCTATCAAATGACCTTGAAGATCATGCTGTACCTGGAGATACAAAAGCTACTTTATTTGTTGAGGATAGTAACAATAAATCTAATCAATCCCTCCTCTTGACTTCAAAAAGTAGCTCCTCTCATTTGAACTGCGACAGTAAGGAACTTGACTTAGAACATTTAAATGAACCTTGTGCTGATACGAACTGCTTCACAGACACCATAGTTAATGCTTGCCAAAACCAGTCACTAGTCGGTCTTCCTGAAGATAAAACTAATTTAACCAGCTTAAAAGAAACATCACTTAATATTAAAAATCAAAAGGATGATATGAAACAAGCTGTGTTTAGTACAGCAACAGGTAAAGCAGTTTCTGTTTCGGAAAGTGCATTAGCAAGGGCGAGACAAATGTTTCAAGAAGATTACAGTGAAACTGTAAAATATGAAATTGAGACTAACTCAAGAACTAATCAAACAGAAATTGCTGGAAATTCATCTTCTATCATTCATGCTGAGTGTCCCAATTCTGCTAAGTTTTTAAATGCTACAAGAAGTGAAGAGGTTAATTCAGCCGCATCCCATTTTATTAAAGTAAATGCAAGTGCTAGTAAAAATGGTCACCAAGATACAAACACAGTTGTAGATGCAAAGTCTGTTCCAAGTTCTCAGAGGCAATGCTTTGAACAGAATACTAAGCTTTTAGGGCACTTACCTGTTCCAGATAAGCAGATAAAGCAGTCAGATTGTTCTATAAGCAATCTTGGATTTTTTAGTACAGCAAGTGGTAAGCCTGTACAACTATCAGAAGAGTCACTCAGGAAAGCTAGACAGCTCTTTTCTGAAATGGAATGTAATCATTCATCACATGTACAAGAAGCGTATTTAGTTGAGGAAGATGTTGAAAGGTCTGAAATGCACGCTGAAGTAGTTCCTAGGAAAATTCAGATAGCATTACCAAAAGAGGAAGAAAATGACAGCACTGAATTGATTTCAAATCCAGCTTTTGGGTTCAGTACTGCAAGTGGAAAGCAGGTAACAGTCTCTAAACGTGCCTATCAAAAAGCAAAAGCAATTTTAAAAGAATCTGATGGCTTTTTAAACAGCGGGCTTTGCATTACAGATCAACTTAGTTCCATTAAAGAGAGTGGTCAACATGAAAATTCTCTAACTGATAAAGTGATCTCTGAATCCAAAACCGAAAAAAGCTGCACTGAAGACTTTGACTTAAAAAGCATCGACCCTGAGGAAATGAAGTCTTTCCCAAGCACTCACCATTTTAAAATGCCTGAGTACTTACCACATAGTAAGAAAAACAAGCAGTTAACATTATTTAAAAATAGCTGGCAGCAAGAGGAGACTAGGTCCTTCGGAAAAGGAGAGCTGAATCTGGGCACGAAACCAGACACTGAAGAAGTTTCATGTAGTGCTACTGCTAAAGCAGAAATGAATATTAATCTTCTCCAAACTCCAAACAATTACTTGGAAGTGGAGGCTGTAGAAAGTGCAAGAGCTTTCATGGAAGACGATCTTTCTGATTCTGGAGTACAAATTAATGCTGCACAGTCCTTCAGTGGCAGACTGGATAAAAACTTTCAAAATAAGACCTTTGGGAAGAGGCACTCTGAAGAAAAAAACTTATTTGGTAGGTCTTTGTCTTATATATGTTCAACTCTATATTTCTGCACAGTGGGTTGTTTGGGGTTTTTTTGCATGTCACATTGATTTTTGGGTCATATAGAAGTTCTTTCTCTTAAATGTCAATGACAAAAATTCTTGTTGCAGGCAATAGTTCGTCCATTCTTTCCATCCTTACATGGACAGTACAGGCTAAACTTGTGATTAGTAATTTTGAAGGTGCGCAGCTTTTGCTGTTTTATCATAAAGGAGGGCCACGAAGATGATGAGAGGGCTGGAGCACCTGTCCTATGAAGACAGGCTGAGAGAGTTGGGGTTGTTCAGCCTGGAGAAGAGAAGGCTCTGGGGAGACTTCATGGTGGCCTTCCAGTACCTAAAGGGGGCCTACAGGAAAGATGGGGAGGGACCCCTAGTTAAGGAGTGTAGTGATAAGATGAGGGGTAATGGTTTTAAATTGAAAGAGGGTAGATTTAGATTGGATATTAGGAAGAAATTCTTTACCCTGAGGGCAGTGAGGCAGTGGAACAGGTTGCCCAGGGAAGTTGTAGATGCCCCATCTCTGGAGGTGTTCAAGGCCAGGCTGGATGGGGCTTGGAGCAACCTGGTCTAGTGGGATGTGCCCACGGCAGGAGGGGTTGGAACTAGGTGATCTTCAAGGTCCCTTCCAACTCTAACTGTTCTATGATTCTATGAAGCCATGGAAGAAAGATACTGCTCTTTTTCTCTCTGAGCAGATTTCCTTCTTTTTTTTTTTTCTCTCTCCACAAATCTAGTGGTTTTTTATTGAAAAATTAGTAGTATTTCCATTTTCACCTTTTTGTGCCTTGTAGGTGAGGACAAGGTTTCATTTGTATCGAGATTGCTAGTCTGATATGAAAAATAGGTGTTGGTCTCAAAGAGCAGTTTCTTACCATCTAAAACTGATCTGTCTCAAGGCTGAAGTGTTGGTACTTAAAGCTTGCACAGTCACCCAAACCTGTTCAGGGACCTCAGCTAGCTGAAAATTATTTATGGAAGGGTAGATTGCAGCAGAGTCACTGCTTAACTGCACAAGTTCAGGTACAAAGTTCGGGCAGGCTAGTGCAGGGAAGTTTGGTTAGGCATGAAAAGGCAGATAGCACTCGTATCAGTCCAGCCTGAATCAGCTGTGATGCAGTTGAACCATAGCCTTAGTTATAGCTTCCGCAAAAGATGCGTTACACACTTTTTTAGAATTCTGTAGGGACTCTTTGATTACTGAAAGTACAAAAGAAGATGCAGGTGAGCTGTGCTGCTGAAGTCTACTGTTGTGCACTTTCTGAGGCAGACTGTATCAAGTCTGATAACTTAAGGCTCACAAATTTTGATTTGGACGGAACAGACCTGGCCACAAAAGATTCTGCAACGGACTTCATTATATGGAGTATTGAAATCATTCTTGGTGACACAGTCTACAGTCATTCTGTACGGGAAGAAACTTTTGCAAATTGTGTTGAAGTAGCTCTGTTTGAAAAGCCCATTTAATACAGATGTGTGATTTGAAAGCTTGCTGCTTCTTCTTGCTCTGACTTCTTGAATGTTTTATTTAGAAAATCTAATTAAGTTATACAACATTGGTAAGAAACTCAACTTAAAAGGGACATCACTTTTAAAAATCTGTGTTTTTATCCTAGGAGAACCTCCAATTAAAAGACAGCTACTACTTGAATTTAACAGAACAAAGAATCCCCCCAGGTCTTTGAAAGCTTCAAAAAGCACCCCTGATGGTAATTTTAGTTGTCTTGTGTTCTAAGCAGTCTGATGTCAGTTTTTATCTTTAGAATTCTTCAATTTCCAGTAGACTAACATTTAATAAGATTGCTTAACTGCTTCTTTTATCAATATAGTCATGGAAATTCAGGGAAGTTGGTATGGTAAGGTCTCTGCTGACTTGAAATCACATGATTAATGGTATGCCTTACTGTGTAGAATCCAAATATATTGCAATATACTACTTCTGCAAAAATTCTGTTTTAATTTCCAGCTTGGTAGGAATTTATCCAGTTTCTCACAATGCTAAATCTCAGAAATTCTTGTCTCAGTAGGAAGAAAATATTTTATTGATCTGTAACTTCTCAATTAAAAACTGTATCTACAGGACAATGAGAAGGTACTGCTTGAAGGTAGGAAGGCTCTACAGAGAGATCTAGACAGGCTGGGTCAATGGCCCAAGGCCAATGGTATGAGGTAACACTCAGAGAGTTGTGGTTAGTGGTGCAGAGTCTAGTTGGAGGTCAGTAACAAGTGGTGTTCCCCAGGGGTCAGTACTAGGTCCAGTCCTGTTCAATATATTGATCAGTGACCTGGATGAAGGGATAGAGTGTACCATCAGCAAGTTTGCTGATGAGACAAAACTGGGAAGGGTGGCTGACATGCCGGAAGGCTGTGCTGCCATTCAGTGTGACCTAGACAGGCTGGAGAGCTGGGCGGAGAGAAACCTTATGAAATTCAACAAAGGCAAGTGTAGGGTACTGCATCTGGGGAGGAATAACCCCGTGCATCAGTTCAGGTTAGCGGCTGACCTGCTGAAAAGCAGCTCTGTGGAAAGGGACCTGGGAGTCCTGGTAGACAACAGGATGACCATGAGCTAGCAATGTGCCCTGGTGGCCAAGAAGGCGAATGGCATCCTGGGGTGCATCAAGAAGAGTGTGGCTGGCAGGTTGAGGGAGGTTATCCTTCCCCTCTACTCTGCCCTGGTAAGGACACATCTGGAGTATTGTGTCCAGTTCTGCACTCCCTGGTTAAAGAAGGACAGGGAACTGCTGGAGAGGGTCCAGCAAAGGGCTACAAAGATGATTAGGGAATTAGAACATCTCTCCTATGAGGAAAGGCTGAGATACTTGGGTCTTTTTAGTCTAGAGAAAAGAAGACCGAGGGGGGATCTTATTAATGCTTACAAATACTTAAAGGGAGGGTGCCAGGGGGATGGGACCAGTCTCTTTTCAGTGGTGCCCAGTAATAGAACAAGAGGTAATGAGCAGAAACTTGAACATAGGAAATGTTACTTTGTGGGTGGCAGAGCACTGGAACAGGCTGCCAAGAGAGGTGGTGGAGTCTCCCACTCTGGAGACATTCCAAACTCGCCTAGATGCCATCGTGTGCAACCTGCTGTAGGTGACCCTGCTCTGGCAAGGAGGTTGGACTAGATGACCTCCAGAGGTCCCTTCCAACCCCAACCATTCTGTGAGGTTCAACAAGGCCAAGTGCCAGGTCCTGCACTTGGGTCACAGCAGCCCCATGCAGCACTACAGGATTGGGGAAGAGTGGCTGGAAAGCTGCCTGGCAGAAAAGGACCTGGAAATATTGGTTAACAGTCGGCTGAATATGACCCAGCAGTGTGCCCAGGTGGTCAAGAAAGCCAACGGCATCCTGGCCTGTATCAGGAATAGTGTGGTAAGCAGAACTAGGGAGGTGATTGTCCCCCTGTACTCGGCACTGGTGAGGCTGTACCTCGAGTACTGTGTTCAGTTTGGGGCCCCTCACTACAAGAAAGACATTTTGATTCTGGAGCGTGCCCAGAGAAGGGCAACAAAGTTGGTGAGGAGTCTAGAGCACAAGACTTATGACAAGCGGTTGAGGGAAGTGGGGTTGTTTAGTCTGGAGAAAAGGTGGCTGAGGGGAGACCTTATCCCTCTCTGCAAATACCTGAAAGGAGGTTGTAGTGATGTGGGGTCAGTCTCTTCTCCCAGTTAACAAGCGATAGGACAAGAAGAAATGTCCTCAGGTTGCACCAGGGGAGGTTTATATTGGATATTAGGGAAAATTTCTTCACCGAAAGGGTTGTCAACTGTTGGTACAGGCTGCCCAGGGAAATGATTGAATCACCATCCCTGGAGGTATTTAAAAGACGGGTAGACATGGTGCTTTGGGATATGGTTTAGTGGTGGTTTTGGCAGTGTCAGGTTGATGGTTGGACTCGATCTTAAAGGTCCCTAGACAATGCTATGATTCTATGGTAATTTCATCATATAATAATTTGTGAAGAATATACTTACTGTTAGATGTCTACATTACAGATGCTTTTAATTTTTTGAGCCAGTAATATGGAGGCTTACAAAAGTGAAATCAAGGTTTTAAAGTCTGAGTCGATGCTTTATGTGAAGCTAGTTAGTGATTAGGGTATTAGGATACCGTGATTTTGGCTACAACTTTTGGTTATGGGATAAGCTGTGTTCTTTAAAGAACTTGGTTTTTTCTAAGCAGTGCATGGTCTCACCTAGAATTCAGTAGAAGGATTCCTCAAATATATTTGTTTAACAAATATATTGGTTCTTGAATGCTGTCCTAAGTATAAACACCACAATTTAAATAAAGTTTTAAATGGAATTTGTAAGTTGCTGCCAGAGAATAATTTTATACTCTTCATATGTAAATATTATCCTGCCCTGCAGCAGAATCTGAACAGTGTTATTCTTTGGTGGAACAACTGAAAACAGTTCTAATCTCCAGCACAGTCTTGCTTCTGACTTCTAGAATATGTGGCACCTTGTATATATGACTTCTTGTATAAAACTTCCTCTTTGCAGCCTAAGGGCATAGTACAAATGAGTTTAAATTCCAGGCAGGCATGATTTAGTAATGTTGATAATTCCAAGCATGTCCTTCAATGATGGAAGGAGGAGTTTGAGCAAACATGCCCTTTTCTGTTGTAACTTTAAAAAAAAAAAAAAGTTGCTAAAAAGGTTCTAAATTGAATGGTGAGCCTACCTGGAATTAAATATGTGATAAACATTTCCCTTTCAGGAGCCTGAAAGCATCTTGCAGGCTCACAAATAGGACTTTTTGAGAGTTCAGCATTGTGGTCACTTATCCTTTAGATCTGTCTGCAACTAGTGTGAAAATGTTTAATACAAAGATTTTTATTGGGGAGGGGGGGAAGAACAAAGCTGTTTAAATCAACACTAGAAACCTTTCTGTGTATTTATAACGTTAATATAGAAAAAACGTGCTGTAAATATCCATGTAATGTACCATTCCAAACCTTTTTTCTAATTATCCTACAGGCATATTTAAAGACAGAAGAAAATTTATGTACCATATTCCTTTAAAACCTGTAACTTGTCAACCTTTTGGGTGAGAAATTTATAATATATTTTACAGTTCTAATGCAATTTCTTGAAACGTCGTATAAGCCCTTGTAACTTTTTAAAAATATGCGGTAATAATTTGATACCCAATTTTATAAAATAAACTTCAAAATAAACATATAACATTACCATATAACACATTGCTGCAGTAGACCAGTGAGATGCTAAACAAATTTTACATTGGTCTTTCTCTTTTCTTGATAGATAGAAATTAAGTATTCAGCTTTTAAAATGTCAAAGGCTGATATTTCATCTTTTTATTGATGTAGTGTTGATAAATTAAGAATATAAAAAAATCTTGAGAAGGATTTTTATCAGGAAGCTGAAACCTCTATGTTTAAATGTTTTCATCTCTGTAGGGCTACTAAAGAACGACAAGAAGTCAAGAATCCTACCCTTACTGTACCAGATCAAGACTTCAAAGGATTCAAATCTAAACCTGCCATTTTTCAGCACTGTGCATTAAGGCAGTCTTCAAATGGTACATCAGGGGGTTCTACTCCATGTAAGGCCTCAGCAGAAGAGAGTGAAGAAACAAGAAGTTTGTACAAACCTGGCAAAACTGCAAAAACTTTTATTCCACCCTTCAAAACCAAGCTGACATTTCCTACAGGTGAACAAGGCAGCAGCAAAAGATGTGACTCACCAATCAGCAAAAATATGACTGAGGAGACAGAATTAAATCAGATCACAGCTGAACAAAATGTTGCTGAACCTCAAGATGACCAGTCTTGCATCCAGCATGCAGCAGACACTGACCTAGAAAATGGCAATTTAGGTATTTTCAGATTTTGATCATGTAACTTGTGAATACTAACCATCAAAGTTGAACCCCTAAGGGTTTTGCATATTCTGTCAGACTTCTTTTTTAAATAAAAAGAAGCTTCTTTTTAAGCTTTTTTTTTTTTGGCAGGAAAATGAGGAAATAATTATTTTCCTAATAATAGGAGTACTAATACTCCTAAAAAGCATATGCAGTTCATCTCCAAAGTTAATTCAGAATACAAAAAAATTGTTTTTAAATAGTGCTTCAGAAACACAAAGGCTTATGTTTCATTTGATATTTGATTTTCTATGCCTATTAAGTAAAATATTCTATGAACCTTAAAGACTAGCCTTGCTATACTTCATTCACTTTTACAGAAGCTTGTTTTCATTCTGTTTTCTAATTAAGATGTAGGCTTCACCATATAACAGGCTGATTGTGTCATTTTCAAAGAGGTAGAGTTTAAATGCTCAACTGTTTGACTTTATTTAGCATGTGGGCTTATGCCTTCTAAGCTCTTTTGAATGTTCCAGTGTGTATAATTTCTGTAACTTTTGCAATCGCGTAATCTGGATTTTTTTCAGAAGGACTCATTGTGTATGTTTGAACAGGTGTATGAACATTTGCAGAATTAGATCCTGTATTTACAGGTCAAAATCTCAGGATTACGGACTTTGTGGTAATCATGAACTAATTTCTGTTCATTTGGAGTTTTCTATGAAGATAGAGTTCAGTCTGATGAGAAAAATACTTGGATTTAAGTTTAGTTCGAGGACTTCTATATTCATATTCATTTCGTATGTTTTGTTTCATATAATATTATTCAAAAGCCTTCAGTAAACACTGCTTTTTAAATGCATTAAACTTTGAATATTTAGACTTGCAGTTTCTAAAAATCTGCAGAGTGGCTTAGAAAATATGCTTCTCTGAATCAGCTTTTATAGTGTGACTGTATATCTTAGGTCGATATATACTGTAAAAAGGTCATGATGTTTGGGGTTTTTTTTCGCTGCAGCTATGATCAAGATGATGACAAATCTCCGCTGTGCCAGAGATCTGCAGGAAATGAGAATTAAAAAGAAATATAGGCAAAATATTAGCTCACAGCCAGGCAGTCTTTATGTCATTAAAACATCTGCAAAAAATAGAATCTCTCTGAAAACTGCAGTGGAAGAGAAATCTCCTGGTTTTTATTCTACAGAAGAGGTATATTAATGTCTTTTTACTGTGTGTCTTTCCCAGGATCTGTTCCTTAAGACAAGCAAACAAAAACTCAGTAGCTTTTGAATGAATACATTCTTCAATTTTTAGATAAGTATTTACTTTAGCAGTTATACCAGTTGCTACAGTTTTTAAGTAGCTTTGCATATCTACAGTTTTTAAGACTATCCCAAATAATAAGGGTCATAAATGTCTCTATAGTGTCAAACAAGAGAAGCATCACATAAGGAAAAAATCCCCCAATTATCGTTGCTATTGACTTTTAACCCATATGAAGAGCTGTTTTAAGATAAGAGTTAAAATTTAAGCTTGGGTAAGTCTATGTCAAAAGCCTCTTGGGTTTGGTATAGTGAAGGTACAAAACCTATTGAATTTTTTCAAACATTTTAAAACACACTGTGATGCTGTTCTTCCACTAAAATAACTGCTGGGAATTCCTCCATTCTCCATTATATACAAAATGACAAGGCCAGACAAAAGCTGTCTCAACCTAAAGGAAATATTTTATTTGAATTTATAACATTAGATATAAAAACTCTCAGCTGAATTCTTACTGTATTGTCATTGTTTTGTCTCCTGATTTTTTGCAGCTTTATACATATGGTGTTTCAAAACATTGCATACAAGTTAACAGCACAAATGCGGAATCTTTCCAGTTTTGCATCGGAGACTTTTTCAGTAAGGAGTATTTATTAGCTGGAAATGGGATGCAACTTGCTGATGGAGGATGGCTAATACCTACAGATGAGGGAAAAGCTGGAAAAAAGGAGTTTTACAGGTACTGTTACTTACGAACTTGAGGCAAGTATGCTATGTGTTAGTTAGTGATTCTCTTATCCCCTAGGATAAATCCAACGCAGTGATCTTTTAAAATCTCTGACTGCTTTTTTACTGTGCAGTTTTAGTACATCTCTGTTAGTGTAAATAAAGATATTGCAGGATTGTCAACTTAACATGTGGACTAATGTTGTTAGTGATCTTCACTGATCATTAAAGAAAGCATACGAAGTCAATTTAGAAAATTTCAGGGGATTCTTCAACTGTGTAAATAGTCTGGAAAAATATTACTATTTTCTGTTAATTCAACACTCTACTGTTTTGTTTAGATAGCATTAATAGGTTTTGATTTTTATTTTTTTTCCCAAGTGGAAAAGAATTTATTTATGTTGGGCTCTAGAGTTCCTTGATGGGAATGAAGGTTGACTGGGGAGGTGCTTAGGGCTTCTTTGGCAGGACAGGGCTGAAAATATGTTTTTTCAATATAATTTTTTTAAAGCTGACGTATGATTTGAAGGAAGCTAAGACTTCAGTAGTAAAACTTGTTGATTCATTCAAGCTTTCTTTTGAGTATATGTAAGAAGCCAAAAAAAAAAAGTGTGCAACAGCCCTTGCTCTTGCATTCTTACTGGTCCTTCTATCCCTCCTTTTGCAGGTCATTTAAGATGAGCTGAAAAAAGTGTATGTGTTGAGTGCATCTCTCCTAAACACTTTCATAAAAGTTATGTGTTGTTTTACTGTAAGCAAGTTTGTACATTATAACTTCATCAAAAGCACGTGCAACAGAACAAGGAACTACCAGTGTACTGTTGTTCCAGCAAAACTTCAGAAAATAATGAGCTGTTATTTTCTGGTTTCCTCCATAAATTTCAGATGCTCTTTTTTTCAAGTCGGTGTCACTGTTGGCATGCATTCACACAAACGCGCAAGGCAGGGACCTGTATTTGAGTACTATTTGTAGTCCAAGCATGCATTGCCAACCTACATAGTATTGGAATTCATGAGGTTTGCAACGTTTGCTTCCCAGCACCGAAATGTGACAGAGATAGGTCTGTTCCAAGCTCAAGGACTGCTTTTATTTGTAAGTTTGAGTTGGTGAAGTTGGTGCCAGTAATCCAGTATGGGAAAATTGACTAATTATAAGATATGTACTTCCGTGTTGTCATCTGTACTTCCTCATTAAAAAAAAATTGATTTCTGCTCTTGCAGAGCAAGCATCATTAATAGTTTCTCCCACATGACTTTATGAAACATTTTTGATGCCACAGTCATTGCTATGACTTTGGGAAATGTTTTTGGTGTCAACAGTATGTGTTCATCTTGGGAGAACTGGAGATGTCCTGTGCCCATACCCAACAACTACTCAGTGAAGATCAATCAAGTGCTGGAATTCATGTAATCATAAAAGACTTTAAGTTGGAAGGGACTGCTGGCAGTCATCCAGTCCAAGCCTTTGTTCAACACAGTTTGAATTAGATTAATTACTCAGAGACTTGTCTAGCTAAATCTTGAATGCCTCCAAGGATAGAAATTCAACAACATTTTTGGACAGCCTGTGCCAGTTGACCACTCATAGTTTAAAAAAAAAAAAAAAAAAAAGCAACTGTTGTTACAACAACTCCAATTAGAATTTTCCACGTTCCCACTAGTATCTGTTGCCTCTCATCCTATGGTTGTGTGCTTCTGGAAGGGTCTGTTCCTGTCTTCTCTGAATCCTCCAGTCAGGTAGTTGTAGATAGCAATAAGGTCTCTTTGCCTTCTATCTTAAATTTAAACAAACCCAGCTCTCTTAGCTTGTATGTCATGTGCTTACCCTCTGAGAGCACAGAGGGATCACCTTGGTGGCCTTCTCCAGGATTTGCTCAAGTATACCAGATTCTTTGTCCTGGTGAATTCAAAGCTGGACAGAAACTTGAGGTGCAGTCTCTCAAGTGCTGAAGAGAGGGGAAGGATCACTGCCTTCCTGGCTTCGCTCATAATACAGTCCAGGAAGGTTTTATGCTTCTGTGTTGCAAGGGCACACATCACTGCCTCATGTTCATCTTGCTGTCCACCTGGACCTTGAATCCTTTTCTGCAACGCTTTTTTCCAGGCAGGCTGCCCCAGTCTGTTACTGTTGCATGGGGTTGTTCCGTTGCGGGTGCAAGACTCTGCTTTTGTTGATTTTCATGAGATTCCTGCCAGCTTGTTTCTCCACCTTGTCCAGGTCCCTCTAAATAGCAGTCCTTCTCCCCAGTTTATCAACCACTTCCCCAAATTTGGTGTCATCTGTAAACCTGCTGCAAGTGTGTTCTGTGCCGTCATTTGGGTTGTTAATGAAGGTATTAAACAACATTGGTCCCTGTATTGATATCAGATGTGCCACTAGTTACTGCCCACCTGCTGGACTTTGTACTCTCAATCACAATTCTTTATGCTCAGCAGTCCAGCCAATTTTCCACCCACCTTAAATACTTATCCAGCCTATATCTTACCAATTTCATGATAAAGAGAGTGTAAGACATTGTCAAAGTCCTCGCTAACATATGCAACATCAACTGCCCTCCCCTTGCTCACAGCACCAGTTACTTCCTCATAGAAATCAATTGGGTGGGTTAGGCATGATTTGCTCCTAGTAAATCCGTGTTGCTGATTTCCAATCACCCTCCTGTCTGTCAGTTGTTTAAAATGGCTTCTAAGAATTTTTGCGTGCTGCTCTGGAAGTTACCGAGACTTTCTGTTTGACAGTAAACAAAGTTTGTCTCAGAGCAGTCCTTCAAATTGACTGTGTTTTTTTTCTTCTAAATCCTGTAAGACAGAGCTAATCCTCCCACAGTTCTGCTTTGCACCCTGTGGCATTGCATGCCCCTACTGTTTCACGGACAGCTACGGGACCTGTAGACATATGCATTTATGTCCTCACTCGGAGGCGGAGTATGCAGAACTTGACCTAACTTGTTACTTGTCTGTTTCCTCCCTGTTTGGGAAGTATCTTGCTATTAGCAATACCATTCCTGATTCTGCATTTCCCTCCAGTGGTGACAGGATTGTTGAATGTTTTGAGGCTATACCTTGCTAGATGGAACGTTCCTACAAAGCATTTATAGTAGATGCATAAAAGACTGTCTGGGATGTTCATCCATGTGCAGTTACCGTGCAGGGACTCTTGCCTACATGTCAGTGTTCTGGAGTTGTACGCATTTTAGAAAGCATACTCGTCACTTTTCGCATGTCAAATTGCTATTTCACATGTAGTGGCTGACAAGCCGCTCTACAAATTAAGGGGAAACATGGGGTTTGAGGTCGCTTTTGTCAAGAAGCGATAGATCTCTGAGAACAAAGCATCTAACTCTGGAGCAGTGTATTTGCAAT
This sequence comes from Vanellus vanellus, assembly GCF_965231255.1. Taxonomy (NCBI): domain Eukaryota; kingdom Metazoa; phylum Chordata; class Aves; order Charadriiformes; family Charadriidae; genus Vanellus; species Vanellus vanellus. The sequence continues at coordinate 197,653,990 of NC_138905.1, read as the reverse complement.
CTGCTGCTTAGGCATGTTGGAGGTAGTCTTGATTAATTTCACACAATTTTCCTGTGAATGGGAAAGGTATTAAAGTATTTGCACAAAACATCTTATGCCTAGTTGTGCCAAATATTGGCCTTTTTAGGCAGTCCAACTTCTTGTTCCAGAGGCAACTTATCTTAATAATAATTTTCAGATGTGCTTCTGATTCTGTGGTGAGGCCATCAGATATATAGCTTTCCCCGCATTAGTTTTTCAGAAACAGGAGAGAAACCACCAACATACTGATAAATATCACAGAATAACCATGGTGGTTTTGGTGCCAGAACCTGCTCTGGGTAGCAGTGTCAATCAGACCCTGAATGTCAAATAGCCTCTCCAGCAGTATGTAGGGTTGTTCCACAAGAGGTTGCCTTCAGTTCCTGTATCTCTTCTGGATTTGTTATATGTTAAAGCATATGGTTAAGAATAAATACCTACTGGTTGGCCGGCTGAATCAGTCTTTTTATCAGTCTTTTGAATCAGTCTTTTTATCACTTTAAGTATATTAAGTATATTAATCTCGATCAACTAGAATATATATGCCTTCATTTAGTCATCTGTATTTAAGATCTTAATCTTGTACTGAATTCTGTCTTTAACTCCTGAATTGTGTTATCCTTCACAAAAGATTATCTCCTAAAGTTTGAGATTGCTTTGCTCTCTTCTGATATACTAATAATTAATCTATAGTCATGCCGGCTCCTTTTCTTCCTGTATATGACTTTTTGGCTTCTAAATTGTTTCTTTTCTTCACCCAGCTGCAATACAGTTCCTTAAAATCTTCTTGAGGCTTTCTGACAAGTCGGAATTTGACTTTTTGATAGGACTTAATTTGTGTTCTAATCAATCTAACAGCTCAGCTATTTGAATCTGTGGTCTAATTCTTTCTCTTCTTCCTTTAACTAAATGGCCATTCTAGTGACTGAGAGAGCTAGAAAAAATAGATGTATTCAACCCAGCTCATGCAGGTCATGGTGATACAGCTTGGACTCAGCACAGAATGAAAGTCCATTTGAGCGGTCACTCAATGGAGAGAAGAAAGTTCTTCAGTAGCAACTGAATGTTCTTTGAAATGTGTTGTTCACATGCATGCTTAAAAAACAAAACCAAAACACCCAAAACAGAACTCTAGAAACTGTGAAGTAGACGGGAATGGATTGTAATGAACTCATAAAGCAAACGGGAAATTCCAAGGCTGAAAGGGAATAGAGCCCATCTCTATCCCTCCATGCTATGTGCATAACTGCATGAAGCAGACAGAGCATGCCCCTGGAGCTACTGCTAGGGTCTCCATTTCAAGGACATGTGAATGTATGCGCTGGCATGCTGCCAAAGCATATGACGACAAAATTTCAATATTCCAACAATAACTAGATCAGGTTATGGAATGTAGACAACATTAACAAAGGAATATTTATTACAGTGAAAACAGGAAGGCTATGTACATACTCTGAATACAATGCTAAGGAAAAACAGGCAAGTAAAAACTTACAGTGGATTTCAGTTTAATTTATTAACAATTTATCTGCAGAGCCCTCTGTGACACTCCTGGTGTGGATCCCAAGCTAATAACAGAGACCTGGGTTTACAATCACTACAGGTGGATCATATGGAAATTGGCAGCGATGGAAGTGTCTTTTCCACATGAATTTGCTAACAGATGTTTGACACCAGAAACAGTGCTGTTACAGTTGAAATATAGGTATGTGTATAGCAATGTATTTCGAGTCATAATTTGTGATACTGTATGCTTTCTAATTCATGATATTACAAAATAAGCACCTCTACCTTATATCTAACTTGTATTTACTGTTTATCAGAATGCTTATATTGTTAAACTTATGCATATCGGCATTAAAAATGTAGTGCATGTTATTTGCAAAAATTTAGATAATATGTGCTTTGCTACAGTGGTACTTAATCATGTAGATTGTTTTTTCTTAAAAGCAATTGTAGCAAACTTGCTTAATCAATGTGATGGATTTTGTTTGCTTTAACAAAGCGTCATGAATTCTTTTTTGTAGGTATGATTTGGAAGTTGATAAAAGTAAACGATCAGCAATCAAAAAAATAACAGAAAGAGATGATGCGGCAGGTAAAACACTTGTGCTGTGTATTTCTAAAATCATATCGCTCAACACCATTGTATCTCCTAGCAGCAGCAATAAGAATGTGGAAAGTAAAAATGCAGCAGCAATAATTGAAGTTACTGATGGCTGGTACGGGATTAAAGCTCTTCTGGATCCACCTCTCAAAGCTTTCTTACATAGAAGAAGACTGACTGTTGGTCAGAAGATCATAGTGCATGGAGCAGAACTTGTTGGCTCTCAAAATGGATGTACACCACTGGAAGCCCCAGATTCCCTTATGTTAAAGGTAAAGCAAAATATTAGTTCAGCTTGATTGGATGTGACAGAGATGTGATAGATGCTATTTAGTTGAGCCACATTTTGTAAACAGAAGAAGTTTTGTCAGGGCTTTATAAACAGAAATAGTTTTGTCAAAGCTCAATAACCAGATCTGTAAGATATGACACAAGGTAGCTGACACTGTTCATGGGGTTGGAAGAGAAGTTTATAATATACATTTCTGCCAAGTTTTGCTGCGTGTTCTGATAGTTCCAGGTCTTTAATTTGGTTAAGTACCAAGTTACAAAAAGTATTTATCTATTGCAGACAATATCGAAGTTGGAGGAAGAATGGGGGGTGGGGGAGGGGAACAAGTCATCAGAGGGTGGGCTTGCAGGGGAGGGCCTTGACTTGTCTTGTTTGAGGATGATTAAAGTGCTGGGTGAAGTTTCAGTAGAAAAATTTTGCTCCTCTAGTAAAAGCAGTGGTTTATCTCATAGATGCTCATTTTTTAGAGAATTTTAACTCATCAGATTTTTAGTTCCTGTTTAAAATACATTCTTCAATGTGAAAAGAAACCTTGAAATTAAAATGTAATATGTTCAGGTGCAAAAATGAGATATTCTTAGTGAGGTCAGTGCGAAAATAGTCTTTCCTCTAGATATAATAAGGTGGATATCTTTTTGACCTACCAGTGACAGTTGATCATTCAACATTTAACTTATTCAGATTTCAGCGAACAGCACTCGATGTGCACGATGGCATGCTAAACTAGGATTTCATCGGGATCCCAGACCTTTTCCTTTGTCTTTGTCATCGCTTTACAGTGAGGGTGGTGCAGTGGGGTGTATTGATGTAGTTATTCAAAGAACTTATCCTATTCAGGTACAGTATAAATATTTTATGAATCTAACAGGTTCTATGAGATGTAAATTATATTACTTAATTGCTATATCATTCCTCAAATCAGACATAATATAGACAGCTAAAAAATTTAAGAAAGGGTGTCATTATGTCTAAATTGAACAGGAGCAGTTCTTGCAGTGTGCATGTATTTAATATTTCAGGACTGGAGTACCCTGCTGTAAGAAGAATTTGACTTTGCACTCAGTATCTTCTGGTTGGTTTTGCTTTCAGCTTCAAAAAGCCAGAAATAATTGAATTTCAGTTCTGTAATATAAAAAGTGCAGCACTTCGTTTTAAAGGAGAAAAAAACATTGGCAGTTTCAACTCCAAGTAGAAGTGAAACCCAGTTTTTTCTATTATTAACATACCTGTCCCTGCAAAGAAGTCAAATATTTATAACCATTAGTAAGATTACTTTTTCTTACATGTAGCTGGCTATATTGTGTAGGATCTATTATTTAAAAATATTACTGAAAAGACAATGTGATTATGGTGTAAAATAGAATTAAGATCTTTTAAATACCACCTGATATCCAGACATTTCAAATATGGTCAGACCTCACTGTAACTACTTGCTTTTATAACAATGCCAACTAGGAAAAGAAACAATATTTTTGTTAGTAATCAATCCTCTTAATGTTAACAGTTTAACCAGGATACAACTTTCAGATTTTCTTAACTTTTCTCAGAGCATGTTACACTTGGCATGTACATGTAGGGTTGGGTTCTTTTCATTGCTTTCTTTCTGAAGTGTTGTATAACTGTTGGTTGATGTAGAATGAATTCTGTAAAGGTAATAGCAATATTTGGTTTGGATCATTACTTTGCTATTTAGATCATTACTTTGATGAAGGAAATTGCAACACTTACTATGTTAACTGCCTGATAGAACTAACATTTATTTAGGTCCCAGAAAGGGGATTGTACTCTGTAACTGCATCACAGTAAATGGCTTGCAGGCTGGGGAGGAAAGTAATGTTTTGTATCTCACTGTATAAAGAGACTGATGTGCTGATGTAGATTTTTATTTTTTTTTTAGACACTGAGATATTTGCTCAAACATACCAAAATTACAGGAAGACTTGGGCTCTGTCTCCTTTTACCTCAAGAGTCAAGGAGTGTAGAAATCACAGTAACGCTAATTAAAGGTGTCAAACTGTGAATAGTGCAGGAAATACATGGCATGCAGTTAATGAGGCAGGCAGCCTATTTCAACAATTCACTGCCTCATAAGAATCAGTCCTTCAACCCTTCTTCAACCTGCTGTCACTATACTCTCTTGCTGCTTTCCTGTGCTAAACCTGGAGCTCACCTGATCCTGTTGCCTAGCTAGTTTAATTCACTAAACCAGGAGTAACTAACTAATTTAAATAAATTAAAAAAACAATGCAACAAACTGATGTCTACTGATTTAACAAACTGATGTAGTCTGATGAAGTCACGTATGTGCTAGAGCCACTGCAAAGGAGAAGATGGGACTGTGCAGGAAGGGACCACTTTCAGTAGCAGTGGCCTCTGGCTTGCCTGTCTCTTCAAATGAGGCAAGCCAGTTCTGGCAGGGTTGTGGACAAGGCTGTAGTCCTATGGAACCATTCCAGGCAGAAAAAGTTTAAGAGCATCTGCAGAACAACATCATAGTTCTTTTATAGCATCTAATCTAGCACATTAAAACAGACAGTACAGTTGATGTGGAAATAAAAATTGAGTAGAATGCAGTTCTGGTGTATTTTTAAGCATTGAGTTTGATGGTATCTTAATGTATCTAACAGTGGGATCCAGCTATCTTCTAAATTACATCATTGATACTTATTACTATAAGCTATGGTTTCTTCAAATGTTAAATCATGCAGTTTTGACTACTGCTTCATTCTGCCTGTGTATCTTTAAACTGAAGATTTATCAACCAATGCTGTGGGGGTTTGCCTTTTATCTATTGTAATGAAAGAACTTATGATCTACTGCCTGTTCATTTTTTAAAGCATTTTTGCTTAACAGTAAGTTAGAAGGAAGCTAGATGAGGTTATAAATTAAAAAAAAAAAAAAAAGGCAAAAAAAAAGCTGTGTTTTGTTTCACTCTTTTTATTTCAGTGGATGGAAAAGACATCAGCTGGCTCATATGTGTTCCGTAACAGCCGAGCTGAAGAAAGGGAAGCTGCCAAGCATGCAGAGGATCAACAAAAGAAACTGGAAGCTCTGTTTGCAAAAATCCAAGCAGAATATGAAAAGCATGAAGGTAAAGCTTTTGTTGTTTCAGAACATGTAATATGAACACAAACTTTCTTGGCATTTACAGAAGAGTTTAAAGAAACTGGCAAAATCTTCTCTGGTGACAGAGAAGCAGAGATAGGGTGTTGGGTTGTTTTCTTTGTTGGTGGTGGTTTTGTGTTGTATTGTTTTAGGGTTTTTACTTCCTATGTATCAAGACCTTTTAGTACAAAACAGTTATATACTTACTTGCTTGGCTTTGCAGCTATCTAGGAAACTCTTCCTGAACATGTTGGTAGCCAGGCTACTAAAAAATTACCATTGAGGTGATGCTCGGGGAAGAGCTACAAAATTGTAGAGTTAATTCCATTCTCTTCAAAGACCCAACACTGATATTTCATCCAGAGGTGGTTGCTGCTTAGGATGTATCTCAGTAGACCTGAACACCAAGAGTGAGCATCTTTTGTCACAAATGTTGTGGGACTGTGGAGATACTGAGGTCAGTGGAGACGCTAAATGGGACAGGGACCCCAGTGACACAGGACATGGAGAAGGCTGGGTTACTGAATGCCTTTTTCACCTCAGCCTTAACTAGCAATACCAGCCTTCAGCAATACCAGGCCATGGAGACCAGGTGAAAGTCTGAAGCAACAAAAATACCCTTGGCAGAAGAGGATCAAGTTAGAGAATACTTACTTAAACTGGACGTATGTAAGTCCATGGTCGGTAATGGGATGAACCCACAAGTACTGAAGGAGTTGGCTGATGTCTTCATGGGGCTGGTCTTGATCCTCTTTGAATGATTATGGTAGAGGTCCCTGAAGACTGGAGGAAAGCAAATGTATCTCCTGTCTTCAAAAAGGACAGGAAGGAGGACCCAGAGAACTAATATGGGCCAGTCAGCCTTACTTTGATCCCTGAGAAGGTGATGGAACAACTAATTCTGGAAACCATTTCCAGGTACATGAAGGACAAGAAGGCGATTGGGAGTAGCCAGCAGGGATTCCCCAGGGGAAGTTGTGTTTGACTAACCTCACAGCCTTCTGTGATTAGATTACTGGCTTGGGTAGACAAGGCTAGAGCAGTGCATATTGTTTACCTTGACTTCAGTAAGGCTTTTGACACAAAGACACAAGTGTCTTTCTTAAGATCCTCATAGAGAAGCTGCTGAAGCATGGGCCAGATGTGCAGACAATCAGGTGGATTGAAAACTGGTGGAACAGTTGAGCCCAGAGGGTGGTGATCAGTGCCACGAAGTCTATTTGAAAGCCAATAACTAGTGGTGTGCTGCAGTGATCAGCACTGGGTCCAGTCCTGTTTATAACATCTTCATTAATGATCTGGATGATGGGGCAGAGCATACTTTCAGCAGGTTTGCTGATGATACGAAATGAGGATGAGTGACTGATTCACTAGAGGATTATGCTGCCATCCAGAGGGACCTCAACGGGCTGGAGAAATGGGTTAACAAGAACCTTGTGAAGTTTGACAAAGGGAAATGCAAATCTTGCACCTGGGGAAGAACAGTCTCATGCACCAGTACATGCTTGGGGCTGCCCAGATGCAAAGCAGCTTTGTGTAAAAGGGGTGTCCTGCTGGACAAGTTGAGGAGTGTTGCCAAAAGGTCTAAGGAGACATGATCCTTCCCCTCTGTTTAGCATTGGTAAGGCCACAGCTGGAGTACTGTGTCCAGTTCTGAGCTCCCCAGTACTGGACACATGGACATGCTGGAGAGAGTGCAACAAAGGGCCATGAAGATGCTTAAGGGACTGGAGCATCTGACATAGGAGAAAATGCTGAGAGAGCTGGGACTGTTCAGCCTGGAGAAGAGAAGGCTTGGGGGATCTGATCAATGTACATAAATACTTGAAGGGAGCGTGCAAATATGATGGAGCCAGGCTTTTCTCAGTGATGCCCAGTGACTGGACCAGAGGCAGTGGGCACACACTGAAACACAGGAGCTTCCCTCTGGACATCAGGAAACCCTTTTTCACTGTGAGGGTGACCAACAGTGTTGCGTAGAGAGGCTGTGAAATCTCCATCCTTGAAGATATTCAAAAGCTCACTGGACAAGGCCTTGGGCAGCTGGCTGTAGGTGACCCTGCTTGAACGGGGGGGTTGACCAAGATGAGCTCCAGACGTCCCTTCCAACTTCAACCATTTTCCGATTCTGTAATGGGATGACACTGCACACCTCTGCTAGTGATTTCTAGCAGTAGTTTCAGGTCTGCTGTTATAGGTGCCACAACTGGCTGCTGATTGCTACAGCTTCATGAAGCTGCACCAGAAATGCGTTTGCTTCCCCTTAGGTTTGACTCAGCTAAACTGGAATGATGGCTATTAGGATTCTTGCCACACTGACTATGGATTCGAGCTGCCTTGATACACTGGTCTGTTTTGGGGAGGGGTTTTGGTTCGTTTTGGTTTGGTGTTTTGGTTTTGTTTTTTTTTGTTCAGAAACAGATAGGATTCCATCACTATCTACAATCCAGACAGCCTCTCCCTTTCCATAAATCTTTCTCGTGGTGATCTGTAAAACTGAGATATTCTGCGACTGCTTTCTCATAACCTGGAGTCCCTCATGAATAACAGGGAAAAGGCAAATAAAGCCATACCGAAAAAAAAACCCCAAGCAAATAAAAAAACAAAACAAAACAAAAAAAAAAAAAAAAAAAACCCAAAAAAACACCCCACCACTGAATTCTTAGTTGAAAACAGGGATTGCTTTATAATTCTTTAATTCACTGATATGAACTTCCACTCATCAGTTACCTCATTGTGTTGTTTTGTTTGACTGGTAAACTTGTCCATACTGAGTCTACTACAGTGAAGGAATTAATCAAAATACTAGCAGCAAAATTACTTACCTAAGAAGAGCATAATAGTTTAATGTAATGCAGTATGCTGCATGACATCCTTGTCTCTAAATTGGAGATGTAATTGGCTGGATGGCCGCACTCTAAAGAGTTGAGGTCAATGGCTCAATGTCCGAGTGGTGACCAGTAACGAGTGGCTTTCCTCAGGGGTCACTATTGGGTAATATCTTTGTTGGCGACATGGATGTTGGGATTGAGTGCACCCTCAGCAAGTTTGCCAACACCACCAAGCTGTGTGGAGCGGTCAACACATTGGAGGGAAGGGATGCCATCCAGAGGGACCTTGACAGGATTGAGAAGTGGGCTTGTGCAAACCTCATGAAGTTCAACAAGGTCGAGTTCAGGTCCTGCATGTGGGTTGGTGCAATCCTATGCACAAATACAGGCTGGGCAGAGAATGGATTGAGAGCAGCCCTGAGGAGAAGGACTTGGGGGTGTTGGTCGATGAGAAACTCGAGTCAGCAATGTGCAATCGCAGCCCAGAAAGCCAACTGCATCCTGGGCTGCATCAAAAGAAGTGTGGCCAGCAGGTCGAGGGAGGTGATTCTGCTCCTCTACTCCACTCTCATGAGAACTCACCTGGAGTCCTGCATCCAGCTCTGGGGCCCCCACCATTAGAAGGAGATGGACCTTTTGGAACAAGTCCAGAGGAAGAGCCACAAAGACGATGAGAGGGCTGGAGCACCTCGCCTATGAAGACAGGCTTGAGAGAGTTGGGGTTGTTCAGCCTGGAGAAGAGAAGGCTCCAGGGAGAACTTATGGCAGCCTTCCAGTACCAAAAGTGGGCCTACAGGAAAGATGAGGAAGGACTCTTTATCAGGGAGTGTAGTGATAGGATGAGGGGTAACAGTTACTACCACGCTCTTTACATAATTATTTCTTCTTTCACTTTTAAAGTGTATTGGTTGTACACAACATATAATGGCTTTTTTTTTAACAGAGACAACTAGCAGAAGAACACCAAGATCACGCATAGTCACAAGACAGCAAATCCGTAATTTGCAAGATGGTGCAGAACTTTATGAAGCAATTCAGAATGCATCTGATCCTGGTTATATGGAGGTAACTGTAGATCCTACAGGGCTAATTTTGAAATGCTTGTGGAATAATTTACAGTTTAGTACCTCCTGCTAAAATCAACCATTGAATTACCATTTATTTTTGCTCCCTTTTCATATTTTCTACAGCATGCTTGTTGCTAAATAAATTAAGATTAAAAATTTTGAAAATATTTTAATGAAGGCTCATTGAAGTAGATTAATAATATCTTGGATTGCAAAACAATGCTATTTTCTCTTTATGTAAAAACCCAGGATATAGCACAATTAAAAGCTAATGTTACTTGTAATTTTATTACTTTGCGTTGTCTTGCATGTATGAAAACTAAATGCATCCCATAAGTCTTGAGTTTCACACTTAGTCTTGCATGCAGTTCACTGTAGTGTTTGAATGATTATATTGTCATTGTCATCACAGCTTTTATTGTCACAACTTTTATTATAGTGTCTTCACAACTTTAAAGTGTTTATGCCTTTATTAATAAAGATGCAGGTGATTAGTCCCTGCCAGTTAAAAATTAAATACATGCCTCACCTTTTGCAAGTCAGGGTCCTTGACTGTCATAAAGCCACACGATCTGTGACTTATCTGTGGTGCTACATGTAAAGGCACAGGTGGATCTTGAAGGTAACACTCCTCATGCATTTTAGTGTAAATCACTGTGTCAGCTCAGAGATAGCAGCCTTCTGAGAGGTGCAACTCTTCTTCTTACAGATTTTTTTTCTAATATGTTTTTTTTCTTATGAAGCAGGCAAGTATGCCTGTTGTATTAAATATTCACCTTAGTTATGCACTCTTAAACAGGCTTCTCGCTAATTATCGCATAAGAACAGTGTGTAATGTAATACTTAGATAACGGAGTACCAGCTGAGTACCAGTCAAGAGTGTTGTGTTAATATACCTCATTTCAAGTCCTAGTAGTGTATCAGTTGAACAATAAATTGCTTGTAATGGATGAACACTTAAGAAAAAGGCTATCTAAAAATCTTGACAGGATTTTTTTTTAATTCATAAAAAAGATACTGAATACATTTTCTCTTGGTTACAGGGATATCTCAGTGAAGACCAGTTAAAAGCTTTGAATGCTTACAGGCAGTTGATGAATGATAAAAAGAAAACTCAGATACAGGAAGAATTCAAGAAGGCTTTAGAGTCAGCAGAACATGAAGGAAATGGTTGTTGTAAAAGAGATGTCTCTACTGTATGGAAATTATGTGTGGTAGACTACAGAAAGCAAGAAAAACATAAAGGTTAGTACTTGGAAAATTATAAATAACTTTTATCTAAACATGGTAACTGGCCAACATAGCAGGTAGATTTGAAGAGTTTCCCAACAGTATTCTAGCTTGCATGTTAATGTTTCAGCTTGTATTTGGGTTTTGGTTTAGGTCTTTTGGGTAAGAGGGAGTGTTGTGGATTTATTTTGTTTAAAAGCCTCCAAATTAGTATTGCACAGCTAATATATCTTAATCTGATATTGTTAGGAGTGATACTGAGCATCTGGCGTCCACTGCTAGATATCTGTTCATTGTTAAAGGAAGGCAGTCGGTACAGAATCTACCAGCTGTTAGCATCACAGTCCAAAGGAAGATCAGATTCAACTAACGTACAATTAACAGCAACAAAGAAAACTCAGTATCTACAACTATCCGTAAGTGCTTTAAGTGCATAAAGATGTATCACTAAAATGTATCACAGTGTAGATAAATGTGTTGTAAAAACTTTAAAATTTTGTGTTTCTTCAGGTATCACAAGAGATGCTGGTACAGATTTTCTTTCCAAGAAAGGCACTAAAATTCACCAGTTTGATGGATCCTTCTTTTCAGCCACCGTGTGCTGAAGTTGATTTAGTTGGAGTTGTAGTTTCTGTTAGCAGAACAGGTATGTTGTGGACCACAATTCACGTCCTCCTATTGAATAAGCACTAAATTTTTTATTTCAAATATCAGAAATATCTTGGTGGTATACCTGCATCTCAGGCCTGTGAAAACCTGCCAATATAGTCCATCACTATCATATGCTGGCAGATAATTCTTTTTTCCTAAAGAAAAACTGTATTCGCTTACTAGCTCAAGAAGAATGTCGTAAGAAAGCATCCAAGCTCAAGAGCAGCTTTTCTTTATTTTTTTTCATGAGTGGTGGAAGACATTTCTCACGTCTGTATTCAGCATCTGCAGAAGTAACATTGTGCATGTATGTGAGCTCCCTCTTTTGTGTATGTCATGGAATGAGTGGAACACAGACACTAGAGCTTATGGGTAGGGACAGGTGGATAATCTTCTGAATAAAAAGGAAAAGCACCATAGGAGTAGTGTTTTTAAGCACTGGAACACTGACTTAGAACTGTTCTCTATAAACAGTAGGGAGACAGTGTAGAATATGAATGAAGCATCAAACATCCATTACCATGCAGATAGGCTGCCATGTTACACTTACCAATTCTCTTTCAAGACCCATGTGGCTTTTTTATAGATACAAATTGTAATAAACCTTTAGTTAAAGGCTTAAGGTTTAATTCAAACTTTTTCTTGCTTTTAGGTTTCGCTACTATAGTGTACTTATCTGACGAAAGCTATAATTTGGTGGCAGTAAAGATTTGGATAGATCTCAGACACTTTGCTATTGAAGATATAGTTGTCCGCTGTTCGTTCATTTCTGCAAGCAACCTTCAGTGGCAATGTGAATTCAGATCAGAAATTCCTATCCTGTTGGCTGGAGATCTTTCTGTATTCTCAGCCAGTCCAAAGGAAAACTATCTTCAAGAGAAGGTTAATGAACTGAAAAGTATGATAGAGGTAAATCTGTAGATTTATAGTTTAATGATTAATTTTAGTTACTGCTGTGTTACATTCTTCACCAAAAAGTCCGTTAGTACTAAGAAATCTTTAAAATAAGTAATGCACATAATGTTGAACTTGAGGGGATTTTGCAGGAGACAGAGTAAAGGTGCTAATGTACTTTTCCTGGAGGACTCTCCATATCACCTATTGAATGTGTTTTGCTTTTTTTAATTCAGCTGATCCAACCCTGTCTTCAGGATGTGCCACAGAATCTTCTCTGGCTAGCAAAAATATAGCACCTGTCAATAGGGAATCCACCATGGACAGTTTGGGTCTAGCCTTTTAAAAGTTGAAATTTACTGTCTTGCTCAGCTGAACATACTTAGTATCGGATTGCTGATTTCATTTATTTATTTATTATTTCAGTTCTCTAGCTGTGCTAACTAGCATGTCTTGATCATGCATTCTCACTTCTTACTGAAAAACAAGTTTGAATACAACAGATATTTTTTTTCTTATTAACAATAAAAGGAAGTTATGATATTTCCCTCCACAGAAAGTGCAGCAGTCTTCTAAGTTGTTTTGATATAAAATAAACTTCTAGTGGGATTATGATGAGAAAACAAAGTCTGAAATACTTTGTTTTGTGATCATATAATACGTACAGAGTATGAAAAACAACTATTCTGCACTGCAATGTGTTCTCCTTTGTAGAATGTGGACTCCTTTTGCTCTGATGCAGAAAGTAAATTGATGAATTTGCTACAAAGAAATCGCTCGCTCACACCCAGTTTACCTAAAAGATGTGGCTTGGAATGCCCCTCTCCTTCCTGCAACTCAGGCCTTTATGCAGAGGATAAAAGTTTGGTAAGCTTCTGGTATTTAATACTGACTTTATACTGATAGTATGGATATAGGTTTTAATACTGATGGCTGTGGTGAATGGTGTCTATTCTCAATCCACTCCATAGGTTCTCTTCAGGGCAATGAAAACTGATGAGAAACTTTGTCTGTGTGGGGGTTTAGGATTGTTCCCCAGAAGGAACTGTGAGACTATTCTTCCTCCAGGCAGTACATGAAAACCTCCCCTTGTGGCCTGTGTTTTGACAGCATACTTTAAATATTCTGAATTTTATGAGTAAAATGCATCATCCTTTCCCTATAGCGGATTTATTGCTTCTTGGTCCCATTGTGAAGATTATCTGACACGGATGTCACTGAAAGGAAAAATCTTGATCTGTAAATTTTTGTTTCATGGCATTCTGCAGTTTAGAGAATTTACTTCCTGGTCTTTTTTTTCCTAGATATTGTTCACTATTTCCAGAATTTAAAAGGGAAGAGGTATTACCTAGTAAATGGTTACATTTATAGCAATCTTCACAAAAATTGAGTTAAATAGTACTCAAGTTTCCCATGAAGGCTGCTGGTGGCAAGTTGTTCCGTATGCGGAGTACTGAGTGCAGTCAGAACAAAAGTTTTTCCTGCCACTAGATGCAAGGGAGGTGGAAACACCTTGATGTGAGATCAGTTCCTTGGGGCTAAATTTAAGTTTATCAGGCATCCTTTTCCATTTCAGAGATTGCGCTAATATTTAATTCTAAAAGTTTAGTTTACATACATTTATTAAATACATTAACCAAGTTAAAACAAGTGAGGCGTTAAAAGTATTCTCAAGTTAAACATGTATTTGAATGATCTGCTGTGTAGTGTCTACCTTGTGCATATTATCTTCAAGTCTTTTTGTCTATATTCTATCCCTTTTTTTCTTAAAATTTTTATCCTCATTTTTCCGTTTAACAACCTGTTGAGGATATATCCAATGCAGTAGAATACTAAGTTCTTTTTATGAGAGCTTTGATTTCTTACCCTCTGGCACAGAAGAATTCCCATACATTTAACTTAGATCTCAGAAACAGAATGTAAATGTGCTGTCTTAATGTACACGTAAACAGTGATTTATCAAGCATCAGTACTTTTTAAAGAATAATATTAGACACCGTCAGAAGATATCAAACTAAAGTTAACTTGGACATGAATGATGACATAGCATTTTTGTATCATTTTTTCCCCCGTTTTGTGGAAGTAATTGAGGAAGCTAATGATAGGACATTCTATTCAACATAAAATGTATCTCTTTTTAACTAGATCTCTTCTAAAATTGAAATAAAGCATCCAAGCCCTTTGTCAACTAGCACACCGAATATGAAACTTGTTGCACAAGGGTCAGCAAAAACACCTTCATCTGCTACAACTAATGAAGACCATCCCAGAAACAGCAAAAAGAGAAAAGCAATGGACTTCCTCAGTTGCATACCTGCCCCTCCACCACTGACACCAATCTGTTCAATCATTTCTCCATCTTTAAAAAAAGCATTTCAGCCTCCACGAAGTTTGGGTTTACAGCGTAGCAAGTCATCAAAAGATACAAATCAGAATATTGGTCATGTCACCCCCTGTAGAAAATTGAGAGAAACTGTCCATCTTTCTGAGAATGATCTGGTTGCTGATGAAGAACTTGCAATGATTAATACACAAGCACTCATGAATAATTTACCAGAAGAAAAGAAGATTGATTATGTAAATTAAAACAGCAGTACAATAGCTACTAATTTATCTGATGATCTTTCACCCAAAAATAGTTCCAGGTCTACTGGGGAAGCAAATAACTCATCAAAAGGCAGTTCTGAAGTACCTGAGGCTCTTCAGAAAGACACAAAGGAACCTGAGGACTTGTTACCAGCCCGCAGAATGCGACAAAGACAAAACCCCCAAAAATCCTACTAAGTGCACATGTACAGTATTGTATATATTTCAAATTAAAATTATTTTTACACTTTGTACATTAAATCCTGATTGTATTTAATAAAGCTGTATTACAAAGACTCGTGAAATGACACTTCATCTGCAAAATAATTTGGAGTTGAGTAATTATACATTTCTCACACAAACATGTATCGTACCATAGCATCAGCGTGACTGAAGGTTTGATGAGCCATTGCTTTGATTCTGATGTACTCTTAAATTAAAGCAGGATCTTTGTTTCAGTCTAAAGTAATCAATTTTGTTACCTTCTGTAGTATTAGAATAGTTGTTCAGCTGCCAGAAGTAGCACAGGGCAAAATAAACAATTCTCTAAGTTTCTTGTTACCAAACATAACACTATAATTCTGAAATATTGCTCTGTAATTCTGCCATAGTTCTTGTACTTTTCCCCTCAAACTTTCCATATAGTGCTAAAAGAGTTTTAGAGAACTGTTATGATTATTTGATTCATAACAAAATGCCATACAAAGGTATTAATGATAGATCCCTGGTCAGTGTTTCTGAGCTACTCCTTCTTAAAGAAGCACTTGAGGCCACGGCATCATAAAAGATAACCAGATATTTCTTTGATTTCATCCTGAGATCTTTCTGTTGGGAGGAGTACGTTAGCACTTGAGTTCATTACTTTGTTCTGATTAATTTCAACAGGTGAAGGTTCTCAGAATTGGAGTTTCTCCACTGGAGAGAGAAACAGTCCTGCTAGACCAGCTCCCAACTCCAGGTTTTAGTTTGTTTGTTGTCAGGCTGCCCCTTGCCCTGCTGCTTCCCACCACACGTGGGTCCAAGGAGGGAGGACGTTTCAGAACTGAGACTGCCAGCTGCCACTCAGGAACCATTCGGGGGTCCTGTGCCATTCCCTTGGCTCAAGTGCTGAACTGGGGATGGCTCCTGTCACCAAGCTGGACGTTGTAGCAGGACGAGAGAACTGTAACGGGCCAGCATAAGCTTGCTCATAGTTCTGTAAACCTTTGTGCAATACTGCAGAGCCAGGCTCCCTAGGGCCCCTAGTTCACACTTACTTACAATGATGATATCACGCCTTTAAGTGCAGCTTGAGTAGAAAATACAATTCGTCTCATGCATCTACTGTGTTGTTGAAGACAGCTTGGCTTTTGCTCAGGAACAGCATATTTCGTTATACCTCTTCTACTTCACTGTCTGCTAAATTCCTGGATGAATAGCAGCTATACCTGTATTTCTTAATGTCCAACGTGAGCTGTCTTCATTTCCTACTGCAAAATAACTCGCTACTGTCCTGTTCTATAAGCACTGCCTAATAATCCACACCTACTTTAAAAAAATTGCCATCACAAATGCTGAGTTTTAAAAATGTTTGATGAGGCTTCTTGACGAAGACATTAGCAGCAGAATTTAACAATGTGGATAAAACTACTGCAGGATTGTTTCTTTTCTTGCTCATCCATCAGTCAGTGGCTTCTAGGCACTTAGTGGTGGAAGGAGTCAATTCTTCCTACAAGTACATATTTTTTTTCTCCTTAAGTCATTATTTTGTACCTCTGAGTTAGTTTGGGTATTTGGTAGCCTTATGCTTCAGAGCTGCTCCTGTAGCCCTGTTCCTACTTAGAAGTTAACAAGCACAAGCTCAACACTAATGTTTCCTTTTAGGAGCCTCCGCATACGGATGTGTCTCAGGATCAGTTGAACTCCTATGTCATGGCAAGATAAAGGGCTCAGTTCGGTGTACGAAAGTGTTTCACCTCCAAGCTGGAGAAGCTGTTTGGCTGTGACAGAGCTGAAGACGAGCGTGAGTCCAGACAGCAGAGGTGTAGATAAGGAACAGCATCAAATCTTGCTACAATCTGTTAGAACTACCTTTTCCACCATTCCCTTTGCATCTCTTAAAGCCAGCAGTAGTGCTCTAGGCAAGATGGAGTGGGAAGATAGAAAAGGTGTATATAAATACAGCCAGGTGTAAAGTATTAAAATAGCAAATGACAACTGCACGGAGAAGGAATTGGCCACATGGCCTGCAAGAAAGAAAGAAAGAATTCAGGCATGTTTATTGTCCTCTCTTAGCGACAGAGCACAATGCAGGAAAAGAAAACAACCAAAAAGCGTGTGGCATAGCCAGTAAACTTCACCATAAGCTTGAACGGATTTTCATGGAGGAAGAGGGATGAGAGGGAGTACGGTTTGTACTGGGGACAGTGGTCTTAGATCCATTGCGTAGAGCTGTGAGTTCATAATCCAGAGACATTTAACAATTTGTAAGAAAAGTAATCTGGGTGTGTAGTAGAAAAATACAAGAATAAAAAACAGTTTAGGAAAAAAAAGTAAAACTAGACACTTTTATACCCTGATAATTAAAATCCACTGAGGAATTGACCTCTTCAGTTAAATGACATGTTGTTTGTACGTGCCACGTGAGGTCTTCTGTTTGAGAAGGCTGGAGGGCGGTTGAAATGGGCACCCATGCCATAACCTGCATTTGGTCCACGGCAGCTTCTCTCATCTCTGCTTGGTTTTTCAGAGTGAAGTACACTGTGGAAGGTAACATTGTGCTCGTATTGTTCTTTCATCCGTTGTATCGTTTGTCGAGGGACATGATGAATATTTCTTCTGTAGAGTCAACATTAACAGAAAATACAAATATTTAGCTGCCCATGTATTAGAGGGTCTCTTAAGCTTGCTAAGGTTCCTGGTAAGTTCAGGATAATGGTTCATGTCCCCGCTGATCTATTTCTAGCCCTTTTTTGCCAAATGGTTCTTCACGTCCACCTACTTCTTAAAAATATTTTTGTGACTGCTGAAAAATGTAACGCAAGTATCTTTCTGGGCAGCCAGGACATAAGAAGTTAGACAAATGCTTTGAAATGTAGCCCAGGTAAAAAAAAAGAGTTATGTAGAAGACCTGTGCGTTATTTTATATGGGGTTTAGTGCTAGCGGCTTGTTAGCCTCCAGGTAAGCTTTTAGAAATCTGGAGAAAGGCAGACAAGGGCTGTAGACAGCCCAGACACTGGCTCATAATCAACAAGAGGAGAGGGCAAAAACCTGTTGCTTTGTCTGAGTGCAAGCAGGGAAAAATCATATCTCATGGGGCACTCTCTCCAGGGCAGATTTGTAAATGCTGATGAGTCTGAGAGGGAGGGGAACAGGATGCTCAAACACATAGGGCTTTCTGGATAGACCAGAAAAGGCTGCAGTCTCTTGACACATTAGTGGGAATTGTTTTTCCGAAGACCACCAAGGATTTCTGCTTGTCTGTGAGTTTGCAAACTCTGAATATCTTTGGTTTTGCCATTTACCTCTATTAGGCACAATTCATCATCCAGAATCTTTGTCCTGCATCCATATTTTTGAAGCCTTGTGATGTGCAAATCCTGCATCGCCCAACATTTTTTTTTTTCCCTGGTGGCATTAAGGTGACAGTAACGCAGCAGGTTGCCAGCTGCAGCACCCCATTTGTGAAGCGGGCACCAGGTCCTCCCGCAGCCAGTGCCCTACACACGTGTGCAGCCTGCGTCTGGCACCAGCAACTGGCACAAACTGGAGCGCCAGTAAAGACACACCAGAGGGGAAGCAACCTTCAGCTGTCCCTGAATCATTTGCCAAAGAGCTGCTCCCAATGGAATGTATTTGAATTAGCTTTACAGTGCTACTGTAAAAAGCCAACTTGCTTCAAATGATTAATGAAACAAAATACAAGTTACTGAGTAGCTCAGCCTGTAATGAATGATTACTGCTAAAATCTGCCTCTGCAGTGATGCCCTACTAATGGCTCCCAGCTGCTGCTGGTGAAGCACGAGCTGACACTTGCAATTGACTGCTAAGGCTGTTGGTGTCCTCGCCTGCCTTCAGCCCCAAACCATCGCCTGCCATCTGCCATGCCTTGCCTCACCCTGGAGCCACCGGTGGTCTGGGCCACAGCCCTCTGCCATTTGTCCCTGTCACGCGTAAAAAGGAGCAGTGATGATTTTTGACTCGAGTTCCTAGCTGGTACAAAACAAAGCAGTCGGAGTGAAGTACCCACACCCTGTTTTCTTGTGATAACAAATGAGTTAGCACGCGTTAGCTTCTGCATCTAGCAGATGGGAGTGCGCTTGCCACCGTAACATTCTTTAGAGCTGGTTGGTTAAAGGCTAGAAAATTAGTCTGCATGGAGTTTTTTAGTGATATAACCATTAACCCTGCATCCACCAGCCAAGCTAACATACTCAGCACCATATTTGGCTGCCTCTGTAACCTACCACATTATACAGAGTTGATACATTCATTGTATCCCTTTTGCGTGTGCACGGCAGGATCTTTAGAAAGATCCTCTAGGACCTCATTTCTTGACCACACTTACTGCAGCATCCCACCATTGCAAGACGGTATCTGTTATGGTTAGCTTTTTTAAGAACAAATGTCTGAATATTGTTTGTAGTGCTTAGGCATGGTTTGTGCCCAAATAAAGAGAGTGCTGCTCAAAATACAGAATGAAAATCGGGGCTCCTGCCCCAAGAAGCTTGCAGTGTAAATGCACACTTCAGGGGGGTTGCTTTTTCTGCTGCCTGACTCACTTCAGCACGGTCAGGCTCTTTCAGGGCTGAATTCACTGCAGATCAGGTACTGAGTAATAGAATTTTTCTACGCCAATCCTGCCGTTGTCATTTACTAGGCTACTTTTTAGGGTATATGAAGAGGAAAGGTGCTGACCTTTCTCAAAGCACATAAATAAAAGAGCGGGTGTCTGCTATATCAAAGAGAAAAAGATGTACCTTGCCAGTTCTTGAACACTGAACTTCCAGGGTGTATCTGGTTCTTGGAATATAACTTCATATCTATTTTCGCGTGCCTGAAGAAGGACACAAACATTTTAGATGTATGGCTACCGAGCTGAGAAGCAGCCAATCTGCCAGACCCACTGAGATTTTATCTGGCGAAGAGACGTATCGCATGTACCAGGGGCCAGAAAGAGGAAGTCAACCATGACTCCCATCAAGGTGCTGGTCTAAGTCCCAGCTGGTTCATTTCCTTCTACATCAAAGGATTTGGGTCTCCCAGGAAAACCTGCCTCAGTACTTCCCCCAGTCCTTGTCCCCCCCCAGCAATGGCATCCTGGCACTTGAACTCTCTGGAAGTCGCAGATGGTTCAAGAGCCACAGGTTGGCCACGCCAATGTGGAGCTTCTGGAAGGGTGAGGTCAACATCTAACAGTCATGCTATTTCCAGCCACAGAGTCCACAGGCCTCCGTATTTTTTATTAAGGTAAAGTAACGTATTTGTGTGTGTATATATGGTCTGACAAGACCATAACCCAAGAACAGAAGCATAATGTTAGCAGACAGCCCACATTATGAAACTGTAGTAAAAATATTGCCATCTCTGCCAGAACTCCTGACAAGAGATACCAATGTGTCTTTGAAGACTCTATGGTGTGTTTTTCACAAGTCATAAACTAAAACTGGAAGTTGTATCTGGATGTATTTTTCAACAAATAGTTTGGGAACTGCTCAACTGATGTCACTACGGGGGAAGGGGATCACATCCTGATTGCCAAGAAGTAACAGGGCAAATTCAAAGACTATTAATCTTTTCAAGTAATTTTGCCCTCACTGAGTTATATAACTGACTAGATAAAACAACTGCACTGGCACCTCTTCCCCTACTTCATCACAATATCAATCCTTAACTATAATTAGAGAACTAAGGGAAAATGGAAGTAATTATTTTTAGCCATGTTAAGAACCATTTCAGTCAGATCACCTCTTAAATGTCATAGCTGAGCACGTAAAAACAATAAATCAGAGCTTTCCCTACCATCATCACATACGGCTTCATTTCCCAAGCATGGATGTTGGTATTATCAATAATAACCGGGCTTTTCCCATTCTTCATTGCTTTGTGTGCTGTAATGTAACACATTAAGTAAAGCTAAAATGTATTCAATAACAGACTGAGACAGGTCTTGCTAGCCCCAAAAGGTCCTCTCTTTGCCCACTGCCAGCACGCTCAGGTCCCCACCAGACTCGGGTTCATAGCTACCACCCAAACACAAGCAGAGGTCAGCGCCCAGCAGGTGCTCTCCTACGGGAGGTGATGCAGCCCCTGGCTGAGCTCAGTAGCAAGATCTGAAGCTCTCGTAGAACATACTTAGCGATATCACAGCACTAGGTATTCACAACAGCTAAAAATGACTGTTCTTTGCAAAAGAGCCCTGTTACGTGATCTCAAAGTATGTTTGCCATTGCATTTTTCTCTCTGAAGTAGAGACCTGCCTTATTTCATTCTCAAACTTACAATTAGGTTTGCGCGTTTTCCTCCTGGCTGTTACTAACTCCCCCCCTAAAACCCCCTTCCAAGCCAGGAGAGACACCTAAGAAGTTGCAGTGTGAGGGATGGGGTGCACAGGCCCGTACTGTGCAGCGGCGGGGCTGGGCTTTGCATGCCACCGCTGTTACCAAGCTCCAGCACTGCTTACCTAATAGTCACTGGTTTACTTTCTAAAATAACATCTATCAATCACCAACCTTTTTTTCGTTTAAAATTTCTCTCTTGTAAATCAGAAGAAACAAAGTCAGAAGTATAAAATATATTTTTTTTAACCAGTACCCCATGAACTTTGGTGTACGAGAACACATTGAGGTATTTCATTTTGGGGGCTATGTTTAAAGACAGACTGAAAAGCAAAACTATTCTGCAAAGCCTCTGGACCGATGTCAGTCACCTCGCTTTTGGTTCCATTTGTGTGCATCCTCTAGGAGGTCAGGCTCAAACATGTATACACCGTTTTCGATAAAGAAGTCATCAGTACTAAGAACTACAGCACTGGGATAGTCACGTTTCAGTTGTCTGGAAAAAAAAAATGATAGGAGGATTAATACATGCTACGACATGCCTTTAACAGAGATCATTAAATCCGTATGAATGCTCTGCAAATATGCACAGTGCTTCATTTGAAAACTCTCAGCTTGAGGGACCTGAAAGTAATGTAACCACTAGATGGACACATAGGAGGAAAGGAATAGCACGCAAAGGCATGGCCTGGATTTCTTTAATTCAGCAGAGGAACCTTCCATGGACTGCCAACATGAGTAATATATTCACTTTTCTTTCTGAGTTATCTGAGAAGGTGTGACTGTAAATACAAAAAAAAGAACCTCAGACTTGCTAATCCCATGGAAGTTGGGCTCAAAAGACTATTTGATCATGGGAGTTTTGCTACAGAGAGATCTTTTTAAGCTAACCAGGGGGAATGATTTGTCATTTAGTAAAGATGGTCAATATTATCATCAGTTTATCTTGTTCTTTTTTTTTTTTTTTGGCTGCAAAGCACATAGCACTTTTTTATATATATTTGCAAACAAATATCTGAGTGACTAGTCAATATTTCCTATTATTTGGCACAATTTTATGGTTCTTTCTGCTTTTCACTTGTCCCTGTTTTACTTAATCCTCCCCTTGTAGAGCTGAGTAATTTTTATTTATATTCAGCTTCTAAATATGTTTTATAAACAAATCCGAACTGCTTAGATTGGCAGCCCCAAATGCAACCACTCCATGAAACCGGTCCCCTGTGGTCAGTGGCACAGGGCCATCCCCAGCCTCATGATGCTCATTCAGATTGAGGGTGCCCACAGAGGGCGAACGTGTGTCCTGCCGTAAGCTGATCAGCTGCCTCGCGGACACTGAAAATGCTCATTATGTGGTGGCTTAAATACGAAGTGCTCCTCTGCCAGTCCTTCGAAAGCATAAAAAAAAAATCTTCATGCAAAACTGGGTTCCCATTTGTGTGCTTCCATCCGGATTTATTTGTCTCCACAGACAGAATTTTCTGGGGTTTTTTCAATCGAGGGAGCGCTGGGGGAGGAGGGAGTCTCTGCGAGAAGTCAGGGAGAGCCCACGGCATCATCTCACTGTTCTATGTCTCCGAGTAAGGCCAATCGAGAAACCTTGTGGCTCTCAGACGTGAATGCTGCTGTGCTGCTATCTCACACCACATGTGGTCTCCAGTCCCTGGGACTCATTTCAGCTTCCCTGATGAAAGTGCTTCTCTTCCATCCCTGTAAGCTGCAAAACAACTCTTTCTCAATGCCTTTTCTAATTGAGCAACAGCAAGGGAAAAGGTGCCTCTAAGGTTATCAGCGAAAAATCAGACACACAGACAGAAAAGGCTTAATTCTGTCATCTCTAGCTCTGCCCTAACCACCTACTTACCAATTTTACCCTAATCTGCCTGCTAGCAGCAATTCTTCACAAGGATTGCATGTTACATTTAACCGAATAAAGGTCAGCTCCCGACTTTGTTCTGCCTCCACTGTAACTTCTAGCATCCGCTGGTTAATTAATATTATATTGTGGGAGCAACCACCCCGGAGCACAGGGACTCCCTGCTGGCGGACTGGCCGGCACTGGGCTGTAGCCAGTCAGGTAACATTTAGCACCTACCTGCTGTTATCTTCTAGCTCCAAACAGATGTTTTATTTACATAATTACTGCTGGGCAAACAGATCTAACAAAAGCCACGCTGCAAACTGTTAGCAAACAGTCAAATTATTTTTTGCTTTCATTTTTGGGCCCAGGAAAAGATTTCTTATCACGAAAATCATGGGAGCAGCTAATGCTTATCCGGTTCCTCTTGTGCTGATAAACTGATGTGCTCAGCTCTCACTATAATTCAGCACCTCACCTTTCCCATGGCTTCACCCACCTGCATTGCTGCCTCTTCTCTAAAAAATTGGCTGTGCTAAAATATGTGCCGGCCCTCGAGCTACTAACGGGCACATAAAATCGTATACGTTCATAAAAGATCTCCAGATTATTTTTTTTTTCTTGCTCAGTGTTTTTTTTTAAAATGTTCTCAACCACTGCAAATCTTAAAACATATTTTCCTAGCATATACCTTACTAGATGTTTAACACATATATGCACACTCGCACGAGAGCTTTGCTATTAACCCTTAAGCAATCTAAATAGCGTGTGATTATCTGTAAACTCAGTCTGTCTACTATCCTCATAGCACGGGTAATTAAACTAGATAAAAATGGTGCTTCAAAGGAGGAAAAATATGGCACAAAATGTGCTAAGAACTATGAATTACTGTCACATTTGCAATATTCGTCCCAAAAAAACTCCTACTAACAGCAGCATAAGAAAACATTGTGGGAAAAGAAGGTGCTTTACATTCTGCTTATTTTGCTGGGTTTAACTTTTAGCTTTCTAAACCAACCAGCTGACACTACAGTTTACCACCATTTTCCATAATCCCCTGTTGCCCATGAAGCTGACAAAAATCCTGTTTTTCTGCCCCTTATAATTTCAAAGGGCCCCCAAACCTCTGCAGCACGAAATAAGCCTTCTACGATCCACGCCGGACCACAAGTTGGCTTAGAAGAAAGGGTTTACATAATCCTATCAGGCTCCTAATCACCGTACCCAATAAAGATGCCTATATTTTAGCAAAATATGTACCACCTACACAAAATGGGAGGACTTGTGTTAATAATTAATAAATTTTGAGCAGCACTGTAAAAAGAAAATTACCCGTTGCGTTAGTTCAGTGAGTGTAAAGCGTACTGAGGACAAAAAGAAAAATGGAATCTCTTTGCAAGATCAAAGGGTACATAGGAGCTGGTTTTGCACTTTTTAAAGAAGCCACTGAACTTGAAGGGCGCCATTGTGATAAGCAGTATCTGTCAAAGGTTGGGTATTAATTTGCCTACTTGGGACAGTTAATTGCACAGTGTTACAGCTCTTTGTCCTGCAGTAGATACAAAATACAGTATGCTCTATATCTTGCTAAAGAAAAGTTTGCTGCCATTTCATAAGATACAAAGGATAAGACAATACGAAGAGACAGGGGGATGTTTCCTCCGCTTGCAATAAATCTCCCCAAACCCTTTCTCCCCCTCCCGCCAGGCAAAACATATTTCCCCGCCAGGTACCATATCTCAGAGAGCTGAGACAGTCTGGGGAAAAAAATAAAAGCTTTCAGATGCTTCGGCTCATCAGCTCTGACACAACAGCAGCAAAATTCACGGATCTACCAGCAGCGCCTGGGAACTGATAAAGCCCCGGGAAACATGAAGCGGTGCAGAGGCACAAGCGCCGCTGCCTGCCCACACCGACCCCACCGGCAGCCCGGGCAGCAGGGATGCTTCCCAACGACGTGGTGTCGTGGCGATTGTTGGTGCACCCTCAGCTGCTGTCTCACCCCGGTCAAACTGATGATGGCTGCTGTGATTAAAAAAGGAGAATCTTTCTGTTGAAAATGCAGCTGTGTTTCTGTTTGAGGGCAGCAGCGTTGTAACGACTGCCACGGTGAACAGAGAGGTGGGCTTAGGGTCTTCTGCGCTATTCATCTGAAGATCTGTTCCCATGATTTATGCCATTTATAATTTTTTGTTCTAAATAGCATCATCAGTGCTTTCAAACAATCATTTCAGACTATAACTGTATATATAGACAAGAAAATAATTATTCAGGGTTTCAACTAGCTGCATGCATTAGAGTACATGGGAGAAGTCTCCATGATGGCTAGTAATATGACTGGAGATAAAAAAAAAATCTGTATTTCATAGGCTGTCATGTTTTTCCATCAGAAAATTTGAAAATTAATTCACTTCTGATTTGAGCCTGGTAAGCAGATCGGAAGGAACAATTTCAGTGCTCAGAAGGCAACAGAACGGCACGCTGGGCAGCTCTCAGAGTCGGTAAATTCCCAAACTACCTCCAATGTAACGTAGATCAGAACACCTATCTACTGACACCCCACGCAACCACTTCCTCTGGTCGTTTTTCCTAACAAAGCGTTCCCGTGGCGTTTAAAAGCCTTTAGTTCGAGCAGCAAATCAGCACTATGAGATGCGGAGCACGTGCCCAGCGCTATCAGCTGCCTGCTGCGTTTCAACAGCTTCTGGTGCCCAGAGGACTTTGCCCTGGTGGGATCCTGCCCGGGATCGCTGCGCTGTTGGCAGAGCTCCTACGTGCCTTTGGGTCTGACCCGCGGGGTCAGAGCAGCGGCTGCGTTTTGTAAAGCAACAGGCTGCGTGTCATAACTGATAAACACTTTCAGGAGAATCACCTGAAGCTGTACAAAGGAATATATAAACACACAAAGGTAAATGTTTACAGTACGTTGGCACCTGGAAGCAGGAGCTGCAGAGCTGAAGTCCATGAACCCTGTCAGAGCCGCAATTCTGCAGTGGGTGGAGGTGCTGGGACCAACTGGGGAAGGCACAGACTACGCCAAGCAGTGATGCTTCCCCGCCAATGCATTTTTTCCTTCCCGTTCTGGCAGATCGCTCCCTCGGTGCTTCATAAGGGCACACAAGAGCAAACCCATTTCAAGTGATAAATTAACAGCAGTGGCTGAAAAGTTGCGTGTTCCATCATGCCCAGCCCAGTGCTTGGGCAAACCTGCTGGAGAGAGGGTTACGTGAGCTGTGCATCACTGCAGTATGTTGTCGAAGAGTTGGAAATACAGCTACTGTGCAATGAAGAGTGTGTTATGGTATGAGCTTGTATGTGGCTCATTTGATTTTCTGGAGGCTACACCTGCTGCCACACCTCAGGTAGCTGTTTTCTTTAGCAATTACCCGGCTCTGAGCATGAAATCCGTACTGTGAAGTCAGAGGGAATGCGTTCAGGAAGGGGGATGTTACACTCGCCTGATGGAGGCTATTGGAGACACAGTTCCCAGCTACTCCTCTTCTACACGGTTCTGCTGGTGGTGATGTACGGTGACCAGTTAGAGGGAGATGGTTAGGGTCACCTAAAACATGTGGTTCACGGAAGCATATTCTCAACAGTGAAGGCATTGGAAAGGTTCGGAGCTTGGGAGTGAGCAGACCAGCTCCTTATTCTGCCTTGACTATTCAATATATCATAAGTGGATCCTTCACTGTCTCTACCAGAAATGAAAAATCAGAGCTGAACCAATCCATACCAACGTCAGCTGCGCTGAGCTGGGCAAGTAACTGGGACGGGGAAATCATTTTAATGAAGATGCACTAACTAAATCTTGCAAAGCTGTGTCCAAACTGTGCGGGGTGTCACTGAAAGGTCAGGGAAATGAGTCATAGATCCGAGATTGTTCTGAGGATTGTGTGATGAACTGAAAAGGGGCCTTTCTGCTGCAGTTATCAGCGAGTTGCCATGTCACCAGTGATAACAGTCATGGTGCATGACACTTCCAAGCACTGTAAAGATGGCCAAGTTGTAACAGAAATACTGGCTGATACAAAGGATGAATGAATGGAGGTGTGTGTGAAAGCACCAAAAGAAACAACAGAGCAAAGGCTAAAACAATAGTACACCCCAACAAACAAGAACATCGTTAACAGCAATAAAACTGGGAAAGGGGCTGTTTACGCATCCCTCAGAGGCCAGCACACAGCTAAGGCCCAGCATGGGTCACTTGCCACTGGAAGACCAGTGCTGTGAGAGCAAGAGGACTGCCAGGGGGTCACACCAGCCTGCTCACGCCTCCCTTCTTCCCCTCCTTCCAAAAGGGGGAAAGGCTGTAGCTGGAAAGACACCCAAAACGGGAAAATGAAAATATTGGGGAAAAAGAAATCTGCCAAAGATTCATGGAGCGCTAAGTAAGCAAAATTTGGAGGCAAAAAGATGGCAGCATAGAAACTGCTGGCTGTGAGATGCCACAGCAGACCTGACAAAACCCCACCCTGTCACCACCGAGAAGAATGCAGAAGAGAAAGTGAGGACGGGACAGCTGAAGGTCCTTGTCCTCTCCGATTTTCGACAGACCACTTGTGCATATGCATCTCAGGGCTTGCAAGTATTTGGGTAAGACAGTGTGAGTGAATAAAATCTGAGAGAACAAATTTGAATGGGTAAAATGACTTACTGAAGATTTTGCAAATAAATATCACTTCCCTTCTCCAGTAGGATCTCGCACTGAGCTTTGCTGCAGCAATTTTCTGCAAACATCGCTTTGCTTAGCACATTGCATTTACCAACACCAAAAGGTACACAATGTGGGAACAGCAAATCTCAGAATTTTCTTGGCACAGTCCTTTCAGAATCTGGACGAAGTTAATGGAGAGGTCCTAAATGCAGTTTTTACAGCTGCCCTTTGATCCGTGTACTGCTAAATGGCCAAATGTAATGATACAATTAACAGGGGCTAGAAATAGAATAAGTTCTTCAAACGTTCATCTCACAGGGGACTAAAACAATATTTACAACTGATTTTGTAAATCTGTCATTAATAATTAACCATGTGTTTTGACCAGAAAAAATAGGTGAGTCAGTTATTTGCACCAGCTGAGAACATGGCCCCAAATAATGACATTCTTATTGTACCATGAGAAGACCCAAACCCTGCTGAAGCAGAAGGGGCCTGCACTTACACAACCTTTAGGGAGAGACACATATTTTGGGTGTCAGTAAAAACACTGCATTTGGCCATTCATTAAAGGACTTGGTCTTGCAGAAGACCTGTGAGGCTGAAGGCACAGTGTGATGCAGAGGACTGTACCGAAAGGAGGAAACTGTCGATTAACCCCATGTCTCACACAGCTTCATGGTGCCACCTCTCCCAGCAGAGCCCTTCCTGTAGCAGCCCGTGATCCCAGTGCGGCTTCCTCACCTGAGCTGAGTAAGAAGACAGAGAATGTCTGTCTTTTATAGAATCATAGAATGGTTAAGAGTTGGAAGAGACCTTAAAGATCACCTAGTTCCACCCCCCAACATAGGCAGGGACACGTCCTCTTGCAGGGACACCCTGCTTTGATGGCAAGCGGGTGGCCCCGGGAGCCGTGAGGCACCAGACCCTGAGACCTTCTGATCACAGTATCACAGTATGCTAGGGATTGGAAGGGACCTCAAAAGATCATCTAGTCCAATCCCCCTGTCGGAGCAGGAACACCTAGATGAGGTTGCACAGGAAGGCGTCCAGGTGAGTTTTGAATGTCTCCAGAGAAGGAGACTCCACAACCTCCCTGGGCAGCCTGTTCCAGTGCTCTGTCACCCTCACTGAGAAGAAGTTTCTTCTCAAATTTAAGTGGAACCTCTTGTGTTCCAGCTTGAATCCATTACCCCTTGTCCTATCATTGGTTGCTACTGAGAAGAGCCTGGCTCCATCCTCATGACATTCCCCCTTTATATATTTATAAACGCTAATAAGATCACCCCTCAGTCTCCTCTTCTCCAAACTAAAGAGACCCAGCTCCCTCAGTCTTTCCTCATAAGGGAGATGCTCCATTCCCTTAATCATCTTAGTTGCCCTACGCTGGACTCTCTCCAGCAGCTCTCTGTCCCTCTTGAACTGAGGGGCCTAGAACTGGACACAATATTCCAGATGCGGTCTCACCAGGGCAGAGTAGAGGGGAAGGAGGAACTCTCTCGATCTACTAACCACCCCCCTTCTAATACAGCCCAGGATGCCATTGGCCTTCTTGGCCACAAGGGCACAGTGCTGGCTCATGGTCATCCTGCTGTCCACCAGGACCCCCAGGTCCCTTTCCTCTACACTGCTCTCTAACAGGTAGCTCCCCATCCTATACTGGAACCTGGGGTTGTTTCTGCCCAGATGTAGGACCCTACACTTTCCCTTGTTGTATTTCATTAAGTTATTCCCTGCCCAAATCTCCAGCCTGTCCAAGTCTCTCTGGATGGCAGCACAGCCCTCTGGCGTGTCAGCCACTCCTCCTAGCTTAGTGTCATCAGCAAACTTGCTGATAGTACACTCAATTCCCTCATCTAAATCATTGATGAATATATTGAATAATATGGGCCCCAGTACCAACCCTTGAGGCACTCCACTGGTTATCAGCCTCCAACTGGACTCTGTCCCATTGACTATGACTCTCTGGCTTCTCTCCTTCAGCCAGTTCGCAGTCCACCTAATTATCCGATCATCCAGTCCACACTTCCTCAGTTTAGCCATGAGGATGCTGTGGAAGACCGTGCCAAATGCTTTACTGAAGTCAAGGTAGACCACATCTACCGCTCTGCCATCATCCATCCACCTCGTTATTTCCTCATAAAAGGCTATGAGGTTGGTCAAGCATGACTTCCCCTTGGAAAAGCCATGCTGACTGCCCCTAATAACCTTCTTATCCTTGATATGCCTTGAGAGGGCACCAAGGATAAGCTGTTCCATCAGTTTCCCAGGGATGGAGGTGAGGCTGACCGGTCTATAGTTACCCGGGTCCTCCTTCTTGCCCTTTTTGAAGACTGGAGTGACATTTGCTTTCCTCCAGGCCTCAGGCACCTCGCCCGTTTCCCAAGACTTGGTAAAGATGGTGGAGCGTGGTCCAGCAATGACTTCAGACAGCTCCTTCAGCACCCGCGGGTGCATCCCATCTGGACCCATGGATTTATGGATGTCCAGGTTGCTTAACTGGTCTCTGACCCAGTCCTCATCAACTAAGGCAAACTCATCCATTGACTTGACTTCATCTTCATCTGGGGTCTCAGCGGAACAGGACTCCTCAGGACAGCCCCCGACAGAGTAGACAGAGACAAAGAAGGCATTCAGTAGTTCTGCCTTCTCTGTATCTTCTGTCACCAGGGCACCCACCCCATTCAGTAGTGGGCCTACATTGCCTCTGGTGTTAGTTTTATCTGCCATGTATTTGAAAAAGCTCTTCCTGTTGTCCTTGACCCCTCTTGCCAGGTTTAACTCTAAGGAGGCCTTAGCTTTCCTAGTTGCCTCTCTACATCCCCTGACAGCAGCCCTGTACTCTTCCCAAGCGGTCAGCCCCTCCTTCCATGATCTATAAATTCTCTTCTTCCACTTGAGCTTGCCAAGCAGTTTCCTGTTTAGCCACACAGGTCTCCTGGCTCCCTTCCTTGACTTCCTACGTGTTGGGATGCTCTGATCTTGAGCTTGGTAGAAGCAGTCCCTGAATGCTGACCAGCTATCCTGGGCACCTTTACCTTCAAACAGCTTTGTCCACGGGATTTCCCCTAGTAATTGTTTGAAAAGGCCAAAGTTTGCCCTGCTGAAGTCCCGGGTTGCAATTCTGCTTGCTATTCTGCTTCCACCAGCCGAGATCATGAACTCCACCATCTCATGGTCGCTGCAGCCAAGGCAGCCTTCAACCTTTACTCCTTGCACCGGACCCTCCTTGTTAGTGAGGACGAGATCCAGCAGTGCACCTCTCCTAGTCGGCTCCTCCACCATTTGCATCAGAAAGTTGTCATCAATGCATTGGAGGAACCTCCTAGACTGAGGCTGGCTGGCTGAGTAGTCCTTCCAGCAAACATCCGGAAAGTTAAAATCCCCCACGACAACCAGGGCCTGTGACTGTGAGGCCACTCTCAGCTGCCCATAGAAGGCCTCATCAACTTCCTCCCCTTGATCTGGTGGCCTGTAATAGACACCCACAACAGTGTCACCCCTGCCAGCCTGTCCCTTAATCCTCACCCACAGACTCTCAACTTGCTCTTCAACTGCACGTCGCCAGTACTCGGTACATTGTAGTTGCTCTCTCACGTAAAGGGCAACTCCACCACCTCGCCTGGCTGGCCTGTCTTTCCTGAAAAGGACATAGCCACCCATGACCACATTCCAGTCATGTGAGCTGTCCCACCATGTCTCTGTAATTGCCACCAGATCATAATCTCCTGACCGATCAAAAGTTTCTAACTCTTCCTGCTTATTCCCCATGCTGCGTGCATTGGTGTACAGGCATTTCAGGGAGTGAGCTGAGCACACCGATTCCACCCTATGGGTATAGGAGGCCTCCCGGCCTTTATCAATTCTGGAGTGCTGCCCCACCAATGCAAGCTCAGTAACAACCCCATCCCCCTTCGAATCTAGTTTAAAGCTCTCCAAATGAGCCCTGCTAGCTCCTGCCCCAGCATCCTTTTGCCCCTGTGAGATAAACCTTTCCCACGTGTCACTGTCCAGACCAGTGTCTTATAAAACCAGCCGTTATCAAAGAAACCAAAGCCCTGCCTGTAGCACCAGTCCTGAAGCCAATCATTTACTGACTTAATTTTTCCATTCCATCCCACATCATCATGTGAAGATGGAAGGAGAGAAGAGAAAATAACTTGAGCCCCAGAGTCCTTCACCATCCGCCCCAAGGCCTTGAAATCTTGCTTCATTCCCCTCAGGCTGCGGGATGCGGCTTCCTGCCCATCCATCTGGAATATCAGCAGCGGATAGTAGTCCGTCGGGTGCACCAGGGTGGGAAGTACCCTGGTGATGTCCCTGATCCAGGGTCCGGGTAGATTACACACTTCCCTGTGGTGAGGGTCAGCTCTGCATATCGGGCCCTCCGTCCCTCTCAGAAGGGAATTGCCTACTACAATTACCCTTCGTTCTTTTTTATCAAAGGCAGTCTTGAGGCGTGGTGTCAACCGCCTCTTCCTATATGACCTTGCAGGTGGGGCTTGCACCACATCCTCGCCTACGTCTTCTTCAAGATCCAGGGCCTCAAACCTATTACGGAGGGGCACCTGGGGAAGCTGAGCAGGTAGAGAGGGGGGTTGCCCATGACACCTAGCTGGAACTTGCCTCCACCCCTCATCATCTTTTTGGGTCCCTACCTCTGCCCGACAGGGACAGGGCAGGGTGTCCATCACCCTCTGGGGGGGTATCCCCTTGGGGCCTTTCTGTTTGGCACGTCAGGGAGTTGCTCCACCAGTCGATCTCCCTTTCACACTCCCTGATGGTCCTCAGTGTCTCTACCTCCTCCTTAAGCTTCACAACCATGCTGAGCAGATCTCGCACCTGCTCACACCTCACGCAGGTGGAATGCTGGTCTCCCTCACCAGGCAGCAGCAGGCTCTGACACTCCCTGCAGCCGGAGACCTGAACAGCCACGGTTCGGGGCAGTTGCTCCGTCTGTGTCGACACAGTCTTTCTGAAACAAGCTCTCTTTCTGGTGGAGACCATGGTCGACGGCAGTCTGGGACACTGACAAGAAGTGGGAGGGTCTAACAAGTGAGGAGTGCTAACCTCTGCACCTGACTAGACAAGCTACCACAGCTGCTGCTGAAGCACAGTGTGGCTGGTACTCACCCCCTCACAAGATGGTTGCCCTCCTCAGAGCTCGGTGAGCAGCGCTCTCACCGCGGTGACGCCCACCAGCTGCCCGCGTGCTGAGTGCTCCCGGGCAGCCCGTTGAGAACTGCCGCGTGTGACGCTGGCTCCGCCCCTGCCGCGTCAGCAGCCCGCCCCCGAGCTGCCGGCTCCGGCACAAGCACGCGCCAGCCGCTTTTCCCGGCTACAAGAGCCCTCAGAAGAGCCCTTTGCCAATCCCGATCCGCCGCGATCCCCTTCCCCAGTGAGGCCTTACCTTCACTGGAGCTGATCTCCTCGGCGACTGATATCGGACTATGGCTACGTTGCATCACGCTGACTGCGGTGCCATCTCCCTGCACCCTCCTCTGGGGGTCTCCACCTATTTTATCAGTCTTGGAGCTGTTGGACAGGGGGAACAATCTCCTCTGCCCATCTTATACACCCCTATAGCTCTGCCTGGAGCGCAGGACAGCATGAAAACGGATGTCAGTTGTCAATTTCCCAGTCAGAGAGTAAGTGCTTTACCATGTTTGTGATTAACCACCAAAAAAAGCACCAGTCTGGTAGTTTTTTAGAGAGGAAACAACAACCACCACCACCACCCCCCTTGGCTGGGGTGATTAGTCCATCTCGCTAAAAACATCCCTTTTGGTACGGCTCACTCAGCACAGCAGTATACCTACTATACTATGGGCAGCGTATATAGGCAGCACCGCGTGTGTCCGTGCAGCAGTCACAGGTGGCTGCAGCAACGGGGCTTTGAGCCGTTCGGGAAGACGGCGGAGGTTTCCAGCGGGCTGCGCTCCCCCGACCTTCCTGCGCGGCTCCCGCTGCCCTCCCCGGTCGTAAAACCCCCTCCCCGCGGGTGCCGCCGCCGCCTCCTAAAAGCGCTTTGCGGCGTGTGTCTCCCGTTCCGGGCTCGGAGACGGCAACCAGAGGGCTTCCCCGGCACCTCCACTCCCGCACCGCACCGGCTCCTGCTCCCGGGGCCGCGGTCGGGGGGAGCCGGAGGAGGAGAGACCCGCTGCCGCCGCCTCTGAGGGCTGCGGCGCCGCCGTCCTTACCTGGCCAGGGTGCTCTTCCCGGCGCCGGGCAGCCCCCGCAGCAGCACCAGCCTCCCGCCGAAGCGGCGCCGCGGGGGGTGCAGGCTGAGCCCCCCCAGGGCGCGGAGCAGCCGCTCGTCCATCCCCCGGCGGCCCCGGGGAGGCGGGAGCAGCCCAGCCCGGCCCGGCCCGGCGGCGGAGGAGGAGGAGGTGGGGGCCCGGGACAGCCGCTGCGGAGCCCGGCCCCGGCCCCGGCCCCGGGGAGGCGGTGGGACCCGGAGGGACCCGGAGATTCCACCCCCCCGGCAGCCGCTGCGGCTTGCGGTGTGGTCGGACGGGGGGCGGGCGAACACCCGCGCCCCTGAGTGGAGGGTGGAGAGTGGGTTTGGGACCTTCAGCTTCCGAGACTCTTCCCCCTGCGAAAGTGAAAGCTGCTTTCAGGAGAAATAGAGAGGAACGAATAGGACGTTAGTTGCGGCTCCTACAGCAAAACCGACCAGTTACAGCTGTAACCGGCTTTCTACCCGGAACATTAGCCCAAGATGTCAGCGTTAATTATTTAAAGTCAAGATTAATCTCCAAATTTTCAAAGATAGGAGAATGTATGCCAGTGCTGCGAATGTTGTCCCATGTGCTGCCCATATGTATTGTGAACTACAGCGCATCCCAGAAAGGGGATAATCAAATATCTTCAGAGGACTGGAGCTATCTACAGTACCGCAGGGATGGACTGGTCTTTTTTCTTTTCTTGGGGCTTTTTTTTGGTTGCTGTTTTTTTTTTTTTCTTTTTTGACAATGATGGAGCCATTGGAGTCACACCCCCCTAAAAAAACCAAACCACAAAAAAAAACCAGACAAGGAATCCAAGCAGATGTAGCTGAACAACTGCCCTGCACTGCAGGACTGGCCCTGTGCATCACACTCACTACATCAGCTTTACTTTTTTCAAACATATCACACGAGAAACTGTAGGAAGTTGAACAAGATTTATTTCCCCTGCAGAAAACCTGCCTTGCTTCCACTTGATCACCCCACAAGCCAAAAAAGAAATGATAGCTTCCAATTAAACCAAAACCAGTTGGTGTGGAATCACGCTTTCCCTCTCAGAGCCATACACAGCATCAACCGCAGCTTGCTTAGAAGCCACCCCAGGTATGCCACAGCATCACACCGCCATTGAACTTCACCACTGAAGCTTTAGGTTCAAGAGTTTGCAAAGAGTGCGAAAGGGAGTGTTCCTACAAAGAAAGGCTGAGAGAGTTGGGGTTGTTCAGCCTGGAGAAGAGAAGGCTCCGGGGAGACCTTATGGCAGCCTTCCAGTACCTAAAGGGGGCTTACAGGAGAGCTGGGGAGGGACTTTTTATCAGGGAGTGTAGTGAAAAGATGAGGGGTAACAGTTTTAAACTGAAAGCGGGTAGATTTAGATTGGATATTAGGAAGAAATTCTTTACCCTGAGGGTGATGAGGCACTGGAACAGGTTTAAAGTAAACTAAAACTGGCAATACCCTCCTAAAAGATGAAGCACCTTTTGCCCATATGAGAATACTGTGAAATTTTGAAAACTGTTTTTATTTTAAGCGTTCTGAAAGGTCAGTATTCAGTAATAGAAAATAGAGGCATTCAGATTTCTCTCTCAATAAATAAAAGCCAGAAGAAAATATTAACCCTTGAGTGGCATTTCCTTGAAATCAAACTAACTTTTCTGTTGCCACAGGTGAGTCTGAAGCACACTTTTCCTTTCTGGTCTATCACACCACCTCCTTACTTTCTGCTTTCCTCCTCCCATTCATGGTGGGGGAACCCACCAGCCACATCAGCATCATGAACTGGGTCTACCCTCATGTGATGGTGCCACTCGCCCTCCTCCCCCCCTGGGCCACTCGGTGCTTGGTGTGATTCCCCCTCCCTGGGCCATGTTCCAACCTCGGATAAGGCAGGCATGGATTGTGAAAGGCAGTGGACATCAATCGTCTCCTGACAGCCTAGTACGTCTGTACCTGCGCTGTGGCCCAAAGCGTGTGTGGGCCAGAACTTCAAAGTCTAGCAAGTTTTGGGGCTTGCGCAACTGGTGGAAAGCACCAGAATATTTCATTGACGGAGTTGGGCCAAAATGGAAAAGTACCTGATGAAAGTTAATTATCTCGGCCCCTATAAATAGCAAGTCTTAAGTGAGACCCTTTGAGCTCTCCTGGATTGCAGCGGGCTGGGACCAGCGTGTCCCCTGAGGTGGGACACCCCTCAGGCATAACTCTCTTGAGGTTTAAAGATCGTTTCCCAACAAAGCCCACAAAGGGTCAGGGCAAAATCAAACTTCTTGAGGCTCAATTATCCCTTGAAGAATGCCAGTGCATTTGAGTATTTACTCTAAACTCAAGAAGCGGGAAATATTAACTATAGGCGAGTCTCTTCCATCCACCTCTCTACCTGTCTACGTGTTTGAATATACACGTGTGCCTTTATGAGTGTGGGTGCCTACATATTTCACTGGATCCAAATATTTCTCTCTCTCTGGGTGTGTGAGGAGTGGAAAGGGGTATACTGGTATAATTTTCTTAGTAACAGAGTCGTCACCAGTAAGGTTACAGTTCCATTTGAGGAATAAACACCACACTTATTTTTGAAGGAAAACCCCAACATAAAAAAAAAAAAAAAAAAAAAAAGAGAAAAAAAAGGAAACAACTGCTCTTAGCTTAAAATTCTTATGATGTGAGGAGAAAATTAAATAAAAAATGGAAAAAGGAATACCTCTAATAGAAACATCAAATTACTGGTTACCAATGTCAGTTATAGGTCTTATCAGTCTACCACAAACCATGAGCATCTTTCCTCCAGTGTGTTTGAATCGTGTCTACAGTGAAATTTTCTCCTTGTTTCTATAGTCCCAAATGAGTCTAGTTGAAGGGAAGCATTAAGCCTGGTCTCAGGAGAAAACAAGGTAAGTGTGCGCCTCTGAATGAAAGAACAGGAGCAATTGATGAAGCCTTTTTCCACTTGATATTGTAAAGAAACTGGGATGTAATTATGAGTGACAGGATGAAAGGTAAGAAGTAGGGTAAGACCTAATTAACAACAGAGAAACAGGGCCCTTTCCCTTCACGCGGCAACATCTGGGATCCCGATACAAGCAAATTAAATACCAGAGCCTGAAGCTCTCACCTTGTGCTGACAGACACCTCCTTTCTGCTTACTGGTCTCCGCACTCAGTCTCTTTGTACCACACTCGAGGATGTACTGAGAAGGTGTAAATCCCAAATGGCTTCAGAAAGTGACCTTTTGCCACACACAACAAAGTTATCGCAATTTTGATTTTTATTACGTGGACAGAGAGGTTGATATTGGGTGGCTGTGGGGGGAAGATGGCCAAAGTTTCACACCAGAAGTCTACAGTGGTTACTTTCTTCCAGGTTTTTCCTTACATTTAAAAGCCTTGGTGGCCACAGAAGTCCTTCCACGGTGGAATCAAAGCGAGAAGTTTCTGTAATAAAACAGAAGAGATTCTGCTGAAATATCACAGCAGCACAGACTGTAGAAAGACTCTTAACAGTTGCAAATCCGACCCTCAGACTGAGAAGAGTTCACCTGTCTGATATTTTCAGAGGTTTCTTTCCTTCTCATACTCAGCTGTTGGTTATTTCTTTAAAAAATAAAAAAGAATGGAGAGGAAGCAGATGACGGAAAGCAAAGGAAAAATAAAAAATGCAAAGAGAATGTTAAACGAAGTGAAGAAAACCTGCATGTCAAAACTAGGGACAGTAAG
Organism: Vanellus vanellus; assembly: GCF_965231255.1. Classification (NCBI taxonomy): domain Eukaryota; kingdom Metazoa; phylum Chordata; class Aves; order Charadriiformes; family Charadriidae; genus Vanellus; species Vanellus vanellus. The sequence continues at coordinate 197,616,220 of NC_138905.1, read as the reverse complement.
AACCCAGCAATCTCAAGGCTGAAAAATAAGAAGAGTAACACAGTGAATTTCTTTTTTCCCCCTCTACACATCACAAGCGCTATATAATGAATAGCTGTTCAACAAATACTACTACAGCATAGCTACGTCTTGTTTTATTACATTGCATATTTTTTCCCGTTACATTCACTCAGGACTTCAGAGGCCTCCAAGTTAAGGAGGTTCACGTGAAGCACCACTACAACCTGATGGTTACTCTTTTCTGAGAGCACCAGAAAGACTGTTCTGGGCAACTCTTATTCTCCCTGGTAATTATGCCCTCTGCTTAAGTAAATTTTAGGCCAGGTTTTCCTGGTAAGCACTGTAAAAGACAGGTGAGGTTTTCTGTCGTAAACCTGTACACTTTCTCACGTTTCATTTCGTTTAAAATTAGTGGTTAAATGTCAAAGGATAGAGAAATTTTTTTCCCAATTATCATTGCATCAAAGTAGCAACTGGAAGAAGTTTGGCCATGGGATGATATTTTCTGTGGCAATAGTGGAGGACTGCTTTAGTTTGCTTTGTATCTTTCAGATTATTTCTTTCATGCTAGCCAAGGGACGGTCCTGCCTGTCCCAGCTATACGTTCCTGCTCCTTTGGCCGTGTCCTGTTCTAGGACCACGTGGCTCTAGGACAATTTGTTTCAGCTCGACAGTCCAGACTGAAAACTTTCTGGATGCCCTCATGCACTGGATGATAGACCTGAACAATTTCCCCCTCCAGCTGCGGAAGAACTGCGTCCAGCAAAGGAAAGCGACAGAACAGCGCAGTCAGGGAAAGGAGAAGCGATAACACGTGTCATCAAGAGACTTCTCATCAAAATCTCGACCCGACTGGGACGTCACAGAGGAAGTCTTCCTGCAGGGAATTACTGCAAAGTGACCCCTACGCCTCAAAACCAAACATGCCAGCTTCTATTTTGCTGCAGTCCTGCAGGTAAATGCTTAAACTGACATTGGGTTTTGTCATCTTGTTCTACATTTCGTGGAATCATAGAATGGTTTAGGTTGGAAGGGACCTTGAAGATCACCGAGTTCCAACCCCCCTGCCATGGGCAGGGACACCCCCCACTAGACCAGGTTGCTCAAAGCCCCATCCAGCCTGGCCTTGAACACCTCCAGGGATGGGGCATCCACAACCTCTCTGGGCAACCTGTTCCAGTGCCTTACCACCCTCAGAGTGAAAAATTTCTTCCTAATATCTAATCTAAATCTACCTTTTTCCAGATTGAAGCCATTCCCCCTCATCCTATCACTCCATGCCCTAGTAAAAAGTCCTTCCCCAGCTCTCCCGTAGGCCCCCTTTAGGTATTGGAAGGCCACAATGAGGTCTCCCCAGAGCCTTCTCTTCTCCAGGCTGCACAGCCCCACCTCTTTCATTTGTAGATTATGTAGCACTTGGGAGTCCTGGTCCAAGGAGAACTTCTAGGCCCTAAAATAATGCCGTTTTCACTGATCTCAGCATTTTTTAATTCAGGCTCTCTTGCTTAATCGCCAGAACAAACACTGATGTGCTGCCAACGCTGCAAGGAGCTCTCACAAGAACTTGAGATTAACCCTGTGTTTCCACAGAGGAACACCACGACTGGTCACTCTCCCATTTGAATAAAAGCACCCTTAGACAACACGAATACAGAAATATGATCATCTGGGTAACAGATTAAGTTGCACATGGCCAGTAATGTTTCGTTTACTCTCAGATCTAAAGGGACTGAAATGACTGTATTAGCTCTCTATTTATTTTCTGTGTTTTAAAAAGCTTTCAGTAGGAATGCCTCGGTTTTCTTTTTTCTTTTTTTTTTTTTTTCTTCTGACATTTGATGAAATCAAATCCATTTCAACATTTATAGCTGTTCACTTGAGCAGTTTTACAACCACTTCGGGCCATCATCCTGGTTGCTGATTAAAGCAGACTTGCCAAGAAGAGAATGATTTTGTGGTGAGGAAAGACAACCTTATCCCTCAAGACCAGGGACACCACCGACCAGAAAAACTCACCTGCTTTTCACAGCGCTTACACATCCAGACTTCAGAGGACTGCTAGAATGCCCACACAGGGTCTGGCCAGGTGTATCCTGTGCCTGAAAGTGCGCACGAGTCAACTGAAAACCCTAAGAGATGCTTTTGGCTTTTCACCTATTTTTTAATTATTTTTTTTTTTAACATCCTAACATTTGTATAAGCTTAAAAGCACTCCTTCATCTGAAGGTATGGTTGCACGATACGTGGTCCCTGGTACCAGAGCTGACTGCCACCAAAGCATGCAGCCCCACACGTCCTCCCCCTCGTGCCTGCAGCAGCACAGCCCCATCTGCTCCCCGGCCCCGGCTTATGCACGGAGTTGGACCTTACACAGCTTGTCTAAGTTCACCAGCCCAGCAGAAAACTATCCATTTTTCTGTGGGGTTAGTGAATTAAATTATAGCCTTCGTGTCAGGCAGCGGAAGGGCACTGCCCGCTTTTGGCAGCAGCGAACCATCACACCAGCCCAGCCAGAGGCAGCAGATGCAGCTCCAGAGCAGCCTAAACCCATCCGACCTTTGGTGTCTCATCCTCTTCCTACAACAACCATTAGGACTTTCCCCGACTCATTTCAGATGTTCAACTGGAGGAAAAAAAAGAACCACCAACGCAAAAAAAAAAACACCTCAACTAACTTCTCTCCTCCTCCTAATACAAAGCCCTAACCAGCTTAGCATGCCCAAATCAAAGGCTTTGCTGAGCACCGAAGCTGCTGTGAGGAGGATGGGACCCTGCGGCCAGGACCAGGGCAATCAACCCTTACGTAGGCTTCATCATCAACAAGGGACCCCTAGCTTAACCACGCGATTGCAGCACAGATCTTCATGCCCAAGTCCTTCTCCACAGAGCGATGCCTTGGTTTTTTTTAAACCAAACGCTGACGGGGAGTCGTCTTTTGTGGCAAAGTACGCATTGCTGTAATTCTCTGTTCCCTAGAACTAACGTAAACCAGTGCTGTAGAGTATTAGGCTGCAACGTCACGTAACAAACTGGGGTTTAATGATGTTTCGTTTCAGACCAGCAGTGAGCGGCTGCTCGCAAACGCACAGGGCTGCGGATGGCTTCTGCTGCACTCGCGACAAGCAGGAGAGGACGACTGAAACCGTTTTGGGAGTAGCGTGGCAGACAGACAAAGCGGGTAAATCTAATGGAAAAAAAAGTTTGTTGGATTCAGCAGTCAGATAAAGGTATGGACAATAAGGCAGGATGCTCTGCTAGCATGTGTCTTTCCTTGAAGCACACAAAGTAAAAAGAGAAATAAATAATCAATTTCCAGCTTAATCACAATTTTCTTCAGGGAAGAGAACACAGTTCTCTGAGCTTGCTTCTTTAGCATAAAAACATTTTAATCAGTAAGCCTGGACATTTTTGGGTAGTAGTGTAGGTTACAAACCCACACTGAGACAGCCAGTCAGTATCATAAGCAAAATTGTTGCCTGCGGAGTGTTCACATTTGCAATATTATAAATAGGTAACTTGTAAAAATTAGTGGTTGACATAGGGCTAAGTATTTGGAGAAAATATTGTTTTATTTGCTTACCAAATATTTAAATATTTGATTATGGAAGAGGACGATACCACTACCAGATGTTCTTGATGTTATTAATAATCTGTGCTGACAGCACCTTGTGAGATCGGTGCCATCTGTGCTACGTGGTTCAGAGAGATTCCCCTCATCTTCCCACATCGGTAGTTGGTACAGACTAATCAGCAAATGACCTGCAGTGTCATTTTTGTCATCAATGATATAAAAATGCATATAATCAAGTCAATCCCCATTCAAGAGGTTTCCATTTCAACCCAAACTATTCAACTACTTTACTTCCGTCATGAACCTCCACTGTGAAAATTAAGCAGCCTTCTAAAACAGCAACTTCTCCTTTCATAACTACCCTGACACAGCGCATGTCTGCCTCTGACTCCTCCTCCAGCCATCGACTCATGCTCAGGTCAGGCACAGGACACCAGGTGACACAGACCCCTGGCCAGACCCCATGTGGATGATATTCCAGTGGTCCTGTGACATCTGGATGGGAAAAATTTAAGCCTCAGCATCTGGAATTTTTTCCTGGCTCAACTTGCCCACAGTGCAAGTTATTCTGTTTCCATGTACCTCAGTTTACTTGTTTTAAAACTACAGATTAATCCATTTTCCATTTTGGAAAGAACAACTGATGGAAAATAACACAGAAGTTAAGCTACCGTTTTCCAGCTGGATCCAAAAGTCCTGCCTTTATCACAATCTACCTAGAATATCTCTCATAAACAAACTGGAGGAGCTTTGCCAAGTTACCAAAGGGTTCAAAAATTCACAAGACAAGCACGAACACGATAGGGTACTTTCTAATGCTCAGTAGCACACTTTGTCACACTAAATGAAAACATTAATGAAAAATTAACACTTCGATACATGGAGTCCTATTGCAGCCTCCTGCTGCTGATTCTCTACTGAAAAGCAGAACTGTCACTTTTTCATAACTTGGTGAAATACTGTTTTGTTGCTCATACGAGGCTCTTTGTAATTAGACCCTTAACAGTCAGCATTGCTCTCCATGCTGAAGAGACGAGGAAAATGGGACTGAGATGAGATGACTCGCCACAGTAATCAAACGGAGAATGAAGTCCAGCTCTTCAGCATCCTAGACCACTGCTTTCATTTCACCAGGCAGGTTTTAGATTTCAGAGAAAAAAAAATGCTGTATGGCTTTAATAACAAAATGCTGCCTTCTCTTTTCTTCATTCAGGCTTATAAAAAAAAAAAAAAAAAAAAAAAACAAACAACCCCAAAACCAAAGCAACCTTTAACCCTAACTTGATGAAAAAAACCCTAAGTTGGATGATACTAAATGCACCTTAAAAATTATAAGAAAGAATGTTCTTTAGATGTTCGGTGAAACACAATACAAGAGTGAAACACATTCCCAAGTGTGACGGATTACCTTTTCCTTCATGCAGAATTTGAGATGGTCAGTCGTCACTGACGAAACACAGCATCCAGACAGCCAGTGCTAGCGTAGGTCATGATGTTCTCCTCTATCTCCCCTTGAAACAGCTCCATTTCTGGAAGTGTTTCAGAAGAGTCTTGATTGTCTTGCTGATCTAGATCTTCAAGACTAACAGTATCATCTAAAAATAAACAAATTACAAACTGCAGCCAAAGACACCTGAAATTATCTCACATAGTCTGTCATTTATATTATGTCAGGATACAGTATTTCTAGAACAAGCTTTTATTTCATCAGAATACTCCTCTCCTATTTCAGACATCAAATCCTATCAGCTTCCAGGGAGCTACTGTTGTGTATTTTTAATCTCATATTATGGAACTTGTGAAATTATACTAAACTAATATGGAAATCATGGAAAAAGACAACCAGCAACATCATCCCATAGCCTCCACGCTGCAGGAATTAACGCATGCAGAAGAGTCCCAGAGCTTCCAATGGACCGTGATATCTCTTGCTGCTCAACTGCGTGATCTATTATTATGCCGACAATTTTTAGTGATCGTTAAGTTTAATTAAGTTGAAGATGCTCAACCTTTCAGTGAAGTAAAGTCTAAAGAAAGAATTCTTCATGCTTTGAGTCCTTCTGATCTGGAATGGGTAAACTTGAGTTAAGTATTGGATTAATTCCATATGGGAAACTTTAAAAGGCAAGGAATTTCAGCACTTGCATCAGGGAATGTAAAGTGATGACTCACAGCAACCGCAGCTCCGCCATACTGTGTACACAATCAACAGAGGCACAAATTGATTTCCCACATGCTAGTGCTTCTGCACGAAGAGGATTGTTATCACTCATTCGTGCTGAAAACCTTCGACACACTTCAGCATTAACTATCTGCTCTTCTGAACAAGAAGTCTTTTATACAGTTTTTGTATCACGGAATACACTTACCAGCCAAGGCGTTTCCATTCGGCAATCCATTTGTTTTCTGTTTCTCCTAGAATAGACAATAATAGTCCAGAGAAAAGAAGAAAGTATGGGACAAGAGATTTTGTTATTCTGGGAAAGAACAAGGTCCATGCTCTATTTTATAATTACTATTTCAATGTATTTACAGGATTTTCTGAATTTCCACTACCAGACACTACAGCGCTCCTTAAATAAAAACAAACCTTCACAAAGCAACAGCCACAGTAGGAAAAAGCATAGTTTGTAAGTTAACACTTTCTAAGTAGACAAGGAGAATTAATTTGCTGTCAGTCACTCAGAATGACTTCTCTGCTACAGCTCTTGGTAGAAGTAGCCATGAAGAAGCTACAGGTAGCGGAGGATGAAATTTGCTCTGATGATGGGAGAAAACCCTAAGAAGGAAAACAACTGGATGATGGTAAGTTGTACTTAATGAACATCGGCCAGATCAGGACACAAGTATCAAGGAAATGTTGGGGTTTTTTTTCTCCTTCAACTATTTTGTATACGTTTCTGAAGCCGACCTTTCAAAACTTGAATCCTACCACAGCCACAAGCTGGTTCTCAAAATATTCAGAAGAGTACATAAAACATCTATCTCCTCATTGCGGGTATTAAAAAACAATGCAAATTTACTAGCAAAGAACATAATCTTGCTTATGAACTGAAGAATTTCTCTTTACACCTGGAATATTGGAAAGCCTTCCAAAATCCCCTAAAATTCGTACCTCCACAGAGGTCTTCCACAGTAAATAGATCATCTTTGAAATTTTCCAGTCAAGAGGAACTATATAATCATCTGGCAACAAGGATTCTGCAGAAGAAAATATTTTTTGCAGTTGAGTGTTCACATCTCTCCATAGCCAAAATATATCACCGAATACAATTTTTGCACACGTTGTATATACAGACTTAAAAAAAAAAAAATCAGCAGATATTTAAATGAGCCAGCAGCAAAGTCAGAATTTAGGTTTTCTAGAATCTAAGGCCAGTGCATGGCAGGGGGAGGAGGGGGAAGGAGATTTGGTTTTGCTTCTTTTTTTTAGGTAAAGGCTTTCCTACCATACTTTCATTTCTCCCCCATGCCCCCCCAAAACTAGGCATGAACAAGAAAAACAGAAAGCTTTCAGCCCATAAATTAAAAAAAAATTGCAACTGAAGTAAAAACCTTTAAATTTTAAAGTGTTTAGGAATTTGTGCAATTACTAAAGTAAAGAAATTACTTTCTAAGATGTTTTAACTGTAACACTGTTTAAGAAGTTGAGAACAGATTCTTTGTAGGAAAACAGTCTAAAATATATTCTACGCTTATATGAGAATCATGCAAGCAGGTCAGTCAACTAAATCTTTCATTTATAAATAACCAAAGACATTTATTTACCAAAAATTTTCCCTCCAAAATAATTTCAATAAAAATTTGCTGCATTTGTTGTAAAATACCAGAGTTCAAATGTGTACACAAATAAGTAGTAGCCTATCAATACATAACAGGCCACAAAAAACCACAGTAATTTTTGAAATTGTAGGAAAATTAGTCAAATGAGAATGTGGCAAGCCTTCTGCAGGCATCAAGCACAATTTTGATGGAAAAAACTCCAACAAACAGCAATCACAGGCTGGCAGGGCTTCAGAGAGATACGGGGGTGGGGTCGTATTTCTTAAAGGTTATTTCCAAAGGAAACTCGTCTAAATACCAAAAAATTTTATGTGCTGCTGACTCGGAGAAGAAGGACGTTTGGTTCACTGACCTACTGAGTGTTTCTGAATGCCTGTTTTTACTTTTTTTCCTGGAAGATCTCTGTTTTCAAGTCATGGCCAACCCCCACCAAGATGATGAAATTTAAGACCACAAATATGAAGACTCGCCAAGTTTGGAGGAGAAAAATGTTTTATACGTAATAGTTGGGGACACCAGCAGTACCTCTCTGCTCTGTTTCAGCTCTATATGGCAAGTTCTTTGGTGTGCGGTGCCAGATTTAGATAAAGCAGCACTGCAGGTCCTTTGGGGACCGAGACAAGTAATGCTGCCAGTGGTTTGCATCACTGTTCTGGCAGATAGCACTGCCATCGACTTTTGCAATAAAAACAAAGAATACTGAGGTCAGTTTGGGCAGATAAACAGACAGAAGCTGCTCCTCAGCTGTCATCTTAAAATTTTCATATGAAAATACATGCTTAACTTTAAATGCTACTGAAACAAACAGGTGTAAGGTCTATACGCTGAAAAAAACCAACCACTCTGTGTTTTTTAATCCTATTCGTTGGCCAAATCAAAGTTACTGTTTCTACACTGACTAAATCTGGACCAAAGAAGCTGTAGAAGTTTATGCACAGGCAGTGTGGCTCTTTCTGCAGGTGCGTACACAGCACCATGTCTTGGGGTGATTTCCAAACGTCTGTTGTTGTTGGGGCTACAGCTCTGTAGGGTTACGCTAGCCTGCAGTACATTTGGAAATCGTGGTTGCCACACATGACGACTTTGAGGACTGATCATCTAACTGCTAACTTTAAGTGATTAAACCGAGAGTACAAAAATATGACAACTGGAGCTCTAGAAGGCAAGTAGAAAAGATCGTGACGCTTCTTAATCATGCGTCACTAAAAAGAAGGTATTCACTGTCAGAAAATGCATCTTGTAAGTTTGATACTCAAATCAGATTCTGGGAAAGATTTTCAACAGTATCTCAGCCACATGAGGGTCTATGAAAACTACTCAATAAAGAAAAAGGAATACTACTATATTAACCAGGTGGACTATAAAAAAACCCATGCAAACTTTATATGAGAACAATATTTTGTACCATGTTTTCATTTAGTTTTGTAATCAACACAGTAAAGTCTTACTCAGTAGGAAGTATTAAAACGTCAACAAGACCTTCATGCCAAATTTGGATTTAAAGCTAGTAAGTCTTTGTTACTAAAGAGACTACAAATATGAGGCCAAACCCAACAGCACCTTTGACAGAGACTGAAGAAGATCTTAGGTAAAAAATAAAATAAAATAATCACCAAAGCAGCAGTGATTACTTTCAATAGGATTAATATTTGATTAATTGGTACCTGTAATAAACCTGAGTATTTGATGATAGGGACTTGGGGGCTGGTTTGTTTGGTTTGGGTTTTGGGGCGTGTTCTGGTGTTTTGCTTGTTCATTTGTTTGGGGTTTTGGAGGGTGGTTGTTTTTTTGGGTTTTTTTTGGTTTTTTTTTTTGTTTGTTTGTTTGTTTGGCTGTTTTTTTACGTAGGAGTAGTGAGGAGAGTATTACCCAGTGGAAGACCTGGAGAACCAAAGAGCTGCACAAGTTGAAAAGCAAATCCTAATGACAAGGGAAGTCCCAGAAAACTACATTTCATATTCACATCTTGATTATCTTCATCTTGTGAGGCCTCTGCTGGCTCAGGGTCATCTGCTTCGTGCACATTTTCACTGCAGCTTGCCAATATACTACAGTCTTCTGGATTTTCAGAAACAACTTTAACAGAAGACAAAATATCTGGTTGGCTGTTTGTAGCCTCTGAAGAAACTGGTTCACTCTCGCCCTCTTTTTTATCAACTACCTGTTGTTGCTTAAGAGTTCTAGCTTGCTCTTCCTTCATCCTGGAAACTACACAAACCCTGCAGGAATATTTTGGCATAGATTGTCCTGAATTAATGTAAGAAATATCCTGTAACAGAGCATCTGCATCCCGGGTGGGTAAGGAACAGGTTGCCGCGGTGCCACTGTAAAGTGCAGAATATCCCTGCAAAGCACGGTCCTGTTCATGTGTCTCTCCAACGTCCTTCCTTACAAACCTCTTTTGCTCCACTTCCAAAACACTTTTTGGGGGAACATCGTCTTTTACTGTGACTTCCTTCCCTCCCTCTGTGCTACCAGCAAGCTGTCTCGGTAGATTAAATTTTGGTGCCAAGTTGACAATTCTCCTGTATCTTTTCCTCCTCGATGTAATTGGTGCAGCGTCAGTTCTTGGAACATTTACTTCACTCGAACATCGCATGACAGTGGCCCTGGCTTCCACAAGGGAATCAAAGTGCACTTCACCAGCTGGAGATGCCAACAGACCATTGCTCATTACATTGCCAGATGCTTCAGTTATTGTTACCTGATGGTTTTCCTGTACCAAACTTCCATTTGACCAATTGCACTTTAGCTGTGTTGAAATTTTCGTGTGAGTCTGTTTAGGTTTCCTCATTTTTGGGGGTCTTTGTTCACCTACAAATTTATCCTCAGGCCAAGAAGAGGGAGAAACCTGTGTCCCAAAGCCCAGCTGCAATTCCTCAGTAGGTAAATTAACTGAAAAAAAAGCCCAGGCATTAGAGCTGTTCTCTTCTGCCGTTAATACACCGTTGTCCTGTACGTTATCATGTACATTTGAATTGTAACACTGAGAGATTTCTTTTTCTTCACCATTTAAACTTAACAGCTTAGCTTTGATGTCAGGTTCACATGTAATTTGATATGATCCGAGTTTGTTTGCTGTGTTTAAAAGTGGTGTGTTATAATCTTCAGCGAAGCCTTCTGTTTCCTGGATGGAATTTTTATCATTGCTTATTTTTAGGAAACTGCTTCTGCAAAGATTTCCTTTGTGCCTTTGATTTGTTTCCTCATCATCGAATGCATTTTTGGTTAGGTTTTCAGTAGACAAAGGTTTTGCATCTATTAGAAGTAAACTGTCACTTTCTACAGGCAATTCATTTTTCAATGCGCTGTTTGACATCATTGAGACCTCAGACATGGTGATGGGAAACCCTTCTCTTGAAACCACTGCAGCTTCTTTCAGGCTTTCATCATCACCATTAGGCTGCTCTTCACAAGCTGTTACTGGATCCTTTGGACCTTCACTGAATGTACACAGTGATTTGCTGTTTTCTTCTGCCAAATCATCCTCTTCACTTTCTGATGTGTCCTGGTCATCTAGAATTGGATGATGAGCTGCTCCACCTAACTTTTTCTTCATAATTTCTGTGTGATTGCCTTTCATATTTTTATTTCTTTTTCGCTTTTTCCTCTGCTTTGCTTTTGTCAACAGGTGCCCAGGGTTCTTCTTTAAAAGTGCCTCCCTATGTGAAAATAATAAAAAAAAATCAATGTAAAAAAATAATTAAAAAATCAGTAATAACATATTTGTGGTGTTCAATTTGAATAATACGAACTTTATGCTAATATGATGATCAAACAGACCATCTGCTTTTTTAAATATATAAAAACTTAAATAAAATCTTCTATTGGTTAAACAAATGTACACCGTACAATTCAGAACAATCTTGAACATTTTAAGCCAATTTAAATAAACATAGCTGCTGTCTCATTACATTAGCTTTACAAAAAGTATCACAAATCACTGCAAGACCAAACAACATCTTTCTGGATATCTTTCTAAATGATATTTGAGTAATAGATACTAAGGAGCTACTGCTATTCTGAAATTTCATTAAATGTCATGCTGAGCAGAAAGGTACTAAGTGGAGGATGTAGTAGGAAAATTTCATCCATTAAGATGAAATGGACTATACTTAGATAAACTGGACTCAAATTCAAAACATACTAACCAAAGACCTGAATAATGTAAAGGCTCATTAACTACAGCAACTCTGATATTTACTGCTCAGTATATTATATGTAGAGGCATATGTATTTGGAAAAAATATTTAGTATTTTATTAGCAACAAAATAATACACTACAGAAAAATTAACACAGTTGTAGGCAGTTGTTTACAATTAATTTTGTAGCTCTTTTCAGGATGTCTGATTTCCCATCAAATTTGACAGATAGCAGCCCTAGCAGTGACTTCTCTGAAACCCTGATGTTAGCACATCAGCCAGCTAACCCTGAAATAAACACCGTAAAAAAAAAACCAAAAAAAACAACAAACTAGTCCAGAAATCTAACTTCTCCCTATGCAACTCTTCAGAGAGAGATGAGATTTTTCAAAGCTAAGTTTGACTGACAAATCTTCGTATCCAAGATCTGCTCCTTTTCTGGAATTCCTCCTTTTTCTGCAACCCTTTGTTCAGGATGGTACTTCACACAACACACTAAAGCAAAGAAAGCAGTAGCTAGAAGAATTATAGGGTAAAATTAGTTATTTTCTGAGCATTCATATGTATCATAAGCTAAGTGCTGCATTCTGAAATGAAGAGAGAAATAAAGAAAATAAATAGGGTGACTGTGCATGCGGAGGGGAAGCCAGAATCACTAGTAGGCAACCTGGGACCTAAAGGTCACCTACGGAAAGCTATCCTGACTCTTTATTTATTCTTATTCATTGTTGGTCTTATATAAATTGTTTCTGATTTGAACTCCACAAAGCAAACCCTGCTCATTCTTTGAGTGAGAAGCACCTCAGCAGTCTTCTCGGCCTCAGTATAGCCACAAAGTCACTTGACTGGACCAGGATCCAGAAGTCTTGATGGCTTGATATTGCTGCAACAAGCACTATGTCTTTCTGAAAAGACCTTGTTGGAAAGCGCACAAATTTTGCTGCCCTATAATGGCATCCAGATGAGACATCCTACTAAGAAATGGGATTTCCTTCAAATGTTGGCATTTAAGTCCACATGGTGCTTTCCTCCAAGTAATGGAAACTGACTTCCCCTTCTCCAAATCAGTGTATTTTCAATACTGCGCCCTATGGTTCAAGTGCAGATGTCTATACTGCAGATGCTTGAAGTTAGCCAAGACAAATTACACACTGAATTCTGCTCACAATATGTTCCCTACTCAGCAACATGCCTCCTTTCTCCCCCAAAAAGAGACCATGGGATGCCAGACAAAGTTTTAGGATTGAATGGATCTTATTTGTCTATTGAATTAAATGATATAAAAGTGAAACATCTGCAATGGTAGTCGGAGAGCTTATTTTCTTACATATAACCCAGATTTGCAGAAATCATATACTAATCAGAGATTACGCCTTAAATCCTGGCATTAACTTTCTTCTTTGGTGATGAAATTTCATGATTTTAAAGTGTTTTTAGAAGAGGAAATTTTCTGAAGTTTTCAGAAGCATAAAACCCCTTAGCAGTGAAGTGGAAAATAACATCCCATCGTTAATTGTTTTTAATGAAGCGGGTAATAAAACATCAGACCTGTGCACCAATTCCAAGAAGAATTTAGTGTAGTACCTAAAGGCCCCTGTGCTGCCATAACAATGACAACCGGATTGCCAATGTCAGCACTGGCACAGGAAAGGAAGGGGCTTCCCCAGTCTTGGTGTTATTGTAGCTATACTCTGGCTTACCGCTCACTTCCAGATGCTGCTGATGAAATTGAACTTCTCTAATACTGATTCAAGCATGTTTCTGGTGCCTAACTCCTGACGCATCTGACACCGCTTTCAGGACAACGCTGACAGAACTTCCTTAGGCTAAGATGCCACTGCAAAAGGTATCATAGAACTTTGCAGAAACGAGGGGGGGAAAAATACCCCAACGTCTCAGAAATCAGCACGTTTATTTCCTCTCCTCACCATTAGTTCTGAATCAAGAAGGACAACCACACCGGACAGGATTCACTTTAGAATGCAGGAACAGCAGAAATACATCCACACAATAATGGGAGAAGAACCCAGATGACCCAGAGAAACTAACAGCGATTATTGCATTGAAATTGTTGCATGTCAAAATAATAACGAATGCAAATGTTGGTACGGGTTGAAGATGTAGCATACCTGGATACCACCTTCAATAGCAACAATAAACAGTTCATATTAAATACAACAGCTATGTCATTTCTATGCTTTGGAAACACAGAGGTTTTATAGTAGCTGAGCGAAATTAGTTTTCTTAAGGTTTGGATTTCCTAAAGAAAGGACTAAAGCAAAAAGGAAAGTGGTGAACTACTAAACGCAGAATAATAAAATGTATTATTCTTCACTCTTCCAGGCAACTTCCATTTTCCAACTGATTTTAAGAAAATACTACCCCAAAGAAACACTCTAATGCACCATGATGTCGTAGCTAAAAATTTCCTGCTTGGGGTATACCCAGTATCATGTTGAAGTTTTTGCATTTAATGAAGCAAACTGTCTACCGGTTTTCTTTAGCTTTATCTCAGTTCCTCCTCTTTCAGTACACCTACACGCCTTTTGAGGAGTTTTCCTTATTGTAAAACCACATGGCACACAAACACCGAGAAAATTCAAGAACCAGCATGGAGATAGACTTCCTGTCTTTACAGGGGCATTTGCTAGTCAGTTAATTTTTAAACACATACAACACATGCAAAAGGGAAAAGAAAAAAGGTGCCATTTCAGTTGATATTTAAATTTTGCTGTATATTATGCGTTTAAAAAAAAAAAGGTTAGTAATAAACAGACCTAAAAAAAGGCAATAGTATTTTTGTTGAAATAGGAATACCCTTTCTGTAAGAACACTTTGAAATTTCTCAGCCTACCGTCTAGGCAATATTAAAAGCTTTTTGCCATAACTGTTATATGTGACTCCAAGGTTGTAACCTACTGCTCAAAATAGCACTTTCCACCTTGACTGATAGTCAGTGCTCAGATGACGCTCTTTATTGGAGAAACACATGCAAAGTAAATAATCTAAATGCAAAGTAAATAATCTAAAGAAGTTAGACACATTTTACTGGAAAATGGCAAAAACAGGTAAGTTTTTTTTTTGTTTTTTTTTTTTTGTTTTTTTTTTTTTTTTTTTTTTTTTTTTTACAAACTTCAGCTCTAGCATACATCTAAGCTGATGTCTGTTTGATATCAAAAATGCCTCTAGTCATTGCTGTAATGAAATGTACAGGAACTGATAAATTTAAAAAGCAATTCTAAGTGATGTCTAGCAATAAGATACATTTCTGAAAGAGCATGTATCTTATCATTAATCTCTAAAGTCTCTGCAGTGGGTTTTCAACAAAATTATGGTACAGCTGGTATATATACATACCATTTTATGGCATTTACTGGGATACACGTCACCTTCTCTACCTGGTAAGTCCAAGCACATTGCTGAATTCCTTGTGATCTACTATTACTTTAGCGACAAACAGAAACTGAAGTTATAATTTTGGAATAACAAAAAAAAGTCACGGTACCAGCCTTTTCGTTACATATCTTGCCTTTAATACTGAAATGAGTGATAAAGATCCAGTTCCTCAAACCCAAATGGAATATTGGTCTTAGGTGATCAAGCAATCGGAAAAAAACACATGCAAATAACTTGTCAGTATTATTAGGCTTCCTGAAAGGTGAAATTCCATTAGGCGGCTGAGCACCCAACTTAGCACTTTATTGTTGATGAAGAAATAGTCTTAGTCAGCCTTTCCTACCTTGTCCCAGAGGTTGCCCTTGCACTTCCACTACCTATCTTTCGCCGGCTCTACCGCCCTGTGGGTGGATTTCCCTGCCTGAGCCAGCATGAAAAGAAAGCAAGTACTTGCTTTGTTGTTGAGTTGATTTAACTCACCAAAGCAAGAAGTAAAATCAGTGTCTAGCTAAGACAAAGGAAGTGGCTGGTGGGAGTAAGGTGAGTGACTACTTTCAGCAGCAACACATTAGGTTGCCTCACAGCCCATCTATGGAAATTCACCATAAATGATTCGCAAGAAGTGTTTACACATTACAGTGTTGCAAATTAATGCTCCCCACCCCAAATCAGTAAAAATCCTACTAATTGGATTTGATCTGAAGTAACTCCGTATTTGTTATTGTCTCTCAACAGCATTGCCAGTGAGATTTGAATACTCGCCTTCATAAAATACACTATTCTATCACAATGCTCAAAGAGCTACTCCAATTTTTAACACTTCTACAGGATTGCTGTATATACATTTCCGTGGAATGCAGAGTCAGCTATCAGACTGTTGCCCTGATATACTCCAGGCATAAGAGACATTGATCTAGAGTACCCAGAGAATAGTATACAATTGGTTTGATCAAAGCATGCCTTTAGAAGCTGTTCATTTAATCAAATACATGGCAAAGTACAACCACTTTACTCTTCAAAGTAGAAAACCGAACAACCAAATAAAAAACTCAACCAATCAAAAAACCCACCAAAACCCCCAAGTTCCTGAGGTGACAGTAACAGCAATCCAGTTTCAAATGATGGTCCATTAACTCCACAATATGTTTCAGGTGGGGTGATATGACTGATCTTTGTCCTGCCTGGTTCATGGAAGTCATAAATGTCTTCTGATTGAAAGAGCCAACCTCCTATTTCGGCTCTTTAGTCATAGAATACGTTGATCAACATTAAGAAAATCAGTCTTGAATATACTGATTGATATATACATACATATGCACTGAATATCCTTGTGCCCAGTATCAAAAATATACTTCCTGAACAAGTGAGACAACTCAAAAGTCACTTTCAATCTCATTTAGGTGCCACAAATATCTCACCTGACATAATTCAAAATTCTAAGCAGAAAAGAAGAAAAAATAATCAGCAATAGAGGTGCTGATGGTGCTAAAAGACAGAGAGATTTTTTGCTTGACTGGATTTCTCTGCACCATTAAGTATGGCTCAATGTCAAAAAGCAGGTTAAGACAGAGGAAAAAGAAAGGACAAAAATGCTACAAGTGATCTGAATCCATCTTAAGGGGATGCACTTACAACACAGAAAAGAAACTGCAGATTTATTATCAGCCTTCTCACCCATGAAGGCTCATAGAATCAATTTTCATTAAAGTTCCCTCTGTCAACATCAAGTCTTTTGAAGATAACATGATGGACACAGATGCCAATGTTATGCACTGGAAGTAAAGTATGAATCATCATGTCAAGGTTGATGACATCAGTTCTATTACTTGGATGATACCAGCTCAAGCATGAAGACAACCTGACTGAAAGCCACGAGGATGATCCGAAGGCTAGAACACCTCTCCTACGAGAAGAGGCTGAAAGAGTTGGGGCTGTTCAGCCTGGAGAAGAGAAGGCTCCAAGGACATCTTATTGCGGCCTTCCAGTACCTAAAGGGGGCCTACAGGAGAGCTGGGGAAGGACTTTTTACTAGGGCATGTAGTGACAGGACGAGGGGGAATGGCTTTAAACTGGAAGAGAGCAGGTTCAGATTAAACATTAGGAAGAAATTTTTCACTTTGAGGGTGGTGAGGCACTGGAAGAGGTTGCCCAGAGAAGCTGTTGAGGCCCCATTCCTGGAGTTGTTCAAGGCCAGGCTGGACGTGGCCTTGGGCAACCTGGTCTAGTGGGAGGTGTCCCTGTCTATGGCAGGGGGGTTGGAACTCTATGATCTTCAAGGTCCTTTCTAACGTAAACCATTCTATGATTCTATGAAATTAATCCAGGCTAGACAAGAAATACGCTGCTCTGAAAAGAAGTAGTTTAGAGAAACAGGAACTCTAGTCAAATTTGCACCAGGAAGTTTGGTGTAACCTGCTGTTCAGCAGTGCTCCTTAAGTTTCTATTGATATAATGATGTTTCCATATGAGATTTTCAGGAACACTTTCAAAAATCTGTAACAGAATAGAAAAATCCCACCTTCCCAAACAATGATCAGTCTCAGTTTATCATTAACTATTGGACAAACTATAACACTACTGCATATGTGGAGATGATACAATCAGTTCTCATTAAATCCTAAGCACACTTTACACACCACATCTTACAAAGCTGGTGGTCCGGGTTGAAAGCAATGCTGCACACTGATGAAGACTGCAACTGACCAGATAAACAACATTATGCACCGCAAACACAAAGCCCGTTTGCCTACTGGCCAATTCACAGCTACGGAAAAAACACTCAAACTGTAATAATTACCTTAAAAACCTCCACCTTCTTCTTTTGAAATGAAAAATAGAGTTGCTGTTACAGATATATTGCATAATGTATATATAATCTAACCAGTTCAAATACAAAACAGTATTGAATCTGAGCAGATCCTCGATTTTAGGAGAAGACCTTAATTCGAAAATTAAATTCTGTGAGCCACCTCCAATCTGTTTTTCAGTTCCTCTCCCTTACAACCTTCTGCTTTCCAGGCATGTGCTTATGTAATTCCACGCGAGAAGCTCCAACCAGCAAAAGGCAGATTTACTGAGGCTTTCAGGAGGTTGTGAAATAAATCATGTCCTAAAATGTGGCCCACAAATAAGACAGACTTTCCAGATCCTAATTCCCCAAAAATATCCTCATTGTGTATTTAGGCCACTATAGAGTCTACTCTTTAAATAAATAAATAAATCACTACTTTAACCAGAAAATAAAGAGAACTACATATTGTGATACGCCATCATAGTACTTGAAGACATAGATGGCAGCCATCAAAACAGAATATAGAGATAAGCAAGTACAACAAAAAGGTTTTAAAAGTCAGAATTAGATTTACAGGGTGAAGGTGCCAAGGCACGTTCACACACAAAACAAATGTAAAACAAAGTTTGAGGTAAGACATGAGCAAAACCAAGGTGAGGAAAAATATGGGTGGGAATGTAAGGAAGCAACAGAGGTACAATGAGAGCAGAATGGAATATTTAGAAGTATGTAATAAGCTATTCTCTGTCAGGGACTTTCAAAGAAAGATGACAGATTTTAGCTGTATTTAAAGTAGCTTCAATCAACAAAATTGTAGCAAAGACATGTAATTAAATATCCACCACAGCACAGACCATAGTTCTGGGAACAAAAGTATGAGTTTTGAAAACAAAAGATGATGCTGCAAACTTAATGAGGCTAAGAAAAAAAGGAATGAAGAAAAACATATTGTATGACAGAAAATATTACTTTCAGCAGAACAAGAAAAAAATTCAAAGAAACCACCTGGGAGGAGGTGGAATATATACATTCAGTTTTTAAATCAGCATCAGTTTGAACGGAGGCATTAAAAAAATAGAGAATAAGGTGTAGCTCTCTATGCAGGTCTATAGTTCAGGGAAGAAAAGGGAAGGGGGAGATGGATCCAGAGTTATGAAAACAACTGCAGTAACTGAACACACAGGATTCAGATAGATGAGAAAGATGCAGCTCAAGAATAAGAGAAAAGAGGGAAAAAGGTTACAAGAGGAAAACAGTAAAGAAAACAGTATCAGTAAATATTAAGTAACCAGCCTCTAACCTAGATTATCGCAACATTCAAATGTGAATACTTATAACTGCCGACAATGTTGCTATTCAGAAATCTGCTCTGTGTACTGTGCTTATTCTATGCATCTCAAATGCTCTATGAAATACTGAGAGCTACACAGCATTCAATTATAATGTGCATTCTCTGGAAGGTGTTACACCATATTCAACAAATCTCAGTACTCTGTCACACTGGCATCCAACTTTTTGCTTACTATTTTTGCATACTACTCTTTGGTATTAACCCATTCCCCTTTTAAACATCTTTCACCAAAGGGACTAGAGATACAAAAAAGACATGATGAATTACCCCTTAAAGATGATTACTTCTACAAAACAGCCCTGCATTAATCCTAGAGTGCTGGGGGTGAACAGATGCAGAAAACTGTCTTTCAATTCTGGAATGTAGTAAGTGTCAATAAAAGTCCGTTTTTGGACAGAAAATTAAAACACACTTCCAATAAATACTAATATATGCCAATATTTTTAAGTCTGCAAAAACAGTACAACTAACTAGAGACAAGTGGTCCTGGACACTGCCTGAGGGGGAGAAAAAAAAAAGGATCAGCTAAAAGCATTGGCAGAGTTACAAGTTCCTGACAATACAGGTATGAAACAAAATAACTGGAATAAATGGTACAGCCAGTTTTGCTGCCATCTGAGAATAAGAGAATTGCGGACTGCTGTATTAGCGCAAGCCTGCATCTGACACCCTGCAACCAGGCAGCAATTCTGTTAGTGATTTAAGTCTTCTCTGATAGATAAGAGCTGACTCTTTTGATATTCTGGCCACTGCTCTCACTATAGCCATTACAATAGAATATTTTATGTCAGAAAGGGCCTCTGGACATCATATGGTCCAACCTCTGCTCAATGCAATAGCAACTGAGATCTTGTTGCTCAGTGCCTTGCCCAGGCAAGTTTTGAATACTCCAAGGATGGAGGTGACACAACCTAATACCTAACTGGAATTTCCCATGTTGCAACGTTTATCCATTGCTTCTCATCTAAGAGGAGCTTGGCTCCACCTTTATACTCTCCCGTTAGGTAGGCGCAGACAGCATTAAGCTGTCTTAGCCATAGCCTTCTCTTCTTAAGGCTGAACAGTCCATTCTTGCGGCTTCTTGTGTATCAGGTGCTACAGGTCCTGACCACACTGCTCAACTCACTCCAATGTGTCACATCTCACTTGTACCAGTGAGCTCAAAGCCTGACATTCTCCACAAAGGCACCACAAACTAACCAGGCGGACGACAAACTCATTTAATCTCTTTACAGCTCAATTCCCTACAGAGCAGTAGAAAGTTAAACCTTAGTTAGCTATCTTTACTCACCTCTCCTCAAGACCTAGGGCCAAAAAAGGCAGCAATAGGGACATAATCCAAGTATTCACTATTAGAAAGAAGAACTCAGTCTAGACTGCCAGAACAAAACAGAATGAAACACAACATTCTAACTGTGCCTTCTACATACACAGAATTCCATTTCTACTCCTATATATAATGCAATTTTGCTGCACAGCATAACCACAGTCTTCTAACTGCAGTTCTCATAAAGTGAAAATAATTTTGAAATTTTTATCAGGTATTGAATATTTAGCACATGTACCAAACAGCTGCAAAGAGCTGCAAACGAAGTTCAAATATGTACATCTCTCCTGGTTCAGGTCAAAGATTCAATGTCTATACTTTTGTTGTCAATACAGTAAAGCACTGTATTAATCTTACAAGCAATACAGGAAAACTATCAGGATAAATGCTAAAAGAGAGAAAAGTAATATAGTCAATCCACTCTTAAGCCAGGTTCATGAGCCTTCAGAAACTCTTCACGGTTAGGAGCAAGATGTGGGATAAACTGTTCAGTAACTTCTTATAGACTATAATAACCTATAGTATAGGTTACCAAAACCTATGGCTGATGAGTAAAGTAAAAAAAGAAAACTAATTATTAGAAGTATCACAAATAAAGTAACAGCCAAACAGCATTACAGGTCCATGCCTCAGACTGATTTGTAAATGATACAATAAACCCCTTACAAATAAACAACTGTTTATTCAGTCAGCTAAAGCAGCACTTCTTAGTCTGTTAGCAATTTAAGAAAAGATTAAACAACATCCACTAAAGAATCCATGTGTTTTGAATCAGTAGAGTTAGACAACATGCAAGCACATGTTCCAAAAGTTTTGTTTTCCTACTGTGTTTCCATAAAGTCCTAGAACACTTGCAGAGTTAGTATGAGGAAAATATTTAAGACAGACAAGCAGGATGATCCACTCAATTATGTAGCAGTTACTCTGGTATCAGTCTGAGGGACCACAAAAGAAAAGCTGAATTCGACCAAGCCCAAAAAAGAAAAATATTTAACATCACTAAAAAGACTGCAAGTACAACTGCAAAAAAACCCCCATTACTTCACGGATACAACATGGTATTGTTACAACAGCACGATCTAGCAGTAAGGTACACATTAAATGGTACAGGACTGCCTGCCTACCTGAGAAATGAAGAACTACTATTATCAGCTAAAAGGAAATGGCTAAGACCCATTCCAGGTGCAATACTTCAATGTTTTTATTATCCTTGATTTAGAATGACATTAACAGTCTCTCTCAAGCTAAACCCACCACTCGCTGCTTCTCGATTACTACAGAAATAAATTAGATTAATTTGAGATAACCTGACCTTGACAAACCCTTTACTTACTAGTTTATCTTCTGATTTACAGCTAATTTCAAACAATTATCCTATAAAAAGAAAAAAAACCCACAAACTCGAAACTAATTGAAGTAGCTTCTCACCTAGGAAATGATTACTAAAGATCTTTAATCTCTGCTCTTGCTTTTATGTTGAAAGGATGAAAACGTAAAACATGGAAATGAGCAAGTGTCACTGTAGAAACACTGAAGTGAAATATTTCCACATCTGACCTATATGAAACATCTGATCACTCCTTCAAATTGAGTACTTAATTTCAATTTTATGAACTTCAACACTTTGTCTTCTTATTGCTCTTTACTGGTAATTGTAATATATGTCTCTGTTCTCTTGTATGGAAACCCCTCAAGTTTCAGCATACACCTAAGTCACCTCATCTCTGATGTACCAGCACAGAAGGAAAACATTTCTTCCAGAAAACTCGCTGGCTAGGAGGAAGCAGCAGTTAATACTACAGGTATCACACATGAATGTGAAAATACGAAAGTAATTTTTTTTTCTAATTTACTGAAAATTAATCCTACTGATCAGCTCCAAGAAGAAAATACCAACACAGTCTAAATTACATCAGGGAAGACAGACACAAACCAATCAAATATAAATGTTATGGGTCTCATCCCAGCTAGACAAAGCCTGGTTTTCAGTTACCTATTTGCAGAGACACAAAGCAAAACTACCATCTCTGCAGAAGGTTTCAAGAGATAGATGACAAAAGACAAAATCTTGGCTTTCTTCTTAAAGACAAAAAGCTAAAAAAAAATTCTGCAGCATGGCACACTACATTAAAATGAACCTAAAGAAGACATGACTACAAGAACAGAAGACAGAATTCCTCACAGATCATTTAACATCATGTGTTAAAAAATAAAAAACTGTTACCATTACGTTGTCATGGTTTAACCGCAGCCCCATGCAGCCACTCACTCACTTCCCCCAGTTGGGATGGGGGAGAGAACCAGAAGGGTAAAAGTGAGAAACTCATAGGTTGAGATAAAGACAGTTTAATAGGTAAAGCAAAAGCCATGCACGCAAGCAAAGCAAAACAAGGAATTTGTTCACTACTTCCCACCGGCAAGCAGGTGCTCAGCCATCTCCAGGAAAGCAGGGCTCTACCATGCACAACAATTACTTGGGAAGAAAAGCACCGTAACTCCAAACGTCCCCCCTTTCCTTCTTCTTCCCCCAGCTTTATATACTGAGCATGATGCGATATGGTATGGAACATCCCTTTGGTCAGTTGGGGTCAGCTGTCCCGGTTGTGTCTCCTCCCAACTTTGGGGCGGTGTGAGGAGCAGAAAAGGCCTTGACTCTGTGTAAACACTGCTCAGCAATAAGGAAAACATCCCTGTATTATCAACACTGTTTTCAGCACAAATCCCAAACATAGTCCCAGATGAGCTCCTATGAAGAAAATTAACTCTATCCCAGCCAAAACCAGCACATAGGCCTTCTAGGGTTTGGTTTTGGTTTTTCATTTGTTTCTGTTTTTTTTTCTTCTCCAAACAAAAGAAAAAAAAAGAACACTAAATCCTCTGTGAAAGACAAGGCTTCTGAAAACTTTTGATAATTCAGGAAGTAAACTAATCAAACAAGAAACAGCAGTTTAGATGAAGCAGTAAAACTAGAACTATTTTTTCTATAGCAATACGTAATGCTATATAGTTGATGCTAACTGGTCAGCTATATGAATCAAATTATATATGTTCTGCAAATTAATTTTCATTTAAGTTTTATGCTTAGAGGAGTAGGATGTCAAAACTACAGCTTACCTTAACTATTCTGTTTAGATTTCCTTACCAAACATCTCACTGAAGTATGCAGCAGATACTTAGAATCTGCATTTGTAACATTAAGGTTCTATGCATTAGTTACATTAAAAAAAAATTCGGATACTTATTTCATGAAATAAGATGAACTAACAATTTACTAAAAATCTAAAACAATAGCAAACCTTCATTCTAGGTACATTATTATCATCAACATGTGTACTGCATAAAAACTATGCCAGATAGTAAAAATTTTTAGAACCCCAGTCTAACGGAACAGCAAGTTCTTACATTCCTGGTACCTACTTTTTGACAAAATAAGTAATTTTCCTCATTTGTGAGGAAATAACCTCAACATGTATTTCACATCATCTTTTTATTATTTTTACATATAAATATTGCAGTGTAAAAGCAACTTCTGTCTGAGAAATACCTATAACCATGACTGTCATATCCTCACAAAATATGAGTATGCCATGAAACAAAAACGTGTTACACAGACAGTAATACCATTGTGTTTTCATCTCCGATGTCATTGTACTTACCTTGGAATACACCTTTATAGATTAAGTAGTTTACAAGAAATGTTTGATACAGTGCCAAGTTGCAAAGCATTCCTTCCCTGTTGTGTGCCCTTTGCAAACTGCAAGCCTATTATCGATCAACATGCTTTGCATATCAAAAATACTCACCATCCATCAATAATTTATTAAAATGATAACACCCCAAAATGCTGCACCATTTAAAAATAGTATGAATTCACATCTATATAAATATGAATTTGTTAGAGAACTTAAATATCAATTAAATATTGCTAAAAATGTTTCCTTTAAAAACTGAAGATATAAGGTACCAAAAGATATTGTAACACCAATTTTCAATAATCAGCTCTTTTTTGTCATACCTTAGTGCGCTGTGTGAATATTAATAAAGCCTCAATAAATTTTATCACTTTATTATGACTTAGACTCATTTTATTTACTCTATATTACTTTTTCTAAAACCTTTTTATCTTGCTCCCACTTGAAAAACGCTGTCATGTTTAAATATAAAAACTTCGGGATAATCGAAGTATTACTGACCATTTACAATAATTTCCATGATTCTTTTGAGACATGGAGAAGGATAACCATGAAAACTACAACAGAGTAACATAATTGGTATGGATAATAGACAATGAAGGAAGACAATATAGTTGCAGACCTTTTTTTTATATATATATATACACATAATTCAATATATTAACAATCCATGCACTACTGAAACATTTTAAATTATTTTTCAAACAATTAAAATTACTAAAATGTGAAACTGCACACTTTAACTTTTATAATTAATAGAATCTCTTATGAAAATGTTATTGCAGACATACATTAAATTGTAGAAATTTAGATTTGCACAATAGGCATAGAAAACCACAGAAAAATACTTCATTATATACCTGGAGTTTCAACTTTCATGGTATTCAGACTTTAAAGATGAAGTATTTTTTAGGGCCTCTTCAAAAACTGTCTATATGTAAAAAACCCATTTTGTTGGCTTAGGAATTTTCAAAATTCTGATGGCTATTATACCAAATTAGTAATAGAAAACCATGAAAATTCTTCTAGCTACGTACTCATGTTCTTGACAAAACTTCCTATTCAAGATTTACTCATTCAGTGTACAAGGAAATCAAATGTAGACTTGAAGATAGGTTATTTCAGCTAACAAGTTAGTAATAATGTTCACTTGTAAAAAACTTGAAAATAATAAAAACTGTTCCATTGAACTACTAAAACAACACTGAAGACAAATACGTTTTATTAATACAGCAAGCTATTAGAAAGCAAGCAAAGTGAAAACTTACAAATTCATCATTTTTTAAGAGAAAAAGGGCAGTAAATTAGTCAATCTCCATGCTGGCTCATTCTTTGATTTGTGCTAAACAGATTACATTGGCTGTGCCAAAATTACAAATGCAACATGGTTTTACAGAATTATGTCCACTACTTATACTGAATTGATGCACCCCAGCTGTGGACTGAGACTTGACATCCTAATGCTTTAATACTTCATTTTTATCGTAAGTGAAAGAAATTGACTTAGAAAGACATAGCTGTGAAATTTTGGGGTGTTAGTAACAAAATTTAGTGTTTTTTAGTTAGCACAAAAATAGTTGGTGTGCAGCCACTGTTGTAGTTTATATACTACCACTGAGAACAAACAAATAAAAAAAAAATAATTCAGGTTACACAGTTTAAGGCTGGTGAATACTGTATTGGCAGAATGTTGCTTCAGCTGCCAGATGAGCTTCTGAGACAAAAAGCTCCAAAACCCAGAAAACACAACCAAAAGCAGAAAATACATGCCAAAATTTTGCCAATTGGCAATACATGCCAAACAGAACAAAAGGACAATCCAGGGCATAATTTTTTTTCAAAAAAAATCTCATAAAAGATACGGAGACTAAATGGCAATCATTAAAAATGGTTATTACATAAATAACCTCTTCTGGGACTGTAATTCTCTTTTAAGAGATATCTAATATGACCTCTTTAAAAAAACTGCTCAACAGTTACTTGATATATGACACCACCATTGTCTTAGGTTTATGAAGGAAGACTCTGCTATATGTCATACTATATTAAATATTTTACTAAAATTCAAGTTATCACAACTGTAATAAATATAGTTTTAAAAAACATTTAATGTACAATTTTATTTACATGCAAGTCTGTTAAAGGAACAACCTCCAGAAGAAAATGGTCTTGAAATAGGCCTATTTAAAACAGAGAAGATCCACTACTTTATTGGAGGTGATGATGTGTTTTAGAAGGGCAAGCAACAGATTTTTATTTACTGACTGCAACTGTGTTATCAGCTACTGGAAATACGGAAAGAATTCCATGAGTCTGTATTGCCTCCCCACCTATGTCTTCGCTGCAGAGGTGGCCTTTGTGTGTTTTTGTGGGGAGGTACCACTGAATTCATGACAATAGGTATGGATATTTGATATTCATATCGTTCCAACATCTGAGCAATCTTCTCACGAGTGACCCCATGTTTATTCCTCCTATAAAAATAAAAATTTAAATAAATTGTCTGATATGTTTATATGTTTACAGTCTTTAAGAAAAAGAAAAAAAACCTCTACTTTCACAATTTTTCTTCTTGTCATATTTGAAATGTCACTTTTATTACACTGTATTCTCATTCTCTCAGTATTCAATTTGTATTAAGGTTTATTTTAACAATTCACCACTGTATGTATTAAATAACAGAAAACAATACAGTCTTTCTTCTTCATACAGAAATCTGATGTTATTCACCAAGACTACGTACCTAGATAATCCTGGAATGACTTTGCTTTCTATTTATTTATCAGATTTTACGTAGTATACTAGCTAACGAGTAGACAGATGAAAATATTATAGACTACCACTTATGAAAGCAATGTTCAAACTAGCATTAAAAAAAAAAAAAGAAACTACACGGTTTCAAGACTTAATGACAATATTTTCTCATCGATAAATCTCTCTATAATTATAAATAAGGAGCAATTTTAGTTTTGAACCAGAACAGCATGCTCATGATACCTTTATCTACTAGCTCTTACTGATACTTGCTGTAAGTTTAGAAATGTACCAAAATACATATACGGGAAGAGAGGCCAAAAGCATAGTCCTATTCCTGCAATGTTTAGTGAATAGCTACTGTCCTTGAGAACTTGGCCTATTAAGAACCTGAGACATTAGACATTACATTAGAATGTATCTATCTCCTTAGTATCTATGGAATAGGATCTTAAAATCCATGTTATCAGAAAATTTCAGTCTCTGCCAAAAAGAAAACCATGAAGCTCATGCACAAAATGAATGTCAGAGAATCACCAGCACTGTAACAGAAGTGAATCTAAAAGAACAGACATAAGACATAAAATGTTTTGATAGTGTAGACAAGAATTTATCATAACCCAATATATTATTATCACCAAGAAACCTTGTCCAAGCTATACTAATAGGGAATATATGCCTGCATCTTTGTGTTTTCGGCCAGGGACAGAAGAGGCATGGGCCTCCTTACCAACTTGCTCAGTTCTATAGAGGAGAAATCAATATTGGGAACAAACAGGCTATACTGGAAAGAGGACACAGAAATATTTTTAAAGACTGATTTCCTTTCCTCCCCCTCCGGAGTTTGTGCATATTATTACAACAAAGAAGTACATATCAAGTTGATGAAGGTTCAAAGCATACTGCAGGTAGCACATTAGTTTAACATTCAGAATGGAAGAAGAATTGGCCATCTCAGAAGTATTTAGAATTATGCTGGCTCCTTAAGGTGTATTTTATCAGCTTTCTTTCTGGGAAGAAAAGTCTTAAGTAGAGTATTTCCCTTATAGACACTCTTCCCTGAGACAACATCAGATACTAGAGTAATCATCACAAGCAGCTCACTGTTTAAATGCTACTGATTTCCACATTGTGCTAAAGAAGTCCAGGATCAGCATCATGTTGAACTTATCAGTTAACAAGTCTTAACAGTTTTGCTTTTATTCATGAATATGAACAAGGCTAACAGTACAGAAAAAAGCCAATCCTCTAGAAATATGGGGATTCTATAAAGCACTTGACTCTCATAACAGAAAAGAAAACTAAGAAGAGGAAGTCTAATCCTTTTATGCCAAATGGTGGAAGCATAAAGTTATTAAATATTTTCCGTATCTTAGTACTCCTAGAAAAAGACTACAGCTCAAGTGCTTTGGGCACTCATCCACAATTAAATGGTATAATCACTTTATAAATAAGCAAGTATTTTTCCTCAAAGAAAAAGGCAGGATAATAAAATCACCAACAGCAAAATCACATCAGGCATAGAAATTAATTTAAAAAAAGGAAACAAATCCCCTGTATAGTGTCATTTCATACTGGGATCTCCTATTCAGGCATGTTTTAACTCATCCCTTGGCTGCTTGGCTATGCTGAAAGAACATAAAGCCATCTATCCTTAACCAATACAGATGTACCAGCAAAAGCTCTTCACTCATCCTTTGGCAGTGTGGCTATGCTGAAAGAGCATAAAGCCATCTATACTTAACCAATACAGATGTACCAGAAAAAGCTCCTAACAGATAGTTATGCTCTGGAAGCTGGTTTTGCTTGGAAGAACGCAGAATCTATTGATAAAAGCAAAAGTTCAGTGACTATTAAATGCTTCTACACTGGAAGAATCTTACATACCAGTATACTGACAAAGTAATCCTGCACAGACATTGCTACTTAAAAGAATCAGCACAAGTTTGAAGAAGTCAGTACCAAATTGCAGTTTTATGATCATACTAAAGGAAAAAGGATCATATTAAACATTTCTGCATTTCAATTCTGTGTGAAGTTACACAGCAGGTACCTTTTTTAAATTAAAACAATATACATCCCAAAATATAGATTATACACAGGATACCTGTTATTCCCCAAAATATTAAATCAAATGTACACCTTTTTTAAAAAAAAAGTTCTGGTGCCCAACTGACCAGCTACTCAGAAAGCATACAAACATGAGAGAGGGTAATTTTTTCATCCAACACCGATTAAACACTTAAAAAAGAAAAAAACTTTTCTTCTACCAGTGATTTTGCCGCTCTTTTGTTCTCTCACCTGCAGTTTTCAAGACTTCCTAAAAATTATATCAAAGTACAAAATCCTTTATATAAAGATCTCAGTGCTATGCAAGAAGTATTGACCACTACCATAAAGCATATGCCTGTGGAGTCAAAGTGTTTTCACAAAAGTTATGTGCATAAAACTAAATTAAAAGCAAAACCACTCATGAGTGAGTCTAAAGATCATTTACATCTCACAGGACCACTGGAAGAAAATGACACCGACACCTATTTCACACTAAAACATGTCGCGTTCCTGACATCAAAAATTCACCCAGTGTTGACCTAGAGAGCCTTTTTCACAGATTTCTCAAATACACTAAGTGGTGGCAGAAACAACCCTATGAAAATAGCATCTATAAATCCACCCGACTTCTACAATATCTGCATATTTTATTGCTTGATAAAAGTTACTAACAATCTAGACAGCACCACTAAAAACAAATAAACAAGGAACATGTATCCAAAATACAAGGAGAGTCTTTTGCTAATTAAAGTAGGAGCTAGTGTATTTTTCATTCCAACTACCAGAAACAAAGAGTCTTAAGTGACAGTATGTAGGAGGGAATTAGAATGTATGACTCCAGAGAACTAATAAAATTACCCAAATTTATTATCAGCATAGTATTTGCCCAGGTTCTGCACAAAATGTTGAGCTCAAAATTTGTAAGGGGAATCCCAAAACTACCATAACATCTCTATCATTATCTATTTCCCAAACACACAAATATGGAAAAAACAAATCCTTTAAAAATTCAGCCCTCTTCCCAAGCAATTGAAAACCAAAATGAAACCTCATATCACCAACTAAACTCTCAAAAAATAAAGTTTCCAGACAATGGGCCTCTATTCAAATATTTAAAGCAAATGGAGCTGCTGAAAAATTTCTAGGAAGCTAAGAACTGGCAGCAGCACTTCACAGTTCACGGGTTTTCCTTTGGTTTTGGGAAAGATACAAACTTAACTTCTACAATTAATGATTGGACAATAAAATTCAATGGTAACAACACTTCACGTTTTTTTTATCCCGTTACCTGTTAAGACCCTGTGAAAACATGAATTTCCCTGGAAAATGAGTCTGTCTTGTGTAACGGAAATCTCACACTGAAAACCTTAGAAATGCCTGATTACAAAGACAGTTTCCTAACTTGGCTGTGCTGCACCCCGAACTAGACAAACGTATTAGAATTCACCCTAAAGAGAGAGGACTCCATCTCTAAATATAAGTTAGTGGTAGCTTAGGAGCAAAAGGTGAAAATTTTAAAAGATTTATAAACACAGTAAAGTCCAAGTCAGTAATGTAAGTATTATACACACATACTTCATGCATTGTAGGGGCTACTTTACAAAGCAGAAACAATTATAAGCCAAGTCAGTTGGAAGCATATAAAATTTCAATCATTAAGAGAACTCTTTGTGATCAACCATGAAAATATTACGTTACTTTTCAAATGATGAAATATCCCTAAGTTGTTTTGATACCTCATAGATTCCTAAAGCAGATACATCTGAGACAAGCGACGTTAACCAGGAATAATAAGCAGCTTCCCAGGCACTCTCACAACCCAGAAGTCCAATGACTTATGTCCAACAGTACTCTAAGTCAGATCCTCAAAGATTGGGGACAATTTCACAAAATCTTGCAATATAAATCTAAAATATAAGCTTTCTTTTTAACCTTTACTGATTAGTAAAGGACTGCTGTTCTTTGACACCGAGACATCTATAAAAGTAGACAAACCAAAGCACTTATATTGATTCACATGCTCCTTGCAAAATGTGTAATTTCTTTTTGTCTTCTCCCTATTTCTTACAGTCAGTGTTTTGCAGCAACAAATTTCTCAGAATAATTATTCATTATAATAGCAGCAATTCTTACAGGTGTCAAACATTTTTCTATTCATGTCCAAAAAAATTTTAGTATCGACTTTTGGGGCCAACAAGATAGTGCCTCTATTTATTTGTCTGTTTATCCATAACGCTTCCATTTAAGGGTGTATCTCAAAATGCCTATTTAAATAAAAATCATTTTATACTAGTAGTTAAGTATTTAAAGAAATAAGATACTGAATAAAATATAACATACTACATATTTATGTGTGCATATTTATTGGTCTATCTACCTCTCTATATAACGTACAATGATTTCTGTAATATAAACCTTACTTTTCTAATTCTTCAGGATCAAACTTCCACCAAGTATTGGGCTCATGGAACTCCACTCTGTATCCCTTTTCTAGAGCCTGCAGCAAGCAAAGAAAAACGTGTGATATGTCTATCATTATTACATAAAATGTAACAAAAAGTTTATAGATCAGTCTAAAAGATGTAGCTGACTCTGTGGTGGTAGCATGCTGAATTTCACTTACCCCCAACCCATCTTAGCTTTCATTCCAGGCTAAGCAGATTAGATCAAGTCAATCCTTAAACTGGTCTGAACTATTGCCATACCAATTTCTGTTCGTATCAATAAGCAGTCTGTCTTTAGAAACTTGAGTTAGGAAAAAGTTTCTGGACAAAACAAACCAACTTATCACATGTGAAGGTAAGTTTGCAAAGTTGTAACAGATGATATAATCACACAACAAAACCTACCACTTCCACATATGGCTTCATTTCCCAGGCTTGAGTATTAGTGTTGTCTATTATAACTGGAGATCTTCCCTGCTCCATTGCTTGCTTTGCTGCAATGAAAAATAGCACAAGTTAATAAACATCTACGTAACTCAAACAAAATGGTAAATGTAAAGAAACCGTTTCAGATGGTTTTTGCACTAATCTAGTCTGACTGAAACACAATGTTCTAAGAAAAGGAATAAAAGCACTGAAAGGTAGAGACGGGAATGGAAAGAAGTAGACGCAAAAAGGTAAGAAAAAAATAAGTGAAGGGCATAAAAACAAACAGGTGGTGGTGAATTGATGCAAAGGGGTAAATGGGAAGTGTAGAAGTTATCGCAACACAACAGAACTGCTCATAGTCTGTGGCCTGCTCAGTATAGAGATCCCGGCATGGAACCATATCCTGGTTCCAGCTTTGCCAGCCCTGTTGGATAAGACATGCTACGAAATAGGTGATTTTCAAAGAAAGACATCACATATCCGAAACATTTCTGAGATCCATTAAAAAAAAAATTAAAAAATTACAACCATGTTGTCTCTGAACAGCGTTCCAACTCGCTGGTCAATTTCTACCAAATCCAAAAGAGGGCAGAAGCTTCAGGAATAATAAGCTGCTTCAAATTCTACAAACCAGCAACTGGTAAGAAGGCACATCCAAAATAGCATCTTCATTAATGGAAAGACAGACAGAGCACAGCCATGATGCAGTTTGTTTGGCAGGACACTTATGCAGTAGCACGCTTTTAACTTTGGACCAGCAAGATATATACCACTTCTTACCCAGCAGAAGCATCCTAGAGATTACAACACAAAACTAAGATTTGTTGGAGGAATTTAGGGGACAAAACATGCAAATCTGTTGGATACCTGAGATTTATCACCTCCACAGCACAGAAAACACTTTAATGTTACCTTAATGCCTAAAATAGTATCTCTTCATAAGCCCAAGACTGCTGTAGTCTTGATAAATTAATTAAGCATCTATCTTATGCCTAAACCTAACTTTGATCTTGAGATCAGGTATTCTTCTAAATCCCTTACACAATTAGTCCAGAAAGCATTCTCGGAAGATTCCTAACTCACATTACTACCATTTGTCCCTAAAAAAAAACCAACGTTGCACAACCACTTTTTTGAGCACATTTAGAAAGCATGATTATGACATTCAGCTTCTACATAATGCTACAGAGGAGACTTACCCAAGGAAGTGAAGAATTCAAGTTCTACACCCTTATCAGCTTGATATCCACCACCATTTTACAAACCGGGACAGCAGTTAGGCTATTCTTACCAGAAATTCAGCTGTTTTTACCAGAAGTTCAGAAGGAACTCCTGCAGAGAGGGTACTTGAGTATCCCACTTTTGGGACAAATGGGCTACCTTAATTTTCATTGTTTTAACTTCCTTCACCTTTTTATTTTGAAAGCAAGACCTTTCTTTGCAGAAAATGTCACAACTTTTACATCTTTAGAAAAGAACTACTTTGTGCATGAATTAGTAAATGAGTTTTTTTTGCAGCGTGAAACTAAGCCAGATGGAGAAGCAGATTTCCAACTTAGGATTGAGTATCAGATTCATGAAAAAAACTCCTCACCTCTGCCTACAACTACTCTAAAGAATCTTACAATTGAAAGTAAGACCTTTCTAAAATCTATTCCTCAGCTTCTTTGTGCCTCAGTTCGTTAGTAAACACATAACAATAATTCCTTATCTATTTTACAGAAGCATTGTGAAGATGAATTCCATTTAAAAAAAAAAAATCAACTGCTCTGATGCTACACATTGAAGCCAAGAAAAAAAAAATTCTTTAGTTAGTTCTGAACAGTACTAGCAATGTGAGCCACAAACACAACAATAATTTCACATTTCAAAATTCTTGCAATAAAAGAGCAAGGATTCAGTCCTTCTTTTAAAAGACATAGAAAGAGTACAAAAGGAAAAAAAAAAAGCATTATGTTTGCAAAGCAAAACTCTGAACCTTAGGAAATACCTGAATTAAGGCTGGGTGTGTAGCACTTATAGGGCATATGCATTACCATACTGTCCTGAAATACGCATTTGTGCACTATTTCTTCCCATATACTCCTACCTCTTTCAGCATATGTGACGGACTTACTCTGTAGTTGAATTGGGGCTATATATCAGATCATCAGCGTGACCCAAGCACTCCTCTTTTTTTTTCTTAAGTAATTGTGAGATAAATAACAAGTAAGTCAGGATGACTGCAAAGGGAGAAGGATCCTCTTTTGGTGAATGTTCTTGAACATCGTCCCACCTCTTTCCAAGTAGCCGCTACTTTGCATGATCTTCATTTTCTGGCTGCCCAATTTCAAAAGCTACAGGTATCATTTAGAGAAGTGATATGAACTCATCTGAATATGAAGACAGTGAAAATTTATTCTGAATATATGAAGTTTAATTACTACTACATACCCTGAAGAAAATATCTAAATTGCTAAGTTTGGCATCTAAAATACAAAGATGTTTTTAGCAACTCTGCCTTAGCTTGCCAATGAAAAATTCAGAATATAATACCACTCATGCTCACAGGAAAGTTACGATGATGAACTAGATGAAAGAACTGAAATATCTGAAGATCAAAATACTAAAATAACACCCCTATAAAACAGCTTCCAGGAGAATTAATAAAGTTGCATTAAACAAAGTTAAAGTTCTCTGAAGTTCTCATTTCATATATTTCAAGGATCCATGCTCAAATGAAACCAAAAGCTTCTGAAGAATTTCAAGTCAGAGAGCTCTATTTAGTCAAAGCAGGAGGTAAGAACTGAGGACAACTTCAATCCAAAGCTATTCTGGCACATGTTTCGCAGTGGGGATATTCTACACACCATGGCACAGCTGTTGTTATCAAAAATCACCAAATAACTACATTATATACTGTTCTGGTTATCAAAAACACTGTGTAACTAAGTGATACAGAACTTAAGAGATCTTAAGGTCTTGTCAGAAACAGCCAGAAGCCATTAACAAGTGAGAATTGTTTGGTGGTCTTACAATTGTCAAGTGTTGAGCCCTCTCATCCATAAACTACTACGTTATCAACTCTTCTGTTCCTAGTGAGGACTTAATCTAAAGTATTTATTATTGATGTACTCCAGCCTCAAAAGTGCTCTTTATAACTGATATGCTAATGATTACTCTAAAAAATTCCTTCACTGTTCAGACTGAAACGTTCCCCAATGTATCATAAATTTTGCATTAGGGTGAGAAGAGGAGGAAAGGGGATAATATTTCTTTTTCTTGGCCCTCTGTTTCTTTTGATGCAAAGAAGTCATCCTCTAGACAGGAAGGAAGCTTCTGCTTGAGACACTGCAGCACAGACAGTAATCTGTGTGCACACGCAATGGGGTTGCTCAGTTTGTCCACTCCTTGGAGCAGATAATGAGATTCTTAGAAGACTGCTACAGAAAGAGCAAGAATCTGTCTGCTACCCTTCTTATCCCAGGTATCTACTTCCTTACCAATTAAACCCAACCTTTGGACACTGCTAGGTATTAAGAAAGACGACTTACTAAGGCTGTTAATCTACACAAGTGAACTAAAATCTTCCTCAGAAAAGCTCTTCCATAAATTTTTGATGAACCTCAGATCAGGAAAGATACTGGAAAAAACAGGATACTCTGCTGTTGCCAGCATTAAAGAGGTTCAATTCTGCCATCAAGATACTAGTACCAAACAAAACAAATCAGCAGGTCATAGCACAAAGAAGAGAGATTTTCTATTTTGAATTCTGAACCTTCTAGAAGCTCAAAATTTAATGTGTGTGTATATATACATTAGTTAAAATATAAAGAATACATTAAATATATACTTCTATACACCTTATACTAAAAATATATATACTCCTTTTCATATAGACTATTAACACATATATTCACATTATGCTATACTTCTGTTTTCAAAATATAAGCATAATTAATAGGATTCATCTTATGCATTCAAACCTCTCTTCTGGTTCCAGTCATGGGCATCGCCAAGCTGAGCAGCATTATATGTATATCCATCTTGTTGACGAAAATAATCATCGGTGCTGAATACAATGCCATCACGACTTTGACCAAGCAGAATACTGTTAAACAAAGGAAAAACGCAAAAATACTTTAACTCTTATTTTTCAGATAGAAAAAAAAGACATAGAAAAACAGAATATAGCTAAAATAAATTTAAATGTGCCGTATCTCTGAACTTCTTGCAAGCTTAACAGGTTTATAAAAGTACGCTTAAATGTATTACCAATAATTCTAATACCAATTAAAGCAATATATTTTCCCCTTTCTACTATTTCTGCATTTGTTGTTCCTTCTCCTCCACCCCAAGAGATGTTTGTACCCGTCTAATTTATGGCTATATTGCAGTAGCTTCTAATACCTTATAATAATTTAAATGTATTTACTAACATTTTCTGTATCAATTCTAATTTTGAACTGTCTCCAGAAACCAATCTGATCATGAGGAATTTGGACGCATAAATGAACTGGATGTTTAAATCCTTTTTCAGCACCTTAAACTCCTGACATGCCCTCTCCTGACTTTTGCTTGTGCTGCTTGCACATACAATGCGGGTCAAATAGGACAGCAAAAGAAAACTACTAATGTTTACAGCAATTTCCCCATTTTCAGAAAAAAGTAAATGATCACAATAAACTTTCAAGATTGTCCTACTAATGAAGGTCAGGATTACAGAAGAGTGTCCATATTCCTTCAAGATCCTATACTCTTCTATTCCAGTTCTATGTCTTCTCCCCCAATCCTAGTGACACAGTCTTACTTGCCTCTGTTTTCTCATCAACTCTGGCACTCACTGGATTTATAAGTCATTGGAATTCATATTCAGAAGAAAGCAATCCTTTTCTCTTTTTTTTTTTTTCTGGGTTACTTTTCTGAAACTTTAGCAGTTGAGCTTGTTCAAGAAAAGGCACCAAAAGGTGATACATTAAAAGTGATTATCAATGGAGACCTCCCCTGGTTGAGCAGCAGTAAGCTGCTATATGGGTTACCACATCTTGATACCACATCTTGAAGAACTGTAGTTTAATAGATGACAAAAAATTTAAGATAGGATTTTTTCATATCTCATTTTTTATCAGGGAATTATATTGGTTTTCCCTATCATTCTTACTTTAGTGCTAACAGGGTGACAGGAAAGCCATGCATTTTACTTCACATAAGGAGAAAAACAATCACTTCTCAAATCACTTAAACCACTTGATTAGAGTGTTTTAGCTTGGTTTCATAAGGCAATACCATTACATGGTGACTTCTGGACATACAGACCAATTTCAACAAACTCTGACAGAATATTCTCTCAAAAATACTATGAATTTTTATGGGGGGAAAACAGACAAACCAAAGCAAAGCAAATTTGTAAACAAATGGACTAAATGCAGAGATTTGCAATGCAAATTTCACATTTACCCAGTCTTTTAGACCCCTAATTTCCAAGCAACATAGATATTTTACTGGCTAGAAGTTTACTTCATTTGTGGGTCAGAATAACCTGCATTACATTCTGCTTCTTTCACAGCTAACATTAGAGATTACGGGAAAAATTTAAGTACACTTCAGCAAACAATAAAAGACACTCTGGCGAAGCCAACGAGGGTAAAAAAGGGAACTCAGAGGGACACAGTTGCAATGTTCACTGTTAACATATTTATTTTTACTCTATGCTGTAGTATTTTACATTAATGATAATATGTTTATTGACTGCAGAAGTCATTGTAATAGGTGATGCAGGAATACTACAAAAACCTATTAAGCATTTCTAGAATTCTCTGTTTGTGTTGTCATGAAATGCCACAGTCAAAGCTTCTAGAAGCATCATAAAGCTCATTTTTGCTTTTAACGAAAATTAATCCTAAATGTTGCCCAGGCATGCCAATAAATACCTGTGAGTCAGAGAAACTGATTAGAGCAAAGTTAGAGGGAATCATTAACTGCACGTTGATCAGTAACATCAGAATCTCTGTCAAATTAAATCTACATTAATCCGTCCCAATGAGCAACCCCCATTCTGCCAAATGTAAACTTTATTTTCAGAAAGTCCTTGGAAATTGGGGTTTAAAGAAAAACCTTGTAAAACTGAGACAACAGTACAGTCCTGTTTAAAGTCTGATCTACTGACTAAGTGTGATTACAAAACCTCCTTGTCTGTTTTTGTTTTCTATAGCATATTTAAAATTGAAAATACAAAACAGGCAGTTAGTGCCACAGAGCATTTATAGCCCACTGCAACACTCATATCACTGTCCTATGGAAATTCAGGCAACTGTTCCAGCTCAGAAATAGGCAATGTACCCAAAGGCCACAAAAACCAAACTGCACTAGCAATATGTGGGATGCAGTACTGCTGAGGTGGCAGGAACACAAAAGAACTGGCAAAATCCCAAATAATGTAGGGGAATAAATGTATATTAGTTCTAAGTTACCAAGCTTTCCTGTAAGTATCTGCAGGAAGAGCTACTTAAGTTTAATTTCTACACGAGTAATTTGCTATGTTTTGCTACCTGTCACCAACAACAGACCTGTTATGGATCACAGTTTAAAGACCGGGACATTTATTGTCCCACAACTATGTTGTTGATTATTTTTGCTTTTAAAATACAGATATCTGTAACAACAAAATTCAGATTACTGAGGACCAGAAGAAACTACCAATGATGCAACTACCAAGTGACATGATCAAAGCTGCATACGAGGTGTTTTTATCCTTCTTGCTCTTTCTCCTTTTTCCAGAGTATTAAGGTTACCTCAGGATAAATAGCAATGCTATTTCAGAAAGCAGAGCATGATAAACCAAAAGTACAGCCACTTTTATTGGACGTTGTTCAGTAATTATTTTTGTTACAGCCTACATCTTTTAATGGGATATGTATTACACTTGTTTAGGAAAACGCAGAAGGATTTAAAGCCTATTTTTGTTCTAAGTAGATAAAATGGCACAAAGAAATCATACACCTCAAGCAACAGCATTTTTTCATATCTATTCCTCTCTTGTATAAAACAATTAACAGGAATTTATATTCATTACGTTACTTGGCCATGACTTCACACATGGCCCAATTTTCCTACTTACAGTATGCTACATTTGCCAATTAATAATGCTAGAAAAACTGGATCCACCTTCCACACTCACTTTGTGTACTGCATGTATATACACACATTTTAAAGGGTAAGGACCATCTGCCTTAATAAAAGAGATAGCAAATAACTGGGATTCTTCTATCAGATGAGTAGACAGACACACCCCTACAGCTCCTAGGAGCCTCTACATCAGGTTTCTGTAGGAATATATACGAACTGATGAATCAACACTAATGGGACTAACGGGGCATTCATTTTTATTTTCATTTCTAGGAACTGACTCTGTTTGCTCAGTGGTCTGGAGAATAATTCACTTACTCAAATTCTTCTGTTGCATCTTCCAAACTTCATTAGTTGTAGCAATAAAGAAACACAATGACAAGGGTTTGGGAATCTTGCAAACCCATCAACAAAGTTTATTCTCGAAATATTTTGTTATTGTTCCTTGAAGATCAAAATACACAATTTATTTATGAACCTATGTAACTGATGTAACAGTTTTAATACATTAAACTGTGTTTGCAAGAATAATCCTAAAACTACAGAATTTGGGAAAGCAAAGTGACTACCAAAGAGGCAAGAGTAACAGAACCCTTACCCTATACACAAGCTATCACAAAGTAAAGAGTTTATAAACTGAAACTTCAATTATTACAGCAATGACCATAGCCTGTTTCTAAATTGTGAAATTGAATAACAAAACATATTTTAAAAGCCTGACAACTACCTCTTTCAGAATTCAGAGTATTTAAACTTGTACAATTTAAAACAAAAATGTACTTGTCAATGTCATATGGAATAATTCACATATTTCTAACATGTATTTGGAAATAAAATTTATCCCAGGCTCATGAACTAGGAAACAGAAACAACAAAAAGCACCTATATGCAGAAAAAGCATCATTACTATCTAAACCCACAAAGAGATGGCAGTCTACTTTTGAGAGATGGAGAAAGAAAAAAGATAAATACATTTCTAATAAGAGAGTCAAATTACAGATCAGTCAGTATCAACATGTGCACATGCCTGAAATGAGTAGCAGTATTATCCAACTGCTGTAATCCAGCTTTTTCACCCTAAACCTTCCCTGCAACTGAACACCTGCCTTTTGAACATAGTAGGACAGTGAAATTAAAGCAGCTATAAAAACTAAGGTAGCTCACCTAAATTTTCCAGACATGCTATCTGATCTAAGAGAAGATGTAAGCTGGGCATACAAAACTCATTTTGAAACCAAAATGCTCACCTTAACTAGTCAGCAAACCAATACACATTTTTTCCACTGCATGCACACACACACACAAATCCTGTCTTAATTTTTCTTCAAAA
The DNA here is from genome assembly GCF_965231255.1 of Vanellus vanellus. Classification (NCBI taxonomy): domain Eukaryota; kingdom Metazoa; phylum Chordata; class Aves; order Charadriiformes; family Charadriidae; genus Vanellus; species Vanellus vanellus. The sequence continues at coordinate 197,576,053 of NC_138905.1, read as the reverse complement.
CTCAAATTGTCTCCCAACCTGCATTCTGGTTAGCCTAATTTGATAGATTATTTTATCACAAAGAAGATCTCTTAGAATCTAATAATTCACCCATTTAAAATAACTAACATCAGAGATGAGGAAAAAAATAGATAACTAAATATAATTTTTAAATCTGCAGTATTACTAAGCTATGTAAATGATACTTTAAAAGCATTGCTTGTATCACTGTTTAAAGTAGTACCTAATTAGACACAACAGCACATAACTGTTTCTACATTCAGTTATAAATGCTAACTCTTTAACTCTTCCATTCAGAACACTGACCTCTCAGGAAGAAGGGCCCCACATAAAGACAACTGTCTTTATATATTCCTGACAATGGAATTAATTCAAAATGTACTTCTTAAATGATACCAATATTTGGTTTTTCAACCTCATTAAGCTCCTTTTTATGCAAATTCCTATTCGGACATTTATGGAAGAATGGAAAATTGCAACTGCTGCCAAGTTCAGTAGCAAAATATCCTAATAATCCAAGTCTGTTTTCTTGTAATTTTCCCCAGCATTATAAAATCACATTATCACCTACTTCCAATTGTAGCAGACTTTTGTTACTTGGGCTAAAGTTATCATTGCTGGGTATCTGTCTGGCCAAACTGTTTCAGAAAATTTCTAACTAAGCAGCCAATCACTTCCAAACCCAGGGAATAAATACAATATTTTTATACCACGTTTTGTTATCCCAAGCTTTTCTCTGAGAAGCTTTAGATTGAGGAAGTGAAATCTGGCAAAGTGCATGCATTTGTTTTTTCTGCAAAATTTTTTTGTAAATCTGTCCAAGCTGTAGGACTTGAAAATGCCATGTGCACAGAAAATAATAGCAAAAAGTACTCATTTTTGCTCAAAGTAGAACAGAAAATGCAAAGATTCTCACTGCAGTAAGCCCATTCCCAAAGAGAGCATTCTTGTAGCGCCAGGAAACTGACTCAGTACCAATACTGCACTGTAAGAAAACATTTCTCCCAACACAATCTTAAGAATGGCAAGAGAAGGAACAAAATTTGCCTAAAATAGGAAAGACGTGAGAAGCATAGTGGTACAAACACTGGAACAAGCAACTTGGTAGCGGTAGCAGAACTAGGAAATAAGGACAAGGCAAAGGATGAAGTGCCAGGTTGAAATTGGTACAATGAAGCTGGGAATAAGATAATACCACCGACTGAAACAGGAACAAGATGAATCTGGGAGGAAAGCTGGGGGAGAAAGAACTGAGAAATCCACTCAGACGTGGAGCTAGTAAGCACAGACCAAAAGCCACGGTTGGACAGGAATAGGAAAACAAAACTGGAAATAGATGGATAAAGAGACTGGAACTTGCCTTGGAAGGCTGGGATTGTCTAGGTCAGGTGAATGCAGGGAACAAATCGAGATGAAGGGAGCTCCCCAATGACAAGAAAACTGCTAATGTTATGCTCGTATTTAAGGCAAGTAAAGAAAAGGACCCAAGGAACCGAAGGCTGCTCAACCTCAGTTCCTGGAAAGACAATGGAGTGCATCCTCTTGGAATCTATTTCCAAACATGCGAAGGAAATGAAGGTAATGGGGAAGAGTCAATATGGGTTTTCAACAGACAAATCATTCTTTACTGACCAGAATGCACTCTGAGGAAATAACTGCCTTTGTGGATGAGGGTAGAGTGATAAATGTAGCATACTTTGAAATTATCAAGGCTTCTAACCACACCTCCCAGTCAGTAACAAGCAGAGTAGTTTCTTACTAGGAGGGTAGTACTGCACCAGAAAAGTTTGGAGAGGCCATGGAATCTCTACTTGTAGTTTTCTCAATATCAGGCTAGACAAACACACAGCTGATCTGATCCAACAATGGTGACAGACCTGCTCCAAGCAGAACAGTAGACTAGTTGACCTCTAGAAGCCTCTTCCAAAAACATGCCTGTGATTCCAAGCAGTTGGGACAGAAGAATCAAAATAAAACACAGACTTCAGCGGAAGATCCAGGACAGATATGTCAAGTTTGGGAGCAGGAGGAAAAGTGCCTGTACTTACAAACCTTCACTTTGCACAAAACGTAGATAGAAAGTCAAGATTCCCGTGTCTCACTACTGCTCTGCTGTCATTTCATACTTGAGAAACCCACTTGCAAGATGCATCTCCTTCCCTTCTAGTGCTGATATACACAAATGATGTCAATTTTCTGCTTTTCCTACACAGTCGTTTTGCTAGCACAAGTGGTAGAGGTTTGTCTGCAGGTGCTAAAGATGCCAAGCCTGCAAAGACATCTGTGGGTACTAATATGACATCAGAAGACTATTTGCTGTCCTAGTCTACACTGCAGAAGTCTATGATGATACACACACAAACACAGTCAACTTTATTATGAATAAGACTTAATTAATAATACATATATTTTCCTCATAAGCAGATGTTAATTCTGAGTTCCCTCACCACCACCACCAGGTACCTGAGACATGATTTCACGGGAATCAACAATTACAACCAAGCTTTGAACGTATGAAACTGCATATAACTGAATACACCGAAAAACAAGTCCCACACAGTTCAAATTCTGCACCCAAATTTGGTGACTATTCTTGACTTTGACCTCACAGTACCCACTTTCCCATCTCTTAAATGAAATTAATAATTGATCTCACTAGAAAGAGATGAAAGAAGCAAGAATATGTGTTCATAAAACCCATACGTTATTTAGAATTTTTCAGATAATATAAATAAAATATTTGGAGAAAAATTCAAAGACAATTCAGCAAAGCATGGAAACTAAAATATTCTTTTCTATTAGAAAAGATATAACTTCACATTAAGTATTGTCCAATTCCCACAATGAACAAGGCAACATCTTTTTCAACAGGGTTATTTAGTTTTGGTTTTTTTTAAAATATTATATTTTGCTTTCATGTATTAAAGAAATTGTTGTCATAATACTCACACAGGCTCATGTAGCTTCAGAAATGCAGGTTTGCAAAATAGAGCACTCGGTAACTAGAAAATGTTGTAGTTAAAATTATACAAATACATAAGCTAGAAATTTCTAATAGGTATTTTTCTATGATATGGAGATCATGGTCTCAGAGAAAAGAAACTAAACAGCAAGGTTACTCCTTTATACATTAAACAAGGAAGAACATAATCACTGTATTTATTTAATAGACTCTTAGCATACAACAGAAGATAACCACAGAAGTGATATACAATTTCTGGATGAAGCTCAATCAGTAAGTACTGATACAGTAACTTTTTTTTTGTATGCAAAAGAAACCCTGTTTTCACTTACTACAGATAGTGTCTGTGCTCTATGTCAACTTCTGAGCTTTTTAAACTAGGCCAAAAAAAAAAGTGAAAATCCAAGTTGGAGGTAGTACCTGCTTTTAACCCTATCAGACTTCAACAAGTATATTTTTAAGGGAATACAATACTTTTCTTGTGTGTTGTTCACAAATGAACAGAAGTTGACAGACTATAGTATGAAAAAAAGAAAATGAGATTATGCTCAGTTTCATCAACCCACTGAAAACAAAAATTAAGTATTTTCAGCATAGCAAAATTCTTCTAATGGTCTGAAGATTTTTGCATGGGCACAAAAAAGTACTTCTGGTTCAGTCAAATTAATGCTGTTAGATTTGACCATTTTTTTTTAAAATGAAGAAACAAGAATTAAAAAAGAGGCAGACCATCACATACTAATACACCTGAAAGTTTCAGAATAAAAGATTATGCAATTTAATGGATACAGAACATTTTAAATTTCACACAAAACAGCTCCTGTTCATCAAAACGCTAAAGACAAACAAACCAAGCAAATGTTTTTAATATTTACTGTCATTTGTCCTCATTAACTAAAAATTACTGTATTTTAATAGCCTAATTTACAAATACTGGTTTGCCAAGTGCTAACAGATTTTTTTTTTTAAATTCTTAAAAATTTTTATTTGAATAAGCTTCTCAAGCTTCAAGTCTTTACTTACCGAGAAAGTGTTGATTTCCCTGAACCAGGTAGGCCTCTTAAGATTAGGAGCAACTTCTGTGAACAATTGAATCTTTCTTCAGCTAACTGCAAGGAAGAAAAGCTGTGCATTTCTTCTGTATTGTCAGCGTTCGCATCCTTCCAACATTCTTCTCTGGTTTCACAGAAACCATTATTTTGGCGTCCGTTCTGGTCATTATTTCCATTTCTGAAGACCTGAGTAGTATGGAAATCTCTATGACCAGCACAGTTGGTACTTTGATCAAGCAATGGAACATGACTGTTGATGTCAGTATTTCCATGGTAACCATGATAATTTTTGTAAGCAAGTTCACCATTGTGAGAAGGGAAAGCATTTGTTTTTTGTGGTGGGGAATTAAGTATCTGAAAATGCGATTGGTGGTTGAACCTAGGAGCAAGAGGTCCCTGAGGTACTACGAAGGACTCTGTTGAGTGCCAAGCGGGTCTGAATTCAGGCACTGAGTAGTTCCAATATTTAGAATCTACTTGTCCAGTAAAGGTATTTTCAGTTTTCCAGCCACTTGTTTCCACAACAAACGGCTGTTCATCGCTTGTTTTCTCACTGTTCTGTTCCCCAAAGAAACACTGTCCATTCTCATAAAATGGTTGTGGGCTGCCCAGCGATACACGTTGGTAATCCTCTTGTGAGGTTTGAGTACAGTTATATGGAGAATATTGTTCCTGAGTAGTTTCAGTTTCTTTTTCCTGAAAATTAGTATCTAAATTTTCATTTTCCAGCTGGTGAATTTCTTTATAGAACTGGTCCAGTTCATCATCTATTTCTGGTACAGCAGAAGAAATAGTTTGCAACTTCTTTGCTTCCTTTCTTTTAGCTCTGTTTTCATGCAATTCTTTCCGATCTTCCCCACTGCTTCTACATTCATCACAACTCCCAGATTTGTCCTGTTTGTTACTTCCAACAGGCTTGTAAATCGGTCCGATAAATTCTTTGCTTGTAAAAAACTCTTCATCTAGTGCATTTCTACTTACTGAGAATGATGTACTGCTATTTCTAATATTATCTTCACCAACATTATTTGAAATAAAAGGATCTTTCTTTTCTTCAACTTTAGTGTCATTTACTGATGCAAATGAAGGACTTACATTCTGCACAGTTTCTGAATCAATTGGCTGACTGAGCAATAGATTATTTTCAGGGAACATTTCATTCAATGTTCCCAAGACACCAGTAGGTATTTTCTCTTGCTTCTGCATTTCATGTTGCCTTTGGTTATCCGAAGCATACACTGGTATCAAATCATTTGATGTTCTCTTGGTGTCCACTTCCTCTTGAATCCCTTTGTTATCATCATCAGAGAGTTTCTGGAAAGCCCCTTCTGTTGACTTCATTTTTTTAGAACGTGGTTCAATTGTGATTTCATCCTGACACTCCAAGAGCTTTACTCTATTTTCAGCATGAAGCATCTTAGAAAAAAATTAAAACATTATCAGCATGCACATTTTGAAAGTAAAGAATAAAGCAGAAGTCTTTCAGGCCTATGTTATAGGCCTAGGTTGTCCAGGGAAGTTGTGTAGGCCTCACCTCTGGAAGTGTTCAAGGCCAGGCTGGATGGGGCTTTGAGCAACTTGTTCTAGTGGGAGGTGACCCTGCCTATGACAGGGGGGTTGGAACTCGATGATCTTCAAGGTCCCTTCCAACCTAACCCATTTTACGATTTATGCATCCTCAGACTAAACTGAGGATAGTCACAACTAAAATGTACTCAACCAGCACAGAAGCAGACATCACCTACTGGAAGTCTTGTTTAAACAAAATTGTTGCATTGTTGCACATCTTTAGCAAAGAAATACATTAGTGCTATACCAGTCTAGCAGTCACATTTTATGATACATCTTAAATAATTTACACACCACACTTTTAAAATGTGAATATTTGAAAAATGAATCACATTAACAACCTCCGTTCTCTACTGACCTATATTATCCTGCCAAGTGTTATAAATCTCTTCTACAGCATAAACACATGCTAATTTCCAATGCACAAACTGATGCCTGACATCACTACCAATATGACCAACAAAAATGCAAATACTTCAATCACAAGGATTATTTTCTGGACATGAACTGAACTCAACTAATTCATTTAGCACCAATCAAACAGATGCTGCATGGCATTTATAATTTGGTATTAGCCAAATAAGACTTAAAATTAAATCTGCAATCTGTTATTATGTTTTTGGTTTTGGAACAACTAAAGACCTTTGCTAGGGACCAAGCATGTTTTCTAAAAACACACAAAAAAAGCAATCCCTGCCTCAAACAGACTGCGATCTAAGAATGAGCCGATAGGTTCCAGAAAGATTCAGAGAGATGAGAGCAATTAAAAACAAAGCAAGACAGCAATGACCACCACGACACGCAGTCATGCCATTATCCATCTATTAGTTAGAATTACTTGGATTTTCCTTTGTATTGTTGAAGTCTAAATAGAATGCAATAAAAAGCAATAGTCATTTTATTATAAAACAAGTGCCAAGTAGTTCATTCAGCCAATCCCCCCCCAAAAGACAAATGCAGTACCAAACAAGAAAGATTTTTTCCTACTAGAGGGTTTATTCTACTGCTTTCTGCGAACATTTCAAGTTTCTAGTAGTAAATATTAATAAAATGTCACAGACACCTCATTCTGGACAAGAATTGCGGGTTTTGTTCTTTATCTGAAAAGGATCTGTAGGTAGTATCAAAGGAAGATTTGTAAGCAACCTTTATCATCTCACATTCACTTGCAAAACTGACAAAAAAAGGTGTTACTCTGGGCACTTTCTCACCTACTATCCAAAGGAAGAGACTTCCGCCATCCCCAGTCTCCACATGTCTAAACCAGTATTTTACTGTTTGCATTTGACTTTACTACTTGGAAGACAGCACTAATGTCAGAAGAGGGAAAAACATGGCCCAGCAACTATCTCTCTTCCTCAGAAATGGTGGAACAATGTTGTGGGTACTACGGTCTCTCCTCCTCTCAAGATATACACGTTTTATGTACACCTCCAGCTTCTCAATTCCTCTTCTTTGTAAATTAGAAAGCCAGAATAACGTCATATGAATTGGGGATTCTATTCCCCAGCTATCCAAAAATGTTACTCTACCTCCACTCAAAACCAGGGTTGGAATAAAAAAGTTGCTTTATTAGCTTCTGTGTCCTCATCTTTGGTGGTGTTTAAGCAGAGTCCGTATTCTGATGCGGAATGAAAACAGTGAGCATGTGAACACTTGCTGCACAACTATCTAATGATGGAGGATGCTGCTCTGTGACTGTCCCAGACAGGAATGTGCCTTCTTGCTCATCTTTAACAGACTTGCTCCGACTATCCTCTGGGACAGTGAAGTTACATGCGAAAGCACCTCCATCTGCATTCTTGGGGAGGACAGAGCAAATATGTACTGAGAAAGTACAATCTATGTGACAGTCATGCCTCTTGAACGGCATAGGTCTGTCATATTTCTGTAAAGAACTAGTGGTAAGCATCGAACCTGAGCAGGCATACATGATTCACTAGGCTGGTGCTTGCAGCACTGAATTACCACTTCAACTAACCTGCCAAACATCCAGAAGACTCAACCAAGCAACTCAAGGCCTTAGGCTCCCCCTGTCCGATAAATTTCCAAATGGAAAAAGAAGGCATATGTGGCAGCACTTACAGATGGGGGAAAGGGATTGGTTTTGCCTGCGCGACCGCCACTTTGTGGGTGCTGAGGTGACAAAGCACGCAGGCCAGCGTCCCCCAGGCAGAGGCAGGCCGCGCCGCAGAGCGGGGGCAGCAAGCGCTGCTCCTCCCGCACCGGGCTGGCGGCGGTGGGGCCGCCGCCGGGAGCGGGGTGCTGAGACGAAGGCGCGGCTGCCGGGAGCCGCCAGCCCCAACTCCCGGGAGGTGTGTCAGCCGCTCCCTCCCTCCCCACGGCCCAGGGTAAGGCACCCCCCTCCCCGCCCCACACACACTTCCCTCAGGCCGGCGCCGATGTCCCCACCAGCGCAGCAGCCGGCTCCCGTGCGCCAGCACCGCCGCCCGGCCGCGGCGGCCCGAGCACTGGGCCACGGTGCCCCGCTTTGCCACACGTTGGTGGCGGCGCGGAGAAGCGCCTCTCCGGGCCCAGCTGGACAGAAGCCACAGCCACATACGGACGAAGAGACCAACCTCAAGGCAGAGGCACCCGCTCGTCTCCCGCCGCCACGGCGAGCAGCGCACTCCCGGCCGGCGGGGGAGGGGAGAGGGGGAGGGGAGCGCTGGCAACCCCTCGCTCTCAAAATGGCGCCGCCTCCCGCTGCCCTTTCACACCCCCCTCGCCCCGGTTGTTTTGGGACTTGTAGTTCTGCTTGGCCGGGCCTCGGGCTAACAACTCCCAGCATCCCCCTCCGGTATAGAGCGGGCGGGGCCATCACTGAGCGCGCGGTGGGAAGGAGAGGTTGCGGATAGGCCGCGAGCGGTGCGCGCCTTGGGGTCGGGTCGGGTCGGGTCGGGCGGTGAGGGGCGGTTTTCCCTCCACACAGCCCGGTCCCCCCTCCCCGGAGGATAAATGACATAAGCCAAGGTGGGGGATGGCGTTTTTGGGCTATTTTAAATTTTTTTGAGGGGGTTCTCTTAGCGGGTGGGGAGGCGTTAGGTGCGCGCAGCCTGTCCGCTGAGGGCAGAGGCCGTGTCCGCGGTTTCCACCTTTGGGGGGCTGCTGGCTGTACGGCAGTGAAGCGGCGAGCTGATGGCTCTAAATCGGTATTAATAAACGTCTGGTGCTTTATTCTGGGTGGTAGAAAAAAAGCGTCAGAAGCCCCAGCCAGCAGCTTTGCGGGCATTTTCTCTGTTCTGCTTTTCTGGCTGCTATACGCGCCACTCCGTGTTTGGGTTCTGGTTTCGGTGGTGTGGCCCACCTTCCTGAAACTGTGATGATTGGGTTTGAGTTTGGGGTTTTTTTTTCTTTGTTTGTTTGTTTGTTTGTTTTTTAATAAATAAACTTTGCATGCATCTTCTGCCTAGATGTTAGGCCTGTCAATGTTAATTTTAATGAAGCAGTATTTTTTTTTTTTTGCTGTAACCCCAAAGAAGAACATGTAATTGGTTACATATCTGCCTGTGCTAGATGAACTTATTCTGTTAAAGATACTTTCTTCTGTAGAGTTCTGAAGATCAGAGCATTTATTTTGCTTTAGGTGGTATTCTAATTTTTGTGTAAGAACAACAAAGAAAGATTTTAGCAAGATTGTGAAGTTATGATGAGGACTGTCCTCAGTATAAGTACAAGACATGTATTGTACTTCTTACACAAACTTGCAACTTTTCCCTGCAGCACAGGCTATATTTTTTCCATGATGTGGCTACATTCTGGTTTTCACATCTTGTGGTATTACACAAAGCAAACCACATTTTTCCTAAGGAACAGTCTTGTAACAGTAATTCCCCAATTTTCATTACTGCACGCAACAGCTCCTGTAAGTGATGTGCCCATTGCGAATATCTTCAACATTTATAGTTTCAGATGACCTGAATTAATTATAAATATTTTAAACTTTATGTAGTTTATAAAGTCTCTGAAATTAGTTTATTTGCTATACAAGGTAAAAAGAAAATAGTGATTGCTAAAATCCATGCCAGGCATTCCCTCCAGTTACCCCTGCAACCAAAACATAGTCTCCTTTCCTGTGTCAGAGGATAGCCTTGTTTTTGTTAGCAGGTATGGATGTGTCTTTAGCAGCAATTTAATTTAGATCAGAAGTGAGATTTTGAAGTGAATTTCCTGATTCTTCCCATTTACCATGCTTTGTTAAGATTAGTGGTCTTCCAATTTAAAAGCCACTGAAATGTATGTCGTATGAATGCCACAATGGTAGTATCAAATACTTTTCCACATTGATTTGCACTTAATAGTGCTGTTCTAGTTCCATAGACATTGCTTGCCTCACAACCAGAGCTGGGAAATCTGTGTGCAGCTTCTTCTGAGAATAAGGGTGGCATAACCTTGTAACTCCATTGCAGACTGGAAAAACAATGCTTGAATTCTCCTGGAAGACAGGAACAGTCCTACGTTTAGACATGACTTTGCTGTGGCTTTAGGGCCTGCATTTTGTACTGTATTTTGTAATCTGCAGTCAAAGAGACAAATTCTAAAGCTATTTTGAAGTAAAGAAAAAATCAGAAGGAACTGGTAATTTCTGCTGTGAGTTCTCTCAGGAAGGAAAATAGGAAATGTCACAAAGAACTGGCCTTTGCTACCTAGAAAAATGTAGAGACACAAGATATACAAAGGAGAATATTATTGCAGGTTGGAGGAATATGTCTAACGCAAGTATTTTTGGAAATACAAAGGGCTACACTGCTTTATTCTTCTACATTTTTTCATGATATTATCTGAAGATAATAAGGCCTGTCCTTAATTTTAATATTAAAAATGTTGTGCTACCAAGATTCTTGACTTCATGGAAAATTCTTTTGTAATAGTAATACCATTGATTATTTAATTCTAAGGAAAAAAAAATATTTTCCATCTGAGATAATAATTATTTGCTTCCCTACACAAGATAAATGATGAAAAGCCCAAGTTAACCATTTAGGGAGAGTAAGAGTGTGCAGCACATGGACCTTTTGAAGGTAGTGTCTGGAGATCAAAGCTCTCAAGTGCTTCATGTTGTGTATCTAGTAATTGTCTCGGATGTATTTCATTTTGGGAATTCCCCAGTACTTGTGTACCTAATTAAATAAGCCACATGTTACAACTGACAATACCCTAATGTCATTTTTTCAGCCTCATTGAGGGTAATAAAATATGCTTTCCCTGATACTGCTACAGCTGCTACAGATCCCGTATGGGAAGATGTACTTATTTGAGACAAAGCTACAAACAGCTTCCCCAGAATCCTCAGGCTGCACTGGATGATAAAAGAAGTTCCATCAGAAACATTGGCAGGAGAAGCTGGTAGGGTGGGTAAAAGTAGTGTCTAGGGGGTTGAACACTGTAATGGTGAAAATATTTACAAAGAAGCGTTAACAGATCATGGGTTTTCTTTGCACAGGAGTCTCAATTTTATAACTTCATTTTTTTCATGTTTATAAATTTGCTTAGAACTCTACCATGTGCCAGGTAGAACTGTACCATGTACCTCTACTATATGTGACCCAAATCACACTTCCTGTAACATACAAAACTCATCTATGATTTTGATAGAAACTTATCATAGAAGTAAAAATATAAGAGTGTAGTACTGTTACTGCATGGGTAACAAATTATGAAAAATTATCTATTCTTGTGTTCCTTGGCATTTATGCTGTTACCTCAGTATTAGTCGATTAAATGTTGGTTTTAACTACTCTAAGAGAAGAGTGAAAGGAAAATTTTCCATTTTATATAATCAGATTTTGATTCACTTTTCCACGGGTCTTGTAAGTGAGTTATTTGAACATTACAGATAGCATCACAATTTGTATGCATAAGGGAAGTGAGTAACGTTCTATGAAAGTAATTCATTTTGACATTGTGTAACTTGAATATTTGAACTTGCAAATGGAGCATTTTCTCAGAGTAGTTTTTGCATTTGATTTCCTTAATGAAAAAGGGAAGATGGCAACTGTGCACTTTGGAGGATTATCCTGATTCCTACATGGTTTACCAGTATAGTCAATGCTTTAGATCCATGGTGGACATCACCGGTACCTGTACTAAAGTGAGCCGTTGCGCTAACAGTCTACTCTCCTCTGCATGGGCCCAATTTCATGTTCTGTAGAAAAAAAAGTCTTAAGGTGCAATTTCGAATTACAGCTAAACCACACTAAAACTAAATAGCTGTCAGAAAAGGTGCCTCTGCTACTCTCATCCCATACACAGGGGTGCCTAGCTGCTGTCCTGCCCCCTCTCTTCTAGTAGCTTTTGTCCTTGTCTGACCCTGGACAGAACTAGTGCTCCCACATCACTGGTGGGCCCAAGCGGCTCAGTGCCAGGGAAGCAGTGGGAACAAGTATCTGGGGAGGGTGCAGGGACTGGTACCCCTCCTCTCAGCAACATTCAGCCGTTGGATCAGTTTAACTGTATCGCCTCACCCTAATGGTTACCAACAAACATGACCGTACCTGCCATGTTGCTCTACCCAGTGCCTCCTTGCCATTGTTGTTACACTCCAGCGTTTCTACCCATTGAGACTTCCAGTCTCTTCCTCATCTCTACTGTTCCTTTCCAATATGGTCTTGCTTCTTGCCTGGTTCCCATTATTCCTTTACGTTCCGTAGTCCTGTATCACTTCCTACTACAAATGCTCTTCTTTTTTTCCCTTCCTTCCCTTTCCATTTGATTTGGGGTGTTTTCTTCTGGTTTTTATCACTTTCCTCTTTCCCGCAAAAGACTGAGTGTTGCCTCCATCTTCTGCAAGTCTGGAACACAGCGTCACAGTGGCATCTGTTTGCTAAGGGAAAACTGCAGAGAATACATACATGCAGAGGGAGAGGTACACTGTTTGGGTACACTGTAATGGCAGCAAGAAGAGGAATATTCTTCAGATTTCTCAAATTGCCGGTTCCTATTTCATAAAAGGGGAAGCACTGGGTATTTTTAATAAAAACATTATACTGTTTTTTTTTCTGTAAGGAAAGATTTCCCTTAAATTTGCTTCTAGAAACATTTTAGATAAAACTTCCAAAAATAAGTCAGCATGAGGAAGGTAGCTGGTGTGAAAAATACTAACCCACAAAATTAAATGTTGGCAAAACAATAAATGCCTGCATTCTGCCTTTTAATAGAAAAGATTAGGCAAATTTAAGATACACAGAATTATGAGACTCCATGTGTAATAACAAGGAAAAAAAATGAAGAGAAATACCCAGCGGGCACCACTTGATACTGGCTTTTGCAATTAAGGGTTAATATGGAACGATAGCTTAATCATTTAGATCTTGTGCCTTAATCTTGTTATCAGACTTGACATAGCAGAGTACTCTTTCTTCTCATAACACTGTTCTTCTAATAACACTTTAATAAGACATGCATTTGAGCTCAAGAGGACGAGTTACATACTTATATTTAATCATGCCTCTTTCTAAAGGATAATCACCTTGGGTCTTAGTTTGTCTTGCCACTCTGTACTTCACTAAATCTTGTTAGAAAAAGTGAGGCTTCAAGATGATTTAGGAAATACAGGAAATACTCTTGCATAATTCTTTGCATTTAAGTCAAACTATATTGAAAGAAAAATTCTGGTGCACATTAAGAGAAATGGTTTATTCAACCAACTAGGAATACTGTTTGCCAAATGGTTTGTATGGCAAAGAGGTATACTGATATGTGTCGCATCAAAGTTTCAATCATAAAAATATGGTAACAGTTTCTGGCTTATTAATTTTCACAAATAAATGGTTTTTTCATTTTCAAATTTAAAGTTAAGAATTAACATAAGAATTCTATATAGTTTTGATAAAGTCCTATATTTTGACCAAAAATATTCCTATTGGCCTGCTGGTTATAGGAGACAGGAGTAATTTTTTATATATGTAATAGATTCTAGTAAGTGATATTTAAGACATGGAGAGACAAGTATTTATTTTGATTATGAGATAAGTACTTTTTCATTTAAATATTGTTATTTGATTCCCTTCGAGAGGAACACCTAGTTAGTTTATTTTGGATGTTCTTGAAATCTTTGGTTTAATATTTTTTGGTTGAAATCTGCATGATATATATATATATATAGAGAGAGATATTTTGACAGTAAAGCGCCTGCTTTGTAAGTTAGGCCTCAAGCACTATAGCAAAGCAGAACTAAAAGAACTGTAAGATTTAACCTTTGTTTTAAGGCAGAGTGCTTTAGAAAATACAGCAACTGCTGGTCTGCTGCAAAGCTAAGCTTATAGGTTGTGAAATATTAGGGAAAAACAGACCAAGAAAACACAATTCTGAACAATTTATGTGTTTAAAAGTAGAGCATGGGAAATTTCTGGGAACAGACACTCAAGGTGAAGGTCCAGGCACTGCTTAGTCTGCAAGAATATCTAAATAGCAGCTCAAATTTACATAAAAATGGAGGAGACTGAGTATAATGCCTTCAGTAGGGTTAAATTCGTCAGGACATTAAATTTAGTAACTTTAAATAGAGGGTAGACAGTGGAATAGTAAAAGGAAAAAGTGTGAGTAGAAGAAAAAAAGCATCAGATAGAGCAACAGAAAAATACCCAGCATTTTACACGGCAGAATATGTTTAAGTATTTAATACTTAATACACTAATCTGTTTAAAAGGGAGGAGAAGAAATGACGAAATACTACAGTTTAGTGCAACGTGCTTAGTTATGGCAATGTTAACATCCCCACTGTTGTAGATTACTTGTTAATTTTAACTATGCAGTTGTTACCTGAAATTACTTTTATTTGACTACTTGAAGTTTAACAACTGAGATGCTCACATTTCAGATACAACTTACAGTAAGAATTTCTGAAATATTTTTCCCATTTTGTCATACTAACAACATTGCTTAAGAATATTTAGGTTATGTACTTTCCCACCTCCTATCCTACATCTCAATTAAGGATGGAAAGCATTTAAATCAATTAAAGGTAACTCAGAGGAGAAACTAATTTAATTCACCGACAAACTGAGCTAATCGCCAGGGAAAGAAAGACTGATGGTACAGACTCCCAAAATACTAATTCTCTACTGTCATACCTGCCAGGAAGGCACTAAGGGAAGAATTTTTTTTCCTGTCTACTGTTGCTTTTTAGATGCTGGCTGCCATAGGTTGTATTAGTGTTAAGTTGTACACATACACTGCGCAAACAGCTGGAGTGGTCAGTGGTCAGCAAGAAGATCCCATGACATTTAGCAACAAAACAGCTGTTAAGCCACACTAGAATGAAACAACAACAAACTGGTATTAGAAGCCTTAAAGGTTTGTGTATTAATGCTCTCTAACTTACTCTTATCAGACAGCAAAATGGTTAGATTTGTGTAGCTAAAGTGTAAAAGATGCACTGGTTGGTAGTGAAATAAAGCACCATCACCTCCTGACTGCAGTAAAGAGACAGATTCTGTTTCAGGACATTAACAATCTAAACGAGGTTTTTTGCTCCTGTGGCTACTGTAACATGAAACGTTTCATGGTTCTCTTCCCATACATGTCTCCAAAGGCACTGACCTCTTTAAGATCCTATCTGAAGAAGAGAGGTCAGCGAGAAAGATACATCTGCAGCTGACTTGCGGTGGCATGTTTTGGAAGGGGGTAACAGTTTTGGTTTTAATAGAAAGACTTACTTTAGTAGGTCATTTAATCTTCCTAGTGTTCCGCTGTAGCCATTAAGTATTACATGAAGACAGCAGATGAGTAAGTGGAGTGAAAGGCTTCCTGCAGTTCTCACCCTGAAAAGAAACATAATATCATCTCTAGTAATTTTTTTTTGGTGAAATATCATATAGTACTTAATGACTCTTGTCTTTTTATTAGAAAACAACTACAAGACAGATGCAGATAGGTATTTTTGGTAGTCAGTCTTGTTAGCACTAAGATTAAAACGGTACTTATTAAATTTTAGAATGAATATTGCATGTGTATTAAAGCTAGTAGCTTCTGAGCATCACTTATTCAGCTGTTTGACTTTTGTTTACAAGGAGGCAGTGTTGGAAACAGCACTCACAGAGACAGTAAGAGTCTAAAAATTCCAGTCATCTTAAGTCACTTTTTCCATGTGGCTTCCTTGCAATCTACTTAAGAGACATACACGATAGTAAAATTAGTTGCAAAGTTAACTCATGTTCATAATAATGTCAGCCATTTAGTTGAAGAGCCAACACTAATAAATGCACTGTTTTTTTCTTTCTCTGAGACAAATCACTACACCTGCAAGGTGAAGGTGTGTATAGGCACCAACTCTCCCTCCTATATGGCAAAAACCCTTTCAGTGTGAAGGGCTCAGTATATAAATGACATGTATTTCACCTGAATTGCTTTTCTAGTAAAATATTTTTGATGCAATTATTCAAGACTCATAAGAGAAACAGAAGGGAAACAGGCAAGGGAAATGAGGCAAGGGAAACGAGGAGGTGGTGTCCCCTTATACGTCAAGGAGCAGCTGGAATGCATGGAGCTCAGCCTAGGGATGGATAAAGAGCCAACTGAGAGCCTATGGGTCAGGATTAAAGCAAAATCGGGAGCAGGGGACATTACAGTGGGACTCTGCTACAGGCCACCCAACCAAGAAGACCGAGTGGATGAAGCCTTCTATAGACAGATAGGGATGGCATCACATTCACAGACCCTGGTTGTCATGGGTGACTTCAACCACCCCGACATCTGTTGGAAAGGTAACACAGCCAGGCACAGGCAATCCAGGAGGTTCTTGGATTGCGTTGAGGACAACTTCCTTTTCCAAGTGGTTGAGGAGCCAACGAGGAGAGGAGCTATGCTGGATCTTGTTCTTACCAACAAGGAGGGGCTGGTAGACAGTGACAAACTCAAGGGTAGCCTGGGCTGTAGTGAGCATGAAATGGTTGAGTTTGAGATCCTCGAAGCAGCAAGGAAGGTGCGCAGCAGGCTGACCACCCTGGGCTTTGGGAGAGCTGACTTTGGCCTCTTGAAGAATCTGCTTGGTATGGTGCCATGGGATGAAGCACTGGAGGGAAGAGGGGTCCAAGAAAGTTGGTTAATATTCAAGGACCACCTCGTGCGAGCTCAGGAGCAGCCAGGGATCAGGTTAGACAAGCTAAAGCCAAGATAGAACCAAATCTGGCCAGGGACATTAAGACAAACAAAAAATCCTTCTTTAAGTATGTCAGTGAGAAAAGAAAGACTAGGGAAAATGTGGGCCCTCTCCAGAAGGAAACACAAGAACTGGTTACCCGGGACAGAGACAGAGCTGAGGTACTCAATGACTTTTTTGCCTCAGTCTTCACTGGCAAGGACTGCAGCCATACTGGCCATGATGCAGAATGCAAAGATGAGGATTGGGAAAATGGAGAACTGCCCACTGTAGGTGAAGATCAAGTGTGAGGCCACCTGAGGTATCTGAAGGTGCACAAGTCCATAGGACCTGATGAGATACATCCGCGGGTCCTGAGGGAACTGGCAGATCAAGTCGCTAAGCCACTAGCCATCATATCTGAGAAGTCGTCTAGGTCTGGCGAGGTTCCTGCCAACTGGAAAAGGGGAAACATAACCCCTATTTTCAAAAAGGGAAACAAGGAAGACCCAGGGAACTACAGGCCAGTCAGTCTCACCTCTGTGCCTGGCAAGATCATGGAGCAGATCCTCCTGGAAACTCTGCTGAGGTACATAGAAAACAAGGAGGTGATTGGTGACAGCCAGCATGGCTTCACCAAGGGCAAGTCATGCCTGACAAGTTTGGTGGCCTTCTATGAAGGGGTTACAGCGGCAGTGGACAAGGGAAGACCAACTGATGTCATCTACTTGGATTTGTGTGAAGCGTTTGACACTGTCCCAGACAATATCCTGGTCTCTAAATTGAAGAGACATGGATTTGACAAGTGGACCACTCGATGGATAAAGAACTGGCTGGATGGTCTCACTCAAAGAGTTGCGGTCAACGGCTCAATGTCCAAGTGGAGAGCAGTGACGAGTGGCATTCCTCAGGGGTCGGTACTGGGACCTGTACTGTTCAACATCTTTGTCGGCGACATGGACAGTGGGGTCGAGTGCACCCTCAGCAAGTTTGCCAATGATACCAAGCTGTTTGGCGAGGTAGACAAGCTGGAGGGGAGGGATGCCATCCAGAGGGACGTGGACAGGCTGGAGAGGTGGGCCCAAGCCAACCTCATGCAGTTCAACAAGGCCAAGTGTGAGGTCCTACATCTGGGTCAGGGCAATCCCAAGCACAAACACAGGCTCGGCGGGGAATGGCTGGAGAGCAGCTCTGAGGAGAAGGACCTGGTGGTGCTGATTGACGAGAAGCTCAACATGAGCCAGCAATGTGTGATCACAGCCCAGAAGGCCAACCGTATCCTGGGCTGCATCTGAAGTGTGGCCAGCAGGTCAAAGGAGATCATTCTGCCCCTCTACTCCACTCTTGTGAGACCCCACGTGGAGTACTGCATCCAGCTCTGGACTCCCCAGCATAAGAAGGACATGGACCTGCTGGAGCGTGTCCAGAGGAGAGCCACGAGGATGATCCAAGGGCTGGAGCACCTCTCCTATGAGGAGAGGCTGAAAGAGCTGGGGCTGTTCAGCCTGGAGAAGAGAAGGCTCCAGGGAGACCTTATTGCAGCCTTCCCGTACCTAAAGGGGGCCTACAGAAGAGATGAGGAAGGACTTTTTACTAGGGCATGTAGTGATAGGACGAGGGGGAATGGCTTTAAACTGGAAGAGGGCAGGTTCAGATTAAACATTAGGAAGGAATTTTTCACTTTGAGGGTGGTGAGGCACTGGAACAGGTTGCCCAGAGAGGTTGCTGAGGCCCCATCCCTGGAGGTGTTCAAGGCTAGGCTGGACGTGGCCTTGGGCAACCTGATCTAGTGGGAGGTGTCCCTGCCTATGGCAGGGGGTTGGAACTCGGTGATCTTCAAGATCCCTTCCAACCTAAACCATTCTATGATTCTATGATTCTATTTGGTACAAGTTCATGAATGGAAAAAATGGAGAGACTTAAAGGCAAAACATATAGATTCATACATGCAAATGCCTCAGGGTTACTGTAATGAGGAAGGACACCGAGTAAAAATGTTTAGTGAATCTTCTGGTGATGGTGTTACCCTGACAGTTGTTCCTACTCCTATTCACACTGAAAGGCCAATACCATAAAAGAGTAAGATCACTGGGCACATGGATAAACCTAATGTCTTGGGAAAGCACCAGCATAGTTTCTGTGAAGGGACATATTGACACAGTCACGGACTTCCAGCAGGCTTGTGAGTCAGAAGGCATGTAAAAAAAGGCAAACCAGGGAACATATCTGGATTCTCAAAACACATTTGTGAAGGTTCCTCACCAAAAGCTACTGACGTTATCATGGAATTGGAGTAATGTCCTATTCTGAGTTGGAAATCTGGTTGAAGGATGGAAGCAGAATGCATTTTCATGGTTACTTTTCAGGGTGGAGAAAAGTCAGCAATGCTGTTCTCCAGAAATGTTTGGGTTTACTGTTGTTTTACTCAGTATCTTTGTCAATGACCTGGAAAAGGTGGTGCACTCTTGGATGGTGTTAAACACTCTCAGGTAATCAAATGCTCTGTTGGTGGAAAGAACTCCAGAAGACCTTACAAAACTGTATGGGTAAAAAGATGGCAGATAGGCTTTGAAGTAGATCAGTGTAAGGTAAAGCATGGAATTACCTGTCAGTCCTGGAAGTTTAATTTCACAAAGTCTTGAAGTCACTGTTGTCAGCTCTCTGGAATCTTTGGGTCAAACTGCAGCCAAAGAAAACCCCTCTAAACAACAGAGATATAAGGCATCATCAGCAAGAGTACTGAAAGCAAGGCAGAAGGCAGTTTGCTGCTCTGTGGGAAACCTTGGTGCACTCCTATCTTGAGTACAGCGTGCGGTTCTGGTCTGCAAGGACACAACAAATTTAAAGAAGGTCTTGAGAAAGGACTGAAATTATCTGGGGAGAGAGATTGGCAGTCTTACAAGGTAGGGACTAAAAGGGTTTGGATTCTGATTGTGAGAAGACAAGGCTGGGCAGCATGTGATCAGATTTTACAAATCAAGAAAGCCGTGTTTTAAGATGAATGCAGAAATAGGGTTCTTGGCACCATGGGCTTCTGTAATCTGCTGCCTAAGTAGGCTAGAAAATACAGTGTCAGCAAGTTCAAAAAGGGATTCGACAAATTAGTGGACAACAGGTCCACAAATGGATTCTAAAGGGAATAGCCAGGTGTGTACCATGCATGTACAAACCAGACGTAGCATCCCTGTTACACCAACTGTAAATGCTGGGAGCATACGATGGACAACAGAAAGTTGTCTCACTAAATATTATCTCCTTCGCTATTATTGTATGCAGAAGCATACTACTACCTCAAATTTTGCATTTAAGTTCCCTGCATTTTGGGAAATTGCAGGGACCAGCAAGCTGGAAATGCAAGGTATGTGTCTCACTATGGGAAAACTGTCACTGGTGGTGGTGGCACTACTAGTTACCAAGTGTGGGGCTAGATGGACTATTGGTTTGGCTCTGAAGGACATTTTCACTGTTGAGAAGATTCTGCATATTTCTAAGGTACAAAGCTGCCCTTGTCACTGTAGTCTGCTATTTCCACGCAATGTTTTTACATACAGAAAGCTGTGAGAAGAATACTGCTGTGTAGGATGTTCTTTGACTGGGATGCTCATCGTTGTTGCTTGAACGTTGAGATGTGAGCCGTGTCTTCAATGCGCACATTCTGTATAAAAGATCTGGTCTTTGAAATTCTGTGGCACTGGCTTTCTCTGTGTGTCATACTGTAAGCAAAATATTTATTTTGTGCGAATATTTCAAATCTTTCTTAAGTACACCCTTTCTGTAAGTAACATACATTTATCCTTACTTTTGCCTGCGCTTTCAGGAGGTGGCAAATCTAGTAAAAATGAGCCTGCTCACAGTCATCGGTGCCCTGTGAGATGAGACATTTCTTGTGGGAGAGATCGCATCCGCCCACATCACGGCCAGCGCTTGCACAGATTTGGACGGCGCAGCTCTTTCCTTTTAGGACAGCATCCAAAAAGGGACCGGGCACTCGTTCCTCGCTCCCTGCAGGTAGAATATCGCTCCTTAACACTTTCCAAATCATTTTTCTGAGGAAACTCCTGCGCAGCACGTCGAGCCAAGCCACCGAACGAGCGTGTGAGGAGCTCTGACGGGGGGTGGGGTGGGGGGGTGGCTTTGCCGGTGAGTCGGTGGGTTTCCCCGGCGCTGAGGCGCGGCAGCTCCATGCTGCCTCCTGCCGCCCGCGGCGCCCAGCCGGCCTCGGCCTCCGGCGCCTCCTCGCGGCGCGGCCGCCCAACGGCCGCCACCAACCGCCGCAGGCCGCTTCCCAACCTGCCTTGGCGGGAACCGGCCGCGGGGTAACGGCCGGGGCCCGGCGGGGTGAAGGTTAGCGGGCCGCCCCCGACCGGCGGTGTCGTGTCGGACGGGCTCCCTCCTGAGGGCCGCGCACGCCACTGCGGCGGGGAGCCAGCAGCCGAGTGCCCGCCACGGAACGCGTCGCCAGCGCCGCGCCGCCGGTTTCCGCGCCTCGACGGCGGCGAAACCGAGGGGGGGCGGGGGAAGGGGAAGAAGGGAGGGGTGAAGAATTACCGCCAAAATGTCTATTTCGGAAATGTTAAAAGAGTCTCGGTGCAGACAGGGCGTAACCGCGGGGAGGCCTCCCTCACACAGCGCCGGGTTCTGCTTCTCCGTGCCGCCCCCGGCCGCTCCAGGCGCCCTGCCGGGGGCTGGAGGTGGTGTGACCTGCTGCTGTGACCTGCGCCGTCGGTCAAACGGAGCAAAACTTTTGCGTACAAAGTATGTCAGCACAGCAGTTATTGTCATAGTTACGTACCTGGTTTGGCAATTTCAATAGCTGTGGGAACGTTTAGCCCTCCTGCTGGTTTTGTAAGTATCCCCGCACACGTGTGCAAGGGCTCCGCAGGAAAAAGACAGGTTCCCCAGCCTCAGGTTTTATATCCCAGACAGAGGGCGATGGGGGCACTGAGGGGACATTGTTCAACCTGCATCCAAAAATTACTTCCTTGACAGGTGCAGGGTCCTTCCCAATAATCAGCAATATAAAGTAATCAGATAAAGCATTCCTCTCTTTTCTGCCCGTGCAGCGGTACTTTTGTTTTCAGGACAAACGTAATTGACTCAGAAATGTAAACAAGGGGAGTTTTGGGGCCTGAAAAGTGAATTTTATGTAATAGCCCTGGCGATTTACCCTGGTAAGACCGATGTAGTCTTCATTAGAAGATGAGGATATTAGTTTAAAACTTGAATGAAAATAAGCCAAGCTGGTTACAATGTGTTAGCAAATTCAAAAGGTGTGAGGGAACTTATTTAAAGATTTAAAATACAACTTACAATGTCTTGGCTAATGTGGGATTTCAGTGAGTTTCTCACACTAGACAGAGCCCGGAGTGTATTTCAGCAGATCTGCCGATTATGATTTATGTTTTTTCAAATCATAGTACCCTAAACACTTCCATGTTCTCCTGATGTGTCATTCATAAATGCAGGATTTTATCTGTAGCAGTGAGACGAAATTACATCACTTTTCTGTTTGCGTTTTCCTGTCGGGGCCCCCCTGAAACTCTTGCGCTCACTGAAGCAAAACCAAAGGTTCTGCTGAGCGATTTCTGCCACTTTTTCTGCTCTTTCTCTGCCGCTAAGTAACTTTATTCCTTATTGTTTTGCAATAACCCCTTAATAGTTCGTGTTGTTTGGGTGAAACGCGTATTTCACTGTTTTACACCGAGCACATCAGCAGACAATCGGCCGCGGTTCGCCTGCCCGCTCCTCGCTCGACTCGGGCCCTTTGCTTTACCCCCCCCCCCCCCCCCGCCCCGTTCGCCGCCTCCGGTTCCGTCAGTGCTGCGGTTCCCGCGGCCGGGGCTGCCGAAGCGGCGTTGCTCTGCCAGCCTGGAAATCGAGCCGCCGCCTTCCCAGACCTAGTTCTTCGCTTTTTGGCGGGGGTTCGTACGGTGCCGTGCAGCTACCGGCGGTCTGCCGGGGGAGGCGGGCTCAGCCCCCGGCTGGAAACCGAGGGCTGGACCGGGCCCCGGTTCTTAAGCACACACCACCCCCCGCCCCATCGCCTGGCAGCGGTGCTCTGCGGCGACTCGGGGAGCCGGGGCGCGGCGGGCTGCCGTTACGGGGGAGCGCTGGCCACGGGCCCGGTGACCAGCGGCTCCGGCCGGTGGTCGCGCCGTGGCGGCCGCGCGGGGCCGGCAGGGGGCGCTGCTGCCCCGCTCTGGCCCCGCTCGCTTCCCTCGGCGGTTCCATTGGAGCAGCCGGAGACAAGTTGGCGCCATTTTGAAGCCGACAGGGGGACCGGGGCGAGCTGCGGAAGGGGAGGGGGTTAGAGGCGATTGGCTGCGGCTACGGCGGCAGCTCCTCTCCGAGCCCGGAGCAGCGGCAGCGCGGAGCGGACCCGCCTGGGACCAGCGAGGAGAGGCGGCTGCGGCGGGGTAAGGAGCCCGGCACCTCGGCCGCGGTTACCCCCACCTCGTCTCCGCTCCATTTTCCCTTTTCTGGGGCGGGGGGCGCCCGCTCGGACCGAGCTCCGCTGCCAGCGCTCGAGGAGGAGGGCGGGGGGAGGACACCCCCCCCCCCCCCTTGGCCCGTGGCGGAGCCCCCCCCCCTCCCCTTCCCGGGGCTGCTCCCCTCCCCCCTTTCCCGTGGCCGGCGTCACAAATTAAATTTGCCCCCTCCCCCCCGACTTTCCCCCCCCACTCCCCCCCTTCGCCGGGCGCGGCGGGGCCCCGCGGGGGGGTGCGGTGGGTGACCTTGGCCGGGGTGCGCGCTGCCCCTCGCCTGATGCGGGGGGCCTGAGGGGGGGTGGGGGGGTCACCCCTTCCCACCCACGCCGTGTGGCCCGGCGGGCGGTGTCGCGCGCTCGGCGGCGGTGGCTCCTGGCGGAGGGGGAGGGTGGCGGCGGGGCGGATCGCCCGTTGTGGTGAGCGGCCGCGGCTCCCCCGGGTTGTCCCCTCCCGGCCCCTCGCAGCCGGCCTAGTCCCCGCTCGGGCTGCACCGGGGCTCCCGCGCGGCTGCCCGGGCTCAGCGAGGGGACCAACACCCCCGCCCCCCCACCCCCAACCCTCCCCGCCCGGTTCGGTCTCTCCGCGCCGCACTCAGCAGCGATCATCAGCCGGGAGGAGGTGGCGGCCGCCGGGGACCTCGGTTTGGTGGGTCCCTACTTGTGCGAGCCTGTTTCTTCCATGCTGCCTTCTTATTTTTTTTTTTTTTTCTTTCTTTCTTTCTTTCTTTCTTTCTTTCTTTCTTTCTTTCTTTCTTTTTTTCTCCTCCTTTCTTTTTCCCTCCCCTTTTGCATCAAGCTCTGTTAGGAAGCGCTCGGGAAGGAACGGGGGGGGGGGGGGGTGCCGCCGCCTGGTAGATGAAAAACTATGAATTTTACATCTGAATTGCCAGATGGAGAATGGTTAATTTATAGGTTATGTATTGTTTACGTTGAGAGCCCCTGGTCAGGAATCTAGGTCTGTAACTTCATCCTGCTGCAAATAAATCACTATCTGTTCTTCAAAACAAATCAACAATTAATGACGGTGAACAATCCTGGAAAATTAAACTGCAGCAGACCAGCTCTTACAGAGCTGCATTTTGTCGTGCAAGCCTTATTCTGACTTTTATGTTTGTTTCCTGCGCGGTTGCTTACTGAGAGCTGTGATTATTTTGTTAGGCGTTCTGCTTTCCCATTTAACACAACTGCTGAAGTATTCTCGTGTTGGTCTTTGTTTTGTGCTTGCTGGGTAGGTGCTTTGGCTGTAACTGATTTCTCTTTGCTGGGGATGGAATAGAAGGAGTGTAGAAAATTTGAGTGGCTTTGTAGTTGAAAGCGGATGTCAAATCACATTATGGGAAGGAAATAAGGTGATGTGCATTCCTTCAGGTTTTCCCCTTCCAAACTAGTGGAATTCTCCAGTTTTCAGATTATAGAAATTTTGCTTAGTATGTCTTGTATGCGACATAGGTATGCTCTAAATATTGTATTTACTCGTGTCAAGTAATACCTCAAAAAGATGTGAAAGAGCTGAATGTGTGCTATGCTCAGACCACCCTAAAAGAAAACTGATAGTGACAGACAATCAGGTAAGATAGTTTAACGGAGGTGTATGTATCGTGTTCATCACCGGCATTTGAAAGCCTGCACTGCTGGAGAAAGTAGTTTGGTACTTCAGTACTTGCATGACATCTTGTGTCTCCGTTTGAAGGAGGGTTGTACTTTATTACTGTGAGGTGGTGTGGTGTGGTTGTGTGCGTGGTACTTTATTTGATTGGATTTTTTAAATATAGTTCCTATGCGGTAATATTTGCTTATGTGTTTCTTGCATTCCCTTTACTAGTGTCTACACAGACTGGATAAGCTGTAGTTCAGTTTTTGATGAAACAGCTAAATCAAATTAAAATGGAAAAGCATATGTATATAATACCTGTATGCTATTTTTTTTTTCCTTGTGCCCCATATAAATATTGGGTTTAGACTGTACCTAGCAAGGTTACTTATGGACTTAAATTGAGCAAGTCAGCTAAATTGTCATTAAGCTGTAATTAAAAATATAGAAACCAACAGTCATTGCTGGCATTTGGAAAAGCATAGTAATGAAATATGGGCATGACCTCAGGCATTATCCATTTTTGGCTCTAGAACAGGAGGCTCTGTTACCTCCTGTAGATCAAAAGAGGTGCCTTTCCTTATGGGATATGTTGCTCTCTACTAGGCTTTCAGGTTATGCTTTTTTCCCCTCTGTTTCTTTCTTTCTTCAGTCACACAGTTTATATTCATACAGAAGAGTAAGAGGTTGTATGGGTATGTGTAGGAGTCCTTTAGTAAGGGATTTTCATTTAAAGGTTTTTGGAGTAAATGTTTTTTCTTTAAGCCTGAGTTTGGAAGAGGTGATAAAGGCTACTTGTTGCACAAGAATTTTCATGGGATCAATGAATAAAAAAATGTGAAGCTGAACAGCAAAAGCACGTAAAGTGGGAAATTGAGGAAAATATGACACTACAACTCATTATTTTTCCCTACCAGTTTTATTCTACTATCCCTTTCCCTTAAAATTACTTAGCCCAAATACATACCTTCCTCTTCCTTGACATAGTCCCCCCTACCTGCTTTCAGAGAAGTTCCTTTATTAGAACCAAAAAGTAGTTCTGGTGTGTGGTACTGACGAGTGGTAAGATAGTGTATCATACTCATATGT
Source organism: Vanellus vanellus (assembly GCF_965231255.1). Lineage (NCBI taxonomy): Eukaryota > Metazoa > Chordata > Aves > Charadriiformes > Charadriidae > Vanellus > Vanellus vanellus. The sequence goes on along the minus strand of NC_138905.1, from coordinate 197,550,226 downwards.
ACCTATTGCTCTTCTATTGGTGAAATCTTCAGTAGAATGAAGTCTCATATAAAACTTTGGTGGTTTTTTTTTCTGCTTAGTTCTGATACTTAAATAAAATAGATCAAAAGTGCAGTATACGAATGAAAATAAACTTTGTTATTTTAGCAAGTTAGTGGTTTATTTCAAAACCTCTTTGGGTTCCACAGTCAAAATGCTATTAATGTGGATAATTACTGTAACGTATCTAACTTGAAACAATTCTATAAAATACAACTAAAGTTTTAACTTAGTTTTTAAGAATTAAAAGGTTAATGCCTCCACTCTTTTTAAAGGTTATTACTGTCTGTCTCTGTATATACTGCATTTCAGCCTTTTCTAAAGTGTGGGCAAGTCCTTGAAGTAGGTTTTGAGAACTAAGACTTCCATTACTTTGTCTCCATCTGTGGAATTTACTGTTTCACATCGCATCCCAAGCACTGGAAAAACATTCTGCATCATTCTGCTTGTTTTGTAGCGCCTGATCTTCAGCTCTGTTATTTCAGCTCATGACAACTTTGGTATTAATATGCTTCAAGGAATAATAAAAAAAGAGTGCCATACCTCATTGGGAACAGATGGGCATGTTTGTACTAATCATCTTGTGTCTGTCACCATTTATATGGTAGTACCGTAACCAGGGATCAGGACCCCATCTGGGGTTTTCTAATTTAGACCCTGTTCTTTAAAGATCGATTCCAGACAATGCTAACTGTGTGTACTTTTTCTCTGACTTAATTAGAAATTTTGGTGGATGCTTCTGCTGCTGAAATGAGATGCTTCACTTGCATGCTTTTTAATGGACAAAAAATACACAAAGTTAGCAGTCAAAAATGTTACTGTCTTAATTGCTTCCATTGTATAGTCACCTAAACCACATTTTGTATCTCTTTTTAAAAGGACTAGATTCAGCTAAAACTTCATTGTTAATCATTTAGAAAGTAACTGTTGAGTGAGGCTTTCCACCTTTTGTGTAAATATACCCATTAGTTGTTCACAACTTCTATCAAAGCAACCTCTGGTTCTCTCTGAACCATCCTCAGTGTATCCACATTGTAGCTCAATTCAACATCAAGAATTTGAATTCTGAAAGCCTTAGAAAGGAGGGCAGGGAAAAAAAGACTATTAAAAAAAAATTAACTGTTATCCACACTGAGTGCGAGCATACTGCTTATGAGGAAGTCTTACAGAAAGTTTTGACGTAAATTTTTTTATGTAATCTGTGGGCCACCTTGAGTTTGACTGTTTACTTCTAGTAGTACTACTTCGTTACTTGGATGTAGAATTTCAATGAAGACAATCAGATTTCCGGGAAATCTTTGTTTGGCACTACATATGTTAGGTTTCTGTTCTTAACAAAAAAGAACTGACACTACTCATCTCAGTTATGAGAAGTGAGCAGAAGATACTTCATGAAAACTTTTAATTATATTTAGGGATTTTGTTTTTTCCCTGCATCTACCCACTTAAAATTTGAAAGAGTTTTCTTGGGGAGAATGTGCAGAGGTGCTAGGCAGCTTACTGTTATGTGTGATACTGTCTCTGATAGTTATTTTATTTGACAGTTCAGTATGAAGTGTTGTGTTCATTAGTTCATTATGACTTCCTGTACGTAGAAACAAAGTGTATGGAGGAGACCATAGCTTTTTGTATCATCAGTTTGTGAAAGCTTTTGTGTGGGACAATGTCTATGGACAGTCTGTGTGCCATGCAGAGCTTTTCAAAGGTCTAAGGGAGACAAATTGCGGAAACTTAATTAATGGTATATAATAAACTTTAAATTGGGTTTTCTTCCTCTGAGAGCATGAACTAGTCACAATAAGGCTAAACATTTTGCTTTCTTTGTTTTGGAAATGGAAGAAAGAATGGGTAAGCCCAATGATAAACTCTTCAGAAGATTTGTGAGGGAGTTTTTCAGAGAAAGCAAGTAGATGTATTTCCCTTCCATTTGCCCGTCTTAGATTATGTAGTCTGCAGTTCTTGGAAGCATTTCTGTAACTGAGGGAATTAAAAACAGAGATTTTCACGCATGTACAATTTTTGGAAAGAAATGCTCTGCTCTCATTTTTAATGACTGGTATATCTGTACTTTGAGAACTCGAAACATTTTGAAAGTCTTCCCCAAGTTACAAATGTTGCCTATAGTAAGCTGTCCATCAGGTTGGTTGTATGGTGTTATATATGAGCACATTTAGAGTAACTTTTTATTTCTTAGTTGGCCATTGCCCCTTTAATCTTCCATATTACATACAGAAATGCCTTAAAACAATATTCAAATTGCAATTTCTTTTTAAAAGTAGGAAACAGTTTTAATTAATTTTTGTCCTCATAAGTTTTTGGTTATGATTTACGTATAATTTTCAACTTGGTGTATTTAGGACCTAGAGCTGCGTATCAAAGTTGGCTGACGTATTTTCCAAAAGCTGGAAAATGTGAAATGAATTGACAGGGGACTGTGGGAAGGGAAAACATATCTAGTAATTTGGGTGATTGAATGTCACTTAGGAATACTGGAATTCTTTCCTTCTGTCAGTTTCTTGTGATCCCAGATAAGTCTGTTTAAACCAAACTTTCCACCAGATCTTATTAGTAGTGCATTGATTTCCTGGGAGACAGGCTCTAGACCCTAACTACTTCTATGGCTCAACAGAAGGTTTAGTTTCAGACACAGAGCTGGATAACATAGCGTACTTTAAAAGTTGTGCCCTAAGTTTCTCTAACTATTCAGGAAAAATTGGTGGATAGTTTTTAAATTTTAGTCTGTAAACTCAGGTTACTGATCTCTAAAATGGGAATAATACCCACTTTTATGAAAAATTTTGTGAAAGTGTTGTGAAAAGAAATTAATTTTTATGACATGCTAACGTATTACAGTGGTGAGTCCTGTACAGAAGCCCAGTAGGAGATTAAGTCTCTTCAGAGCATGGTTTAAATAGGGTGTAATAAGGGATACACATTAAATTACAAGGAGAAAAGTTGAGTAGCTTCTTTGCTTTGAATGAGAAAGAAGTCCTGTGGCATGGAAAGAGGTAATGAAGGATCAGGTAAATCTGCTCCTTAGCTCTTGATAACTGATTTTTCAACTATCATACTTTTGCTGTTCCTTTTTAAGCAAACTTAGTAAACAAATTCACTGTGTGGATGTGCTCCTATGAGTCATTAGGTTGTAACCTTTAGCTACGTGTAGCTATTACTAATTAAATTAATGGAATGCTATTAGTAGCAATAGGTTTTTCTCTTTTAACCAGCATTAAGTGTTATGAGGCACAAGAGCTTCTCAGTGCATTCTTGCAAATACTCATTATTGGTAGAAGAGCAGTGTAACATATGATGATTGCATGTTATACTGCAGGCCCTCGACAGGACTGAGTTCTGCTGGATGTGTATTCCCCTCCCACCCCCTGCAGCTGATTTTTCTGCTCTGGTGTCTCCAGTGACTTTTTTGTCTAGTTTGTCCTCATACCTCTTCAGGCTTCTGATTTCAATCCTTCATTGTCCAAGTAAATCCTATTTCCTCTGTCACGTTGAACACTTCTTAGACTTCCAGCCTTGAGGTTCTTAAACTGTGGTGTATGGAGTTTGTGGGGTTTTGTGTGGTTTGTTTGTTTTTTTTTTTTTGTTTGTTTGTTTGGACTTCTTCCTCTCCCCTCTCCCATTAACTTTGTTTTTTGGTTGAATGGCTTTCCTGTAACCCCTCAACTTTCTACTCCATTTATCTGATAACAGCTTGTTGGTCTCTGCAGCGGAGCTGGTGGAACTAAGTGTGTCCATATCTCAGCTATTTCCATGCTAAGCTGAGCTTTTTGACTTAAAGACTTAATTAAGACAGACTGCTGTTGAGCTGAGAATCTGGCAGAGGTGTGGGCAATTCCAGCTTTTTCTGCTAAAGAAGCAGCAACATCTGGCTGTGAGCAGACAGGTGGATTAGTGATGGATTCAGTTGTCAACAGGATTTGCTAGAGGTGTTTGTTAATCTGGTTTGGCTATGTTAACCTAACTTCAGGGGAATCCGGAGACAGCAACCTATAGTGTGCACATGAACAGTTCTTGTACTATAAGTGATGTGTGGAAACGCTCTGAACTGTTGTATCTTGATTGTATGCTTACAGTCATAGTGCAAGCAGCTATATCTATTTGTTAATACTTTAAAGCTTGCTCCTTTCAGTTGTAAAACCCATTCTTTTAACAATGAGTTAAGATTAGTTTCAATTGAGTTTTCTACTGTTATCTCCTCTGGGTGTTATTTGTGTCCTGACTGTTTCAATTTGTGGAACATAATCCAGTGGGGGGTTGTGTAGGGTTTTTAGTTGTTGTTTTGATTTTTTTTTTTGTTGTGTGGGTTTGTTTTTTGTTTTTTTGTTTTTTTTTTTGTTAATGCTGATGTGGTTTAGATTTCTCTCCTGGGTAAATTTTTGTCCTTCTTGGGGGGTGGGGTAGTACTGGGATACTGTAAGGAAGTGATCCAGTCTAGTAAAATGAGGTGTGTGTCATTACTACTTATCAGCACAGATCTGAGCCTAAGTGAAAGCATAACCTACACACTAATGTACACAAAGAGTTTGGCTCTCACTGTGCAGCATCTATGTCAGAGACTCATAGAATATCTCAAGTTGGAAGGGACCCATAAGGATCACTGAGTCCAACTCCCTGCTCCTAGGTAGCAGGGCTACCTAAAACTAAACCATATGACTAAGAACGTTGTCCAGACACTCCTTGAACTCTGGCAGGCTTGGTGCTGTGACTACTTCTGGTGGGGAGCCTGTTCCAGTGACTGACCGCCCTCTCAGTGAAGAACCTTTTCCTAATGTTCAATCTGAACTTCCCCTGATGCAGCTTTATTCCGTCTCCTTGTGTCCTAATGTGAGTGATCAGCTGCAACTGAAGAATAGCTAAATATTAAGCATTAATTTCAAAAGGGAAAACAAACCACAGAGTTTGAAAATTTACTATCAAGAAGGCTAGCATAGCTGTAATAGTATATACACTCCTGTTTGTACCTAAGCCAGCATTAAAATGTATTGATATATGTAAATTTCTGAAAGGAGGGTGCAAAGAAGATAGAGCCAGGCTCTCTTCAGTGGTGTCCTGTGACAGGACCAGAGGCAATGGGCACAAACTGAAACACAGTCTTCAGTGGTGCCCTGTGACAGGACCAGAGGCAATGGGCACAAACTGAAACACAGTCTTCAGTGGTGCCCTGTGACAGGACCAGAGGCAATGGGCACAAACTGAAACACAGGAGGTTCCCTCTGAACATCAGGAAACACATTTTCACTGTGATGGTGACCACGCACTGGCACAGGTTGCCCTGAGAGGTTGCAGAGTCTCCATCCTTGGAGGTGCTCAAAAGCCATCTGGATGCAGTCCTCAGCAGCTGATTTTAGACGACCCTTCTTGAGCAAGGGGGTTGGACCAGGTGACCTCTAGAGGTCCCTTTCAACCTCAACTATTCTGTGAAAACACAACTCCACAGGGCTAAATAATTATAAGGAATGAATAACTGTAATAGAGGAAGCTACAGAAGTGAATAGATTATTGGCAAAGAGGGCTTACATGTTGGTCAAGCATAGAGATAGATGTCAAAGGTAAGTTAAGACTTTGCAGATTGAAACATCAGAAGAGTCTTCAGCTTCAACTTTTTTTTTTTTTTAAAGTCATCTTTACTGTTGTGTTCATATATGACAGCAGATGAGTAGACTGTCACTTGAAGTTCTTCTGGTCCTATGGTCTTAAAAACTGACCACTAATGCACTCTGTTCACCTGGTTGTATTAAGTCTGTCTAATTTGTGCTTTGTAGTCACAATTACGGGTTCTTCCTCTGTCTTTGGGGACGCAAGTGTTTTTTCAGTCTTATGGTTTTCTGTCACTTAGAATGTTGTGAAAAGCAAATAAAAATGTTCTAGTTAGCTGGAAAAAAAGCTAAACTGATACGAGCCATCTGGGTAGACAACTTCTATTTGTAAGACAATCAGCTGAATATGATTTTAGTACTGAGATTTCTGTATGCAGTTCTAACAAATGTTTGTTTATAATTTGTATTGATTGTTGTTTAGCACAACATCTGACTTTGCAGTGCAACACCCATGGTTTCTTTTAGGTCTTACAATTCAATCCATCCCAGTAGCATCTTTTGTTTGTTCTTTAGTAATTCTGTATTGAATCATTTACAATATGGTGGGAGGCACTTATTTTTGTTTTAACATTATATACAAAATTAGGAATGGAAGAGAGTCTCATTTATGTATACAAGTTCTGACTTGTTACTAAAGCAACTTTATATTAGTTGTTGTCGTGGTTTAACCCTAGCCACCAACTAGGACCACACAGCCGCTTACTCACTTTCCTCAGCTGGGGTGCAGAAGAGAATCAGAAGAGTAAAACTGGTAAAACGGGTGGGTTGTGAAGACAGTAAAGCAAAAGCCGCATGCACAAGTGGTGCTTAGGGACATGGTTTAGTGATGGTTTTTAACAGTGTTAGGTTGATGGTTGTACTTGATTATCTTAAAGGTCCCTTCCAGCCTAGACTATTCTATGATTCTAAACAAAGCAAAATAAGGAATTAATTCAGTACTTCCCATCAGCAGGCAGGTGTTCAGCCATCTCCAGGACAGCAGGGCTCCATCATGTGTAACGGTTACTTGGGAAGACCAGTGCTGTCACTCCAAACGTGTCCCCATTCTTACTTCTTCCCCCAGCTTTATATACTGAGCATGATATCACATGGTATGGAATATTTCTTTGGTCAGTTGGGGTCAGCTGTCCTGACTGTATCCCCTCCCAACTTCTTGTGCCTTCCCAGTCTACATGCTGATGGGGCAATATAAAGAGCAGAAGAGGCCTTGACTGCCTAGCAACAACTAAAACACCAGTGCACTATCAAAAGTATTTCTCATCCCAAATCCAAAACATAGCACTATACCAGCTGCTAGTAAAAAAAGTTAACTCTACCCCAACGGAAACCACAACAATTGTCCATCTGCGAAATTTTACAAAATGTTGTTTTGCTTCTGTGGTAGCATATTAGTATTCTTAATGTTTGGGGATTTTTTGTTTGGTTTCAATTTTTTTTCAAAAAAAAACTGAACAAACTTTCATGTTAAGGCTCAATAACGATTTTTTTTGCCAAATAAATATTGCACTAAAATAATCATAGAATCATAGAATGGTTTAGGTTGGAAGGGTTGAAGATCATTGACTTCCAACCCCCCTGCCGTGGGCAGGGACACCTCCCACTAGATCAGGTTGCTCAAAGCCCCATCCAGCCTGGCTTTAAACACCTCCAGGGATGGGACATCCACAACCTCTCTGGGCAACCTGTTCCGGTGCCTCACCACCCTCAGAGTGAAAAATTTCTTCCTAATATCTAATCTAAATCTACCCTCTTCCAGTTTAAAGCCATTCGCCCTTGTCCTGTCACTACGTGCCCTTGGACAAAGTCCTTCCCCAGCTCTCCTGTAGGCCCCCTTTAGGTACGGGAAGGCCATAATAAGGTCTCCCTGGAGCCTTTCCCTTCTCCAGGCTGAACAGCCCCAACTCTTTCAGCCTCTCCTCATAGGAGAGGTGCTCCAGCCCTCTCATCATCTTCGTGGCTCTCCTCTAGACCTGCTCCAGCAGGTCCATGTCATTCTTATGTTGGGGACTCCAGAGCTGGATGCAGTACTCCACGTGGGGTCTCATGAGAGTGGAGTAGAGGGGCAGAATGACCTCTTTTGACCTGCTGGCCACACTTCTTTTGATGCAGCCCAGGATACGGTTGGCCTTCTGGGCTGTGATCACACATTGCTGGCTCATGTTGAGCTTCTTGTCAATCAGGACACCCAGGTCCTTCTCCTCAGGGCTGCTCTTCAGCCATTCCCCGCCAAGCCTGTATTTGTGCTTGGGATTGCCCCGATCCAGATGTAGGACCTTGCACTTGGCCTTGTTGAATAATGCCAAGTGTTGTTTCTTACCAAGGGTCAATACAGTGATTAAACTTGATTTGTACATAATACCTGTCTGCTGTAGTTGTCTTCTGCTTTCTGTCATGTTCCCCTTATTTTCTCCATGGCTTCCATGCCTGTCTTGCATGTTTTCTCCCCTTCTGTATAATCGCTACAGATGTTAGCCTTCTAAAATTGTGTAATGCAAGATAACTGAGCGTTTTATGGCTTTTTTATTTGTTATGCTGTTTTGAAGATAGAGTTAACGTAAAGGAAAATAATAATTCCTGCCTCCTTCCCCCCATTCCTTTCCAGCTGCTAGAGGAAGGAAACAAATCATTCTTGCCTTACTAAATCTTAAAGTAGCTTTCCTGCTAAAAGAAGCCTATGTCAAAATTATTGCTGTAGACTAGTGATACTGTGAAATTTTGATACCTAGGCTGGTTCTTAGTTCTCATGTTTTAGAGTACCAGTCAAAGAACTTCCTGTCAGTGTGTCTGGAGATTCTGGTAAAAGAAGTACTTAGTAGGTCTGTTTTTTCAAATAACTATTCATGTAGCCTCCAATAGCAAGATACTAGTCTCCTTTGTATACTGATAGAGTTCAGCCATATTCTGTTTGGATATTTTGCTTCAGTTATTGACCAGAAAGTTATTCCAAAACTTCTAGTTTTAAATTAAAGTCTTCCCCTAATTATCAGGTTTTCTTCAGAGTCTGAGCTATTTATCTTTGAGCTTTTGTCTTATGGTGTATAGTCTTGCAGTGATTTTCTTTGCCTGGACCTAGGTGTAGGACCCCCTTACAGTTGGTTGTCTTTCAGACTTGTAGCATATATTCTTGTTTGCCAGTTCAAATGCAGTCTTTATACTTACGAACACTTCCATTTCTCTAATCTTTTCTTTCAGTGTTTTACTGAATGATGATCTGATCCCTCTCTGCATCCATCCATCTAGGATTTCCAATTTAATGCTTACATAATAAATGACTTGGTGCAAGGAAAGTGCAAATTGTTTTATCACAGACTGATCAAACATGGATTGTCCCAGGATAATATGATAACCTTAGAAGTTTCATTTATCACTGTATTTAAAAGTCTTAATTTAGCATGCAGATTTTTTTCTAAACTCTTCAAATATTGATATCAAACTAGTGCAGCTGCAGTGGCAATATAACTTTTTTCCTCTGTTTTGTCAGTGACACTGCTGCCTTTAAGGTGTCATACAAGAAATAATTTAAATTTTTAAAATTGAAGGGTGCTACACCTTAATTTTTAAATACCTTTAAAAAGCTTTCCATACCACACTGGTTCATGAATTCTCAGATTGTGTGGTTGCTTTCATTTGAGAATGTGAAGGTCTTAAGTGTAGACATAGTAACTTCTGTTTGAATATACCTGTTGCCAATTGCCACAGGAATGGAGTTTTACCTGCGATTTCTTTGAAAATGGGTGTTCAGCTGACTTTTAAGGGTGTTTCAGTATCTTCTTGATACCAAATCATTACTATGAAGCAGTACCTCTTTTTTTCTTGGTTTTAGCTATTGAAGTGCCTTTTTTTTTTTTTTTTTTTGAGTTTGTTTACAACGGCCATCTCAGTTTGGCTCTAATTCTCTCTTTATTTCTGTATTTCCCAGTCTTTGTGGTGCAACTCTCCTGTCTTGAGGGCTCTGATTACTACTTATAACTTTTACTAAGTGGTTGCTTGAATTCGCTTAGTATGAAAACTTTCCTTGCACACCAGTCAAGGGGACAAACAGCTTAAAACTCAATTTTGTTCCTTTGGGATGCATGTTGACTGTGACAATTCTTAGAATTGTATACATCTCCAAATCACTTTTGCTTTCAATTTGTGTCTTTCAAAACAGAGACTTTATTTATGCAGTGCTTGTGTCAATTTAATATAAACATTAATTGTCTCTGAATGTTGGCAAAATCATATCCTGTGGGATTATATACTTACATGATGTTGTTTGTGAAACTTAAGTTTTGTTGTGTATATAGGCTGGAGAATAACCTATATCCTGACTACGTGTGACATAGAGGGTAGTTTTGGTCAACCAAGTGCATGCATGTGGCTTTCTTGATGGAAGGTTTTTTTTATTCTAAGTTTCCCACTGAGAGGGGCATTCCCAGATGCAGTAATAGTTAATGAGGAGGCTCATATGGACAAATTTCACTGCTGCTTCTCAGGATTGTCTAGCTCAAACATACAGATAGAATGTTGTGAATGCTTCTTATCATTCTGAAAACCACCTGTATGGCCAGTGTTGGTGTGTGTGATGGTTTCACATGGTGGAATGGAAGCAGAATTATCCTGCGGCTGATCCGTGTGCTGTTGGTCACTATCTGTGAAATGTCAAAATATGTCCAGAACATTTATGCTTATGGTCTTAACTGATACTGATAATTCACTGAGTTACACTCTCCATTTTTTTGGAGGTATAAACAAGATTGCAAGTGTATCCCTTGACAAATGTATTTTGAGCACCAGTATGTCAGATTTCTCGCCAGCATCAGAAAAGCAAGGTATCTCAAAGGTGTCCCCTAAAGAAGCCAGGTGAATATGTCAAAGTGGGGTTATGTATAAAATGAGTTTTCATTCACCAATGGTGGACTTAATGGGCTTTTGTGAGCTTTACAATCTTGCCGAATTCTCCCTGAGTGTTGTCTGTAATAATTAAATTACCATGTTTTATTCTCAGAGCTCGTCAGTATTATTTCAAAGAAGTGAGCCTTTACACAAAATGCTTGCATTTTGATTTAGTACTGATTAGTTTGAGTCCTCTATATGAGCAACTGAGTTTACTTTTTTTGTTGTTTTATTGCAGTCATAACATAAGCAAGAAGGATGGGAGAAGTCTGATTTCTTGAGTTAGGTCAATATATGCACTTTAATTTTAGTCTTGCTTAGATCATGCCCTTATTGTAGCCTCCAGGTATTTTTTTGACTGCATTCTTTCCTAAACTATTCAAATCATCATGAAGTAATCAATCAAAACAATTTTTCTAAGCTCTATTATTAAAATCAGGAGTCTGTAGTGAATATGTATATTGTGGCTTTTCAGAAGCTTTGGGCAAGTTCTCTTGGGGGGCGAAGAATATACTCAGTACTCTCTTCCTAAATTGGTATTTGTATTCTAGAGGACAAGGAAACTAGTATCTTTTTATACAGCTCTGTCAATTTTCTGATATATTTAGTTTAGTTTACTTCATCTTGGATTTTTTCTTGGACATGATTGAGCCATTAACACTCAACTGAAGATCCTTTACATAGGATATAGAAGTATTCCAAGTTTTGCAAAGTTGAAGTGACTGATATATTTAGTGGAGACTACCAAGAAAACTTAACAAGAAGTGTTAGCAGCCTCTCTAATGTAGCTAAACTTCATAGTGTTTGATAGTGACCTTTAGTATGTGAGAAGATTTCATCCTTTGAAGGTTAAGGTGAAAAGGTGATTGTCAAAAACCTAATAGCTTTTTTTCAGACTTAATGAAACTTACCTTTATTCTCTGTGCCTGCCTTTCTCCCTGCTTCTCCTCCTGACTGGAAAAGTGTTATCTTTTTGCAAAATCCTCTATACCTGAGCTGTAATCCAACACTACATTTCTGATTTTGTGAGTATAATGACATCCTGCCTATTTGCAGCTCCTTCTATGCATTCTTTTTTCCATTTCTTTAAGGAATTGTATTTTTATAGAGCAAAATAAATTACTACAGGACTGGAAATGTTTAGTAAGCGTATCAGGTGGAAACTGTCATGCTCCTGTCCAACCAAATTTAAGTTCAAGCCAATTTGAATGCCTTATTTTACTTTTTTTTTTTTTTTTTTTCAGTATTACCGTTTTTATTTTACATACTTTGCATTCAACATTAAATGCTCTGAGGACTGGTCATAGTCTTCTTGTTATGCACTTGCCTTTTTTAAGCTTTTTACATAGTATGCTTGTGTAATATGACCACCTAACAAGCAGTGAAGTGGAATGTTTTCCCTGGTATTTGGCTAACTGACAAATATATTGCAGATGTCTATTTTACTAACATTATATTTTGTCAGCCTGCATTCTTTTGCACTTTATGAAGGAAATAATTACACTTTTCTAAATCTCACCTGTATTTCTTTGGTCAGTTTTGTTTTTTCCTTTTTCTTTCTCTGTCAGAATCTTTTGCCATAGTCGTCCAATTTTTATCTCCTTGTCATTTCTTTTCCTGCAGCCAAGGACAGAAATAAGAAATTATAAATGTCATGCCTACAGTCCATTTACTTAGTCTTGGGTAGAAGTATGAGAGCTGAGGTCCCACAATAACAGAGCAATTTTGTTTTATCCTTAGGTTGTTGATTGGTTTAGTGGTGAATTCTGTTATGTAGTTTCTCATCCTTTTTTTTTTTTTTTTTAACTGAGTTTATTTCAATGGAAATGCTGTTTCATAAATAGCAAAAAAGAAGCAATTTTATTCTTGTCATTTTTGCTTTCAATCACATCTGAAAAAATACTGAAAATTACAGGTTGGGTCACTTAATGTCTTGTGGAAGCTGCAAGTGTCTCCAACACCACTGGAGAGAGCTGTATGCTGAGATAAGTTGGTACTGAATACTATCTACTTGCTTAATCTTTGGAAGGCTTTCTCTGATGAAGTTTGAAAAAATCTTATCAGGAGAAATAGGGACTTGCCTGGGATCATTTCCTAACTGATTGTAAGGGGGAGTACTATATGTAAGTTGCTTGTAGGTTTTTTTAGCATGCATATGTGATTTTGGTATCATGGCTTGTCTTAATGTTTTGTTGTTTATTCTTACGTTAGTTCCAAATTCTGTGTACATTATGAAAATATCTCCTCTTGCAGTTATTCCCTGCACTTCTTTTCATTTCCCACAAAGTGTTTACTTAATATGTTAGTAAAGAAACTTAATGCACTTTGCCATATTTTCTAATGGAAGGTTGAAAAATAGTTTCCTAATTTAAACAGGCATTCTTACTTACATATTGACTCAAAGGATTGCTATTAATGAGACTTCTGTAGTGAAATCCAATATTTTTCATGTCATTTGCCAGGCTGAGAGTATTACTTTTGCCTTACAATGTGGTTCTTAATTCCAGAAGACCTTTAATTAGTGGTTTCTGTAAATTCTTCCTGTATCAGTCCTTACTATATGTAGTGCTGCCTTACAGAAATAGGAAGCTAACATTTTCTTGATACTATGAATAATACTAGTATCTTGATTTAATGATGGTTAAGTAAACAGTATAACATAATATGACATTTCTAAAAGAGAATGGAAAGTATTCCTCTAGACATTATATCTGAATCAGTATGAAAAATGACTTGGATATACGTGAATGCACTTGGTCCAACACTAAAGTTTGCTATTTTACTCAAAAGCAGAAAATTAATTGCCAAGTTTCAGCTTGGAGTGGCTTTTTATAGCCCAGTTACATCTACTGCTAAGTGGCACTTAAATAATGAAAGTCTTTAATACCTAACTCACTTCTCACCTTAATCAATTGTCAATCAGCTATACACAGCAGGAATTTACCAGGATGTAAAATTTTCTGTAGGTGGCTTAGATCATTAAATTATTTGTGTTTTATTAATAATTCTGCTGAAGCAGGAAGATGCCCACTTGTTCCACTTCTGTAAGTTGCTGAGTAATCTTTTCAGAATACCCTGTTGTATCTTATGTGGAAATTACAGCTTGACCAATTTCTTCATACGTGCTGTGTTGTTGAAGTGAAGTTAGTGCTCTCAAAGTATTTGTAAGGGTTTATATTTATTCATAGAAGGATGTTACCTACCAAGGGTACAAAAATAATAAAAAAGGATATAAATAATAAAAAGAAATTATAAAATGGCATGTTGACAGAGGAACAGAGCTTTGGCGTGAACTCTGTATTGTAGTTTGAGATGAAAAAGATTTGATTTCTTCACATTATTCACTGAGACAATTTGGGGAAAATGGTCTCGGGTCTTCTAAAATCTTTTTGTATTCTTGATGGAATGGCCTGTGACAATGAGAGGCCACTGGTCACACAGCTTGATTGTGGAGAACAAATTGATGAATATTTGCAAATCCTTTTTCTTGGCTACGCTTTTTTGTTGTTGGAGTGATATGAACTGTGTAAACACACAAGTTTATATCTCTCCACATTGCATCTTTCTTCTATGCCAGCAATTTATTAAATTCACTTAGGCTTCTAATAGCTCTGGGAATGTGAACAAAGTGTTATTCCCAGTGGCTTATTGTAAAACATCTTGCAAACATAGATTTTTAAGTATTTGTACAGATCAAATTTATGTAAGCTTTCTTAAATTTTGTATATGTAATTTTAAAATACCAATCTCAAGATGTAACTACATAAATAATTATGTATAGTTCAGTGAAAGTTCTGAAAAATAAGAATGATGAAACTTGTAAAGTTGATCAGTTTTTCTGGTGATCTTCTATGTCCTCATGTTTGGATTTGGGATTTTAAAGAGGAGGCAATAGTAAGGCAGGAGGCAGACTTGCAAGGAATATAGGAATTGATTTGCTAAAGCTTGCTTCATCTCTTGGAAAAGACTTCTACAAAAATATCTGAAGGATTAAGATTTAAACACATGTATGGATCTCTGAAAAAGTACTGTTGACACATGACTTCATGTATGTTAAGGCATAGTTTGTTTGATGATTAGCACAGTTAATTAAATCACCATAGGCAATGTGAACCGTCATCCAAACAAAATACTATTAAATGGATTGCGGTTTAAGTCCTCCTTTTAGATCTTTGACTAACATCCTGTAATGATATTTATTGACCTATTATGTATATTGCATAGGTACTTAATATGCAAGATATCAATCCATGTTTTATTTGCATGTGTGTGATCTGTTTTTTATGCTTTTGACCACATAGAGTATGAGTAGTTAAACTATTTATAAAGAATTATATACTATCTGAATATTGAATCTTAGTATTTAATATCTTGTCCAGTAGACTTAGCTGGCACCGAGTAGCTATTGGGTCCTGCTAATTATGTACAGAACTACTCATTTGTATTTTATTTATTTGAGTTTGACTAAATTTTGGCAATGGTACTTGTTACTAATTAACTCTGTTTAGAGTAATGAATTATTCACCAACTATGGTCTGGCTGATAATCATAGTTTTACATTAAGTAGGATCTTTTAATTTAACTTTTGTCACAGGAGGTGGGTGACTTTAATCCATCTTATTTTAATGTTCAGTAAATGCAACTTCCACTTTTGTTGCTTTTTCCTTGCTTTTAATTTTCCTGTTATCATTGTACAAAGAGTATGTTTTGTCTTCTTTCTTTCCTCTGTTTCTTTTCTTGTACTAGTTTCTTGCACCCACTCACCATGTATAATTTAGTTTTTAATTTGTGAAGCTCTTTCATACATGCCACTTTTCATTGTATTCCTACAGACTTGCTCTTGGTTCCTGATTTGAAGTCTTTTGGGTTATAGTTGCAATGGTACTTATGGTCCTTCTTTGTTGAAAGAAGCAGTGCCTAGACATCTTAAATCCTACTGTATCATCTCCTTCAGTACCAGGAGTGTAATTCATATTTTAAATGCTATATTAGCTTAAGTTATTTTTATTTTCTTCGTAGATTTCAAAGGCTTGACTTAGCTTATAGTACTGCTTAACATAACCAAAGCCTGATTGAATCATGATTTTTTTTTTTTTTATTCCTATGTATTAGGATTAGCATTGGTTTGTTATATAGTTGAAGTTTCTTGTTATATGGGAGGAAAAAAAGGAGATCAATATAACAGCAGAACAGTGCACATCTTACTGGTTAGTTAAAAGTTTACGTTCTGGCTGGTGCAAAGCATCTCAGTGTCTGGAGTGTTTTCTTGCCTTAAAGGTATCCATGTGAGCATTTTCCTTTTTCTTTGCCTTCTGGTTGTGTATATGGAATAGTACTGAATTTGTGAAAACATTGTGGAGAACTTCTAAAGTTTCAGTTGTTAAAAATTAAAAAATCTGTCAGCTGAGTCTCTTGTTGAATCTCAAAGAAACTTTCAAAGAATTGCCCTTTTTCAAAATGCTTGTAATCTTCCAGTGTATTTCAAAAGAACACAGTGCATCTTTAAAAACAATTTTAAAAAGCTTTTTGAAATTCAGTCATTGGATATCACCTCACTGGCTTATGGATTTTCATGCTCGAACATGTTCTAGATACAGCTGGCCTTGAGGAGGCTGTTCTTAGCTGTCACTGTTTTCCTTTTCCCTGAGAGAAGTTAACTAAAACAGCTGGTGTAACTGTTACGTGAAATCACAGAGGCTTTCATTTGGCTAGAATCAGGTTAACCCCTCCCTCAAAAAAAATAAAACCCTAGATCCTAAGCGTTCAACACAGATTATTTTGGTAGAGCTAGGTGTCCAGAAGAGCAGAAGCTTCTAGCAGTGGGATGTGACAAGCTAACTCGGTTTTATTTAGGTAATGATTGAAGTGATAACTGTTGTACAAGGATGTAGTTTAGCATTGAATTTTCTCTTGTTTTTTACTATTTCTTCAAATGACACACACCCCTACCTCCCCCTCCCACCCCCCTCCAAAGCTTACTATAAATCCTAAAAAACTTTCAGGATTGATCTGCAAATTCTTACATAGGAAGTTTAAAAGTTTTGTTATTCTTTGTCCCTTATGGCCTAAGTAATAGGCTATTTCATTGAACCTTTTTAAAATTAATTTTTGGTCCTATAAGATTAGATGTATTAATTCTATAGAAAATTAATTCCTATTTAGTAATTTCTGTACTTCTGAAAGGAATAAATATCATGTACCCTGTCTTGTAACCTTGGTTCTCTGATAGGCGCTCACCTAGCTGCTCTCTCACTCCCCCCACTCAATAGAACAGGGCAGGGAGAAATAAAGTGAAGTTGTTCATGGGTCAAGATAAATACAGGGAGATTGCTTACCAGTAAGCATCATGGGCAAAACAGACTTGACTTGGGGAAGATTAATTTAATTTATTGCCAATTAAAAATAGAGCAGGATAGTGACAAATAAAGACAAAACTAAAGACACCTACCCAACCTCCTTTCTTTCCAGGCTCAACTTAACTCCTTCATTTTTGACTCTTCTACTTTCCCACTTCCCTGTTGAGCAGGGCAGGGGAGATAATGAAAAGGGGTTGTGGATAGTTCATAACCCTTCATCTCTCCCATTCCTTCCTCACACTTTTCCCCCTGCTGCAACATGGATCCTAACCGAGGGATGCAGTCCTTCACAAATGTCTCCAATGCCGGCCCTGCCTATGGGCTGCAGTTCTTCAAGAACTGGTCCAGCATAGAATGGTTTAGGTTGTAAAGGACCTTGAAGGTCATTGAGTTCCAACCCCCCTGTCATAGACAGGGATAGCTTCCACTAGACCAGGTTGCCCAAGGCCACGTCCAGCCTGACCTTGAACACCTCCAGGGATGGGGCCTCAACAACCTCTCTGGGCAACCTCTTCCAGTGCCTCACCACCCTCAAAGTGAAAAATTTCTTCCTAATGTTCAGTCTGAACCTCCCCTCTACTAGTTTAAAGCCATTCCCCCTTGTCCTATCGCTACATGCCTTAGTAAAAAGTCCTTCCCCAGCTCTCCTGTAGGCCCCCTTTAGGTACTGGAAGGCCACAATAAGATCTCCTCAGAACCTTCTCTTCTCCGTGGGTCCTTCTCATGAGGTACAGTCCTTCAGGAACAGACTGCTCCAGTGTGGGTCCCTTACGGGGTCACATGTCCTGCCTGGAGCTTGCTGCAGCGTGGGCTCCTCTCCACAGGCTGCAGCATGGATATGTGCTCTGACACGGTCCTCTCTGGGCTGCAGGAGGAATTTGTTATCTTTATGGGCTGCAGGGGAATCGGCTCCAATGCCTGGAGTACCTCCTCCCTCTAGTCTTAAAAGCTTGGTGACATGTCAGTTGGACATATCAGCTGGACTGTTCGTAATATATGATTTTGTCTTTGAATTATTTAACAGTGTGCTCCAAATGGGACTATATCTCTATATAGCTATCTTCTAATGAAGTTTCTACTGCAGTTGATCTGATCTGACAGCTATCCACCACTGGAAGGGGGAATTTGTTCCCCAGTTCCCTTAGTTCCTTTTCTTTCCCTTCAGGTAGCTTTGATGCTTGTCATGTGTTTCAAAACTAATTAGGCTTGTTTTTCTGAGTTGGTGAATTTGGTTGGTCCAGCAAAGCATCTGATTTTTTTATACTTACTCAGTTTGAGGAGAGCAAGTCTCCCTTCTGCTATGATGAGCTGTTAAAATGAATTTAGCTATGATATATAACATTGTTCCATCTAAAAGCTAGAATGGAGGATCTATGCCAAAACAGCAAGACGAGTGAACTTGGTTACGTCTTCTCTGTGTTTTTGAGGAGTCCTAGACTTACTGTCGTGGTGGTTCATTAAGAAATATAATGGGGGTAAAGGTGGCATCATATTTTCCTGGGAGTGTTAGGAAAAGTTACTTCTATGAGTTTTGTTTCATCCCAGCTTTCTCATTACCTTTTTTTACTACAACCACAAGTACTTAGCACTTGGTTCAGCTGCAGTGTATATGTAGGTACAGAGAAGATGACACAAACTGAGCTGGGTTTTGTGTAGCTATTGAACAGCATTGCATATCATGCCTGTTGAATTACATCTGATGTTCATTCAACTCATATTTTCCCCATTTCCCCTAAAATAAAGATGTTTTATGCTGTATGGACTTTTAAAAATATTTAAATGTCAAGTTTAACTTTTTCTTTTGTAAAAGATTAAGGAAGATGAAGCGAAATCTGTGAGTTAGGTTGTTACCGTGAAACGTGGACTGAAGAATACAAAACATGTTGGGGATATTTTTTAGGGGGTGGGTGGATGACTATATTTCATGTTCCAGTTCTCCTTCAGTGTAGGATGATCTTCGCTTGGGCCAATAAGTCTCAATTATGGCAAGTTACACCTTCTTGTTATAGAACATACTTCTAGCCCATCTCTTCTTGTGGGTGCTGGTTGATTTTTATTTATGATGTTATAGTTCTGGGAAGTTTGAAGTGTACATAGATCCTCCTTGTATAGTAGGTTAGTAGGAAGAAAATGCCTGACTTGGAATTCATGGTTCAGGAAAGTAGTGACTGTAAGGAAGCGTTTCAAACTTATAATTTCTTTTGCCTTATTTATTTATTTAGATTTTCTTTGGGTTTTTTATTACGTTCTTGACTTGTAACTGACTTGGTACACTTTTTCTAACATTGTAATTATCTCAACACATGCTGTCTAGTTTTTCTTTACTGCCTTCTGTGTTAAGTGCTTTTATGTAAAGCTTTCAGTTCAGATTGCTGTTCTAGCAGTGGAACTTTGCATAGCTTAGGATGGATTAGGTGGCAGTCTGTATTTGCATCAGTTTAAAGGGACTGAGAAACCAAGTAACCGAGTTGTTTTCATAGTTGGAATTTAGGAGGAAGATAGCATTGCTTACCTGCAGTCTTTTGCTTAAAAACTTGGCTTTATGGCATAGAGGAAAGACTTCCATTTGGTCTGCTCTGTTCCTTTCCCTACTTCATTCTCTATCTGCTGCTTGTCTGGCAGTATTGGTAAATTAAAATTAGTGATATGTAACACTTCAACAGCACTGCTGTTTAGACTTTTGGGGAAATTGTGCTCTATTTAATTGCTTGGAAAACACAAAGTTCACTTCAGATGTCTGTTCTCAGAGAGTCTGAAAACTGGCTAGGATTTATTATTACCGCATAGTGGTAACAGTTCCTACAATAAGATAAGAAGATTCTTGGTTGCATCTCCAAGTGTGAAGATCAAATACATTCAGGAATGAGGAGTTTTAGCTTTTCTGTTGTATACTTCTTGGAAATTTTATTGTGGTATAGGACAAACTACCTGATTATCAACCATTGCTGTCTGCCACAATATAGACTACTGAAAACAATTAGAATCTCTTGTCCAGTTTTTTCTTTGTATGGATTTCGCCTGTATATTTCTAGTTGAATTTTTTTTTGTAAAAGTGGGACAGGCTAAACACATCTACTTCTTAATTTCTTTCCACAGTTTTAAAATCGTGACATCATGGCTCATTCAAAGACGAGAGCCAACGATGGAAAAATCACATATCCTCCAGGAGTCAAAGAAATCTCTGATAAAATATCTAAAGAAGAGATGGTGAGAAGACTAAAGGTTAGTAAGCAAGTAACTGTTTGCAGATTGAAGTGTCTTGTATATACTATTCAGTGATCCTATTACTGTATTTCCTGTCTGAAAGGATTATTTTCTTTTTCTTTTGGGCTTTATCTTTTCTATGCTCAGAGGAGGAACTTGTTGGCTTTTGTGCCTTCGATTCTACCACTTTCTTGAAGTAACTTGTCCAGAAACGTTTAAAGAAGTTAAAAAAAATCACAAATGGAAAAAGCTATATTAATTTTAAATACTTCTTAAACTTTATTTCAGCTCCTAGAGTAAGTCAGTACTTAGAGAAGAAAATACTGGAAAACAGAGTCATAATTTTTAAAATAATATGGATACATCAGAATACACTTCTTTTAGGCATTTGTGCTCTTTGAGTTGATTATAAAACCTGCTTTTACTCATTATTTTAGCCTGTATCATAATGAAAGTCTTTGATTTTACTACATATTTCTGTCTCCTGGTTTTCTTCACCACTTTATTTGGCCTAACTCTAGAGGAAGGTTGGAGAGACTTGGGGGATAATTATGTTACTACATTTTTTTATCTATCTGTGTTCTCTCACAAAAAGGCAGGCCTGTTAGTATTGTGCAGAAGGAATGCCTGCAACTTGGGTTTGCCCTGTAAAACAGGAGGGAACAGATGTGGGAGAGGAACCTTAAGTATTCTAACAGCTGGAAGAGCTTAATTTGGAGTTTGTTTTCTTAAGAAGTAGTTTTAAGTCAGCTGGAACTACTGGTAAATGAACCAATAAAAAAAAAACCCAACAACAAAACCCCAAAACTCAAGGATTCCTTTTCCTTTCCCCCCAGTAACCTGTCTGTACTTTGGGTATTGGACTGAGAGACTTCAGTCAGTAAAGTGCATTCTATGATGTTGAACAGAAGACGGTATTTATAACTATGTATGAGTGACTTCTAACAGAAGAAATGATTTGTTAGCACTTGCCTATTTTTTTCAGCTTGTTAAAATGCACGCAGTTCTCTATTGATACTTTTTCTCCTATAATTTCACTTCATTTTTGGCCTTGAATGTTGAGTCCCTTCTGTTATGTCATCTTGATCTGTCCTGCAGGAGAAGGGTACTTTGCAGGATGTCCTGTATTTCTTATCAGCTCTTTATTCTGGCTGTGCATTCATTGATACACAGGGAGGGAGAAAACCACACAGTGTTTCATTTATGAAGGATTGGATGAGCTAGGCTACACTACAAGTGTATAGACAGTATAAACACACTTTCAGCTGCTAAACAACAGTAGTTGATAAATAAGTGAACTATTTGCCTCTTCATTTCCCTGACTGCCAAATTCATATAAGTATTAGGGAAGAAGCACTTTCTGTGGATTTTATTTTAATTTACACAAGCAGATAGTCTGCTCTTTGTTAATGACAATATATTTATGTAAATACAAATTACTGGGAAATCTTAGAATAAAATGGAAAATACGTGCAGTGAATTTATGTATTAGCATAACTTACCTCAAATTTTATGAATTTCTGAACCACGCCATCTCCAAGTTATAGTAGATTTGGAAAGGACATAAAAACTCAATGGTTTGAGTTACAAACTAGCACTGGAGACAGCAAGGAGGAGATAAACATTTGGAAAAGATGAATAGTGTGAGAAGGGCATTTTTTCTGTAGTTTCTCTTCGTACACAAGAGCCAAGGCATCATCTAATGAGAAATATTAATTTTAGACCAGCAGTCTAATAACGTACTTTTCTGTAAGTTATATAACTAAATTCCAAAGCTTATTACTGTAGAAAGATGTAGGAGCCAGAAAAATTGAATAGGGTAAGAAGTATGGGCCACATTAGGAAGATGAAGCTCCAGGAGTATTAATCATGGTGGTCTGGGTGTGATTTCAAGCTCAGGAATCCTCTAACCTGTTGCTTTGCAGAAAGCTAGAAAGGTATGCTAGGAGAACTGGTTTGTTTTTCTTGTTTTTTCCTAAAACACTGTGACAGATTGCTCTGGAGACAAGATGACTGATTTTGTTGTCTTGACCAGTATGGAAGTCGTGTTGTCAGGGAAGAGACGCTGAAGGTTCAATTCTAGAGTAGAGAAAAACTGTAATTCGCTTCCATAGAAGTGAAAACAATTTTGTATTTTAAAGTAGTGTAATAGTTTGTAAGGGCACCAGTGCACCTCAAATGGCTCATCTTGTGTCAGACTTGGGAAGACTTTATTTTTCTCTCAATGGAAGTGATGTGTGTGCATAAGCTACTATGCTTCTGTGCCTTTTAGTAAAAGATTGTAGTATGTTTGAAAACTTTACGGCTGCCATGATCTTAATTATGCGGAAGTCCTTTTTTTTTTTTTTTTTTAAAGTAGGATTTGGGATTTGTTGGCACCTCACTGATTATAGTAAACATTGGTGGTGGGGGAGTTAAATAAAACAAACCATAGCAACGTAAAATAATTTGTAGTGGTGTAGGGTTGTATGTTGGGGTTTTTTTTGTTTGTTTGTTTTGGGCGATTTTTTGGTTTGTTTTGTGTTTTTTTTTTTGGTGGTGGTTTGGGTTTTTTTGGTTTGTTTTTTTTTTTTTTTTGAGGAACTTAACTGACATTGTTATTGAAAAATATCTCTTCCTGCAGTGGAAAAATAGATGGTAGTTTTGACTTCAATTCTCAGAATTGTGTAATTAAGTCTTTATTACCATTTTGTTAATTTTAACAAGAGTTAAAATACTCTGCCTCTGTGATTCAAATAAGAAGTTGTAGCAAGGCGTAATTACTTTGTTTTGTCAATAGGTTTTTCTCCTCCAGTTTTTTAAATATAAGAATTCTCACCAACTAGCAGTTAATAATTATGGCTTTTCTTGCTCTTGTTCTATTAAGGGTGTTAAATGCTGGGTGTCCCAGACTTTTTTTCTTTTTTCCCTTTTCTTCCATAGCTTTAGTATACTGGATCCTGATAACACTAATGGGCATTTTAGTCCTGTTGGACAACGTGCATGCTGCTGGGCTGCACTGGATTTATATATGCTTCCGCTGGAAGTGCATGCTCTGCTTCTGTGCGGCATGGGATATAAACTAGTAGAGAAAAACCTAAAATTGAAAGAGAATAGAGGGAAAATAAAATGTAACCCAAAATACTTTGGGGAGAAATAAATATTTTAAGTGAAGTTTTGCTGCTTTCTAAATTTTTCAGTGAATGGCTGTAACAGTGAATGCTGTTGTATTTTTTTGAATTGGCCAACTTGATTATATGGTTTCTCAAAAAGATATGTGAAGTACTACAGCCAGGCTTTCCGTAACTCTGCTGAGAATGTGTGTTGGGACAATTGATAGAGGACTTGACTAGGTCCTTCCTGTACCCTGAAAAATAAGACACTGGTTACTGAAGTACTACGGTATTGCTAATAATGCTTCTCATAGGAGTAGCATAAAACCAGAAGAAGAGCTTTCAGTAAGGACCTTGTTACACACAGCACTTGATTTTATGTACTGATGTTTGCCTCTCTCTTCAGATGGTTGTGAAAACTTTCATGGATATGGACCAGGATTCTGAAGAAGAAAAGGAGCTCTACCTAAATCTTGCTTTACATCTTGCTTCAGATTTTTTCCTCAAACATCCCGATAAGGATGTACGTTTGTTGGTAGCATGTTGTCTTGCTGATATTTTCAGAATTTATGCCCCTGAAGCTCCATACACTTCACCGGATAAACTAAAGGTAAATTGAATTAATCTCTTTTTTCACAACAGGTTTTTTAAAGGAATGATTGATATAATCAACTAACCTTTCTTTTTTTTTTTTTTCCTTTATTTCTGGTTCAGCCTAAGCAATCTGAGGTTTTCACTTGATTCTAGAATAGGAGTGTTTGATCAGGTCAAATGTACTATATATGACTTTATCTGATGAACATCTTTCAATAACTTGTAGAGTTTGGATTTATATTGAAAATAAATATTTTATTCATCTGTCATTGGGATTTGCAGATAGTGTTCTGTTACTTTAGAAATATTGATATGCCTATAGCTTTTATCATAATCTCTTGCAAGATAGGTAATTCCTTCAGTGGGAAATATCCCTGCTGTTTCCAATTAAACTACCAAGAGATGATTAGTGTATTTTTATAGATAAGGGCTCTGTTGAAATGAACACGTATTTTTGTCCAGACAATAATGATTTCTGATGTGAATTGGAAAATTCTGTGATTACAAACATCACTGATCCCACTAGATGGAGATGGTTGATAGAGAAATGCCAGGTTTGAAAAGGCAGTACTATCTGCCTCATTTGTTTCAGAAGAAATAAATTCTAGATTGTTTTTTGTCTGTCTTTTTCTTTTTTTTTTTTTTTAATAGAAATCTGACTTTCTAACTCTCAAAATCAATCTACTTCCCTTATACAGTCTGACTCTAGAGTGATGAACCCTGTCTTACAGAAGATCTTGCAGGGGAAAATAATGCTCAAGATTGTGTACTTTTTTGTCTGCTTGATTTAAAACTGTGTATGTGTGGGCGCTTTTGTTTTGGTTTTTGTTTTTTCCACAGTAGGATAAAAAAAATGGTTGTGGTGGAAGGTCTATCTATTACTACTCAAGAAGAAATCACTCGTTTTTTGATCTAGTGGTTGCACCAGAAGTGCTTCATAAGTAGGGCAAACAGTACAGTTTCAGCTGTAGTACATCCTTCGTTACCAGACATGCTGGAGAGGTACCTAGGGATTTCTCTTAGCTGTATTTTCTTAATTCTGAATTGTTGCACCTCTGATTACACACTATATAGTTACCTTACCTATTGATTACACCATCTTCAGCTGGAGACAAACATTAGCTTTCTTTACTGTGCTATATTTAAGTCTGGTTTTGAGGCATCACAGTTCCTACTTCAGTTTTGATACATGTTTTCCTTTGCTTGTTAGGCTTAGAGGTTTTTTCCTCTATTTCTGAGTTGGGCTAACAAATTAAAATATTCCTTCTTACAGAATTTGACTTATCAAATGGCTCCAAGTTTCAGATTTTATAGTATATAATACTGGAAGGTTTACATTACTGATCTCATACTTGGCAGTGTGCACATACTACTACTACTTGGATAGAGCTCTGAACGGACTAGGAACTTCCACTGTTAGCATTCGATTCTGAAATCCGTGCAGATTTCAGAATTCAGGTTTTTGATGCAGATTTCTAAACACATTTTGAGAAATAAAGAAAGGACAAACAATAGACACCTTTGCTTAGGGCTATAGAGGTAGGGTTTTGCAGACCTGTTTCTGCTGAACACAACTTTTGTGGTTGCGGGAAAAGCTCTGATACAAATGTCATAGAGTTCCCTCTACTTTATAACAAAGAGGTAAGAGGAAGAATGCTTCTTCTTGGGTTATATCTTGGCACTGTTTTTACCTAGTATTTAATATCCTATCCATACTGCAACTATAAGTCTCTTCTAGTTTGTTTAGAATGAAAGTTAAAGATGGCAAAGGGAAGTGCTGAAAATGGTAATTTCTTGAGGGAGAAAACTTAAATCTTCCCCCACTGCCCTTGCTTCACACTCGTAGGATCTCTTTGTAACTTACACATCATGCAAGTGAGATGCTGAGAGAAAGGATCAGAATTTCAGGTTTCCCTCTTCTGTGTGTATCATCAGTATAACTCTTAACATTCCTCACTGAGTGTTGAAAGAGATCTGACAACACGAATGGAAAATGCCATGAGTAGGCTAAAAGCAGAACTGGAGCAGGATCGAGGGATGTTATTCTGCCCCTCTACACTCCCTTGCAGTCCAGGAATAGCCTAGAGCTCAAATCTATTTTTCTGAGGGGAAGATATTCTAATTGCTGCTATGTGTCAAAGAAAACCACTTGGACAAATGGACTGTCTGCCTGACTTGGCTGAAATGGATATGTTTAAAGGTGTATATGGTAGCAGAACTTAAACTATCTGAATGTGTTCTGTGGTGAAAGTTATGGCTATGATGCTTACTGAAGCCATTACGTGGTTAATTGGTATCAAGGCACCAATCTACAAAAAACATTTCAGTGTTCTTCCTAAAGTTTAAGTATTAGCACTTTTGGTTTTGGAGTCTGGATTCTAATGTAGACTTGCTTTATGGAGTCTGATGTGAAACCATATTATCCAATTTGTGAAAGTGTTGCTATTTCTTAGCTGCAGCCAAAGTTTATTTTGTACAGTGTTTTGCATTTATAAATGCATGTTCAAAGAGCTTATTCTGTATGCTCAGAAAAGGGAAAAACTTTGGGTTTTATTACACTAGCTATTAAAAATTAGCGAGTACTTTTGGGTTTAGTTTGTCTTGCTTCCTTTAAAACAGGAATAGGAAAAAATAAATAAAATTAGGAGTAAGTTATTATTTTTTCGAATTATGCCATTATTATTTGTGAAGCATTCAGATGCTAGACATGTTGTATGTGTATGCTATTCATTAATGTATGTATTCATATACAATACAGTGTGTACTTTATAAAAATTAGGAAAATTAGTTTTGGTCTCAATAGGGTCTTTGAATCACATTCACTAAATAAGTGTTGCATACTGAGCTGCAGGATAAAAAGTAAGATACTTTGTTAGATGAACTGATTGAGATTCATCTGTAAAAGTAAAGTTTAACAGAATAATTATACCTTGGGCATGAGTCCTAAGATGAAATATTTTTTGTCTTTGGCATCGGTCATTCTCTTGGATGCTCCCTTTCTTCTTTAATTGAATCCTATCCTTCACTGAGACCCAGTTTGTATGTCTTGTAAATTTCACAGCACCTCCTGTACCAATTTTTCAGAGGATGGAACTCATTTTGAGTGCTCTGATGACCTACTAGTGGTTCAGACACTAGTTCTTAAAGGGAGATTCTTCAGACTGGCATTTGCTTGTGGACTGAATGCTCTTTAGTGGTTGGAGTCCATTAGACGTGTCCTTTGAACTGTGTCTTTTGGTTTAATTTCAACTAAAGAGTCTAGTTTATATGCTCTGTAACTGATCTGAAGTGTGAACCAAACAGTGATTCTTCTGATCATCAGTAGTTAACAGTTCAAAGGCAGAATCTTGATCCAAATTCAAACTTTATTGTAGCTGTATCTCTGAACAGTGTGCTTCCTGTGCTTTTTTGCCGGGAGATGATGCTGTCACATGTGATCTAATTTTTGTTTTTACCTAGAACCACAGTAAGTGCTCAGCTTAATGATTAGGGCTGGATTTTGTAGTTGTAGCCTTAGAAAGAAGGAGCCTCATTCTCATCTTTTGTCCATCTCATTATTTTGGGGGG
The DNA here is from genome assembly GCF_965231255.1 of Vanellus vanellus. Taxonomy (NCBI): domain Eukaryota; kingdom Metazoa; phylum Chordata; class Aves; order Charadriiformes; family Charadriidae; genus Vanellus; species Vanellus vanellus. Next base: position 197,522,887 of record NC_138905.1, on the reverse strand, counting down.
AGTGAGGGGAAATGGTCCTTTGAAAACATTATAGAAAAGCTTTCTAGACTATTTCTAGGATAGTTTTTTCAGGGTTAACTGTCAGGCTTTCTTGTCTTCACTATGGCAACTTTATACCTCTTGGAATGTATTTGATTTATACCTAGGTTGTTAGATGAAACATTATACTGTTGAGGTTGTGAACACTATTTCTGGTGACATGTACTTCTGAATCTTTTGATTTAATATAGTGGTTATGAATTTCCAGCTGTTAATTATCTGAATGTAAAAAGCATTTGAAAAAAGACACCTTCCTATGTGATTCCATTCTGTTCGTGATCAACTGTTTGTTCCTTCTAACATGCTTGAATTTATTTTGTGAGAGACTTTTCCGAAAAAGTCTTCTGGTGCTGAAAGTTGATAAAGGAAGCAGGAGAAACTTGGTTTATTGTTTTTTTGCAAGAGATGTGATCTGTGTGAGTAGCATGATGACTGAGAGATGCACAAACAATACAGTGTGAACATATAGTAGTACTCTTAGGAAAGCTGCAGTTGCCTACTGCTTTTTTCCCCCCCTTCTGTTAAAACCTATTACAGTATAAATTAAAAATGCAAAATTCATTGTCCTTCTGAATAATCTTTTGACTTCTGCAGGATGTCAGCCAGTTGCAGCTCTGTTTGTCAAGTAAATTTTTTTTTCTTTGGAAAAGAATAACTTTTGCTTCCATATAAAAAGGTTAATTTCTCAACCCTTTAAAGAAATGTGAAGCATTTTAAAATTACTCCTTGACATTCTCCATGACGCTTTTGTATATCATCATCTTCTGGACAGTGAAATATTGTGTCTGTCATTGCTGCATATTTTGTAGTGATTAAAAAAGTTAATTATTTTAATTTTGAAAGCTTCATTGCAATTGATTAAATAACTGTCACTTCTTCTTTTTTTGCAGGATATATTTATGTTCATAACAAGGCAACTTAAAGGTTTAGAAGATACAAAAAGCCCCCAGTTTAATCGATATTTTTATTTGCTTGAGGTAAGCTTCGTGACTTATTTCATAGTAACTATTAAATGTATTTTTTCAACTTAATCTTGTATTAACTACTCCTTTTATTTTTGCCTGTGCACACAGAACATTGCTTGGGTCAAGTCTTATAACATATGCTTTGAATTAGAAGACAGCAATGAGATTTTTACACAGTTGTACAGAACGCTGTTTTCAGTAATAAAGTAAGTACTGTCACCCTCAGTTATAATATATTATTGCATGGTTGAGGTCAGATGTTTCTAACCTAGGTGTTCAGTCTATCATGTGACTTTTTAGTGTTAACGAGCTTAGTTTTGCCATTCAGTTTAACTAAAGGTAGCAGTATAAATATAGCAAGTTGTCAGGTTTGCCTGTTTTAATTAAGACATACTGCAAATCATCTTTCTTTTTTTCCGAAGAAACTTACTTTGACTGTCTTTTACTGGGTTTGTTTTATTCTGTTCTTGAAATTTAATGGTGCAATATGCAATTCTAAGTAATTTGGAGGATTATTGCTCTAAAAATGTGAGTGTCAAAATAGTGGACATTGGAATGTACTGCTCGAGATCATGTAGTCCGCCCCTCTTGCTCAAACCAGGTCAGCTAGAGCAGATTGCCCAGGACTGTAGCCAGTTGGATTTTGAGCGTCTTCAAGGATGGAGACTCCATGGCCTCTCTGGGCAACTTTCTAGTGCTCCATCCCCTTTACATTTAAAAAGTTTCTCTTTCTTATTTTTAAACGGTATATCCTGTATTTCATCTTGTGCCCATTCCCTCTTGTCCTGTCACTGGACACCACTGAGAAGAACCTCGGCCTGTTGTCTTTACTCCCAAAATTAGGTATTTAAACTTAATGATAAGTTCCTCCCTAAGACATATCTTTTTGAGTCTAAAAAAAAAAGATGTCAGATCTCAGAGCCTCTTCTTTTATGTGAGCTGCTCCAGTCCCTTAATCATCTTTGTGGCCTTTTGCTGGTGGGATGCCTGTGTCTCGCTTGTGCTGGGAAGCCCAGAACTGGACACAGCACTCCAGTTGAAGTCTCACCAGTGTTGAGTAGAGGGGATGGATGTTCTAATACAGTACCTTTTGATGGTAGGGACAGATACAGTCCTTTTACTCTTTTGCTACAATCGTAAATGGAGAGGGCATGAGACTCAATAACACTTTAGAAAGTGGTATATATGCAGCTGAGAAACTTAAGTATTTTGACTTCTAAGAAAACTTGTGATTTGGTTATTAAATTCCTTGTTTGGCATCACAACAGGGAGTACTCTGAATGGAAGTTGTACTTTATATGAATATTACACTAAGAATTCTTGTTTTTAATTTCAGCAACGGTCATAACCAAAAAGTACACATGCACATGGTTGATCTAATGAGCTCTATCATTTGTGAGGGAGATACTGTCTCACAGGAACTTTTGGATACCGTGTTAGTTAATCTAGTGCCAGCACATAAGGTAAGACTTAATAGTGGCTTAATTTTTTTTTTTTAAATCATGATTTATTGAATGTAGGTGTTCAGATATTTAGATTTCATTGAGAGATTAGCTGTAGCGAATGTATTGCTATTACTTGGCTCTTTTTAAGCAAATAAACAATTTTTAATAGCCGGAAAATTCAGTAGAGTTTCATTGCTTTGGTTCACTTGCAATCTGTGATCAGTATCAGCAGCCTTTAATGTCATATGAGTTTACACACAGGTTTTTTATATACAGTCAATACCAGTGGAACTTAATATAAAAGATACATATAGCCTTTGGAAAGTTTTTAATTAGTGTAATGCTGTATCAACAGTTCAAACTAATGTGCTGCCCTAAGTGGGAGGGAAGAAGTTGTTATTACTGCTGATTTGTAGTTGGCTCTGTTTTATTTCAGAAGTGTTGACTTGGTGTTATTGAAAGCACATTGATATCTTGATGCAGCCATAGAACTATGTTCAGAAACGGCGCTCCCTGAAGAGCCCAAGTGATGGCTGTCTTTCCTTAGCAAATAGTGTTTTGTCATTAGAAGAAAAAATAAAAAAAGTCCTACAGATGAATTGAGGAAAAACTTCAAAGTGTGCATGTGTTATGACACTTAAACATCTAAAAAGCATGGAAGTCTGACTTCTTTATTCAGAAAACTAACTGGGTCCTACTGGAATTTCTTGGGCTACAGTGTAGAAGATCACTTGTAAGTTGTGTGTGACCAAAAAAAGGATTCTGGGAAATTATCTAGGAAGTGTGTACTTAGCTGGATTTTGGACAATTCTGGTTGTCATCTGACAGCTTTTTTTTTTTTTTCTTTTTTTAAAGTGTGTTCAGGAAAGGGCTAACTTTACATATATTTTTTAGAAACTACAGTAAGGTTAAGTGGGCGCGTATGGTTGTTTGGTTGTATGGTTGGTTTGTTTTGTTTTTTTTTTCTATACAGTGGTGTACCTGAAGAAACTGAGGAGACTTTTCATAAGGTGCACTCTAAAGAATATAGCAAGTAGCACAACATAATATGTCTTATCACAAGCCATCAATTTCAGTAAATTAACAGCACATAAATTATTTTTCTATTGACAGTGAAGGACTAAATGCTTAGTATAGATCAGCCTTTTTTTTGTTTGTTTGTTACAGGAAATGTTTTAACTGTGTCCTTCAAGGAGTCTAATACTTTTGTGCCCAGACCAGACTGAAAATTATGTGGCTAAAATTCAGACTTACAAAGTAAAGCCTTGGAAAAAAAAAAAAAGAAACAAAAGCAAAACTATGCAGAATACTTTAGTTTGTATTTTCTTAGTTGATAAGCATCTGTTGTTTCATTGTGTCATCTGTGTTCAGCTTGATTTGACTGTACTGATTTTATGATTCATGTTTAATAAACTGATTTTGAGTTGAAGAATTTGCTTCTTGTTAGATTGGCTATAGTATTGAAACAGTTCTGTTTTGTAGTGTATTTACAGTTATTAACTGAACACTTTAATAGGATAAGGTATTTGTTGTTTGGGGTTTTCTGTTTTAATCAAACTGGCTCTTTGGACAGCATGCTAGTTTATAGCTTCCTTTCTAACTGAAATAGATACTTAACTTTAGACCATATTCTGAGTACTTTTACTGTTTGTTTTTTTTTAATCTTTTTCATACTAATGGAAAGAAGCTTCTAATATTTTTCTGTTTTGTCTCAATTTCTTCATATGTTGTTTATTTAAAAACATAGTTGTCTAACCACTTTCTGTGGTTTCTGTCGTGTTGGAAAAGTGCAATGAGTTCAGAATGGGAATTTTTCCACTCCTGTCCATTGAGCACAAAACTACAAGGGGGTTAAGGAGAACTACATCTTAGCTGACCTATCCATTAAACTGTACAGGTTGTGGGGAAAGGGAAATTGAAACATCAGACTGGCTGCCAAAGATGGCATGACGTGTTGATGCGATAGTGAGTAGGGAAATCCTTATCTAGCCAGATTCCCTGGGGACCAAAAGGATATTTTTGATGCAGTAGAAGGAGGATAGATTTGTTACTAGCTCAGGTTTGAAAATAATCCAATTGAGAGATTGTTGTAGATACGACAACTATGTTTGGAGCAAGTGACACGGGCAAGTGGTGTATTTTTATGGAAAGAAGGAAGGTTGTGCATATGAGAATGTGGAGTGCCCTTGTGAATCGAATGACTGTATTCTAGAAAATGGTGGTAGGGCTAGCATGACTTTTGGTGTATAAACAGTTGTATTGAATAACACTAAGTTGAAGACCTGAGGAGCTTAATCTGTATAATTTATCAAAGGAGCAATCTCTAAGTGTGTTTTTGGAAAAAGAAGGTTCAAACAGCTCCTTGAGTTTTGGATCCTGGATGCCAAAGTCTAGTGGCTGAAATTCAACATTGATGTGAAAAATTATATGAATATTTTTTTAAGAGTTGTAGTAACTAGTTGAACAATTCACCAAAGGTTAATTCGATGCTGTTACCTCTTGAAAAAAAGGTCAGTATTTTTCTTAAGAGAAATACCAGATATGGTTCACAGTCCTGAGTAGTAAGTCTAACAAGCAATGGTGCTAGCAGAGCAGCTACAAAAACTCAGGCATAAGGAGCATATACTGGGGACATGGCATACTATCAAACATCTGTCTACCATAATTAGCAGTCACTGAAGTAGTCTAAGCTGCTCTGTCTCACTTGAATTTGTCATCCAGCTCACTTGGCCAGAATAAAATCCATATTGATACAAACCTGAATGAAAGTGGCTGACACTAATATCACAAAACAGGTATGCACAGGCTTGTTTGAGTAGTACAGCAGGTATCAGATAATTCAATAAAACAGTGAACTTGTCTTACCGTGTGCTCAACTCTTAATTTCTTTGATGTTTAATTATTTTCTTTCCTTTTGTGGCTTTTCTTTTCTTCTTTTCTATGAACTCTACTGAAATTCTTCTGCTAAATAATCGTATCTTAATATAATCATTAAGAGGGTATTAAATAAGTAGTGAAATAAACCAGAAAAGACCAGAAGCAAGGGATGGGTAGTCAATATGAAAAGGTGAGAAAAATTAATAATTTTCCTTTGCCTTTTAATTGTCTATTTAGATTATAAAGCCTTTATGGCAGCAAGTGTAAACAATTTTGTGTTTGTACAGTGTGTTAGAAGGGAAATTGTACTTTATTTCCTTGAGTGTTTGCCAGTGTTCCATTTGCAGCCCCAGGAGCACTACAGGGAATCCCATATTGCTCACCCTGCATGCTTTACATGCTTATCTTCTTAAAAAAGTGATATTGACAGTTTAATTCCTAACTTTCTTTACTAGGAACTTGCTTAATAATTAGCGCTATCTATCTTGGCAACACTTCAGCTGAGATTTTTCTTTGTCAGCCATCCTTAAAAACCTGTGTCCCTCCCCCAGCAGAACTCGAGAATCTGTTAAAACTTTTGTCAAGTGTTCTTGGGTACAAATTCTGCTGCTGTGCCATTGACAGAATGAAATTGAAGACCCTTTTCAAATGCCAAGAAAATAATATGTTAAAATCTATGTTTTTTTTAAGAATATTTGCTCAAGATACAGACTTAAAATTTTTTTTTATTCCTAAAGTTATAAAATTAAGGACTGCATTGATTCTAGCTAGTCATCCTTTTTGAAGAAAAAATAAGGGACGTGGATTTGTTTTGTGGTGTGCGTGTTTTTTTTTTTTTCTTAATTTTAAGGGATGAGTAAAAATTATTACACTCACAATTTCTTTGAACTGTGTTAAATTGGACATTGAGAGGCAACTGGGAAAAGGAACTGAAAAAATCAGTGGGTATGCATTTCTGTCACTGCCAACCCCATTGTAGCTCTGGGAAATTGTTCTGGAGAGCATTGTCTATATATACGCAAAAATGTCTGTGCCATGCTGTCAGAGAGGTTGCCACCACTTCTTGTGTCTGCAGTAGAAGTTTGTCAAACGTTCTAGAGAACAACAGGTGTGAAAAATGAGTTAGCAAAACTCTTCATGTCTTCCGGAAGTGTAAAAAGCTTGAAATGCTGTAATATATACACAAAAGCCATGGGAGGAATTGAGACAAAGGAGAGAACTTACGGTTGACAAAGATGGTCTGTCTTCAGATATTATTGCTGAAGGCCTTCTAAGCATAAAAAAAAAACAATGTTCCCTGTTTATTAACATTCTCTTCTGAAAGAAAACTGGATTTTTTGGGGGGTAGAAGGTCTGTCTGCAGGATTCTGTACGTCTGTCTTAGATGTTAAATGTAACTTCTCAATTATCTTGCAGAAGATCTGCCTTGTCATGGGTGGTTCTTTGGTTTGTCCTTATCAATCAATACTTATTTCTGCTTTTCCCTTCAAAATGTAGTAATTACTAATGATTACTTTAGATAGTGTTACCAGCTGATGACGTAGAGTCCTGAATTGGGTAGTAACTAAAGCTTATCCCCAGTGGATACTTACATGCTTTTAGAGGCATCCTGATTAAGATGATTGTCCCCATCAGTGTAGGCTTTCTTAAATTATTAAAAGATCTTGAAATACATGTCACTTTTTTTTCCCTAAACATATAGAAAGACTGAAGAGAGGATAATTATAGAAGAGTTTAGATAAACACAGAGAAGAAATTTGCTAAATTAGGTCTTACCCTTATAAAATTTCTCCTTCAGGCAAAGTTTAAAGTATCTTTGACTATTAAATTAGTCAGAAAGATAGGTTTGACATTTTGTAAAAGATCTTTGAGCCTATTTGGTAATGGCCTGGGTTGTTCCTGATTTCATTTCAACTAAGGCAGTGCTGCTTTTTTTTTGTTTCTACTTTTATCCTTAAGCTGGAAAAGGGAGAATAAAAACTTTTTCATGTGCTTTTAAGACTTGGGCATTGTTATTTTCAGAATATTTGGGCTCTGGACATTCGAGGGCCTTGGCTATCGGCACAACTAAATCAAATGTGTGAGGCATGACAATAATAGCTAACTTTCCTTCGCCGGTTGTGGTCTAGACTATTTTTTTCTCTTTGCAGCTTTTTTAGATAGAATGAATTGTAATGTGAGTATGTTACTCGGAGTTGCAAATAGCTAGTTCTAGCATTTATTTCGGCAAACATTAAGGTATTGGGAGATCTTTCGCCTGGCCTTAAGTGGCTTAATTATGAAAGGTCTCTGTTCTTTCAGACTTCCTTTCCTAAGGCTATGTGTGAGAATTTGTTTTTAATTTTTTAAACTCTAGTTATTACTAGTTGTGTAGATGAATTACAACAGCTTTTTTAAAATGAACTGCTGTATGAAAGGTACAAGCTGAAACTGTAATTAATATGAATCAAACAGATCTGCCTGTTGGAACTCTGTTATGCTGTTCAGACTTGTTTTATATGTAAATCAGATCTTGCTCATGATCTAGAGTTCACTCTTACCCAAGTGAAAGCTGTTTTCTTTGCTTTGGTGGAGGTGAACTGTGGAAGTCAAGAAGGATCAGAGCAAGAACTGCAAGTGGCATACATTTCTTGTTATGGTTATTTGTGCCTTTTACTTCCAGAACAGTCACAACTCTAGCTAAATAACAGAAAACAAATGCTACAAGTGGAAACTTTTTTTTTTATGTACTAACCATAAAGAGCAATCAGGCACATGGAATGGCTGTACAGTTTTGTAAAAAGACTGCCAATGTTGACCCTTGTATCTTGATTAGATAAGGGAAGAGGAAATTACAAGAATGTTAATATCTTATGTAAGCATTCGAGTATCTTCCCAGAATTAGGATTTTTTTATTCACCTTCTGTAGTGGCTCCAAGTAAAATAGATACTTCAAGTATGAATCGTCATAGCCTCTTTGACTTCAGTCACCTAACTTAATTCTATCAGTAGGCAAGCCAAAGGCTTGTTTTGTTTTATATTAACAGACAATTTTAATCTGTTCCCACTGCTGTCTAGAAGCCTATAGTTTTACACAGTTTCTGAAATTAAAGACAATACTCTCCATCTTTCTGCAACTCTTTTTTTCCTTCAGATAGCTACAGAGAACCAAGCATATGCAGGCAAAGAAATACCCTGGGTGTGGCGATGCATCTTGTGTTTGCTTTTCATTATACTAAAACGAAGGGTTTTTTTCCTTTTATGGATAAGATGTATTTGGAAAAAAAAAAAAACCAACCACAAACTGCCCCTTCATACTGTTGTATTGTAAATGGAATATGCAGCGTATTTTTAAATTGCAAAGACTAAGCAAAATTGGGGAAATATATTTTTACAGATATTTTACCTATTAAAAGACTATATTTTTTTCTTCATATCGAAGAGTTTTCCCTCATTCTTCTATGTGTTAATCAAGTCTGCAGTTGTTGTTGCAAGGCCTGAGTTGCATTTTCTTGTGAAAACTTTTGAAAAGTAATTTTGATTTAGAAATTGGAGAAACGGCATAGTAACTAGAGGGTGGAGAATGCATACTGGGAAAGGAAGGAAATGACAGAGCAATAACCCAATTAGACAAATGGAGCTATAGGAGTGCTGTCAGTGTGTTTTATTTTTTATATTAGAGTTTCGTTAGTTTGTATTCTTCACCCTTTTTTGCTCATGGACTGACATTCTAGGTGTGGTGTGTTTTGGTTTTGGTTTTTTTTTTGTTTGTTTGTTTGGGCTTTTTGCTATGTCAGCCAAACAAACTGAGAGTATCTTTGGGAGACACTATGGAGAGACTGTGATGGTAGTTCACAATTGGCTGCTTGATGCAAGGACAGAATTCTACTGTCTACCTACAGAATTCTACTGTCTATAGTCTTGCTTTTGTGGTGACTGTAAATGCCTCCGTGTTGCTTTATATCGCTTTCCTGTTTTATTTGGGAAGCTGATAAGGAACAACAGTAAAATGCAGGAACTGACTTAGATGGGCAACTGAAAAGTAAGCCCCAATTTGCCATGAAAGCATTTTCCCAGTAATATTGGTGGAGACTACAAAGCTCTGTTTGGGCTAGGTTTGTTTTTACTATATTATCTTTACTACTGAAAGTATAAAAAGAACAGGCTATTTCTTTAATGCATTTACCAGTACGTGGTAGCTTTAAATTATTGTATTTATTAATACATGTGCTTAAATTTTTTCTGTTTCCCCCTCCAGAATTTAAACAAGCAAGCCTATGATTTGGCAAAGGCTTTACTAAAGAGGACAGCGCAAGCAATTGAACCGTACATTACTAATGTGAGTGAAGACTGTAAATGAAGACTGCAAACAACTATGGAAATCAATACATTTTTTTCAACTGAGCTGTATTACAAAAAGAATGAATTGCATGTAGTCAAAATAGGGCTGTAAAATACCTTTTTACAAACTAGCAATTGTTCTTTGAGTCTAATTCTTTACCATATAGAAACTACTAAGCCTGTAACAATTTTGATTTCTGAAATGCAATGGATAGTTTACTTTCTGCTGTCTTGGGAGACCTTGCACTTCGATCCTTGATGTGACTGGAAGACCATGTGTACTTATGTATTGTTCTGATAAAAATATGTAAACACATTGTTCATGACAAAATTCTTTTTCTAGTGAGGAGATGAGGCTATTTAGAAGCTAGGAGAAGTGAAGATAGAGCAGAATTTTAATGCAGTTGTCACATGAAAAGAAGAGGAAATAGAATCTAAGAATAGATAGTAAGGAAGAAACGCAGCAAGTGGATTGAGGGTTGTAGCCAACTTGAGCATATTCATCATAGGCATTGCAAGAGAAGAGGGATGAGAGGAAGTAAAGATCAGACAGGACTATCCTCTAAATTAAAGTTGCACAACAGAAAAAAAAAAAATTTACACTTTTTTTTTTAACATAATTGGGGATTTAGCAGGTCTCGTGGCAGCTATCCCAAACCTCAAGAGCTTGAAAACAATAGAAAACTTTCAATGTTGTTTGTTGCTTTCAGACTTACAACACTTGTGGTACTTGAAAAGTGGGTACCTTCTAAGATTTAAAAAAAAATCTTCAGTGAAAACTCTTACTCCAAACCTGCTCTTCGGGAAGGTATTGCTACATGGAAGCCTGTTTTTAATATTCATCTGTAACGGGTTAGATTACAAACTGGGTGATGTTTTGTGGGTTTTAAGGAAGTCTGTACAATAAGAATCTTCCTCTTATGGAAAATATGTACACGCAGTCTTCTGTTCTTGGTTTCCCACAAGTGGGTAATATTATGCTGTCCGGTTTCTTTGTTTTGAAAGTTACTTACTTTCTTAAAATATATTAAAGACACAGTAGGAGTTAGTTGCCTAACCAGGAATACATACGTTTCAGACAACTCTGTATCCAGAAAAGGAAAACTTTTCTGCATGACAGTATGGATTCTTTAACTTCTAATGAAACGTGCTTATCTGTTATTCTCTAGTCATCATTATTATTAGAAACTGTTGACTATTGCATCACTTGTTGGGGTTCACTTGAAAACTGCCACTTTTTAAGGTTATAGTGTTTTTAGTTTCTTTACTGGTATGATTAACATTGTCAGGTACAGAGATTTAGTGCTAGACAAGCATAGGATTTAGAAGAGTGTATATATACTCTTGTTATTGATGTATACTCTGTTTTCTTTTCCAGTTCTTCAATCAGGTCCTCATGCTTGGTAAAACGTCAATTAGTGACCTGTCAGAGCACGTGTTTGACTTGATTCTGGAGTTATACAATATTGACAGTCACCTCTTGCTTTCTGTTCTACCACAGCTTGAATTCAAACTTAAGGTAAACACTTCTTATACATTCTGTGTATTTGAAATGTGTGTGATTTGGCTATTAATACAACTTTTTTACTGACAAGTTCATCAAATTATTTGGCATATAAAACTAATATGCAAAACATATCATTTCTGCATTGTTTAAAGGAAGATCCTCAAAAAGTAATTTGACTTCAAATATATTAACTTACAGTGCATGTGTACATATGTTTGGGTTTTGTTTGGGGTATGTTTTTCTTTTTTGGATGTATCTTTCAAGCAATAAGGTGATTTTTTTTTTTTTTTTTTTTTTTTTTTTTTGACTTGAGAATCTAACCTGCCTTGTTCCTTGGTTTACTGTAGTATTTATTGTGAAGGGCTTTAATATGTTGAAAGAACCTGTGCTGCTAGCTGTGCAGAGAGATTATGTTTGTTCAGAATAGTGAATTTTGGCAGGGAAAAGTTGGGCTCCATGTGAATGGAAACTGAGGTGCTGACAATTTTGTCCAAATAAAAGGTGTGTGACAGGTGGAAATAGAGCATTAGATTCCATTAATATGCCTTGTAGTCATTGCTACAATGACTTTTATGAATTTTCAGGCTTGTTATGTCTGGAGGGTAGCTGGTGCTAGCTATCTATTTTAATAGGTATTTTTCTTTTTAACATTCTACCATTTCAGAGTGTTTCTATCACTTGGAGAAATTCAGTATAACAGCTCCTACTCCCTTTGTTCTGCTCTACTTTTATTCTGTTTGTCATTTCACGGGGTTTCTGTGGAAGTGGGAAATTTGATTAGCTTTATATTACTGAGTTTGAAAGTGATTTGTAACTAAACTTGAGGGCTAATGTGCGGTCAGCAACTTTTAAATTTACATGTATTTTTATTATCAAGGACAGATTTTAGGTTTGTAGAACATTTGGTTTGTTCTCACTGCAATATTTATTATCGTAGTGGCTTGTTCATGCCTATTATTTTTTTCACTAATATTGCTAGGCAGACACACTCCACTTGTTGGACAAGTTGTTTTTTGATGGTTATATCTCTCCATTCATGTTTCCGAAAGAAGTAGGCTTGAATTTACTGCTTGCTGTCTGTGTCTTAAAAGTACACTTTTTTCAGCCTTTAATTTCTGTTCTTACAGATGGCAAACAATTATCATTCTCATTCCAATAAAAACAGTACTTCTGCAGCTGAAGCTGTTATTAAAGAGATGTAATCTTAACTGCTGCCACATCCTTTTTTAAATTTTTCATAGCCATAATTGCAGTAACCTTTCCATCTTTAGGTCTGTTTAAAACTGCAGGTTCTTGAATTGTCTTGCTGCCTGTTCATGGACTCTTATATTCCACTATTTCAATATAAACTACTTTTTTGTATCCTATTTTACCATTGGATTCAGCAAGTTTAAGTAGCCCAGCACTGTCAACCTTTTCTTCCCCCTGCCCACCACAGAACAACTTCTGGTTTCTTCCTTCAACTGGGCAATTTCAGCCCTAATAATTTCCATGTTTTCTTTGTACCTCTTAATTTACAACACATTCTTTCATGTTTGCATTTCTGTTCTTTGTTTGGTATACTCTTTTCAGATGATGAACATGTATTTTGTTGCTTTTTGTCTCCTTGATCCTTACTGTAGCTTTCTCCTTATGATCTAAACCCTTGAGGGTAAGGTGTTTCACCTCTGACGTTTGTAAGATCCAGTTTAACAATGTTTCCAGTAGACGTACATTTTGATGGTTACATTCTTACTGCTCTTATTCCTTGATATCTTGTTGAACTCAGTAAAGTTTGTGGCTATTCAGAGAGCATGATAAGGCTTCTGTTTGAATCGTCTTGTCGCTTCAGTTGTGTGGTTTTGATGCCTTAAGTTATAAGGACAAATAATATATGCCTATTTTGTCCTATTGGCTGTCAAATGTAGTTTGACCCACCCACCTCTCAGAGAAAAAAAAAAAAAACCTGTATTTGAAATAGGATAATCCTGGTTTAAATCCTGAGATGCTGGAACAGGTTGCCCAGGGAAGCTGTGGATGCCCCATCATTGGAGGTGTTCAAGGTCAGGTTGGACGGGGCTTTGAGCAACCTGATCTAGTGGGAAATGTCCCTGCCTATGGCAGGGGGGTTAGACTAGGTGATCTTTAAAGGATCCTTCCAACCCAAACCATTTCATGGCTCTAAATGACTTGAGAGGTCTGCAAGATATTTCTGTCGTTAAAGGGTATTTTGAAGATGAATGTTCTGAAATAGGGTCAGCCCATGGTTTTTCTGAGATCAAGACAAGTTCATTCTTTATGCAGACCTACCAGTGATGATTAAATACTTTCCGCTCCAACAATAGCTGTGGCTTTATTCTAAAGAGAAGCAGCTAGTGTCAAGCAATTTTAATTCACGTCCAGGTAAATAGCAGTGTGTTGAGAAGAGAGTGTGATTTCAATGAAACTCAAAGTACTTACAGTAGAAGGCAGCTAAAGTTTTGCTGCTTTGAATGAAAAGAAACTGGACAGCAGTGTCTCTGTTAGCTTGACGAAGCTCTGGATCAGGGTGGGGGGTAAAAGTGAAAAATATGCTTGGCAGCCCATATCAAATACAGGATAGAGATGATGTCTTTTTGAATAAAGGTTAATGACATAATAACCACAAACAGTGAGTTCTGCATGTCATTCAGAGCTTGCCTAGGTGGTGTTGCCTTTTCTGGATTTGGTACATAGTATTGCATCTTTATCCACACCCATAGTTGGAGCATTGCCTTTTCAGCTCACTCGCTGTGGACTCTTTACTAGGTATTTAAATAGAAGTTTGTAGAGTATATTTAGGTCAAATGCATAGTTTCACAGGCATGTCCAGTTTTTGTTCTATGATTTTTCTGATACAGCTCTTGAATATACAGGTGTGATAATAAGGCTTGTGTGGGGTACCGTGACAGTTACTGTATTCTAGGACCGCATGTAGCTGCTTTGCTGTTTTGAAGGAAAGCTGTGGCTGCCTCAACTGTTGAGTTATCGGTTTTGAAGAGTGAAGATGTGTCAGAATGATCTCATCTTGCATGCATTGAACACATGGAAGTGGACATATGATCTGTGCTTCTCAAAGATAATTTGGGTAGTTGCAATTATAAAGAAAACGCAGGTTTTCTTTATAATTGGCTTCAAAAGCAGTGATTAAAAAAATTTTGGCCAGATGGGAGACTTCTGAGCAAGACATCAAGTGTTCTGGCTCACTTTAAAGCTGATGCTTTAAAAAATATTTTCAGGTGCAAACTTGGCAAGTTCGGCATGAATTTGAACAGAACGCGGTATTTTTGATAATTTCAATTTACAAGAAATAAATCAATTACTTAAAGCATTTTCTTATGTTTTGCTATAGTTTGAGCCATTTTTATCCAAGACCTGTTCTTTTTAAATATTTGTCCAAATTGTCTTGCCTAAAAATTGTCTTAAATTCTTGTCTAAAAAGGCTTTTTGCCAGTAGAGAATGATAAATGGTTACTTTCATACAGATGTTGAACAATTTTTAATTTTTTTTTTACTGGCCTTATCATATAAAGCCTGAAGAACAATGAAGGTCAGCTCAGTAGGGGACTTTAAATTGGGAAATAAGAATTAGGCCTCCATATAAGAAAAGACTGATGTGACATGGGATTTTCAAAGGCAAATTGTATAGAACTTGATTACCAACAACATGAAAAAAAATTTTGTCACTTTTTTGGGGTTGTCATTTGGCAACAAAGTGGGAAATTATTATCCAAACATTATTATCCAAAAGGCAACAGGAATTCCTGGAAGAATGGTAATATGGTTAAAGACTTTGAAAGATTGTCCTTGAGAATTTCCATCTGTATGTTCTAATGGTATACGTATTTTGCTTCCTGTTACTGAGTGCTAGAGAAATACAGTTTAGTTCATTCTTCCTTTGTTTTTAATTGAGATGCATCAAAGAGACATGTCTTGGTCCTGAAGCTATGTGATTACTGACAAATCTTGTTTGGTGAATGGGATGAGTCCTTTTACACTGAGGGTTGCCTTTCCAGCTATGCTTCCTCTACCCAAAGCAAAATCCTCATTCACGTCAATTAATTTGTAATAACATTGCTGAGACTGAGATAGATATCGCCACCATGATGTCCTCTGGGGCAACTTGAAATACTGAGCTGAATATAAAAAGATACCGATGGAGAAGTATTTCTCTGCTGCCTGCCTCTCTAGTTCTGTCCACACATTCCTCCTGTGATTCCTTCATTTTCTTGTGTTTGGCACTGTTGGCAGTTTTTTCACTATTCTTTACCCCAAAGATAGTAGGTGGCAGAGACTTAAGTGTCGCACCAGCCACCTTTCTTTTACCTTAATGTCATTCATTTCTGGAGCTTAGTGGGCTGATGCTACCACCACAAAGCATTATCAGCCAGTAACATCTCTGGATGGAGTGGATAGATTTGTTCTGTAAGCCTTCTGGTGACAGATCATCTTTAGGTAACCTGTTGCCTTTTGGACATGGAAGGAAAGTGGGCTGAATTGTCTAGACATGTAGATGGCTTTTCAGGAATTTTAAGATCATGCTGCAGAACTGGTGCACATTTCTCTGGGAGAATGCAGAAGTGTGGTGCTGTTTGTGGATATGTTGTGCTGTCAGGTCTTCTGGACTCTCTGAGTCTGGCTCATCTACGTTGATACTCTCTGGTTAGCTTGTGTGACAGACATAACTGCCACTGTCAGATGCTAATGGGGATTACCTGTATGCCATTTTGGTGCTGTCCTCTTGATCACTTCTGCATAAGAGAGCGAGCTTAAAAGTACACCTCTGGTATGGAGTAAATGGCACATTTTGATTCCACTTGGTACTTGGAAAACAAGGTCTGGTAATTAACTGTGTCAAGTTGCTGAACAAAGTATTTCTAACACAAAGATTAATAGGTAGAATACAGTGCATGGTGTTATAGTGGCCGTATTGGAAAAACTATCATTCTGTCTTGGAATATGTGCTTCAGTAATGCTGATGGACATACCCCTTCTTGCTTAAGAAGGGCTCTTTGCTGTCTTTTTTTGAGGAGTGTGTGGCTGTGGTGATAGACAACTCGCCAATCATTTCAAATTCAGACATATTGCAGAAAGTGATCTCAGTCCTGCTTTGTTGGAAGCTGTTGAAGTTTCAACAGTACCCTGTTGTTGACAGGTCATGTGCCCAATGTCTCCAACTGCCAACCACTCCAACTAATCATCTATGAAGAACTGTAGCTTTGTTTAGTGGGATGTCATGTCTAGGCTTCTGCCATGAATGTGCTTGGCTTATGGTGAATCTGTATTCTGCCTGGGTTTCCGAGAACTACAGAGTTCTGTCTGAGCACAGACTGAAATCTGTGAAGTCTGTTGGATGTAATTCCATTTCATGATTGCAAGGGTTGCCACGTTCCTTTCCATAAATTCTAGTTAGAGTGAAGTGGGGAAGGGAGTTGCTCTTGATCTTGATTGTTCCAATTTTGAGGACCTTCTGTTCTTAAAGGATGCCAAAAGCTCTCTGTATTCATGACTTGTTTGTTCTTTCAGGAATGGGTCACATGTTTCATTCTCACCTTAGGGTACCCAGTTTACAGTATGGGTGCTAGGCATTTCTCTGATAGTGATCCTGTTTCTCTAAACTGATTCTTCTGGTATCAGCAACTTTTCCACTAGTTGCATATTCTGTACACGAACCAGAATTTCCATGTAGTACCTTACTACTTTGCTTCTAAACTTTTTGTGGTATGTTTTGAAAAGGAAGTGGTGGTGGTTTTCTCCCAACAGCCAGGTGAGCTTCACTGAGCAATCTCCCCTGCTTTCTGATTGATTGGGCTGCCTTGTTCTCTTCTCAGCCGCTGTTGCTGATAAGAGTTTAAGGACATGAACAAACGGCTGTGTGTCTGTGACTCATTACCTGACAGGATCCAAATCTCTTGCTGTCCATCTCCCTGAACTTCTTTTGCACTCTTCCTTGCAGGAATCCTCTTGATTTATCTTCATGGGATCAGGATCTTATGGAAGTTCTAGACTGTCTCATTGAGTGTGGGAAAAAATCCAATGGCTTTCTTGTCAGTGACCAAATAAATTTTTGACCATGTATGGAGAGCTTATGAAACTGTCAGTATGGAACTTGTGGGAGAACTTAGGTGCCTCAGGAACACTGTTATGCATATTTACTCTTTTGAATCTCAACAATGTGGCCACCTAGTGTTCAAGCACCTTGCCATTTTGGTACAACCAATGACCATACAGTTTGGTCATGATGCCAGGTAATTTTAACTGCTTTGAGAATTGTGTGTGACGTTGACTTGGATGAAGAATGAAAGGTTGCTGACAGTAACTGGTACTCTCTGAAATGTGCAGCTTTTGTGTGCTTTACTCCCTCACTTGCTTTTTGTTTCTTGTCTATCCCGAGAATTGGTATGTTTGAAGAGAATTGAAATGCAGTCAGGTGTGTGCCGTGTCACATACCAAACAAAAGTGGACAAACTAGTTATTCTTTTGCGTCTGGCTGGGATGGAGTTAATTTCCTTCATAGCAGCCTGTATAGTACTGTACTTTCTTCTTGCAGCTACAACAGGGCTGATGGCACACTAATGTTTTTGGCTGTTGCTGCACAGTGCTTGCACAGGTAAAGGCTTTCTCCCCCCACAACGCTGGGGCAGGGTAGCCGGTTGAGAGAGGACACATGCTCAGCAATAAAAGCTCAGGGAAAGGAGGAGGAAAGGGGGGATGTTTGCGCTCATGGTGTTTGTCTTCCCAAGGAAGCACTATGCGTGCTGAGACCCGGCTTTCCAGGAACTGGCGGGACATCTGCCTGCAAATGGGAAGTAGTGAATGAATTCCTCTTTTTGCTTTACTTGTGCACGCAGCTTTTTCTTTACCTATTAAACTGTCATTATCTTGACCCGTGAGTCTTTTCAGCTTCTTTCTATTTTTTCCCCTTCTCCTCTTTGTACAAGAGAGGAGAGCGAGTGAGAGGCTGGGTGGGTGTTTGGCTTTTGGCCAGGGTCAACCCACCACAGCTTTGTAGATTTTTGTAAAGAGAAAGCTCCTATGTTCTCATGTGGCAGAAAAGGAGTGTTGTTAAACTCTTAACACTCTGAGACCTGTGTCAAAGCATGGTTGCTTCTTACTGGTAATTGTTTTTTTACCTAATTTTGGAAAGGAGTTTGGGGAATTAGCAGGAGGATGCATACTGAAATTCATTTAACTTAACCTCTTCTGTGAGGGTCAGTCATTTGTGCCCGAAATTGGTATTATAAGGTGGTGTGTTTTCAGATGTATGATTGACACAGGAGCATTATTGGTGCAGGAGAGGCCAGAGGTAGGAGTGTATTGTTGTGTAGGTCAGCTTGTAAAGAAAACTGATATTCTTTCATTCAAATTTGATATTTAAATTTTAGAAATTTGTATTACTGAAAGTGGATACCATTTTAATGTTTAGGCTAATAAAATGATCATGAATAGAGTATTTAGGAAATAACCATAATGGGTTTTAGGTCTTTATCACCTTACTAAATCAAAATGGTGTAATGAATAAAAATCAATAAGATGTTGACCTTTATTATTGTAGAGCTGCCTTTCTCCCCGGATATGGTAGTTAAAATTAAAAAGTTTCAGGTCATATGTCTACTTGTATTCCCAAATCCGCTCAGATCCTTAGTGCTGCTTATTCTTTTGCTCTTGGTAGTGATAACAGTCTGACCAACTTCAACTGTTGTTAGTGACATCTAGGCAGAAGAGCAGCTGCCTGTGTGTTAGGAGCATGTATGGGGAACCGAAATGTTGGTGTTCAATGTCAACTTTTATTGACAAATCATTATGGAACACTATTAAGCATAAAGAGTGCTGGACCATAGCTAAGAAAAGAGATGAAGGACATGACTCTTCAAGTACACAATGTCTTGTAGAATGTGGAGAAAATAAAGATTTTTTTTTTTTTTTTTTTCTCAGAGTTTACGATACTAATTTTTTTTTTCCCTCAGAAAAAGAAGTAGAGATTAAAGTAGAATAAAGAAAAGAGACTGTAGCAGTGATGCATTCGTTTAATAAGAAGTACAAGTTGATTTTTGACCTTTAGGAGCTTATATAAGAATGTTTCAAGGAGACCAACATCTGGGCACAAATTTAGAAGTACCAAATACTCTTGGTCCATAATCACAAATATTCATTGTTTCTACAAAAAGGACTAAACATGAGTTGGTTGTCTTATAATTGGATTAGTGGCTAATACAGTGAAAGCTTCTTCTGTGGCTAATTCATTAAGGATATTTTCATTGGGTTTTTTTAATGTCTCTTTTCTTTTTTTCTATATTGATGGCTGTGTAATTAAGTAGTTTAATGTTTAGTGTACTCCCCATCCTCTGGGTTGTCTTGCTCTGGATCTGTGTTGCTTACCTAGAGAAACGCAGAGTTGCTTAGTATTTTTGATATTTTATTGGTTTAAGCAAGAGTGGATGGGATGTGACTAATGGAGGTTGGACTAATATAAGGCTGCAAAAAAATTTAAAATTCTTAATCATGATGGCACAGAATAAGAATTTGTAGTGTAATTGACACTTACAAGTTATCTTTTTCTTGATGAGTTTCACTTATTGCAGATTAAGAGGGGGAGGTTGTAGATGGCTTTCAGTAATGTCAATCTGAACTTTAATTGGAAAAAATTAGTCAAACACAGACAAATGTATTAATGGATTTACTCTTAACGCTGCTAATACTTAATACTAAAATGTATGCAAAGAATTTATAGTATTTTGTAATGTAGTAATACATCAGTGTTAGATTTCTTCATCCTTAACTTCTCTTGCTCTGTTACTTTAAGGATTTTACAAATGCTTTTACTGTTCTTAGGGAGCTGAATTAAAAGGACATGCTCGCAAACTTCTCAGCCCATTTATGGTATTGAGTCAGATGGGAGAAATAGTTGGTCTTTAAGATTGTGGTGTCGTATTAGACAACTTTAACAGCTACATTGTGCTCTTATTTCTTGTTCACATTCAAAAGGTGATGTTGAACTAATAAGAATGTCAAAGATGGTAGAAAAGAACTGTGTTAAACATTCCTTGCCTTTATTATTAGAAAAAAGACTGAAATAATAAGGGTTGAATAATATCTAGTTAATATAAAGTAATTTTAGCTACACCCTTTTCAAAGAAGTGTTGCAGCCAGTTGTTCTTTTTTCTTTTCCTTTAATAAGCAAAAGAAAAAAATTGGTGAACAGGAAGTACATGCTAATTGCACAAATGTTAGCACATGTTTACAAAGCATGTATTAAGTTTCAAATGCTGTGTATTGTATTAAACAAGTGTAATGAAAACCATTGTTAATGAAAATACACTGGAGAAGGCCTTGTTTTATCTCTTAGTGCTAATTTTAAATTTGAAAGAAAAATATCAGTTGTAACTCAGCATTTTTAAATATAGGCTTAAATACAGGACCAGATCCTGTGCTTCTCGGATCTTGGGTACTTAAGGTGATGTTCTCTAAAAAATTACTTTCTGAAAACTCTTTTTCATTTTAACTAAATTTTTGTAATTAAACACTAGTCTAGAGAACTGTAGACCTTTATGTGCAGATAAACACGGCATGAGGTTTGTGGGATTTTGTGTAGTGCCTGAATTTGTGTAAGCTTGTACAGGCACATACCAAATTTCCAAACAGGATCAGAAATCTGTAAATGAGGGTTGTGTAGGTATCTGTGTATTTTTCACCTGGCTTTGTTCATGTTGTTTTTTATCTCTACATTGTTTTTTGTTTTCACTGCCTTTATTATTTTGTCTTCTCCCAATAATAGTGAAGGTTTTTTGTCTTGAGACGTACATTTGCATGCAGGAAAAGTATTAATCTGTATTATGATATTTCTAGAGGTGTATAAGTGTATTGATGTAAAAGCTGTATAAAACACAAGTCTTGGTTTTGTTTGTTTTGTGGGTTTTGTTTTGTTGTTGTGGCTTTTTTTTTAAATTAAAAAAAAAAAAGTGCTTGTTTTCCAGAGCAATGACAATGAAGAACGCCTGCAGGTTGTAAAACTTCTAGCAAAAATGTTTGGGGCGAAGGATTCGGAGTTGGCATCTCAAAACAAACCACTTTGGCAGTGCTACCTGGGGAGGTATATTATGGTTTAGTTCACTTCCTTGAAGGGGAAAAACTTTCAATGAAGTATAATTCAAATTTTTTTTTTGAAAGTGACACAGCTAAGTGTATGTTCCCACTTGCTGCTTTATCTGAAATCTGACAGATAATACTAAAGAGGTTATTTTACATACATCTTCTGTATCGGTGATTCTTCCTTCATCGTTCATTTTTTTGCATTTTTTGTCAAGAAAAAGAAATAGTTTATTTTAATTTCTTCACAAGTGAAACTGTTCAATGATGGATTAGTTCTAAAACAGTAGTTTTGCAGTATCAGGTGATATTAGAACTGCTTTTAAGACTTTTATATACAAAGTTTGTATACTGGTTTTAATTTTTTTTTAATGATAGGAGTGCCTTAAGAGGTGTGTAGTATTTACAATGCTGCAAAAACACTTAGTCTTTTGTTTTTGAAATATTCTGCCGGATTGAGATAGAAAATACAGCTGGAGCTTGTAGTCAGGAGAAATTTAAGTATGGCCACTATGATGAAAATGATTTTGATTTGAGTAAGTGAGAATAAATTATATACCTTATTACAAATGCAGTAACTTATAATTTAGCATTCAATTGTATCAAAACCAGTCTTCAAAGAAATGCTACTTTTAAAAGTACAGGAAACTTATGTGAGGGAAGGCCTTTTTCTTGAAAGTGCATAACTATTTAAAACATTGCATGTCATGAAAAAATACCAGATCTAATTGGGCCCAAAGGAAAAAGCTTCATTGTGTTATAATGTGAAGCAATGTGAATACATGCAATCTGTTGCTCGTAATTACTGTTTTTAACTAGTTACAAACCACATGCACATATTTACTTTTTTCAAGGATTTTAACTAAGTTAAAAGCTGTGTTACTAAAGGAACCATTCTTAAAATCTCTTGATTTTGAAAGCATACCCCATTTTTACTAAAACAGTTACTCCTTAAAAACCTCTTTATTTCATAAAAAAGCATTTCAACAGCATTAATGTTCTAAAATCTGATATTTAATTTGTTTAAAACCAAGCATTTTGAGGATAGCTTGGAAATTCATTTTATTTTTCAAGAGTTGTTTGTAACTCATTACACCAATAGTTTTATTATAAAATTACTTATCACAATTAAACACGAGAAAATATTAGTTTTCAAGCATCAAACCTAATTCAGTCTTTTGAAAGGAAATCTTACAGAAGTTGAAGTGATCCATCTCACAAGAAATTTGTACTAAGCTAGATGCCTATTTGTTTGCTGTGTATCATACAGTTTATAAGATTGTGATATTCATCCCCTCTTTAAAACTTTTAGTTGCTGATTCATGGTTCATGGTTAACTGTGTGGAGCATTACAGAAAAGATAGTTAAAATATGTCAGACATCTTTCTAATAAATAATTGTTGTCTGCCTTGGAGTTTTTCATGTGTACCAGGAGAGGATATTTCTCTTCATGTTCAGAACATGAATAAGTACAGGAGTTTTTTTAGTTAAGCTAAAGACAGTCTACATAAAACTGTGAAATCACAGAAGTTTTATGCGTGTAAATGTACATGGGAAGTGTAAAAATATTTTCAGAGGTATTTGAGAACATGTAGAAATAAACTAATTGCTTTGGTAAAAGTGATGTTTTTGTTGTTGTTGTAATGCATTGTCTTGTTTCTGAATAGGTTTAATGATATCCATGTACCTATTCGTCTTGAATGTGTGAAATTTGCAAGTCACTGCCTTATGAACCATCCCGACCTAGCAAAAGACTTAACAGGTACCAGATTTATTATAACATTAAAATACAATGTTAAGTCTCCTGGAAAAATCAGGAAGGTTAGTTGTAATCCTAAGTAACGTTGTCAGATGTTGTGGAGGGCATAACTGAGGTTGGACTTCTAAGTCAGGGAGTCCCTGCCTTAACCAGAGAGATCACTCTCCCTCTCTTACCGTAGTTGCATTCCCAACTGTTGTTGAAATTAAGCACTGTGGGATCAGGCAAAGACAGTCTGGCTAACTTAGTGGCTATGGCATTTACTAATTAGGGTGCAGAGTGGAGACTAAAGTTTCACAAAGCTGAAATGTGTAAATATTATGCAGCCACTGCCTAAAATGTGAAAACAGTCCTGGTAACTGTGACCACAGCCGTAGGGTACTGCTCCTTCAGATCAAACACAGCCTGTAACTCAAGACCTCTGTAGGAAGGAGGCAACTGGCATAGACAGAAGCGTTTAGTGTTTGTTGCTCCTGATGTTTTAATGAAAAAAGTGTAATTAAGGAGAATGGGTTGGTTTGGGTTTTTTTTCCCCTCAGATTGTATATGGATACTGTATCTCCCCCTGATCAATAAGCTCTTAGTTCTTGTAATTTTTTGGAGGTAATATCTTTGTCCATTTCCTCTAAGGAGGGAATTTAAAGGGCTCTTAAGTGTGTGAGATTGCTCTCCTACTTGATGAGCATTTGTCAAGTTAGACACAAATACCAGCAGGCTAGAATCATCCCGTAGTTATTGGTATAGTTAAGCCAGCTTAAAAAAATAAATGTTTCTGGACCTTTCCATAATGGAATATAAAGATGTTTCCTCTTTGATTATCACAATTTTATTTTCAAGGATTTTTTTCTTTTTTACATTGCAGAAAGACTTTGTGCCCCCTCTAATGGTATCCTCTGGGAAATGTAATTTTGCTTGCCCCTCCCCTCTCTCCCCACAGCGCTTATCGAAGTCAAATTGTTGAAAAATTTCTCTGACTCACTGGTGTTTGAGACTAGAATTGTTTTGTGCAATGGCATTGTTCGTTTGTTTTAGTTTATTATGTATTCCTGTGGAACAAAACTGTATTTTTTAAAAGTCTTATTTGGATTTAAAATTTCATAACCTCCATAAGTGCAAAGCTTTATTTCTTTTGACACTTCTGCTGATTAGCGGAAGTGTTAATGGCCAATGTTTCAGATGAGACTTGAAAATTTCCACTGGTCATTGAACAGTAATAAGAGAACAGTAACCTCTGCTTATTTCATTCAGAGTAAACTTTGAATTTTCAGTGTTTCTTAATGTTCTCATTGTTTCACTGATGTATGCTGTGTACAGTGATCTTAACTTTTGTGTGCTTTTTCCTACCCATTTGTGCTTCTAAATTAACCTACAATACATACTTCTCTAAAGATAAATGAACTTTGTCATTTTGTCAGCTCTCTAAAATGGCAGTAGGTAGCTAACATGTTTGACCCTTCTAAGCAGAAATCTTGACATTTTGATAGTATAAGATTATTGATGTTACCAAATAAGTAGCAATGGGCCAAAATAATCTAGAAAAAATGTTTTAAGATGAATAAACTAGGATGTGTCTAAATAAGCATTATAGCTTGGTCAAAGAGCATGCTGTTGAAGTATGTCTCTTGATTTGTCCCTGCTTACAATGCTTACATGGCTCACACTGTGGAGTGTTCCTGGAGCATGTGAACTAGATTCCTTGTGGATAATGCACTCCCGACCACAACTTCTGTAACTAATGTGCTCCAGCAGCCAAAGGGGATGGAGTCTGCAGGAAGAGAGTAGCCTCTAGCCTGAAGTAAGACTTTAAAATGTGTATAGTGTGGTTATCAAGTTCTCAGCACTGTCTGTTCTATTCTACAGAGCCAGTTCTGTTTGGCTGTAATAGTTGCTCATGTAGACATAGCCTAACTATTAAAAGAAGTAATAAAAATGTAACCCATAACCTTTATTTTCATAACGTGAGAAATACAAATATTTGATACTCTAAGTAAATATAAAGTTTTACTGACACTCCAGTTAATCTTAGAGAAAACTATTGGTTTCTTACTGTTGATGCTCAAAACAGTAGAAAATCATGTTTTCTGCTTGTCAGTTGAGTGCTGTCTAGAAAAAAGAAAGTAGCTAAAGTTGCATACTAACAATGAAATACTTACTCTGTTTTTTTCCCCAGAATATCTTAAAGTAAGGTCACATGATCCTGAAGAGGCCATAAGGCATGACGTTATAGTATCCATAGTTACTGCTGCTAAAAAAGATCTTTTGCTTGTCAATGATCACCTGCTTAATTTTGTCAGAGAACGAACACTGGACAAGCGGGTAAGACATAATTAGTACTAATAATTGCAGTGTGTTATATTTCTAGACTGTAATTCAGCTTTTTAAAAAGCAGAGCTTCTAAAAAGTGCTGAACTAATTTTAAAATTACTAATGAAAACCAATATAATGCAAAAAATTTTGAAGCAGTCTATTTTAAAGAGGTGTCTTTTGCCCCTGGTTGGAATGCCACATTTTTCATTGTGCTGTATTTTTATTTAAGATAGTATGATAAAAAAGAAAAGGCTGAAGCACAACAATGCTGTTCCGGTTGTCTAGTTTTAGTAAATTTTTTAAGTAAAATAAGACAATTGTAAAACACTCAAACAGTTTTCGTAAGAAATTTTGCAGTCAGGTTTCAAAACGTATTATAGATTACTGATGTTCCGCCATCAGAGGTAGCTAGTTTACCTGCTTTTAATTAGATCATTGGAAGACTGCAAATCTGTGTAGTAGCTTTCAAATTTTGAATAGTCTTGAGATTTAATTTAGCTATGTTTCATTATTTAGTAAAACTTATGAGGTTTGCTGTTTATGGTATACAAGGCTGTTGATGGCAAACTTTTCAAATTAACATTATCACCTGTTTTTTTTTCATTTGGTGACATGCTTCCCATTGCACCCATAATACAATCACAAGGAGTTAGTATAGATCTGTGAGAAAAGGGTGTTAGCTTAAATTTGTAACAATTCTAAATTCAAGAGGCGTGTTGCATAGTAGTTACTGATGGTGAAGGGTTTAGCATAATAGATATGATGCAATATGTGTTCCTAATGAGAAAGTGTTGCACTTAGAATTCAATTTAACTTTTTTGTAAATTAAACTATTTGAATTTGGTGCGGAATAGGAAATACCAACCTCAAAATTCTGCAGTCTTTTCAGTTTTGAGTGTCGAACTGCTAAACTGAATACTACTTCTTTTTCTCCAGTGGAGAGTGAGGAAGGAAGCTATGATGGGACTTGCACAGGTATACAAGAAATACTCATTACAATCAGAAGCAGGAAAAGAAGCTGCAAAACAGATATCATGGATCAAAGATAAACTTCTGCATATATATTATCAAAACAGTATTGATGACAGGTAGGTCGGTCATGAAAGCTAGGCAATTCTGTGGATGAATGTGGTAACTTATTAGGCAGATTTGGTTTTGCTTTGTGCTGAAGTGCTGACAAGAAGGAGGGAGACTTGATAATCCTGTATGTTTTGATTCAGTGAGTAATCTTATGTAGCTGCAGTCAGATGTTGTCTTGTGTTGTTTTCTTCTACTTTTTTTTTTAAGGCCAAAAGTGATTCTAAAGGGTGAGGTAGGTTGGAATATTTCAAAATTTTTCGCTGTACTTCACCACTGCTTGCCCTGGATTTGTGGTGAAAGCAGCGCCTCCGTCATACCAGGTATAGCTTTGGATATGGTCGTTCATATTGAAAAATAGATGGTTGCACATGGGAAACTAGTTTGGGAATTAGTCCACCTTGACTAATCGAGGTGTCTTGGTGGCTTTAGAAATGAGACTTTGGCCTTCACAGTGTATTCAGATACAAATGGCATTGCAAACCCATACAAGTCTTCTCAAAAACACATGGCCTCAAAAGCAATCTCTAAAATAAGCAATTATTTCACGGTACCATGGAAGTGGACAGAACTGTCTGGATCTTCAGATCCAGTCTTTCCCACTGAGATTTTTCTTAAACTTCAGGAGCATTTTAAACTAGCTGGGTTTGGGTTTTGACCACTTGCTCCAAATGTGCATAAGGATTTTCTTCTCTTTTCTGGCCTAAATATGCACGATGGGGTGTTTTTTACCTATTTACTTCATTCTGTTAACAGTGACCTCAATTTGCAAAAGTCTTGGACCTTCTTGGTGTTTAAGATTGCAACATGGGTTTAGTTTTCCTTTTCCTTTTCTTTTTGTTTTTTGTTTTTGTTTTTTTTTTTTCTTAGTTTTTCCTAAGTAACTGGCAGACCCAAACCTTTCTCTCCTCCTGTTTCCAGATAAGGAGCTTCCATGTTACAGCAGAAGCTTTTAATAATTCATTTGTGACCGTACCTCTGCATTTTTGCTGCAGAAGCAAAAGAAATGGGATAAACTCAGCCCTTGGGAAAGGGGCCAGGGGAGGGGTGGAAGGAAGTCAGCTCCTTCTGACTCGTATCTGAATTCTCTTTCTGGGTTTCATGATAATGTGAGATATAATCAATACAATATTTCTTTTTATTTATTTATTTTTAGGCCTCTTAGTTTGGGTCAGTTTATGAATACTGACCTGTAATGAAATTCACTGATAACATCTCTTTGGGCTGATAATTAAGACATCCTTCTCTAAAATCCTTTGATTCCTGTGTAGATTAACACATCTGATTTCAATAATGTCAGTTTTTTAACGTCCTACTGCTAACATTAACATTACATCTTCTGTAACGATATATTTTTCTTTAATTTATGCTGAGTTATATTGGAAGTTAAGTAACTTGACCTTTAGGTTTTTGAATAACCACATTTTTATATGCAACAGCTGATCTCTAGGTAGGTCTGAGAATTTTTGAATGAATGTTTTAGCAATTCAAGACCACGGTTTAAGTTTCTTAATCCTGTCTTTCAGATTACTTGTTGAACGTATCTTTGCTCAGTACATGGTCCCTCACAACTTGGAAACGAACGAACGAATGAAGTGTTTGTATTACCTTTATGCAACACTGGATTCAAATGCTGTGAAGTATGTGCTATTTCTGACTTCTTGCAAAATAATTTTTAATACAAATATTATTGTAAATTTGTTCTAAATTGTTATGAGTAGCCTAAGGCAGTGGACAAAAGTTTATGAACTATCAGAAAACAGAACATAGCAATAGTATCTATTTTTCAAGTGGGATTTTGACAAAAAAGACCAACCGACTAATAGGGTGTTTCCTAACAAGGCATGGTACCTTGTAACCATAAACAGCTAAAAAAAAGTAGTGTCAAAGATCTAGAAAGACGCTTGAGTGCACGTCAGTCCTTCTATGTTTGGAAAGAGACAGCATAGGTAGTAGTGGTGACTAGCTCTAGTCTTATCTGACAACTTCTCAATTAATATACCCCTTGTTTTAGCAGCCAGGATGACTTGGGAGTGGGAAGGAATTACTTGTTTGTCTTTCCTCCTCCAATATGCGTTTTACTTAAAATTATATTACGTGCCTTCTGCTTAAAATGGGTATATGTGCATGAATTTGACTAATAACAGTTTTGCTGCTGTAATGTTCACAATTTGATTGAATTTAGTTCGTTTTACTTTGTTTTTCTTTGTTCTTTCGTTCTTCTTTGTTTTTCAGTCACGTGGACATTAAATATTGTTTTTTCTCACGAGGGAGACTAAAAATAGTTTTGTGTATGGAAAAAAAGGCTTAAACCACAAAACCTTCAAATACTACAGAAACTGATGTTTGAATCCTCTGCATTTCTTTTTGTTACCTGCTTAAAGATATTACAACTGTAACAAACTAAAATTAAGACCAGTATATTAAAAATAAAAAGTTACTGTTGTAGTAATTTTTACTATAGGCTAATGAAAAATGCAGAATGGATTCTTTTCAGTAATTGTTATTTCAGGTAACAACTTCTGAGTTCTACATTTTTCATATGCAGTAATACTCATTTTAAAGACATAGTATATTCAGTTATATAGGACTGACTTTTTACTTGTGGATTCTGGATTTTTTTTTTTTTTTTTAAATGAAGCTAACTTTTTTTTATTTATATGGCTTCTTTTTCCTGGAAAGTGTGCTAATTTTCAGTTTTGTTGAATATCGCTAATGCGTCTCATACAAGTCTAATCCTGTCTACTTTTTACAATGTATTCATGTAGTAGTCGCTTTCTGTGTGCAAGAATAACATTGGTTTGATGATAAAAATCTTAAACATCTGCTTTAGCCTGTTTCTTGGAATGTTTTTAGAAGAGTGACTTCAGACTTGTCTGACCCATAAAGAACTCATTTGTACATCAGTTACTTCCTACTTCTTCTAAAGACAGTGTAGTTAAGCATCTGAAATGAAACTTGTTTCAAAAATCTCATTTTGTTCTAGTCTAATATGACCAATTATATTTTCCATATCATGCCATTAGGAAACATCTAGCCTTTGCTCCAACAGCAATGAAATTTCAGGTGATAAGCACATTTCTAAGTCTGAAGCTGAAAAGAATTTAAAGGCTCTTATTGGATAGTTGTGTTACTTATTGAATAAACAATTTTGACAACTCTTTAATTATTTTTTTTAGGGCATTGAATGAAATGTGGAAATGTCAAAATCTGCTACGACATCAAGTAAAGGATTTAGTTGACCTAATAAAACAACCCAAAGTGAGTTCAATTTTATCTTTATTTCACAGTGAACATGCAATTTTACTTAACATGCTATTTTTAATTCCATTTTTTTTTTTACTATTTCAAGCTTATTTTTAATGACATAAAAAATATTGTGAAAGTTAACTGATATTCTATTAGACTGCACTTGCAACGGGAAATGTGTATACGCTTCGTTAGTAAAATTGAGGAGGAAGAGGTGTTACAGAAATTTTTAAAAGATTTTGCCAGTCATTTGATACTAAAATATTTGGTCTCAGTGTTTGAGTTGCATCTTGTCAGGATTGTTCTGGCTCTTGAAAGAGGGGGGAAAAACATCATGCTATTTTTGACTGCCAAATCGAGTAATTTAGAAAAAGTATCTATACACCCTAACTTCTTACCTTATGTGTGATTAGTACCATTTGAGAAATAGGAATTATTTTTATCCCAACAAATTACTTGTTTCTCTTCCCTCATGGAAACTTCTTAAATGTTGTATTGGAGATACAGCTGAATTCTTCATTTACAGATTTGCTCAGAAGGGGAAAAAGTAAACATTTATTGAGCATTTAGGATATACTCAAAGTAAAATTTAGATTGTCGTTGTTGTTATATTTATGTGCATACTCTTATTTTGAGGCAGAAAAAAGTTTGTAAGATGAAGTTCTGGATATGATTTGGAATGTGATTAGAACTTGACTCTAATGCCAAAAGTTTAATCTGGTGCTTTTTTTACAGAAATAGTACATGGTAGAAAATGTTGCTATGCTCACACTCACATTCATATATATGTGTGTGTGATTTTTATTTTCTATATGGATATATACTCATATACTACAGTAAATTTAATGAAGCTTTATGACTTATCCATTTGCGGGAATGACCTGAACCAGGAAGATTGCGTGGTTGGACTATCTAAAGTATCTGCTTAGAAATGCTGTCTTGCAGACTGAGAAAAAATAATCAGATCAAAACACATCCCTTACTGTTCAGTCCTGGTTGCAATGAAAATCATAATTTTGACTTGGTGCATTTAAAACATGCTGTAATGTATTAAATTCTAAGTGCAGTAATTGCTAGTAAAACAATACTTCATTGCATTTTGGTGACTACCGAAATATTTTTCGTGTACTGTTTTATATTCTTTGGTGTAGTTTAAATACACTTACACATTAAAAACCTGAGTTAGTTTCTTGATAATTTCTGCATTTCAGTTGAAAGTGAGATTTCAACTTTTCCTTTTATTTTTAGGGACATATAATGAAAGTTCTTTCTCAATTGTAAAATGTCAAATATGACATGGAATTAAACATGTAGGTTTTGATAAATGCCAGCACAAGCATTGCAGTCGAAACAGTGTATGCTGTTGACATGTTTGCATTTGTCCCGGTGGCTTTCATCCTGTCTTTCACTATTAAGTCCTAATTTTTTACACTTGAATCTTCTTTTGCATAACAGGACTGCATGGGAGAATTTAGGGGGCTCGTGATAGTGTGAGACGCTGCTGTGGACAACAAAACGGTTTTGAGTCAGGGAATTTTACTTAATTTAGTTTATTGTCAATTGACATAAACTTTGAATTATTGATTCTGTTATTGAGAAATAAAAGCGAAAAAATAAACACTTAGAGAAACAGCCTTTAGCTCCCCTTTGGACTCTTCTCTTCCCTGCTTTGCTGTTTCCAGGCACCTCACCGCACACTATGCTCATTCCCTTCAATAAGGTCAGGGTCAGGGCATGGTGGTTCCTTTCCTTTTGCTGCTCCTCATTTCTTACCCACTGCTCCGGCGTGGGTTCTTCCACCGGCCACAGTCCTTTGAGTCATACTTTCACTAGCGTCTCCTTTCTTAAATATGTATTCTGAGGCACCATAGGCTCCTCTGACTGGTTGAAGTCTTGGTGGCTGGTGGGTCATTTTGTTGGTTTCAGAGCTGGCTGGAAGTGGCTTTGAGCAGCACAGGGCAGTCCTTAACCTCCTCCTGCACAGGTCACGCCAGCAGCCTACCCCAAACCCTGCCCGTTTTGCCCAATGCAGACGCTTTGCTATTTTTACCAGAATGTTTATTTCTGTGATGCTCCTTGCATGGTTTGTTTGTTTGTCTTCCCCAAAATTGATAATTAATCCATGTAATTAAATCATTGTCTTTAAGAGTGCATTTTCATAATCATAACCTGAAGGGGCATACAGTTCAAGGCAGTAATAATCTCGATACAAATGTCCGTTAGCCATTCAGAGCTGTAGAAGCTTTGTTTTCTTTCAGAAAACAAAACTGAAATGAACTAGTAATCTTTTAGAATGACTTGCTGTTACCATAGGTGCTTTTTCACTTCTCCACCTAATCATTATAGCTTAATTGTTGATTTAATTTCCTGTAGATGTTGTCCCTGTGGCAAGTGTAGGGATTGTAAGAACCCTCAGAGATGAAGAAGGATAGGACAAGAAGCAGTGTACAGAAGTTGCCACGAGGAATCTTTGTTTAGGTAGTAAGGCAAAAAAATTGCAGTAAGGGTGATGAAATATGGGAACAGGTGGCCCTGAGAGCTTTTGAAGTCTTCATCCTTGTAAATATTTTAAATGCAACTAGATGAGGCCTGGAACAAAACCTGATCTAAGGTGGCCCTGCTTTGAGTAGGCAGTTCAACCAGGTGACCTGCAGTTGTCGCTTCCAACCTACATTGTTCTGTGGTTATAAATCTTTGAACTTTTCAGTCCACTCTTTTTCTTATCTTAGAAAAACTTTTTGCCATTTAGTAAAACTCTTCAGGTGTTCTCTTATTATTTTTTTTTTCTCTTCAGGCTCTCCCCAGTGTAAGCAGTATTGAGGAGACTGAAAATGTGTTAAGAAACTTTCCATTTTTTTTGATCATAATTTGTCTTAGTGTGAGACAGAACAGACATCAAACTCGCCTTTAAGATGAGTTAGTTTTCTGAAGAGAAAAAGCACAAATCACAGCTTCTCTTGTTTTCTCCTACAGCAATGGTATACAGTTAAATAAAATATATAAACTTGCCTGTTCACTTGTGAAAAAGTGGCTGAATGCCATTTTGTCTTTATTAGAGTATAAGCTTAATTTGCTGCAGATATGCAGCTCTTCTGATGCTTCCAATGTCATGAATGCAAGATAATGTAGATAAAGTGCCACAGTAGATCTTCTAAAAAGAAATGTTTCTTGATCTTCTTCAACCTGTCATTATTCTGAGGAGTTATACTACTAGAAGTTAAAAGAATACTTCTGACTCAGGTTATTTCATGTTTGGCTGAATGATTAGTAGTTTGCTCAACTTAAGGTCAGTTTTAATGGGAGCTTTAGCCAGCGCTTAAAGACTTAGCCATTATTAGAAGACCAAACCGGTCATAACCAGAGAAACTCCATAGTACAGTTTTTGGTATTTTTTCTTTCTGAGTTGCAAGAGGTGCAAATATGAAAACGCTGTATCTGTTGACATCGTTATTTTAATCCTGTAAACCAGATTTTATTTCTGTTTTTTGCACTTCTTGTCTGAAGATGCCTGTTCAGCTCTGGCAGCCGAAAGTCCTGAAAATGACAGCATTTTTGTGACACTAAGAAGTGGCAGAAAGTTGTGCAGAAATACTTATAAGCTAGAATTACGTGCCAAGTGTCCATGTCATAAGATAGAGAGGACGTTCACTAAAAACATTGCTTGTCTTAATCTCGTGCTATTTTTCTGCTATTTTCTGATCTTTCCAAGGCTGCCACTATTCTCAAACATTGCCACATTTTCCACAAATTTGCTAATTAATTTCATTTTTTAATGACAAAATAACTGCAAATATGTTAGAACTCAAAATCCTATTTTCTTTCATAGTACGTAGTCAACTGCAGAACAGACATTTACTCTGAGAAGTTGAAGGATGATACGCCTGGAAATATATACTTCCGCGTGTTAGTCAAGTTTATTGTAATAAATTGTAATCTTGTTATCTCCAAAGCTGATATGGTGGTTTGAACCTTATTTGAGGTCTATATGCAGATTTCATCAAAAAAATGCAAAGAAATTAGATGTGCCTGAACAAGATGTTGACCTCTGTCTTGAAGTGTTTCTTATCTGCTCCATAATAATGCTAAAACTTTTATAAGGAAGTGTTATTTTCTTGCAACCCTACCTTTTAGCGGCTCTTTCCTGATATGAACCTGATGAAAAGGCCCGCTGTAGGTCTTCATTTAGCTTGTTTTAAGTACTTTGGTAAAAGAGGAGTTCTTTTTCTTCTAAGATCACCCTCTGTTCTGAGTTGATTTTACATTGTTCTCCTGTTTGTAATTTTTAGGCTTGTCTACTATCCTTTTTGTCTGTTATAAAGGGAGTTCTGTAAAGGACAGTTTCAGCAATGGTGGTGGCTAAACACTTTAAATGCTTTTTGGTGAAAGCTCATGAAATGTGGTTGTGTTCCTATTTAAATTTTTTTCAGAAGAATATAATTTAGCACTTGTAGGACATAATTTATATTATTTACATGAATTTATGAAGTTTTGCAGACTTTGTAAGTTATGTCACCAAAGTTGATCTGACAGAAGTCAGTTGGCAAAAGAGCAGCTTGCTTTATGGTGTGGAAGCTGATGGACCTATATGCTTTTGACAACATTGCTATAAGCTTGAATTTTCTTTCAGGTTCTAATTTTCATTTTACTTATGAAGATTTCAGAGTTGTTTAACAGCACGTATTACACAGCAATAAAAGATTTCGATTTTTTTTTTTTTTTTTTTTTCCCCTTTTGTCCACCTTAGAACACTTCTGAAGATGATTAGGGTGTTATCTTCACTGTACAGTTAAGGATTCCTTTTGTCATTTTAATGATAATTCCTTAATATTTCCAACTTAAGTGTAATTCCATGAAACTTCCTAGTCTATAGAATATTGTGGATTACAGCTAAAAGTGGGGAAAAAGTGTCTTGGGAACTAGTTTGTCTACCTTCAGTAGTAGGTGATGTACAAACATCACTTATTTGTTAGAAATATAGTTTGAAGAAAATGTACTTGCTATATGGTCTTACCTTGCTATGAAATTTGTTGTATTCTTTTTTCCTCTGCCGTTTAAACAATGTCAGGACTAACTCCTAAGGTGAACTTTTTATGTGGAATTTGAAATCCTTTACTGGAAGAATTACTGACAAAAGGAAAATAAATGAGATAAAAAGTCTGTGTTGTGTAACTTACTTTGCTTGTAAGGTGCCATTGGATGACGTTGTATCAGCAACAGTTTCACTGAAATACAAGCTTCACATATATCCTGAAATGCAGTTATCTTTTCGTTTTTTTCTTGGTTGTTGTCATGGTCCCTGATTGTTACTTTCACAATTACACTATCGTCTGCCTTCCCTCTTCAGCTGAACTAGGGTAGCAATTGTCTTATTAACTTGCTCTGTGCTTTACAATAGGGTGGGAACTGCTGCCAAGATGGTTTAGAATCAATATCGAAACAAGAAAATAGTGAATTTAATGCTTGCTGTTTGTTTTATATTTTAAAACAGAGACTTTAGATGGAAAACAGTTATAGAAATAACACATTTGTGTTATTCATAAGCTATACAGTAGCTTGAAAAGTAATAAAAATATTTTGCGTAAGTATATGTGAAACAGTGATACTGTAGGAACGATCTACCTCTTATTTCCAAGTAACTGTCTAGCGTTAGCTTTGCAGTGGTGGTTTTGATTTCTAACATGCTGATATGTTAGCAAAATGGTGGGTGCTGACCTGTTGATAATGCATTATGGAATTTGACTCACTCGGTATTCAAGTGGAAATACATAATGTAAAATTTTTACTTAATCCATTTTTCTTTTGTGACTTGCAGACAGATGCCAGCAGTAAAGCTATATTCTCAAAAGTGATGGTTATAACAAGTAAGTCAGTTGAAGTATTTACACTGTCTGAAAATTGCAGTTGAAATACATTGCTTTCTTGCTTTAAAAGTCATTTGAGATAAGCTTATAAAAGGTTTTGTAACAGATAAAACTTATAACAAACCATGGTAAACATGATGTAACAATATGCTTTAAAGAATTAAGACAACTATAAGCAGAATTACTTCCTTACTGTAAAGTCTTCGGTCATGAAGCTTATCACATCATGTTTTGTCTGCATCTGTTGTGGACTAATTCAAAATCTAGACAGTTAGGGTGTTCATGTCTTCATTAGCATATACTATAGAATATATACTAACTGATGTTAACTAACCTACTAAACTATCTACTGACTTGCCTGTTTTTGAGGTGTTGATAATGTAAGTGCTGCTGGGAGAATGCAAAAGAGTTGGGGATTCAGTAGCAGGGAGGGCACTTTAGAAACCAAAGAACTTCTATATGTAACCTGAACTCTTCGCAAAGGAAAAAACCACCAACCCCAAAGCAACACTTCTTGTTCCCCCCAGCCTACCATGCCAATAGCATTAAAACCAGTAAGAAGAAGAAAAACTTGTTTTACGAATCTGAAATTTTGTTTTTAAATCAACCTTTAAAAAAAAAAAAAAGGCAAACTGTTTTGGGAAAAAAAATAATACTGCTTAAGGCTATGTACGTTTTTGAAAAAATGTGGAGGAAACCCTGAATCTTGCTGCCTGGTTGGCCATGTTCCAAATTCTTTTTTCCTTTTATTTATAATCAATACAGCAAAAGAAATACTAGGTACAACTTGTTTTGAACTATCTTGTAGTTCCTATGCCATTTTCTGTGCCAATTTTTCTTAACACCTGCTCTACCAAAACCATGAAACATCTTAAACAGTATATTAATACTTTGCCAATAAATTGTCTTGATATAATATAAAATGTAAATATAAAATTAATATGTAATTTAAGAATTGCATTTTTAAAGCTTTTTAAAAAAAATGTTGTAAGCTGTTGTAAAGCTTACGTTTGGTGAAGGAGTAATTTAGCAAAACTACTCTTTTGATGTTTTTCGTCATATCAGGTGGTCTATATACAGAGTATATTTTTCTGTGGAGTATAGGCTGTGCATTAATGTTACTAACAGGAACAAGTAGACTTGCTGAAAAAGTAGTGTGAAGGGCGAGAAAAACAAATAGCCAAGGGAGGTGTGTGGGTACACAAATTTTTAGAAATTGGTATTCTCATAGGTATGTCTGCACACGTTAAGGTGTTTTGTGGTTTGTTTGTGGTGTCGTGTCCCCCCCTCCCCCTCCTTCTTGATTAACTCGAACATGCATAAAAATGTTCTTGGTGTGACATTTCAAAACTTGTGTAATTTACAATACTGATGCTTATTAAAATAAATAGTGATTTCTTTTGCTTATTTAAAGGAAACCTTCCTGATCCAGGGAAAGCTCAAGATTTCATGAAAAAGTTCACACAAGTTCTAGAAGATGATGAAAAAATAAGAAGTCAGTTAGAAATGCTTGTTAGCCCAACATGTTCTTGCAAACAGGCTGAAGGATGTGTGGTAAGAATTGCTTTTAAAATATGTGAATATTTTTGGAATGGAATTGATTATCAATTTAATTTAAACTTGTATTGCAGAGGGAAATAACAAAGAAGTTGGGCAATCCAAAACAACCAACAAATCCTTTCCTGGAAATGATAAAGTTTCTTCTTGAGAGAATTGCTCCTGTGCACATTGATACTGAATCCATCAGGTATTTTTGTGTGTGTTGTTGACTGTAGATCACAGGGTTTGAAATCGGGGTTTCTTATTTCACCTTTAAGCACAAGCAGTAATAGATTGGGCAGGTGCAGTTTAAGGCCTGATGACCTGCAGTATTTTATTGTTTCCCCTTGCTTAAGGGTTTTTGTGGTGGTGGTGTTCAGAATGTGGCCACGCTAACAATTGATTTGTCATTCAGCACAGCTTGGACAGCCTGTCAGGAAAAATGAATCCATTGCTGATGGGGAAAGTCTGGTTTGACTGACTGATTTATTTTAAAAGAAATTTCTGTCCGTGGGTTTTCATTTAAGCTTTCCACCCAGAATATTAGCTCATAGTGACATAAACAGGAATTTAACTGAGCAAGTAAAGATTGGGGTGATGAGGCATCAAGACTTAAAGGAAGAGCAAGCCAGTGAAATTATGGGTGGGGAAAAAAGTAATTGCTGAAATGATTATTTAATAGCTGTATTTGAGATATGTGGTACCTTATTAGAGACAACTAGTTCTATATACTGGTAAATTCTTATCTGGTAATTCCAACTATAATAATTGTCTTAAGTACTTGAGCTTTTCAGTTTCTGCCTGTTGTGTATGCAATGTAATGGAGCCATTGAGGTTTCACTTAAAAATTCGTTTCTGATCTTGGATAGTACAATGTGTAGCTGTATTTTTACTTTAAATTTGAAAATACATTTTTTCACATTCACAGAAGCAATATAAAACGTATATTTAAATTAATATTCATATGTGGCACTAAGTTGTAGTATTTATTTTACAATCTACCTACTGAGTGACTGCCATATAGTATACAAGTGGGGAAAAAAACCATGTATTTTCAGTTTTGCCACAGAATTGGTCTTTTCCCATCTTTGTAAATTTCACTGAACTTCTGATTCATTTTTGAGACTCAGACTGTGTGGTTTTCTTAATAGACAGTCATTTTTGTCCATATAGGGGCAGAAAAAAAAAGGAAGTCTGGGAAGTGTGACTAGGAGGTCCCTCCCTTGGTTTGCTACAGTTGGGGTTGTTTTTTTTCTATTTTTGGTGGGGTTTTTTGAGGTTTTGGTTTGGGATTTTTTTTGGCTATAAATACCATTTACAGGATGTACAGAAGAAATACTTTAATATTATTCAGTTCTTGATTGGCAAGCTGCCTACACCACTCACTAATAGGATCATTTGGATAATCGCCATTTCTCTTCCTAGGGTACAGTGTAAGAAAAAACCAAGCGTTACTGTCAAGGTGAAATATGCAGGAGATGGGTCTCTTAAATTTTTCATCATTTATTAGCAAGCTGTTTAGTTTGTTTTTTTTTCTCTTGGTTATAGACCAGACATTGTAAACAGTTATTTTTCCATCAATTATTAAGAATCCATAGCAGCTTGTAACCTCTCCATAATTCTTCCCTGAATTCATTGCTTGTAATACTCAAACTGTTTTCTTATTTTTGTCATCCTTCACAGTAATTTGTATATAGTTCTTATTCATGAGGGATAAACATTTTTTTGAACTTAATGCCTCATAAGATTTGATTTGGATAGGAGATGAGGGCAACCAGATTATGTATGTTGTTTTATAACGAGCTTATGTTTTGTTTATGATTTCTTTTAATAAGAATGTCTCTTAAACTTATGAAAACGGTCATACATGGTAGAATTGCAGTAAATACAAGGCCGTGTTTTGTTTTCCTCTTCAGTGCCCTTATCAAGCAAGTAAACAAGTCTATAGATGGAACAGCTGATGATGAAGATGAGGGTGTACCTACTGACCAGGCAATCAGAGCAGGTCTTGAATTGCTTAAGGCAAGTATACTCCTGGTGGTCAGTGAGCATGTGAAACTTTCTGAAGCAACTTTGTTAAAAAAAATTTTTAATTAGCACTCAGTATCTGTAGTTATAAGCATGTGGTGGCTATCTGGAAGAATACTGGTTTGGTTTTCGTTCTTCTATGTTTATCTTATGTGGCACATAAGTAAGGTATCTTATAAATCGTTTAGAAGCTTTTCTGGAAGTCAAAAGTAGTTGCGTGTGTGACATCAGCAGCTGAGCTTTGATTGTTAGAGTGTGAATTAAACGGTTTATGAATATAGTTATACTACTTTTGGAACTGCACTTGTATATCAGTACAATAATACTGTGGTTCTCCTGAGTTCCTCATAAGCTGAGGTCTTATGTTCTTCAGCTATGTGTAATCTTTGAGACTCAGTTCACATAGCAAACCCCATCAAGATGCATTTCTGGGGACATTGTACAAAATTTCTTACTCTGTTCTTCCTTTTTTCTCAACGTGTTATTCACAAATACTCCTAAAAGCATGAGACTTTTAAAATGCAACTACATAGGGCTTTTTGTTTCACTGAGTCTCTCTCAAAGACTAGGCTAAAAGCACTATGTAGTCAGCTTTGCCTGTACTTGCACAGAAAGGTACTTATGCCATATTACCACCTCAGTTATGTGATAGTGTTGGGAGCAGTCCAGCTATGTGTTGCTTTCAGAGGCCTCAAAATCTAAAGGCCTCCCATACTAAACTTTTCAGAATCATAGAATCGTCTAGGTTAGAAGGGAGCTTTTAAGATCATTGAGTCCAACCATCAACTTAACACTGCCAAAACCACCACTAAAACATGTCCCTAAGCACCACGTCTACCCGTCTTTTAAATACCTCCAGGAATGGCAATTCCACCACTTCCTTGGGCAGCCTGTTCCAATGTTTGATAACCCTTCTGGTGAAGAATTTTTTCCTAATATGCGTCCTAAACCTCCCCTGTTGCAACTGGAGGCCATTTCCTCTTGTCCTATATCACTTGTTACTTGGGAGAAGAGACTGACCTACACCTCGCTACAACCCCCTTTCAGGTAGCTGTAGAGAGCGATAAGGCCTCCCCTGAGCCTCCTTTTCTTCAGACTAAACAACCGCAGTTCCTTCAGCCGCTCCTCATAAGACTTGTTCTCCAGACCCCTCATCAGCTTCATTGTCGTTCTCAGGACACAGTCCAGAATCTCAGTGTCTTGCTTGTAGTGAGGGGCCCAATATCTTAGAATCTTAAAATATCTTAGATCAACTAAGGGCCTAGTAGATTCATCTGAGACCATGTGACTCTTTAGCCAGGTGTGCACGTTTGGATAAAAGTGCAAAAAGCCAGTAGCACAAAAATGAATCTGAGTAAGAGTAAGTTATGTCATGAAGGACTATATATTTGAAAAAAGTCTCCCAATTCAATACTTGCATATTCATATGAACTGGCGTGACAGCTTTAAGGAAGAGTAAGATTGACCTGAAGAAAGTGTTCTGTATATCATGAAAAGAATCCAGAAGAGACAATTGTAGGAGTCCAGAAAAGGGAATACCATACAATGAAATGGGGAGGAAGGTAACTTGGTAAAAATAGAAAACTGTGTGTGAAGAAGTTCCTAGATTTTGCAAATTGTTTCTTTCCCACGGGTCAGAATATTATATGGAAAGAGGCTAACAATCAACAGCCACTTAAAAATTAAGAGAAGACAAACTTTCAGGAAGGATCAGGTTTTTTTATATATATAGTATTATTTTTATTACTGTATTTTTTCTAACATGGAGGACTCTGTTTTAAGTACTACAGTCCAAGAATCTGAAGGAGAGGTACAGGATTTGGTAAGCTGCTATGGAAAGCTTAAAGGATGACAGACCTTATTGGGTATGTCTATATTACTACTTCAGAGGTAGGAACATCACTTCAGAGCACAACCAGTTGTTCCACTTAGCAAATGAGCATGAAGTCTTGGAGGACACAGGCTGGATTCCTTTCAGAGGAACAAAATTATGAGATGGTCTTCAGAAGCACATGTTGTGTTGCAGTGGCTAAAGTGGGCTCAGTTAGTCTAGAAATAGTCTGAAGTAAAACCCCTGGAATGTGAATATTGCTTCCTTAGCATCAATTGTGTTTCGTTTAAGATCTGCTTCTGCTGTAACCCAGTACTTGCCAATGTAGATGTAGCTACTGAGAAGTACATGTTCACAACAATAGGAGAAGAAATTGAGACTGGAGAAATAAGTTAAAACTGATGAGATCATGTATAAAGACAGAGAAGTTTAGGAGGTACTGAAAAAAAAAAAAGTAAGAAAAGGATAAATGTGGATCACTTGACAAACCAAGGCAGATTATTGTAAATATTCCAGTATGGCAGTGGAAAGTGATTCTTGATGGAATGTTCTATATAAGTGGACCTTTAAAAAATATTAATGTGTCTTTCATCTTATTTTGGCAGGTACTTTCATTTACGCACCCTATCTCATTTCATTCAGCTGAAACTTTTGAATCTCTCCTGGCTTGCTTGAAAATGGATGATGAAAAAGTGGCAGAAGCTGCATTACAAATTTTCAAAAATACAGGAAGTAAAATTGAGGAAGACTTTCCTCATATACGATCGTAAGTTGTATATCTTTCTCTGAGTAATGTTCTTTACTGTATGGGGTTTTGGAGGTCCTTATTCTTTCTTTTGCATGCTATTAGCATTATCCCACAATCTTTCGGAAGAAAGTATTACTTCAGGTAAAACAGGAAAGAGATTTGAATCAATTTAAAATGCAGTGTTTTTTGAGGAATGGAAGTGAAATTAATATATCCAAAATAGTGACAGCTGATATGTCACCGATGCTACTATAATTTTTGTCATTGCCCTTCAGAATTACTGATTTTTTTTTTTTTCCTAAATTAAAAATACAGCAAGGTAAAAACATTTTTCGCCATTTAATAGGGATGTGTAGAAAAGAATATTTCAAAAGAGCATTTAGTAACTTAGGCAGATAAAATGTTTGTTTTACTACATATTTTACCAACAAAAAACAGTTGGGTGTTTTTTAATTTCAAGCCATGTAAGTAACCCTTTTTTGCTTTCTTTGAAGAAATTGTCAAAACCAGGACAATTGGCACTTTTGCAGAAGTGTTGTGTTCTATATATGTATATCTGTACTTTTTTGCTAGTTTGATATTTTGGAAGATTTTCAATTTGTGAAAAGGTACTTATCTCTTTTTTTGTTTGTTTGTTTTTAAGTGCTTTGCTTCCAGTGTTGCATCATAAAGCTAAAAAGGGACCCCCCCGTCAAGCCAAGTATGCTATTCACTGCATCCATGCAATATTTTCCAGCAAAGAAACGCAGTTTGCACAGATATTTGAGGTAAAATTAAATTTTTAAGTTAATTTTTATTAATCTTTTATATTGCATATTTAAATTAAGGGATGTAGTGGCAATTTATAAGGAAGTTGTATCAAATTTAGAAAGTATATTTTCCACCTTTCCCTTTGTTCTCATACAGTTTGACTTGAAAAATAGTATCAGAGGGTGTTTTTTGTATCCTATGATCCATCATGTTCAGGGTTTTGTATTTTAACAGGTGATAGAATAAAACAAAGTGTTGGACTCTCTGCTAGAACCGTGAACTACTTATGGAAAGAGGAGCGATACATCACTCCTCACCCCTGTTTGGACTGGCCCAAAGTATTTAAATGGTTACAGAAATTATGGAAAACTGAATTATGGTAGAGACTGTTTAAAAAGATTTTTATAGTTACAACTGCAAATGTACTTTTTAATTAGTGCCCATCAGCCTTTTATCTTGAAGGCGGAATCATACTCCTTTACTGAAATTGCTATCTTGAGATGTAGTATGCCCACTTCCTCAATAAGAAAATATGCTTTTTAATCCATGGTTTCCTAAATGGTCTTGCTTGAGCTTCCACTTTTTGAACTACCCAGATGTGATAAACATTTTGTCTGTCTTCGTGTTTTTTCTTTTTATTTGTAGGAGATTTGTAGGGTTCTTGAATGTGTCTTTAAATCTAAATAGTTAATAGTTCTTTTAAAATTGTATTTCTGAAATACAAATAGAGTTGAACAACTTATACAGAAGTCTCAATCTCCTCCTGCCAGTGTGACACAGATTATATCAGTAATACCTGAATATATTGCTTTTATTCTAGCCACTGCATAAAAGTCTGGATCCAAGCAATTTTGAGCATCTCATTACGCCGTTGGTTACTATTGGCCATATAGCCATGCTAGCACCTGATCAGTTTGCTGCCCCTTTGAAATCACTGGTTGCCACTTTTATTGTTAAAGACTTGCTAATGAATGATAGGGTAAGTATTTTTAAATATTTGTATTAAGATTCTGCTTCTCCTGTAGTATGATACTCAGCAAGTACTTGGGAAAATTCTTGGCTTGTTGGTTCTACTTTTTGGATATGGTTGTCTTTCAATTTCCGTGTGTACTGTTTGACTCAATTGAAAACCCACAATATAGGAAAGGAGATAGACTAATTTGGTAGTCCTTACAAAAGTGATAAGCTGTATAGCATAGCATTTGATCACTCATGACTTGGCTTTTGTTAAAAATGAGAAAATTGGTATTGACTTCACTCACTGAGTCTCTTGTCTTGAGCAAGCAAGTTGTGATTTATTTTTTTTCTAGGAAGTATAACGCATTTGAAACTAAAATACACTGTTTAAGTGGAAGACTGAATTTTAACTTCTTTAATACTTCTGTATTGATAGTGATTATAAAGTAATCATTATGCATTGTGAGGCATTGTTGAAAGGTTTACTGTGTAAAACTATGTGCTTGAGGTTCCAGTCTACTGGATATGGAAACTGGAAATTATTTTCAAAGCATGTCTATTACACTCTAAAGCAATAATTTTCAGGTAACAACAACAGCAGCAATAAAAACACCTTAACTACTGTTAAGTTTGCTGATACTTGAGTAGTGAGGTAAGAACAATATCTCACTTCTGTAATAGTTACTCCTATAAAATATCGAAGGCATAAAGCTAACTAGTGAGTGCTGCTGTATTGTTTGCAGAAGCAAACAGGAAAGAAGAGATTACAACAGGTTTCACTGAAGAGTAATAGTAGTGTAATAAAATGTAACATTTGGTTTAGCTTCCAGGAAAAAAGACGACAAAACTTTGGGTCCCAGATGAAGAAGTGTCCCCTGAAACGCTTGTTAAAGTAAGTTGCACTTGTTATATTTTCCTATGATTGTGTGTACAGTACTAAAGACAGTTAAATATCCGGATTCCTTAACCTGTCAACTGCTTTTCTCTGTTTCCTTGTCACCTTTCTGAACGTAAAAAAGAAGTAACTATTTTTAAATTGAGGATCTTATCAGAATACACATTTTTTGATTGACAGAAGAAAAGAATTTGCTTTTGGGAGCATCTGCTCTTTTACTTTTGTAAATAAATTTCAATATATGCTTTATTGATTTTTTTTATTATAGCTTTTTATAGGCACAGGTTTGGTGTGCAACACTTAAGTATTCCAGAT
Source organism: Vanellus vanellus (assembly GCF_965231255.1). Classification (NCBI taxonomy): domain Eukaryota; kingdom Metazoa; phylum Chordata; class Aves; order Charadriiformes; family Charadriidae; genus Vanellus; species Vanellus vanellus. The sequence goes on along the minus strand of NC_138905.1, from coordinate 197,478,335 downwards.
TCACAGTTAAAGTAAAATTATTTTTTTTCCCTCCTGTTTAACATAGGAGTTCAATACCACAGAGACTTTGTTTAAAGTCTTCCCCTTTTCTTTTGAATTTTTAGGACACAAACTTCCAGTGCTGTTTTGGAATAAAGAAAAAAATTGGTTTTGGATGTGTCATTGTCCTGAAATGAATAAACATGTTACTCTGTGTGCAATGTGTATTAGAGAAAAACCTAGATTTAAGAAAAATAATCACTTTAAAATGGTGGGGGTTTGCTTGTTTGTTTGTTTTTTTACTTAAGAAGACATCTCAAACTGCTTCTTCTTTTGGATTAAGTTTATTATTACATTTTCTGGACTTGGTAATAGATATTTTCACTCAGTTTTCACTCAATCGGAAATGGGCAAATACTGTGGCAAATGCATCCCTATGTCTATTGGTTTTTAAGTGCTGTTTCTTCAGAACAGGGATAGATTATGCTTTCACATTTTTCTTTGAGATGTATTTTGTAGCACACTAAGTTAATGATAGCAGTCATGTAATTTCTAATGCCTTTTGAATAAAGCTGCTCTGATGGTTTAAAAAAGTTCTTTGCCTCTTCTCTTGAAGTTATTAAAGTCTTTGTAGTCTTTGTAGAATACCTCCTTCTCTGCTGGTTTTATAAGTACTTTCGTTTTCAGCTTGGTACGGAACTCATTACTGGAAATGCTCAGTTGCGTTTGGAGTTAGCTTTTGTTAGCTTTTTATTCGTTTGACTACAGCAAGGATATTTTTCATATTTGTGTAATTTCATAGTTACACAGTATGGTCCAAAAACTGTTAAAAGAATGCATGTTTGGTTTGATTTAATGAACTGCTAGTTTAAAATAAACATGATTTCAGTTCAGTAATTATACATGTAACTGGAAGTTATTATTTTTCTTAATTTTTTAAAATTATTTCTGAAGCTGTAACATCTCTAAAATGTTGATAAACTTTTCATACAATTGGCTGTTTGGCTTATAGAAAATCTTGAGGCAATTTGAAGTTGAAGCCAAGCCTCAAAGCATTTATTAGCAAGTGAAAACAGGTTATTGTGAAAAGTGATTTGCAAATTTAATTAGCATTTATTACCACTAAGAAGCCTATGTTTAATGAACGCTTTACGCCACACCGTTGGATTTCTCTCTGACAGTATATTTTTCTTCACTCTGGTTTGAAAAACCTCTTTCTCCCTTTGTAACATAACTGTATAATATATCTAATGGGGATCTTAAAACTAGCAAGTTGAAGTATGAAAGGGGGAAGCACTGATGAAGACACAATTTTAATATCGTCCAGCCTAACAAACGTAGACTGATATAGGCTAGCCTTAGTTTTGAATGCTAAAACTTGAATAAAATGATGTCTGTAGAGAAATGTTTCAGTACAGTATTAAATATTAGATTAGAATTGGATTAATTATTGTATGAGTTAGACTTGAATTCCTACACCTGGCACTTGAGTGTCTGCTGTAAAGCAGTAATCCCTCTTGAGAGTGACCAGCACTGAATACTTCTGTGCACCGTGCAGTGGATTGAGACTTATGTAGTAGCAGTGATATTTCTTGTTTCCATCTGTGTACACTGCCATACAAGGTTTCTCTTCCTATTTCTTTAACTGTGCTTTAGGTGAGCATTGTTTCCTTTTTCACTGCTGCACAAACATGCAGCATTTATGGCTCTGAAAACTCAAGTAGTAGAAACCTGAGCTAGCGGTTGTCATAATGTTGACGTAGTAGGAAGACAGCGTTTCTAGGATTGCTACGTGAGGTGGGAGCCCATTATACTTTTACAATAGAGGCATGATGATAACCTCTACTGTTACTATCTGCTAAGTATTCATTTTAAGGTTAAAATTAACAAAAATAATCATTTGTTATGTTTATGGTAGTTAGTTGCAGTTTTCTCATAGGACAAATTAGAGATCAGTCACATTATATTCACTGTCAGAAATTATAACGTCCTATCACTTTTGCTTGCACTTCAAATACACGTAGTTCATGTTGTGCTGCTGTCAAGCACAAAGCGGTCATTTGTGGCCTTTGATATGGTTCTGACCCATGTTGTATTTTGACTTTCTTGATGTTTTCATGTTGTGTATGATAATGTTGTGTATGATATGTTTTCATGTTGTGTATGTCGTGGTAGACAGTAAATTATCCATGGCCCAGCAATGTGCCCTTGTTGCCAAAAAGGCCAATGGAATCTTGGGCTGCATAGGGAAGAGTGTGGCCAGTAGGTCGAGGGAGGTCATTTTCCCCCTCTACTCTGCACTGGTGAGGCCACAACTGGAATACTGTGTCCAGTTTTGCGCTCCCCAGTTCAAGAGGGACAGGGAACTGCTGGAGCGAGTCCAGCGAAGAGCAACTAAGATGATTAAGGGCTTGGAGCATCTCCCTTATGAGGAAAGGTGGAGAGAGCTGGGACTCTTTAGCCTGGAGAAGAGAAGGCTGAGGGGAGACCTTATTATGGCGTACAAGTATCTAAAGGGTGGGTTGAAGGAGGATGGAGCCAGGCTCTTTTCAATGGTTCCCAGTGACAGGACGAGGGGCAATGGGCACAAGTTAGAACACAGGAAGTTCTGTTCAAATCCACGGAAAAACTTCTTTACGGTGAGGGTGACAGAGCACTGGCCCAGGCTGCCCAGGGAGGTTGTGGAGTGCCCTTCTCTGGAGATTTTCAAGACCCAGCTGGATGCAGTCCTGAGTAATGTGCTCTGGGCAATCCTGCTTTAGCAGGGGAGTTGGACTAGATGATCTCTAGAGGTCCCTTCCAACTCTGAAAACTCTGTGATTCCGTGATAATTGTTAATCTCGGAGAAGAATTCTAGGTTTATGGGACACAACTGAAACAAGAGGTTCAGACTGGATATAAGGAAAAAAGCTGAGAATAGTCACGCAATGGAACAGGTTGCAAGCGGCTGCAGGTTGCCAAGAGAGCCTGGGTAATCTCCATTCTTGGATGCTTTCAACACCACAGTGGATAAAACTGAGATCAACATGGTCTGACTTCATAACTGACCTTCCTTTGAGCAGGATAGTGGACTGGAGACCTCCTGACACTCCTTCTAACTGGAATTATGCGTTGATAGTTATCCTATTTGGCTGCAAAGTAAAAATTTAAAACATGAGGGCAGTGGAAACTCAAGTTATGTTTGTTTAAGTCGTCAGGTAGCCAGCAGCAGTGACTGGGGGAATTCTCATGCCCCATACTAAAATCACGGGAGTACTTAATTCTGAAGGGTTGCTGGAATGTCATCACAACATCATTAACACCAGCAAAGAAACAGGGGACATAGTGGGGTCAGAGGAAAATTCTGAAGGAGTCGGGATTAGGACTTGCTACATGGAAGGAAGACTAGCATACATTTGGTCAGTAAAACTGGGGGAAGGGAATTGTGAAGGAGGAAGAGAGAAGCAAATGTTAAAATAGAAATTGCTTGGGAGCTGACCAGAGATGTTGAGGCACAAGATAACGTGTGGCTGTTCCTTGTTGGAATACATCATTTACTTGAGTACCAAATAGAATTAGAATGTTTCCATCCTGCCCACAAATGGGAGGCGCTAATGGTTACAGGTACTGGTGATGACATGAAGAAACTGAATTGGTAAGCTATCAAAAGAATTGCTGCTGTTGTTTGTTTTTATTGCTATTAAAATCTTCTGGTGGATACTTACAGCTGTTTCAGTGGAAGACCCGTTGAAAGCCATGGCAAGACAATTTCATTTCTGTTCCACAAACTCCATTTGCATTTTGAGTTCTTGAGTGACAGACTTCCTACCTCTTGCTGGTGTTACCCAATAGAATTAGAATTCTGTAGGTGGAATAAATTGGCTACAGTGCTAAAAAATAAACTCATGTATAGACGACAATGCTAGGACTTAGATCTGAAGGGACCATTACGATCAGTTTGTTACATGGAATAGATCAGCTGTATGATGACTTTCATTTGGTGATATTATGAATGTTTTACTTAAGTTATTAAACTGCCTTTCCCATTAAGGAGAAAATTTGAAGTACCATATACAAAAAGTGTCTTAGCTTTTCTAAAGCTTTTGGGTTTTGTGGTTTGAACTTCAGGGTTTCGTTTTGGTTTGTTTTTGTTGTTGTTCTATTTTCCCAAAGATGTCTACGTGATTCAGATGAGCATTTTCAGTTTGCTGTAAGAGGACACTCCTCTTTCTGTTTTCCTTATCTCTGCTTTCGTATAGGAGGAAAATGAAAGGATAAAGGGATTAAAATACTAAAACAAACTTAATCACTAAAACGAACTTAATTCACGCTTTATTTTCATGAAAGAAATGTGAAATTATTCAGTGCTTCATGATAGCTGCTGGATTCTGCATACTTCTAGAAGCTTGCCTCAAAACACTTGATGTTTCCGTTGGCAAAAGACAACTTATCCTAAGTAACAGGCTTTGATGCTTTCTTTAAATAGCCATGAAAGAAATATTCTTTTCCAGGATGTCTTATCTTAATACAGGTTTATACTCTAACAGTCAAAATGTCTATGAAGTGTGGTTTTTTTTTTTTAATTTACAAGTCTTTAAACTCAAATGTTACATATATAAATAAAGAATATATAGAGATTGTTTAAGCACAGGAATTATAGGAATATAGGAAGATTAAAATGTGTTCTACTTTTTGATCCAGTAACATTTTCTTAATAAGTACAAATTGTTTTGCTTATTCAATGGTGTTTAATGGATGTAAGCTCAATTAGAATAATGTTTTCACAGGACAAAATATGTGATTGCTTAGGAGAAGAAACAGTTCAAACTTCAACTAAATATTGTATGACTTTTATTTGCTGTAATACATGCTTTTCAGTGAAAAGCTGCTGTCTAGTGAGAGTATGTCTAGTTATCTTTCAGTATTTAAATGATGTTTTGCAGCTGTGACAGGCTTAGGTTCATAGCAGCAAAAAGCACTTGGGAAAACACTGTGTGATTAAATTAATATGAAGATTGTTTTTAAAATGAGGTTCATGGTGTGATTTGACTTCTGCATATCAAATTTTTTTCAGATTCAGGCCATCAAGATGATGGTTCGATGGTTGCTAGGAATGAAGAACAACCACAGCAAGTCAGGAACTTCTACTCTGAGGTTGCTAACAACAATATTACACAGTGATGGAGATTTAACAGAGCAGGGGAAAATTAGGTATGTAATAGGTCATGACGTTTAGCCTGTCATGATGTGGTGGGGAAAGTTTTAGTCACAGTAGTACTTAAACTATTCTGTTACGCTGCTTAACAATTTATACATCTTATTTCATACAAACTACTGGTAAGCTTGGCTGGATTCCTACATAAGTTTGAGTCTCAAGTTCTCTAACACTGTAGAAATAGCTGTATTTTAATGTTTTTTATCTTGTTTGTTTTAGCTCTTTCTTCAAAGGACCGTTACTCATATTGTAAGAATAAACTGTGTAACTTCCTCTTCCCCATTGAAAGTCGGTTTTAATTTTTTATGCGGCTTGGTCTTCCTGATTTACCAGTTGTGTGTGCCACAGGCTGATGGGCAGACTTTCTAATAAAAAATAATAGCACATTGCAGTACATAAGGCATGTCTGCTTGAAGGCAGACTTTAATCCCTTGAGGCCTCTAAAAGCAAAAGGAAGAGGGAAATGTGTGAAGAGGATTAAGTCTCAATAAATAATTTACCTTTTAGGTGATTGTTAGACAACTTATTTGTTTTTCTGGGTATTTTCTTAATCCTCTGCGGTGGGAGAAGTTACAAGGTGTCAGCCACTATTGCTTGCCAAACATTGAAAATTTATGTCTACAAAAGCCGTTAAGGGCATGGATGGATTGTGCCTGTATAAGTAAAAAGGTTTTAGTTTGGGTAGTAGGTTCTGTCTGCATAATCACTGTATGCTGCGTGTGCAAAATTGCAAACCTAATAATTGTCTAGTATGTTATCTTTGTAGCAACTGTGTAGTCTTTCTTTAAAAAGTTCATTGTAAATAATTGTTTCATAGTTTTAAATTCTGTAACATGGCCGGTACTAGAGAGTTAAGTGGCAGTAATTCAGCTTTTCAGCATAACTGCTTGAGCATATCCTACCAATTCTGTAGGTCCTGTGTGTTTTCATGCTTGGAGTGATGATTTCTTACAGTGCATGTTTTAGAAGCTTAATTTTCCCACTATTTTTGTACTCAAAACTATAAATAATAATGGAAACTGTATATAATGCCGTGGTCACTTCTCCATTATGAAAGGTAACAGAGGGCTGGGGATACTTTTCACAGTATCACAGTATGCTAGGGATTGGAAGGGACCTCAAAAGATCATCTAGTCCAATCCCCCTGTCGGAGCAGGAACACCTAGATGAGGTTGCACAGGAAGGCGTCCAGGCGAGTTTTGAATGTCTCCAGAGAAGGAGACTCCACAACCTCCCTGGGCAGCCCGTTCCAGTGCTCTGTCACCCTCACTGAGAAGAAGTTTCTTCTCAAATTTAAGTGGAACCTCTTGTGTTCCAGCTTGAATCCATTACCCCTTGTCCTATCATTGGTTGCCACCGAGAAGAGCCTGGCTCCATCCTCATGACATTCCCCCTTTATATATTTATAAACACTAATAAGATCACCCCTCAGTCTCCTCTTCTCCAAACTAAAGAGACCCAGCTCCCTCAGTCTTTCCTCATAAGGGAGATGCTCCACTCCCTTAATCATCTTAGTTGCCCTAGGGGAAGGAGAAACCTGCAATGACATCTGAGGTTGCTCTGAAAGCAACCCTTCAACACCAGAGGTTGGAGTTCTGCCTGGGGATGGATGATGAGCTAACTGAGAGCTTATGGGTTAGGGTTAAAGAGCAGACTGGTATGGGTGATATTGTAGTGGGTGTCTGCTGTAGGCCCCCTAACCAAGGAGAGGAAGTGGATGATGCCTTCTATAAACAGTTAGAGACAAATCTATGCTTGCGGGTCTTGGCCTTCATGGGGAACAACCACCACTCCAATATCTGCTGGAGGAGCAACACAACAGTGCATAAACAATCCAGGTGCTTCCTGGACATCATCAATGACAACTTCCTGACACAAGTGATAGAGGAGCCAATGAGGAGAAGTCCTCTGCTGAACATCATACTCACCAACAAGGAGGGACTTGTTGGGGGTGTGAAGGTTGAAGGCAGCCTTGGCTGTAATGACCATAAGATGGTGGAGCTCAGAATCCTGAGGGCAGTAAGGAGGGCAAAAAGCAAGATCATAGTACTGGACTTCAGGAGAATGGACTTGGGCCTCTTCATGGATCTCCTTAGTGTAGAGTCCCATTGGATAAGGGCCTGGAGGGAAGGGGGGCCAAGAAAGCTAGTTAGTTGTATTCAAACATCCTCTCCTCTCGGCTCAAGAGTAGTGAAAGCAGGTGGTCAGGCAAATATTTCAGCAGGTCTGCATGGATGAGCAAGGAGATCCTGGCAAAACTCAAACACAAAAGGAGAGATTGAGAGCAGCCCTGAGGAGAAGGACTTGGGGACGCTGTTGGATGAAAAGCTGGAAATGAGCTGACAATGTTCACTTGCAGCCCAGAAAGCCAACCGTATCCTAGGCTGCATAAAAAGAAGTGTGGCCAGCAGGTCGAGGGAGGTGATTCTGCCCCTCTACTGTCCTCTGGTGAGACCCCACCTGGAGTACTGCCTCCAGCTCTGAAGCCTTCAGCACAGGAAATACATGGACCTGTTGGAGAGGATGCACAGGAGGACCACAAAAATGATCAGAGGGTTGGAGCACCTCTCCTATGAGGACAGGCTGAGAGCGTTGGGGTTGTTCAGGCTAGAGAAGAGAAGGCTCCAGAGAGCCCTTACCGCATCCTTTGAATACTTACAGGGGGCCTATAAGGAAGATGGGGATAGGGTTTTTAGCAGAGTCTGTTGCGATAGGATAAGGGGTAATGGTTTAAACTAAAAGAGAGTAGATTCAAACTAGACATAAGGAAGGTTGGGCTAGATGATCTTTAAAGGTCCCTTCCAATCCAAACTATTCTGTAATTCTATGAGGTATACAGAAAGTGGAAGTAGGGGCAGGTAACCTGGCAGGAATACAGAGAACACTGTGTGAGACACAGTTAGGAAAGCCAAAGCCCAACTGGAATTGAATCTAGTGAGAGATGGCAAAGGCAACCAGAAGAGTTTCTTTAAGTAAGTAAGTGACAAAAGGAAGACTAGGGAAAATGTGGACCCACTGGTGAACAAGGCCAGAGCCTTGGTGATGGGACACAGAAAAGGTTGAGGTACTGAATGTCTTCTTCACCTCAGTCTTTACTAGCAGGAATCCCAGGCCCTGCAGACCATGGAAAAGTCTGTAGCAAGGAAGACATGCCCTTGGGGGAAGAGCAGGTTAGAGAATACTTAAGAAACTGGACATGCATAAGTCCATGGTCCTTGATAGGATGCACCTTGATAGGATGAGTGGTGTGGGAGCTGGCAGATGTTATTGTGAGGCTGCTCTTGATCCTTTTTGAGTAATCATGGTGAATGGTAGAGGTGCCTGAAGACTGGAGGAAAGTAAATGTCTCTCCTGTCTTCCAAAAGAACAGAAATGAGGACCCACAGAACTAACTACAGGCCAGTTGGCCTCACCTCAGTTCTGACAAGGTGAGGTATTTGAGTCCCCAGTACCAGGGAGATGTGGAGCTACTGGAATGAGCCCACTGCAGGGCCAGAAAGATGCTTAAGGGATTGGAGCATTTTACGGATGAGGAAAGGCTGAGAGACCTGGGACTGTTCAACCTAGGGAAGAAAAGGCTCAGTGGGGATCTGGTCAATGTGTATGAATAACTGAATGGAGGATGTAAAGAAGATGGAGTCAGGCTCCTCTTAGTGGTGTGCAGTGACAGGACCAGAGCCAGTGGGCACAAACTGAAGTACAGTAGGTTCTGTACACAAGGAAACACTTTTCCACTGTGAGGGTGACTGAGCACTGGCACAGGTTGTACAGAGAGGTGGTGGAGTTTAAATCCATCTGTACATTGTCCTGGGCAGCCTGCTCTAGGTGACCCTGCTTGACCAGAGGGGTTGGGCTAGATGACCTCCAGAGGTCCCTTCCAACTGTAACTCTTCTGTGATTCCCAATATTGCATTTTGGGAAAGCCCTAAGCTGAAGGAGGGCAGATCTCCATTGTCTCTGTGTGAGCTATGTTGCCTGTGCTAGCAAGTACTCTCAAAACCTGAAGCAGAGGAGATGATGTTTAAGGCGCATTAGTTCTGCATGGTGCTTGCTGGTACGTTGCTGACACTTCCTGACCTTCATTCTTCACCCTTTGAGAATGCAATGAGGATATCTTCTTTCTGGCAGTGCTTTCTGTGTCCCTACTGTGCAAATCTGACACTGCTCCTTCCAGGCTTTGGAAAGAGTAAAATTGTCTGTTCAGTACAGAACGTAATCTTTTAAACTGTACTTGATCTGGTGTCATTCTACATGGAATCGGCTTTTTGTTTGTGGCTTGCATTTGTCTTTTAAACAATGTATAATTTGCTAAAGATAATTAACTGAAAGTGGCAGCGTTCAGGAGACTTTTGACCTCATGTAGGCCATTGGTCATATTGTAATCATCTTGGTGTTACTGTCCTCATCAGCCATAAAAATCACTCTGTCCCCATGCCTCTTTAGATCTACACAACTGTACTTTTCAGTGACAGTGTAAGGGAATGGGATTTTTTAAATTTCAATTATAGTTCAGTCTAGAGTGTCAGGTGAAGGCAAGGTCCCACTTGGAAAACAAATAAACAAATCCCTGCTCTTGTTCATCCTTCTCACTTTGAAGTAGTTGGATTGGTGACTTTGTTGAATTGCTTTAAGACAACAACTGAATGCTTTGAGATGTTTGCCTATATAGGTTAAATTCACCAGTGCTGGATTTTTTTGGTTTAGTATTGAATTTTGTCAATAAACAGTATATTGACTGTCCTGTCCAGGTCTTTATTCTGTATTTTATAAGTCATAAACAGTCCTACAAATTTAAAATTCAAGATTATACTAATTTTCTCTTTGTGGTTAGGTAAAACAGCTAAGTTGAATCTTGCATGTTTTTGTAGTAGGATATTAATTTTAATCTATACTAAGCATAAAATAAGAGTATTTGAGAATCAAGGACAGTAGCTGTTGCTGAAAGTATTGATATTGGTTTTGAACCTGAACTGAAACTTTTCTGAAATGCTATCTGCATTTTCCTTAAACTGAAGCTTACCAAGATAAAAATGACTTTAAAACTTCGGAGTTTAAAAATTCATAGTTCTGTGCTGTAGGTAATTTGCTACACCATCTGGTATGCAATGTTTTCAGAGGTTGTATTCAAGAGACACTTTTTATTCCATGGACCATGGAAAATTGGACACTAGCATATATCCTCTGGAGTAGAAGAAAAAGTGTTAACAGCTAGTTTGTAGAGTGAGAGAAGATGATTATACACCAGATACGTTTTCAAGATGCATTTATTTGGATTATCTTTGTGAAACCCACCACCTTAATTAAGACTGTTTTGCACTTGATAACATCTTTCCATGTAGTTGCACTTTTGTTACCATTTTAAACATCTGGTCTTCAGCAATAGTAACAGCACTCCAGAAGACAAATGTCCAGGTCCCTCTTGTATCTGTTAGAGAGCTTCTGATAGGACAAGGGCATCCTTGGTACTAATTTTCAAAATTATTAGGATTAATCATAAAATGCAATTAAATCAAACAGAAGCTTTTAGTTCAGCCCTAATAATTGTGTGTGTTGGGATAATGCAGATCAGAAAGCTTTTGGCTGTAACAACTCAACTTGATGAAAAATAAATCCTCAATTGAGAGTTTCTTCTAAGATAATCCTTTTGGGGAATAAGACAGACCTGATTTTTGTCTTCAGCTGTAAGAATAATATTCACAGCCAGCACTGTCCTCCTCTTCCTTCTCACAGCGTGCATACATGCTTGTGGGTATTTGTGATATGTATAACTCTCTAAAGATTTGGCCAACTTTTTATGTGAAATATCTTTGATTCAATTTTCAGAATTAAATTTAATCTCTACCAAAGCTGAGGAAGATTGGAAGTTCTTAATTTTATCCTTTCCTTTGGTTCAATCACTCTGCATTTGTAAGGCGTTATTGCTAAATTGTCACTGAAGTGCAAAAATTGAATCTTTATGGGGTTCACTTATCACAGTAGATGCAATTTAAAGTGAAACTTAGCATTTAAGAACTAGATGTTACCATGTTAATCATGCCTTGTTTGAAAGTTAATGCAGCTTTTGTCCTGTCACTTGGTTGCTCATCATCTATTGCTTTTTTTTTTTAATGTTGTGGTTTTCTTAAAACAGAGGTGTGTATAAAGCCTGATTGGATAAATTTTAAGGTTTAAGCTCTTTAGTAGGTATTTTTATCATGTACTCTGTGCTTAATAATGGGTTTTCATCTTATTCTTTAAATGCTTTATGCAGTTTTCATGATAATGGGTTTAAGACTACAGTGTTTGCTCTTCCTAAAGATAAAGGGCAAATGATTAAGAAGTTAAACAATATTTGTCCTGCTTAAATGAATAATGATTTCTAAGTAAGAATATTGCTTGATTCCTGCTCCAAGTTATCAAAGGAAAAAGCCATACTTGCTGCTTCTGAATATAATTCATTAGTGTTTTGAGTGATGCATAAAACTTCTTAATTCTTTTGTTTGATCTGAAGAAAGGCAGAAGTAATATATTTTACTGAAATACATTTTCTAAGAACAGTGAAAGTTCAACTGAGTTTATTAATGCACACATTGAGTGGATATTAGTTTGCAAAGCTCGTGTGAAGACGCTTTTGATACTCTGATAACCTTTGTAAATATGGTTGTAGGTTACAGAAAAAAAAACATTAATCTTTTGATATGAAAATTAGCAAGTGCTTGGAGTGTTTTGCTAGGTAAGAGTGCAATTTGAGTGTGCAAGTCAAGTAACAACACTTTCAGCATGTTGAAAATTTTTTCACTTAGTAGATCCTTCTTGCTATTGTCTTAAAAATACAATTCACCTAGCCAGCTATCATAAGATTAATTAGATATTAATTTATGTTGACTTGAGCTATCGTTGGTAGAAAAAGTTTGGCAACTTTGAGGACTAGAAATGGGCTACTTCTTTGGCAGGAGCCCCCTGCTGAAGAAAAACCAGCATGCTGAACAGAAGTATCTTACAGGCTAAATGAGGTCTCTGAGGGCCAATTTGGGCTGTGCTGGTCCAGTGCACAGCTAAAGCTGTTTCACACCCACGTGGAACTGCTAGGAAGCTTCAAGGAATGTTTTCATTGCTAAGTTGGGGCAAAGTAATAGGTATATGGTAATAGGCTGTAAAATGTGGTGCTATGGAATCTACTTTTGGTTTGAAGTTACTTCTACTGTTGATTTGGGGGGGTTGGGGCAGCTAAGTCCATGGCAACTCTTCATTCTTTTTAAAGTACCTGTTTTTCGGCAGTGCAAACTTATTGGGATTTAATTAAGTCAAATAACTATGTAGTTTTTTACTAATTAACCTTCATAATCCATGTGCTTGTTTTTCAGTAAACCTGATATGTCTCGGTTGAGGCTGGCTGCAGGGAATGCTATTGTGAAGTTGGCACAAGAACCGTGTTACCATGAAATCATCACCTTAGAACAGTACCAGCTGTGTGCTCTAGCCATAAATGTAAGGAAATTAGGTGGGACTTGTGGGTTATCAGCAAATGTATGAGTATATATGTTGTTTGCTCTGAATGCTGTGTATATTTCTGCTAATCTGATTTTATACAAAATGTTCAGCCTTGGCATGAATTTATTTTCCCACTATATAATCCTGAAAACTGATTTTGGATGAGCACTAGATCTATAGTACTGGGCTGCCCAGTGGGGGAATGCTAACTTAAAGTAGCGAAATGTTAGAATATTGAAAAAACAAGGAATTCAGTAGCAGAAAGGAAATAACTTTCAAATTGTAAGTAGAGATATAGAGATCCTCTGCGTTCCTGTCTTCTAGACTTAGAAAATTCTACAGAAATTGATTCATACCCCAAGAGTAGGGCAATCATGGAGGGACTCGTGCTGGTGTTACTTGTGTAACTGCTGGTATTCTCCTGACTTTACAAAGTCAAGAAATCCTCTGGAAGGAATCCCTTCCAGAAGATATTTTCAGTAATAGTGATATTCCATTCTAGACCTTAATTCCTGTGGCTAGATAAAGCTTTAAAAGCTGCAACCCATTTTAAATGTCGGAAGATTTTAAATTTGCATTTAATATTAGTAAATACAAAGTATAGCTACTGTATGGATATTGTTTGTTTTCACATAGAGTATCTTTTAAGTTCTTAAGTTTCTTGGGAGTTGGGTACAGTTAGGCTAGAAAAATCATTTGTGTACCAGGGGAAGACAATCTGTATTATGTTTGTATATTGTTTTAACAACATTTATGTGGATTTTAAGCTTTTGTGTTGCTACAGAAAGGAGCCCTTACTCAGTTCGCAAATACTATGAAAAACAGGAGAAACAGAACTAAACTTAGAATTCAGAAATTCAGTGGTAATAAGTGAAGGTGTTTAAACCCAAAGCGAGTACTGATAATTTTCAGTCTTCCTATTCCAAAACCTAATAGAAATGTTAGTCTTGTCTCAAAATGAATTCAATCTAGAGATTTTTACAATTCAGAACAAAATTAGTAGAGATAAAAATAGCCACTTATTGTAATGACAAGTAAGATCTGTCTCTGTTCCGGAAAGGATACTCTAGCCGGATAATATCATGCCAGACTAGCCTTGCCAATACAGTTTTTGCATGTTCTGTTTCCTTCTGATACCAGTGATCAAAATCTGTTCATTCATTCAGTCATTTCCCTCCTGTGGCAAAATTTTTTAATTACAAATGTTAACCTTGCGGTTCTTCTCTATCAGAATTAGCCTTCATTGATTTGACTCTCTTTTCAATATGTTAGGTGCGAGCTCCTTGGGGTCCATTTCATCACTGTCTCTCACTTTCTTTTTTGCTTCTTATTTTCCAGCTCTATCAGTCTTACCTGTTTGTGGATATTGGTAACAGATGTGTTGTCACCTTTTTTACTATCTTTGGGTCTAATGCTTATCTGTCCTCAGTTTTCAAAAGGGGATTTTGAGAGATGAAATTTAAATTAGAACAATATAATAGGTTTATTAACATTTATAAACAAGTTAGTATCACATCTTACTATAGAATCATAGAATAATTTGGGTCAAAAGGGACCTCTAAAGATCCCTGCCCTGCTGTGGGCAGGGACATCTTCCACTAGATCAAGTTGCTCAAAGCCCCATACAACCTGACCGTAAACACCGCCAATAATGTGGCATCTGCAACTTCTCTGAGCAACCTCTTCCAGTGTCCTGCCACTCAGTGTAAAACATTTCTTCCTTATGTCCAATCTAAACCTACCTTCTGTCTGTTTAAAAACATTGCCCCTTGTCCTGTCACTACAAGCGCTGGTAAAAAGTCTTTCTCCTTCTAATATTGAAAGGCCTATATAAGGTCTCCCTGGACCCTTCTCCAGGCTGAACACCCCCAACTCTCTCAGCCTGTCCTCATAGGAGAGGTGCTCCATCCCTCTGACATTTTCATGTCCCTCCTCTGGACCTGCTCTAACAGCTCAATGTCTGTCTTGTAATGGGGACCCCAGAGATGGATGTAGTACTCCAGGTGGGTTCTTATCAGAGCAGAGTAGAAGGGGAGAATCACCTCCCTCGACTTGCCGGCCACGCTTCTTTTTATGCAGCCCAGGATATAGTTGGCTTTCTGGTCTGCAAGTGCATGTTGCCAGCTCACATCCAACTTTTCATCCACCAGTGTCCCCAAGTCCTCCTCTGCAGGGCTGCTCTTAATCCATTCATCTCCCAGCCTGTAGTGATACAGAGTATTGCCCCAACCCAGGTGCAGGGCCTTGCATTTAGCCTTGTTGAACTTCATGAGGTTCACATGGATCCACTCCTCAAGCCTGTCCAGGTCCCTCTGGATGGCATCCCTTCCCTCTAGTATATATACTGCACTACTTGGCTTGGTGTCATCCACAGACTTGCTGAAGGGTATACTCAATTTTGCTACCTGTGTCATTAATAAAGATATTGAACAGTACTGGTCCCAATATGGACCCCTGAGGGACACCACTTGCTACTGATCTCCATATGGATGTTGAGTTTTTGACTGCAATTCTTTGGATACGGCCATCTAGCCAATTTCTTATCCATTGAATAGCCTATTTGTGAAACCCATATCTCTCCAATTTAGAGACAAGAATGTTGTGTAAGACTGTGTCAAAGGCCTTATAGAACTCCAGGTAGATGACATTGTTTGCTCTTCCCTTATCCACCTACGCAGTAGCTACACTATAAAAGGCTACTCAATTAGTCAGGCATGATTTGTTCTTTGTGAAGCTGTGTTGGCTGTCTGTAATCGCCTCCCTGTGGATGTCCATATGTCTTGACATGCCCTCCAGGAGAATCTGTTCCACTGTAGTATCACTTTTGTCACGTTTTCTCCTCACTTATTGATATTTCTTTGCCTTTTGTGACTTTCTTACTTGTTTACTGGAATTTAGATTGTATAGAATCATAGAATCATTTAGGTTGGAAGGGACCTTGAAGATCACTAAGTCCAACCGTTAACCTAGCACTGCCAAGTTACCACTAAACCATGTCCCTCAGCACTACATCTACTCGTCTTTTAAATACCTCCAGGGACAGCAACTCATTCACTTCCCTGGGCAGCCTGTTCCAGTGCTTCGCAACCCCTTCTGTCAAGAAAGTTTTTCTAATACCCAATCTAAACCTCCCCTGGTGCAACTTGAAGACATTTCATCTTGTCCTATTCTCCTATTACTTGGGAGAAGAGACTGACCCCCACCTCGCTACAACCTCCTTGCAGGTGGTTGTAGAGAGCGATAAGGTCTCCCCTCAGCCTCCCTTTTCTCCAGACTAAACAACCCTAATGCCCTAAAACAACCCCAGTTCCCTCAATGACTCCTCATAAGATTTGTTCTCCAGACCCCGCCCCAGCTTCGATGCCCTTCTCTGAGCATGCTCCAGCACCTCAGTGTCCCTCCTGTAGTGAGGGCCCCAAAACTGAACACAGTACTCAAGGTGCAGCCTCACCAGTGCTGAGTAGAGGTACAATTACTTCCCTAGTCCTGCTAGCCACACTGTTTCTGATACAGGCCAGGGTGCTCTTGGCCTTCTTGACCACCTGGGCACACTGCTAACAACTCCAGGTCCTCTTCCACTGGGCGGCTTTCCAGCCATTCTTCCCCAAGCTTCTAGTGCTGCACGGGGTTGTTGTGATCCAAGTGTAGGACCTGGCACGTGGCCTTGTTGAACCTCATACCACTGGCCTCGGCCCATCGATCTAGCCTGTCCAGGTGTAAACTCTGTCAAGACAGGAATTCTGCCTTTACTTTACTCTGCACTTCCTAATGGATTTTGAATACTTAAGAATAACTTTTCTAGATATTGAGGTCTTCTGCGGTTTCCTTTCCCTCTGCCAGGCTATTGAGTTCAGATCCTCAGATGCAGAGTAACTGTAACGGTTTCAGTGGCTATTGCACTTAAAAGTGGTACTGCATTAATCTGCTATGGAAACTGCTATTCACATGTGTACCTCTGCATACATGTATGTTTATGCTTAGTATTTTTAGTATCGGAATCCACTTATTGATGGTAGATGCTGATTATTCTAAAAGTTTATTCATTCTAAAAGTTTATTCATTCTTAACACCATCAAGTCTAGCCACAAACAAGGACATTCAAGTAATGTCAAGTCCAACTCTGGTATTACATATTTTAATTTACAGTAAATTTTCTTTAAGTGGGTAGATCAGAAAGCAGATTAAAGAAAAGGAAAAGCTTAATTTTTAAGGTCTCTGATGGTTGCTCGGGTTCTGCTATGGGTCTGTGCTGGCTTTTTTTTTTTTTCTCTGAGACTGCCGTTTTGTAATGTGGAATGATTATAGCACAGAATACATAATGAAGTGTTGTCATTAATTGCTGTATTAAGTTTGCATTGGTAAACAGAGACTTTGTGATGATTAAATGCATGTAGTTTTAGTAATTTTAAAATAAGTTATGTATGTGTTTTGCCAAACCTGTAAGCTCCCTAGCAGTTAAGTTCTTTGATCTGCAGAACAAATTGTGATGTCAGCAGAGCTTCATACTGAAATAGAGTAGAAAATAATTGAGCACAGTGTTAAGTACTTCAGTGTTTAACAGGCTTTAAGACCAGATTTAAGATCTAATAAGCTTTGCTGTTGAAAATGCAATTTTAATTGTATTTAGAATAAAACTTTTAGATTGCATAACTTCCATTTGTTAAAAAAAATCTCAAAGCTTTTTCAGTTTCTGTTGTCAACTCTGCGAGTGTTTTAATTGTTTAAGCAAGTCTTTGTCCACTTTCAAGAATCAGAATTTTGTCTGAGGGGTGCATGCTGCTTCGTAAATATGTATGTTTTTTTAAAATACTTTAAATGGTGAAATTCTGATTAATTGGCATTAAATTCAGAGAGGTAGGTACGTAAAATTGCTATAAAAAAATGTAGAATTTGGTTAAGTTTGCCCCCCCCCCCCCCCCCCCCTTCATCTTAGTGAACTAGTGTAACTAAGCTGAATTGAAGGTTATTCTCAATATTAAAAGATAAAGAAATAATATTTATTCCAACTTGTGCCACACAACACTGTCAGTACCAATGAACTATACTTTTCTTTGTCCTCTGAGTCAAGGAGGATGTGCTTCCTTGTCAGTATACCAACTAGGCAGAGGTCTCTTCTAAGCTTTCCAAAGGCTTTAGAGTTAAGTGATGTTCCTGTGCAGGAAAAGAGAGCTGTATCTTAGCCTTCTGCTGGGGGGGGGGGGGGGGGGGGGGGGGCTATAAAGAGGCGATAGATCTTGAGTAGTCTTATAGTTTGGGTTTGTGATCTTGGGTTGCTTCAACTCTGGCTACAGCTGGTTTTTCAGGTTTCAGTCCATAGAGGAAGACTATGGCTTGAAGCACGGAAGGGAAAATGGGGCTTGATGAATTTCTTCTCGATTTAATTTTTGGGTGGGGGGAGAGGGAGGCTTAGTTTATCTAATACGTGATCTCTTTTGATGCCATGTACGAATTTGGCAGAGTCAGTGTTACCAGTGGCTGTCTCTGCTTCCTGGTGACTGATACCTGAAAACTCTTCTCAATTCTTTCTGGTTTCAAAACTGAAAAACATTTGACTAAAATAGCTGTTTATTCCTGTTAATGTTTTTTCTTCATATTTAGAGATAAAAAATCTCCCCTCTTGACCTTTTTTTTTGGCAGATTAAATATGTTAAGCTGTTTTGATGGCCTTGTTTGTCTTATGCTTTTCTGTACGTTTTCTTCTGTTTTCCACAACAGCTTCTATTAACCTTCCTTGGCCTGTGGTACTAAATGGTTCGTGGTATATTGAATGGTGTCTTGAAGCATGTAGGTTATTTTCATACAGAGAATTTTAAAGTTCGTATCTTTTCTAGAAATGCGCTGCTTAATAAATTATAGAAGTACATGTGCCACTTTCATATTATTTTACTTTGTTATTTGGCACGGGTTATTCTCTTCCACGATCAGTCATAGTTCATAGGTTTCCCCAGTATAATGGAAATGCTTGGTACTCTCTTCAGTGTTTGACCTTACTTTATCTGGTAATTCTGTTGAATTATTTTCTTTTTTTAACATTAATGGCTCGATGAAAATTTGTGAAATGGCAGTAGTAAAATCAACTCAGTAGTTACTGGGGGCTAAACACTGTTTTGGTGTAGATCTTTGACTTTGGCTCCACAAAGCAAGCGGTCCTATTGTAAACAATTACATTAACTCCATGCTAAATTAGGCCTTGGCTCTGTGTGTGATATCTTCCTGCACAGTTTCTGAACTTTAACTCTTCCTGATCTTAAGGGAAGCTTCCACTGATGAATTCAATTTAATTGCTCTGAATTGGCATTAAAATACATTCTTACAATTCCTATGTTTCTGTGGCTGCAAGGTCTGAAATGGATTTTGGCATGTTTAACCAGGCTTCCATGTTTCATTTCATAGTCTATATTACTTTTGGAAAAGTTTACTGTTACCGGTTTTGGTTTTTCTTTTTCTTTTTTTTTTTTTTTTTTTTTTAATAGGACGAATGTTACCAAGTGAGACAAATATTTGCTCAGAAACTTCACAAAGGCCTTTCTAGACTACGGCTGCCACTAGAATATATGGCTATTTGTGCACTGTGTGCAAAAGATCCAGTGAAAGAGAGAAGAGCTCATGCTAGGCAGTGCCTTGTGAAGAACATAAATGTCAGAAGGGAATATCTGAAGCAACATGCAGCAGTTAGTGGTAAGAGAATAAAAGTTGCTTTTTGGTACAAGTGCTATAGTTAAAATTTAAATGTGGGTGGACTGTGAAAATATTGATGGTTTTCTGTTTTTATACATAGAATGTCTGTAAATTTAACTCAGAGGTATCTAATGAAAACTGA
Organism: Vanellus vanellus; assembly: GCF_965231255.1. NCBI lineage: Eukaryota > Metazoa > Chordata > Aves > Charadriiformes > Charadriidae > Vanellus > Vanellus vanellus. Next base: position 197,458,872 of record NC_138905.1, on the reverse strand, counting down.
AAATATACTCCAGATTTTCTTTTGAGTTTTTTAACAGGCATTTCTGAGATCTTTCAATCTTGTTAAAAGCTATGCAAATGCTTATGCCTAAGTATATTTGAAGTGAAGTAGCTTTTCAAGGCAGTTGTGTACTGTTTGAACTTAATGGTTAATTATGTTGTAAGTGAAGTGACAGTGATTAATTTTACCTCAGTAATTAATAATACACAACCTTAATGACATAAATGCTGTACTAAATTGACTGTCTTTGCACTGCTATGAGTAGCTTCTTATCTTGTCTTATGCTGTCAAAGGGCTATATTTGTAGGCACTTCAGGTTGAGTTTATATAATTCTTTCTTCCAAATGCCAGCAGTCTGATTGTGGGAATGCTTTCTAAGTTATTATGGACTGATGTTAGCTATTTTTCTTGTATAAAATCAGTCCTCTTCCCTTTTGGCTTACTCAAAGCTACACACATGCAGTATGACAACACCGGTATATGGTTGTAGAAAAAGTAGACCTTTATGAAGAGCTATGGGCATTTTGAATAAGAGTTTTTGAAAATTTTGTTTCTTTGAAAGATTACTGATGGTTTGGCCTTTGTGAAATGAAGGGGATTTTTTCATCTCGTCTTAGGGTAGACCAGACCTGTTTTGTGAATCTGATCTCACAGATGCTCTCAGATAACTGTTTTCCTTCTGCATTTGTATTACCTGTGTCAGTCTGTATGTGCCTTAGTCCCCTTAAACTTTGATCAGGCAATAAGTCTGCAGAGAAATCCTTTTGTGTATTGTTAGACTTGAAAAAAGATCACTGTGTTATTTCCCTCCTCAATAACATGTGAAAAAGAAAAATCCATTGAGCAAATGCCTCTGAGTCATCCTAAGACTATTCCTCCCGAAAGTTGAAAAATCTTTAGTCATGTAGAAGGCAAGTATAAGAATTCTTATATGATTAAAAGTAATCTCTGATTTCCCAACTGTATTAAGATAGATGATGCAAAGTTACTATCAAAAATCTGTAGAAGAAAATAAGAGGAGCCTAGGTGTGTGTGATTCATTTCATCCAGTGGGACCTCAAAGTGCACCTGAATATTTTCTTTTTTTTTCTTCTTGCTGAAAGACTTACCTTAAGTGATGCCATTGATTTTAATGTATTATAATCTGTGAGGAGTCTGGATTAAATACAGGTTGCAGGATCTTTTGAGAATTAGTGTTAACTTTATGACTTTCAGATTCACCAGTCTAAACTTCTAACAAATAAAATGTCTTGAACTGTTTGCATTTAAAAAAAATCAATATTGCAGTAGTACAGTTGAAGCTCAGTTCTGGTAAGATCATACTATTTAAACGTGTATGTGTCTCCCTCTGTCATTCTCCCTGCTTGGCCATACAGTAACTCAGGGTAGTAATGACGATAGTACATCCTTTGAAAAGCTTCCACAAAAAACTAAAGGTGAGAATCTGCATCTTTGATTAATGCAGCTATTTTTTTGAATCTATAAATGTGTGATTTTGTGATACGTTTTTTTTCTTAAAAACTTGGTACAGGTGAGGAGGATATCTTTCAGATATTTGGGGCAATTTCAGCATTTGTTGAAAAGTTGGTAAACTTCTGTATACCTTGCCTAAGGAAGATTTCCTATCTAAGGACTGCTATCAAACAGTAAAATGCCTCTTCCTTCTACACTGACCTTTTACAGGCTGGCAGGAATTACTCTTAGGCCTCTTAAATTCTCTAAATGCTATTCAGAGTGGAAGTCACTCAAGAAACTGATTTTGATTGTGTATCTGTTACTAGTTTCATCTGGGTACAGACGTGTCTTGCAAAAGAATCATGGTTTTCTAAGGCTGGACTTTTACTTACAAGTCAGTAAGTGGAAAAATTACAAGAGTAAAGATAAAATTTTTTTTAACAAGTTTCTTTCCTAAATGCTCATAAAGGCCTGTCATGAGGGGGTTTTGGCACATTCTAGTTTCAAATGCTGGTAGTTCATGCCTGTAAAGCCAACCTTTCGGGTTGTATCTTTCTTCATTAGAGATGAGGAAAGAATATGGAAATACTATTTTTATTTTTTCTTTTTGTCACAATAGGGGTTAAATATAATATGTGTCAATATTTCTCCTTTCCTGTTTGTCTGGATCTGGTCCACTTTGTTTTCAAGATCCAGATGGAATTATTACTATAGTTATATTAGAAATTGTACAAGGCAGGAAGTTAATGAAACACTGAGTTCATGAGCTCTTGACGAATATTCTATTCAAGCTGCTAGTTAATACAAATAATAGCAGGTTGGTTGGTTGGTTTGCTTGAGACATGTCTAAGGCAAGCCAATTTTGCTAGTGTTCTGAAATCATAATTATGTTCTTTCTTCCTTGCCACATCTTTATTTTTTTTATTTAGTTATGCAAACAGCTACTGGCTAAAATGCAGGACAGTGCTTGAAGAAATGAAGGATGTTCTTAAAGTTAATAGTGGAATGTCAATTGAAACATATTAAAAATGGCTTTGCAAAGTACACTGGCTTTCAATTGCATAAGTATAGCTTGAAATAGAAAGAAATTGGTTGATTTTAGTGTTTCAAATCTGATGATGGCTTACAGTCTGTTTAGTAGAGATATTACTCTTAATAGTTAACTGCATCAACAGCAAAGGCTTTCTAAAAGTGTATCCTTGGAACTTGACAGCAATATCTTCTGTGGGCCTTTATTAATTTTGAACACTTTCCTTGCTATTATGAATGAATCCAAATATTTTATGTAGGCTGTGCATTATCCCTATTTATGCTGACCTTTAAGAATGAGATAGATTGAGACTTGACTTATGCATGGCAATTATTTAGTTAGTCTTGTGAAATCTACAATAATGATGTATTTTATTTGATGTGCACATTATTTGTCAAGAACATCTCATGAATACATATGTTAGAGATAAAAATGTCAGTGTTCTAATGTATTTAAAAATAGTTTTCAAATATTAATGTATATACTGATTTATAGATGTTTGGACTTCTTATTCAAAACCTATTATGGGATAGTTAAAAGCTAACTAAAAGAAGATTTTCCAGACTTGGTCATGTCTTTTATGACCACTCACTAGCTCAAAAGTGTGATTTTTTTTCAGAGGCAGAGCCAGGAATTCCCCTCTTTCCTTCACATGTACATTCAAGTGTTTATCCATGGGCATGTTAATACTGTGACTTTGCATTTGCCACGAGCACTCAAGATCAGATGCTTGTACCATAGTAATACAGATAGAATACTAGCATGCCTTCCTTGCCTGTCGTCCTGCCTGTTGAGCAGGGTACAGGTTTAATAACTTAGGTGAGCTGTGCATCCTCCAGTTCCTCTCAGTCGTTAGCCTAAAGGAAGCAGTGTGTTCATTTTCTGCAAAATGCTTTTTGACTTTTGGTGTACAACTTGTCTTTTTGTTGTCCTTGCCCTGTGGGATATGACCTTTTTTATTCTGATTTTCATCATCAAACTTTGAGGTGCTGGAGTTCACTGCATAGTGTTGGTTAGCTCAGGAATTTGTTACCTTTATGGAATGTGTATTTTGTCATCATAACTCTGAGAGGGGCTTTGGCAACAATCCTCACTTTTTGAATCCCTGAGGAAAATAGGCCATCTGACTGTTGCAGTGTAGGAAAGACTTTCTCCTGCAATCCTTGCTTAGGACTACTTACAAGTGTCAGAGGATGCTAAAAAAAGTTTTGAATGCTCTGAATTGTCATAGTTCAGTTGTGCTGCTCTGTTAAAGTGGGATTGAGCCTTTCAAACTCAGTCCACTAGTACTTTGTTATAGCTTTCATGTTGCCTCCTATCCCTTCTTTGAACAGGTAAGATAGACTGTGGCAATTTGACTTGACAAAAAAGCTCCTGAAAAGGGCATTTATTTCTGTTCTGTTGACACCAAGACTGTACACTGCAATGTCCAAAGAAAGAATAGTAGCTTATCCTGCAATTGTGCTGGTCTCATCTTGCAGTTAACATGGATTTTGTGATCTATCCTCACTTCTGTTTTTCAAAGTCTTTCAGAATACAGGCTTTGAACCAAGTAAAGGATTGGGAGTAGGGGATGACTGTAGATGTATCTTCAAGGTAGCTAGAAAATATGCAGTCCCGAGTGGGAGATACTTAAAATCTTAATTATTGCATGCTTGACACATCTGCACATCAATCCTGAGATACAACATCATAAAGAAATTATAGGCCCACATGTGCCTATACTTTATCTTAATGTATGCTGAACTTAAATTTTGCTCTTTCCTCTGTAGCTGAAAAGCATATTTCTTGGTATGTAGTCTTTTGATGTGTCTTTCTTCTGCTTTTCAGAGAAACTGTTGTCACTTCTACCGGAGTATGTTGTTCCTTATACTATCCATCTTCTAGCTCATGACCCAGATTATGTCAAAGTCCAGGACATTGAACAACTCAAGGACATTAAAGAGTAAGACTAATTTCAATAGTGTTATTTCTAGGGTTAAAACAATCTAACTTTATTCTAAGTGAAATTTTAATTCATTGTGGTACCCTGATACACTGTCCAGCGCACGTAACAATAGCAGTTATTTCTGTAAAACATTGTGAGAAATAGTATATATGCTTTTTTAGTTCTCTGTGATATCTTAGAGAGGAACTTTTACCTTCAGCTCATCCTACCTTCATTTCTTTTTTTTTCCAAAGAATTGGTTTCCCAGAGTTAGACTGGTTCAAATTCATAATACTAGTCAAACCTAAAGTAAACCACTTTCTCAAATGTGCTTTATAAAAGAATTTCTTTTGCATTTTTATTTATGAGGGGTACTGTGTTTCTCCTTTAGGTGCCTGTGGTTCATACTGGAAATACTAATGGCTAAAAATGAAAACAACAGTCACGCCTTTATCAGAAAAATGGTAGAAAATATCAAACAGACTAAGGATGCGCAAGGGCCAGATGATCCCAAAATGAATGAAGTAGGTGACACATTTTGATTGGAAATGGCATTTAATTCTGGTCTGCTTCTGGAAATTAATTGCTTTTTGTTTACACACCAACTTTAAAATATCTTTCAATAGAATTGTATGTAGGAGATGATACTTTATATACTGTAATGATGGTATTTATTGTAGTATAGATGACAGTTATTTTCCTATGATCTGTGAGATCATAGGAATGAGTAGATCTTGCACATTTGCAAGGGAGCTGTAATAGTTTGGAGTCCTTCTGTTTCTGTCTCAGTAAGATTATTAAATGCTAACTTTAAATATACGTAAACTATAATTTTTACTGTTTAAATTACCCACTAAAGTACTTTGTAATATTTCAAGTGCAAGAGTAAGCTTAGTAGAGGAAGAAAACCACATGCATTAGATGTCTCCAGTATGTATTGTGTACCGAATGTAGCAAACTCTGATCTTGGTTTTGAGGTTTTTGCATCACGTACTGTACAGATTTATTTTTTTTTATCTTTGTCTTTGAAACCATGGCATACACTATTCTTAAGTGTAGAAAGATCATGAAAGCTAGCTCTCTTTAGCTGCTGGGCCTAAAGTGCTTTTGTCTTTTGCTCTTATGTTTTAGTACCCTGCAATACACTGTTTAAGATGCAAGCTAATGTTAAATGTTTAAGGTGATTGTTTTTAAACTGTGAGTAGTTCTGTGCTCAAAAGATACTGTCTCTTGTCAAGATTTTCGATAAACTTCTAAAGTGTTATTTGTTTGGTTTTTTAAATGTTATTATTTACAGAAACTATACACAGTCTGTGATGTAGCAATGAATATTATTATGTCAAAGAGTACAACATACAGTTTGGAATCCCCTAAAGACCCTGTACTTCCAGCCAGATATTTTACTCAACCTGACAAGGTATACCATGGCACTTAATTTTTCTTGAGATAAATCTGTTTAAGTCTTTGTTAGTTGTAATTCAGGGTGGTTTTTTTTTTTCAATAGTTCTTGTAACTTCAGACTTCTCCCTATTATAATGTAGTTCAAAATGTATGTACGTGTGAATATGTTTTCGTAAATATTTATATATGCTGTTTCCTCCCCCCAGACCCCCAATATATTGTTGATGAGGTTTAAAATTTCAAAAGCATACATGATGTAAAGAAAATCTTTCAGTACTACTTCCAAAATGTACATATCTTGGTCATTGATTATTGCTGTGATTTTTCACCCCTCCCCCCCTTTGTTCACAGAATTTTAGTAACACTAAAAATTATCTTCCTCCGGAAATGAAGTCTTTTTTCACTCCTGGAAAGGTATGTATGGTGTGAGGGATTTGGGGGTTTTGGTGTTGTGTTTGCGGTTTTGGTGTTGTTTTTTTGGATTTTGTTTTAAAGAAAACTAACATGTAGTTAATCAAACACTTCACGTTTAAGAAAATAGATTGGTTTTGCCCAAAGGTTTTATATACCAAAAGCTAGTAAACATGTAGAGAGAAAGAGAGAGGTAGAAGAGAAAACTGCTACTGTCTGTGCTGGGTTGTGGTAATAGTAGGCAAAGCCTGTTGTCTTTAAAAAGAGAGAGTAAAAAAACCCCACCCCATAATATTTGGCAAGTTTGCAAAATGTTTAAATGTTTCTACAGAAGACTACAATATTGCTTATGAAGTGACAGCTATGGAAAACTCTAATTTTATGTGATTTTTTAAAATAACATATTAATCTTTGGCAAAGCCGAGTACCATTTTACAGTATCTTACAATATAACTGTTCTATAGTTATATTAATTTGTTCTTCCGAAATATACATTGTATTGAATGGTAATGTTCTTTTTTCTCTAAACTAAACCAGGGTATGCTTTACAATAAAATTAAAATCTAGTAAAGGAAAAGACGGATTGTGGTTTTCATCTAGACTAATATGTCCTGTTCCGGGTTACAGAACATTCATTTGCTACCTTGCAAAATAAATAAAAAGCACAGCATCCTTCATTACCCTTAAATTTACTAATGAAGCATTAGCTGTGAGCTAGTAGCTTACTAATAGAGGAGGAATGCAAGTTAAGAAAAAATGCAGATGTACAAGAGCATCTATTTGATTAGAAGTTGAAAACCAACACTTATTGATCGGAATATATCATCAGTATATTGCGCATTTGAAATTTGAATTCCACCGATTTAGAGATTCGCTTCTTACTGAAGATGCAAAAGTTGTTAAAAAGAGATTGTGTGTCTTCCAGTTTCTGATCAGTAGTCAATATTAAGTTCTCTCATCCAGTTTTTGACATAAACCATTCTTGCTTGTTTGTCCCAAGCTTAAATATTTAAGTCTAGTGTGATAATATTAAACAAGAAACATGGTTTATGCTATCACAGAATCGCAGAATGTTTCAGATTGGAAAGGACATCTGGAGCTCATCTAGTCCAAAGCCCCTGCTCTTTCAGGCTTTCCTCATATGAGAAATATTCCAGTCCCTTCTTCATCTTAGGGGCCCTTTGCTGGGCTCTTTCTCGTAGTTCCATATCTCTCATATATCCTAATTGAATTTTTTTTTAATCCTAAGGTATCTTTTATATTGTTTTAAATTTCTAGCACTGGGTACTCCAGCTCCTTTTTTGTTGTTCTGAAATTTTGTAACAAACAGCAGAGGTGTATTTGACCACCAAGAACTTTCAGTTGCTGCACCATCGTGAGAGCAACCTGAAATGAGAGTTGGTCTAGGGAGTCTTATTTTGGGAAATGGAAGACTAGCTTGAGTGGATATTAGCGGGGTAGATATAAGCAGGGAACAGCATCTGAGGGCAGCAAGGTTCTCTGGTAAGGGAGGAGCTGTTAACGCAGGCCCTGTTAGTGTTAGTCCCTCCTTAGTATGAAGTCCAGTCTGGTGTGAATTTGAGCTCTTTCTGTATTCGCTTATTGATTAACATTAAGTTCTAAACTAATAGATGTAAATTCTTAAACTGGATTTTGTTCTCCAAGGTTTATTTTTGGAAAGGATATGCTGTTTTTCTTGTACTCAGTGCAGAGTAAATTTTGGTATAAGTGTAAGATTCCCTCTGGCTATAAAAGTATAACCAGCACAACCATGGTGCATATCCCTGAAAAAGGAATGCTCAAAGCTGCTATGTTGTACGTGTTGAGCTTTTTTTTTTTGGGGGGGGGGAGGGCTGTCACTAACTTTTGACATAGCTAGAACCTAATATTGAAATAGAAGATGGATCATCTTAAAGATTGAGAAATGTGGGGTATGGTCTTTAATTCAATATTTTTGTGTGTCTGGCATAAAGATCTGTTCTTTTTAGGAGTAACTGAACTCTTTCAACTCTTTCAAAAGTTAGTATGAGCTGAGGTATTCGGCATGTCTGAAAGATAACCCACTTAAATGAATAACCTGAAGCTCACCAGTGTCTGGAAATTCTGGCACCTATTAAAAGCTTCACATTTTTAAATCTGTGCATGAAGTATTGGAATCTTCTCCACAGTATTTGATTTTCGAGATTCTCATTCATTCCTAGTTGAAACTAGTGTGATTTGTCATTACAGCTAAGCCAGTTTAATGGCTTCTTTGCTGAAAGGGCTGTCCTACTGCTATTTCTGTTTTGCCAGTACAGATGTTTATCTGATCCAAATGGTGAGCTGGCTCAGGCAGCTAGACCAGCAGAAAGCAAAAACGCAAAAACTGCTGAAGTGGTGTACTGCGCCAGGTTAAGCACCACCAGTACTACAAGAGTACAGAGTATAAGGGTAGAGAAAAGAACACCAGTTTTGTTGGCAGCTAGCTATTTGATTACAGCTTTGTCAGCTTCCTTCTGGTGTCTGTTGTAACTTTTGTATGAAAATGTTTATTGCTTTGTGTTAAAATTAAGATGTTGATTGCAGAAAGTGAAATCTGTGAATATTTTAAGCATAGTACATGTTAACAATATCTAAACGTGTAGCTTAAAATAAAGGAAATATATTTTTGGTTTCAGCCCAAAGCAGCCAATGTTCTTGGAGCAGTTAATAAGCCTCTTTCGTCAGCAGGCAAGCAGTCTCAATCCAAATCTTCACGAATGGAAACTGTAAGCAATGCCAGCAGCAGTTCAAATCCAAGCTCTCCAGGAAGGATCAAAGGGAGGTTGGTGTGCAACAAAGGAGCTTTGATATTTCAAGTATTTGTAATGGAAACTTTGAATATTTCTATAATGCTTTCTAAGTGAGAAACAGAAATCTATTATCTTATTTTGAAGTAAAGTTATAGTACCACATTGGTATAACTGAAACCATGAACTTGGCTTTCTAACCCCAGAAATAAATTTGCTTTTAAAAAAGATAAAACCCAGAATCAAATCATATCCAGAGTTGGCTGTAGGACAGAAGAGCCTCATGTTTGGCATACATATATCTGCAGGTTATAGAATCATAGAATGGTTTAGGTTGGAAGGGACCTTAAAGATCATTTAGTTCCAACCCCCCTGCCATGGCCAGGGAGACCTCCCACTAGACCAGGTTGCTCAAAGCCCCATCCAGCCTGGCCTTGAACACTTCCAGGGATAGGGCCTCCACAACCTCTCTGGGCAACCTGTTCCAGTGCCTTACCACCCTCAAAGTGAAAAATTTCTTCCTGATATCTAATCTAAATCTACCCTCTTTCAGTTTAAAACAATTACCCCTCATCTTATCACTACATGCCCTTGCAAAAAGTCCCTCCCCATCTTTCCTGTAGGCCCCCTTTAGGTACTGGAAGGATGCTATAAGGTCTCCCTGGAGCCTTTTTTTCTCTAGGCTGAACAACCTCAACTCTCTCAGCCTGTCCTCGTAGGAGAGGTGCTCCAGCCCTCTGATCATCTTCATGGCCCTGCTCTGGACCCGCTCCAACAGGTCCATGTGCTTCTTATGCTGGGGGCTCCAGAGCTGGACACAGTATTCCAGGTGAGGGTCTCACCAGAGCAGAGTAGAGGGGCAGAATCACCTCCCTCGACCTGCTGGCCACGCTTCTTTTTATGCAGCCCAGGATATGGTTGGCCTTCTGGGCTGTGTGCGCACATTGTCGGCTCATGTTGAGCTTCTCATCCACCAACACCCCCAAGTCCTCCTCCTCAGGTCTGTTCTCAATCTGTTCTCCACCTAGCCTGTATTTGTTCCCAGGAATCTTGTGGCCTCCTGTAATGTTAACACATCATAGACAGTGAGGACTGGTAGGCCATTGTGGTGATCTTGCATGACTTCTTCCTCTGTAAATTTGTCCTGCACTTTGCTGGACTTTGCAGATAAACATTTTTGAATTTTAGATTCCATCTGTGATGGAGAGGAGAATGTACTGTCATGCTACATAAGTCATCTTCTAGTTATATGTCTTTAAAAATGGTGCCTTATTTTGTGTCAATTTTTTAGCTTATTTCTCAGTTACTGTGTTGTCTTATGTTCATGTTTTTAACTGCAAGTCACGTTATCATTAACTTTTTTCACAGACATTTAGCGATTGCATAGCCCCCACTATTCATGTTTTCTCACATTACCTCAAGACTGTGAGGAAATCTTATGCTTGGAAAAAAGACTTTTCATTTGGTGCTTCTGTGACTATTTAATATGTAATATTAATTTCAAATGTAGTGCAGTGTTTTACAAGAAATACTTCTCAACTCCATGGAAAGTCCACAGAAAGGCTTATTTCTTAAAATTCATGCAGGTTCACGTGCTGAAATACATTATTGGCTAAAGACGGGTTGGAATCCAGATTATTCTCTATATCCAGTGAAATGAATCTTGAGAACAATACTGTTCTACATCTGGTTCGTTTAAAAAAATGCTGCACTCGCAGCCTAGCATTTTCTGTAATCTTCATGATCTCCCCCATTCACCTAAGTTAAACTGATTAGTGTTTTGAGCGGAGATACCAGAGAAGAAAAGGAGTCCTCTGGAAGTGATGGTAATGATTCAGTATTCAGTGAATGGTTCCAATTTAGTCTGACTAAAGATACACAGGCAAGGTTGCATCTGTTGAGAAGATGTATAACAACTGAGCTTCCGATAACATCACAGTTATTACAGATTTTTATACTTGTAGGAGTGAGAACATCTTTCTCAATCTATGGAGTGTCCAGGCCAGGGAGTTAAGAGTTTGTGTATTTGAATACCGCTTTTCATTTCAGCGCATAGCATAATTCTTTTCATTAAAAAAATGTGCACTGTTATTTAAAAATGTTGCTTCTACCTACCCTAGGGCAGATGAAACAAAGGGACTTGTATGTTGGCTTTTGTATATTACCTTTTATCTGTGGGTCTCAGTGTTTTATACATGCAGGAGATATTTTTGTCCAGTTTTACATACGTAGAAACTGAAATAAAAATGAAATTGCTGCCCTAAATAACAACAAAGCTGAGGGATGAACTGGTCTCTGACACTTAAATCTTCTGTCATATTGCCTAAACCTCACCATAGGAAAGTGTGTTCTTTGGCTGGTCTGTCTGTGGGGATCTTTGGTGTATAAAAGTGTATGCAAACATATACAAACGTACAGATCTCTTGAAACTCAGTAGGCTTTTCTGTTTCAAAAAGCTACTTATCTTTCCTAGTGAAAAAGAAAATTCAACATGGCTTATAACTGACACCTTCGTCCTGAGACTTAGATGTTCTGGCTGTATGTGGTGGCTGTAGTAGCCAGAGTGAAGGGTTCTTTCTGCCAGATTGTTCATGGTTTAGGAGTAGGTTTCTTATGAAGATTGTTGTTCTTAATGTATTTTTTTAACAATTGCCCACTGTATTATAATAATGAGGAGAATCAATGTTTATTCATTCTAGACTTGACAGTACTGAAATGGACCACAGTGAAAATGAAGAATTCACACTGGCTTCGCCCTTACCAGGGAAGAAAACTGACAAAAGGGACGACTCTGATCTTGTAAGGGTGAGCTGTTTGGTTGCATTGCAGATGTTTCATTTTAAGTCACAAGGACTTTAAAGTAAAAATTAATCTGGTGGTACATTATATCATTCAAGAAAATATGCTGAAACATGAAACTGAATTGATGTAAACTACCGGAAAATATGTTTAGAGTTGGATATGAAAATGTAATGAAAAAAAGGTTCAGTTAGTCTGTTTTTCATGCGTACATTACATTACTTTTGCCTCATACTGACAACTCCTGTAAATTTTCAAGATTACCAGTTATGATTTGCAGAATATTGATAATATTGACAGGTGTAGATTTTGCTAGAGCTAGATTGATGATAATTAGTCCACTATTTGTCTCTGACCAATTTTGACTTCCGTTCCCTAATATACAGTAGAGATCTTTTTTTGTATGTGTTCTTGATCCTTACTTGAAATACAGCTTTGGAAGAATTAATTGGATGAATTGGAGAATGATCAACTATACTGGAGTTTTGGGGGAGCCGTATAACCTGTCTGAAATTTCAGATTGCCTTCTGAGATTGTACAAATCTGTCATACATGGTTTCTTGCTTGTAGCTAGCAAAGTCATAATACTTTATTATAATGCTGATGCGTTATAATTCTCACCTTTTTTTGTGCAGGGGTATTTTCCTTTCAACAGCTGTAAGGAATAGCAACTGTTTGTTCTCTGGTTATCTAGAATACCAAGAGGGCATCATGATTTGATGTTGGATTTAGAATCACAGAATGGTTAGAGTTTGAAGGGACCTTAAAGATCGTCTAGTTCCAACCCCCCTGCCATAAGCACCCTGCAGCACACAACAGAGCTAAAACCACAAGATGACAATTCCCATCCTCTAGATCTTTTTATTTTCTTGTTGATAAAAAAGCAGTGATGGATATTCTAGCCAGTTGTGTTTGACACAGCTGAGGATATAAACGAAAAAGACCTTACACAGTTCAGTGTTTTAACTGCTCACCTTTGAAATTATCTTTCTCTCTTGTCTGGCATTTTATATATATATGTATGTATTTATACTTTTGCAAAGGTTTTTGAAATGTATATGATGTATATGGTAGACAATCTTAGTAGACAACTTGTGTAACTTGAAGACTCTGTCTTGTTGGGGGAAGTTTCTGTAGCTTTTTCATATGTGACGGTTTAATATGGCAGTTTAATTTTTTAATTTAAAGATGTAATCTTACCTTTTCAGTCAGAGATGGAGAAGCCTAGAGGAAGGAAGAAGGCAGCTATCACAGATGCAGAAGAGAAACTAAGCATAGATGACCTGAATAAACTGGGTCAAGAGCAGAAACTTAGAGGTAGTCAACGAGGAAGGAAGAGACCTGCAGTTGTTTCAGAATCTGATGAAACACAATGGCAAGAGGAAAAAAGGCTAAAAGAAGATGTAATAGAAAGTGAGGATGAACAGAACAGCCCACCAAAGAAAGGGAGAAGAGGACGCCCTCCCAAAGCAAATAATGGAGGAACACCAAAGGAAGAACCAGTAGCAAAGTCATCAAAAAGGAGCAAAAAAAAACAACCGCCAGCAGCTGCAGCAGAAGAGGAGGAAGAGGAGGAAGAAAGGCAAACTGAAAACATTGAACAAAAAACAAAAGGCAGGCAAAATAGGACACCGAAAAGAACACAGCAGAGGTAAGTCTGCCTTCTTGTAAGTTGCATCTTCTTTATCTTTGGACATTAGTTATAATTTGATACTTTGCAATTTGGGTCTTCCTCAAAACAGAGCAGAACCATCTGAAACTAGTACAGTTGAATCAGCACAGTCTACGCCACAGAAAAGACGAGGAAGGTCATCAAACACACCACCATCACAGCAAAAAAAAGTGTAAGTGGTGAATATTTTCTGAATTTGTGTTTAGTGAAAATGAAAAATATGACTCTGTGCCCCCAAACAATGATTTACTGAAAATATTTCAGAATACTTTAATTGACAGTTTAGAAAATAAATTGCCATTGTTACTTCTAAAGTATTTTCCCTAGCTGCTTCTCCTAGAGCATCTCAAACCAGAGCAAGAGGGTATGAGTAAGTTTAATGTGCTCAGGTAGCATATATGTAGTTTCGCCCTTATAGAAGAAAAGTCAATAAAGCACATGAGGGCCTTGAAGATAGGGCTTTATTAAGTCTTCGGGAAGTGAAAAGTGCTACCATTTGATTTGGATAGGGAGGAAGAATCAAATTGTAGTGAAACAGTATTATGGAGAATTAAGTTTATTCTGATTCTCCTTAAATTAATGTTCATTTACTTTCTAATTTGTGGCCTTCTTATTATCCACTTGAATAATTTCCAAATGAATAAAATGTGCTACAGTCTTTGAAGGATAGTAGCTCTTGAAAATTCTGAGTCGTGTAAAACTCCAAAATGAAGGTAAACTCTGTGGCTAGCTTCATTTTCTTGTGCTTACTGTAGGAAACTACAGGTACCTCTACCTTTTCTGTACACATATATACGATATGTGTAAAGCAGAGGGGTATAAGTGAACAGGACTTATTTGCCCACTGGTATCAAACGGCAGCTTATAGAACAGATTTGCAACATACTTTTCCAGAACCTGGTGATAAATTCCTTAGGGCACTGCTTACACACATCTTCAGTCTGGTATTTTGGATTACTCTGTTGTTTTTCTAGCTTCTGGACTTAGTTAGCATCATGTTGTTTCTTCCTGTGGCAGTTTAATGTACAGATTTGCCTGTCCCTGGAGATCTTCCGTACTGGACATCTTTGCCTAAACAAGCTTGTACCCTCAGTTCAAATTCTAGTTTCATGCTGGATCGCATGTTCTGGCATTTTGCACACAGGGTATCCTGACCTTTCCAGTGTTCTGTTTTCCTACCTCAGGTCAGACCTCTCCTGCTTCTTTACTCTGTAACTAGAAACACAGGTGTTGGGTTACTACAGAAATCACTGCTGCATGTGCAGTGGAACAAGAATTGGAAACTACTACTGCCATGCAGAGAAGACGTGCCAACAAGTTAATGTTGGGTGATGTGATATGTGGCATTTGTCAAAGATGCCCCTCAGTAAATACTTAAGTAGCTTCTGATTCACTTCTTCGTGAAATCAGTGAACTCGGTGTGTTTCTTTACCCCATTTTACACAGAAAGTAAACTGTATCAGCACACATGGTCAGTAACAGGCATAGCACATTCTGTGTACGTACATTGTTCTTGGCATGAGGAGCCCTAGTAAGTTGTTTCAGGGTTTGGAGTTGTTTGCTTTATCCTAGATTTCATAAAAACAAAAGCGTGTCTTATTTTTTCTGATCCAAATTTTGACTGTCCTTTTTCCAAATCTGCAGGAAAAAGGTGAGACTGCAGCAATTCCTCAGTCTCCAAAGTGCATTGTAGTCAGACCTTTCTCCCTCTTCTACACACATACACACATATCTACAGCAGTTTTAACTGGAGGGAGCTGATAGACAGAGCAGCACTCTGTACTACAAGATATTTAATCCAAATGGTTAAAGCTTTCTGGGCTCCTTGGGGATGGATTTGGCATAAGAATTTGGGATTTTACCAATGAGGTGATAATGTATAACCTATTTCTGATAGCTAATTGGGTTACTTTTGTAATATGTGAAGAGATGAACCTAGCTTGTGAATAATTCTTCTGTTTCCTCTTCAATTCTGTTGCTTCTATCAGTCTTGGAAGGCTTGAGTTGGGCTAATTTATATTGTTTCTCAAAGGATGTCATGTTGGTTGGTTGGCGCTGAAACCCCCACTATACTATAATTACTATATGCAATTCAGAGATTTTATTTTGTACAGATTTTAGTGTGGGTCTCAGGACTGAAAATTCCCACCACGCATGTGGTTTGATGCTGTCAGCAGACAGTTGTTTTGGATCTGTATGCTACCACTGGGTATTGAAGTGTGTGTGTTGTCTGCCTGTAACAGAGTTTCTGGTTTAATTTCATCCAAAAAGTCACCTAGTTTGTGTGCACCAAGACTGTATCGGCAGCAAGTGGGATGATTCAGTGATTTGGTTCTGAACTGTGCTAATGACCCAAACCAAAATGGTGATGTGGGTGCAGCTGTGTAGTTTTGGATACATATCTAGTTTGCTTTTTTTTTTTTTTTTCCCAAGGCATCATGGGCTAGTTCTTTTTTTAAGCAAATGGGTACTTTTTGCTTGTGGTTCAGCTCTTTTGACTAACACAGACAATTTAAGAGATTGTTGACTGATTGTTCTTGATTATCCTGATTACGGTATTGTTATCCTGATTATCCCTAGCTCTTAGTGTAAGCTAGCATGGAAGATTTGTGTTTGGGTTCATTATAGCGTTAATTTCATAAATAGCAACATGGATTCTTCTAGGTCTATAAAAACACAGATGCAGTTATTCAAATTTCGTTGTGTGTAAACTCCTATAGAAGTAGAGTACATCTATTCATGGAATTGAATAGAAGGGGAAATAAAACCCAAATATTCAGTCTCTGTTTGGCTTTTCCCATTCACTGGTTATTGTGTCAACCTTCTTTGGCCTGTATTTTGGTACCAAAGAGAGATCTGTTTTGTCTATAGAGGCAAAAATTGTTCAACCTTGTACTCCTACCCCTCTGTTCTGGAAGAATTTGGTTTTCAAATGTTGTTGTCCCACCTCTGAGTTCCACTTTCTCTATTCCATGTATGGATGAACTAGATCAGTATATAAACAGAAGTATTATATAACATGAAATTAAGGCTGCTGTTCTTGTAGAATGCTTACTCTCATATGGCTTATACATGTGCAGACCCATATACTGTGAAACTGATTTTTATTATTCTTCTGATTGTAGCCGTGCGGGACGTTCCAAACAAGCAGCCAGTAAAGAGAATGAATCTAGTGAAGAGATGGACGTATTTCAGAGTAGTTCACCTGTCAGTGATGACATTCCCCAGGAAGAAGTAACAGAAGAAGAGGAAGTTTCCACAATCAATGTAAGAGAAATGCCTGAGATTTTCTTTGTGAATCTTTGTGGTGTCCTCTGTGTATTGATGTTCAGAGAATGACTTCTGCTCTTAGAACTCAACCTTCCTCCTTTAAAATGAATGAGGTGGTTGTCAACTGCCGCTGTTGTGTAGCGGCACTGCACTGTAGTTTCCCACAGAAGCTGCATTTCTTAGAAAATGTCAGTTTTTGTCAAGCATCTTAAATTTTCTGTTCTGAATAGCTTTTGTTATCTGCCTGCCTAAGTTGTTCAGTACCTCATGGGAATTATTTTCCAGGTAACTCATGCCCATCCTTCTCAGCGAGATAGTAATAGTGAAAAATGTGTCTTTACGCAAAACAGGAACACAAAATGAATAGTACTGGAAAACAAGTATGGAATCTTGGTGCAGGTTCCTAAACTAATTTCTTCCTTGTACCACCATATGCAAATATGTTAAAATAAGTTTCTTTTTATATTTATTTCATACAAATACATTACTGATGTCAGTAGTGATACTAAAAACGTAACTGTGAATGCCTTCACACTTGGAGCATCTGAGTGTATGAAAACTCTGAAACGGTAAATTATTTTTGAATACTTGAAGGACGCAGGCTCAGTAACATCGAAGTTATGTCCTGGTCATTGACTGAGCCTTGTACCTGTAATAAAATGAATAATAAATGACAGTGTATACAGTTACTCAAACATTATTGTGAGACTTAAGCATTTTTTCCATTATAAAATATATTTATTCTTGAATTTTTCAAAGTTTTTCTGTAAAAACATTTAAAATACTTTTTCTCCAAACAGGTCCGTCGCAGAACTTCCAAAAGGGAAAGGCGATGAGTGAGCATGTAGTTATCAGCCTTCCAGGTGAAAGCTTTGAAGAATGCTTTTAATATAAAGCTTGAGACTGAATGAAGCTGTTAGTGCACAAATGGGGTTGCTGAAAAAGAGACAAAACCTATTTTACTTTTACTGCCCCTGCATTTGCAGTCCCTAGGTCACAAGCTTTAGCCACACACATGTTGATATCATTAACTGTGGATTTTTGTGAAGTGTAATGTGCGCTGGCTTTGTAGACATATGAACTAAAGAAGAAAACTGTAAATAGTTCTTTTTTAATGTTTCTGACTTCTAAAGTGCTTGTATAGCTTTTATCTGCGGCTTTAAACTGACAGTACCCCACTGTTTATTGGATCTATTGATTTAAAAAAGAACAGAGTTTGTTGAAAATTGATCTCAAGCAATATCTGTCAGTGTTTGTATTTGTACTCTTGTTGACATTTAACTGTGAAAAAAAAAAAAAAATCAGTTGAACAAATAGTGCCACTTCCTTTTGCCACTATTTGTCGAGGAGAAGAAGAAAAACAAAAAAGGCCTTTGTTTCCTTCATTAATCTAACCTAGTGTTTACCTTTAGGCACCTACCTATCATCAGAGGTGCTAAATTACTTTCTTTTACAGTGGAACAATGTTGGATAGAATAATACAAGAGATGCAAATTGTGAAAGAAGTTGTTTGACTTGTTTTACACCTCAGTATTGATGCCAGAATCTTCTGGACTTCTAGTGGCATTGAAAATTCAAAAAGGATTTAAAATACTTTAATTTTAAAAGTGTGTTATTAAATAATGTACTGAATACCCTACCCATTTTATCTTCCCCTATCGGTTTTTATTAATCTACTGTATCAATAAAATTCTGTAACTGAGTTTTTAATAGTCTAGTATGTTAATGTGTATAGATATTTCCTTCTGAACATGATGTTCACAAAGAGCAAATTATTACTACATTATAATATGAAATCTGATATATAAACATTAGTGAAAATACAGTTCTTATTACAATGTAAAGTTAATCACAAAGAAAAATTTTATTGATGCAGTGTGTCTTTATAAAGCTGTTCTTGAGAGCCAAGTGTTTTGTATTTTACAGTGAAGTTGCATGTTTATGAAAAATGTGCTGAAAATGGGATGTAATGTTTTTTTGGAAACTCGTATCTAGCAGTAGTATATGGTAGGTTGCCTCATGAGAGAACTTTTTATTGAGAGTTTATTGTACCTTTTTTTGGTTTGTTTTTTGAGCCAAATTTTTTTGGTATGAAGAGCTAAGTTTTTGTTGAATAACCAGCTGTTGATTATTGCAGTCAAGGTATTCAAGATTTGAATGAAGCTTCATGTTTTTTTATTTTGTGCTACCATAGAGAAGGTTGGGGTTTGTTTTGTTTTTTTTTTAGGTATAATCTGCAAAAAAAAATAGAAACAAAATACTTAAAGCAGTATCCTGTATGCAGTTTTACAGTTTACAAACTGTCTTTGAACCAAAATGTATAGGTTACTACATTATGCTTGGCCAAGCACATGTTATAATTTCAGGTGCTGTTCTCCCTCTGGTTCCCTACGGTTGACAATATGTGAAAAAATCAGTTTCTAACTTAGGACAATTTTATCTCATTGAATAATGGAGCATTTTCACATAATCCATCAATAAATAAGTTAGATTGCAAGGTGGCCTGTAAAGATTAGAGGAAAGGATAATACTAAAACACAGATTTACTGATTTCCAAACCATAAAATCACTAGTAAAGAAACCTTTAGAATTTTTTCATTATGCTTTTTTTTTTTTTTGGTTACCAGTGGAAAAAGGTATTATAAACAATTAGATTATTCTGCCTAAGCTTAACTCCCCACCCCCTCCAGTATTCAGCTTTTCAACATTTATACCTATAAATATGGGAGAAATGCTGCCTAAAAAGGCAATTAAGGTTGACTTGAATTGACTTTGAAGTAGTTGGCACAGTGGAACTGGCTTACTTACGCTTCAGCAGTGCAAATGCAAGTTGTTGGGGGTTTTTTTACGGTATAAAATGATTGAAAGCTAGCTTTATATTTTCCTCTTTGACAGAATTGCACTGAAAACATTTATGGAAGATCTACCTTTAAGTCCATTTTATACAAAATATGAAAAAAATGATGCTGAATCTGCTGCAGACTCTTGAGGCTTTATGTGCATAAACATGGTTAGGTTAAACTTCATCGAATATTGATGCACATTACTGATCATAATTTTAATGTAAATTTAAAGTATAGTTTTGCAATTTAAATGTTGATTTCTTGGGTTATAATGTGTAATTCATTATTTCTTGAGAAATAGGCACAGCAAATATTTCATTCTTATATTCAAACCTCTTCTAAGTTCATTCTCATCTCATATAAAGAAAATGAATATTTTATGTACTAACATTTTGAGATCTGCATACAGTAGCTACAGTAGAGTATAATTATGTATAAAAGATAAATTGCTAACATTCAGTTAGCATGCTCTTCTGCAATGATAATGTTAAGTTTATAAAAATGTACTGTATTACATTAAAAGATCAAATTGAACTCACTGTAACAAGTTCCAGTATGAAATTTTTATGAGATTACTGAAGTATCTTGCTGTACTTTGCAGCAAATTAAGCTCATTTGTGTTAGATTTCCTTTTCTTGCTGCAGTGCAACAGGAAGCTTTCAGTGATCTGTAGTTCATATGCAAAATGCAAACAGTGATTGTAATCTTGATGCTAGTGTTTGAGAATAATTCACTCTTGATTCCAGAAGCATGGGATTTTTTTTTACTTGTCACCAACTGAGATAATTAATATTTAGGGCTAGCTGATCCACTAATAGGAAGAAAACACGAAATTGCTTGAAAGTTCTAGTTTTAGTATACCTCTTCCACCTAGGATGGTCTCGAATCCTGTATTAACTATACTTGACTCTGCCAATTGACTTTATTTTCTAGCAAAATCGAACCCTCTTTCAAGTATTTTGACATTTGCTGTTTTGACGTTTCGATGTGAACAAAAACATTAGAATTTACTAAAAAGCATTCATATTAAAGGCATTTCCACCGAAAATGAATATGCTCAATTTGTGAGTAACTCGCAGAAAACTTGGACTTGAAGGTTAAATACTTCATTCTGGCATAGAACTTGTCATCTGATATTCTAAAAAAAAAAAACACCACCAAACTTCACATAGAGGTGTGTGTGCTGTTTTCTTGCTATTTTTTTGCATGTGTGTAGGTTTTGACAGATTATTAAAGTCTGCTGTTGTGAACACACATAATAGGTTTTGCATCCAGCAAGTTTACGTTCCTATGGTTCTGTGGAGTTGAGTCTTAAATGCATTCATCCTATGCAAACACAAGTACAAACCCAAGTACATTGATATGTTTGAATATTCTAACACTTGTGCACACAGGGCATGTAATGAAAAGAGCATACACGTATCTTTAAACTGTATACCCCAGACATAGAAAATTCTGCGTTTGTAGATGGAAATATTTTTTTTAATTGTCTGTGTTTAAATATATATATATATTTATATATATATGTATTGTAGAGATTGATACATCTCTACCTCATCAAGGTAGGTGCAGTACATATTTTATGAAGAATGTTGTAAAGAAACATGTTCAGGTATACCACTGTGTTTGCCCAAGGCAAGTGTGTCTACAAACACATGGTGAAGATGAGTTCTAGATGGCCATCCCGCTAGTCTATGATGACCAAAATGATAAAATTCACCTGACCAAGACCTTCTGTCCAGTCATCCATCAGGAAAAGCAGAAGAACCTGAACTCATTCTTGTTTCAGTTATGCTTACAGATTGCCGTCCAGTCTCTGCATCTTTGTTGGATGTTGCCTTTACAAAAGACACTTACTAATTTAGATGCAATTTCCTAACACTGATAGAAGTGACTTATATTCTACAGACAGTAGGTCAGTAGGTTTGTCTGACATAGTTAGGACACATGCTTCGTTACGTACAGTACAGCTTCTGGTATTTTGTTGCTAGTGGAAAAAGTAAGAAACTGGGATGGAAATACAGGAAAATAAACCCACCCAATTTGCTTTGAAGTTCTTCAGATTCTGCTCTCTAAAATATCTGACCTCTGCACAGAGTTCACCAAGTGCCATTATATTTGTATAGGCAGGCTAAGCATAGTATCATAGTGGGTATATGCAGTAATGAAAGGGTTTCATGCTTGCATTTTTTTTCAATGCCTCACTTGAGTCAGTTTTTAGTAGCACTTTCACTTTGATAATGAAGATGTATATTCTATATTCTTTTGAGATAGCAGCATTGTATCATATCTGTGTAAGAAGGACGTCTCTCAAATACAGATTTCTACCCCTGCAGATTAATATTTCAGTAATCATGTGATAAATTGGAATTAGCTTTAGCATGTAGTTTCTTTGGAGGACGGATAACAAGGTGTTTTATGTGGCTGGCTGTGTTTCTGATGCTTGTATCCTACCTCATGTACGTAGATACGAAGGAACACAGTATTTTGAAAATCAAAGCAGTATTATTGAATACACTGCCGGCTTACTTGGAAGTAATTTTATTATTTAAAAAAATAAATTGTAGTTCACAGATTTGTTACGTGGTTCTGAACAGATCCAGAGAGCTGAAGGTTTTAGATATTAGGTTCTGCAAGACTATGTCAGTATTGTTGCATTTTAATAATTTTCTATAGATAGAATTGCTTAAATTATGACATGCAGTGTAAGAGAATACGGGAACTTAGTAAGAATCTAAGTAGTAATAATTTCTGTTGGTATTACAATATAAAAGAATGTGTTAGAATGAAACATTCTTGCCCTAAAAAGCTTTTTCTTTAATATGTTGAGAAGATATGCTCATAATGTAAAACAGCTTTTTTTTTTTTTTTTCTCCTAAAGTCATGGCACCTTGAAATAATCTGGTTTGGAACAGCTGGCTTTTTTGGTAGATGTATTTTAAGCTTACAGGTTTCTATGTTCCTTGTAGTATGTTTCTATTCAGCAAAATTAAATTCTTGTAAACTAAAGATATTTTGAAGAACAGAGGAGTTTTTAATCCATATTTAATAAAACAATAAGGTGTTCATTTTAAGCAGCAAGGTTTTTTTTTTATAGCTGTATCTATAGATGCAGTAACATGTTACATGAATCTGATGGACACCACCACCATTTCTCTGGAGCCTTTGACCTACGACATACTGAAAGGAAGTAGAAGCTGCCTTTGTGTTTTCCCCAAAAGGCAGTTACTGTTGTCCTTCCATAAACGTTTCAAAAGATAAGAGCTGGAAGAGGAAGGGAGAGAAAAATCATGATTTTATTTACCCTCTATTTATCTTCTGCTATATTCTATATGTTTTAGGAGATGGAAAAACAGTGGTGTGTGGAGGTGTGTTGGGTGAAAAGCAGGATGCTAGAAACGAGTTATTAATTTGAAAGGTGCTGGAGAGATGAGTAAGGGGTAGGGAATCCACAGGTAAATGAGATGGGAAAGCAGTTACTCGATAGCAGATGACCAGTGATAGGAGTCTTCTATTCAAGATGAAAGCCTAGATGAGGGAAGCTAAGTTAGTGGTGAATATATTATCATCTTTATTATTTGAGAGAGGAGAACTGAGGATACATTGCTTTCTTTGATTTGGAGGAAGAGGTTGGAGTGTTGAAATATATGTAAAAAAACGCACAGAATTGAGATTAGTGGAAAGAAGGGGATACCTGCTGCTGAGGTCAAATGTCATTAGTAAGGGATTTGGAATAGTTAGGCAAAAGAGGTTTCTAACCTCCATAGGCAGCAAGATAGGTAAAGCAGCATCCATTTAAATGCAACACTAAAAATGAGGCAAAAGAGGCTGATATATAAGGAAACAAGAGCTCTCAAAGCTGCCTAATAGCAACAGTCTTCACAGGTGCGTACTGCAGATAGCGATATATAACCATCAGTAATGATGTCTCCTACAGTGCCTCTCATTAAATCTTTCAATATGACCTCTTTTCTTAGCAGCTTTTTGTGAAACCCTGATCACCCAGTCTTTCCTACTAATTTCAGTCCATCTTCTCAGCAGCCTGGGATGGTTCTCCCCTTCCCTCACACACCTATGTCTTCTCCTAGGGGACATTGTGTGTCTCGTGCCCAGTCATTGCTGCTTTTCATTGCCTTTGGTGCACCCCAGCCAGCCAGGTTTCTGAATCTTTCTGGTTTGTGCCATTGGTTCTTCACTGTGGTGGTCAGTCACAGGAACAGGCTCCCCAGGGAAGTAAGTGGTCACGGCACCAAGCCTGTCAGAGTTCAAGAAGAGTCTGGACGATGCTTTTAGTCATATGGTTTAGTTTTAGGTAGTCCTGCGAGGAGCAGGGAGTTGGACTCGATGATCCTTATGGGTCCCTTCCAACTTGAGAGATTCTGTGATTCTAACTGCAGCCGTCACGCTGCTCATTTCACAGCCATCAAGCTCTGAAACAAAAGCAGTCATCAGACTGCTACCCAACTGCAGTACATATTGGAAAAAGGTGTATACAAGTTCTGCAGTTGAACCAGTGAACTGGTAGTTGAACTGCTGCTACATTTTATCTCCGTTTCCCAGTTACCTAGTGAACCAGGCTCCTTTCCAATTTCTCAAAAATTGTGAAGCTGTCTCCCAGTATCTGCCCTGCATTTTCCAATGAAATGGCAACTAAGGACTCCCCTGAAGCATAAGCAGCTAACTCTGTGCTCCCAAATTCAAAACAGAGTGTAAACCAAAAGGAGGAATAATTTGGAGGAATTTAGGCAGAAGTTCATTTTACTTCTTGCTACTTGTGTTAAGGAAGAAGCACGTCTTTGGTAGGAATGTGAAAGAAAATTAAGATTATTGCAGTAGGGGAGATCAAGTTTTGCCAAGCCATTTTCTTGTATTCCTGGGAAGGAACAGGAAAAGCTACTCATAAAATATGTATCACTTCAGCAACTTTTGTTGGGTTATACCCAAGTACATTACCATTAAATGTGTGACAGTGGGTTATGGGATGTTACACTTAATTCTGCGTGGGATGGTACTTAATCTTTGCAAAGATCTATAAATGAATTTTGTTTTCTTCTTCCTAAGCTGCTCTGCTACTTGTATTGTTGATTTTTTTTTTATATAAGTCTGGTATTTAATATTGGATCAGCATCCGTTGCCTGCTTTCCTTTTTTGTATTTATCCAAAATAAGGCCCTGAGAGATAGCCATAACAGAACTAGTGTCCCTTAGTGCTATTATATTTAGTTTAGATAAAGTACTTGATGTATCAGGGGAACACTTTAAATCCATACTTAATTATTTGTTCAAAACTTGTGACTCTGCCTTCTTAGTTTCTGTGCTACTATTTGATGTTGAATTTGGAACATACTTTTCTTTTGTATTGTTTTCTTTTTATGCAAGTTGGGCTAAAAGAGCCAATTATGAACTGCCTAAAAAAAGAAAGTATTAATAGTATAGAACATGTAGTGTGTTGCTGCTACATACCAGAGCCTTCACCAGAGAAAAATGCTGTATGTTGTTTAGCCTCCAATACTTGTTTTCAGTGTAAACCAGTTGTTTTTCTTGGAGTCTGTGGAGTTTTAAAACAGCTTTCAATAGTTCAATAGCCTTCCTTGTGTTTGATACAAATACACTTATACCTATGTTTATATATAGAAATCACAGAATCACAGAATCATCAGAGTTGGAAGGGACCTCTAGAGATCATCTAGTCCAACTCTCCTGCTAAAGCAGGATTGCCTAGAGCACATTACTCAGGACTGCATCCAGGCGGGTCTTGAAAATCTCCAGGGAAGGGGACTCCACAACCTCCCTGGGCAGCCTGTTCCAGTGCTCTGTCACCCTCACCGTAAAGAACTGTTTCCGTGTATTTGAACGGAACTTCCTGTGTTCTAACTTGTGCCCATTGCCCCTCGTCCTGTCACTTGGAACCAATGAAAAGAGCCTGGCTCCATCCTTCTTCAACCCACCCTTTAGATACTTGTACGCCATAATAAGGTCTCCCCTCAGCCTTCTCTTCTCCAGGCTACAGAGTCCCAGCTCTCTCAGCCTTTCCTCATAAGGGAGGTGCTCCAAGCCCTTAATCATCTTAGTTGCCCTTCGCTGGACTCGCTCCAGCAGTTCCCTGTCCCTCTTGAACTGGGGAGCCCAAAACTGGACACAGTATTCCAGTTGTGGCCTCCCCAGTGCCGAGTAGAGGGGGAGAATGACCTCCCTCGACCTACTGGCCACACTCTTCCCTATGCAGCCCAGGATTCCATTGGCCCTCCTGGCGACAAGGGCACACTGCTGGGCCATGGATAATTTACTGTCTACCACAACCCCCAGATCCTTCTCCTCCAAGCTATCTCCCAGCAGGTCAGCCCCTAACCTGTACTGGTGCCTAGCATTCTTCCTCCCCAGGTGCAGGACCTTGCACTTGGTTTTGTTGAACCTCATTAGGTTCTTCTCTGCCCAGCTCTCCAGCCTGTCCAGGTCACTCTGGATGGCAGCACAGCCCTCTGGGGTGTCAGCCACCCCACCCAGTTTGGTATCATCAGCAAACTTGCTGAGGATACACTCTGTCCCCTCATCCAGGTCATTAATGAATATATTAAACAAAATAGGACCAAGTATTGACCCCTGGGGGACACCACTGGCTACAGGCCTCCAATTTGACACTGCTCCATTAATCACAACCCTCTGAGTTCTGTCCCGCAGCCAACTCTCAATCCACCTCACTGTCACCTCATCTAGCCCATACTTCCTCAGCTTCCTAATGAGGATGTCATGGGAGACAGTGTCAAAAGCCTTGCTAAAGTCAAGGTAGATGACATCCACGACTTTCCCCTCATCCAGCCAACCAGTTATAACATCATAGAAAGCTATCAGATTGGTCAAGCACGATTTACCCTTGGTAAATCCATGTTGACCACTTCCAATAACTTCCTGTTCCTCAACGTGATTGGAGATGACATCCAGAATGAGTCGCTCCAATACCTTCCCAGGGACAGAGGTGAGACTAACCGGTCCGTAGTTCCCTGGGTCCTCCTTCTTGCCTTTTTTGAAGATTGGAGTGATGTCGGCCTTCCTCCAGTCCTCAGGCACCTCTCCTGTTCTCCATGACCGTTCAAAGACGATGGAGAGTGGTCTAGCAATAACATCCGCCAGCTCTCTCAGCACTCGCGGATGCATGCCATCAGGGCCCATGGACTTGTGAATGTCCAGCTTGGCCAAGTAGTCTCTGACCCAGTCCTCCTCAACTGAGGGAAAATCTTCCACCCTCCAGACCTCCCCCTTTGCCTTCAGAGGGTGGGATTCATGAGGGACAGCTTTAGCAGTGAAGACCGAAGAAAAGAAGGCATTCAGTAACTCTGCCTTCTCTGCATCCTCCACCACTAGGGCACCTGTCTCGTTCACCAGCGGGCCTACATTTTCCCTAGTCTTCCTTTTTCTATTGATATATTCAAAGAACCTTTTCTTATTGTCTTTGACTGCAGTGGCCAAGCTGAGTTCCGATTGAGCTTTGGCCCTTCTCATTTTCCCCCTACAGATATTTGGCATAAAGCAGCAAAATGAAGGTGGAGCTTCATAATATTGTCTATATAGTATATATAGAATTGCAAACCATTTGTCTCTAACTACATATATGCACATTTACCAAACGAACTCACTGCTTAAGGTTGGAGAATGTTTTTGCAGTCTTCAGGAGCTGTACTACTCCTTTCTCCCTTACGTGCTGTGTAAGTTTGTATGGATACTGTGCCTAATACCATGGTTGTTTCTTTAAATTTCCTGATGAAATAGCTTTTTGTATGCTGCCATTTTTCTGCTGTGTGATCTGTTGTGTTAGCAACTGATTCACTCTTAAGACTGACTTGATGGGCCTTACTGAGGAAGGTCTTCTATTATCCTGACCTTACAGGGGCTCTTGTTTGAGTGGGGAATAGTTTTGGGGTGAAGTTCAGTCTTTTTAATTCCAAACTAAGAGAGAAAGAGATGTTTCAAAAATTAGTCTCGAAAAGAACCACTTTTTCAGGTTCCTTTGCATATCTAGGTGGGCCTAGGTATATTCCAGGTCTCAGAAGAAACAACTTTCTCCATTTTTAGTGCTAAAGCCAGGGAACAGTCTTCTGAAGACATCTCACCATATCTCAAAATTTCATTGTTATGCCAATATGCCCCAAGACCTCTCAGCTCAGGCAGGGGCTATAGAGGCACAGTAGATTACAAAAACCTATCTTTTGGAGCTGATGTGGTTTTGGCCTTCCCAAACAAGGACCGCACGGGTGGTCTGGAGGTTACTGGTGACTTTGCTCCTCTATCGGAGGAAACAGTACCATTATTACAGTTCCTGTTCTCTGCAAGAAAAAATAGTCGTTAGTACTGGGCCATCCCTGCCTAGGACCCACCACCCTATTTCAATTCAAGACTCATGAGGACTTTTAAGTAGTTGTTAAGTAGCTGGGTCA
This sequence comes from Vanellus vanellus, assembly GCF_965231255.1. NCBI lineage: Eukaryota > Metazoa > Chordata > Aves > Charadriiformes > Charadriidae > Vanellus > Vanellus vanellus. Next base: position 197,430,868 of record NC_138905.1, on the reverse strand, counting down.
TCCCCTTTTGTTACAAAGAGACTAAAAAAAAAAAACCAAATTGTTCTTCAGCTTACATTCCTGGGATGAATGACTGAGGCAACGTGGGGGCTTTTCAAGGTGGATCCCCTATTTGAACCTCCGGATTCCATATTCTTGGTAATGAAATGTGATGTTCCTGATAGCCATTATCTCTACTAGACACAGGGAGATGCTCACCCTCACATCCCTTCCTGTTGTCTTTCAGCCACATTTCATTTCTCCATTCCTCTATTGTGTTAGTTTCAAAAGCAGTGGGAGTTTCATCTCGGCCAGGAAATTGTTTTGAGTGGTTTTCTCATGAGCCTCTTACTTTTAGGTCTAATTTGTCTCTCGCAGTCTTGATATCAGAAGGCATTTTGATTTATTTTTTTTTTTAACTGCGTAGATTCAGACCCTTGGACATCTTTTAAGCTGTTCAAGTCCCCCGCAGGTATTCTGTCTTGGTGTTCTATTTCTAACCAGTGACTGTACAATTGGATAGTAGTCTGTGTCCAGGCCTGCTATGAAATACTTCTTGGAGGTCAGTGGTCAGAGTGGATTCTGCCAGGACTCAGATGACTCTCAGAGCAGTGCTTGAAGATCTGCTGTATTCTGGTTATCCCCTGTGCATCCGTGTGCAGCCTCATCCATGCTTTCACAAAGCTAAAATTGGATTTCACCGCTAGAGTTGGTGGGGGTTGTCTGGCACACTGATAGTGTACACGGTGTGGTGGGTTTTTTTTTTTGGGAACCTTCTCCTGCGATTCATAGTAGCTAACTGCTACTAAACTACTAACTGCACAGAAAATGGTGTAACATTTTTATGGAGTGCACACCAACTCACTTGAAGAAAAAGTAAGTTAATATATGCATAGTGGGTGATCTTTGAAAGACGTGAGCATCCTACTTGCTTTTCTTGTCTTTTGGTATCTACTATGGATACATTCCTGCAGCTGAGAGGTACCGAAATGCTGAGTATGAAAGGAGAGAGAATCTAGAACATGACAGCTTTGCATATGGCATGGGAAAACTCTCCTGTCCTACATGGCAGAGAGAAATAAAACCATTTAAGATCCATGGTTATTAAAGTAACAGATATGTGCATTTAATTCCTTTCTGCCATTTCTGTTGCTAGTCTTCTGATGCTTTAATTTCCTAGAAAGTAGGAACTGAAATGGAACAGTTTTGTCATATGTACAGTCATGGGAGAGGGCAGGTTGTGAGTATATGCTGAAAAACCATTGGGTTCTTGGTTTTGAGTTCTGTGCACACCTGTGAAAATCTTCCTTGGTAAGAACTCCAGTGCCTGTTAGGTTGTGCCTCTTATTTTCCCTCTTACACATTAACATTTTTAATGTGCTGAAGCAGACTGTCGTGAAATTGCTCTGAAAACAAGGTTGCAAGACTTCAGCAGAGTATATTGTTTTCTTTATTTGAATCATGGTTCTTACTCTTCTTCATACAGCACGGACTGCTGTGGAAGTGGTCTTAGTGGCTCTGAAGGGGAGAGCTACCCAACTAGGGGAAAAGTTCAAGTCCTCATGGGAGAATATGGGGTGCACTGTTGCTCTACATAGCAGGCAGCATCTGAGTTCAATAAAAGATTGGCAGTAGCCATGGAAAACTCCTCAGAATGTAAGTGTGATGTGCTAAGAACAAAATCAGCACATACACTCTCTCTCTTTGGGTTTTTTGTATCTTCTGGATCGTCTTGATTTCTTTTGATGTTTCTGCTGTGGATTCCCATCCACTCTATACTGTTCCTTCTTGTTAGTTGTGTGTAACAGCACAAATACAAATGAGGAAAACCAAGTTTATGTCAAGAAAAAGCCTGTCTAAAACTTTTAAAGTTCTGCCTATTTTGTCAACAGCAGATGCACTCTGCTCTTTGCTGTACATTCGTTGGCCCACAAGGCTTTGATGAGCAGCAGTGTCTAAAAGCAGCCCCTGAGAAGGAAGGTTCATCTCCCACCATCACTGGAACATCTACCAGTTTGCACAGATTTGGTGTGGCTGAGAGCCAGAGCTGTGCTAGAGGAAAGCTGATAATAAATGAAAAATGGTGGAATGGAGTAAGGGAATAAATACACTTTTCAACCCCTTGAGAATATCCTAGGAAAAAAGGGGTCTGAAAGAAATGCATAAAAAGTACAAACTTGCAGATTCTTGTAGATGGCCTTTTTAAGTAATGCATCGAGTTACAAATAGGGGTGGTGTTTGGGTGATTTATTGAGAAAATGTCTCTATGAATAAAAAATTAAAAGTATTTCAGCCCTCGCAAAGAGGAGAAACTTTGCTGAACACTGCATGAACAGTCACACAACACTTTCTCTCCTGAAGGGAAGCAGTATAAATTTACATTGTTGAAAGGAGACTGGTAACAGGTTTAGACTCTAGCAATGTGGTATCACTTAAATAATCCCCTCATTTTAGCAAACTTGTGTCCATGGGAGCACCTTGGCCAGTTGGGATGAGAGGTTAGGTGATTTACTGCTGAGGTGGAACAAGAGGTCAAGGGAGAAACGGGAAGTTACAGGGATACAGAACAGGCATGGATCGAGATTAGCTTGCCAGTCACAGGTTTAAATGTGCCATAGCAGATGGAGCTGGGAGATGAAGACATGATTCCTGGGATGGGAAGAAGCTGCAGGTTAAACTCCCTGGGCACGGTCCAGGTGGTAATCCATAGAGCGTTTAAATCCAGGCCATATTTGAATTAGATGAGACAAGGAATGGGTATTCAGGCTGCTTATACTGAAACATGAGGGTTTTCTCTTGCACTTGTAAATAACCTGGTTCTAGGCTGAGGAGGTATCAGTCAACAAGATGGGTAGAAGGAGCGGTTGGATGACCAGACTCAGAGAGCAGTTGTTCAAGGGCTACTCTGCATCAATGCTCGTAACAACTGGGGTGCCACAGGGATCTGTCCTAGGATGTCCTTATGGGTCCCTTCCAACTTGAGATATTCTATGATTCTGTTATTTTTAACATCTTTATCAGTGACCTGGAGGAGATGGCAGAGCGCTTGCTCATGATTTTCCCAGATGACACAAAATGGGAGGGGGCACTAAATATGCTGCCATACAGCATATTTACACCTAGAATCCTTGGAGGAATGGGACCACCTCATGAAATTCAGTAAGGACAAATGTGAAGTTCAGCCCTTGCACAGGAGGAACCCCTGGCTGTGATGCAGGGTTGGGTACTGACTAGTTTGGGCAGCAGATGTGAAAATCACCTGGGGGAGTTGATGGACATCATTGAGGGATGTAGCAACAGGAGCAAAGCCAGCAGGTGATTAGGAGGTGGTGATTATCCCCTCTACTGAGTATGTATTATACCACATCTAGATATTGTGCTCAGTTTTAGCACCCCAAGAACATGAAAGACTGATAAATTCCTGTGAGTTCAGTGGCGGGCCACCAAGATGGTTAGGGCCTGGAGCACAGGCCCTGTGAGAGGAGGCTGATGGAGCTGGGCTTTCAGTGTGATTTTGGGGGATCTAAGAGCAGCCTGCTGGTGCCACCTGCCAGGAGGTTACTGAGAAGCTGGGCCCAGGCTTTTCACAGCAATGCATGGTAGGAGGAAGGGAGACAAAGTCAGAAGCTGAAGCTGGGTGTAAGGCTGGATGCAAGGAGAAACTTACGAAGACAAACTGACCAGAGTGGGATCAGTCAAGCAGTGGAACAGGTTGCCCCGGGAGATTATACAGTCTTCCCTGGAGATTTTCAAGAACCAGCTGCATAAAGCCCTGAGCAACCTGGCCTGACCTTGTGGCTGACCCTACTTTGAACTGGATTTTGGACTAGACGCCTCCTGAGGTCCCTTCAGCCTGAATGATCCTGTGATCCCATTCCTCTGACAGCATAGCTTATGAAGTGGGAATGATGAAATAGGGAAACTTTCCCTGGCTTGGCAAATCTACATCACTCTATAATAGCATTCGATTTTTATTCCACCTGCCATTTAGCATCACCATAGATGACTATTAGTGTAATTTAGAAGATAACAAATACAAAGCTAATAGATTGGTTCATCTTCATTTTTCTGGCTTTTGATTATATTTAAGTGTGGTTTCAAAACAGCTTATACATTTGTGCATATATATATGCCTGTATATATCTGTGTGCCTGCACACAGGCAGGCAGCTGGAAATCAGAGTTTTACTTCTAGGTGATTTCTAGTTATTAGTGCCAGGAATGTATGCATTGTTGTGTTAACACAGTGTGTGTTATTATTACAAGTCATGTAGTATAGTCAAGGCCCTGTATGGCCCATGGGCATAATTCATGGTTCTCCTAATCCACTGAGTACTAAATTAAAATCTCAAGATACTGTGCTGGACTTAGTTCTTCACTTATTCAGATCCAACTTTAGCATAGTCAGGTTTGTTTACAGAATTTTAAAATTATTTGATATGGCAAGATGAATATTCTTCAGTGGATGATTGCCTGAAGGCAGACTCGGGTTGCTGGAGACACACATTTGAGGAACTGCACATCTGTCAGAGGCAGCCAACAGGCACAGCAGTTTGTGCAGCCGTTTCTGGGTTCTGTTTTGAAATCTTCTGGATGTTCTGAGAGTTTTGCCGGGGGTTGGTGGAGGACTTCCAGGGCCTTTAGAGGAGCATCAGTGTGCTGCTGCATGTGAGGATACTGCAACCTCAAACAGGTCCAGCCTGTTGCTGAAGAAAGGGGGCTCTGAGCTCCTCTTCAGCTGGTTCCTGGCTGAAGTGGACACACACCTTTCCAGCAGGTATGGGGCAGCCCTGTACAAGCACTGGCTGGCCAAGAACACAGCTCCCTGTAGCAGCAGTTATTGCAGGACAGAACCAGGGACCTCGCTGGGAGCAGTAGGCACATGCCCTGCCATGGTGAGGATGTGCCACAGACCCCAGCAGCATTGGGCCAATGGCCCCTGCAACGTCACCAGCCTCAGCCCAAGTGCAGCTCTGCAGGGCCGGGGCTGAGGGACACTGGGGACCTCTCACCAGGGCTGGGGAGATGGACTTTTGCCCATGGGAGGTGGGTGCCTGGGAAGGTCTGTGTTGCCAAGTAGCAGAGCTGTGGAAGGAAGTCAGTGGCTGCACAGGGAATTGAGTGTACTATCAGCAAGTTTGCTGATGACACTAAGCTAGGAGGAGTGGCTGACACGCCAGAGGGCTGTGCTGCCATCCAGAGAGACTTGGACAGGCTGGAGATTTGGGCAGGGAATAACTTCATGAAATACAACAAGGGAAAGTGTAGGGTCCTACATCTGGGCAGAAACAACCCCAGGTTCCAGTATAAGATGGGGAGCTACCTGTTAGAGAGCAGTGTAGAGGAAAGGGACCTGGGGGTCCTGGTGGACAGCAGGATGACCATGAGCCAGCACTGTGCCCTTGTGGCCAAGAAGGCCAATGGCATCCTGGGCTGTATTAGAAGGGGGGTGGTTAGCAGATCGAGAGAGGTCCTCCTTCCCCTCTACTCTGCCCTGGTGAGACCGCATCTGGAATATTGTGTCCAGTTCTGGGCCCCTCAGTTCAAGAAGGACAGAGAGCTGCTTGAGAGAGTCCAGCATAGGGCAACTAAGATGATTAAGGGAGTGGAGCATCTCCCTTATGAGGAAAGACTGAAGGAGCTGGGTCTCTTTAGTTTGGAGAAGAGGAGACTGAGGGGTGATCTTATTAGCGTTTATAAATATATAAAGGGGGAATGTCATGAGGATGGAGCCAGGCTCTTCTCAGTAGCGACCAGTGATAGGACAAGGGGTAATGGATTCAAGCTGGAACACAAGAGGTTCCACTTAAATTTGAGAAGAAACTTCTTCTCAGTGAGGGTGACAGAGCACTGGAACAGGCTGCCCAGGGAGGTTGTGGAGTCTCCTTCTCTGGAGACATTCAAAACTCGCCTGGACGCCTTCCTGTGCAACCTCATCTAGGTGTTCCTGCTCCGACAGGGGGATTGGACTAGATGATCTTTTGAGGTCCCTTCCAATCCCTAGCATACTGTGATACTGTGATACAGCATCAGGGATAACAAGAAAGATCAACCAGACCCCCAGGACCCTGCAAGGTGCAAAAGCCTTAAACCCCCAAAAGCTGCACTCAAGAAGGCACAGGCAGAGTCTGATGGGTGGGAAAACAGGACTGCCACTACAACGAAGGCTGTGAGTTGGTGGCTTCTGGCCCCAGAAGCGTGGCTCCCACTCACCCTGCAGATCTGCTTCTAGGAAAGAGATTCTGTGTCTTGCAGCAGACCAAGGGCTGGAAGCTTCCTCCAGTGCAGCACAGTACCTCAGCTGGTAGCACTGGGAGACCATCTGCTGACCCAGCCTGATATCTAGGAGACTTTCTGGGGGCTTGGATCCTCCTTTTCCATGTGGGCACCAAAATTGTGCTTGGGGAGACTAGGAATGATGGGAGGGAAATGGCAACCCACCATCCAGTGATAGATCAGGCTGGCAAGCAAAGGGAATCAACAAAAAAGAAGGCTGAAAGGGACTAATTTTGAGAAAAGGAAGTACCTGCAGCAGAGCTTTATGGGGGAAGGTCTCACGCTTCTTCTGGGAAATCAGAACTGTGTGCCTTTCTGAAGTACGTGTACACTAATGCACACGGCATGATGAGCAAACAGGAGAAATTAGAGGTCTGCGTGCACTTCCAGGGCTGTGATCTAATTCAGATCACAGAGATTTGGTAAGATAGCTCACGTGACTGGAGTGTCACCATGGATGGATACGAGCTCTTAAGGACAAAGAGGAAGGTGAGGAGGGAGAGTTGCCCTGTGTGTGAGTGCAGCAGGGGTGCACGGAGCTCTGTGTGGCATGGATGAGGAGCCAGCTGAGAGCTTATGGGTCAGGATTAGCAGGCAGGCCAACATGGGTGACATTGTGGGTGTCTGCTACAGACTGCCTGATCAGGAAGAAGTAGTAGTTGAGGCCGCCTTCAGACAACTGGAAGAAGCCTCATGTTTGCAGGCCCTGGTCCTTGCAGGGACTTTAGCTACCAGAGGTTCCTTCCAGCCTCAAGTATTCTGTGATTCTGCCTTCTAGGAAACCTGCAGTGAAAATACCAGTCATGGGAGCGAAGCACTAGAGAATTACTTAAGGAGCTGAGTGTTTGCTGCAGTTTAAGACACTTCCATGATTGATTTCATTGTACAAGGACCAAGAAGTATGGATATCTGGAGCTTGGCCATGCCTCATCTGCCATATTCTTCCCCTTTAACAGGGATGGTGGTGTTTTGGCTGCTGCAATGTGCATGGCTGCTTATAGCAGAGACAGCAGGTTAGACCTTTCCTCTTCTGTCATAGGAAGACAAGATTTTAGCCCCCACATCTTCAACAGAAACATTATGTTGCCTTCTCTCCAGCAGTCTTTTTATCCCTCTAAATTGGTGAAATCAAGAGATTGATGGTAGAGCAGCTGCTCTGCTGGCAAGAACTGGAGATAAAAGGCTGATGGAGCAGCTTCTACCTCATTGAAAAAAGGTTTTATTTGAACTCATGGTTTGTTTTTTCACCCAGTCCTCTCCTGTAGCACTTGAGACTCCCAAGAGTTATGTTCATGGGTAAATGAGGTGTTTTATTAAGGAGACACAGTACCATAAGCAGGACTGTCTCCACTAATATGGGATTCTCTAGGGATAAGCCTGTGTCCGCCTTCTCCATCATAGGTCTTATCTACTTAAGAAAAAAAAATCCCAACCCAAACCAAAAGAAGCCCAACAGGCCTTTTCCTGTGTTACGTACGTAAGTTACTGGCAAGGATTTTAACTTTCCTTCCCACAAGGATTGCTTAGGGTTTCTGTTAGGATGTGGGAGGTGCCAGTGTGTGTGATGTAAATAGCAGAGACCAGGTTAAGCACAGGAGTTCATGATCGGACTGGCATTTGTTGGGGAGAGAGGCTGAGATCAAAGAATAGAAAAGTGGTTGTACTGGGAAACTGCACTGTACCAGAGACAGGCTGCTTCCAGTAGTGGCCAGAAATGGGTGCCTAGGGGAGAATAAAACCAAGGTCAGAGTATACAGTAACTCCCCCAGACATCCCTCTTGCTCTGAGCTATTTTCAGTCCAGAGGATTTCCCAAGCTTGTTGCAGTTTAACTGCTCAGTAATTTGCAATGGATCTCTCTTTCAAGTCCAGTCTCCCTTTCAACCCACAAAAACTACACATGCAGGGTGCTCCTTGGCAAGCAGCTACTGTGTGAACTGCCTCTGATCATGTGCTGCTGAATCCAGTTCCTACTACCTTCATCTCACTATCCCTAGTTGTGGTGGCGGAGGACATGCTGGATGGTCAGCCCTTGACCACACTCCTCATGCCACTTAAACCTTACAGTACTCCTTCGGTTACTTGTGTCTCGGGATTTTTTTTGAAGGCTATAAAGAAGCCATCCCGTGTCTTTCAAAGAAGACACCAAGGATAATCAAACTCTTCTAGTTCTGCTATTTTGTTTTGACACGAGGAGACTGGAACTGCCCCCATTTTTTGTGTAGCAATGGTTCTTTATTCTTTCTAGTAATTCCTACTGCTGGTTTTTCTTCTTTGGGCACTGAGCTGCTGTTTTAATGAAAGCATCTATCAAAATGCCAAAGTCTTGCTCACAAATGGTAACAGTCAGTTGAGAGTGTAACAGTCAAGAAAATTCCCCAGCTGTGGGAGAAGTTTAATTCCTCCAGCAGGGACTGCAGTTCTCTGCCTTACCCAAGGAAAGTTTAAAATGGCAGAAAACGTGAGGAAGTTAGACACTGCTTCCTCACACCTTTGTTGCCTTTACATGCTGGCTGCTCTTCTTTGCCTGGGACAGCTGAACCCTCTGCCTTAGGGTCATGAGCACTGTCTGAGACTGAGGTCTCTGCACTGGCCGCAGTGTAACAGAAGCAGCAGGTGAGCCACCACTTCATTATCCAAACCCAGGAAAGAATTTCTTTGTCCAAAAATGTTGTTTGCCTTGCACCCTGTTTTCTTGTTAAATACCTTCAAGCTGTTAAATACCCCAAAATTCCACAGGAGCTCTATTGCCTTGCTTACATGCAAATTTTTACAAAATGTTGCGTGTCAAAGTTTACTTAGGCCTTGAAAAATGTCTGCCACAACAGCTGCACTTACCACTTGACTATCAACCTGGAACTTTTGTAGGTAACCACTCCTTTCTATTTACTCTTCCATTAAAGGATGAATTATCCGGTTTTGCAAACTAACCTCTGCACACACCAAAATCAGTAAGATGGTTTTTGTTTTCAGTGGGAAGAAAAAACTGTCCAAGAGCAATCTGTGTTTCACTGAAACAGTGGTCTGGTTTTTGTAGCTATGGAAAGGGTGTGCATTTCTCACTTGCATGAACAGTATAGCGTTTAATGAACTTACTAGCTGCTAATTAGCTGGCAGCACGTATAGAATGACTGTAACACTGTGATTGTCTGCTACTAAATAATCAAAAGCAAAACTGTGTAGGCTTCTAACACCTGCAGAGGAAAGACCTCACTGGTAGTGCCCCTCTGTTAGCAGAAACTCCCAGTACTTCAATTAAAAACAAGTCTGTTTCTTCCTGGCTGACTTCTTTAAAATTTATGGTCAGCCCTGCAGCATCTGATTCTTTAACTTAGGTTTCACTTAGCCTGTGGTGCTGTTGTCTGTTTACACTTCTGTGTCTGTTTGTTCCATGTTGTGTCAGCGTTTAATATGAATAAGATGGGCTTTGTAGTCTTGATTTTATTTTTTCCTAAGTAAATATACATTTCTAAAGGTTCTTCAGAAACAGGCCTGATTGTGTGAATGACTTAATAGATGGCTGAATGTGACCAGCAACGAAAAAGGTGCCAAACCCCCCTCCCTGCATTTCATGTTGCTGTAAACAATGCCTCAACATGTCCCTGATTCTGTTGGGTAAGATGATGTCATGCCATTTTTTTTCTTTTTTTTTTTTTTTTTTTTTCTCGATTACTTTAGTACAGATGTTCTCCTGGTTTGAGCAACACAGGACTAATTTCTCTTCTAATGCTTGGGAAAACTGCACTTTTTGAAGGCTTTAGTGTCTGAATTTGTGAAAGTATTTACTTTGTAGCCAGCTATGGTATCTGGGTTTCAAGGTCTCAGTGTTTTCCAGCTAGCCAGGTGCAGGGATGAGGAGGAATGAGACCCGGGCACTTGACCCAAGATGGCCAACAGGATTGTTTCATACCATGTATGTCACATTCAATATAAATTAGAAAGTTTGCTGAGGAGTTGTCTCTCTCCCTTGATGGCTGCCATCCTAAGAACTTCTTGCCCAGGTGCTGGACCCTTGAGGCCTTTCCTTAGTCCCAAAGCTGTGGCACTCGCAGTGTCTGACATTTACTGTTCACTGCTGGGATTGCACAGCTTCCTACTGATATAATGGGCTGACTATAATCCTTGTATATTTTGTATTGGTATTGGGATCAATATTGGTTCTTTAGTATTATTAATGTTAATTATTTAGTCTTGATTCTATTAAATCCGTTTATATTTCAACCCTCAGGTTTCCTTGTTTTTTCCCTGATTACCCTTCCCAGGTGGGAAGGAGTCATCTGTTGATAGAATAATTGTCTAAATGACAATAAATTATTGTGGGTTTCTCAAACCATAACAAGATGTGCACACCAGACTTCCAGAAACTTGAGAGCTTCATGCTGTAATCAGTGTCAGAGAGATGGACTGAGTCATAATGGCTCAAAATGTTTTGGTAGTTTCTCTAAGTTTCAATAATATCTTCGCGTTGGGATACCCTGTGGCTTATGGCGAGAGAGATCTTGGGAACAGAGCAGCTGCACCCCAGTCTGGGATGTCCCACTTATGGCTGCTATCCTGACATGGTGGCAGGAGGTCGGTCCCAACCAAGGGAGAGCTGCAAGAGGATACGTGTCTGCTCCTTGCCCCTTCCTCACTTGAACAACAGCTTGTGGCCCTTTGGGTTCAGCTTTGGACAGGTGCAGGCAAAGATGCTGGACTGTTAGCCTGATCAGCTGTTCCCCATCTCCTCCTGGGGAAAGAGGCACTGGGCCAGGCAGAAACCTCCTGCAGGCTGGGTCTGGCCTGCAGACCCCAGTCGGTCTTTGCCAAGCAAGCCCATCCCTGCTCTAACTCCGCTGAAAATTATCCTCTTGTGCAAGATTTATATATTTTAATTAGCGTTGTTTGATGTGGGGTGTGTGGTTATAACCAATCACATTCTGAAAGTAGTTTCTGCTACTGTTTTGAACATCCGTATTTATAAATCCAAGACTGTTAACATATATTAGGTTTGGCACTGTTTCTGAAGTGTTGCTTTAGATTAATGTCGATGTTGTGTATGTATTGAATCTTTTTTGATCTAGGAAACTAATATTATCATTGTGAGCAACAAATAGGCTGTTTGAAAGGCATAAGGCTGAATTATCAGTGAGGCTAGTGGTGTTAACATGAACTGCTTTCTTCTCTGTTATTTTAAACCAGTGTAATTGCTGATAAGGGGCTTTGAGTTAGGAGAAGAAAGCAAGTCTGGTGCCTCCGCTTTATAGGCAGGCATCCTCTCTTAGCTATGCATTATGGACCAGAAGAAATAGTTTAAAAGCACAATATGCAGACAAGGCAAAAATAATCATCTGATAATAATTTTGATCGCAGTGCAGTCATTTAAAACTTTGGTACTTTCAGGAAAGAATAAATGTGGATGCTACAGAATCTGTATGAAAAAAATGAAATATAGGGTAAGATAGAGCACGTCCACAAGGGCTTTAAATAGATAAACAGTATGGCAATTAATTTGAATGACGCTGGGTAGGACAATTGCCCTGGGAGGTGTGGAAGGGAGCTGGAGGGAGCATACATTCCTGGGTACTCCTGCAAGAAGCTGATGAAAGAATTACGTAAAGTAATTTAAATATTGACTTGTGCTCTGGGTAATTTCCATCTGACTTAGTGGAAGTTCATTTTTTTAGCTGAATCTGTGCACATTGTTATTCTGAAGAAAGATTATTTTCTCAAAGACAATGTTTACAGTTTGCAAGATGATCAAACAGATGGTTTAAATTTGTTCTGATGCTCTGTGTTTTTTCACAGTCTCTTTGTAAGTTAAATAAACTTGAAAATGATCTGTCTAGAACTGTGTCATTTCCCAGATGAGATAGCTGCTTGAGGACATGCCTGTCTTCTCTCTCCAAAGAGATAATCCTCATCTTCAGTAAATACCGACGACTGTGGTTCCCTGCCCTTCCAGGACTTTTGCTTCTCTCTCCGCTCTCCAAAATGAACCCATGACCTCACTGCCTCCTACCATAGCTTCTATAAGAGGTCCTTCATTGTTCATGGACTCTGTCCACGTCCTTTTCTCTTCCTGTTAGTTACCCTGACAGCATGGATCCTGTCTTCAATGCTAAGAGGGAGCAGGGAAAAAGCAGGGCAGCATGAAAAAGCTGATATTGCCAGTGTGACAGAAGTGATATTCCCAGTGCGTAGCTATTCAGAAGTGCAGACATTTCCTTTCAGCATCCCTCCAACTGTTCAAAGTCTCCTTTTCCTTGCTGGCAAAGCACCCGCTGCAGCCCACAAATGATAGCCATGTGGGTCGTCTTCTGAAGGGCTGAATGTGTAACTGCTTGTCCCATGTGTTACAGGCTGACGCTGGTTTCTGAACTAGCTCAAGTTTGTTCAGACTGGCTGGTTTCGGTCTTCTGTAGCAGGCAGTGCTGCCATAGCCCCCAGTCTGCCTCTTACACAGCGAATGCAGTTAACAAAGATCTTTTGATGTCCTCATGGAAGCCTTGATTAAATAAGCAGCTGTAGAAAACTTATTTCCACATGACAAAGCAGTGGAATTTTTTTTTTTTTTTCATTTTGGGTCAGGTCTGCAAATTCAGTCTCAATTTGCTGTGCACATTGCTGCAGACATTTTAATGGTATATGTCTGTGGTCATTGTGCTGAGGCAGATCCAGGGGTAGATTCTCGTCCTTCATGGAGTTTGGTGGGGTGCTGGGCTAATTCCTTTTCATAATTAATTTAGACAGAGCAGAATTAGATTGCAATTGGATACCTCTGAACTTCTCTTCATAGTTGTTGTCTCTAAATCACTGTTGGTGCAACCAAATAGTCCTTCAAACCAACATAAAGACTAGTCAAGAATATTAATCTGGTGGCTCTTTATCTTCTTTGCCTAGCATAGAAATGCAGAGTCAGAAAGGAGTGTAACTACATAAAACCTGAAAATTCCCTTTTCTTTCCTCTACATATCTTTTATTTCTTCTTTCCAAGAAAAGGGAAAACTTTTTTGACAGCAACAGAATCTTTGCTCTTTTGATACATGTTCTGACAGTCTTTGGGGATACTAGTGACCAGTAGAATTAAATATTATTGTGATAGAAATGTCTTTGTTGCTTTTAGCAGCAGCAGAACAATCAAAGTGGTGGACCATGTATTCGCCCCTCTCCTGCTTTAGAAAAGGCCTCAGCAATCGGATCCTCCTGAGCCAAGGTAGTTTGAATGGTCTGTTCCGATGAGACCAGGGTAACAGCCCACAACTGGGATAAGTCTAGTGTTAGATGTTACTTATCACATGCGAAATTAACATTTGCTATGAGCTCTGTGTAAAATCCATGGCAGTGGGCATAGCTGATACTAAGGTGCTTTGGAAAAGTTAGTAGGCAAAATAATTTTTTGTTTTTCGTTTTAGAAAGTGTTTGCACTGAGAAGATCAAGGTACGTTCTTTGTAAGCACCTTTTTAAAAAAAAGGGTGGTGTATTTTTTAAAAGCTTGTGTAACCACGTTTGTACATTTGTGAATTCGGGCTCTGCAAGCAGAAGGAACTAGCTGTCATGTTACTGTCGTCTTATGGAGACAGCAGGACCTCCTGGCGTATGTAGGGGTTGCGAGTGCTGGGAGGAAAAGGAAATACTGGGTTGTAACAATTTTCTTTAGGTTTAACTTCTGGTGTATTTTTCTGTCTCCATGAACAAATAGCATAGCCAGTCTTGCAGGTGGCACAGACTACATAAAACGTGCTACTCGTTTTGGCAATTTCCCTGTTACACTAGGCTGGATTTTCAAATGAAAAAAAACATTTTCAATTCACAAATACAGTTCTAGTCCTCACATATATAGAGGATATATATGATCTACTCCAGAGAGGAAACGAAAGCAAATATAAGTATTTTGGTGCTTCCGTTGACCCTTTCCAGTCAGCAATAAGTAGAGATCTCATAGTACTCATGAGGTAGGAGAAGGGAAAAGATCCACAATGATTCCTGCAACTTTTATAGTTTAATAAGTCTGTGATCATAAAGTCTTGCATGTGTGGTGCTGGGGCTCGAGCCAGGCCAAAGCCTCTCCTGGAGGTTATGGCCTGCCAGGGCTGCCTGGTGAAGGTGAGCCCTGCAGAGATCACCAATGTACAATTTGTACCAATGTGTGCGCTTTTTTTTTTTTTTTTAAAAAAAAAAATCCTATTTTTGTTCTATAACAAATAACTTGTCTCAGTCACTTGGGCCAATGCTCCATTACTTTCTTGGGTAAGACCTTCATTTATTATTTACACTTCCGTGCTCCAAGCTGGGCACTGCTAAATGCATAGTAACAAACGCTGTTGTAAGAATTTCTGGTAATCTAACGTGACAGGAGAGCAAAGGGATGTGGGGAGAGCTAATGGAAATGCCAATAGGACCACTAGTTAGAGAAATGCTTCTTGGAGCTGCGTTTCTCATGTGTTTATAAATGATCAAGGGATTTTCATGGGCTGCCTGCTTAATGTGTTCAAGGACCTATTTAGGGATGCAAATTAACAAGGATTTTAATGAAACGCTAATAAACCTCTCAGAAATGGGCATTTCTACATTTTTCAGCTTGTAAGGTAAGGCTGGTCTAGAGCGGGCTTAGTGCTACTGAGGACTCATGAGGAGCAGCAAGTATGTTTTTGGTGAGGTGAGGAGAAACTGGATCGGGTGAAAGCAGCTGCAGGACCTGCCACCACTGTCAAGGCTGCAAGTCCTTGAGGAGAAAAACACTGAAAGAAGAGCAAGCCATGGCTGGAAGGTATGGACGAGCAACTTCACGCACTAAAGGTGCCTTTGAAGTAAAACTCCATGAGTCCCTGGATTGAAGGTAATTTGATTGTTCTGTGGCTGTTAACATCATATTGTTTGTTGTCATTGTTCTAGAGCGTGGCTGACTACTGGTTTTGACAAGACTACGACGACGTTTGCCAGGGAAGGTGTAAGGCCTGTCTTCTACTTCTATGACTTGCCACGCGTGTCCTGGGCCGAGCCCGGGCCACCAGCCTGCGCCAGGCCGGCCACCGCGCCTCGCCGGCTGCCACAGCACCGGGGGCAGCCCCGAGGAGCGACCGCCGGCGGGCAGGGGACAGACGACCGTGCCGCGGCGACCCCCGGCCCGCTCCCCGAGGGCGGGCCCCGGAGAGGAGCGAGGGGCGGCGGGTGCGGGCGGCGGGCGGCAGGTGGCGCCGCTGCCCCCGCGGCGCGGCGCGGCGGGAGCGGGCGGCGGCGGGGCTGGGGGAGGGGGCGCGGGGCGTCCCTTCGCCTGAGGCGGTAACGGTCGCCTGAGGCGGTAACGGTCGCCTGAGGCGGGGCCGCCGAAGCGGCTTTCAACGGCGAGAGCCGGCAGGTCTTAAAACGGTCACAACTTTACTCACAACTTTATAAAGTTCTTGTGTATCTTGCTTACACTTTTCTTTTCCTCCGTAAGAGACGTGTAGCACGCATCTTAACGTCTGCCGGTATTGCAGCACGGAGATATTCGACCCGTTCCTGCCACGGCGTGGGGGAGGCCGCTGCGGCGCACCACTCCGCTGCCGTCTTAAAAACCGGCTTATCGCATTTTCAGTACTTTTATACACTTTGCAAGAAAGACATACACCTGCAAAATGTGAGACGCGGCGGCTGTAAGTTTGGTGAAGCAACAACCTCGACTCGCTTCTCCCCTCCTCGAGGCTGTTAGCACCTCGCATGTCCTGAGGGCTGTGTACATACAGGCTTGGGTGAAAAAGGCTGGAAGTAGGAGGTGCACAGCTTTCAGACTGGGATATTTTTACACAAAAATGATTATGTGTGGGGGTTTTTTTTTGTGTGTTTTTTTTTTGTTTGGGTTTTTTTTTTTTTTTACGATGCTTTTTGGTTCATAGAGCTGTTTTCCTTTCCTTACTAATGCGAAGGGGGGAGGAGTAAAGCAAGTGATGCTTGTTTCCATTTTTTTTTTTCATCAAAAAGCAAACAACACAGTCAAGAAAATTAAAACTGATTAGAAAAACATAATCTTGAAGTAGAATACATATCTACACACCCATGAAGGGGAATTTGCAGGTTAGTTTATCGCATATTGCAAAGATATGTGTGTTATCAAGTACAGCTATCCAATGTATCACACCACTATTTAGCATTATAACATGCAAGCACATGATTTCCATTTTAAAAAAATAACCAAACCCCAAAGACTGTCACTCTAAACTGCTTTGAGTTGCTCCTTAGCGTAGAAGCCTTTTCATAATTTTTCTTCCAGTTTACTGACTTTTCTGTTTCTCCTCCTTCTCTCTTATTTTCTCTAATACCATAGGGGAAAAAAGTCAAAAGCTTACAAGATTTTCAGAGGGATGATTTTCACACTAGAGAGAAAATCCGTTAGTACAGTATTTCCCAAGAAAATGTTACGAGCAATGAGGTTTCAGAAAAAACGGATCTTGGAAAGAGCTTGTCGTTCTTCAGGTTGTACTACCCACTGCGACTAAAGCATCAGTTTCATTTTTTTGTCACAGAAATATGCAACTTGATTTTAGCAGGGAAGTGACCTTCCCGTTGTATAGACACTGGTGAGAACAATGTTGCTCAGTGTTAACGTTACTGAGATATCAAGGAAGTGCCACAAAAATGGTCTAACATCTAGGAAAGAAACCTTATGGTACAAGACTTACAGAGCAAAACTTCTACAGCTCTTTGGAATGATGAAAGATGGTCACCCCCTTTCAATAGAGGTGGCTGAGAGAAGTCCCTGTGTCGAGATTGTCCTTCCTGGGTTTTCAAAGCAGCACAGTGCAATGGTGGAGACAAAGGCTCTGCTGTCCCAGTGGGAGGCCCAGGATGTGCCAAAAGATCTGAGCAGATCTATGTGAAGATGCCCTCCCCTCCTCCCCCCAAGCACGCTATCCTGGAACCACTTGGCTCCTGTGATGCTGGGAGCTTGCCTGCCCCAGCCTGAGTGTGGACAGCCTTGTAAGAAGTGAGATACAATCCACCTTTCCACATAAAGGACTGAAATCAGCCCTACCAAGCCCATGAGCAGGAACAATTTCTCTGTTTGTCAGTGGTATGGCTGTTTGATTTGACGTGCATGGCAGAACCCTGAATATCATGATATCTTTTACATGGCTAAAAAAAAAATATGCAGTGGCTAGATGTCCAGCTGATTAAAAAGCAACTGCTAGATGTTGGGCACTTCATATTGCTTAGCTGTCAGAAGCAGTTTCAAGAAGACAAATTTTTAAAATTAGTATTTCTACCTTTCTGGCCTATTTTCACCAATGAATCTAAGGAAGATGGAAGTGAGTGATGAATAAAATCTGTAGGGACGGAAGCAGTACCCTATCCAAGGAAAATGAAAATGATGAGACTTTAGAAATATGGGAATTTTTTTTAAAGGAAGCACTAGAGTCAGTGCTGGGCTCACCCACGATGGCAGGTTTTGATGGAATGGAGCGGAGCCCAGGCCCCATACGTGCCACGGGACTGCATTCTTCACTCCTTCCTCACCTGCGCTGTGGGACCTGGCTTCCAGCACTGTGACAGGCTTTTCATGAAGCATCCCTCAAATTCTTGTCTCCAGTCCGATGATGACCCAGGAGGAAGATTAGTTTCTCATTTAAAGTTTCCCAGGTTAAGCTTAGCTTGTCTCTCTCTAGATAGACTGCATCGCAGACCAGGATTGCTCACCTCTTTTGGGCTAGTGCTGGCTTTACTTCTTGTTCCTTTCTCAGCAGCAGATATGAAGGGACTGGCTGAATTGGTCTCTACCTTTTGAACGAACATTTAGTGCAGGAACACCTGCACCTACCCAATGACATTTTTTTTAAGATCTGACTGGATTCTCCTGTGCCCTAGTGTTGGGCTCCATCACAGGTTGACTGTTAGCAATGAAAATGTCCGTAGCGTACGCAAAGCTTTGGGAAGAGGAGATGGGAGGACCTGCAAAACTGACAGCACTCCCAAACTGCAAACGCCTTTCCCACATCTCCAGCGCTTCAAAGCCAAGGTCTAGGCTCAAGTGTGTCAGCAACAGTCTCATCACTGCCAAATACTGTGTGCAGTGTGCTACTACATAGGTAGCAGCAGTGTTCCTTTTGCTAGAGCATTGTGCTACTGACACCTGGGTGCTCTTCCACTGTGACCTCCTGTGTCCTTTTCAGAGCTGCTGCTTAACAGGATCCAACTGCCTGTTCCATGGGAAGTGTGTCTCTTGTTCCCAGGCATGTGACCTTGTATTTATATGCCTTAATTTTCAATCAAAGGTGAGTTGCTTCTGTCCACCTCTGGCTTTGAGCAAGATGAGAACACAGGATAGGCCTAATGCTCACTGATTTAAAAAAAAAAAAAAAGGAAAAAAAAAACCACTTTTAAACTAGATTGCAGTGGCTCTTGAGTTTACTGGAAGCAAAGTCCCCTTTAAAAATCAAGCTTCAATGGAAGCTAAAATGAACACTTTGAAGTGCTCCTTTGCATTAAGTCTGTCTTCTCAATATAAAAGAGAGCCAAGAAAATAAGCAGGAGTTATGTTTTAGGCTCCTATGCAGAAAGACAAGGACTGCAATCTCCCTCTCATTTTCCCTTCTGATTAGGTTGTTCTGTTCAAGATGTGACATGGAACCAACATCCAGCAAAGCAATTTCATTTCTCAGAGATGAGAAATTCTGAACAGAGAGGACCATCAGAAATGGCAAGGTACCAAGTGAGACATACTCTCAAATAAAACATAGGCTCCCCCACCCCCTGTCTCCTCTACTCCTGCTGAAGTGAAATGGGATAGTGTTGAAACACTGAAATACGCTGACCCTTTAAGCCCCAAATCTTCTGCTGAGGGTACTGAGCACTGCACCTCGGGCTGATAAGTGAGTACTTCTGAGCATGGCATGGCTCAGGGTTAAAGTGAAGCCAGGAGCTGCCTGGTGTGCTTGTAAGATCACCGCCTGTTCCCATAAGGAATACAGTTCTATGCTGTCTTACTGAGGAGAAAAGGAGAACTGCAAGGTTTGTTGTAATGTTAATCGTTAACAAAGTTCAAGGGTGCAAAGGGGCAATAGGGATGGGATGACAACAAAAAATAGCATGAGCAGCAGATGTGACCTCCCAAGCCAACTGGGCTAGCTGGGAGAGTGCTTGCAGGAGCACAAAACCCCTCATGTTAGACCAGACTTTTCTTCAGATTGCTGAAGAGCTGTTTACTTGCTCTGCTGATTGCCTCTGGCCAATTTTAATCTTGAGAGTATGCCTGCCTTGTTGTCTGCTTTGATCTCTTTCCTTCTGAGTCAAAACACAAAGATGTTATTAAGATAAATTAGTAAAGACACCTCAGTAACTGGGTGGGAAATGCTGATCATCATCTTCCCTGGAGATAAAGTAATCCCCATGCTCAATCAATTCAGAGCATGTAACAGTCCTGAATGACGGCTTTGAAACATGGGAAAACAATGGTGCTCTATGAATTGATTGCATTTGGCCTAATTATAGAAGACTTTAGGATAGGAGTACTTAGAAATAAATTGGAGAGAGTGCTAGAAATGTGCGGTGCTGAAGAGGCTAGCACGGGTTGAGTAACCTTCATGCTGTAACATTAAACACCCTCTCTCTGTGCAGGCCTGGTTTCATTGTCATAAGCAAAGGAGTGGAAGGGCTCTGGAGAAAAATGCTATATAAAGTCTAGTAATGAAAAACACACGGGAGTGTCTGAATTGTGTAGCGATGTTTCCATTTGAGAACACCTCTCAGGTATGGTTTGGTTTTGAGCAAAATGAATGAAAGATGCATTTTAGGCTTTTTCTGCATGCAGTGCCTCTGTGCTGAGATAACAGGCCCATTTGGGACCACATAGGTTAAGCTGGTTAACTTGAGCAATTGGAGATCACAGATATCCTAAAAAGAGAAGATAAGTTCAGGAGGTATCTGAAGAGAGAGAAGATTAATAGCATCAGGTATTTAGAAGATTCAGATAATAATTTCACTAAGAAATCTCTGACTTAGACTCAGCCTACAGTTATAATTCAAACCGCTCATCTAACAGCTCCACTTCTCAGTAATTTCTAGTTCTAGAATAATCACTAATAGAAAAAATCACCTTTTGCCATAATTACTCCTAAATGGTACAGTAAAGAATGCTTTGCATATTGCCTGTTTACAAAGATCAGTGTAAATCTGAGCTATAAAATAGAGTAATTAATGTACAGTTGCTGTGATTTTCATAATTTATAAAAGTCTGTGAACTTTTAATGGTGCCTGCAGATCTGAAGGGCATACATCAGAAGCAGCATAAAACACCAGGGTACCAGCAGAAAACAGGATGAGGTAGTATTCCAATGCATATAGCAATGCTCATAACTTTGCGTTGAACCTATCCAGAAAGCTAACCCTGTTAAATAAAAAAATGTGGGGTTTTTTGGGGGTTGCGTTTTTTTTTTTTTCCCTCAGTTAACTCTAAGGCTCTGCTTTGACCTGCAGGCCTGATGAGAAGCTGCTTTCCAAGTATCAGTGGGTAGAAAGCCTAAGCATCTTTGACAAGCATCTGCTTAGAAAAACTTGTACTCTAGGGAGCAGCGAGGAGTAATTGTGAATATAGGCATCTCTGTGTTTTTGTTTTAGAGTGATATAGAAGTGACAGTATAATTGGGAGGTGGAATCAGTCAGGACAGGGGGAACACAGAATTTGAGGAAATTCTCCCTGGAAATCAATTGAACTGGACATGTTTGTGACCTTGAACTTTCAGTTAAACATAGCTGAATTTCCATTGCCTTCAAAGTACTATTCAGTCTGGTCTAAAATGAAGAATAAGTGAACTGAGTGCAAGCAGGATGTGTTTCCGAGGGACAGAAGTTGCTATAAGAGTGTAGTAGGGAGCTGCACAGCAGGGGATAGTTTGAAGATGGCAAGGTCAGGACTGAGGGAAGAACAGTAATAAAGGAGCTACAGCATGAAGTATTATGATTTCCCCCTCCCTCCTCTTTTGTCCTACGCTTTTCCTAGAAGGATGCTGATGAAAAGCGCAGCATCCCAATACTCACTTCCAGAATACTACTTGCAGTAGAAATTGGGAGTAAAGAAGGTAGGGCAGCTTCTTTCTTGCAGCTCATCCAGCGATATGCACAGCACTTGCTTCAGGTGGCTGTTCACTGGGATCTGGCGTTCAGGGCTGATGCAGCGTTACAGCACAAGTTTAAAGGGTCCATGTCAGAAATGGCAAAACCAGCTTGGAGGTGACTTCTGTGGATAATAAAATAGTAGCTTGCATTTAAATGGTATGTTTTATCTATAGCTGTTGAACTGCTTTGTCATAAGGTCTTAAGTGACAATACTGCCCAAATTTGGCAGGAGGAAGATCAGCCCCAAGTCACAGACTACCAGTGCCTTCCTCAAGGTCGTGCAAGGAACTGTTGAAGAACCTGGAAGAGAACCCAGTTAAACTGGCTCCTAGGACTAGGGACCTATTTATGGCTCAATATTAAGCCATGTCCTGCTCCTGAGGAAACACTTTCCTGCATGCTCTTAGCTGGGCTAAATTGTGCAGAAAAAACAGTCACCAGCAAAAGAAACCTTATAAGTTTTTTGTGGGTGTTTTTGTTTGTTTGGTTGGTTTTTTGTCCCTTTTAAAGCAGTCTTGACTTTCTTCAAGTTAGGAGGGAAACACTAGAGTCATCAATTAGCACAGCTAGGTCAGGATAGATACAGTTGTTACTAGTAGTGATGTGAAGTTAATTGCTTCCAAGTAAAAATGAAGTGACCATGAAGAGGACCCTGAATGAGCCGGTTCCCTTCTCAGGCTGTATGTGAGGCATTGTGACTACGTGGTGGAGCTTGTCAAGAATGAACTATATTTGCAGGCTGTCACACATCCAAACTTTGTGTAGCCCTGTATTTACTGTATTCATGGTGACACACATTGCTGTTGTTTGTAACAGGCCAGAGGTTTTGTAGGAGCTCTGCAAGGCCTCAGGACTTAAGGCTTTGTCTGGGCTTGTCTTGGCCTGCCTGCGGTTTTGCTTTAGCTTGATTAGCTGCAACAGCAATTTCCTAATGACCAGGTGACTGCTACACAATTTGTTCTACTTTTTCTTATCTTTGTACAGGTGTGTGATATAACCATAATTTTTATTTAGCTGAAAGTAACAAGTAGTTATTTAATGTGGAATAAAGAATGTAGGGCCCTAGAAAAATGATGCAGCGTAGAGGACTATAAACATGGTATCATAGCAGAGGCCTCAAAAGGAAAGCTACTGGATGCACAGCAGAGGAGTAGAGATACCAGATGCCAATAGAGCATGGGATGATACTTCAGACCCCACAGCTATAAACAATGCATCAGTGGTCAATGACTAATAGTTAAATAAAGGCAGACCTGGGAACTAGGTAAAAGAGATTTTAAGGGTGACAAAGAGAGCAAAGAGAAAGTATCCAGTGTATGTAAAACCTCATATATGGTGTGAGGCCAGCCACCTTAGGATCCAGGTGGGGAGTGGAAAGGTGAGTATAACAGTGGGGAAGGGCTAGGAACTAGGAAATGTGTGTAACAGCTTTGCCTGTATCGTTATTGAGAGTTAATAGCATTTTCTTTTTTCTTTTTTTTTTCTTTTTCTATAATAATTAGATCAGGATTAATAATTCAATGATTTCCAGTTAAAATTTCAGTGACAGTAACAATACATTCTTGTCTTTGCTCATAAGTTGTGTGTCTTTTTGTCCATACCAGGATTTTGACTGGAACAGTTTGAACAAAGTGCATGCAAATATCTTCCTAAAAAGATTGTCGCCACATATTCAAAATACTTAGCAAAAAGCTATGGAGGTGAAATAGCTCAGATATTCCCTAAAGTCAATACTACATGTTTTCCTTAGGTATTTATTTACAAGAAAATGAATTGCTTATTTGTTCTGTAGGAGGTGAAACAATGTCATAAAATTCTGAAAAGGCATCCCTATGATTTAGCTGTTCCAGTCAAATATATATCTTTTACTCAGGATGTTTGTTACCAGTACTTCAATAAGCTTTGCAAAATGTTATTTACTCTACGCCATATGTTTTTGGGGGAAGGGAGGGTGAATGGATCCGTGGTTATTAAGAGAAAAGCCTAGAAGTCGTTTGTTATTGATTCTTCCATTACATACAGTAAATATTTCATTCAGATATTTCATGAGGCTGTATTAAAAATATAATGTGTTGTATTTTGTTTTACATCATAATGTGGATATGCTACAAGAAACTTGCAATTAAACAACTTTTATTGTTATTTTTAGAATATGATTTGAATCAAATGCCTCCGTAATGAAGTTTGGCACATGTACTGTGACTTTATTTTCCCTGAGCAAGTATGAATATTAACATACCTTATCATAAAACAAGCCTCTAATTAAAAAACATTTTAATATGTAATTTACAACAATTGTGGATTTATTGGAATATGCCCTCATTTTCTAGTTCAGTTTAAATATATCTCTTGAAAAGTCTTCTAGAACATCAGTCAAATTTGCTGATAGTGAAAATTTCATTTGATGAATTTTAATGACAAATTTGATTCAAAGCAGAGAGATCTCCGTAACTGAGACTTTGATTCTAATTCTGATAACCAGCAGTGCAGCTGTTGGTTATTAAGTCATTTGCTATTAAGATACAGCATAGAGATTGTACCACTAAGAAATGCGTGTTTGGAGCATCTGAATACTCTGAGAAGTAGAGTTCTGAATTGATTCCTGATGTCTAACTTCCAAAGATCTTGTGATGGGAAATTCTTTTTCCACATCAAACTTCCTCTTGCAAGCATCTTGGGCTTTGAGCTGCAGCCCAAATTTCTTGCCTGAATTATGGTACCTGGCTTGCCCCTTTGTACTGCAGTACTGGGACTTTGGCCCAGAGAAAGTAGGACAAGCAGTGATGGGAGGAGATTTGGGTTTACCAACAACATACCACGTCTTTCCAAATTGCAGGACTGGACAAGTTAGCTTAAGAGCCCATAAAGATAAAAAAACAAGGTGAGACAGTGGCCAGCCATCCTCATTAGCTATTGCTCAGACTCCATAGGAAAATTTCATTAAGGACTGTGTAGTGGTAGGTTGTATCACATTATCTTGCAAGAAATGAACCAGTGACTCTTCCTCCTGTCTGCCCCTGTGGTACTTGTCTCATTGCCTCTGGAAATGGAGTTTATCAGCTCTTACCCAACTCCCACGTGCTGCCAACGTGGACCACAGAACGTAGCTAGAAAGGAAGATGTCATTTGAAAAGTTCCAATTTTCGTTTCTCTCTCTCTCTACCTTTCCCCCACCCAAAGGTTTATGTGGCCTGCAAACATCTTCATGTCTGAGTAATATCTGTACAACATCTATCGTCTTGCTGAATACAAAGGAAAATATAAGCCCTCTACTGCTAAGCAGAGATGGCAACTCCATAGTAAAGTAATTATACTGAGGGTCCATATGTGTACTCTTAAAAAGAACTTTTGTGTACTCAACACATCGCAGTAATAACATTAAAATATTTCTGGTTTTTGCTGTACTTACTATTTACTGCAAAAACCTATAGATGATCAAGTAACATCAGGAAATGTAGTTTAATAAAAGTATGGACGCTACCTACAAGTTAACAAAATGCAAATTAACTACTTTTTCTTATCTTCCCTGCTGTTCTTGATGGCATGCTCTGTGGTGGACCACACCTTTCTCCCTCAGACAGTGTCTGCTACCATGTCACTTCTCTTTCTTGCTGAGCTGCAGAACAGTTCTGTGAGTGGGGCAGGAGCTGCACCTCCATAAATGCTTGCCTACAGCCTCATATCACAGGATCAAAGGAACTTCCTCCATCGTTACTGATACCCTACTTGCAGCCATCCTGTGACTCATGAATCATGCTAGAGACTTGACAGTGCCTCCCAGGGCTTCACAGAGGACTCAAGGCAGTCCTTACCTAGAGGCTATAAGAAACCTCATTGGAGCCTCTAGCCTGCTCTGTAGTTTTTTAGGGCAAATGTGGCTGTTCAGTGAGGTGCCTGCAGCATGGGGGCTGCAATACGTAACCATTCCAGATAGAGGTGTAGCTGTGATGGGAACTCAGAGTCAAAACAACTGAGCCTCTTGTTGCTGTGTAAAAGCCGGCGCTGTCTGAATCCCTTCTTCCACCAGCTGACTTTGCTCTTTGGACTCCTATTCACCTTTGCCCTGCTCCTTCCTCTCCCTCTGCTATGGGCAATATAAACAACCTCAGTCCTGGCTCTTGTCAGTGGTAGCAAGAGAAAAGAGCTACTCTTTCTGCGCAGACCAGATGTAGTAGGACCATAAGGAAAAAGCAAATGTTGCCTCTTCCTTTTGTTCTGAGCATTCTGTGACAGCCTAGGATTGACCAAAATGTTGCTTGCTGCTTGCTGTGTGCATCTGTCTGGAAACGTGTCTGGGTAAAAATTTTTCTGGTCTGCCTTGAAAATGGTAAAGGCTGGCAGCTTGTCTTGGTCTCAAAGAGAAGCTGCATTGTCCTCCAGTGTGTGTGTGCTTCTTGTCAAAGAATGTGGTCCCCCTTCCTTGCCTGCCTTGTGAATTACCTGAAATACACAGTCGATGGATAGCACCTGTCAGCACATTTCACTAGACAGCTCCAGAGAAAAAAACAGTTTAAATAATCATCTCTCTCCCCTGTGCATCAGGAAAGAGCGATAAAAAACTGGAGATGAAAGACTGTTGAAGCCTTAGGACATTTCATCTCTTTTCCTTGGGGCAAATGCAGGTCTCTTTCCTATAGTAAATACATTTCAAGCTGTTCAGTTTTAAATTTATTTAGTGACAATACTTCTGAGGCTTCCCTGGAGAGTTTATTTTGTAATTTAATAGATGCCACTGTTGGGGATTTTTTTTTTGTTCTAATTTACTAAGCACTCAGTGGTTTTCATCTTTAAAGCACATTACAGACATTAAATAATCTGCAGACAGTTACTGAGAGGTAGCTAAGCCACCACCTATCTCACCCTGAGCCTTTCTGTTAATAACTCTGCGGGAACTCCACTCAACTTAACTCAGACATGTTTTTCTGCAGTTAAATGAGAATTTGTAGTATGGTAAAATGGCAGGTCAGGCGCAGATTTTTTTTTCTTTCTTGCATTCTCTTTTTAAACCGTGTGCAACTTGCTCATCATTTCAGATGTTTCCTAACATTCAGCCCTAATAATGTTTTTATTTGACAGCCACATCTCATTGTTCTGAGCTCTACCCCAAACAACACTGCTTCTTCCTTTACCTTTTGAGGCGTGCGAAGTGTGCATGGATGATTATCTGGTGTGGCCTTGTCATTGCAGGGCTCGGCTCCCTCTCCTTGTTCTGCCATGCTGCCTCTCCTCCTTCTGAACTAGGCTATCTTCTGTGCTGCCATCAAACTCGTCTGGCATCTCCGAGGACCAGCTTGCAGTCACATCTGTGTTTCCTCTCTCCTCCCAGCAGCAAAAGCTGCTTCATTGCCCCAGGCAGCTAGAAAAGTTGCTGCTGTCTCTCCTACATGCCACTCCACGTAGAACGGCAACTCCACTGTGGCTTGGAACAACCTCCATGTCTAAATACCTGAGAAACTTTTTAGAAGGACACAGGTCTCGGGAGGTGACACCAGTGCCCAATAATGTTGTTATGGGATGGAAAAATTTGCAAAGGAACTATTACTGGTTGCCAACAAATTGAATGCCTTTTGTTAGCCTGTTGTCCGAAATGCCCCAGAGCTGGCCTGGGGACCTGCTAAAGTTGCCCTTGGATAGCCTGTGTCCTTGCCCTGGCTGCTAGGCTGTAGGTGAGGAGACTGAGGTGGACAGCAGTCTGCCCAGTTCTGTGCCCTCTGGGGGTCTCTCTGCTTTCTGTGTGAACCTGGAACCAGTGCCAACATGGGATTTAAAACAGATTGGTCAGAACTGAATGTTTCAGGTCAGAAAACCTGGGAGGCTGCTTGTGAGGATCACGCGGTGGCCTTGTCTCACCCCTTTGGCAACTTAAACAGGGCTCCAGACAAAAGCATCTATTACATTTGGCTGCTCGTGTTTGAGGGCATATACATTTGGACTAGATTTTGATACAGAGATATTATAAACCAGCTCTTGACTGGGACGGTGGTCCTTTCTCTTCAAGCAGCAGTTTGAGCACTGCATGCTTTCAGGCAAGAATTGCCCGTGCCTTGCCTGTGTGAATTGTCCTACATTTCTGCTACCTTGTAATATGTACATGGCTAAAAATAGCACTGACCTTTTAAACCATCGCATTGCACACCTAGCACTTACCTGATAGTAGGCAAACAACCGGCATATGTAAATAGAAAAATCAAGGTAGCGATCAAAAGAGCATTTGTCCACTGTGTTTTCCTGGTAATTCCTCTCGTGGATTGGGCTGTCATTTTAAATGCAGCGAGTGCCTGTGTATTCAGCTTGTACCGCTCCAGATGGCAAGTTCACCTGTTTCACATTATATAATCTTGTATTTCAGGGAAGTATTTCAAACTGTTACCTTTTTAATAGTTAACTCCAGGACAGAATTGCACACTGCCTCAAATGCAATAAATAGCTCCAAGGAGTATTTGCTATAGGACCTTGGCTTTTTAATGTTCGAGTCTGCCTCCTGTTTTTGCTTGGGTTAGCCTACACAGCACAGAGCCATATGTTATCCTGACACACCTGGCAGCGCAGATCACAATTTAGTCTGATGTTGTATTTCAGGTCAGCCAGAAAACACAGTTTCAGTCACTGTCATAAATATATTCAAGTCAAAGTCTGAAAGAAAACCCATCTGTATATTTGGATTATTAGCTAATCTTCTCTGCTGAATGCCACAGAATGAAATACTGCCGACCAGCTTACTGACCATAAAACTGGCGTTTGAATATTGGGATGATGATCTTGGATGAAGACCTGTATCCTGCACACTTTCATGTTTTGCACATGCCTATTGGCACCTCCTCTGTGAGGTTTACACTCCACTTCGGTTTTGTCAGCAAGACTAATGCCAGCCCTCCTGAGCATCGTAAGTCCTGAGCCAGTATGTGCCCCTGACAAAATCCCAAAGTCACGCTACAGTAGCTGTTGCACATAGACCTCCAGAAGCTATTCCATAGCCTAGGAATGTGAATATCTGTCTAGGGCGAAAGCGATGGCACAGGACAGTTTTGTTGAAAAGTGGTAGAAGCAAGTGGGAGATCTGGAGGTGCACCTCCCTGTCCAAAGCTGAAATGCACAGCTGGATGGAGATCCTGTGGCACGAACAACACTGGGCATTTTAACATTATTCCCTGGTTTGGGGCTCTCTGAACTCTTGTTTCCATCCTTTGTCTTTCCTACTCTCAAAATCTATGCAAGCAGGCAACAAAGCCTTTTGGAGTAATTGGTTTACTTCCATTGTTTACATTAGCAAACCTAATGAAAGCAGAACTACTGCAAGCAATCTTAAAATGGTCACAAAAACTTGGTTTTCAGTGTTGTTCTGATCTAGGGCAGGCAGACAGTTTTTAGGGATATAAATCTAGGCACTGCAAGCAGTAGAAAATGTATAGGCAGGTGATCATTCATTTAAAATGCATGGTACACATAAAGTGATCACAGCAAACCGTTCTGTTAGCGTTCAGTCTGTATGAATTTTATGATTAATTTTGTGATGTAAACAGGATAATTGCAGTATTTTGAATTTCCATTAAAAGATGCCAGAACTAACGACCTGTCTGTTGCTCTGCAGTGCAGGGCTAGAAGGAGAATAGATGAAATTTCGCTGTCTCAAGGGACTTGACTTTGAATGTGCTTGCAGAATAGGCAGTGGTAACAAACATCCCCTGGGCTGTTTGGCCTGGCTATAACTCTTACTCTCTGGCACCGTGTTAAGCATGTTTTTAAGTATGTATCTTCAAAGTATGCCTGCCTTGTGAGAAGCTGCTTTGCTTTTCCTGTCATTTAATTTCCTTCCCTATGTTTGGCGCTGCTGGGAGGAAATAAAAGGGTTGGAATCACCACTACTTGCATTCACAGTACTTACCAGTAGTATTATAACTAAATTATCTGGTCACCCAACCAGAAAGGCTAGAAGAGGCTTAGAAAAGTCTCCCTGACACGCCAGCTAGGACTACTGGACTTCACTGGAGGAAGCACTGCAGATGCTTGACTGGGTCATATCTGTTTATCATGTCTGGTTTATTCTTTCCCAAGATAAACATCCCACGCCAGTCAAAAGAGTGTCTGTGCCTCCAGTTGTTCTCCCTACCATCTCACCATGTGGTCTAACCTCTGATCGTAAAACGCAAAATGAGTTAACTTAGATACGAGTGGTCTCAATCACTGTTCAAACATGGAGCATACAAAATCTTGATAATCATGAAGACAGATGTTTACAAGGCTCAACACAAATGAGATTGAAATGGTCGCTTTGTGCTAATGGGATGATAGCTAGTGAAGGATGAGAAGTAAAGTTTACATTTATACAGCACAAAATTGGAACATTCCCATGAACCTTCAGAACTTTTGTCCTCCACAATGGTGGATTGCTGGGTAATAGATCTCAGATTTAATGAGAACCCTACAAACAATCCCTAAAAGCCCACCACCTCCAGGGTACTTCAAGCTACAGAACATTTCTGTGATATGCAACCAAGTGGCTGAATAAATATCTTGAAGGATGAACCTTGTCCCTAGAGGAAAAGGGACAGGGCTGCTCTGCTGGTGGCTCGTGCCCTAACAGTTGATTGCCTTTGTGCCTATTCTTCAGCCAGGGAATTACCTAGAATGGTCTGGAGAAAGAAGAAGGGACCAAAAACCCTAACACTTCCAGTACCAAAGCCCCTAAATTTCATGTGCTATGTGAGCAGAACAGTAGAACAGCAGAGTTGAAGGGTATTGCTGATGTGTTACATGAGGCATGCAACTTCAAGCACTCTATTAATAATGTTTCTGTTACATTTAGTATTGCAGCTTAAATTTAAGAGCTAGATTTGCTCAGAAAATCAGTATAAATAATTTAGAATATTTAGTGGAGTCATGAGAAAAGTATTTAGTAATTTTTTTTTAAACTGTGCAGCAGTTTTGTATTTGTTGCCATGTTAATCCCTCATAAACATGTTTTCATTAGCATTCTTTTTTATTGAATGCTAAGATTATTGCAAAATGAAGGTCATAACAAAAGTTTTATACCGTACAAAACTGCAAAGGACCCTACTTACTGTGTGTGCTACTTACTGCCAAAACCTTACTGCACCGATGCCAAGGAAAATAGCTAGCAAGACTACTGGAACAACGATCTCTCAAAGCTGCCCAAGTGCACCTCAACATAACACGTATGGGCAACCAGAATGTCTGGGGGCTTCCCCATGGCTTGTGTGCAAGTAATTAGGGAGAATTTTGAGAGACATGAGAAGAGTGACTTGGCTCCACAGAGCACAAAGCTGCCATGCTCCCAGTCGACCTGGTTAGGATGGAGCATTTGCATCCCCAGAAGTTGAGCATCCTGTTCAATGTAAACAGATGTGTTTTCATTCATTTCAAGCCCTCCATATTCCTCAGCTTTAATAGTTAACGAATAACTCTTAGTGAATTCCAGGCAACTTTTCCATGCTCCACTCAGGATTGGGGCCCCATTATTCAGGAAGAAGATGCATTTCATTCCCTCATTACTGGATGGCCATGTACATACAGAGAGATACAGAAAGGCACATAACTTTTGTACATGGAGAAATTACAGAGACTTAAATAAGCTCCTATTAGAATCAGTTTCATCAGAGTAGCACAACCCTTCCGAATGCATACAGACTAGTTAACACCTGGCTAATACTGGTTTTTTGGATGTCAGTGACTGGATGAAGCAGGTAGTTTCCTGTCTTGCAGCAACAGTGTGTGCATTAATTGATTTTTGTAAACTACTTTGAAAACTAATAGAACATGTAATACAAATTTATTATTTATGTGACTTTTGCTGTGAGAGTTAAAAACATGAAAATTTGCTGTAGGACCAAAGTTATAGTAATTATATAGCTTTTTAGGTTCTTAGGGGAAAAAAGGATATGTTTATTGGTTTTGATAAACAGTAGAAAATATGCCCAGATTAGTACAATTTGCACGTGAAACAGTGACAGTGTCTTGCTAGCTGGTTCTTAGCTCTTGAGCAGACTGAGGCATTCCTGAAATTAGCATTCAATGTTTAAAATAAATTTAATTTAGCTGGTACTAGTGATCTTTAATGAATGCAAATTCTCTGACAAACATGGGCAGGTGTGGATGTTGGGAGGGAGCAAATGCAGTGCTTTCCTTTTGGTGTGTGCAGTGCTTGCCTTTCTCCTCGCTCTGGGTGTGTGAGCCCCTGGGAATCTGCTTTTGGTGCTTTTATGTACAAACTCTTCAACTTTGCTAGGGGAGAGAGAGAGAGAAATGTAGACAAGGAGTTGTTGCTGAAGGTAAAATATCATGGCCCTGTCCAAGTACAAGTGCTTTTCTTTTTCTCTGTAAATCTCCCGTATTGCTAGCTGCTGGCTTTGGCAGCCTGGCCACTTGCTGGCCTTGGAGAGACACAGGGTACTGGGGAAGTTAAATGGCCTGCCCGCAGTCAGAAAGCAGAGTGTCTCATTCCCAGAAAGTTCCCGCTCTTCAGCCTCAAGACTGTTTTTCTTTTCCAAAGGCAGTTCCCTTCCTGCCTAAACAAGAGATATGCCTACTTTGATGTTTACAGTGTAGAAAAAGGGGGTTTAAATCTGTGCTCAGACTGCTCAATTCTGCTGATGCTTTCTAATGCATCTGTGACAGGGATTGAGGAAAATCAAAGTTATTATCACTAGGCTGAACTGCACTGTACTGGAATCCTCAGTCCCCCTGGAAAGTTTTCAGTCTCCCACATATTTAGAAACGATGAAAAATCATTGTCTTGAGATTGTAATTTGTAAGAGCTGGAATAATAGTTCTTATGTGGAAAACTCTGCAGAATGAATGTATCCCCCAGCTACCTCATAATACCACAAGAGATTCAATTCTAGACATTTACGTTTATAAATATTGATTCCTTCATTATTAACTATTTCAGTCTTTGTAATTGAATATGATCAATATTTGTAGTAATGATTATTAGTTACATAATCCAATATTAAAATCATATATTGATTAGAAATGCAATATTCTAGTGACAGATTAAATTCTGCATTCTTAGTGATGTGACTTTACTACATCTTAGGATTGCAGAGCTGAAATTTTATTTACTCTCCAAAACAAGCAGCTTTTGTATTTCTGAAGCATGGTCAGCAGTTTTTAGTCTTTCTATTAAATTTTGCTTTTTAAAATCTGTGCAGTCCCTAATCTGGGGACTTTATACAGACCAGGACCTTTAGGAAATGAATCTCTGAGCAGCCTCACAGAGGATGAGGTAAAATTGGCAATGCTCATGTCTTTTGTTAACAAGAAGATGTGCCAAGAGGGCAGCAATTCATTAGTTAAACACTGTGTTAAAGTTTCTAGCCTTCAGTTGTGTAATAAAATCTCCTTGCCCTACGAAGCAGCACTAGCTCAATATTTCTTCCAGAAAGAGTGGCCAGAGTAGTCAGTGAATGCAGTAACTGTCTTAATTACAATTGATGCTTTGAAAGTATTTTTTAAATTTTGGTGGAACTGTTTGGTCTACGGGTTGGTTTTTAAAGTTGCCTCTGTCAGTAGACATCAGAGCAAGAAAATGAGTACAGACGGGCTTGAACCACAGAATCTGAAACAAAAACTCAGCCTTGAAAGTCTGGGTTGTTTATATTCAGGGCTCCACAGAATCCAGTTGTAGTGCGGGAGGGCAGACACCTGTTTGTATTTCTTTCCAGATTTCCTTAAATATGAGAACAAATTTTAGGTCTGGGATTTTGGTTTAGGCCCATTTGCAGTTACAACAGTATACAGCTGTGGAAGAGCAATGACAGAAAGGCAAAGGTTACATAGAGGAGTAATTATTCATAGCTACAATGCAGGAACAGACAAGATGTTGGTAAGGTTGCTTAGCAGCTGTATTCACACAGTCTTAAGCTCTGCTGTGTTTTCATCGAGGATCTAATGTGCTTTCTGTTAAAGTAAAACTATTCATGGTGTAGGAGGATATACTTCAGGAGACAACAGCTTATGGGGCTTTTCTCATAATTAAAGCACAGTGACTATCCACTTACTGCTATTCCTAATATTCCAAAATAATATAAACCTAAACCAGGGCTGACCACATTAGCCAGCTTTTGAACTGGTGCTTTTTACAAGAGGCTACATCTTATAGCTTTTGCTCTCACTAGCTGTCTTTCAACATCATAGCCTTGGTGGAGGACTG
The DNA here is from genome assembly GCF_965231255.1 of Vanellus vanellus. Taxonomy (NCBI): domain Eukaryota; kingdom Metazoa; phylum Chordata; class Aves; order Charadriiformes; family Charadriidae; genus Vanellus; species Vanellus vanellus. The sequence continues at coordinate 197,397,379 of NC_138905.1, read as the reverse complement.
ATGCCTGGAGCCAGGCCGCCGCTGGCACTGATGTGCCTAGCTGTGCGGTGCCTGGCAATCTCCACCTTCTGATGAATGAAGCATTTGCTGTCTCTCTGTTGACAGGTGCTTAGAAGCAGCCTACAGGGATCCTAAGCAGAGGTGTCTGTAGTGGTTTCTGTCCCCAGCAGCCCATCATGTCCCTTGCATTTCTCCCTACTGCTACTTGTCTAGCAACTGCTCAACAACCATAGTTTACAGGTACTGAAATAATTGGCACTGATTTAAACTGCCAAGCTGTAAAAAGAAATGATATACACCAGGAGCTGGCTCAGAAACTGTGAAGGTGTCCAGGCACCTGTGAGGCAGGAATCTTTGCTGTCCATCCTGCAGCAGCTGAACCATGCAGCAAGATGGGAACATCCAAGAAAGGAATGGAGCAGATAATGGGCAGAGATTGGTTTGTAATTTCAGTGTCCCCATTTGAAAATAGAGCTAGCAATACCAGCAGGAATTTTAGAGGGAGGGAGCCCTGTCTTAAAACCAGATATCACTACAGAACATCACATATAAGCAGCGTACAGGCTGGGAATGGGAAAAAGTTAGTGGTGAAATCACTAGCAAAAATAAGGTTACGCTGTGTCTTCAGTATTTCATGTGTAGCTTTTCAAGGTTCTGATATAGAATATTTTTCTCTTTCTCTCTTTGTTTAAAATGAGCTTTTTTTTCCCCCTTGTTGGCTCAGTGTGCATGTGTACATGGAACTTCAATAGGCATGGAGGAGTCACAGAATGGCAGTAGGGAGGGATGGGCAGGTGATACTCACACTCTTATTAATGACATTTTTCTATATTATAATTCTAGCAATAAAGATGACAGTTATCCTGCTTCTGTTGCCTGGCATAATGCATTCTATGGTGTACAGAACAGACAATGGATCTCGAGGGGAACTGGGCACAGCTCATCCACAGTCTTGATTACTGCTCTAAATATTGCATATACTCTTGTGTGGCATTGTAGCTCAGTGTTCCTGTGCTGGCTGCACATCACCTGGGCTTTTCTTTATTTTTCCCACATGCCACCCACTGGAGAATAGGTCATACACGTTGGAAAGTGACATGAGAAACGGTGCCACCTCCTCCTTCAAAGATTAAGAAAAAACAAGCAAGGAAACTAACTTTAAATCATGTGGAATGTAATTGCTCCCTCCTGAACTTTTAGCTGTCTCTTGTCTTCCACTATTGCCTGTTACCTGTGTGTGCTTTGGCATGCAGGACCAGGAGAGGCTGGGGATGGGAGGGCGGACAGTGGATGTCTCTGTGTCTGTGTCATTGAACTCAGCTGATGAGAGACATAGGGCAGAGAGCCCCTGTGCCTGGGGTGTATGAGGGAAAATTTATGCCTGATTATGGATCTACTCAGCAAAAACACTGCTCTGCTCTCCACACGGTACAAATCCCATCCAGGCTACTTTTCTTACCATCCCCTCTGCATCAGGAAGTAATCGCCTAGACTACCCTGAAATGACTCTTGGTCTTAATTTAGTGACCCCGGCAACTTCTAAAACAGCAAGGGTAGTTCAAATGGGAAGATTTATACATTAAGTTTCTCAATTTCCCAATGCTCTGTCTCTCAGGTGTCTGCCCTGCTGGAGCTCAAGGCCTGGAATAAATATGTGGGGGAAATTTTTAGCAAGTCTCTATTACAGTCTATATTATGTATCACTGTTGAGACTTGTTCAGAGGGTCCAGAAGTAGAATGTCTCTTTGCAGCTCATAGGATGTATTAATGAAGAGGGGTCAAACCAGGCAATGGTTGGGTTTTGTTGTTGGTTGGGGTTTTTTTTTGACAAAAATCTATTAACAGTCTATTATTGGAGGCAAAAGGCATTGTGAACCTAGTTTAATAAATATTTTATTTTGGAAGTCATCTTGCTGTAGTAGATAACATAGGCAGAGATCTCTCCTTGCTTACTTCCCGATGTTACAATTAAGGGAAAATATGTATGCGCAGAGAAGAGTTTCAGAAGTTGCCCGATGAAAAGCTGAAAACTGAGTATTTTTAACAATCTTCTCCCCAGTTAAAAATTAATATTCTACTTTGGCTCTGTTCTGATGTACTTCACTCTTTGAAAAGCACACTGCATAAGTGCTACAATTTGGGTTTTGTTTTGGGTAAGGAGGGACGTGAGATGTGGCTGAGTGGTCATAACACAAGCCCAGTAAGGTGGATATGTGTCTTCTTTTGCCCATGTTGCCACTGATTCTTGTCCAGTTACTTCATGTTTCTGTGCCTCATCCTTTACTATACTAAGACTTTATCAGCTATTTAGAGCAATATAATCCTAAACAACTGTGTGTGTGCACCAGATGTACGTATTGGTACTTGTATGAAACTAACTTTGCAATGGGTTTTAAGAGAAGATCTGCTTTTCCTACTTATCTTCCAAGTAGCAAAGTGATCTCAGAACATCACTTGAGAGCTGACTTGCTCTCAAGATGCTTGCCTTAATTTTCTGGTTTTGGTTTCACATTCAATGCCAATATGTCTTTTATTCACTCACTGTGTACACGAGTGCCTCCAAACAACTTCAACATTTTTCCTGTGTCTGGAGGTTTTGCTACTACTCTGTTATGGAAAGAATCCCCACTTTCCATCACTGGTAACTCCAAGGTCGTTTTGAAATGTTTAAAATTTTCCTTGCTAAAGGAAAATATTTACTTGTTTATTATCAGCTGTGAAGTCAAGGTTTTACTGTTCACAGAAATAAATGACTTATTCTCAATGCAATCCTTTTTTCCAAAGCCTGAGGAAAACCGCTTGTAATGGAAATTAGCAATGGCTATTACTGAAGAGGGGAACAAAATGTTTCCTTTTTATTATCTGTCCTATTAATAGTAACCAAGAGATGTCAGGTGACAAAGTAGAAAAAGTAGATAACATCAAGTCATATTTTAATCTTATTTAGTACCTCATAATAATGAACCAGAAGAGACCCTAATTATGCAGTTACATGACTTAAATAGTCTTGCTATTGTAGATAATTACATTTGCAACATGCTTTGGAAGTGTTAGCAGAATTATGGAGCTGATTCTAAACTAGATTTCTCATTTAATCCTTCCATACAGAGGCAGTGATACATCTCTGTTTGAAAACGTGAAATGAATTTCTCAAGTAGTGGTAACACCATTTTTTTGAGTTTAAGCTTATGTGTGCTTCAGGGGTTGTTTGTGTCTGTCCTCACATTTTATTCAACTGGGGAAACAGAAAAGAGGGTTTTCATATGTGACCCAAAACGGAGCCAGTTCACCCAGCCGTTGTACCTGAAGAACAGTGTTTCCAGCAAAATTACATTTTGTAGGCAGGACACTTCACCGATCTCTGGATTGCACTTACAACTTAGTCATTTCCATCCCAATAGTTAGGCAAAACAACAAACAAATATGACTTTAGATGATTTTATTTTGAGCGTGGCAGAACAGTGATTTGTTGCTTCAATACTGTGTCACTAGGAACTTCCTCTGCCTTTTGTGTATTGTAGAGAGGGTGGAAGTGCTAATGTTGAAAATTTAAGCAAATGTTTTCCTTCCAATTTTAGCTCTCTCTCATAACACCCCTGAATATTTATCCATTTTTAACTTTATAGCTTGAAATTACAGCAACTGTTTAGCAATCATTGGATAGTATTTCCTATTTTTCTCAGAAATCGTTTGCCATTTAATCTATCTATATTGTACAAAAAGATTTTTGAATGCCAAGTATAATATGGAACTCAGAAATATAAGGTATAATAAATGTTAAAATGCATAAGGAGCCATAGGATTTCAGCAGAAATACAGTGGGATACAATGAGAGGCTCATGTCCTCAGCTGCTTCTCACGTTGTATTTTTTTTATACCAGAAGTCACGTAGGGTCAAATTAGTTTCTTAAGCATAGGAATTTGTTAAGGGATAAAAAAATTCTTTTAAAATAAAGTCCTTTCAAAAGTGTCCCTTGTTGGTTGTACTCACAGAGGACTGAAAGATGCATTCTTCTGCAAATGCCCCTTTATTTGACTTTCTGATGGCAGCAACACCTCAAACTTATAGTGGATTCTGAGCCAGGCTGCAGTCCTCCCTTTTCTGGCATGTCCAAAAGATGGGTGAAACTGCTGGATTAGTATGAAACTCAGCACCATCTGTTTTATTACAGTGAACAGTGCTAGGAAGAGGTCATAATCTATATATATGCCTCATAACACAGTGAGAAGAATGGATGCAATATTATCCTGTGTATTTTTCTTCCATGTGGTGCTTTTTCTCACGGTGCCAAGTACCTGGAGGTAAAAGAAAGTGACAGCATTGCAGGGAAAGCCAGTGAGATCTGAAGGCCACCGCATTCCTGCTGTCATGAGGATGGTACTTTGTCACCATATTTGCTATCGCAAGTAAAGTACTTGCTTGTTCTGTCCCTATTCAGTTATTCAACCCATTGAGCAAAGCAGTGTGAGAGGCTGCACATCAGTATTCAAGACACACCATGACATGAGGAATCTGGAAGGGGGGGCTGGAATTGTTCCCTTTTAAATGGGATTGAAATTGCTGAGTATCTAGTTCTCATAAAGCCCTTTTTGTCAAGGGGTCTCAAAGGGTTTCACAAAATTAACCACATTTAGCGGGTGATAAACATCTGGTGAAAGACAAGTGAATGATTAGCTGTGGGCAGAGCGAAGAATAGGTCCCACTCTTGCTTTTTCCACTGGGCAGCACTGCCTCTCACAAATGTCTCACGCACCGTTTCTTGTCTCACCAGGAGCTGCGGGAAGGAGCCTGTTGCACAAAGGAAGGGGGACAGCAAGTGCTTTCCCAGGGGCCGCAGGCTGCATGCCCTATGACAGCCCCCTGCCCCACTGGGGTCACGGCTGGACATGACTGGGCATGCACCGCCAGAGCAGGGGTCTGCCCGGTGAGCAGGGCAGCCCGTGCCTCCCAAAGCTGCCCCTCAGGCTTCCTGCACACCAAACTGCCATCTTTGTGTGTCATGTTATTAGCGGGATTGTGTTCAGGACCGTGAGACTTGGAGGCGGTTTTTCTTTTCCAGGAGTGTGTGATGAATTTGCAGTAGGGGACCTGTGGCAGGTAGTACTTGGTAAGTGCTGTGCAAGGCTGGGGGCCAAGTGACTCAGGGAAGCTATTAAAAGTCTCCGTTGAAAAGCTTATATTGCCTCAATAACACAGATCATTAATTTCACTTTTTAATCATTAAGAAAATACCTTTGTTTGATGGAATGTTTGGGAAAAAGTCAGACGTAAGAAATTTTTCTGGTTTTCTTACTACTACTGCATTAGCTATTAACTAAGTCACTAAGCTCTTAATTACCCTCTTTTTGATAATTTAAAGCTGATGGAATGATTATATTTGTATGTATACACATTAGTATGCTGCTAAATCATTATTTCGAGTTGTATTGCTTTCTGGGCACTCTGTGTTTGTATATGAGAAATCCAGAGCAATAAAACACATAATACAAACAAATTAAAGGAAGTGTTATAGGGATTTACCCAAGGCATTTATCCTGTCTGAATACCAGTTCCTAATGAAATTATGAGGAAATAAGTGGAATTTATTTCTGCTGCTAATGTCCATTATTGTCTCCCTTTTGAAAATGTTCACTACAATATTAAGATGGCTTCTTTTCAAGTTCGCTCTCTTTCTCACTACAAGGCCAGTAGACAGTTCTGTAGTTCTCTGCTCAGTGCCATTTTCCCTTTGTTCTCTCTCCTAAAAACGAAGCAATAAAATAAGCAGCTTCCAGGGTAGATTGTGATTCAGAAAGGATATAAGCAGGGCACCGTGCACAAAAAATTCAAGTGGCCTATGGATGGCTTAAAAATAGGAGGTGCACCCCTGGCTGTGTTCCTACCACCACCCCATGCAATGAAGGACTTAAATAGGCATTGGTGGCCAACCTACATCCTTATTTTGTCTTAGATGCAGGTGGTTGTGCAAGTGACCAACAAGAGCAGGATTTACAGCTCTTCCCAAGGGTCTGTGTGCAGCAGCCCTGGTGCTTTGCCCACAGAGGCAGGGCTGGAGCCCAGGCAGCTGAACCAGAGCAGCCAGGCCTTGCACCACAGTCTCCACAAGCCTGCTGCTGCCAGCAGCACTTTCTAAGAAAGAATGACTGTGCGTATTTTTTGTGTCTGTTGCAAATGATAATTACTGCATCCAAAGATGCACAAATGGCAGCTGCCTATTCCCAGGGTCAGATGTCACCATGAGCAAGTATGAGTGAGTGCCTCTCTGGAGACCCTCTCTGCTTCCCAACAAAGTACAAGTGCCTTTTTCATGCCTTTGTTCCCTGTTAGGCTGACAACACCTGCTCTACCACCGCCTGCTTCTCACCTGGATCCCAGCTTGTTCCACCTGCCAAGGTCTTCCTTGTGCCAGATTAAAAAATGTCTTCCGTGTGTACTGAGCCCTGCACCACTTTCTCAAAAAAGAACATCCTGCATTTAGGTAACTGAGGTTAGTAATGCAGAAAATTGATGCCAGTTGTTATGTTCAGAGCCTTTTAACATTATGTTCATTAAAATCTCATCATGGTGGATTTTTTCAGCAAAATCTTTGAGAGGCTTTTTATATCAAAAAATCCTAGAAAGCCTTTTTATATCAATATTAATCTTATGAAGTCCTTTTTAATATCAGCATAACTCCTGAAGGCTTTTTTAACCATAAAAAAACTTATCAGTGCAGTCTCTAAATTTATTATGAGCCATAGAAAAGTAATAACCAAAGTACAAGCAAGCAATGCATTGCCAAGTATGAATTACAAAAACTGTTGCTGTCTTAATAACCTGAAACTCTAAAAAACACCAGTAATGTCATGGTGAACCTTAAGTACAGCCCTAGAGAATGCAAAATATAGTATTATAGACAGAAGATGTCTGAACAGGGACACAACTATTACAGAACAGGAATGAGTTTTCTTTGGCCTCGAGTAAGGGCTCATGCTCTCCCCACAGTGTAAAGCAGCAAGAGGCACAGTGATGAGTAAGATGCATTTGTATGGTTCATGATTCCTCACAACCTCTTAAATTGAACTTTATCTTACTCTTTTATCATATTTACTATAGAATATGCTCCAGTGCTGACAGCAGTGCAAATGCAATTACATTACATCTACATCTCCCATTGCCTGTTCTGCTGCTGCTCTTAATTAGGTACTTCGCCATTGGAGTCTGGCGATGTACGTTTTTTGAAGTGGTAAATGAAATCATAGAGTCACAGAACAGTTTAAATCAGACGGGGGTCATCTAGTTCAGCCTCCACTCAAAGCAGGTCCAACTAGATCAGGTTCCTCAGGGCCTTATCCAGTCAAGTTTTCAGGATCTCCAGGGAAGAAATTTTTTTTTTTCTTAATATCTAATTGGGGTTTTCCTTGGGCTCGTTGCCTCTTGTCCCATCACCATCTGCCTCTGAGAAGGGTCAAGCTCTGCTTTCTCTGTTGAGCTCCTTAAGGCTGAACAAACCCATCTCTCTCAGCCTCTCCTTGTGTGTCCTGAGCTCCAATTTCCTGACCAGTTTGGTGACCCTTCACTGGACTTCCATCGGACAGGCTATGGACCAGGGAGATTAGACACTCCTGCATAGTATGGAATATAGAATATAGGAGGAAAAGTGGAGAAGAACTTACTGTTTGCAGGTTTCCTGAAAATAGGGAGAGACTCTGCAGATGATCCATTCAGACTAAGGGGTGATGCTGTAGAAACAGAGTGATTGACTGAAATGAGAAATTGTAGAAATTCTACTCTGCTCTGCAAGGACACTACTTACATAAACCACTGCCAATGATTACCTAATCTGATTAAAAAGAAGAAAACAGACAAGGTGTTCAGGGAGATTGTGGAGGCCTCTTGGAAGCATGAGAGGGTGTCTTAGAGAGGTGCAGAGTTCTTGAGATAAGAGATTACAAGGAAAAATGCTTGGAGGGCAGGACTGAATGGGGTGCACACTGAATATTGAGAATTTTCAGATGGGCTCCCTAATCCACCAATTTTGGTGAAGTCTGAGAGGCTTGTGTACAGTCTTAGGGTGACTAAAATGAACCTGGCTGCTGCAGGGAGGAAATATGAATGTACAGGGATGCGCAATGAACAGTATGAACAGCCAACATGGGCTGCTGGGTAACATATTGCAAAGCTGCTTTTGCCCTCCAAACGTCCCCCCCTTCAAACACAGCATCATAAGGATCACCAGCACCAGGACTAGAGTGACATGAGAGGGGTAATATCTCCCTGTCAAACTCAATCTCCTTGCACCCAACTATTGGGCTGTGACAGTGACGCTCAAGATCCCAGTCACTTGAAAGAGAAAAGATTTCTCCCATGGCCTCAGGTCAGCTGCAGGTCCAGCCAGAGCCTTCAGCTCCCTACCAGGGCTCTTTGCTCTGTTTGCACAGTTCAGAATGTTTCAGACTCTGTTTTGCACTTGGGACCCATCTGCTTTAAGGACAATACAGTCAGACTGTTATTTGCAGGCAAGCTTTGTTTTGCCAGCTGAGAGGCTGCCTCTTATGTGCATGACATGAGCCATGCATATACAAGGAGCCAGCCATGGCCTGTGGGCTTGGGCTTTCACACAGACCTCACAATAAGCTGTGCTGGATGTTGACGGTAGTAGAAGTTCTTGAAACCAGGCAGCACAAGTGCCATGGGTTCCCCAGGTCTGCCATGCACAGCTGCCCTCATGGCTGATTTGCACTCACCGCTCTCACCAAAATTCACATGCTGCACAGCCAGTAAGGTTCTTTCTTCAAGGTAGCTGGAGATAAACGTGTTCCTGGTGTTTATCATTGAATGGTGTTTAGGCTGTTGAAAGTGTTCTGCAAGTCTTTGAGCTTCTGCCCACCAGCTCTCGGCCCCACTCGCTCACTGTTTGCAGCTGGTGCAGGAGACAATATGCCATCTTAATTCAAGGCAGGTATTGCTCAGCAGCCTCCAGCCTTCTGTGTAGTGCTGGCCATTTACTCCTAAAAGCAAACTCTGCTGTCCTTATGTTTGCATGGTAGTTGAACAGCTCTTTGTGAAACACAGCTGTCCTGTAAGAAGTATCCTTGGACAGGGTGGTAAAGCTTGCATAGACTCTCCCAGAGTAAGAGATGGGGTGATGACACCACGAATATCCATGTTATTGGCTAGACTGGCAATCATCCTCCCTTCTTAATCTTTTTTTTTTTTTTTTACTTTTTTTTTTTTTTTATTTGGGGACTGGGTGAATACCTGATAATTCCAGAATCCAAAACATTTTTGGGACAAGCCACGTTATCACTGTGCTCCAAGGGCAGGACTGCTGCTGGAGGCAGTGACCTCTTCCCAGTTTAGAAACTCCATGACACTGTACAGAGAATGAAGGGGGGCAAAAAGAGAGGCTCCAATGGACTTGCTTTCAGTGTCTGCCAGTGTGTGTAAGTGGCAGTTCAGGCCCTCTGTATTTGGGATCTTTACAGTTTCACTAGAAGTATTGCTCTTTCTATGTGGTCCAGGAATAGTCATTTTAATTAGAGTACATTGGTGGGTTTTGAAGTGTAAAAACTGACAATCAAAATGGAAGGATTATTTCCCTTTCACCTTGTGTGGGCTTCAACATGTCTGAAACCTTGAAGGACACCTTTAAATTGCTGTATATTCGAAGTGGGAAATTTGCAGGGTTGTGCTTCAGTAAAAATGACCCAGTTGTGCATATCTCCCTTTGCAACCGGCAGACCCACAGCTGCTCCATGCTCCTGTGAAGTGTGTTCCTTCTGCACAGGGCACGTCTCTTAGCAGCTGGCTTGTGGGTGTGTGTACATCAAAAAATATCACTTAAACATGTGAAAAAAAAAACAGGTTAATTTTGTTAAAGGAAAAAAAGATATTTTTCACAGTTTTTCTTTCTCCCTCTCCTCTGACTGTAACAGTTGTGTAGAGGTGCCTGGCTTGCAGCTTAGCACGCTGATGCATGGGTCATTCCCTGCTGAGAAAGACCCATCCTTGCAATCAGAGTGGGACGTTGGCATAGCACAGATATAGCTCCAGGATTTTCCTAAAAGAGCCTGTATGCATGACAAGGCATTGTGTAGGCTATCGGCTTGAGAAAAATAAATTGTGAAATCTCTGCCATGACATCTCTGCTGGTGGAAAAGGCAACCCCCATTTTATAGCACAAAGCAGATTAACTGGTCACTGAGATTTAGGTGGATTTTTGCCTCTTTGAGTTCATCTCAGAAATCATTAGATATGAGAAAATCCATGCAGTAGTATACATGGACCTTCCTGTAAAATTTACATTATTTTATTTTTCAGATAGTTTCCAGTCTCCCCCAATTAATCCAGTATTTTTACTGTGATACGTGTGCTGCTTAACAGATGAGGCTTTCCTTATTTGATTCATTCAGCTTCGAATTTTTGAACAAGTGTAACAAATTGTGACAGAGCATAGTGTTCACTCAACATCTGGATGCTTTTGTACATTTCTCAGCTCATTATGATAATTAACACCAATTTACCGTGTTTGGAATTTTTACAGGCCATCTACATTACTAACATTTCTACCCTTCACTCGAATGAAGAGTTTTTAAATCATTTTTCCCTACTAGGGTTACAGATATGTTAAAGGGTTTTATAAATGTTGGGATGACTTTGTCTCATTGTGAGCTGCCTTGTGTTCCCATGGGTGCTGTGTCCTGCAGTCCGTTCCCAAGATCCCATTGGAGTATCTGCCTCCCTTCTCCCAGCAGTGGGGACATCTCCAGCTGGCAGCTGTGCGGGGCTGTGCCAAACCCTGACGGGATTTTGTGCCGATTTAGGCACTCGAATTTGCTCTGCTCATCCTCTTAGATCTGAGCATGAAGATAGCACTCTGAATGCAGAAAGGTCACCGCTATTTGCAATTCCCACTGAAGCTAATTATAATTTTGCTTTCTTAACTTCTATGCTGTTGGAGGACCTCATTGCAACGTTCTGCCTTTCAGAAGCATAGATAAAACCATAAAACATATACATATATAAGATTTTTGTACCAAATGAAGCCCTGAGTGTGTTTTAAGCCATTTGGCTGGAGTGGGGACACCTCTACACAGGTATTGAGGACTGTTTTCTGGAATGGTGCTTAGCAATCAGTCGAGTCTCAGCTTCTGCTGCTTAGTAGCTCAAGACAGATCCAGTACTGTCCTGTGAAAAGGTTCAGAAAGTGGATAAATCATGACAGAAGTAGAGGCAATAATAATAAAATCCTTGAAAACTTCATGAGGACTCTCCTTTTCCAGAAAACACAGTGAGATCACCTTGTCTTCATTGTGCTCTCCATTTTGACTGCTGTACTCTTGTTTCTTGATATGGTAAAATCTAGATTAGGGCTTTTAAGCTCATCACTAAAAATAGGTAGCAAAGAAATGCCTGACAAATCCAAGTACTCCAGAGAATGATGGCTCCCTTCTCAAAGACAGGCCACACGCACTCAATTTCTGGAACATGTATGTGCTCAAGGGACACAAAGTGGACTAAGTGAACAAGGGCAAAATTTACCTTAGAGACACCGATGTCCTGAAACAGGAGCCTAATGTTGGTTCTGTGAACTGTCCCATGATGAAGCATCTCTCCTCACTGGCATGTGGCTGTGATCCTGAGAGACCAGTTTCCCCAAGGAAAAGCTACTGTTTATAGTTCCCTCTCTTAATGTCAGTTGGGACTGCTGCTTTCCTGCTGCCTGACTTTTAGTGAGAGCTATGTAGAACATGCGCAGAGTTGTTCGATGACTACATATCCCTTAGTTTAAGCTGTCCTTTATTTATTGAAGTGTCCCTGAGGGTGATTACTTCTCCCTTTTTCTATGAGTCATCACTCCATTTGTTGCATGAGTAAAAGGTGGGTTGAATCAAACAATGTATTAATTAAGTCTTGTTGTCAGAGTAGAGACTCAGGGTCATAGCAAAAACTAAAGAAAAATCTCAAAAATTCTTTTTTCTTCTTGAGCTGTCCTTAGACTTCACTGAAATGCACATCAGTGGCAAGAATCGTAAACACTTTTGTGTTTCTGGTTTGACTATTAAACGTGTTATGAATAGCATTAATGAAATTGTACTCAGAGCAAAAAGACTTATAGAAGTGTTTTCTTTTAGCCTACAAATACTTGCCACACATGAACATTACATATTTTATTGCCAGATGATTTGGAGGTACAGAAAAAGTTTTTTATGTCCAATAATGTATTAGCTCTTTCTGGCCTGGGCCTCGATCATTCCCGGGTAGACCTCTCACCACTCCTCTGTGGAAATTTTCATGCAAATTTAGCAACTTTGAGAAAGAAGGATAATGAACGGTTATGAGCTGTTTTTTACTGGCAGGAGGAGCACTTTTAGCATTGAAGCTATAGAAGAGAGAAAGCTTCTGAGCCCTGTGGTAGAACTACACAGACAGTTTTCCCTTGGAGTTTCCTGTATTGGCCAGGACTGAATCAGTGGAGACCTGAGGGGGAGACACTCACAAATAAGCCTAATGTGAGCAGCTTGCTAAGAGTTTGGTGGAAGTCTGCAGTGTGAAGACTGAAGAGCCTGATCAGAAAAAGATGAAGATCTGGGAATGATTGAGAGAAGTAGTGCGAGCAGTTCCTCTGGAGGGAGTTCTGAGTTATGTTTGCTGAAGGCTGTTTCATCTTCGCAGCAACCCTGTTTGAAATAAAGTTGTATGTACTGATCTCAAACATCATTATTTATGGGTATGCACATAGAGTGCGTCCTAAATTCCTCTGACTGTATATGGGTATATGTTCTGCCTGTGAAACACAAAATGGTAAATTGGATTGAATTTACGGGAGAGCTGAAGTCTGCTCAAAAGAATTACAGCTAGTGTTATCTGAGTACTCCAACTTTTGTTAGCTAAAGAAGATCCATCACATATATCATCAGTGAGTAAATAATAGCAGTGTGAGACACATCATTAGGGGCTTATTCACTCAACATGCAGAGGTACAGAGCTGTCAAAGTGATCATGACCTAACTTTGTGCCCAAATATTGTCCCTGTGTGCTTGGTTCTTTGAATTGCGTTCTTGCAGGGACAGTGACTGTGATAATGACTGCAATTGTTACATCCCATTAATAAGGAAAGATATCCCCCTGCATGTAAAAAGATGCTTTGCCATTTGTGATATAAATGATAATGTGAGTTTGTATTAATCAATAATGGCAGGAGGACTGTCAGATGAAGGACAGCTTGTAAATGCAGGTTATAAAAATAATTTCACTTCTAAGAATGAAACTCCTGAAATATATTTTTTTATTTTGCTGCTAAAAACAACATCATGACTGGTGCAGAAGCAAGAAAAGTGCATTGTAGCATACCAGATGTCTCTGAATACCTGTAGGGCATCACTTGATCATGACAAGAAATTAAATAGCATTATTTTCTAAGATTCATCCACATTTAAAATAATACAGTGGAAACTGGATCTATTGACAGAATAAATCTTTTTTCAACTGAGAAAACAATTGAAGGGTTCACTGAAAAATGCATGCTTCCTTTTGTGGTCAATGATTCCTCAAACCATTAAATGTCAAAATGCTTTTCATAGCTTTTTACTAAATAGTTGAAAGGAAAATCATCCATTGTATGATTATTTTTAAGACAACAGTGAAGCTGGGGAAAGAGAATGAATATTTACTTCCACCAGTTGCTTGTCTTCCGTCATGAAAACATCCTGTGGGCAACTCACCATTTGACCCTGAAAGCTTTGCATCAGAATTCTTCAATTGTTTTTCCTTATCTACTAAGGGAAATTTAGAATTACCAGGAGTTCTTTTATTTTGTTAACATGAATGCATAGAAATGTTGAGGCATATCCCCTCTACACCCTGTAATTAAAAGGATCTGAAATGGCTTTTGACTATGGAAAATAATCAGTGTATGTTAAGCAAATATTTCCTGCTTGAGATTTAAAAATTTTTAGAGTTATGTAGAGATAATGATGAGTAGAATTAAGTACCTAAACACTACTTACATTATTTCACACTGTATTCAAAATGTTTAGGATACATCCTTAAAATGAGAAGCAACAGATCCCATATACTTCAAAGTTTATGACTTAATGTCTTCAAAGTTTATGACTTAATGTATTTAGTGAAGAATAATTAACTATGGTGAATAGACAATAGGAAGCCAAAGACCTGTGGGATGGTTCAATCACTTTTTTGGAAAAAAAGTCAATTCTTTAGGAAGTCAGAACAGGCACAGAAAGAGGTTTTTATACACAATATGGTCGGTTGAGGTTGAGTGGAATGTATGAGTCTGTGTTGCAAAGCTTGTCTTAGAAAAAGGTGCAGTGTGTGATCTTTGAAGAATAGCTATCTCAATATCAAAAAGCTCGTGATCTTTGAAGAATAGCTATCTCAATATCAAAAAGCTCCCCAAAATTGTAGCACTTCTATAGGCTTTCGTACCTCAAATGCAACAGCAGAAAACTTTTTTTTTCTTGTGTAAACAGAATCACATAGATTGCAGAAATCTGCTACATATTGTTTTCAAGGCTGATCTTTCAATTAAACAATTTCATTTGTATGCATAAATGCTTTTATTAACTGATTTAAGGAAAAAGATATATTGAAATAATGAATATGTTAAAATTGGTGGTGTCGCTTTGAAAACAAGACCTGAAGAGCATTAGATCCTAGGGAAAGGCATCCTTATGTTGTATCTAGAAGGATAAAACCCCAGTTTCAATTAGTTACCTAATTTAAAAGACTTAGCTGAAATATCTAGGCAGGCTCAGCCTGGGTTAATGGAGAAAGAACATCCTAGAGAGAGCTGAAGAGAGACACCGTGTACCATAGCTCGTGCTTTTCTGTAAATGGATGAAACATGAACTGCTTATCTGTATATTAAGAAGCTAATACACTACTATCTGTGAAACAATGTTTGATTAACATATATTAATCTATTAAAAATGTGTATCTAACTACCAGTTTTCCAGGTTAGTGGGAGACAAAGAGTCCATCCAAACAGTTCAGAAAATCACAATGTAGTACAAGATGCCCTCATAAGAAGGCTTAAGTTGAAAGGTGGCTTTGGCCAAGAAAAAAGGACACGTGTAAGCAGCCTTCCATCAACCTGTCCTCTAGATATGCAACTGGCATTTTGGGGGTGGGCATCAGGAGATGCTTTTCTTAAAAACATTCTGGTTTTGCATACATGTGAGCAAAACTTTTGAAGAATAGCTGTTACCATAGGATAAATGTCTATTCTTTATCAGCGTGTATGTGCCTGTTGGGTCATTTATTTACAGTAAATTGGCTTAGCATGATATTAAAAACTGAAAGGCAAAAAGTTAAGAAGCAAACTGAAACGGAGAATACCAACTCGACCAACTTTACTAACAAACCGAAGGTGCTCAACAAACCAAATATACATCATACTGTGCTCTCAGCAACAAAACGAAGCTAAACAACCAGTGCAGTTTTGCACTGCTTTCATGGCTGGCAGGAGCGTAAGACCTTATAAGACATGTGAGAGAGCATCAGTTGGGGAAAAAGAGAATCCTAGTCTCAGCAGCATGCATTTCACATAAGGGTGATTAAGGTGTGACTGGATGTTCTGCACTTGAAAGTACTATATTTATAGGAATATATTTTACAGCACTTGATCTTGTAGCATCACTAGCTGATACATTCAGATAATTCCCTTACCCTACTAGAGGGAGTGCTGACATTGCAACGATTCAACATGAAGAGCTGGCTAATTTTTCAGAAAGAAATATTCTCTCCCACACAACACAGCCGAAAGCAGCAGTTACACACAGCTAGGAGGGGAATAAAGAGCTGCCAGGACCCAAGAGCTGCCAGGTTGGACAGGAACCAAGATCAGCATAGTCCAGATCCATGCTGTGATCTAGTACCAGATGCCTCGGAAGAAGGCACCAGAAAACGGCACATGACAAGTATGGGATATTTTCCACGCAGAAATGTCCCTTCCATTTGTGGCAGAAACTGCACATCTCTGTAGTTAGGAATCCCCTTAGCCACAGAAATAGAGAGGGATTCCAAATCGTCTTACCATTAGTTTGTGATAATGCCAGGTATTCTTTATCTAAAAATCACAAGCTGTTCAAATTGTTGCAAATTCTTGGCCACATCTTCTAAGCTTTCATGTTAATGGCACGAGAGGAGTCTAGCTGAAGCACCTATGGAGGGTCCAAGACACCATGCTTTTTTAAAAGAACAAAATGTAGCACTTCCATAATGAAGCTAAGCCTGAAACAGCATGCAACAAGAAGGAAAGTCATATTTTCAAGGAAGAAATGTATACTATATCTGTAGTAGATACAGCCAATTCGTAAGTGGCCAATGGAGAGTCTGCAGTTGTTGATTGTCTTTTTTTCATATGTGTATCCTTACTACCTCTTACTAAGTTTGGAATATTTGTTTAGATTTTGTATTCCGTGACTTATGTGTCTCTATGCATCTTGTCAATGATAGCTGTGATGGAGTTTAGGGGAAGCAGTTTATTTTTCTCAGGGATTTACTTCAGTTCTGAAGGCACTTATTTTCTTATGAAGATGCTGGGATTGCTGGAACTTGTTCTACTGAAGTTGGTGTTTTGTTTAGGCACATTCTATATTTACTTTTTGTTGTTGCTGTGATCTTTATGAGATTCATAGTGCTATGTATCAGATAATTTTTTTCTAACTTTTGAGCTTTTCAGATGTGTATATGTACATGAACACATACATATATTGTATAATATATACTATGAATTATATATATACATTATATGATGCATATGTATAATGTGCATAATATTTCCAAGAAAACGTGTACTGGGCATTTTATCAGACTGCATTACAGACACCAGTTAAACAGTGGTTTTAAAAACTTTTTTATTTGTTTTACTTTTTTTTGGGGGGGGTGTGGAATTTGAATCTGTAACAGGACTATATTTCTTGAAGACTGATCTGACTGGTCATTTAGCATCTATTTAGCCTCAGGACACGTGATTGTAAAGCCTTGCATTAAAGGCTGCATCCTGCCAGCAGCAGAAGCCATTCAGTATCCACTGAATTTGGTGGGAATTTAGGACCTGTAGCACTTTGCAAGAATGAGCCATAGTCATCACCTACCAGGGTCCCACACCACAAAACCACAAAACGGAAGAAACTCTGTGGCTCTGCACAAATTAATGTGAAAATATGGAAATTTTCTGGTGATGGGTCACTAGAGCTTTGCACTTTATAGAGATTAGAACTGGCCAATGTGTAGTGGTACGTCTATATTGGCTTTGGTAGCTGAGATGAGGCTTGAGATCATGGAGACAAGGAGTTTGAGTCATTTGCCTTCTTATTGCCCTTGGGGGGAGCTCAGGGGAGCCTGGAAAACTGGTTGGGAACAGTCCAGGCTATACATACTATGCAAGTCAACAAATAGGAAAGGGCCTGGATCAACAGGATGGTGTAGCCGTAACCTCACCTGTTTCACGTTACACCATGCCACTAGCCTGTGGGGTTAAGTGTTTGCATTCACCAGAAGACTCAGGAGGGCTATTAAATTATTTTCGTGTCTCAGTTTCATACCTCAGTGGTTATCTGGTTTTGAGTACAAGTACATTCCCTGCTGTGTGATGTGCAACTATTAGTGGTGAGGCAACCCAGAGGTGAGCAGCCCTGCATCACAGGGCCAACTGAGGTACGACCATCACGCTGGTGGGTGGAAAAGCTCTAACTCAGCCCGGTGTCTGCTCTTTGGGGTGGTTTTTTTGATTCGTGTGTGGAGATCACTGCTTTAGAGGTTAGCATAATTCTCCGGGGAGTAAAAGTGCTTTCATGGACTGTGTTGCCACACCGCAGGGAACACAAGTTTGGCAGGATGAGACCTAGTGAATATAATGCAGAGAAAAAAGAGACTGCTAGTGCTTGGGGGAGCTGGGGGTGATCTGCAGGCTCCAGGGTGGACACAGTATGGGATAAAAAAGGATGGGGACCTTCAGGTGTTTAATCTCTCAAAATTTCCCTGAAACATCCTCAGTTGTTACAACATGAGCCTTTTAATCATGCAGCTTGATTAACTGTCACGCCTTTATAGAAAAAAAAAATTCTTTTAAAGAAATTGTGAATAAAAATCCAGAAGAAAATTCCTTTTAAGCATGAAATGCTGATGGATGATGCCATTGGAGTCTGAAAGTCAGCAGACACGCTCCTCTTTAGTGCCTGGTGTGAGATTGTCATGTTGGGAAGGGGCAGGGAGCCTGCACTGGAGAGGAAGATTCTTCCTCCTCCACCACACCAGCAGTTAGCATGGCAGCTGCAGTGGGGTGGCTGCCTCTGTACCCTCTCAGACGGGGCTGCACCTTGTGCCAGAGAGAAGGGAGGATGAGCTGAGGAGCATGACACTGCCTGGCTGCAGCATATTGCCTCTTCTCCTGCTGTGTACTGCAGGCCTAGTGCTGCTTGAGCTTGTCCTCAAAGGCGCTCTTGTGCTCCCACTCTCATGCTGGGATTGGGAGGGAAAGACCAGGCTGGTGCCCCAATCCATCTCTGTCGCTGGGGCTGCTCTTCTGCTTTCATCAGTACAAACCCCTTATGATGGCACCCTTCAGCACTCGCCAAGACCCAGGACAGCCATGCCTCCTGCGCTGCAGCTGGCCTTGTTCCAACAGAGCTCTGCTCCTCAGGCGTCTCTTTTTTTTTCTTATAGTAAATTACTGACATAGGAGATGCTGAATAACTCACTGGATTGCCTAAAAATTTGATCAGAAATTAAAGATTAGCTAATTCCACCTAATTTTGGCTTTCCTCATTTGTTATGGGATCTGGCTGAGCTGGCATAGGAGAGTGGGCAGGCTCAAGGGGGGTGATAGGGCTTGGGTCGGGGCAGTTGGTACCTGCAAGGACTCTGCACGCCAGCTGGGTTCCCCATTGTACTCCTGTAGGGGCCTGTGGGTGTGTATCAAGCCCATGATGGAAATGTTCTGGATTAAAAAAATGGAAACAACCTTCTCCCAGGTGGACTTTTTTCAACCAACCCCTGTCTTTTCACGGTTCCTGTTTACAGTGTGGTCTCACAGACACCCTGCCATAAATGAGAAGAAAGTGAGTTGCAGCACAGAGGTGGGAAGGGGTAGGAACTTCCTAAGCCTGTTTTGTTTTTTTTTTTTTTTGTCAGAGAATGGTGTATTGGGTAATTTTACCTTGGCTTGGGGAAACGAGTCAGTGTCAGATGCTGCAGCTTACAGCAGGCATTCTACTCTCTTACGCTTTGCACAGTCATTGCCACTAATGTCAAGGGGATATTAAATACTCATGTAGTGTGTGGTTTAACTGATCATATAATGGCAAATCAAACTAAAATCAGACCCAAAGTTGCCTCCTCCTTCTTCCTCGAATCTTGCTTAGGAAAGTTAGAGTTTATCTTTTTTTTGAGAGAGAGACCTTCAAATTTTTACATGCCTTGAAGATGATTGGTTAAAATCAATATTGCTACATAAAAGCTGTAGTATGGATCCTGAACTGGAGAGATGCTACTTTCTTTGGCTGGTGGTGCCTTCATCTTCTTTTCCGTGCAAAGCAACAGCAACTTGCAAATAATGGCGTGTTTATTTATAATGTGAATGTTTATTTTCTCTCACCAAGAACAGGTGGTCTACATTTCTACATTTCTAATGGTGAGGAAAGGGCCGAACAAACGAAGGAGAAATTGTCCATCTAGCAAAACATGCTGGAATAGGAAATGGAACTTGGGAAAACTGGTTACAGTATCGGGCTTGAGTTCAGGGCAGAGAATGATCTTTCAGACTGTAGTTTATGGCCCATAAAGACATGGTTCATCATAATGCACTTGAGTAGTCTCTGTTTATTTCCAGGTGATAGTATGAGTTACCAAAACAGCCAAAAAATTTACTTTTCCAGCACATTTTCCCCTACCAGGAGTCCTTGCAGTTGACAGGGATGTTTGCAATGGGCGAGGGCAATCTCTCAAGCTGTGGTTAGTGAAGGAGATGGCTCACAAGACTTGCTCTGCCTTGAGCTGCAGCTCCGTCTGTGGGGAAGTTGAGGATGTGAAGTTTCTGATTAATGACATTTTCAGCAAGAAATGCATCTCTAGCACATATTTTTTTAAAAGCCCCGATATTTATTTATTCATTCCTTTACTATGTGATAATGTATGCAGTTAACATTGTACTTCAAAGGCACTTTCATGTTTTAAGGGAGAGGTGTCAAATAACACTGTAGAGAGGTGTTTTTTCCATCTGTTTGTACTGTGTTTGTTTTTATGTTGCTTTTAGTGGGGCGCTTTTTTTTTTTGTAACCCAAGCTATTTCTGAACTGATTATTTCAGAACTGTGGGATCTGTTGCTACATACTTTGTGTCTGTGGCGATTACTTGTCTGAATCCTTCTACTCTAGTCAAAAGCTGATGAAAGAGTCTCATCAGCAACAAAATAAGTAATGACCTGGGCTATCCTCTGCTGGTGAAGCGGCTCAGGGTGTAGCACACTCTTCATAGAGGATCTGGGGAAGAGGGGCACTGTGCGATGCTGGTGGTACTGGCACAAGGGGCTCGTAGTAATTTTTTCATTATACCATGACCATGCCACAGTGATCTCTGTCCCTCAGAGAAGTCATCCCTTTCCATGCTGTTTTTTAACAAATGCCCAGGAGGAGACTGTCACTCAATGCTGATGATCTGTGATAGGGACCACAGGCTCTGAGCACTGTGGAAGCCTGAAAAGGACCTGTGAGGCAGGCGGTTATTTCTTCTGGCCTTTTCCTATGCCTGCACCATGTCTGGTTCTGACATGCTTATGAAGATCTCTGGTGGTAGAGTCTTCCCTATATATTACTCTTGTATAGTGCCTACTACTACAGAGTTTTTCCTCAGCTGTTGTCTGGATTTTCTATTCTGCAAGTAAAGTCCATTTTTTTTCGTCCAGCCCAATGTGGATTTGGAGAAAAGATTATTCTCTTTCTCTTTGCAGCATCCTTTTACATTCTTGAAAGCTTTATTATGTTCCTCTCAGCCTTCTCTTTAGTGTAAGAAATCTCACTTCATTCAGTCTTTCCTCATATGATGTGCATTATAGACCTCTGACCATTCCTGTTGCTCTGCCTGTTCACCACCTTCTGAATCGCAGTGCCCATGACCTTCTGTATCGCAGTGCCCATGACCTTCTGTATCTTCAAGTTACAGTTCTGTTTTTACAGTTGAGCATAGTGGTGTCTTTTTTCAGAACAGAAAGGACATTGTTGATTCAAGTTCAGTTCTTGCTCTGCACAAATCCTTAGCTCGCTCCAGCATCGTGGTTGCGTAACTAACGGTTTCCCATTTTGTGTTTGTTAATTATCATTCCTGACTGGGTGCAGTAACCTGCATTTGCCTCTAGAGAGGCACATCTTTTTTTCTTTTTTTTTTTTTTTTAATGTATCTCCAATTTTTTGGGAAAGCCCTGAGCTTTGGAGGGAGAGTGTCCTGTTTAGCTTTTCTGCAAATCAATTAACATTGTTTGTCAGAGACCAGTACCTCGGGTATTTGGGAGACACTTCCCTTTCCCACTGGGAGGGGAGCTGACTACTTCTGTCCTGCCCAGCTGTGGGTTTTTTTATAGTGCCAAGATCTTTTGGGAATCTGCAGTGTGCCACATGGTAACTATTCACAAATTGCAAGCTATACTGTCTGCCATTACTAGTCACCACACTATTTACTAACCAAAATGTCTTGCAATAGACCTTAGCCAGTTACTTTACAGTCAAAAGAGAGAAGTAAGCATCCTCCAGACAGCAGAGACAATGAATGTCATCCTGAGGCAGGTATGTAAATCAGATCAGCTGAGTCATCCTCTGAAAGTGCCTGTCCCTCTGAACTGACTCAAAAGGGAGCGTGGGGTGACTGTCTCAGACATATTTGTGGCTCAGATGAGTCCCAGCCCACCTTTTTGGTGGCCATTTTAGTCAGTGTAGGTCAAAGGGCTCACGAAGAACCTCATTTTCCACTGATCTGTGAAGAGGGCTCTCTTTCTGGTTGTGTAACTGAGATGAGTGTAGTAAACAATCAACTATGGGACACCACTGCTGCCTTCTAAATCTGTGACTATAGACTTGAAATCAATGCATCTGTTGGTACTCTTTACTCCAAAAAAGGTGATCTATTCAGTGGAAAGGCCACCAAAGTCTTTCTGTTGACTTCAGAGGGGATTGGTATTCAAAAAGGTTTTTCAGCAACGGAAAGGCACATATTCAGAAAAGGAGAGGAAATTGCTTCGTGAACAGCATTAAATTTGGTTCTTTAATGGTTATTTGGTAAAAGCAAGTTGCATTAGTGTAGCTCACTCCTCTTGTTGATATTATTGTTCCATCCATTTTCCTAGTGTGCATTCTGCACTTAGGAATGGAAATTACTCTGACTCAGTAACACCCGACTTCATGAACAGCTCTGATTTCAATGTAATGTTTCAGGAATGGTGTTAATATATATAGAATAAACCAATAATGCAATAATACCATAATGAGAGAATACATTTTATATATATGTGTGTGTATGTGTATGTATCTCCCTCAAAGCCTCTCCTATATTCAGATTCTCTTGCTATCTGTAGTATTGTGATGGAGTAATCCTGCTGGGGAATGCTCAGGCACTGCCTTACTGACAGTATACATTTTTCCTTGCTGCTACACTCATTATTCGCTGACTGTAGCAGCAGTAAGCCTTCCCCCCAACACGGTTTACTAGAGACTCTTGTTTTCTGTTCGTGATCAATTCCTCAGGAGTCTAGAAGCTGCAAGGAGAGATGCTTTGAAACTTGATTTTCTTTTTGTCAAAGGGAGTTGTGCCTACCCTATTCACAGCAGTCAGTATCAGCAAATTTCCAGACCTGTCTATATTGTTTCCAGTCCTCATGCTACTGAGAGATGTGAGACCCTGTGAAATGACAGAATTGAAAAAGTCTGTTTATGGTAGTTATAAAGCTATACAAAAATCAAATGGCTTTTCAAGGGAATAACTAACTAATCAGAGGACAGAAAAACTCTCCACAGGGTAGACTGAAATTGTTCCCAAGTCCTACTAATGCTATTATGTTTGTGTGTTTTGCTATGTAGAAAGCTCAAAGACTCTGTGGCACAAGGTACTCTATAAATAGTGCAGGGATGATGCATCAGTTTCTACAGGGATGATGCATCTGTTGGCAAAACTTCATCTCTCATAATCATAAGATATTTCAATCTGTTGTTTAAAGTCTAAAGGCTTGAATTTATTTGTTATCCAATTCTTGCATAGTGCCTGCAAAATCCTCTTTCACCTTGAGAAACTCCGAGTTTGGGGTTTCCAGCCCTAGCTGGAAATAACAAGACTGGGGGAATGCGGGTGGGATAGTGGTGCACGTGAAAACTTGCACTGTTCAGTGCCTGATGATAAGATCATTTCATCGAGGAAAAGAAGTCACTGATATCTGATATCTTCATTGTCACGTTAAGCAATGGGAGGGAACATCAGCCCGTACAGGTGATTAACCTTCCCTGCTCCCCAAAGATCTGGCTGCTCACAAGCAAGGTCAAAGGCAGATGATAGCGCAGCCTGAGAAAGTTGGCCCTGTCACCACTTGAACTCTACCTGTATGGTAGATAAATGTATGTTTGGGGATGCAGTATATTTTATTCTCCACTGAAGCACGCATGATATTCACATTTGATCCTGGGCAACTGGCTTTAGGTGGCCTTGCTTGAACAGGGTGGTTGGACTGGATGACTTCCAGAGGTCCCTTCCAACACCAGCCCTTCTGTGATTCTCTGATTACACTTGAAAACCACATAAACTCCCTACCATTTTTTTCCCTGAATTAAGTTAAAGAGGGGATTCTGACTCAAAGTCCAGTAACTGTTTCTTCTAGCATCAGCCTGGTATTAGACTCCACTTTGTGTCGGCGTGATGACAATGCGCACACTAGGTAAGTGTCACGTTGCTTATGGTACCATAATGTTTACTAAATGTGTGACAAATGCAATGCAATATGAAATATTGCGAACCACATAGTGCTTATCAGCTTAACAAGCTAAAATATATTTGATGATGTTATCTTTGCTTTTCATTTGGGCTTGTTCATTCGCAAAATTCAATCATTTGCAGTTGGCCTGCCTGTTGATAGTGCAAGTGCGTTCTGCTGAATATTGAACTTAATATAATTTGAGAGTGTTATTAAATATGATGCTTGGTCTATTAGTTTCATTTTAACGTGTTTGACATCTTCATAGAGAGCTTTGTCTTAGCGTCCATTACAGGGGAAGATCAGTTTCTAAGCAAGCTGCAGTGCTGCAAGCTGCATTTTCTAAGAGAGAGAAAAACAATTTAGGAAAATACATAGCTTGTCAATCCCTGCTTCTTCTAGTCTATGATGTGAAGGGTCTTTCAAAGACTGAACACATCACATATCAGTTGGTGTAAACAGGTCATGCTACATGCCATGAATTTTAGATTGTGTGTCATTGTCATTTATTTTTCCTTAGTTTGAGTAGCATCCCTGAAGTTTAAGCATGAAAAAAAGCTAGTTGAAAAAGCCTAGTGGATTTATCACCCAGCAGGTATTTGGTGACAGCTCTTGCCACAGGGATTATAACTCTTCTCTTGTCACTTTCTCCTTGAGCACAAGCTACGCAGCCAGGGAATTTAAAATGCCAGCTAATGAGGGATTAGAAGCATGTAATTTTTAGAACCCTTGTACTGTCAGGAGAAAAAATAATAGTAGGTTTCCTCTGTCATTCATGCCAACCTGATCTAAATTAGCTGGAGAGACTGCAGTGAAGGACACTTCAGTTTAAAATTCTTATTTTCGTGTCAACTACGCGGCATTTCCTGGTCAACCTCTTTGTCTCCCGTGAGGAATGACAGGGCAAATTCAGCTCTAGAGGTGGCTGAGAGCAGACGTGATTGCTTTTTGGGCTGCAGGTTGAGATGCAGCACAAGGTGTGGTGTGTATGTGCACCACTGCACTTGCTAATTGTGTGCTTTAGGATCTTCCTATACAGAGCTCCTTAGTGGTAAGGACTGGAGATTTTGGTGTGTGTGGTTCCAGTTGATCTTAAAAAGATCTTAGAGATGTGCCTTGCAAAACAGCAAAGGAGATGGCAACAAGTAAATGCAGAGCAGGTAGAGATCTGGCAGGGGTGGATCCATGGTGGACCTCAGGCCATAACCACCACCTCTGATGTTCAAAGGATGTAAAACCTGCATGTAGCTTTGTCCTTTGGGAACCGCTCAAGGTTTTATCCCTTTTTCTTAGTGGTGAGGTTCGTTTATTAATGCAGTGATAGCTTCAAAAGACTTTTTCTCTCTCCCCATTCTCACTATCTTTTTCTGAGTGACTCTATTATCATTCTGTTCTGTGCTATAGATATGAGTGAGGATTAGCTTTTAGGACTAAACACTCAGCTGCAACAAGAAGAAAAATGACACTCCATCCAAACTATCATTAAGTACTTTGAACTAAATGAAAAGGCTGTTACCAGAAACCATGCTGCTTCGGATTTTTTTTCTGTCCTCTTCGAGTATCTCAAATTGAAGGAAAAACTGGTAACATTTATTGGGGATTTTAGTTTCTAGGGGGCTTGGCAGACTTTGCTTTACCTTCACATCGCTCTTTAATAACTCATATACTTCAGAGCTCTTTCAGGCTTTCCTGTTTGTTTCTTAGCAAAGACCAGAATGTTTTGGTCTTTGTGTTTTTTTTTTCTGTTGTTTGTTTGTTTTTTTTTTTTCCCCCTGAAGACTTTGATACAATCTCTGGATGTGGTCTTTTATTCCAGAAGGTGCTTTTAGTGACGAAGTTCCAGTGGGCCAGGTGGGAGGCTGGTGAGGATACAACCTACATTACATAGTGTTGGAACTGGTTGAAAAAGATGATCACTTCTGCCCTTTTCCCCTCTAATTTTTGGGGTGGAGCATTCAAAAGCCCTTTCTGGGAACAGAGGGAAAAAAATTAAACTCAAATCATCCCCATTCTGACAAAGTGAAAACCAGGGCCCCCAGAGTAAGTTTTTAGAAGATGATTTTGTGGGTATTCCTTGAATCCCTTATTCTAACTGAGCTCAGCAAGTGTCTTCTCCAAGAAACAGCTCTGGCAGGAGTTGCACAAGGTATGTACAGCTGTTTTTACCTACACATCTATGAAATCAACCCTTCACATTTCCAGGATGGGTGAGGGGGATGTACTATGCTTCTGCTTTTGGAAACAGAGTCTAAGGTCTATATTTTTTCTTGTGTGTTTTCCCAGGGCTCTCTTTAGTGGACCAATGTTGAAAGTTATGAAAATGTTTAGACGTAGTAAGAGTTAAAATGGATAAAATCATGAAGAGATGTTATTTTAAAAGAGCTCATCTTCCACACTGGTAACGAAGAGTTTTTTTAGCAAAGGAGCAAAAGAAAAGGTCTAGTAGCAGTGGCAAGGGGCAAACCACTTTGACCTTGAATTCGTATATCATCCTTAATACCATGATTCAAGCAAGTAGGATAAATAACTCCATGCCCTTTGGACACAGACTGCTGTGCACAGCAGGTACTTTCCAGCAATGCGGATATTCTGTCCAATCTCCCCAGAGACACAAAGACTTTGGGCAGAGCTCAAACCCTCTTATAAACACAGTCAAGACTCCTTTGGTATTCAGATATTTTAGCTGACATCTGTACTAATTTATCTTTTTAAAAGTCTGTTCTGCCGGACTGCTGCCTACATCTGGAGTGTGGAAAGGAGTTACACAGGAGTGCTCTGAACAGACAGATAAGCAAGTGCAGTCACCAAAAGCAGAGCCCTTTTGACAACTTCAGCATTTCCAAGCACTGATTACTGGCAGCGGCAATCATTTCTAATGTACTCCCTGCCTGTAGGTATTGACGTGTTTGTTCTGATTCTCAGTCTTTGTTTAGGGCTGATTGCTGTGATCACTTTTTCTGTTGTAGGTTTGCACATCAGCAGTTTAATTACAAAGACAGTTCTCTCTTAAATGTCAGCTTGCTATATTTTTTCTGTCCCTGTAGCCATTAACGCCTTTGTACTGATTCACCGGAACGGTTTTACGCAGTAGACCTTGCTACCAACCTTGATGTCAATATTATTTGTCCTTCTCATTTAAAACAGGAAAAAAGAGAAAGAGCTCCTGTTTTTCCTGTGATACGAAAATGTTTGTGTCATGTTTATGTATGTACATGTACAGTTGTGTATGAGGAAGATACATATTCATGAAAATGGGGGACATTTATTTTGATGAATGGCAGTATGTTGCTTAGTGATTCATCAGGTCACGTCACATTGTCACTAAGCAACAAGATGTGATCTGACAACACTATGAATCCTTTTTTAAGTGTTTACTGGTTTCTTACAAGTGCAAGTATTTTTTGCGCTGACCACAAGTAATTAACTGTGAAACTCTATTTAATGCTTTTATTTTCACTTTCTGTGGTTGTTATTTAGACTCTCTTCAGTTTGTCATCATTGTCCTCATCTCAGATCTCCCAGAAGGCAACACTCTCAGTTGCTCCAAGTGTGAATTACAGCTATATGAAATTAAAAATACTGTCATTTTATCATGTCAGGTTTTGTGCCCTTCTAGCTCTCATCACTTACACATCAATTCTAACCAGTGACAGTCATTCACTGTGTCAATTCACTTATCAAACGACAAAGATATTTTTAGCTTGGGTCATGGTTTATTAGGTAAAAATAGCTGTGCTTTCATATGACCCAGACTGAAAAGGAACTAGTGACCCCAGTCAGTAGACGATGCAGGTAGCCAGGCATGCTACTCCTGCGATCCACTTGGTTCTTCTTTCAAGCCACCCCATTTTCAAAAGCTGCAGGATATTCTTCTGGGATGAGCATTTTCCTCTTTGTATAAGCAACAGGACATGTACTTTTTGGAGCAAATGGTTAACTCAGGTGCTACTCAGCCTTAAGGTACCCTCCACGCCATCCGCAGGAACATCTTATGACTCGCAGGAGAGACTCCAATGTACAGCCATCCATTGCCTTGATGGAGACCCTGTAATACAGAGGATTTGGTAGGAAAGCTAACATAGCTCTACCTTGCTCAGAAATTTCCGGTTATCTGCCTCTGCCTTCCTCTGTGCTGTATCAAGCATTCGGACCATAGAAGCGCTGTTGCTCTCCAGTGGAGTGAGATCTGCATGGGGATGCCCACCTGCTCTTCATAGCTAGAGAGCTCGTCTTGTAGGTTTTACAGGAGTTCCCTTGGCTTTCTGTCTTGTGTGGCAGGGAAAAGTCGAGAAACAAAACTGAATGTTTTATGTTTGAGGTCCATTTGGGTCACTTGGACAGAAGACACTTGCTCATCTTAACTGAGGGTAAGAATAAGGTAAATATTAATTCCAGGTGGCATGCTGATGAACTGTGCATAGAGTAGGGATGTGGCTAAAAATAGAATTGCTGCCTTCCAGTAAAAAAAAAAAAAAAAAAAAAAAAAAAAAGATTAGTAAAAGTTTTGAAGAGCAGGAATAACCATTAACTAGGCTGGCACCCTCCCAGCCTTTGCTTGCACAGTTCCAGTACGGTGCAGTCCTGGTTCTGGTCAGGCTTTCTGAGCATTATTGGAGTAAAAATGTCACCTAAATCAGAAACAAACTAGGCAGCTCCTGCCTGCTTAAAAGGTAGAATCAACTGTCCTAAAAGAAGAAAGAAAAATTCACTTGAAACCAGAGCAATTTCACATTTCTTTCAAATGTGCAAACGTTGGCATTGCCCTCAAATGGTGCTATCTGTATGGGTGATAGGCAGTATATTTGTATTAGCCCCTGCCAACATGATTTCAGTGCTGTGTCTGTACTACTTATTTTGCATACTCATGTATGCCACTGTGTGAAGCTGATCCGGGTGAGGTGAGCCTGCCGTATGTCTGCTGCGTGCCCCGCACCTCCCTGCGGCTGGGTCCCCTGCCGCAGGCTGTGAAAGTGAGGGATGGTGGCAACTGCCCTAATTGTAACTTGTGCTGTGGGGGGGCAAGGACCAGGCAGGGAGTGCAAACCCACCCCGCAGCCTCACTGACCCTGGTCTGAAAAGGTTAATAATTACAAGATGGTTGATGTCATACCTTGCAGGGGAACAGTGTTGTGAGTGCGTCAAACAGCACGGTGTGGCAGCACTTTCCACAGGCTCCCAGAGCAGTCACTGCCTCCTGGTCCTCCCTCACCCCCCAGCAGCAATATTTCGGGAGAGTTCATTAGGGTTTGGCTTCCTTAGTGCAGCACAAGCAAACAGCTTCTTGTGGGGAGGCACCTTTTTTATGCATCACCTCCCTGAAAAAACACTATCAATACAGAATTGCCTGTAGTCTTGTGTCTTTTACAAGGCCATGTTCACTGCACCATATGTCTCTGAAAAAAATCAGGAAATAAACGTATTGGGTATGTAAGTCTTGCTACACAGAGTGCTGTAAATCTTACAGTACCTATCTCTCCCCGTAGATCAGAGAGGAAATCTAGTGCAATGATGCTCAACTTGCCATAACCTCTCCTTCCTGCTTTCCCCACCTCTTATTTTCAAAAGATGAAAGGTGAAATCCTGACTCATTCTAAAACACATTTTTTAAAATAGCCCCTTAGACAGGCTCTGTTGGGCTCCATTTACCAAAGCCCTATATTGCATGCTTACCCCTTCTCAATATAGCCCACTGATTGAACGTCTTCAAGGAATTAGAAACTAATGCAATTTTTATGCAGTAGGAAGCTCTAAGTTGTTCCATCATGGATTCACTTTTACATGTCTCTCCAGAGTTCAGAATATACATCTCGGGAGTAAGGGTGGGGTATCCAGAATTTGCTTTTTTACCCCTGTAATAGTTCAGAAAGGATTGGATGGGATTGGATTGGACTGGATTGTGTTGGATGAGATTGACAGTACACAGCCACTTTAAAATAGAAGGATTTGTTCTGGGAAAGGAACAAGAAGACAGAAGCAGCCATGTCAGCTCTAGTCCAGTTCAGTAATGTCTGACTGATGGATGATGCTGCCAGGTCACAACCCACTAATACCTCACTTGGAACTTGAGATGAAAATTCTGGGTGCAATCCTGGTCCCTGAGGCTTGATGTCTACACTATCTACATATTAATTCAGCATCAGGCCACAGGCCCCAGCACCTGTAATCACCCATGCCACTGGGCACAGTCCTTACCACTACTTTGGCCAGGGCCAACTTGCACTCTCTTAGACAGGTCTAGATTTAGTGTGGTCTGGGAATTATTTCCAACAGACTGCTTGTCTGAGACCACCTCATTGTGGAGGCCAAGGGAGTTGTAGGGTGGCTGTGGGCTGCCACCCACCCCCCCCACCCCCCACGGCCAAGGAAAAGCCCTGCGCACATTTAATTTGCTGGAATGGATGCAGTCATGCTGTTGGGAGCACACCTGGTTACTTGGAATAATTTGTAGGTTTGCTGTAATCACCAGTGCAATTAACATCGGTTGCAAACTCCTCTGCATTTTCTGGGTGTTACACACTGAAAAGGGCTGTCACCATCCATCTTCTGCGGGAGCAGCGCTTCGATGAGCTGATTGGGCCAGGCACAACAACAGCCATAATGAAAGACAAGCCATCTGCCAAGCTATTTTTTGGACTTGATGGGAGAAGGTGTTTCTAGAAGACTCTCCGCAAGGGAGAGGTTACACAAGGGTTTTTATTTCTTTTTGGACTACAGTGCAAGTTTTAATAAAATGTTCCTCCTGCAAACAGCTTTCTGGCCGGGGGTGCAAGTGTCTAGCATATATTAAAAAGAATTAGTCAGTGGAGTTTTATCACTTCTCCTGGGGTTTTGTACTGGAAAGCATTGAAAAACATTTAAGATGTAACAGCAGAAAAGAAAGAGATGGTCTATTTTGTTCAGCAGCAGAAAGAGCTGCATGAATCCCTCTCCCTGTGCTTCAAGCCTGAACTGGTACCTTTGTCCAAATTCACCATGGACCAAACCTTTCCTTCTGTCTGGATGATTTCAAACATGGAGGGAGAAGGATGAAATTGGGTGGGTCAGCAAAGGACCATTACTTGATGAATAAGGCAATAGTGGTTCCAATGTTAAAACTATTTTAGCTGTCACCCGTTCATCAACTGGATGCGTTGGTCAGCCACCAACTGCTGTGTGCTGCCCTGCGGGCACTTCTTGCCCAGGCGTGAAAGCAGCTCCCTCTGGGATTGCTAATTTGTAAAAGGTTTTCTGTGAAAAATATCACTGTCCATGACACATAGGGCTTTTGAGGAAAGCGTGTCTTTCAATCTAACTTTCTTGTCTTATTTTTGTGAGCTCAGACCCCTTTCACATTTTTAGTGTCACAGCATTTGCTTGTGGTTATTCTTTATTCTGGAGGAACAAGGTGATGAAAAGAGTCAGACTGAAGCCCCAAAGCTCTCTATCCTGTGCTAAAATCTTTATGAACGCTAAACTGCCTCTCAGATGTATCACCTTACTGTTTTAACTGCTAGGAAACACATTTTCATTTAATTTCTAAGAAGAACAAATAGTTAATGGAGATTAATTAGATGAGACAGAAGCAATTAATTTAAACAACCAAGAATTCAGAGGTCTGTTAGAGCAAGGATGTTGGTTGTAGCTGATAACATTTTGTAAAGTTGCAATTAGGATGACAAAATTATTCCAATTCAAAAAGATATTCTTCCTGGATCAACAGGTAATTTTTTTAATCCATACACAACTGTAAAAAACCTTTTTGATATAACCATTCAGGAGGGATGATGTCCCATCTCTTGTGTATATGTAGACAACTATCAACAACCATGTGCACTCTAATCCTTAGTGGGAATTGCTGTTTGTGTCAAACCCAGAGCTGTTTTTGCCGCAGCCTCGAACTTCCTAGGTTTTTCTCAGCAAGCTGCCAAGGGTGGAAAGGTTTCAAAGGCTGGGAGGGCTCTGTCTCCACACCTTGCCTTTAATAAGGAATGTGGTGGGCGAATAACAGTGAGAAATGGACATGCTCTGTGTCCTTCCTGACCCGCCATACCTGCTCATAAGGAAAGCCAATGCTTCTGCCTGGGAGGCAGTAGCACTGCCCGTAATGCCTCTCCCTCCAGCACTGTCTTTCTCCAAAGGAGAGTCTTGACCACAGCAGCACTGTGGTGCTACTTGTGCCTCTTTGTTGATCCTGGTGGGTCTGAGGAGCAAGATTGGTCCTGCCAGTGTGGCCCTCCATGAGGTGTATATGAAAGCTGATTAATCTGCGCCGATTAGCTTGGTTGTGAGTCTGAGGTCAGGAAAACCTCCTGCTGCAGGATGTTGTATTGTCATGGCGGTATTTCCTTGGGGTGAAGAGGAAGCCATGCACCACTAAATCTTGTTCCACTGTCGGTCTCGTGAGTGTCTGGGTGAAATGAAACTGCAGCAGTAACAAGCAACATTAATCTCTTTTATCTATGTCTGTGCTTTGTGGAGTTAACCAGTACATATTTTATTGACAACCAGAGCATCTCAGTGACAGGAAGAGGGATAAAATCAGTCTTGCTGATGGTAACTTAGCTTGGGATAGCTGGTACGTTTATTGTCCCCAAGTATCTGTGCGTTCCCAGTTCATAGGTGTCTGACTGCTGAGAAATCAGGTCCAGAGCTCCTCAGTTTGGTATTTTAAGATAAATCATCATTAATTTTGGACGCCCTAGTCCATAAATTTGACTGCTGAGAATTTGTTTCAGAAGAAACTCAGACATCTATGTAAGTGGAGCCAGTAATTTTGACAGCCTTTCCAAGCTGAGCTGTACTTGCTTGGCACTCAGTGATCTAATAAACTTAAATTGTCCGCAGACATATCCCACAGACCACTATAATAGAAGACAGATACATAAAGGAAAAAAATATGGATCAGGGCAAAATGCAGAAATCTGAAAGAGGTCAGTGACAGGGAGTGGTGGTGAAGTGCTACTGGGGTAACCACACGTCTCTGGAGGACTGAATTTAAATCTTGCTTGGGTTTCATCACGGGGTCTATTTGCCTCTGTCACAAAATAGCTGACAAATGATGCCTTGCAAAGATCCAGAGTTGGAGTAATACCAGATTTGTAAGCTAAAAGTCCTGAGCATTGGCAAACCTCCATGGACACCCTCCTTGATGCCTACCTGGTGCTTGCTAGTATTGGTACAGCAAAGGGCCCATCGCTGTGCCTCCCCGTCAACCCAAGGAAAACGAATGGGGACTGGAATTAAATTCATGTATTATATGAACCAGTGGAAAATCTGAATCAGCCCAAACATAGAATCAGAGAAGGCAGTTTAGCTGTTTAGCTCTGCAAGCATAGCTCATGTTTCAAGATAACTGTCAAGGTCTGGCAGTAATTTGTTCCTCCAATATTGGACACAGGAGCCCTCAGTTGCTGGGTCTGAAAGGTTTGACAAAATGTTGATCTGATGTCAAGGAGCAAGGTGGATTCCTCTCCTAACTGCGTGACTTTGTTGATAAGAATGATTTGCTCTCTGTCATATCTGAATGCTGATTTTTCACCTTATTGTATGAGTATTTATTTCTTCTAGTTCTGAGAGGGTACAAATTTGATATGAAAAAGGGGGGGGAAAGCAGTGGGAAAGGAATTCTCTTCAGCAGCTTGCGCCTCCCACAGACGGTCAGAAACTACTTGCTGTGCTGCACCGGGCACTGTGAATTCCCGTTGCTGCGTTGTGGAAGCAGGAATTGGGGGTTTGCGGTTCTCTCCCTTGGCCTTAATTTCAGATGGAACCAGTCTGTTCTTAGGTCATGGGGAGCTAACTGATGTCTAGGGCAATGACACGTGTAGGCTGTTTAATCCTAAAGGGTAGTAGGTACAAAAGCCTATTGTGTATTAAGAACCTTTGACTTTCCAGATTTTTTAACATATGTTCGCTTTTTTTTTTTTTGCAAGTGCATGTATATGATTTTAAGAGTAAGTGAATGAATTTGCAAAACTCGAAAGTATACTTTAATTTGTGATCTAAAAGGGAATACTTAATGTAAAATGTGTTATTTTTATATTTCTTCACAAGTAGAAGACATTATATATTTTCTGTTAAAAAATGTAGAAAAAAGTAATGCAAATCCCCAAGATTTCAGCATGCTGCTTGCTTTATAAGCAATGCAGTATTGGTAGTCAAACCATGCCCTCCACAGAAAGCATCCACATTTCTCTTTTAAAGAAAGGGACATTGCTTTCCATTGGGTTTCATGAAGAGTGCAGGAAGGGCAGATAATCACTGATTTCCCATGCCTACCTTCATATTCAGATTATTTACTGATAACTCCCTTAAGATTTGGTTGAGGGTAGAGATCGCTTCAAATGTTCAAATGCTTTCCCAGAATTTAGCCCCAGCTGTGGCTGGAAGCCTCAGTGCAGTAGTGCACCCTGAAGGATTTCTTTCCCATCTCCTTGCAGGTTAAGTTTGGCAGCATACACCAAGAACAGCCTTATCATTCATGTCCTCGGCATTACTGATTTCAGCCCTAGCTTAAAACCAGAACTGAAATACTGTGGGAATATAAAAAGTAAGTCTTTTTTCCTCCCTGCTGGGTGAGAAGATGCTGTCTCCCAGTTTGAACATGCCCAGCCCAGGAGTCTCCTCTGCGGTCTGAAGCAGGGCTGGGGCGGTTTGGAGATGCCTGTGTTCTTTGAAAAGCCCTCTAAACACCTCAAGCTGCACCATGGTAAAGTGTGTGGTCAACCTCATGTGGCTCTCCATAGGTCAACAAAGAAACTGTAAACTTCCAAGATTTCTGAGAAAGGATGGGCTCGCGGCAAAGGCGGTGTCCTCTGGTGTGGCAGCTTTGAATTTTTTACTCTTTTAACAGGGACTTCATGTAAAACCACAGATAATTGCCTACGTAATTTACCATTGGTAATTAATTTCTATAAATTTTCTGGGCTTTAGTAGCCCAGATGCAAAATAGGAAATATAGTACTGCATTTCTTCTGGCCTTTGTCTATTTTTCCGATTTAAATTGAAAGCCTACAGAGCTGGGACCATTTTTGTTATTTATGCGTACATGGACTCTCATAAAGGGCTTACAGTCTCAGCTGGGATGCAGCGGCATTGCTCCATCACAAATATTTGCCAATTATTTACAGCAATTATTCCTTCATGGAGATGCACTGAAACATGGCAAAGACTATTCTGGGAAAGAAAAGCTTGCTATCAGTTGGCTGAATTGTTTGTATTGGCCTGCATAACAGTGCAAAGTGGAATTATTTTGCTTCACACAATTGCTCTTGCAACTTGGGAAACTTCAGAGCAGCTACTGACTTGTTAATTTGTTTGATAGTTAAATTTTCTGGAAGCAACAAAGAAAATAAGTTTGGGGAAACCAGAAGATCAAACTGGGCACATTAATTATTTCTCTCTTTTTTCTTTATAGCTGAGATATCCTGCATGCCTCAGCAAATTATTGTTGAAACATTTGAAGTATTAACATAAAAAACTTTAATTGAAAATATATCTCCCAAGAATTTAAGCTCTTCAGCTGTGGGCTCAGACTTCCAAGATTTTCATATGTATTGCTGAGGGCTAGTGCACTGGGACATATAATCTTCTGCAGTGGATGATGCAAGTAATTCCTTTTTATAAAAATTACCCACTTGTCAAAGTCCCCTCCCCACTGGGCTTGGTAAAGCACCAAAGCAGATACATTCTTGCCCCAAAGAATGTTCTTTTTATTAGCTTGAAATATGTGGAGAGAGAGGAAGAGATGCCAAATCTGAGCAGAGCAATGAGGATAATCTTTTAAGAGTATCCTCACAGTTTGGCTCCATTATCTAATCTTTTCCAGGTTTTGTTTATTCTTTACTCTTGGATTTTTTTAGAGAAGTGGGGCTTATGATATTGTACCAGCTTTCCTTCGGTATGCCTGCTTACAATGCCTCAAAGATACCATGTTTCTGAAAGTTTCAGGAGAACCAAAAAAGTCTGAGAAGAGCAGAGACCTGTTTTTTGTCCCCATAAAGGGAAAGGCAGGAACAAGAGAGAGAACCTTAACACATAGCTGTTCGGAAATTCACCGTAAAAACATGTGTCGGAAAAGCCATGCATGGGTTTTTCAAAAGAATTCAGCAATACATCTGGACATGGAAATAAAAATGAAAACTTATATTTTTTAGTTGTTAAAAACTCACTGGCCTATTTTTTTTTTCCTTATTTTATTTTGTTTAAGCTAATAAAAAGTTTGGATTCAATTTGGAGTGAAATTTTAAGGGCTGAGCTCTGAAACTTTCAACAGGGTTCCAGGAACTGTTGGGTTCAAACACCGTCGAAAACCCAACTGTTTCAGATGCTCAGATAGGTGCTGATCTGCTCTGGGAAGTCATTAAGATGACCAGATGTCCTCATTTATGTGGAATGTAGGCCATCATCCTGGCAGCCCAAAGGCTTACTTGAAAAGCTGTTTTAAAGCAGATTTTCCCCATTTTCTTCCTCCATTCCTTAGGAGAAGAGCAAGCGATAGGCATCAGTTCCCAACTGGACATAACTGAAATGATCTTCACCATAAAATTTGGTTCAGGAGTTTTTTTTGCAGTGGGACCTTTGATCTCACACAGAGCTGTGTCCCTTGAGATGTAATCAAGGGTGAAGCCGTGCCCTAGATGTCCCAATGCTGTTTTTCTCTCTAGTTTTTGTACTTCAGATGAATATTTTGTAATATTTGAAAAGATGCCAGAAAGAGCAGTTGTCAGCCATCAAATGATGCTTTTTCTAATGAAGTTCCTCAGGAATCAATACTAGCCATGCCTCTAGCCAAAAATTTTATCAGCGTTCCAGAAGTAAACCACAAATAAAATTTAGATGATTTGTGAAGTACTACTGATGAAAGGTGATGTACTTGGTGACTACAGAAAAGGGTCACTCAAAAAAACTGGTTTCTTCTAGGAAATTCAAAGCTTTATAGTAAGAAATAAGAAGTTTAGACCATTACCTCTATAAAGAAACAGGAGCTGTGAAAACATTGTGGAAATCATCAAACAGCTATTAAGGCACAATACTGTGATGAAGAAGGCTAATGCAATTAATGAACATGAGACAGGGAATGGAAGAATGAGGAGGTGGTTTTTTGTTTTGCATGTGGTGTTATGGAGACTGATATGGGAAAGCTGTGTCTTCTGGGCAGTATTCTTAGAGGGTCTGCAAAACTGGAAAGTTCCAGAAAGGAGCACAGGAGAGGACAAGGGGCACCACTCACCAGCTTCAGCAAGGGACATTTTGGCTAGTCCTAAGAAAATGGTTTTTTACAGTGGTGGTGAACAAGTGCTGGTACGTACGAGCTGCCCAGAGACGTGGTGGGGTGTTTGTCCTTGGAGATATTCAAACCTCAGCTGGACACAGCCCTGAGGAGCCTGATCTCTCTTTGAAGGCCACCCTGGCTTAAGCAGGGGCTGGAAAAGGGACCTTTGGGGTCCTTTCCAGTCACAACTCTTCTGTGATGCTATGGCTTATAGCCTGCAAAAATCTTTTACACTGAGATAGAGAAAAGATTTTGGACTCAGTATTTAACTAGCTTGTCTTAATGGTCAAGTGCGCATATCTTCACTGGCAAAATACCTGATGTCAAGGATGGGATTTGGTAGTATTCAGTTTTAACTTAAGGCACCCAAATTTAAGCATCCACAGCAGTGTCTACATACAAGTTTGCTATCACCAGTCATCACCAATGGTAACAGAGGAGGTCTAGAAATATAGGTCAAATATAGATGTCTGCTTGCAAGTGTTTAAAGCTTGCTGGGGTTAAATTCTACCCTAAAATGCTCCTCAATCTGCTAAAGACTTCAAAAGAGCTGTTGAGTGGAAGCTGAAGCCAGTTAAACAGGAAATAAGGCACATACTTTTAACAGGAAGGACGATTACCCCTTGCAGTCAATTCACCACGTCTTATATGCTCAGCTCAAAACTGGACTGTTTAGGAAAGAAATACATCAAACATTAAGTTAACCAAATATTCTTGTTTGATAACAACAATAAATGCCCACAGGAGACAGTCTCATGGTTCCCTTTAGTCTGAACTTCTACATCTCTAAGAAAGAAAACATTAGTCTCTGTGATCTTATACAACCAGAAGCATTAGGTTTTTGCAGCCAGCTCCAGCTCCTGTGTTGATGTGAGCTAGTCTATGTTTAGCCAAACGACATTAATTAAAGACCTCCACTAGAAGCAGATGAACTAAATGAAATGGTCCTCTGCCCACTGCACCTTGATGCAATTTGCCTGCTGTCTGGCAAAAGAGGCTGCAACACATTTATGCCTAGTGGAAAATTTCATTCCAGTAGACAAATTGCTGTTTGCCGTTATGACTTGTCTGTTTTACCAATGAACAGATATCTTGGATGTGGTGATTTGAAAGGTAAAAACATGAGGATTTCTTGCTCAGAAAGCACAATTATCTGATCTGGTAAATGACATTAACGTCTTGGGTAAGACATGCAAACTTGTGACCAGAATATCCTTGCCTGTCATGTCTGCCTAAAACAGGGATTACAAACTCTTTAGAGCAGGGACCACCCCTCTCAGTGTTGGGCCCACTTGCAGAAAGGTGCAGGATACAAATTCATTGACTTTAAATGGCACATGCTTTTTAGTCCAGTATTCTGACTCCGTCAGTGGTGAAAACCTGGCTTCCTGGGAAGGTGTAAATTTTGTAATGTGTCCCACACAGGAAAGCATAAATTCTGTAAGTTTAACTTTTAATTCCTTAAGTTAAACTTCTGGCAGAGTCTCTTTTTAGTCTCAGTAATGTTGTAGGTGCCTTATGCCCTAGAGCATGATAACTGCTATCACTTAAAAAAAAAAAATCTGTCTAATACAGATATGGATATTCTCATTACTTCAATACACCTCTAATCTTATTATACTTTAAAAAGTCTCATAAATTATTTTCCTCCTTAACAACTTATGCTGACAAATTCCCCAGTTTATTTATGATAAAGTACTTCTTATATCAATACAAATGCGATGCCTTTCAATGACATTAGAATGTCCCCTTATTTTGGCCTTGGAGGGACTCCTGCTTTCCCTTTTCTTTTCCTTTTTTTTTTTTTTTTTTTTTTTTTTGCATTGAATATCTGCCAATATTCTATCAAATGGTAGGATTTAGGCATGATACACATCTTCAATAAAGTTCAGGGGTTGGTGTTGTGCGACCTCAGGGACGAATCTGATTTCATCCTTCCTGTCTCATGCGGGTATGGAAATTTGTAACACCCAGCTCTCACAGCATGCTTTTTATCAGCAGACCTTGGAGCACTTTACAAATGATTTTTCTGTCATCTCCTCTGTTTCTCTTTTATAGAAATTGAAACACAGAGAAGTGAAGTGACAGAGTTTTCTCGGGGCAGGCATGGGATTAGTGCCCGCACTCCCTCGACACCTCTGCCCTGAGCTGCCCACCTGACTTTTCTGCCTCCTGCCCTCTCTAAGCAATACCATATATATTTCAGAAGCTTTCAGCCCAGCCACTCTTAACTCATTATTTCCATTTTTTTTGAAGTGAGTGGAGCTCAAGTGGCCATTGCAGATCAGTACTGGATCCTAAATAATGTCCCTCTGCAAAATGGGTAACATCCCTGTTGCATTGAAAGGATAGGTTTCTCCGAATCCAAAAGCTCCGTTGGGTGAGCTGGATAAATCCTGTTGGAAGGTAAGCCCTGGCACAAATGCCAAAGATCTGATCTAAAGCATCTGGTAGCTCATAATTATGAGGAATATTCCCGTTTAATTCCAGCTATGTAGGGGTATGGGGTGTTAAAGAGACCGGTGAAGGTGAGAAGGGTTATATTTAAGGGACAGAGCATAAGGTTTGGACTCATACTGTGCCTGGCTTTCTTTCCAGTTCTGCTTTCAATTTGTAGTGTAGATGTAAACCAGCCTTTTAACCTTCCTATAACTGTATTTTCACATTGAAGAAATATGAATACTATTTCCAAAGTTTTAAGAAGCTCTTTGAAATCCTTCACTTGTAAGGCATTAGAGGTCAGTAACTGTGTTTGTCGTTTGGTTGTATTTTTCCACAATGATCTATAGAGAAGCACCGGGTAATGCAAGGCAGTTAATTCTCATAAATACGTAGCTCATAAATATCTATAACCAAGTAATAAAAGAAAGATTCAGATTTATTGAAGACCATAGGAAAAATGGAACATGCTTCTGTTTTATATTTGGTGCACTTGGTTTAAAAGAAATGTGGTAGTTTAATTTGCGTGTATAAAGTATGCCTGACATTTTCTTTTAATTTTAAACTGTAGGATATAAAAGAATGATATTTCTCTTTCTACTGTTTTTGAGACTTCATTTTCCCAATTTTAGACATTATGAACTAGGAAACACTATTTGCTATTTGCTAGAACCATTTTGTTTAGCTGCTCTTATAAAACTCCTATCACAATTCACGGGTTTTGTCTATTATGGAAATGTCATTAAAGTCTGTGAGCTTTGAAAAGCATCTGTACTTAAGAAGAAAAAAAAAATGCCGCACAATAACAAATATAACAACAAAGCACAAAATGCACATGGTAGAAGTACATTACATACTCTTTGCAGTAATGTGCCATAGAGTTATGGCTTAATTTCGTGAGGATGAGATGAAGTTCAACATTTTGAAGATAACTTATCGTTTTCTGTGATTTTTTCAAAGTAAAATCTTAAAAAAAGTACCCAGAAGGCTTACCAAAGATTGACTTGAAGACTAGATATCTATAAAATTTCTTTTGCATTGTAGTGAGCGAACTGAGGATGAGACTAAGAAAAACAAGCCCAAGACCTGTACACAAAGTGTGTACAAAGTGTGTTTAGCTTCAGTGATTTCTGGGACTCTGAACCACTGTCATCCCATTAATTGTTAACTTGGGTAAATACATTTCAGGCTACTTCAAAAATTAAAGAATTAAAATGCTTATCATGTCCTCCTGGACATGCCCTAAATATTAAAATTCATAGCTGGTGTGTAGGGATGTATAGTGGGATCCTTCAGGATTGTTCAAGATATGACTCAGGGACTGTCTGGTTTGCTTTGGAGGTTGTGCACTTCAAGATCACTTCAAAAGTCCCTTGGCTGAGAGCAACATTTGCGTTGCAGAGTGCATGATGCTGCATATGGACAGTCTGTTCCCAGTGCCATCACTTCAAGCTACGCACTGATTTGGATGAATGTAGGAATGGGGTCCTCAGTGACTCACATAATACTTTGAGGAACAAATATTTTTTTATTAGTGCTTCGTGTGTGTTCTTCTACAAAGTATACAAGTGCATTTGGTTGTTATTTGCATGAAGTAAAAGTGAAAATGAAGCTATCCTTTAAGAGTCTGTCTTGTTTTCTCTCCTG
Organism: Vanellus vanellus; assembly: GCF_965231255.1. Lineage (NCBI taxonomy): Eukaryota > Metazoa > Chordata > Aves > Charadriiformes > Charadriidae > Vanellus > Vanellus vanellus. The sequence continues at coordinate 197,356,090 of NC_138905.1, read as the reverse complement.
GGTCAACTAGAAATTTCTTGCTAGGACTGGGGTGATAGTTTGTACATCTGTGCCCAGATCTATGGGACAAATGCCTAAAGAGATGCTAATATATGGCCAGCGATATTTTCTTGGAAGCAGGAAATGACTTGCAGTGGTGGAAAAGCACATCATCCTGTTCTGAACCATTTCAACATAAAACTTTCCATACTTGAACTATATAGAAATTTCATATGCAGTAATTTTTACAACAAGTGCATTGCAAGGAGAATGATAGAGTCATCTCATGGTACCTTATCAAAAGTTAAGAACTCCATAAAGGCATAATTATGTGAAAAAATGACATTTCAATATAAATGTACTGGATGTAAGGGCACAGCATATTCTAGCTGTTCCCCTCTAGTTTTAAAATCTGGAGTTTAGCCACTCAAAGAAGCAATTATGGTTTAGAAACTGTACAGCATTCAATTTTTCTCGGTCCATCCAGAATACCTAGGGAGCTTCTTCATATGTGTATGAATCCTCTTGTGTATCTTCTCGACACAGGCAGTAGGATCGAGTTTGCAGATGACACCAAGCTGAGTGGTGTGGTTGGTACTCTAGAAGGAAGGGATGCCATCCAGAGGGACCTGGACAGGCCAGAGAAGTGGGCCCATGTAGCACTCATTAGAGTCAACAAGGCCAAGTGCAAGGTCCTGCACCTGGGTCAGGGGAACTCCCGGTATCAATACAGGCTGGGGGATGAAGGGGTTGAGAGCAGCCCTCCCAAGGACTTGGGGGTACTGGTAGGTGAAAAGCTGGACATGAGCCAACAATGTGCACTCACAGCCCAGAAGGCCAATTGTTTCCTGGACTGCATCAAAAGAAGTGTGGCCAGCAGGTCAAGGGAGGTGATTCTGCCCCTCTACTGTCCTCTGGCGAGACCCCACCTGGAGTACTGCATCCAGCTTTGAAGCCCTCAGCACAGGAAAGACCTGTTGGAGCAGGCCCAAAGGAGGGCCAGAAAAACAGTCAGAGGGCTGGAACACCTCTCCTGTGAAGAAAGGCTGGGAGAGTTGGGATTGTTCAGCCTGGAGAAGGGGAGGCCCAGGAAGACCTTATTGAGGCCTTTCAGTACTTAAAGGGGGCCTATAGGAAAGATGGGGACAGGGTTTTTAGCAGGGCCTGTTGCATAGGCCAAGGCGTAATGGCTTTAAACTAAAAGAGGGAAGATTCAGACTAGATAGAAGGAAGAATTTTTTTACAATGAGGGTCGTGAAACACTGGCACAGGTTGCCCAAAGAAGTGGATGCCCCGTCCCTGGAAGTGTTCAAGGTCAGGTTGGACAGGGCTCTGAGCAACCTGATCTAGTTGAAGATGTCCCTGCTCGCGGCAGGGGGTTGGACTAGATGACCTTTAAAGGTCCCTTCCAATCCAAACTATTCTACGATTCTGTGATTCTTTACCATTGCTCAGTCTCCATCTACAAGCTTCTTTAGAGGAAACTTTCTTGTAATCAGTAATGGAACAGTTAATAATTATTGCATGTTATTTGTTACGTAAGTTTTTCCTTTGCTTTCTTTAATTTTGGTATAGCAAATACTGTTCTACTAGGACATACAATGTGACTGTGAACACTGATTTTTTTTTTTCCCATTTCTGACTTTATTAGTATTGATTTACTAATTGTATATTGAATTTGGTCCTGTGAATTTACTACCATGGTGATTCTTGGTCCTTCTTGTAAGGAACTGTATTTTTTTTTTTTAATTCAACAGCTGAAAAAGTATTCTGATTGAAACCAGTAAGTGAAAAAGAAATATATATGGTACTGAAAAATACTAAAAACCACAAGTATTTGGAACAAAACAATGGAAAAACAATATGAATATACCACAGAAGCCCACTTTAAAAAGTTTTTAATTGTACCTTATTATGAAGACTCAATAATCCTCAGTGTATATTTGTGAAATGGTCTCCCTGGTCAGGTAGAGGAGTGTATGCGTGGAATACTTTTGCTGGCAGCCCAGTTGGCTTGCCTTAGGTAGCCAGTTCTTTTAAATTACTACACAACATCTCCCTGAAAAAAAAAAAAAAAGCCTCAACAGCTCAGGTTATCTCATTTTGACCCCTGAAAATGGCCAAAGGTCACTGTTAGAGGCAAAACCCACGACACCAACAGCTCTGCAGCAGCCTGTGCAGGTGAAGTGTCTAGCTGGACTGTGCTTTGGGGCTTGAGATTGTCCTAATGCTGTCTTCTCCCTAGTGTGATTATGGATGCTTCTTCTCCCTTCAGCATGTAATCATTTTTATTTCAGTTATGTAACATTTGTGTGAGAAAATAAGAAAGCTCATTAGGTTTGAGAATTTTTTCAGTGTTACATTTCCCTACTGTCCAGTTAGATAGTGCTGTATGTGCAGTGGTGCAATTTCCATCCGCTACTGGGGAAGGTGGAAGAAGAGAAAACAATAAAAACTGAGACATTATGAAAAATGTGGATTCTTGCGGGTTTATTCTTTAATTTGAGTGAATAACTGTTGTTATTTTAGGGCGAGCATGGAAAAAATTTGTATTCTTATTAAAAGGAAACCTAATTCCAGGGTGAAATTGAAACAAACACATTGACAAGGAGCCTATTTAGGCCCGATCTTTTTAGAGTGAGGAGAGAAATGCATGCTGACTTCAATAGGCATTATGCAGGCTTTAAATATTTATGACATTGAATTCTAACCCTGATTAGTTTGCCATCAGTAATGTGGAACACTCCCAAGGATTTTTAGGTACGTGCTGTTATTTTAATGTCTGCCCATTTTTTTCTAAAAAATATTTTCAACTAATTCTCACAATTTCCCTATTCAATTTTCTTTAATTCATAATCTCTCTTGGAGGAATGTTAAAGGAACTAGAGAGTGATTAGGATTTTGCTGTGGGATCCAAACCCCAAAAATATGGTGGTTTTTTTTTTCCCAGGAGACTTGCAGCCCAAGTAGGAAGACCTAAAAGCATCTATGAGATTTCTGTGGTTTTGGGTTGTAATCCTGCAAGAATCACACATTTAATTACTACTGAACACTACTAGCATTAGCCTAACTGCATTCTTGAACAAAATGAGTTTCCCCTCTCATCTGTAGGACATGTAAATGACCTGCCTGAACAATTCTTAATTGTATTCTGCCCCACCAGATTACCTGGAGAAGTAACTATTCTACAAGTCACTTTAATCTCAAGTGATTTTCTGATTTCTTCTCAGGCATCAAAACATAAGGTTTTGATCCAGACCCCAGATCAGAACTGCTATCTGCCCTGGATGTCAAAGTTCCCTGAGGGCCATGAAATGTTTTTGCCAGTCTCGATGATTGCTCACCAGCTCTTTTAGATAGATTTGGTTATGAATCTCATGCTCCCAAGAGAGTAGATCTTTATACTGCCCAGATGTGGTTTGTCTTCTTGTCCATGCTGACCACTTGTTTTTCCCAGTAGCTTCAGGAGACACAAACCAAAAGCGTTATCATAATAAGCTATGGTTGCACTTGTATGAAGTCCAAGTTTGTTAGAAATTGCAGGCTGTCCTCAAAACAGGACAGGCCAAATTTCAAAGGTCCTCAATGTAACGAGAATGAGTGAAATCCAAAAGCATCACAAAAATGGTAACAAAAGTGGTAACAGGAAGCTATTTCAACTAATGCTGTAATTTCTGGTACAGAGAGAGATGCTCTTTTTTCTCATCTCTGTCATCTTTCAGAATAGCTAATCAGGAGATGGAAGAAGGATGTACACACAGCCTGGTTTCAAATGTTTAGCTCTCTAATACCCTTGTCCCTAGTGATACTAGGCATTTTTCTGCTTTCTGTACAACATTTTTTTGAGTTGAAATCATAAAGCAATAGCAATTAGGCTTCACTATTGAATTTTCTCTTCTCCCACTCTCGGGTACAAGCACAGAGTATGCAAAACAGAGAATGAAAAGCAGGAATTGTCTTGCTACTAATGGATCAGGCAGGTGGTAGCCCCACTTCCAGTTCCTAATGTGTAGGGGTGATGGAGAAAGGCTGTAATCATCCAAGTCAGAACAAAGTGCCTTCGCACAAACCAATCTCTGAATGGTGCAAAGCGATGGTTGCCTGGCAATCTTTTTAAGCTTTTGATACTGCTAATTTGCTATGTGTTTTTCACACAGCACCATTCTTAGATAATTACTGTAGCTGGTGCCACAGGAAGAAATCTTTAAATTGTATATATTAGATGGTTTTGCTGATGAGATTGCCTGCTAGCAATCTTCTTATTGTCCTGTGATGATTCCAAGCGATTGTTTCAGACCGTGAACATGATCTGGAAGCCTGGGAGTTATTGGATCAGAGTTCTGACTTTGGCAACAGCAAACCATATTGCTAAACGTTATGTGAATGGCACAAACCACTGCGTTCCTGTATCACTAGCTATTCAGTGGAGAAATGGCAAGAAACGATGCTTACCTCAAGCAGATGCTGTTAGACTGCATTACTGTAAAGGATGATAAAAGTTCCTGCAGTCAAGCTGTGAGGATACGCAGATGGTTATCTGGACAATTTACTAGTTTTCCTACAGAAGATACTGAAAGCCTTGCTTTTGTAGATAATTGTCACCTGAGCTACTGTTGCTTTGAATTTCCTCACCTGCCAAATGCTGCTATGGCTGGCGCACATACTTTTTTAATAAACTTCATTTTTCACATTTTTTCTCTTGCCATATGCTTCCCTCTCATTTTCCTTTCTATTTTGTCACCCAGATCTCACCTCCTCATCTCCCCTTTTTACCTTTTCTCACATCTCTGTTTTTTCTCCTTGTTTTTCCCTCCTTTATATTGTTTTCTTTCTCTTTTCCTTCACATTATTTTGTCCTCTCTTACTTTCTAGTTTTTCACCTTCCCTCTTTCTTCTTTCTACCACTATAGTCTCTCCCTCTTCTTCCTTTCTACTCAGCATGTTAATAAAACATTTGACCATTTAAATATTTTCTGTCTCTGCTCTTCAGGCTTTTGAATTATTGCTGTAGTTCTACCAAAACTTAATTACCACATCAAAGAGGAGCTGTCCTCATTTAGGCAGGATTTCAGCCTTTCCGGATTTTTTTTAACACATTTGACCTAATTAGAAGGCCCATTTAAAATGATACTTCTACAGAAGGAGGAAATCGTACAAGTTGTTGCCAGGATATTGAACAAGTCTTACATAGAATTTGAGAAGAATGAAAATGTCAGAAATTTTATTGAAAACATGTCTTTTATAGAAAACTTACAAGTGAGTTGTAGGTGTTGAAATAATACTGATGGTTAGATATAATAACATCCCGCTTTTATGATAATAACACATACTTTCTCTAAAGGGTAAATATGATAATTTAAATATAATAAGCAATAACCATGTGTCAAGACCTGTAATCACTACACTTTATGACAACAAGCATTATTTTATGATTTACTTGCAGCAAAACCACTTTTTTCCATCACATAGTTTTTATGGCCTCCTTGCTCCTAATGAGGTAAATTCATTTTCTGCAGAGTCCACACAAGAACTGTATATAATAAACTGGTGAGTGCTATGATTTCCCTTCTGTAAGTATAAGTTGTTACGTTCTCCAGCTATTAATCCTTTGTGTGTAAGCTTATGCTATAACTGCTTGTTATTTTAACTCTGGGTTTAAGCAGTGTAACCAGTACATAATCAATACTTCAGGTCCCTTCCGGCACCATTTCTGAGATGGTGAGTCTGCAGTTATTAAATCTTTGCTAATATTAAGATTGGCAGTAAAGTGAAACATTTTAACAATCACTTCTACTAATCAGTAGAATAATTCACTTGGGAAAATGGCAAATTCAAAACCACCTGGGAATTGTAATCAAGACCACACGTCCTTCTGCACACGATACTCAGGCTGACAGTCACAGTTAGCACAAAATAAAATTTCTTCTTCTGCAGGAAACTCTCTGGTGTGCGTTGTGTAAGAGAAGAGCACATTGGGGTCTCCCTGACCTTAAAAACTACAGGCAGCAACTTCTGCTGGCTAAATTCTGTTGACATGGACAGAGTTAAATGAGCAGAGAATTTATTACTGCATCTAGTTTCCTTAATCCCTAGGGACATGCGGATGCCTCAAAGGTATGTCTTAAAGCTCCACAGCATATCTTTAGTGTATAAAAAAGACAGGCTGCTGTGAGAGTGAAGTACCTTACCTGCTCCCTTCTTCTGCAGCTGAGCTCCACAGGGCAGTGAGGATCCTGGCTTGCATATTTGCAAGTCTCTGAGATAATGACTTATAAAGCTGATATTTTTCAGACCTTTTTTAGTCTCTGCTTAGGATTCATTTGATGCTGCTATGAGAAAAAGGTAAAATTTTTTTTTTTTGTTGTTAATGGCTCTATAGCTGTAACGGCTGGGATGAATGCGGGAGAAAATTAAAACCAACTGAATAATGTTGTAACTCTGCAAACACTAACTTCGAGTAGGCTACACTAAGGTACATTGTCCATCACGCTTTCTACACGTACAACAACTGTTCAATAAAGAATGCCCTAAGAAGGTCATATTCAGATGAAAGGCAGCCTGTGCTGTGTATGGGTTCATAGCTAATTTAGCTGCATAGCAAACACGCACTTTGGAAGGAGATTATGAAGTTACAATGCACATTACTTTCACTGGTCACAGTAGGATCCCTGCATCTTCCAATGTGCCAGATCAATAAATCAGAGATTGAATAAGCCTCATTGAATACGTTTCTTGGCTCTGGTTCATTTTCTCATGAAGACCTGAGGCATCTGTTTACTGCCTCCAACTCAAGGGGGAGCAGACCACTAACATGAAACACAGCATTTTAATGCCAACTACCCTGAAGCCAAATGGCTCTGGATTATGTATGGTACTCACAGGCAGAATACTGATTTCTTGAATGGTAAAACCTGACAGAAACGGGCCTTCGTTTGACTGGAGCCTGCAGATAAAACAATAATTTAAGTGTGCAATAATTTATTTCAAGATGCCATTCAAAGTCTTGTGGAACTTACCATATAAATTTGGTTCTTTTCTGTGTTTTCTAGCTCTTTCTCTGTGTGATGGCTGATGCAATGTGTTTTCTGACTAAGAAAACGACTCAGAAATGGCTGCTTATTGGTGGGTTTACGTTTTATCTGGGATCACTGAGCTTGCTTCACACCTTTCGGGATGAGTAGTTAAGTTCCGGTTGTTCTAATAAAGCAACCACTACTGACTAGTGGCTGTAGCTGTCTGTCCTGAGGTTGGCAGTTATTTTGGCGTATAAATTATCAGTGTTTCCTCTCTTATTGGCCCCTTAGCACAAATAAGTGATAGGTGAACAATATATTCCCTTGTGCCTAGCAACTTGCTGAGCATCACACATGGCATACATGGCACTAACAGAAAAAAACCACATAGGCAGCAAAAATCCCATAAATTCTTTAGAATCACCCTCCTCTTTTACAGTATAAGATGTATATCAATAAAGGCAGTCCCTTTGCTGGATAGTAGAGTGGCAGATTTTCCAAGAAATACAGAGCATGGCTAAATATCATTCACTAAATACCATTAAAATAAATAGGGTTTTTTGATATCATTTTGTGCAGTAGCAGATTAGCTGTGGGAAGCAACTTATGCAAGAAATTATATGGCATATTATGGGAGCCATTAAAGTAAATGGTGCTACTATTCCATTAATTTCAGTGGGAAATTAGGATTGTGATAAACCATTAAGAGACTTTGCTTGCAGCAAACACACAGGGACACTTCTTTTAGAAGCTAAGAATCTTGGACTGTTCCAAGCACAATACCATTTGGGAGACTAATGGTCTTATACTGAGTACTCTCATTTCCATTCGCTCACAATCAGCTGGAGGTGCTCAGCATCCCTCAGTGAACATTAAGTGACTGTAAAAATGAGACCTTGTGCTCCAGAGATATGTTTGGGACATAAGTCTTTTCAGAGATGAGTCAAGTTATTCATGGAGGTTTCCAGGAATGAGCAATTTTTGATATGACGATAATCCTGGTTGCAGAGGCATCGTGTTCACTCTTTGGATTTTAACAAGTGCCAATTGCGCAAAGTGGTTTGTGACTTCCTCAGAAAAGCTCACTTTGAAAGTTACTGTTTTAAAGTATAGCCTGTCTCCCTGGGTGGTAAATTTATTAGCCAATATGAGAAAAATAGATCTTCCAGTGCTGTGCAAATGGACTCTAGGAACAGACAGTGGATATAATACCACCACAGGCATAGTTCTTAGACAGACAGGGCAGAGTTTGTCATTGCTGCTGATTGAGTTTCTCCATAGTAAATATGAGACAATGCAATAGTATTTAAATAATTAATGCAACTGAATGCATTTCACAATAATATTTCTACTAGTTCTTGATTATTTCTAGTACAGTAGCATCCATACACTAGAACTTTACCGTGCCAGATACTGTGCAAACATGAGAAAAATTTTGTTCCTTTCATATACGCATTTTTTTTTACTGTTTGAACAGGAAAATGGATTGCTTAGAGAGCAAGTGCAATCTGCCTCCCTGGAAGTATCCAAACTCAACTGGACAGGGCACTGTGCAACCTGCTCCTACTTTGAAGCCTTGAGCAGTGGGTCCACAGGTCTCTTCCAGCAGAAATATTGCATGATGCTACTCTATACTCTGAGTTACAGACAATTATACACTTGTATTATAATCTAAAGGGCATATGAAAATATACTTATGATGTATTATGTTGCATAGAAGGTGTTTGAGGTATGTAGGAAAAAAAGAATAATCATGGTCATAACTCATTTTTCTATTTACGCAGCAATCCTTATATTCCTCAACCCCTCTTGCAAATTCAGTTCTAGTCAGGCTGCACTAACTTTTACAGAATAAACTTCTTAAGGTGCAAAAAATAGAGCAAGCCAGCCCAAAAAATATCGTCTCAACCACCTCTCAGCTGCAGATGGAACATTTTTCCTATTTGTGGCTTAAATGTGGCAATAAACTCTTTGTTTTGCCATGTTTAGGGATTTTTTTTCAGTGAGGCTTGTTTATCACAGGACTTTCCAGCAAAATAAAAACAGGTTGAAGAGAAATATCGCCCTGACCTCAGGTATGAAGAGGTTCTCCTATTGTGAGGCTGTGCCATGTCCCACAGATGCTTTCTGTGTGTGTTAGCACTAGTTGGGAGGATCTAAAGGGCTATTTGCAGCCCCTTCACAAGATCAGGGAGGCAAGACCACAGAAGCATCGGATGATTAGGAATGCTCCTGGATTTGAAATTCTTGTATCTCTCAGATATGATACCAATAGTATTAGTTCTGCTTCCGTACCTGGCAGGTATTTGGTGCTGTACGTAGCCAAGAAGATATTGTACAATTAATGGAGAAGTTTGCATTCTAAATATCTTTAGGACCATCAAGCTAGTTTTGTGTTAGTGCCAGAAATCTTTTTCTGGACTGTTGAGGAAGAAACAGAAAGTAGGAATGGTGTGTGAGAAAAGTCATGAAAACCCTTCCACCATTTCGCAAACCAACTATTTTGTTTTAGATATTGCCAAAACACTGTTTTGCTTTTATTTTCCTGCATTGCTTTGAGGAATAGAAAACCAACTTTTAATCGCAGCTATAGTTTTCATTGACTCTGTTGCAAGTTGAGAAAAAATCTACAAAGTTATTCTTTCTAGTAATTCTCTTTAATGGAGCAGAGTTGGGAATAGCCCTTTTCTCAAGTGGGTCTGTATGTCAAACAGGTGCAACTGAAAGTATAGAAACTTAACCCATTCACCATTACTAATGGGAGACTCCAGAGCTCCCTTATGTATTTCCCTACCACCAATAGATATACAGCTGTGAAGTATGATGTTATACCCCCTCAAGGTCACTGGAAGCCCTGGGCTTCACACTGTTCCCAGTTCAGGCTTATACTAGTGAATCTCATGTCCATATTACACTAGAGGAGAATCCATATTCTTTCTGGGTTATGATATAGTTAAAGTTCCAAATATGAGACTTTTTTAGTGCTGTCTTTTTGCCATTTCTCAAAATATTCCTCTTAATCACTTGCTTCATGCCAATAGTGACTATATTTAGTACCTTTTATTCCACATGGAAAGGAATTTATGGTTCCCACAGCTCTACAACAGATGGCCAAAGTTTGCCAAAATGCTGGCAAATGCATTAGTTATACTGGAATCAAAGTTGTCTGCAAACACTATTTCTTTGCTATTATTTGTCACAGCCGTGATGTTTTTTATGCTTTGATGCATTAGGGAAAAAAGCAAAACTGCAAAACGTAATGAAAAACTCTTAAAACATGCACAGATGCCATTTTAATCTCCAGTAAGTTTCCCCATTGTACGTCCAAACAAAACTAAAAGAGTTTACAGGAAATGCTTCTTGCTGTGGCTTAGCTATTGAAATTAATGGGACTGTAATACCATTCAGCTGCTCGAAAATGGAATTTATCTTATCACACTCTTTGGCTGTAAAGAAATGTATTAGACAGAATATGTCTTGCAAAAAGCTTCCATTGTAATGAATGTGGTATTCATTATTTTTCCTAGACAAGTTTATTTTAGAAAAAGAAAATGAATACAAATGGGTTATTGAAAGTCATTTGTGAATTCACTCAATATTTTGAAAGGATAAGAAAAATGTCATGGCCGTTGCCAGATAAAATGGATATCTTTAATATTACAGAAAGATGGTTATACAACACAGGCCGATCTCTTTCCTGCCCCTTACTGCAGTTTGCCAAGTTGCTGAGGACCCGCACCGTGGCTTTCTAACTCATCTCAGCCGTGGAGTGCAGCTCCTTTCTTCACAAGTGCACTAATAAAAGACATGCCTGCATTTCAGGTTCTGGTCGGCACAACACAGCTTTCATTGTCACACACTTGCCTTTTGTACAGGCAGCTAAGGAAGGGAGAGAGTGGGAGTTATGTCTGTCATCTCAACTTGAGCTTTGGTGGGTGGGGAGGGAGAATACCTCATGGGCTGGAGGACAGCAGTTAGCTCTGTGCTTCCTGGGAGAAGATGGAAGATAGACCCCTTCCTGAGCCTTCTGCTCCATGAAGCTCACACACTTGCTCAGTTTAAAACACATTCTTTCCCACACGTACAGCATAAAGCTGCAAAAATTAAGGGGGGGGGGGGGAGGGAGGGGGGAAATAAGAGGAGTGAGGAAAAGGTGAGGTAGTCAGAAAGCAGCAAAAGCCAATTTTCTGTAGACAATTAATCCAATTAATGTCTTTGCATGATTCTGTGGGAGTAAATGAGGACTTGGGTCCCAGTCATGTCATACAAAGAATGTAAAGATGGTCCCTGACTGTTAGAGCTTCTTTACACGTGGCCTGCTTGGTGGCGTTGGGGATGAAAAGCTGTCTTTCAGTATAAACCTCTCTAGCAATTCTCAGCTGTGTGCAGCCTTGAGAGATGCAACGGCAGAACTGCATAAAGCAACCAATTTGCTGGTTCAGGGCCAAAAAGGTGAAGAAGAATCACTAGTTCATATCAATCAGAAACACTCCCCCCTGCCTTTATTCTTTTGTCACTGAATAGAATGGGTCATTTGTAACAAAATCTAAGCAATGAGGCCATCAATACACAGCAGTGAAGGAGATGTGAGCCTTTGTAATGCTCCAGTGGCTGAGTCTAATGACAAAAAAGAACAAACCACCTTCAAAGTTCTCCAGCATTTAAAAGCATCTCCCTCACTCTTCCCCCCCCAGAAGAACAGCTCCAACACAATGCTATTCCGTATCCGGCAGGCTGCTCTCATCCTGTAAGAGGTGTCCCATAAGATATAACAGTCACCTACAGCTGCTGAAGCAAGATTTGGAACTCACACATCCTTCCTTTTAAGTATGTATTTTATTTACTGGGTCACAGGGAGAGGTGATACCTAGGTTGCATGTGGAAGATGAAGCACCTACATTGTAGTTAGTGCTTTGTCAGCAATGGAAATCTTTTTTATTAAAGAGGAACCTTTCAACAAAGTGAGGTATTTCAACATTAGTCTCATCCTTTCTCCCGAAAATTCGATAAAAAGCTGTTTAGAAACTGCTCAGTATTTTTGGTTAAAAAGCTTCTTAGATACTGGCCTCTAGGCTTATCTTCCTTTAAGCATACCGCTTTCCAATGTTGTGATTAATAAAGCATTTTTAGGATATCCAAACAGCTCTTTTTATAGGCTTCTTATGTTTGACAGAGGTCCTCTTTTTAATTACACACCTCCTAGGTATTTTGACTTCGTTTTGAGTAATGGTGCATAGCAAAAGTTTGATGTGGCGTGTTCAAAATGTTACAACAGTTGGGACAGGCAAAATGAGGTTCCTGTGAATGGTGTGCTATTATCAGACATCAGCTCTCCAGAACCCCACTGTGACTTACATAGAATCATAGAATCATCATCTCATCCAAATCCCCTGCCATGGGCAGGATCATCTTCTACTAGACCAGGTTGTTCAAAGCCCTGTCAAACCTGACTTTGAACACTTCCAGGGATGGGGCATCCACAACTTCTCTGGGCAACCTATTCCAGTGTGTCACCACCCTCATCATAAAATATTTCTTCCTTATATCCAATGTAAATCTACCCTCTTTTAGTTTAAAACCATTGCCCCTTGTCCTGTCACTACAGGACCTTGTAAAATGTTTTTCTCCATCTTTCTTATAATCCTCCTTTATATATTGAAAGGCTGCAGTAAATTCTGCCAGTGTCTTCTCTTCTCCAGGCTGAACAACCCAAACTCTCTCAGTTTTTGTTCATAGGAGATGTGTTCCAGCCCTCTGACCCTTTCTTGTCCCTCGTCTGGACTTGTTGGTCCACGCCTGGTATTACTACATGCTACTTATCTCAGAGGTTGCTCTGATTCTTCTTTCTCTATATCCTCCTTTGAAAACAACTGTCTCCAGGTCTACTATGATCCCCCCGAGCCTTTCCTCCTGTGCAAAATACAGAGCTCAGCACATTCAACTTAGCACTGCCTTCACAGCTCTGCAGCCACAGGCTTCCAGGGGCACTGGGCTGTGAAGGGGCTCACAGCTCCCATTGGCATCAACGGCTGTCATGCACACCCTCCGGGTCTTGCGATGTGGTAGCTGTACAGCTGTTCAGTCCCATACTTTCTTTCCCCTAGGAATTAGGGGACTGAATCTGTCCTGCTGCTGCTAAAATGATGGAATACAAGAGGGGCAATGGCTCAGCAGGGGGGCCAGGATCCCTGCTGTAAAGATGCTCTCCTGTTCAAACTAGTCTCTTAAGTGTTAGAGAAAAGCTCTACAGCCATTACTATGCACACTGAGAGATGGGAATGACATTTGATCTGGTTTTGCATGAACAGAATGAAAGTCAGGACATGAATCATACAGGTGTCAGGGCCAAAGAGATGGTCTTGGTAATTTTATCGAAGTAACAGGAACCATGGGACTTCTGAGCTACAGTTCAACTTGTACAAAAACAAACTAGTCTAGATTTCACAATTGCCAGTGATGTAGAACCCAGCACAAACAGGCTTTCAATGGATAAAAATTCCATTATTTATTAGGTGAACTTATCTAGATTCAACTTCCAGTGCCAATAAACCTTTTCTTTGCGAGATTTGCTCTGCTGCATTGTTGTTCCCTGCACAGCTGCTGAGACTGTGATCCGAAAACCTTATAACCACTCTTTTCTTTCAGCTATGTAGTTTGAGATGCTTGAGTTTTTTACTCAGTTTTCTTGTCTTCTGATCCATTTTAATTTTCTCAAACCTTTTGCAGTTAGTCATCTTCCTTCTTGGACTCCACACCCCAGTCCAGAGCTGGATATTCCAGGAGCAGTTGTGGGAATGCCAAATACAGCAGAGAGCTCCCACCAACTGGGAAGCTTTCTGGACACTGTGTTGGAGCTCAACCCACTGGACTTTTACCTCCTTAGGTGTTCTCATGTCTCATAATACTGTAACATGACCTGTTCCTATCACCTGCAGCAGCTGTCACCTGTTAGCTGGGCACAGTGACTCAGGTTGTTATATTTTTCAGTGAAGTACACTCCACCAGCTCAGCCCACTGGTGAGTATCAGATCCCCAGCAGTTTATGTACAGTGTTTCCCCCGATTTCTCTATAGTAAGCAAGCTGGAATGACTGCTTACCTTTGAATAAGGGTTCCAGATAGTCAGCATTGTCTTTGCGCAGGATTCTTAAATTACTCTTTACTTAAATGATGGGGGCAATATACTGGTCAAAACAAAGATTTTCACTCTTTAGTTTCATTTGCTTTTCTCATCCGGTGATCTGCTGTCTGCTCAAAACTGGAAGAAAAAGAGAAACCAAGTCTCATTTGGAGGTAGTGCAACAACCCTTATAGCCAGAGGTGAAGCAGTGACTATCTTATAGGATCATAGAATGGTTTAGGTTGGAAGGGACCTTGAAAATCATCTAGTTCCAACCCCTCTGCCACGGGCAGGGACACCTCGCACTAGACCAGGTTGCTCAAAGCCCCACCCAGCCTGGCCTTGAACACCTCCATGGATCTTGTGCTCAATTAGTATTTAACTCAGCCTTACATTCTTTCAAGCAAAGGGAAACATGGTCTAGATGAAATGTCTGTGAAGTGAGTGCAAAGTGTTTGGAAAATTTTATTCACAAAGACATTATCAATTGTTCCCTGGAAAAAGAGGAGGAGGTATTGACTGCCCAGCAACTGACACTCCAGTGGATGGGATAATTGAGCAGAGACCACATTTTCCATTTTGCAGTTGATATCAGGCTCGGAGGGACTGCGAGGCTACCTGTGAACTGGCTCACGCTTCAGAGCGATCCTGACAAATGTATGAAAACATCTGACCTTTCCCATCTCTGCCAATTCAGTTCGACAGAGGCAGGCAAATCTGACTGGGAACAAGTGCAGGAAGGGAGATGACTGATTTGGCAGCAGCTCTGCAGAAACTGATCTGAGAATCACAGGGAACGAGAAGAGAACATGAATCAGCGCCTTGCAAAAAAGGCAAGCATCATACGGAGACATATAAATAACATTCTTAAATATAGGCCAGTTAAAATAGTTGCCCTGCTCCACTTGGCACTAAAGAGGACTTAGAATCATAGAATCATAGAATTGTCTAGGTTGGAAGGGACCTTTAAGATCATCAAGTCCAACCATCAACCTAACACTGCCAAGACCACCACTAAACCATGTCCCTCAGCACCACATCTACCCATCTTTTAAATACCTCCAGGGATGGCAACTCCACCACTTCCCTGGGCAGCCTGTTCCAATGCTTAGCAACCCCTTCTGTGAAGAACTTTTTCCTAATAACCATCCTAAACCTATCCTGGCGTAACTTGAGGCCATTTCCTCTTGTGCTATTGCTTGTTGCTAGTGAGAAAACATCAACCACCACCTCTCTGCCACCTCCTTTCAGGTACCTGTAGAGAGCGATAAGGTCTCCCCTGAGCCTCCTTTTGTCCAGACTAAACAACCCCACTTCCCTCAGTCACCCCTCACAAGACTTGTTCTCCAGACCCCTCACCAGCTTTGTTGCCCTTCTCTGGACTTAGCTGGTATAAAACAGTTTCTGACTTTGTAATACTAAAAAAAAACTCAATCATTTTATTTTTTTTTTTTTAATCAAGAGAGGAGAAAACTGAAAGGATAATACAAAATTAATGGAATTAATCTGAATCAGCAGAGTTCAATGCATTAGCTCTTGATGCATGTCCTAATGATAAGGATATTGAGCACTGGTAGGTAGCATTGGCCGGGAGGTTGTGGTGTCTCTATTATTGGATGTTCTTAAAAATAGGCTAGAAAAACTGATGTTAGGAATTGAGCTTGTAGAAAAGGTGATCCTACCTTTTGGCACGAGATGGACTTCAGGGAATACACATGCCTTGAAGAGCCCTTCCAGCTCTGCCTCAACCTTTCTTTGACTTAGCACTGGATCATAGAATCATAGAATCATTTAGGTTGGAAAAGACCTTTAAGATCATCAAGTCATTAACCTAGGACTGACAAGTCCAGCACCACATCTACACGTCCTTTAAATACCTCCAGGGATGGCGACTCAACCACTTCCTAGGCAGCCTGTTGCAGTGCTTTACAACCCTTTTGGTGAATAATTTTTTTGTAATATCCAATCTAAATGACATGACATGACATGATACTGAGAACTGAGACATGTGGCTGGGAAACAACAGTCGGAGACCTGTGTTGTTGAACAGAGAATATGAACAGTGTCAGCACCTCTGTACTGGCCAGAAGGTGACCAGGAGATGTGGAAAACATGAAAATGATTGTATATCCATGCAACATTGTGGCCCCATTTTCTTATAAGTAAGAAAAATAATAGTATGCCAGATTGAAAATAAATTGCGTGACATATATTGTCTTTTCTATTGCATCAGTAGTGCTGTAAAAGATGGACACATGCTAATACCGAGGTATTTTCTTCTGGGGCTTGACCTTAAATAGCTTTAGGAGAATTTATACAACAACAGATTGGCAAGATAAGAATTTAGTAACTCTCCAAATGCCACTTGCATTTCATAGTATGCAGAAAACAGTCTAACTCTTCCAAAACCTCAATGTTTTCATATGCAGATTCACTTTTGTGCAAGGCCAGCAAGAAAATCACAAGCTCTCTTTATCTAGCCTGAGTGAAAGAAAAATGAATTTGACAGCTGGCCTTAAACACTTTCTCCTTGATGATTCAAAGAAAATGGAATCCATCTAAAGCTGTTGATTAATTCTTCAAATACAGATGGAGAGCAATACCTTGAAAATCTACCCCTTAGAAGTACAATAAATGAATGCACGGGAGGGGGAGGGCTTTCTTTTACAAGGTTTTCAAACAGCTTTTTTCAAGGGATATAATACCTATTTTGTATTACAGGATGAATTTATCTCTACAGTTCATGAAATGTAAGAGAAAAGCTTTATAGATTTTCATAAAGGTGATATGTACTACACAGAGTCTAGACTTTGAGGAGTTACCATGGATCCAAGCTAAACAATCTCTCCCTTTTCATACAGTCCAAATAATTATCGGAGACAAGAGGCTAGTCAAAAGTGCAGGTAAAATATCTTCTAAAATATATTTTAGTAGCATTTTGAAAGAATAGCAATAGCCATGGATTACAAGGCACTTTTCTAGAAAGTACTAGAATATTTCATCAAACAATTCAAATCTTTTTCAACATATTTATGGCTAACTAATCATTATATTATCTCTTTAGGGGGTCCTCAAACCAGGACATAGGGCTAGTTCCAGCATCTGAGAATTTTTTCCTGTTCTTATCAATAATATAGGTTGTAGAGTTAACCAAACAAAAAGCTTAAGAATTCCTCTAAATTCTTACAACTGTATCAGGATTTTCCACATAGTTATGTGGAAGCAGAACCGAGCTCTTTATCATGACTGAACTAAAATCTGCCCCTACTTTAAAACTATTACAGTAGATCTGGTGAAATGTAATATGTGTTTCTGTGTTTATATGTACCTTTAAGAGAGAGGACAGTAATAAGAATTTTATTGAACACCTGTATGTACACATTCAGTATGCTATAAAATATCTGATTAAATCTAATTAAAGGAGAACACTACAATTAAAACCCCCTCTTTCACTTCTTTTGAAACTGGCACAATTTCATTAAAATGAATGCAGTAGAAATGTACAATTTGCAGGAACTAATTTATCTTCACTTTTTTATTTCTTGCAAAATCATAGGAGGCTTTTAAAAGTCATTTCCTCTGCAGAAAATAGGAAATAAAATACAGTAACTTTTATTGCATCTGGAGAATATAGTTTCCCCGACTGTGCCATTCAGTGGTAGCTACATGACTCTTCCAGACATGCTGACGTAAAAAAAACCTAAACAATTTTTGAAGGATGAAAAGAGAAATTTCAGGAATATATTTCTCAGGATGTCCACATTGAAGACTGCAGTACAAAAAACCCAATCTTTTTTTGAGCCCTCATTTCTAATATCATGCAAGTAAAACACATTAGCAAAGGAAAGAAGCAAGTCAAATATATTCTTACAAGGCAGGGCACAATGTGCATGCAAATGAGATCATATATAAGCTGAACTCTTCCCATTTGGTGAAATATTACTTTGGAGCTCTTTCAGAATATAAAGTACAGAGAAGCATATATAGCAGTCAGATGCCCTCTAAGCAAAGGAAATCTGATTTTCCTTTGAAAGTAAGGATTTTAATCAGCAGTGATTAATCACCAGATAGAAATGAATATGATACCCACATTTCACTAACTAAAACATTTCATATATGCTTACACTACAGTTGCAGTTCAGTAGAGGACCAGAAGTGTGTCAGACGAAGCTGCTGCTGGACACATCCGCCTGGTAGATTCACCCACTCCTCAGTGTTTCTCTGTGCTAGAGAAGAATCATCTTCCATGCCATTACACTGAGCAGGACACTGGGGACCACCTGTACAGGACCAGTGGGTGAGCTTAGCTCGAGGTTGGTTCCAGTTCATCCCATGTAGCAAATGACACGGGAGATGAAATCTGGATTTGAACTGGCTGGTCACCTAAAAGGCTACCTGCTCCATACAGACAGAAGATAAGGCAAAGCGCAAGTGCTTTTGAAAAAGTCCACCAGCTCCTTGTGCTCCAGCCTCAGTAGTTAAAACCCAGCTGGCTTGGGGCTGTTCAGACTGGAGAAGAGACAACTCTGGGGAGACCTTATAGCAGCCTTCCAGTATCTAAATGGTGCCTACAAGAAAGCTGGAGAGGGACTTTTTAGAAGGGCATGTAGTGATAGGAGGAGGGATAATGGCTTCAAACTGGAAGAAGGTAGATTTAGAATAGATATTAGGAAAAAATTTTTCACCCTGAGGGCGGTGAGGCACTGGAACAGGTTTCCCAGAGAAGTTGTGGACGCCCCATCCCTGGAGGTGTTTAAGGCCAGGCTGGATGGGGCTTTGAGCAACCTGGTCTAGTGGGAGGTGTCCCTGCCCACGGCCGGGGGGTTGGAACCATATGATCTTTAAGATCCCTTCCAACCTAAACCATTCTATGATTCTAATATGATCTCCTGCCACTCTTTCTGTAATTAGCTGTTGAGTTTACATTAGTGACGAAGACCCTGGGGTGAAGTACATTTCTGGGCCAAAGCTCAGGACAAGAGTTGTGTATCATTTAACTCCTTCCTTTAAATAGTATACAAGTGAGAACTAAAGAATCCATAATCTGTGTTTTACCTAGGTGGAGGGGCGCATTTCATTTAGTCAGAATTCAGAATTCAGAAAGAAGATGAATCAGTTAAAAAATAACCAAACAACTGATGTCTGTTTGATGAAAGGTGATGATAAAGAATAGAAAAATGTTATTCTTTACAGAGTCTAAAAGGCTTGGTGTAAAGAATAAAAATAAATTTGTAAGAGGCTAGGTAATGATTAATGAATATTATAAACATGTTACATGGCTACTGAAAATCAGTATATTGTATTTTGGAAGGCAGCAAACAATGTTTTCAGAGCAACCCATCAGTCCCCATGGTAAGCGATTGACTCTAAAGTAATAATTTTAATCTACTTAAAGCCATTTGTAATTGGATTTTTAATATAAAATACGACCAGAATAAAAGATTAACAGAATTATCTGTGACTATATCTGGTACAAACAATACAGTATGCCTGAGAACAACTTTCATGTGTATGAAACTGAAAGCTGGATAGGAAATATTTTAAAAGTGTTCTTGCTTTGCTTCAGAATGAACCTTGGACTTTCTACCTTAATCAGACAGAAACCAAGCAGACAAAAGGATTTTAAATATTGCAGTAGGGAAGGACTTTCAGCTAGCATCAGTATGAACACATTATTGTGAAGGTCAGGTGTTCCCACAACACAAGGTACAAAAATCACATAGTTTGTAATGAGGAACAGAGCATAAACTTAGCAAATGTTCACTTATGGCAGTACTATTGCAAAAGATATTTTTGCAGCATTGAAGGAAAGCATGGGTGACCCTTCTCCACCAGGTATGAGACTTCATTTTTTGTAATAAGCTTTTCTTGATAAATTTCATATTTCATTTCTGACTGGCTATATGTATTTTTCAAGGGGGGTGGTTACATTGCAAATGGATATATGATAATTCAAAGAGTGTGACTTAGAGCTTGTTATACCCTTTGCATAAGGCACATTGATACTTAGATTACGCTGTCTACTCCTGTGCCTGGTCATATGAGATAACACAGTTGTTAAGCAAGTCACATTTATTATCTTGTTACAGCATGTTCTTTTATTGTAATGACATGCTTACTTAGCAATTTTGAATACCTGGAGAAAATCTGAAACGGCTGCACTCCTGTCAAGAGATAAAATACGTGGAGGCCAAAGCCTCATATTCTTACAGTTCACACAGTGTTTCTCTGGAATGCATCTGTGCTTTCATGGTCAGTCACTCCCTTGGAAAGATGAAGTACTTTTTCCTTCTTGAGTCCCTTCTCCATTCATAGTCCTTTATATATTTGGAATACTGTATTCTGATGGTATCTGCCGCCAAGTGGTTTTTTCCATCCACCTTGTGGCCGGTTGCAGTCACAAGATGCAATCAGCTATCAAACGGGACAAGGCAGGTAAGTGTTTGAATCTGCCCTGCTGTATTCCAACCAGAGACGTGAACTTTGGTTTCTTCTCTTGTATGTTGGTGCTCTCATCACATTGCATCACTTTGGCAACAGCGCTGCACGTGCAAGTTATGACCATTTTCTCTCTCTCTTGTTTATAGATTTAAACCAACTCATCCCAGCACAGTTGGGTGAAAGGGGTACTTTCCTTGCAGGTAGAAAACAGATCTTCAAGTCTTCAGGCAGTCATGCCCATCCAGAAATCTCAGTCTTCATTTCCCACAGCCAGATAAGTGAGCCAAGCCAGAAGGTTATTATGACTTAGGATTCTCTAGCTCTTTGATTTTTTTATAAGAAAATTCCATCTGTATCAAAGCTGGTATGTACATTTCCATAAAAAAGCTGTGGTTTTTATAAAGCTGCATTTTCTGAACAAAAATACTTTCTGTTTGAAAATTCCCAACCTGTCCTATAAAATACCATTTGGATGACACACTCACTGAGATAAAATCGCCGTAATAATAGCTTGGGGTTTAATATATATCTACCAGCAAGAAAGGCTAATCTCCAAAAATTTTCAGCAGTAATTTAAAGAAAGTTGTGCCTCATCCATCTGAACTTGTTTATAAAGTAATCTTCTGAACTTGGATATTTAATAAGATCCTTTCTGTAACATCATTAGGGTGTTGAGCTCTGGAGACAAACTTCTGTTGGAAGCTTCTGATAACCACCACAACAACTTGTATTATTGTAGTGCCTTTAATCCCTTTCCAAAGCTTCCCCTTCACAATGATGATGTCTTCACTTTCTCTTCTTCCCACAGAGCACCAAAAAAACTCTCTAGGTAAAAAACACTCTAGCTAACAGTCAAGATGATTATAGATTGGGGATTTAAAGAAGCGATTAAATAGTATTAATGAGTATGGCAGAGAGTATGCTAGCAAGCAAAGTACTATCAAGTTTTGGAGGCTTAAAAACAAATTCTGTCTCGTGTGAGAGAATCTGTAGGTAAACTTTGCAAATCTAAGCATGGGAGAAAAAAAAGCACCGCTCTGCTGTATAATGGTAATCTCAAGTTATCACCACTTAGCACCAGTTTTATCACCAGTGTTTAGATATATGTCATGCGTGTGTGTACACACTGAATTTCTTCCCTGTCTTGTTGATGGTCATGTAACTTTCTCGGAAGTGAGAGGATTAGCAATGTTTGTAAACTTGTCTGAGACATGGTAACTGCAGGGGTTTCTATGCTGTTCCTTTAGACCGTGCATATAATATACATTGACTACTATAATTTTTTCTCCTTCTCTTAACATATGTGAATCACAGCTTTTATTTACACTCCCGAGCCCACTAGCAAACATTTTTACTGCATCATCAATGTGCAGTTCCCCAGCTGGCCTGACAAGAACTTTTCTTCCACTGTCCTTTCCTCAAAGCCCCCCCCCCCCCCCCCTCCGCAACCTCTGTGTGCATCTGGGGAGGGGCTACTGGAAAAAGAAGGTGTATGTGAGAAAGGTCCCTGAACTAACTCTGGTACTGAGAGACTAGTGGGGTCCAGATGCTGTCCTGGGAGCAGGTGGTAGGTGCGGAGGGGAGACCTTTCATTTAAGGGGTAACAACAGTTGCCAGGTATCAAAAATAACTGGATGATCTGTTACTGGGGATCAGCTGGCACTTGCTGCCATCCACAGACCTTCTCGTGGATCCAAGCCCCCAGTTAAAGGACAGTAAAAGTGTTTCTGCTGGTGAAGATTATTCCCATTTTGGAAGAGTTATAAGCTAAGCCACGATTATGTATGCCCACACTAGAGCTTTTACCTATATTAGTATTCCATAGTGCGTTAAACAGGCTTTGCTAAAAGTCTTCACTCGTTTTACCCAACTTTGTTATGATGTAGGTGAAGCTGAGAAAAGTCACTCCTTTCAGGTTGCATATGTTTCACAGTAAAGAACCTTCCTACCTTTTCTTTAAGGAATGGCCACCTGCCCATAGGTGTTTAGCTGATGTTTGTTATTTAAAGAGGCTGCTCCACAGCACCATTCAGTACTGCTCATACATGGGTCCAATAAAACACTGTCCAAAGCAAGCCTGGGCAGTGAACTGAGAATAAAATGGAAATGCTTGACATAAACTAAAGCAATAAAGTAAAAGCATGTTCAAGATGCTGCTGTGGGTGTGATGTTCTTTCATGAGATGGGTGGAAGAAGTGTTTGTGTTAAATATGGTACAGCCCAAGACTTGGGTGAGGAAGGGGAGCAGGGCAGGATGCAGCAGAGCAATGATACGTGTGAAATGAGATACTTGATCTGTGTTGGTTGCTGCAGAAGAGGAGCTAGAAATCAAAACATTTTGTGTTAGCCCTGGGGAGGCTACAGAGGGTTATGTCGACACCTTGTTACAGGCAAACATGCAATGCCTTGCCAGTTAGGTCATGAGTGTGTAAGGGGCATGGCTTGAAGACAGTAAACCAGGCGGAGCCTTTGCCACCAAGCCAAGCCTGTCAGCACTTTTAAGAGACAAGAGCAGTGCTGCAGTCTCTGGAGACTGGATTCACTGACCTGGAGATCTTACAGAGCTGACTACACCAACAGCTGTGCGACGGGTCTGGAGGATGCTCTTAGCCTTGGGAAGCACGCTTTCACCGTGGCATGAAATTTTGCTGAGCTTTTTTCAGAGATACCTGCCACACTTTGAGAAATCACCATTTTCCTGCTTTCAGTTGTGATCATCTGGAAACTGCTGCTGGCCTGCTGAAATAATAATAGCAAACGTGCTAAGACAAGTCTCGCACACTGCAGGCATTGATACTTTGCCCTTACAGCACATCCACTGTAAGGGAACATCAAGAAAAGCCATTCCATACAGAAAGGAGACTCTCAGGAGGCAATGAAAAAAAGGCATGTAAAATAAGCGGATGTATTTAGTAGATCATCTTCCTCAAATTTTTCAGCTTTTTTAGTTAAAATCTGATTTGAACTGAAGATAGAAATAATAAAGAGAAATGGACATAGATTCCTTTCAATGAACCTCTGTTTGGCAGCTGAAAGCCAGGCCCACAGGAATTTAAATGCTAACTTAACAAAAGAAATGTCAGAATTAACTTTTCTTGTTATCTATGATTAAGCTACAGAATTCAGACAGAATAGAGCCATATCAGCCTTTGTGACCACAAATTGCCCAAATGAACACCTGCTCTGACAGCATGACCCAAAACGTGTAGCTCGCTCAATAGCTGCTACCCTTTGGTACCTAACAGAAAAACCGGTGTGCTAAATATCCTTTCTCCCCCACTTCCCATGCAAAGAGTCCTTTCCTTGTTTCAGCCCAAAGTAGGAATTGCTTGATGATGCCTAACTGTAGAACATTTTTATCTTATAGATTTAAAAATCATTTAATGCTGTCTCCTATGAAGTATGTTTTACAATGCCAGGGGTCTGCTTTTCTCTCTGTGGGTGGAACTTCCTCACTGTGTACATATGAAAGATTTTTTTCTACAAAGAAAGTTTTTTGCAATTTAAAAACATTTAGGTTTAGATGAAGATTACATGCACCATGCTGGTAAGGGGGCACATTCTTCCAGCAATGAATCCCTTTGAACATAGTTACATGGACTCCAAAGAATTTTTTCAAGCTGATTTTTTGCATGGCTTACATTCTGGGCGCACGTAAAAGACCACTGTAAATCAAAGATTTACACTTGGAAAATGCTTACTTTAGATGCTTGTGCCAAACAGTAGATAACCTTCCTACAGGCCTGACAATTTTAGCAAATCAGTCTGCTCAGCTTTCTTAGATATAGCTCAAATATACATGAACCAAAGCTTAACTGATAACTCCTTCAGGCATGATTTGTAACTTTCCTCATAACCATTGAGCAGACATACAAACCACTTTTTTTCTTAGAATCTCACAAGTACTAATATTTCCTGAAATTACCTGCTGGATGAAGAGAAGTAAAACATTGATGTGCCAACATGCGTTGCTTAATCGCTGTGGCATTTTTGTTACTCCTACATTCAGCTACCTGCATTATAATTGCTATGTAGCTCCTCCTTCCTTATTATATTGCTCGTCCTTCTTTGGTTGGCAGCAGATATGACACTTAGGGATGAAACAAAGTGGCTGGTGGAAAACTAATCACTGACCTTGAGAAAATTCAAAATAATCTCATAAACACTTAATCTCACAGAACTGAAGTCAGTGGTAGCACATATGGCTTCCTGATTTGCCCCTGGTTGTAAGTCCATCACTTAAAGAGGGCAATAAACCTAAAACATGCAACAGTTTGACTCCTGCTTAGGAAGAAGTATGGAGAACATGACACTGTTAACAAATTTTATCCTGTCTCTAATTTCACCCTAAAGAAGAGATGGGCTTCTTATTGCTCAAAAGATTAAACCTCCTGTGATTTCAGATGTGGGTAAAGCAAGGCCTTACATTAATTATGGTAGTAGATATATGATGTATAAAAATGTTATTAATAGTGTTAAGATACAGATTTCTATAAGAGCACTAGCAGAATGAGATTCAGTTTGAGATTCAGGCATCTGAATGTCTTCAACAAGAGCTGGATGATGCAGAACCCATAGAGGTCCGACTATACCAGACTGTGTAACTGGAGAGGTGAACCGCCACTATGGTCAGGACTCTCATCCTTACACATGGCATGGGGTACCATTCTGGAGGTATCCTGTTTGACTTCCAACTACAAGAGGATGTAGATCTCCCACATTCAGTTGCCCATAGGAAGGTAGATGGTATTATTTGACCACCATTGTGCCAGGCCTTAGAGTCACCATGCTGACTACCCAAAGCTGACAGATATAACACAGGATCTATGGGAAACCTGTGTTGTTTAGGAATATTAAGTGGAAGACAGGTGGGGTACCTTAGCCAAAAGTCATGTCAACTATATGTGGGCAGCTGAAATGAACCCTCTGTGCAATGTCGGCAACTGCCACGCAGACTTGTGAGATACCATCGGCTACTGGAGATGGAACAAGACATACATGTTTGGGCAGGTGATTCTCTCCTTGGTGCTTGCCTTGGGGTGAGTTGAACGATTCTCTGGGCTGCGTGTATTACATTGGTTAGATCTCCTTGAACTGTCATGGGCTCAATTCAGTTAGCTAAACATAGGCATCTTCTGAGATGGCCTAGGGCCCCTAAGACATTGACATGGAATTGCCAGGTAGGATGCACAACCAGTAACTTCTGAAATGGGAGCCAGAGGTCTGACAGGGTACACCACAGCATCTAGAATGCCAAAGGAGGCCTATGTTGAAGCTTCTGAATTAATTTCTCAGCTTACATATAAAAACCTGTAAGTGGACAACTACAGTCAGGTGCCTTAATCCAAAGCTAAGTCCCAGTCTTAGTTCATTGGTTTGTTAACTGTGGAAGTGTTGTAGTAAAACTGATATTAACTGGAAATAAAATAAAATGTGAAACGCAATTGAAGCAACCAAGGAAACCTGCTGCTGCTAAAAGTCCTCTATGCAGCCCCAACCCTATTTAATTATTTACCCAATATTAAAATAGAGAAATAGTAACTAAACATGATTTATCTAAGATTTTATTAAGGAACTTACCACTAGACAACGTAGCTTTGTTGATAAGTAGCATATTCTTGTCAAGAGAGTGATGAACTGTAGGCCTGGTCAGCAAACCAAGAAAACCACCTGGAACTGCCAAGATTAGAGGAGAAGTAGGTAAAAAATAATTTCATCAGGGGGATGACCACCTTCCCAAATGATACCACTTATTTAAAAGAGAACAATGGAAGAAGACAGAGTCTGCATACTAATTTACATAGGAAGCAATGAAAAATTGACCAATCATTAAAGAGGATAACAATAGTATGTATTAATTGTTTGAATATGTAATAATCAATGTATAAAGGTGGAGATTTTGGAAAATAAGGTGTGCTCCCGTTTTGGGATGAGCACCCCATTTCTGTGCATTAATGCGATAAACTTGGAAATACCTCTGCTCTGTGTGTTATTGGGTAAAGAACCCAGATTTGGAACAACAGAAGACTACAAGCCAGATAATTTTTGCAGAGATCTGCCTCTTGCTCTCATAACTCTTAACATTTGAGGGATTACTGACTCTAAGTACTGCAGGAACCAACTACTGCTCTTCCAAGGTGTTCCTGACATCCCCCAGTCCAGCTCCAGAGCCTGTTCCAATGGCCCAGTTTGCTTAGTCTTGGCCAGCCCCACAGTCCAAATGAGCATGGGAATTCTCACAAAGGTTTATTTGCTCAGAAATGGTAGACATGTATGGTAGACACAGGACAACACTGCAGTGTGAAAACATAGCAGTGATTTCAGCAATCTGAATCCACAGAATCTATGTCCTCTTTACACATATTTGATGAGTCCTTTATAGGTTATATCAAGAATTCTTTTATTACCTACCATATTCTACTCTGCCTCAGTTATACATTATCTAATTGGCTGATTATTTTTTCTATAAGGTAAACATCCAAGCAAGCTCCAGTCATTACCAGCAATGTGTGTTTACTTTAGGCTATATATGTTTATGCGCCATATTTGGATGTTTTTTGGACTGCACATCATTCTCCCTACATGACATGTATCCCGTGTAGGCTTCTTAGTTCTTTGGTAAACTACAGATATCCCATGTGTTATTCTAGTATCTGACCGCCTATCAGACAGTCTCAAGCTTCTCATTATTTAGCTGCCCAGCTACAAGCTTTAAATTTCATAACTGCAAGCCTTCATAGAAATGCTTTAGTCTATGCTGCTGCCCCGCATACAGAACCGAGCAAGAACCTGCACATATTCCTCCAGGCTTTCCATGGAGCCAGATCACTTGGATAGCTGTTGCTTTTAGAAACCTACTGGCTGGTGACTGTCACTTTGCAGTGTGATAGGTAAAAAGCTATTTCTTTAGACAGTGTTCAAAAATCACAGGAAAAGTACAGAAAAAAAAAAAACCACACCAGAAAAGAACCCAAAAACTTACTACAGAAATTATCTGACTTTCAGTTTTTGAAGTAGTGCATCGATTCTTCTGGATAGCAGCTGTGAAGAAATGCTTGATGCAAAATGCTTTGGCTACTGGCTGTGCATCTATGCCTTCCTGTCTCAGGCGTGCAATTCATTGCAATAATCCTCAAAGGTTTTTTCTTTTATTAGAAAGGTCTGCTTTTCAAGACTGGACTGTTGCAGCATACTCTGTCTTGGCCTAATCTGGTTCAACTCCTCAACCACATTTGAAGAGGCAGACCCTAAGCTGTCCATACTTACTGTTCTAGTAATAAATGTCTTGATTTCCCAATGTTTTTGAGCCAATCTTGGAAACACGGGAGTAAAGTCTTGCTAGAGTATCTGGGAGCAGCTCCCAAGTACATTTATGTGAGTATGAAGCAGCACTAAAAGACTAAATGGCTTCTCAGTTGCCTATAAATCACATTTCAGTACTACACACTTGACACAGTACAGAGACTGAGTTTTTGCTATTCAGTCAAAATTGATTTTGTATAATATAATAGTTGTGTTTATTAAAGAGCATCATGTGCCTGTAGCCCTGAAAAATGTTTATGCGTTTGCAGCCAGTGTTGCGTGTACATTTAGTAACGCAGAAGCATAGTGCAATATAGTTTAAACAACTAGTTTATAAGAGTTTCAGCTCTGTTCAGTTTAAAATTATATAATTCTTAACTGCAGAAGAGTAATTTAGGCAGAAAAACTTAGAAAGAATTAACACACTACGATAGTTCTTAAAGCCACTCCTATTTCTTGGTGAGCCAGTCCTTGCCTTGCAGTAAAGGAGATCAATATTGGCATGAGCTGAAACCAACAAGAAATAAGTATCTGAACTGAGGTGTCATTCAACTGCTTTTTGAAACACAGATTTAGCAAGCACTAACTTGTCCTCCTGTATGATTTTAGCAGGTGTCATTCTTATAAATTTGCCTATGGAAATTGATCTAAAGATATGCCGCTAGAAGTAATTTTGCAGGATATTCTTCCCTGCCAGAACTTAATGCATAAAATATTCAACTTTCACGTACATAAAACTCAGCATTGCATTTTCATTTTTTAATAGTAGTGCTTTTTATTTCTTCATTTAAGCCCCTGTGGATCTTTCTTTTCATATAAGATGTGGCTTTTTGCCAGAGGTTTTAAAATAGTATGAATTTGAAGAGTGAAGGGAAACGCTTCAGCTGTGCCTGAACTGAAGAGATAGGATGACTGTATATGAAAAGTCACCATATGTGTCTCTAGAGGACTGTCATCTCTAGACTGAGCCATGGGATTCAAGCTTTGAGCCATCCTGTGGAGACTGAATGAAATTGGTTTCAAAATGATAACAGTGTATCACAAACAGAAATTAAACTAGAAGTGAGAGCAGAGAAATTACTTTTCTGCTCCTTTTTATACTGCACCAGAGACCACAAACTGGGATTTTGACAGGTATGCACTTCTTCGGTATGAGATCTGGTCTATCCAGATCCCATCTAAATTGTTAAATCTATTTCACCTCTGAATGAGCCAGTCCCTCTGTTTTCCAGAAGTTTCTACCCTAAAAGTGCCAAAACTCATCAGGCAACTCCCTGTTTAGCCAGTGACTTTCTTGGACACGCACCTTCACTTGCTCACACAGGCTCAGCAGACCCTGGGCAGACAGGCCTATTTCTTCAACCACTGCAACCAAGGTTCGGTTCCTGCCTAAGACAGAGTTGAAGCTTGTGACTCATGAGCTGCATGGCTGGAGTTGACAAGGAGCACTATTCTGTCCTCTCTCCAACACCCCTGACTCTTCTCCCTCAGCTCTGGACCATTCTTGCCAGCCCATGTCCCCTGCGCAGGACAGGAAGAGTGAGGCTGTATCCACCTCTTCACTATCTCCCTTCTCAGAAGAGAGGCAACTTCTTTTCCCTTCTGTCTTTGTCTATCCCTTCTTCCAATTCAGAAGGCACTTTTGAAGACAAGGAGATCATCTACAAACTCTGGGAAGCAGTTCTGAGGTGAAGGATCTGGGGGTCCCGGTAGATAGTAAATTATCCCTGAGCCAGCAATGTGCCCTTGTTGCCAGGAAGGCCAATGGAATCCTGGGCTGCATAGGGAAGAGTGTGGCCAGTAGGTCGAGGGAGGTCATTCTCCCCCTCTACTCTGCACTGGGGAGGCCACAACTGGAATACTGTGTCCGGTTCTGGGCTCCCCAGTTCAAGAGAGAGACAGGAAACTGCTGGAGCGAGTCTAGTGTAGGACAACTAAGATGACTGAGGGATTGGAGCATCTCCCTTATGAGGAAAGGCTGAGAGAGCTGGGACTCTTTAGCCTGCAGAACAGAAGGCTGAGGGGAGACCTTATGATTGCTTACAAGTATCTAAAGGGTGGGTTGAAGGAGGATGGAGCCAGGCTCTTTTCAGTGGTTCCAAGTGACAGGACGAGGGGCAACGGGCACAAGTTGGAACATAGGAAGTTCCATTCAAATATATGGAAAAACTTCTTTACGGTGAGGGTGACAGAGCACTGGCACAGGCTGCCCAGGGAGGTTGTGGAGTGCCCTTCTCTGGAGATTTTCAAGACCTGCCTGGATGCAGTCCTGAGTAATGTGCTCTGGGCAATCCTGCTTTAGCAGGGGAGTTGGACTAGATGATCTCTAGAGGTCCCTTCCAACTCTGAAAACTCTGTGATTCTGCGATTCCGTGAAACTCTTGTCTTATTGTCTAGATAATGGGGAGGCATTTGTGGCCTCCCAGAAGTAAGAAACAGCATTTCCAAGATGTCATTTCCAATGAAATGGCATTCCAAGATACTATCTTGGTTTAACATTCCTTCTTGTCCCCATCACCTTCTGTGATTCGGGGTTTGAAACTGGTTCCCCTGAAGAAGGGTTTGCAAGACTGGGAAGGCTTTGCAGCCCTTGCCATCCAGCTACGAGGAAGCATTCAGACACCACATGTCCCCTCTTGGGTTACAATGGGATCGTGATCCCTACCCCATGCAATTAAAATATAAATTTTTAGGCTTGCATTGAAGTTACTCCCCATCATGGTCCAAAGTAAGAAGGGCCAAAGAATTTGGAATTCCACATTTCCTACAGGGGGATGTTCAGGATTTGCCCACTTCTTGGAAAAACATTTACAAAAGGGTAAAGGAAAAATGATTGGAGTTTAGGTTTCTAATTTCCCACCTCACACTAGATCCTACCACAGAATAGAGGAGAAAAATTAGGAGTCCTTTATGGGATAAAAAGAATTTGTCACACTTGAAACAGGAGAGGACTAGAGTCTTCAGAATTCAAAAAAAGGCATTTCAGGTTTTCTAACACCCTTTCCATCTACAAAAAAAGTGTAGATGAGAATGATTTGGTACTTAGACCTAGAAGAGAGGAGGGTTTGATATCTTCCCAAGCATTCTTCAGCACTATACTAATTCCTTACACCAGCAGGCATGTTTTGGACCTGACAAAACTGTGTTTCTAATTCCAATACAGTCAGTTACTAGCTGTCTTTAAAGTCATTCTAAATGTACATTGATGGCATTTAACTACTGTGATCAAGAGAGAAAGAAGGGATGACTATGGAAGCCCTCATTTTTTCAAGAAAATTGGTCTTGCAACTTCTTCTCTGAGAAAATTGAGGAAGAGCTTATTTGCCTCGTAGGCTGCGATGTTCTAGCGGGGATGAAGAAGGTACATCTAGAATGCTGTTGCACAGCTTTTCACTGGGAACAGCTATTCATCAGCAAGTGGAAGTAAAATTTGACACCTTAGCAGTTTGCATTTAACGGACAGAATAAAGAAGTAGTGTTGTTATGCAGTGATGGAAGCAGTAGAGAAGATGCTCAAATCTAATTCAGGTGGTGATGTTTTTAAGCAGTGTCCCCAACGGGAATTGAGTACTTTTGTGCCTTGAGATGAAATGCTGCGAGTATAAGTTTATAACACAAGGCTATTTTCAACCGACTGTATGCTTGTATATGGAAGTATGCCTGTGAACGGAGAAAGGTCATTAAAATGAAGATGGCTGTTTTAGGCACTGAAACCGCTTGCTCTTCCACAGTGAGGAGGACAGATGCTACCAGTGTAAGGCTGCTAGCACTTCTGCAGAGATTTTAAAATGAGGAAGGGGTTTGCTGCATTGAAGTCAATGCATGATGTGACCTCAGGGAAAGCTGTTAAATGAATCTAAACCAGTAATAGAATTACTTTACCTAAAATTAGGTATCCCAGAAGATTCAGCTCTTTGGGGTAGAAACATAAATGCTCGGTTGAATTTCATTGCATGCACTGACTGCATAGCTAGCAAAGAAAATCTCAGCGCAGCCTAATGAAAATTATACTGACACTGACAGTATCCATTATACGTATTATTAAAAGTTGAACATTCAGTAATCACCAATACAAAGAGGCCAAAAAGTAAATCCTGATCTGCCGACCTGGGGCAGAGTTGGAAGTGTGCATGCTCAGCAACACAGACATGATGGAGCCATGCTTTGAACTCAAGGAGCAGTGAGGGACACCTGGATGTCTGCAAGTGTTTGGCTGACCTTTCTGCATGGTTAATATTGCACAGAGTTTGTTAGACTGTCTGTTGGGAAATAAAAACAATAAATTGGCTCAGAGCAGTAAGTGATTGTATTGTCCTAAAACATGAAAACAAGCTTTCTCTGTAAGAAAAAAACAAGCAACTGGAGGCCACAGTGCACATTTTCTGACACTTACATTAAAAAAAAAAAAGAAAACAAAAGAAGTTTTCATTTGACAGACATACACGTGAAGTGACAGCTCTGTGCCAGCAACTTATGGCTAGATTTCATCCCTCAACATCCCTCAAAAAGGAGCTGCTAACTTTAAGAACACCTTAGGCTTCCTGGATAGTTTTTGGAGAAGCTATCCACCTCCAGAAGTTGACAAAGATCTTAGCTAGGCTGACTTATATCAACAACATGAGGGTCTTTCTTTACTTTGACTGTTGAGAGGCTCTGGAAAAAGGCTCCGGGGAGATCTTATTATGGCCCTCCAGTACCTAAAGGGGGCCTACAGGAAAGCTGGAGAAGGACTTTTTACTAGGGCATGTAGTGATAGGATGAGGGGGAATGGCTTTAAACTGGAAAAGGGCAGATTTAGATTAGATATTAGGAAGAAATTTTTCACTCTGAGGGTGGTGAGGCACTGGAACAGGTTTCCCAGAGAGGCTGTTGAGGCCCCATCCCTGGAGGTGTTTAAGGCCAGGCTGGATGGGGCTTTGAGCAACCTGGTCTAGTGGGAAGTGTCCCTGCCCATGGCAGGGGGGTTGGAACTACGTGATCTTCAAGGTCCCTTCCAACTTAAACCATTCTATGATTCTGCAAGTAACTACCAGGTGATGCTAACACCTAGCTCAGTTGCTGCAGCTCAAGTTGTCATTTACTTAGACTGTAATCAAATTTCAGCAGCTTGTCAGACTGTATAGCAAACTGCTGGCAGCTGATGATCAGCTCTGGTGCTGTGCCTGCCATCCCCATCTCCCACCCCACAAGCTTCCTCCCTTAGGGAAGGGGTGTCAGTGGTCCCCTGGGCTGTTCAGGGCTTCATCCATCTTACATCACCACTAAGGAAGACTAACTGCAATCCTGTACTCTACATGTTTGGTCTTTTCTGTAAAAACACCACAAAACAATGCCCCAAACCAAACCTTATCAGTGAAGTAAAGGTGGAAGTTGGAAGTTCGAGAAACAGGAAAAGCAAATGCCCTGCCTGCACCGAAGAGGTGAGAGCCCATCCTGCATGCTATAGGAAACCTTCAGCGGCTCGCGGTTGGCACTTAAATCCATCAACTCATTATTAGCAATTACCCCTGAGGACGTTTATTTTCTAAATATAAAATGAAGTTATCTAAATGCCTCCATTCTGTAGTTAAACAACAACTTTATCTCCTGGGAACATCTCCCTGCCCTTAACAGTGTGTCTAGTAGGTGTGTTTTATTCTTAGATGTCCCAACTCATGTTAGAGTCTGCACAACTGAATACCAGGTTTTTGCAACGTGTTGTTGAGCCAGTTCTTGCTTAAGCAGTCCTGGTCAAACTGTCTTGTCTGAAGGCGACAGAACAGCAGCCCGAGACCTGTGTTTAAAGAGAGGTCCATGCATTGCACCCACACAATCGATTAAAAAGTGTAACTCAATAATCAAACTTAGCTCCTTTTGTTTCGTCCCCATAAAGATCTGTGAGGCATTTCTAATTGGAACTTGTTTTGCATGTGGTAAACAACCATATACACCAACCTCCTACTCCAGAAAAGAAAAGTGTTATTACTGGGAGGTGACATTCCATGAATTACTCGAGGGGGTGAGGGGGTGAGTGTATGATGTTGTTGGACAATGAGTTTCTCTTTAATTACTGTTACATGAGAAATCGCAGATGTGACGTCTTTTGCCGAGGTACCACGAAGGAAATACTGATTGAAGGAAAAATGATTATTATTTTCTCGGCTTCTCCCCCCCCCCCCCCTCCCCCCCCGTCGCTCCCTCCCCTCGGCCCCACCGCAGGGCCTGCTGCCCCCCGGGCTCCCCGACGGCGGCACGGCGGCATTAGGAAGGCGGCTCCGCGCAGCTCCTCAGAGGGGATGGATCCAGCCGTGCAGCCTCTCCGCGGGCTCCTCACAAAAGCCGTTTCGGGATAGGGGTGCAGGGCAGCCACGGGGGTCCCACCTCCGAGGGGGGGCACCGGAGTCGCGGAAGAGGGGATCCCCGCTCTAAGGACCGGGGGGGTGGGGGTGTGCGTGACAGAAGAGACCCCGAAGGGCAGACAGGGTGCACCTCTCCCCCGAGGAGCCCCCGCCCCGCTGCCGCCCTCTCCTCCCCGCCCGCCCCGTCTCACCCCCGGGATCCCGCCCCCGGCGGCAGCTCTCCCCCAGGGAGCCGGGCGGGAAGGATGCAGACGGCGGCTCCGAGGTAATTATTAATGGCCGTGCCCACCCGGGCGGGGGGGGGTAGGAGGAAGGGAGATAAAAGGGGGCGGCGGGCGGCCAGGAGGAGGGAGCCGCCGTCGCGGAGCCCCGCCGGGAGCATGGCCCCCGCCGCGCCGCCTTCGCCGCCGCCGCCGCCGCCGCCGCCGCTGCTGCTGCTGCTGGTGGTGCTGCTGGTGCGGCCGCTGCTCGGGGCGCCGGGGCAGGGCGCGGGCACCTGGTCCCGCTTCGCCCGGCTGCCCTACCCGCAGGACCAGCTCTTCCTCCACGACACCTTCCCCGACGGCTTCCTCTGGGGGGCGGGCAGCGCCGCCTACCAGACGGAGGGCGGCTGGCGGCAGGGCGGCAAAGGCGCCTCCGTCTGGGACACCTTCGCCCACCGCCGTGCCACGCCGCCGGGGTCCCCCCCGCCGGGGCCGGCGGGCGGCGACGTGGCCAGCGACAGCTACAACAACCTCTTCCGCGACGCCGAGGGGCTGCGGCGCCTGGGGGTGTCCCACTACCGCTTCTCGCTGTCCTGGGCCCGGCTGCTGCCCAACGGCACGGCGCCCCTCAACCCCGCCGGGCTGGCCCACTACCGCCGGCTGCTGGGCCGACTGCGGGAGGTGGGCGTCGAGCCCGTCGTCACCCTCTACCACTGGGACCTGCCGCAGGCCCTGCAGGACGCCTTTGGTGGCTGGGCCAGCCCCGTCCTGCCCCGGCTCTTCCGCGACTACGCCGAGCTCTGCTTCCGCCATTTTGGCGGGCAGGTGCGCTACTGGCTGACCATGGACAACCCCTACGTGGTGGCCTGGCACGGCTACGGCACGGGGCGGCTGCCGCCCGGCGTGCAGGGAGGCCCGCGCCTCGGCTACCAGGCGGCCCACCACCTGCTCCAGGTAATGGTGGGCAGTGGGAAGGGGCCCCCTCCATGGCTCCACAGCCCCCCGCGTTGTGCCAAGGGGACGGGTGCGGAGGCCGCCCTCAGCCCACCCGGTTGTGTGGAGCCGTTCCCTGGTCGGCTGCAGGAGAGGAGACTGAATTGACGTGCCCGACAGAGTTTGGGATGCGGATTTATGGGGTAAAGGCAGCAATGCTCGTAGGTGGGAGGCAGGAACTTTTTATCTGAGGTTTCTTCAAGTTAGCGGAAACACACCGAGTTAAAGCGCGCTGTGTATCCCGCAGAAATGTTCAGTCCTGCTCCCAACGCTTGCGAATGCCCTTCTGGGTGGGTGAGTGGATGCATTCAGCTGTGCCGGTCCAGCGCTCGGGTTTCTGTGGGAATGCTTAATATGACTGTAAATATAATTTCATGCATTTGATAAAAAAAATCTTACTGAGTTAATGAAGATGGTAGAGGTGGCAGACATGTCATACTGAGAGGTTTTCTTGACACAGGATGGGTATTTTTGGCAATGTGAACGCTTTTTTGGGAAAAAAAAAAACACAACACTGCTCCCAAGCTAGTCTACTAAGTGGCGTAAGTACTTTGCTATACATCATTTTCATGCAATATACTTATATATGGTGTGATTGTAATGGATTCTCAGGGAAAATTAAGCAAAAGTGTGTACAAGTCCTTTCAGTGACAGGGGAGAGGATCCAGCCCATATATAACTGGAATTGTGTGGCCATTAAGGTGTGATCTGTTGTAATACATAATACATGTTCACAAAGTCTGCTAATGTCTGTCTGCTCCATGTACACTTACCGGCAGGAGTTATATCCTAATGAATATCGTATATGAAATGTGAACACAGAAAACATCCAACGCATGTCTTACTCAACTTTTTGCCACTTCCCTGTATTACCTTTGCATTGTTTAGTGCTACAAATAAGTCAAGAGAAAATATAGGTGGGGAAGACAGGGGTAAAAATTCAGATAAATTCCTGGTCCTGATACCTTTGAACCCTTCATTTAGTACCTTGGGGTGTACTTGAGCGTGTTTCACGCTGTGATTGTACAGTTCACTGAACTAAGTGCGTCTGCTCATGGATGAAGTTACTCCTAAATTTCAGCACTTGCAGGATTAGTCCCAAATTTTGCAGCAAGGTTTCCTCTCCTGTCAATGACTGTTAGGCTTTTCATACAGTCACTGAAGAGTTGGCGGTGAGTTAGTTGCTATACTTTGCATAGTTATTCCGAAGGCAGTGGGGCTGTGCATAAGGGGATGGGGTTGCGGGCTCGCTGCGAAGGGCGCGGGACCTGGGAGCAGGAGCTCTGTTTCTCTGTCTTCCTACAGATACCATGCAAAAGAATTCATTAAAGCTGCAAATTTGAGCACTCAGATTGTCAGATCTTGGAATCCTTCAACTCCAAGGGTGGTAGGCTCACCGAGGTGGAAATTTAATGTTGTCTGTCACTTTGTTTGTTTTTTAAAGCCCCCCCTTTGCTGTGCAAAACAGCCAGTTAGTGAGTCAGTCATATTCTGTGTGGTTCTCGCCCTTTGTTGAATTTGTCGCTTTACATCTGAATTAATATAAGGCTCTGAAAACAGACAAATAAAGATGAGCACCTCTTTTGTCCTTGGCTTTTACATAGTGCTGTCTTTCTGGAGTATTTATATCCCACATCACCAGAGTATCTGAGTCCCTCATAATCTCAAGCATATACTTGTTCTCATGGGCCAGCAATGTGCGATCGCAGCCCAGAAGGCCAACCGTATCCTGGGCTGCATCAAAAGAAGTGTGACCAGCAGGTCAAAGGAGGTGATTCTGACCCTTTACTCCACTCTCGTGAGACCCCACCTGGAGTACTGCATCCAGCTGTGGAGTCCCCAACATAAGAAGGACAAGGACCTGGTGGAGCGTGTCCAGAGGAGAGCCACGAGGATGATCCGAGGGCTGGAGCACCTCTCCTATGAGGAGAGGCTGAGTGAGTTGGGGCTGTTCAGCCTGGAGGAGAGAAGGTTCCAGGGAGATCTTATTGTGGCCTTCCAGTACCTAAAGGGGGCCTACAGGAGAGCTGGGGAAGGACTTTTTACTAGGGCATGTAGCGATAGGACGAGGGGGAATGGCTTTAAACTGGAAGAGGGCAGGTTCAGATTGAACATTAGGAAGAAATTTTTCACTTAGAGGGTGGTGAGGCACTGGAACAGGTTGCCCAGAGAGGTTGTTGAGGCCCCATCCCTGGAGGTGTTCAAGGCCAGGCTGGACGTGGCCTTGGGCAACCTGGTCTAGTGGGAGGTGTCCCTGCCTATGGCAGGGGGGTTGGAACTCGAGGATCTTTAAGGTCCTTTCCAACCTAAACCATTCTATGGTTCTATGATTAAAGCCCTATGGAGAAGGAAGGTGCTTTTCTATTTAACAAATGAGAAACTGAGGCACAGACTTGCCTACACCATGTAAAAAGTATAATTAAACCAGGAAGGTCTACTAACACTTGGTTTAGTGACAGAACCTCAGGATTAGTTATGTCCTGATTCTCATTCAGGGTTTTCACAACTAGTGGATGTTTCTCTTTACACAACAGTGTAAGGCAGCAAGGTGTCATTTTTTTCACATTTCGTGAATGAAGAACTGAAACAGAGATGCAGTTAAGACCCAAAGTGTCTACTAATTGTCAGTGCCCTTTTCCTGGCATGTGATCTTTTTAGAATATTGGTCGGTTGTATTATACTTCCAGCTCTTCTACAGGTCAGATCCCAAAATCTCAAATCACCCACAGAGAAAATAAGGCATGTGCAGTTTATGCAGAAGAGCTCCCATCCTTGTCTCCTGCAGGTAGGCGTCTTCAGTAGAGGCAGAGGTAGAGTCTAACTCTTCAGGACAGAGAAGTGGACAGCTTATACACCGAGATCCTCCTTTTCCTTCTTAGATCTCCATAGCTTATTGATACCAAACCTTTCAACTTGTGCAAGCTATGAAGTAGGAAGCTCTAGAATACGGCTTCTTTGACTACACAGCTTGATAACCATAGAGAAAGTGTATGTAATCGTGTAATGAAAGATTATGTTATACTGCGTATGGTAAGGAGTGAATTACATTTCCACATGCAAATTAAATTCTCCTCTTACATAATTCTTGAGTGATTGACTTTGCAACTTGAATAATGTTCATTAATGTGTGTCTGTGGGTTGCATGTAATTTTGTAGGTGAGTTTGGTCAGTTGATCTCAGGAGCATATGCAGCCTTGATTTGAATCAGAAGGCTGTACAGCAGTACCGCCTCATCCCATAGCCTGGTGGATGTGTGCAGCACTAGACAGTGCTGCCAGGAGATAAGGTCCTCATAGCCCCACCGGAAAAGATGTGGGAGTATCATCCCCCACAAAAAAATACCCTTTCAGCTGCCTAACCTTTTGCTGCTTATGTCTTAACAAAAGGTCTGGTCATGGGTTTCTTCCTAATCCTTTTTCTTTCTCTGTGGCATTCTTGTCTCTCAGGGAAATTGAGCTTGTAGAACATGTTTGTTTTTTGAAAGGCAAAAGGTGTTGTGATAAACATTTGGTTCTTAGCAAATAAGCAGACTAACTCGTACTATGCGTGTTTTCTGACTTCTTTTCCTTATGTACAACATGCAGTTTTAAGCGTCATCTTTCTGCGTTTATTCAAACCAAGACCTTCAAAAGTGGAAAGCTTAATAGCTCGTGAAACCTGATGTCTGCTAATTTATTTTACTGGATGCTAATTACATTAAAAGACCAAATCATTTCCTTTAAGTTCTTTAAAGTTCAACAGTTATAAATGTGGATTTTGGGCTCTGTCTTTTCTGAACGAGTTATTTATTATCTGAATAAATAATCAAATAAGAGTTTGATTCAATTCAGGTTGTTCAGTTCAGGGCTGGTGAAGACAGGGCAATGAAGTTTGATCTGAATAACAGTGTTTAAACTTAGCTTGAATGGATTTCATCCTGTTGTACTGATTTTTTTAATTACCTTTTATTTTTCTGAACTTCCACAAGTGAGTCATAACAGACGCTAAATGCATAGAGTAAGAGACATTTTCTATAAAGAGCAAATAAGAATAGTGTAAAACCACTTGTAACAAAAAACATTTTATGATGCATCCTTGGTTTGTTATTGAGGAATGTTGATCAGTATTTGGTGAAAATGTCACCCTTTTATAGTATTTCCACTGACACTAGTCGCTCTTGGTATGTCCAAGCCCTTCAAACATAGTAAGAAATGGAGGAAGCTGTACGCGTTTATTCACAAAATAAATTGAGTGGATCAAATATAGTTCATAAAAGTTGGCATTCTCTCAAGTCAACAGCCAGAAAAGGTAATGCCAGCAATCTGTCACATATATGATGCATCTTTTTCTCCAGATAGGGGTTGAGAGGGGTCATTGTATTACGTTCTGGTTTTTGCAAATGCATTTTTTCATTACTGGTTCACAGTATATTGTCTGAGTTGAACATACTTGGATTTACTCAATATAAACAGCATTTGCAGAAACAGAAGAACGCGTTGTTTCCCTGAAGAAGTAAGTGGAATTGCTGCCTGGAAACCAGTCACGTAGCAACAGACTGATTTCCCTTCCAAAACTTTCCAAAACAAAAGGTAAGTACTCTTTTGTTGACCTTCAGTGCTAAACCTAATAAAGTATCAGTAATTGCAGCATAGGAGAATGGCCTTTTCTGGGTGCATGTTGTTTCCTTCAAAATTCAGACAGCCTTCAAACTTTCACTCAGTCCAAATGGACTGATTTTGGATTTTCCTGAAAGTAACGTGACTCATTGTAGTTGTGAAGACACACAGAATTTTTAGAAGAAAGAGAGAGTAATTCTAAGTAATAGTATTTTAATGTTTTTTTATTTTCCTATTCTTGCTTTCTTAAGACTTAATTCAAAGAGAAACGAAGAAGAACTTGCTTCTCTTTCTGGTTTTGAATATCAATTGGGTGGTATATATTTGCAAAAAATTTATTGCAGTAGTGATTATTCTAATCACTAGTCATTTGAATCGGGTATCTTTCAAATGTCAGAGATGACAAGTGCAGTCAAACCACAAAGCAAATTCAGATCTGATGCTGCAGTTTTCTCTGCCAGTAGCTATGAATAGTTATACTATGTTCACAAAGAAGTGGAAGAGCACCAGGTCAAGCCCATAGATATGCTAAGTCCCACCTCAACTCTTTTGCTGTTCATTATGAGGATGAGAATTTGTCGAGGGTCCCTATTCATGATGAGAATTTTAATGCTTAGTAGTTGTGGTTTTTATAGCTTTGAATCTCTTATTTTAATTTCATAGGCAGCCCCAAATCTGTGTTTTCATATCTCATTTTAAGTGCCACGTGCCTGATTTTTAATTGTTGCAGTAGCTGTTGCTGGAGGTACCTAGGTGGTATTTCTGGTTCCTATCCAAGGTAATCTAGTATGCTTCCTTTTTAAATAGCATGCTTTTCATTTAAGATCAAAGTTTTTATTTAACACGTTGGGCAGGGCTCTGCTCAGTGCCAAAAAGATAATGACTACTGATTAACAGCAGTTTGATATAGATAAGGGCAACAAAAAATTCACATCTCATAAAGTCTCACTGAGTACATGAGTGTAAAGCTGTTTGTTTGCTCCTTGATACTCTTTCATTTAACATTAATAAAACCTAATAAAATATGAGACATTCTAGGTACTTTCTCATCAACCTCTTTCCTCAAGCAGAAGAGATCCTGCATTTATTGTAGTTTCAGGGGATCTGAAGTGAAGTGTGTGGAAGGACTTGTGTTATTGTGCATTCCTTCTGTATGACAGACTTTTCCAGTTTCCATTTCATCTTGCTTCTATGGAAGGTTTCCAGAACTTAAGGTAGTTGATGGGCATAATTCCTACCTGTACTTAAGGATATTGTTTAGACCTGAAAAGTAAAGCCTAGCTTCAATTTTTGCGGGGTGAAATGTATATATTTTAATTTCAGATAGTTCACCATTTTTTAGTCCCTGCTTTTCCCTTTTGACCGAAGGCAAGGAGCTCTTAGAGCTTTTCCCATGATAGAGCAAGTAGAAACCTCCGTTAAGCAACCGTCAGGAGGTAGAAGTGCAGAGACAGTCTTTTCCATTGAAAGAAAGGGTCGTCTTCTGTGAGGGAGAAATGCTCTGTGATGTAAGAGAGAGTTGCTTCACTCATCACATGCGCACCTTCTGGAAGGTCAAATTCTAATCTCTTTTGCTTTGGTAGAAATTAAATCAGAATGGGACTCCAGCAGTTTCTTGGGCAATTATCTTAGCTTCGTTCCTCACATTTATTAACTCTTTCTTTGAGTAACAGCACCTCCTTCCCAGTCTACTCTGGGGAACGAGAGATTTCTAGCGTTTCTTCAACTAGACAGAATCAGTGAGTATGTCTATACAGCTGGTAGTACCGTTGGCAAGCAGCGACCATTAGGACAGTGAATAGAGGGCAGTGCAGGGTGTGGGCGTTTGGAGATGTTGCATTGTAACTATTTTTGGTGACTATGATGCGTGTCCTTCTTTTATTGGGAGGAGCAGGAAAGAACAAACGGACATGTACATGTAGATGCTCTGTAGTTTGCTTAGCTCCGGTTTGTGGTGTCTTGTGGTTTACAGTTAGTAGTTGGCAGAGTTGGAGGGCTGTTTGCTAATCCTTGCAACTGAGCATGTGATTTGTGTTTCGTTGTTGTTGGTGAACAGTTAAGCTGCTGTACTTAATCTGAAGGTGCAAGGCAAAGTTTTAAAGAAGCCAAACAATCAAGGGACCCCGCTTGTAGAGGCTTGTAGAGAAATGTACACAAGGAGATTTTCTTCTTCATTTCCATAATGGTAAAAAGAAAGAAGAAGAAATGATGAAGTGCTTCTGAAGAAGTAGGGGAGGTGACCTCCATATGCAATAATGACAGGTTGTAGAAATTATATGGGATATGTGGTATTTATTTTAAGTGCTAAATAAAAACTACTTGTTCTTGAATATTTGCCTGCCAAAGCTTATAGAAGAGTGTCTTGGGTAAAACTGTGAAAGCTGATTTTAGATTAAATCTGAGAATATAATGGAACAGAAGAAAAAGTTTATAGAAAACATCTCAGGATGTTTAGGAAATACATGAAAGAAGAGACTGGGTTCTGAAAGAAGATCTGAATTACAGTGCTTGAGAGGAAATGTGCCAGCAGAAAAAGAAGGTGGGTTGTCTAGAAGGAAGACTAATTAACTAAGTGCAAGAGGAGGAAGATACTGGCCATTGCAAGGGACTGGAGCCTTCGGTAAAATGGGTTGGGTAGGAGACAAGTGATACCAAGGAAGAAGAAGAATTAGATTCACACCAGTGCTCTCTGTAAATGCTCCTGGGTGTGAATGTCAATGACAGGAAGAAAATTTAAAGGATAATATGCATACACACCAAAAAGGATA
This sequence comes from Vanellus vanellus, assembly GCF_965231255.1. Taxonomy (NCBI): domain Eukaryota; kingdom Metazoa; phylum Chordata; class Aves; order Charadriiformes; family Charadriidae; genus Vanellus; species Vanellus vanellus. Next base: position 197,313,339 of record NC_138905.1, on the reverse strand, counting down.
AAAGTTCAATGTCAATAAAATTAGATTGGCCATTAGCAGTCATCGATAGTCCTTGGAGGAATGAGTTTCTGGCATGGCCTTTCAGGGTTAATGGTGGGAACAAAAATCTGATGTTAAGACAGCTTGAGAAAAGAGACTTGATGCATTTGGTGGCAGTGGAGGTGACAGTACTTGTAAACCTTTGTTCTTCCTCTTTGCTTGCAAATTCATAGCAGAATGACACATGACATGATTTAAACTCTGAGAATGTAGTTCAATGGAAAAAAAAGAAATCCAAGCTATATTAACAGTAACAGTTTGTTGAGAATATTAGTGATAGAAGCTCCTGCCTTCTTGTGACAGCTTCAACACTACTCTGAGAGTACAAAACACTCTTAAGAACCCTGCCCTGTTAAGTTTGTAGTATATCTCTCTGGAGATTTGGCAGGGAGACGCACACTGAAGTAAGAGAAAGCAATTTAAGAATCTCTGGATTTGGCCACATTGAAGCACATTGGTGTTGCTTCATTTTTTTATATGTTTAGTCTGAGAAAAGGTAGCATTCCATGTTATGGAGAACTGCAAAAGTTTAGCTTTGTTTTGATTCAGAAAGAAACCCCATATTCTAAATTCTCCCAGTTTCTGAAACTGTTACAGATGCAGTTTACAACAGCTGGTGTAGGAACCAAGGGACTGGAAGCCCAGGTGGTCCCAGTGCCACCGGGCAGCTGGGGCTCTGTGCCTTCTGCATGGCGGGAAGCACAGGGGCTTTTGTCTGTCTCAGGATCTGGCCAGAATCTGTTCAGCAGGAGGGTGAGCTGACAGGGAGCCATGCGCGTTTCCAGTGGGCTGTCACTTTGGTCTGCATGTGACGATTTTGATACTTGCACTTCAGGTCTCACGATAATGGCTGAGCTTTGACTTCTGTTGTAGTCAGCTTAGCACAGCTCTAAAGACAGCTGAATGGTTTAAAATTGGCCAGGAGAGATTATACTATGGAAATGTCTTGTTATTTTGTGAGTCCAAAAGTCAACCTAGGAATCCTTTTGTAGGTTAATCAGTTTAATGCCCTTACTAAAGGCTAGAAAATGTTGGCACCACTGGTATTATGTTTTATAAGCTATTTACTTTACAGTTGGGAAGATAGTAGCATCTGTTTGGTTTGATCCTGCTTCTAGAAAAGACATCAAATGGCCGGGTGGGGAGGGGGGACAGATTTGTACCTGATCACACGTTCTGGTAAGAGTTCACTGTGATTTTCCAATGTGTTTTCTAAGTCAGCTTTTTTCTTGTTCTTTTTAATATGTGGGAGCTCCACTGGATCACTTATTTTTCAGAGCTGAGGGCAAAGTTTACTCAATTTGTTTATTTAACTTTAGGCATTTTAAGGAATAATTTAATTTTTGCTGCAGGCATGGAACAGTTGAACATAGTTATTAATTATTCTAATTATGGTTCCTTAACTTATATATATGGAAATGGTAGAATTATGCAGCATTTATTTTCTTTTGAGAAAGTAGGTTGGGAATGTTTTGCATTGTCAGGCTGAGTGATTATTTTTTGTTTTGTATTTTGTAAGTAATAATATTTTGCTTCAAAATCAATTCAATAATGCTCACCTCAGGTTTGAAATGAAAGTTCAACTGGGTCCTGACTGTACAGTGACGACATGTTTTTTGTAATACACTTATTTCATTCTTCATTTCTTTTCCTAAGTACAATGTTAACTTGAGTCCAAGGAGTGTTTGCAGAGAGAAGGGCCACCACAACAGAATGGCTATCACCAGTTCCGTATTCCATCAGGAGGCAAAACCCAGGCTGGAAAGACTCGTAACAAAACATGAGGTGATAGGAAAGAGGAGTATTAGGAAAACAGACAATGCATGAGGAGCTGGTGAGGTGTGGGGGTGACGGGCTATATGTGGGAATGCAGGAGCTGTGTTTATGAGACAATACTGCATTTTTGTGTGTATATTTAGCATTGAAACTTGACGTGAAATGATATGGCCTGGAGTCCCTCAAAGATGACTTGTTCTCTGGTTCATTTTTATTCATAAATGTCTGTCCTGGTTCCGGCAAGGATGGGGTTAATTTCCAAGGAGCCGGCAGGGGAGGCACGTATTCCATACCACGTGACCCATGCCCCGCTATAAAAGGAGCTAGCCGGGGCGGGGGAGTCAGTCGCCACTCGGGGGCGGGTCGCGGCGGTGCGGGTCCGGTCGGTGCGCTTCGCGGCGGTACTGTAATCGCGTTCTTGTATTCCTTTACCGGTGTTATTGTTTTTCTTTCTTTCTTTTCTTTCTTTTCTTTCTTTTTTCCCTTTGTCTGTTCTGCTAAATTATAATATTTCAACCCACGAGTTTTGCCCTTTTCTGCTGATTTTTCCCACGGCTGTGGGAGTCGTGCGAGCGGCTGCGTGGTTCTCTGTTGCTGGCTGAGGCCAAACCACGACAATGTCATATGATTTTTTTTTTATGGAAGCTGACTGGTGATTTAATGAAAACACAAACCATGCTTCACAGTGATGGAGCCTAATTCCTCGAGTCTGTCTTGGCTTATTGGCGTCCACTTGCTGTCCCCACTTTGCCACCAGCACTTGGAATGGGGCACACAGAGAGCAGCCTGCAAAAGAAAGGAGGGATGCTACATTAAGGCTGGGTTTCTCAAAGGAGCTTAAGGAAAATAAATGAGAACTGAGTTTTCCTTAAGCTTTTTTGAGAATCCTGTCACTTTCAAGCAGTTAAGAAATTAGCAGGTTGAACAGATGTATTTCTCTTAATTTGAAGAAAATGCGCATTCCCATATTCAAGTATCACCTCTGTTGTGTGAAGTGTAAGACCTTAGAAATGCACTGAAGGAGCTCTTGAATTCAGTTTGTCATCTTACTTCCCTTTCCAGCCATGAACATGCCTCTTGTTTCAAATGAGAAGGGAATATTGGGGTATACCAAGCAGAGCAAGGAACAGAGTTGCGGGAATATGATTCAGCTGCAGTTTTGCATCGTAATATGCTTGGTAGTATAAAAAAAAAAAGGCTATTTTTCTTTTTTATAGTCAGCTCTGATTCCTACCCCCCTGTCGTATCAGCTAGCTTTTTCTCAGGTTCCTAATACCTCCTGTTTTCACAAAGTAATATAGTATAATTAGAGCAAGTCAGAAGGATCTAAAACCTGTGAAAGTCGAATTTTCTGATTCATTGCAATTAAAATATTTGAGAGAGGGACTTCACTTTCCCATAAAAAGTTGAGAACTAGAGGAAATAGAAATCAGTCATTTTATTTTTACTTTGCCATGGAAATTCTTGGGTATCCATTTAGATGCAATAGTGAAAAATTTCATTTTGATATAGTGAGTCAGTCAGTCATTTCACACTCTGCCTTCTGTTTTCTTTCATTGGATGAGTGCCCACTGCTTCAAATTGGGTCAGTTTACCCTTGTGAAATTGCTGTATAATCTACTGCAATATGACTTACTTCTTGAAGCTGTAGATTGATGCCTTTTATTCTTTGATGAAAGAAATAAAACAGTCTGTTAGGACAGAATTCTTGCACTGTAGCGGTTACTCTGTGTCTCATATTTGTAGCTGGGCTGCTTGTGCCACTTGTGTGAGAAACTGTAATGATTCGGTCATTTATCCTGCTCCTCTGTCCTGTTTCTGGTAAAAAGAAAAGTGGTACTTGAAGGAGGTGGTTGCTTAAAAGGGGGAAAAATTCTAATAAAAGCAGTGTCAAATTGGCACAGTCATCCTGAGTCTCGATATTAGAATCAGCAAACTGTAGCACAGAACAGCTCAAAATCAGCATTTTTCCATTGCCCAGTTTAGGGTAATTAATAGAGACAACTTCAAAATTGGTTGGTGGTGAAATGGTTATAGAAACAGCATCGTAACCATCTAAGCCATGAAAGGTGAGAACCCTTCTTTAGTCAGATTCCACTTCACCAAAGTTGGACTCTTCTGGAAAGGAATGTTTCCTCTGTAACTAGTTCTTTGGAATAGGTTTGTAGAAACCAGAGGGGGTGAGCGTAGGTATGGATGAGATAATGGTGCTGGCCTGTGGGTTGTGGTTTTGGGGGCTCTAAACTGGTGGTCAGGAAGGAATTTATATTGTCAAGGAACAGTGATGTTTCTTGTTGTGCCTCTTTTTTCCGCTCTCTCTGCCATGGAAGGTGGCCAGGTTCCCAGGATCATTAAGGCATTTAACCTAAATAATTTACCTTCTGTTGCAAGGGGTTAGGATTCTAATAATAATAATCTTCATTCTTTCCTGTTTTATTCCTATGGCCCATTGTGATGTTTGGAGCATTTGGTGTTTTTTCTTGTGTTAAAGGTCTCGGGATTTGTTTTGTGGCTCGTAACGCCATGAACATCGGAAAAAGGGGACATATAGTGGATATAATTGTGTAGTCTTTGGAGCTAAAAGCTTGCTACACTATTGCAGGCAACTAAACTTGATGATCTATATATCTCCTTTACATTTTGTAGGAGTGCTTCTAGGGAAATTTTTTTAGGAATGAAGTGAGTATGGAAGAATGAAGTACAAAGAGAAAGAGGAATTGGAAAGGGTCAAACATACATTGCAGCAGCATGTTCCCAGTGTGGGAAAGGACCTGGAGGGTCTAGAAACAGACTTAAGGGGCACTAGCATTTCATATTCATAAGGAATAGTAGACCTAAGACCACACAGAAATGCTGGACTGAACTATTAAGCATCTAGGGGAAAAAGTTATACTGGGAGGTATACAGAGACAAGGGAATTCAATTGGTATGTCAAATCTGTAGAGTAATTTACCAAAATAAACAGTTAACTGTCAGAGAATTGAGGCTTCCTGTGACACTGACATTGACATTGGACATAAGACAGAAACAGTAGCAATGACAACTGCCCAAAAAGCTGCCAGACAGACTCGGCTTTTTTGTTGCATCACTGATTGTGTAATAAAGCAATCCCGGTTTTCTGAGTGGCTGGTGCAAGCAGCTGAAGATTATTCTGGAACTGCTTCAATGGATATGGCATGGGTTGGACAGCCTGACCCATTGCAGTGGTTCTTATATTCTACTATTATTACAAAAGTGTAAGAAAAGATTACTTTCTCGTACTCACTTTACGTTTCTGGTAAGATTAATTATTGACTCTACCACTGAATAATTTACTATTGTTTTGTTCAATAACTATGCATAGGTTTGGGAAGCACTAGCCCAAAGCCTCAGTTTTGTATCTCAAAATCTTTAAAGGCCAGAGTGTGTTCAGAAGACAGATAGACTGTAGGTGTCATTCTGGAGTGTCCAATGAAACCACTGCAGTTCTGCTCTGGTGGGACAGCACTGCCAATGTAAATCCCGAAATACAATGTATATTATGGGAATTGTAGCATAATGGGGTAGTTTGGATACAGATAAATACCTTTTAGAAGGCCAATAGCATCCTGGCTTGTATTAGAAACAGTGTGGCCAGCAGGATTAGGGAAGTGATTGTACCTCTGTACTGGGCACTGGTGAGACCCCACCTCGAGTACTGTGTTTGGTTTTGGGTTCCTCAGTACAGGAGGGACACAGAGGTGCTGGAGCGTGTTCAGAGAAGGGCATTGAAACTGGTGGGGTGTCTAGAGCACAAGTCTTACGAGGAGGCGTTGAGGGGACTAGGGTTTGTTTAGGCAACTGGGGTTGTTTAGCTGAGAGAAAAGGAGACTGAGGGGAGACCTTATAGCTCCCTACAGCTACCTGAAAGGAGGCTGTAGTGAGGTGGGGGTTGGTCTCGTCTCCCAAGTAACAGGCAATAGGACAAGAGGAAGTGGCCTCAAGTTGCACCAGGGGAGGTTTAGATTGGGTGTTAGAACAAATTTCTTCACCAAAAGGATCGTTAAGCATTGGAACAGGCTGCCCAGGGAAGTGGTTGAGTCGCCATCCCTGGAGGTATTTAAAAGACATATAGATGTAGCGCTGAGGGACATGGTTTAGGGGTAACTTGGAAGTGCTAGGTTAATGGTTGGACTTGATGATCTTAAAGGTCTCTTCCAACCAAAACAATTCTATAATTCTTTTCTAGCTCAAAAAAATGGTCATTGTTTTGCTGACTGTGAAATGGATGGCTTAACTGAAGAGCAGTCTGTGAGATATGCAAGTAATTTTTTTTCAGCCTGTCTCCTATGGATCGAGGACAAAGGAAAGCACACAAGGAAAACCAGTATGCCTAATCAAGGGTGGACATCATCAATACAGAAATGGCCTGTTTCAGTGTCAGTTGGCCACCAGCTCTCGAGCTCCGCTTCACGGTGCTAATAGGAGAGTTGGATGGGAATTAGAGCCTTCAGAGTCCCCACATTCACCTTTGTGCATAGCATGAAAATAATTCGTTGGTGTTGGCACTGGGTAAAACTGGGACAGTCTTCAACCTGCAAAGATTATCGATAGCAAATTATACTTATCCAGCAGCTGAAAAAACAATTTTAAAGTACATGGGGTTCATGTCCACCCCGAGTTATAGCTGTCAGCCGCACGTCACTTTGTTAGTTTGAGTGAAGCTATAGCATGGAAAATTGCTCCTGCCCCACAGTTTAGCAGCATCATCGTGCTTTCTTCCAGGCGATGCTTGCATCAGCTCTGAGACACAATTTGGCATCTGCTTGGTTTTTCAATAGTTGGCTTTTCAATAACCATTATAAAATGTAGTGTAAAGATATTTCTCTTAAAATGGTTTGGCAGCATTCCCAGTGATCCCAGAGGGAAGCGCAGCTAGAACTTGTTCTCTAGCTCTGAGCCAGCTGTCCACTGGGCTGACCAGGGGTGTAGCTCTGTGTACTTTGGCTCTGCACTGCTACTAGCGAGTGAAGATGTGGACTAAGCTGTCCTTGGCTGCCTGCAAGCCTTTGGCGTAGAGTGGCATAATTTGAAGTGGTGGACCAGGTGCTCAAGAGTCATACAACAGTGCTGTATCAGGGCTGGTGGTGGCTGGATGAAGATGAAGGAATGCAGTGCATCACAGGCTTCATTGCAGTACAGCCATCTCCCTTCAGACTGTGGAAATAAACACAGGGGAGAGCAATCACACTTGAGCTAATTTTAGGCATGTTCAGCAGAGACATCTACATTTGAGCTCACCGTGCTAGGGTCCTTTTACAGGTAATGGAGAGAAGTTAGCATGGTGTCTCATCCTCTGACCAAAAAAAAGTAATTGTTCCATTTCTGTCTGTGGAGTATAGATAAAACCTGTGGTGACAAACTCAAACCCAGACTTTTTGTAGGCAGACTTTTACACCTAGTCAAATGAGGCTAGGGAGAGGTGAGGCAGATGACAGAGAAAGGGAGTACTGAAGGGATAGCTCAAAAACTGGCTTGAGGTACTTTGTGTTCCTGTGACTTCTCAGGTGGTAGACACTGACATACGATTTGGATCATATGCAAATTTTGCCTGAGCCTCACCTATTTCAGGCATATGATACCTGTGGGGAAATCCTGTATCTCATGCACTCCCCTGGTTTTCCTGAGCACTGAGCTGAGTCTTCTGACAGTGACCCCCTGCAAGGGCGGTCAGCAGCACCTGCTTGGTCCTGTAAAGCTGGAGCAAGCAAATGGCCATGGTGTCCCATGTAAGATCTCATGGGCATTGAGTAGCCCCATCCTGTGGCTCCTCACTCCCTTTTGCCAGTCAGGTGCCACTGGTCCACCATGACTGTTGAAGTATGATGAAAGCATTTCATGCCTTTTCCAAAAACGTAAAGAGAGCAGTCCTTGGAAAACCCAGTTTAAAACATTAAAAAAAAAAGTTAAAAACTTTAAAATTAAAACAGTCTTTTTCCCCCTAGTAAGAACTGATATGCAAATGGAAAACATATAGTAGTTTTCACAGTCTCCCTCTGTCTGGAAACAAAAGATGTCTCTTTCCTTTAGGGCCCCGTTATTTTCTCCAAGGAAGTTATTGAACCTCATTTCAATTTAAGTAATATAATAGATATTTACTGATTACGATAAGCAGAAAATTCGAAATGTGCATTAAGTCTTAAAAGTAAAAGAACTCATTATTTTAAAACAAATCACAAGATATCCTTCAATCAGCCAAGGAAAAATAGCATAAGGAAGACATACAGCTGTCAGGTAGTGGGGAAGAAGATAGGATTAAGAAAATGTACTTCCAAAACCAGTTAATGCTTTTTGTCTGATCTATCAAGAAGGTTTATCATGTTGAGCACTGGGGCTCATAGACAGGAAAGGTTAATGAGGGTGAAGGTTAGATGAATGTAAATAACTACAGGTGAAATGGACACAAACCACTATGAATTTACAGTATCGGAGTCAAGCCAGACCCATCTGATAGCTTTCTGTGATAACTGATGATCTAGAAAAAAGAAAACATGATAAACCTAATCAATCTGTATTTTCAGTAGGACACTTGGAATGGTGGCACATGGAGAATTACTGTTAGAGTTCAGGAGGAAGGGAATTTTCAGCAGTAGCTAGGAAATTGCTAAAGCAAGTATCAGTTGCACTGAAAATAGAAGCATCAGGCTCAAGGGCAGTTCCTAGCTGAACTTTTTAATGTATTTTAACTCCCGTGCTTTGGCATAGTTCAGGATTGCACTGATTAGAGCATGAGCTGAACTTGAGGAAACATTGCCAGTGCAAAGGATAATCAGGATAACAAACAGATGAACAGAAAGACTCATAAATTTTTTTCCATAGGATGAGAACTTGCTGATTGCAGCATGACCATCGTATGCCAATATAATCCAGCTGTGACAAAGACATATTTGTTTCTAGTCTGTATCAGGTCATGTTTCCAGCAGAGATGAGGAATTACCTTACTAGAACATGGCTTATTTACCTGAGTGAGAACACTGGGAGAGGATATACTATAAATAGATCAGTGGTAGAAACAAGTGAAGGAAAATACTGTCTAAGCCCAGGGAAAGTTTTGATGCAAGAACCAAAGTGTTCTGAACATGAAAAGAAAATGAAATGTAATGAAAACTTAATGACTGAACACGAATAAATTTAACCCGAAAATCAGGAAAAAAAAAAGGAAACTATTTGTGAAGTGTGATTCTGTAGTAGTCTTCCAGAGAGAACAGTATGAACAAAATACCTAGCCAATGTTAAAGTGACTCTAGATCAAGTTATAAATAGGATTGTGTCATATATATATACCCATAGCTGCAGGGGATTGAACCTCATGCCCTTGAGGCTATTAATTTTATAACCCATTTTACCTAATCCCTGGCAGACAGTAAGCACAGGATCGTAAAGATGGTAATGACTTTTCAGTAAAGTATTTTTGTATTTCTGTGAAAATTCTCTGAAGTCAGAATTCTTCTTTCACAGCAATATGACTCATCACAGCCTTCTGGAATATTGTATCATTTAACAAAGCATTTCCAGTGCCTTGCTCAGAATGTTTCACACTTTTATATGAAATCCTTTGTTGGGTCCACAGTGAAAACAGTTGATTAGTCATCATCCTGCAGAAACTTAGGTAGGTTCACAATTAGCAGGACTAACTCCTGCTCTACAGTAGATCAGGCTTGTGGAAGGACTCTGTTTTCACTCCCATTTTTCTCCTGCGGCACAGTCATCCCTGAAAGGAGGGATTATGGAGGCAGCACTCTCAAAGTACCAATAAACTTCTCTTACTTTACATATATCTATTAAGTATATTTAATTAAACTGCGCTAAACTATGTACTTTAAATTGGAAAGGACCAATTAAAGACTTAAAGGGTGTAGTTCATCTCACTTCAGATGCTTGCATTGTACACCTTTCCATCCAAACTAGTTAGGTTATGCTCCCTATGTGCTCAGTGGAGGGACTTTTAAAGCATGATAATTCTGACCGATTTTACCCATCTACATTAGGGTAAGGTAAATTGCATCTAGAATTTCCTGTTTCTCTCTAGGAAGTATAAAAGAAACCTGGAACAAACAGTTCAATCCTTTTTACACAGGGGGTCATGAATTTGGGGAATTTATTTCCATAGCTGGTTCTAGAAGCAGGGTGTACCAGCAGACTCAAAAAGGGAGAAGGTAAAGATGTGAACAGTGGGTCCATAAGCAGATACTAAACAAAATAGGCAGGAATGTACCTCCTAATATCCCCAGCAGAACAGTGTGGATGTCCAGGAGATAGGAGGCTAGATCTCAGAAACTGACTGGGCTCATTTGATCTCTTAAAATAGCACCGTGTCCTGTTTTTGCTATCAGAGATGGTACTGGGCTGGATGAACTGTTGGTCTGACCCAGCAGAGCATCCCTTTTGTCCTTAACTTCTGTCCTTGTATTACCAAACATGCCCAGTGGCTCATTTGGTAATAAACATCTAATGCACCTAATGCACTTGACTATAAATCATGTCCTAATACTCTTGAATTATTTTATGTTTCAAAATATGTACATAAGTTCCCTACTGTTTTTTCACTATTTCCTTCTAACATCTTTGCTTTCTTGCATCTCATTAGCATGGGGAAAGTGGGTTTTGATTGCTATAGATGGAGCCTTATTTTTTTCCAAAGTGCTCATTTCTACAGAGAGTTTTTTCTTCCCAATAGGACAGTAAGAACTTGCATACGTGTCTCATGCAGAGTATCTTAGCTCTTCTATAAAAGCGTTCATGTATAAAAGAGCTTCCAGTGAAAAAAATGAGTTAATGTGATGCAATCTCTTGTACTTCCTTCCCTCCTGCCTTCCTGCCTTTCTTCCTCTCTCCCTGCCTTCCTCCCTTCATCTTGGCAAAATGCCTGTCTCTTCAAGCCTTTCACACCCTGATTCAGGCCAACAATTGCCTTTTCATTGGTGTTTGGGCAACTAGTTAATTATTGAACTGCCAGCTGCTCTGCTTCCTGTAGCATCATTGATTGTACTGTGATTCCAAGTAAGCTGTGCAATCTGTGAATTTCTTAATATCTAAAGCGTTATCCTGATTTAATGTATCCTGTCTTGAATTCATTTTTTCGATGCCCTTTGTACTACATACTTGATGAAGTTCGTGTTGGTATAGCTGTGGCTAATAAAAACCTTTTTCTTTAGGACGAAATGGCTGGACAGCTCTCTCACTACCTTATGCACCCTATGGGATGTCTCAAAATTCAAGATTATTTTCCTGTTTGATTTTGATAAAAAATACAAAGCTTTTCCTGCTTGTGTAGCATTAGGATGTTTGAGGGTGCATCTACAATAGCATTACAGTACAAATCAGGAGGTTGTGTGCAACGTGAATCTCCTAATTGCCTCCATTTGCTGTACTATGGTTTGTAGCCTGAAGTGGTTTTGGAGTACCCAGCTGGATTGGGTTTGGATGAAGGTAACCTGGAAACTGCTCTGCAGGGTCACACCTACTGTAATCCAGCTGCTAATCGGCTTCTCGTCCATGGGTTATTGTAGATGTTGGGTCCTCAGCTCTCCTGTTTACTAAAGTAGATGTAGGCACTATGTCTGGAAATTAACTAGCTACATATTGTAATTATATTAGGCACAGAGGTACACTTAATCTCCTTTTCCATCTAACAAGCCCAGAATATATATAAGCCATCTGGCTGCTTACATGAGCTTGTACTGGTCTAAAAATTCAAGACCGTATTTTTAAAAAAACCATGTCACTGGATTTATTGCTCTTCCTGTCCTCCTGTATTTAAGCCTGAGATGTCTCTGATCAGTCTGTTGCTTAGGAGTGGGGCTGTAACAAATACTGAGCTAGTTTACCAAAACCTCTATGACTCTGGAAGTGTTTTGATGGATGTCTTCATGGTAATCTGTTGAAAGTTTTTGCTATACCACTATAGCTCTTTGGTCAATTACTTAGAAATGAGGCATCTCTTCACACTCTTTACTTTGAACTGCCCTCCTTTAAAACAGGCAATATTTAAATGGTAGGTATCTGTCTCAATGTTAGATATTGACCTAATTACCATGATTGTATGTGGTCTCCTGACAACTGATAAGGTACCTACCCTCATAGTAACTGCAAAGCAGAGCAGCGTTACTTACTGGCGTATATACAGCTGGACATAGGAGGATGAAATGATGCCGTATGTAAACCTGCATTTCTGTTGTTCTAGTACATTTTGATCTTAAACCTGGGATTTCTCCCAGAATAAGTTTTCTTTAAATTATTGGAAACATTATTGTACTTTGATATTGGATATTTACATATTACAGTGTACTGGCAGAATTTCCAAAGACATGGTTATACAGAAACAAATGCCAATCCCAGACAAACTGCTTAAAAAGTATATCTGAAGCTGTGAGTTAACTGCTTTGTTAAGATTTTAATTTATCCTTATGTTTCTTTATGTATATTTAAAATGGCCATGGAAAAAATAAAGTTTTTAGCCATATCTAGAATCATTAGGAAAAAGAAAAAGGTGGTTATACAGGCATTTAATTTTTATATTCATAGTCCAATGATGACTCTTATTCGTGTATACAAATGTCTTGACATCACTGGCTTTATATTTTGTTCTAGAGCAATTTCAAGTTTTGTATTGTACTTTGAAATAGGAGACAAAAGATAAATTCTGTTTCCCCTTGTGCCAGTTCCTTCAACTTGGACAGTATTTTTTTAAAGACTTCATTCTGCAGCAGTATTAGCATAAGTGAAAATAATCTTTTATAGGTTTCTTATGTAAAGAAAGCCCAATATCAGAGTTACTGTCTCTTCTTCTAGAGAAACTATTTTGTCTCCTAAACAGAATATGAACAGAGAACTGGCAAAGAGCTGGTTAAGGAAACCTGAAACATGCTAAGTTGTTTTAAAGAATCACATGCTGGGTCTCCAGAAGTGCTCATTACACTGCCAGAGTAAAGTCTAAACCTAACTGTGCTAAGTATGTTTAAAATTGTCCAGTTGACACAATATTTATGAATAGCTCAGTCTGTTAATATGATGTTAATTCTAGTCAGAAAAAGTCTAGTACTATGGCGGTGAGAGCACAGAAGCTGAAACAAGGATTGCTGAAAGAAGAGTAGTTAATTAGCATTCACAACTGTATGTATTAACCAACACATGCCCTTTTCTATGTGGCTTAGACTAAACAATTACCCTGACAACACTCTTCCTTTTCTTTTGCTGTTTTCTATTTTTCTAAAATTTTCTTTTTATTTCTCTAAGAACTTTTACTGTGATCTGTTTTCTTGATTGGTAAGGCTGGGATTGTGGTACGTTAATGTAGTAACACCCCCTTTTCTGTATTGCATCATATAAAAATACAGGATATACTTTCAAAAAGGAAACAACTGTAGCTGGTGTTTTTATATCAACTTCATTAACATTTAGCTTCTTAGCAACAATGTTAAAACATTTATTCAATATTATTTCAGCCAAACTACTTGGATTCCTAGTATACAAACAGGTGAAACTCATTAATTTCTACAGATAATCAACAATATGAAGATTGTGTTTATAAAGTAAGAATTAGATATTTCATTTTAAATGCTCTTTGTTTGTTGCAGTTTTCTGTTCTACAAGATTCCAGCTTTTAGATCAAATGGTGCTTTTTACTATGTTTGCAGACTACAAGAATAAAGCAAGAAAACTTTTATTTGTATGCTTTTGAGTTAACACTCATCTCTGTAGTAGAGCAATTTTATATCTACCATTAAACATGCATTTAGAAACAGACATAAAGGGACTTAGTCATACCTCTAAAGCGTATTTTCATGGTTTCAGCATGCTTTGGATGAGGTTCTAAGTGTCTTTCCCAAATCAAAGGAGATATAAATTTATCCAGTTTAATCTGTGACTGCAGTATAGCCAAAAGCTTGTAGAAAAGACTGGATAAATACACATAAATCATCCTTGCCCCTGAAGAAATGCAAAGATTCAAAATTTTTTTCCACGATAAAATTAAGTGCCCCATTTTGTCCCTCCATCTCTTGACTGAAGTCATTATTCTGAGTGTTTAAAAATGTGGTACCCCAACAGTTTCTCTTCCCCCAATGAATCTTGTTTGCCCCATCTTTCCCTGCGCTGGAATTTGTCTCTCCTTTTCTGGGTTCTGATTTGAACAGCTGCACTTTATCTTCTTGGTGGCTGTTGAGGAGGGTGGTGATTCCTCCAAATCAAGGTGTCTGACCGAAGTCTGCCTCCTGCAGTGACTGCATCCCCACTGAGGAGATGTGCCTTTGCTGAGTAACTGGTTTTAATTCCTCCTACAGTTTCCTAGATTTTTCTTTCATAGCCTAACAACATGGAAACAATAACATTATAGAAGAATTACGGCTAGTAATAACCATTGTATTAATTAAAACTTGTCAGTTCGCCTTAGGGTTCCCTGTGCTGTTGCAAAGACGGGCAGACAACTGAGGCATCAAGACCTTGGTTGAGTCATTGTGAGTTATGAGTCATTCAGTTCTACTTGCCTTGTCCATCTTCATGGTCCTATGATCCACTGTGTCAGCCTTTCAGGGGTTGTTGCTGATGTAGGGCTTCTGGAGTGAAAAAGTCTAGCTTAGGTCCTCTTGGTTTCCCTGAATCTTTCCGGAAATTTGATACAGTCGTATATACTCTTCCACAGTATGTGTCCTTCTCACAGTCATAACTTCATGCAACCACAAGGTTACCTCTTTAGAAGCCACTAGGGCAAAAAAAGTTGGGCACATAGACAAACATGTACCATTTGAGAAGCCTGGAGTATCCTGCCTTGCTGCCAGTCCAAAAAAGACAGGTTTCTCAATGGTCTTGTGTTGTGTCTGCCCATGCAGATGTCTTGATAGTCTGGAACTTTCCAAATGGTACTAAATGCCTGTGTTTAAGCAATTAGGTCACTAATGGACATTAACACTTCTGACATCTAATGCTACGTGTCAGGATCTGGAGCTACTCTCTTCTCCTTTGGGGTGAAATTCGGTTGCTTGAGCATAGATACCTGCTGCCTTTCGTGTTGTGGAATGCCCATGACATTTGCACTGTCTCGCAGGTTTTACACAAGATTCACAGGTGACCCATACCCTTCTATAGTAGCAGGTCTAGGTTAGGCAGGATCTCTCAGACCTAAGTTGGCATTAGCGTTGGCATTCATTTGCCTGGAAGTAGGCCTGTAATAGCATTTGGATAGAACCATACCACCACAGAGCTGGCTTTAAGCAACAGGGGAGAAAAAACCAAGTCAGGCTATAGTTCCCTCCTCCCCTGATCATTGAGCAGTTTTGCAGCTAGAACAGATCCAATGATCACCCAAAGCAGATCCCAATAAGTGATGACTGTTGAGTCAAGAAAAAGTTCATATGCATCCTGTAGCTTGGTACTAGCAATAGCAATACTGTATTTACTGGGCTATAATCCCCCTTTTCAGTAGTGTGCAAACTGTAAGCTATTACTCCTGAATCTAGCAATGATGTTGTAAATCCTCCTATGGTTTCTATGGATCAGGACCAAGCAGTGATTTTTCTTGGAGCTGATAACTCCTTCTTGCGTGGTACGGCCTCCTGATAAGCTGTATAGGTCTGAGGGTAGTCCACAGTTCTTTCTTCTAGGGTATAGCTATTCCTCAACTTGCTCAGCAGTTAATACTCTTCTATTTGGTACAAATTAGGAAGTATAAAAGTATAAGTAGGATTACAGCTACAGGATGTGGAGCCAAATTCAAAATTCCTGTAGCTGAACAGGACCACACAAGAGGGATTCCCATCAAGAATGACACCCTGACTTCTCTGTTGCAGTAGTTTTGTGACTAATTTGTTTTCTATTGCAGCACACTGTAATCATTGCTTTTGTGGCTTGTTTTACAACCAACTAGACTTCACATGTTACAGTAGAATGCTTTATTATTTGCAACAATCACGCAAAAGCTACTCCAAAAGTTAACGGGTTAAAGTTAATTTAGTGTACAGTTTCAGTGATTTTTACAACTTGAGCATTACTTGTAAAGGTGTATAATTGAAATCACATCCTTCGGTCATTTCTATTGTATGCACACAAAACAGAACATTTCAGGCAGGTAATACACAATGAGATAGTTTGTAGTGATTGCTTTATATTGGATATGCATGCAGACACAGCTGGGTCTCACATAAACAGTTGCAGACTGATTAGAAAAAGAAGTAAGAATTCCATATTCACATCTGGTCAATTTGTAATCTAAACAGTTGTCTGAAGATTGAAAACTGGTACCTTCACATATGTATTGCTTATCCTGATCAGATGGTTTTTTGCATTCATCTAGAGGGCTGATTGGAACTTTCCATCATATTCCATAGCCCATTGTCACATGCACAGCTCTAATCTCAGAACGATTAATAGTGAAGATTGTAGCAGAGTAAACTCAGGTTGTCATGTTGTGAGTGACTGAGCTAGATTGGGGCACGAACAACCCAAATGTCTGTTTTTAAAAAAAATCTTTGTAGAGATCACCTCAATAAGTCCCCTTCATTCTGGGTTGCATTTGTTTATATTATAGCACAGAGCTCTGATGCAATAATTTTGTTTAGACCTTGTTTACTGATGCTCGGCTTTGCCCTGTGTGCACAGGAGTCTTGTTGCATGCCATTGTCTGTCTGACAGCCTGAAGTTTTTGCAGTCATTAAACAATGTTGGTTACTTCATCTCATTACTTTTGTTTGATCCTGATTCATTTGGGGCTGCTGTGGTGTCTGATCTCTGACAGCTTGTAATATGTTTGTTGCATATGCATTAACTGAATTTATAATTCCTGTGCCAAGTATGTAGGACCAAACACCTCCTTATTACTCATTGGTACCCTCCACTGGTGGACATTTGTTCAAATTCTTTCTTTGCTATTGCTGCCCAGTGGCTCTTCTGTCTCACGTAGGAACTCACGATGGGAAAAGCTATCCACCAGTGCATTCATCCAGAAATACCTTCTGAAGCCATTTTGTGGGTAGCACCCAGTCAAACCACCACTGCTGTGGTGTTCTCATACCTCTGATTGTCATTACCTTGTAGTGATGTACCAGGGCACTGCAGCAGTTACTGTTTTGTTGTGAGATTGATAAAGGACCACAGAGCTGGTGTCTTTGGGTGCTGAAGAGGGAGGGGGTCTAGTTTATGTAGTAGAAACATTTACTATAGTACACATTAAATAATTCTATACCCATTGTTTAATGTCTTCTCCCAGAGGGTGCTACTTTATGCTGTTCTAGCCTCTTCAAAGTCACTTTTCTTGTGAACAAATTTGATGAGATCTCCATGGTATGCTCTGGGGACCACCTATTGTTGTTGATTCTATGCCCACACTATCAGTACTCTTAAATATGCTGAGCTTGGTAATTATGCCTTTCACCCACTCTGTAATTTCTGGGTCACCATGTTAAGTCTCCCAGGAGCATCACATGCTCCTTTTCATACACAGTGAACTGACTGACATTCCTTGCTTTTATAATAATGTGGCCTCTACTGCTCCTGGAGGGGTAACAAAGTTCAAATAAAGTGGCCATGCTGGAACAGCATCCCCAGTGTGGCTGCCTATGCAAGCTTTTTTTTGAATGTTGAAGAGGTCAGGTTTTGTCCTGATCTCCACTCCCATTGCTGCACCTTCTTTAACAGTTTGGTTAAAGGCTTAATCATATCTGCAAACATGGATATAAAATCCTGGGGAAAAATAAACAAAACCAGAAGAGATCTGAGCTCATGCAGACTTACAGAGCAAGGAGCTTCCTATTAATTTTGCTTGCTGTTGTTATGGTGATTAGTCTACTGCTAAGTACTTTATTCTTTCCTGTATCACTTGACCTGTTCATCACTTCATTTAGAATTGTAGTCCCAAAGTTATTGCTTACTTAATTAACTCTTTCATCCCTTTTTGAGTCTGGCTGTGAGTTAATACCTCATCTGTTCATGAAATTACATGGATTTGATCAGCCTCTGATAATTTTTTGCATGTTTGGATACTAAGAATATTGCATAAAGCTGGAGCACAGTGAAATCCTTGGGTGATGGGTGCATATAATGGGGTACTGCTGCCCTGTAAATGTAGGGAGAAATTCTTCCCAGCCTTGTCCTGATAACAAGATCACAAAGACAGCATATGCTAAATCTGTTATGCCAGACTCTGGCATTTTTGCTACAACAGGTGTGGTTTATGGTGTAACAGAATTCATTGCTAAAAAAATCATCCCTTAGCTATTAAATTCTGCTGTCTGCTTTTATGATAAGCCAGATTGGAGCATCTGAAATGCCTGATCTTCACGCAACTATTTGTTGCTCCAATAAGCTTTTCTCGGTTGTCTGGGGATATTTTTACTGCTTCTGTGGCTGATGGTCAGGACTCATAAACACTGCCATGAATATTCCTGCAGTCTAATTTCTTTTGGGACCATAGTTGGGGAAAAGCCTCTACCCATTCATCTCTAGGTGAACTTCTGGGTCTTTTAGCACAGCACATTAATGTACCTCAGGAATAATTTCTGACTGCCAGTCTCTCAGGCTTTCCCAACTCTACAAACATGGATTTGCCAAATCCAGTATCAGCTAATCTTCTTGTAATAATGGTATGACAGGGATTTCTTGCTGTCTTTTTCCTTGGAAACTCTCAGCATTACGTTGCACACGGAGTGTTCCAGTACATCTCCAGGAGCCGATACATGCTTCATTTGGGTCAGTTGCTGAAAATGTCCCTGCTCATTGCAGGGGGGTTGGACTAGATGACCTTTAAAGGTCCCTTCCAACCCAAACCATTCTATGATTCTATGTTGATTCTGTGAATTTATTTTTAATCTGTTGGTGTGCTCAGGGTAAGATTCAGGGTTAATCATTAACACCGGAGCATAAGGTTTCTATTCTGGGTGCTTTAAATGCAAGGATAGTGGTAATGAGTAACCTGAGTTCTTTATTCTATAGTTTTCACCCAAAATTGTAGGTCATCTTCAACAGCTTTGCAAGCTGGATTGTTGGTTTAGCTAGTTACATTAGGGCCAGCAAGCTGAAATCTTTTTGTCGCTTTCTTGTCCATCGGGCGCACATATTGGTGATGGGCTTTACTCTTATCTGTGTTTATTTATGTCTTTTGCTAAGCAATTTTTTCTTTCTAACACACTTTTAATTTTATGTCATTGGTACTTTTTGTTTGTTTAGCTTCTGCTAACTGCTCTGAGTCTTTTCAAAGCTCTTCATGTGCTTCCACTAAACCTTCAGAAATACATTCTTTCTCCCTGTGAAACACCT
Source organism: Vanellus vanellus (assembly GCF_965231255.1). Classification (NCBI taxonomy): domain Eukaryota; kingdom Metazoa; phylum Chordata; class Aves; order Charadriiformes; family Charadriidae; genus Vanellus; species Vanellus vanellus. Next base: position 197,294,262 of record NC_138905.1, on the reverse strand, counting down.
GAGTTAGCAAACATAGTTCCGCAGTATGTAGAACAAGCATTTCCGAGTGCTATATTGAGGGGGTCAATATGCATAGGTGGGTGTTTGCCTTACCTGTGTGCATCTACATCTACATCTACATCTACATCTACATCTACATCTACATCTACATCTACATCTACATCTATTTTTTAAACTGATGTCATTAAAGAGTATATATGTTGCTGTGGTAGTTCTCCTCACTATGATGTTTGAGAGCAACAGGCTTATCTATCTTTTTCGGTTTCTGCCTTAGCATAGGGGAGAGTTGTGAATTCGGTGGCTTTTGGTTTCTGAAGCTCTGTTCTGTAGTTTGAGTGCTTCCTGCAGACAGTCTCCCTCGGTTGTTTTGTTTCCATCTAGATTCCGTTTGTACAAACATTCATGAAACCAAAGGTTTGGAGCCATAATGGATTCCTTCTTGCCAGTACTATTACAAATACTGTCTTTTCCAGTTTTTAGCATCCATTTAATCTCAGTGCTCTGACTGGGCATTATTTTATCAGTTTTATAAATTCTACATATATATTTGATATATTAGTTTTATGTGCATTTTATGAGAGTTTTATATGCTTAACTTTTTTGTTCACTACTGTTTCCAGCACCATGTTACTTTCTCTCCAAGCAGAGCGTGAGTTAAAATCCATTAATGTTCCTTTTGCTTTTTGGGGATAATAATGTATTCAGTTGCCACAAACTTTACCACTGTTCCCATTAAGGGTTCCTCCAAAGTCATGGTCCTTTTTTCATCCTCTTCATTCTGTACATTTGTCTGATGATTATCAGCTCTTGCACAGTGGTGTTATTGTCTTGGTTCATGCTGTTTACTACACCCTGTGCAGTTCTGTCTGCTTGCGTTTGTGGATTACAACTAAGTTTTCCGTGACTTTTTCCCTTGTATCTTTTTTGCAGGATTTTGTGTACTTGAGTATGTCAACGGCCTGGGCTGTTCATGCTCTGGTAGAGGGCTTTGCAGGTCAGTCTCAGTTCTGGAGCTTTCGTATGTTTATACAGCTCCAGCACGCCCAAAACAATTTTGATAGCAATGGTTATATCTTGGTCTTCCCCTAAATACTGCCTGAGCATTGTGTCCCAGATTCCAATCAGTCAAGTCTTTTATCAGGGACTATTTTAGCTCCCTTCAGTACTGCAAGATTGTCTCTCAGCTTTAAATCACTCAAACTGCTCTCTCTGTACTTTTATCTTCTTTTTGTACTCTGTTTAAGAATCTCTCATATCTTTAATATTCACATGGGTCACAACATTCCTTGAACTATTTTTGTGCAGTTCCGTAATTAATCTTTTCTGTCAGAGGTAACGGAAAATGATTAAACACATCAAGTGTCTCAGAAGCACTTGTTGTCAGAAATAAAGCTATTTTTATCTCGTCTCCCATTGCTTCTCAAAGTCAAATGCCGCTTAATTCTTTGCCAGCTGACCTTTATTTTTTCAGAGTGTGTTGCGTCTCAGGAGACTTCAAACTGCTTTCCCAGCACACTTGTCTCTTGGTGCTTTAGTTTATTTGGAGGGGATATCGACTCCAGTGGCCGTGTCAGCCTGCCTGCGTGGGGAGCGGAGAGGAACGGGTACTTCTCACCTCACTCTTGTCTGGGCATTGAAAATGGCTTGGGTGAATTGTGGCGTGGAAGCTTTCTCCTTTGCTGTGCATGTGAATTGCTCAGATGCAGGTGATGACTGGGCCTTGCACAGTCCAGCTGCCTTCCTGCTGGCTGCCACACCGCAGGGTACCTGCCAAGCGAGTCGCCTTTCAAGGCAGGGTCAGCCTGAGACAGCCTTAACTCAGGGCTTGTGCCATAACATCTAGGCTTTCTGTATTTGAAGTACAGAAAGGTACAGGAGAGGTTTCTGACAGCAGTCACCTGACAATATGAGATCAAGGGGGTTTTGATTTCCTCGTGTCACATAGCGGTCACTTTGTGTTTTTCAGCTGTGATATCATAGAATGATAGAATGGTTTAGGTTGGAAGTGACCTTAAAGATCATCGTGTTCTAACCCCGCTGCCATGGGCAGGGATACCTCCCACTAGACCAGGTTGCTCAAAGCCCCATCCAGCCTGGCCTTGAACACCTCCAGGGGTGGAGCTTCCACAACTTCTCTGGGCAGCCTGTTCCAGTGCCTCACCACCCTCAGAGTGAAAAATTTCTTCCTAATAGCTAATCTGAATCTGCCCTCTTCCAGTTTGAAGCCATTCCCCCTCATCCTATCACTACATGGCCTTGTAAAAAGTCCTTCCCCAGCTTTCCTGTAGGCCCCCTTTAGGTACTGGAAGGCTGCCATAAGTTCTCCCTGGAGCCTTCTCTTCTCCAGGCTGAACAACTCTCTCAGCCTGTCCTCACAGGAGAGGTGCTCCTCTTACATCTTTGTGGCGCTCCTCTGGACCGACTCCACCAGGTCCATGTCTTTCCTATGTTGAGTGCTCCAGAGCTGGACACAGTACTCCGGGTGGGGTCTCACCAGAGTAGAGTTAGAGGGTCAGAATCATCTCCCTTGACCTGCTGGCCACACTTGTTCTGATGCAGCCCAGTATATGGTTGGCCTTCTGGGCTGCGATTGCGCATTGCTGGCTCATGTTGAGCTTCTTATCAATCAGCACCCCCAGGTCCTTCTCATGGCTGCTCTCGATCCATGTGATAATGTTCACTTATGCTTATACATACAGTATGTGAAAGTACAAGCCTTCCCAGACTTTAATCTGCTATAAAATTCAAATTGAAAGTATAAAAATAACTCTTACCTGCTTCATTATCTTCTGTGGGGTTTTTGTGTTTTTTTTTTTTTTTCCCTTCTGCTAATATTTTTGGAATACCTGCAATGCATCTTAATGCCTGTGGCTTAGCTTCATACTTTCAGGTTACCTTCTTTTTTCATGCTAGCAAAGCTCCTCTCTGTTTTGCCTGTGATGGGCAGAAACGTGTTTGTTTGTTTTTTTTTTTTGTCTGTCTGCTGTACCTTCAGACAGGTATTTAACGACATCTTTGGTGGTTTTTCTGTAGAGATGAGTATCATACCAAACAGGCATTTTTCTGGAGTTAATACACTGCTCTACAAGTTAAGTATCTGGTTTATTTTTTCTTCTTCTACGCATATCATAAGATCTCTGTTCCCAATTCTTAAAATAGGAATGGTATGGTTTCCTGCCTTATGTATGGCAGGTGTTAATTCATTCATGTTCACGAGGCATCAGCATGTTACAGTGACCAGCACAGGGTGAAAAATAGTGACTAAATTGTACTGAGAAAGAAACTGAAACTGAACAGTGTAGTTCAGATGTGTGATCAATACTTAAAGCTATAATTTTACCAAATTTTACATGAAGTAGTTATAGACTGAAAAGCGTTCATTTTGCGTTCTATGTACCCATTACAAGCCTAATTCTAGTCTTAGGTTGTTGAGATTGGTCAAAAATATGAAATTTATTGAATTAATCATCTGTGGTTATGTTGGCTAACAGTCTCTAAAAAGAAAACTAGAAAAATACTTATTTGGGAAGGAATTATAGAGGACAGATGAAGTTACTACATGACTAACATGCTATCTATAGCAAAGTCCTATGCTTTATACATGAAGATACTGTCTTACCAGTTTTGAAATATGGAAAGAACCTTAAGCAATTTTTAAATACCTGTATCTGTTACTCAGTGTTAAGAATACAATTTGCTTGTGAAAGAGAACGTTTTGCCCAAACACTGTGTGGGTAAATGCTACTTGACTTTGGATCTAAAGGTGAAACATTACGTGAAATGTGACATCCTTTATTATAGCTTGTGATTATAATACTTGCTTTTGATGATACAGGGGAAAAAATACATTACATTTTTCTCCTTGGTACATTCTCACTAATCATATACTAGACTTTCCCATGTCGTTCCAATAATTATATCAATTTCATAAGGGCTTTTGATGTAGGACAGAATAATGACGTTTTTGTTGGAGGTACATTGGCCTGGTTTCTAGTGATCAAAAAGCTTTTGCACATCTTTTCCAATTAACTCTTCTCTTTGTATTGCTAAATGAGTTTCAGTAACGCTTTCCTATTCAGTTTCATTACCATGTAAATAGAGAGTAAATACAGGATAGTTCATCTGAGCGTGGAGAGCAGGTTATTCGTGCAGTTGATTTGTGAAATGAATGGTATTATTATTGGCTCAGAAGACACACAACTTAAAATTGAGACAACTTTTTCTAGAGGAATGAACAAAAATTATGGAATCATGATGTTCCCAATTATAATTCTTGATTTGCTCTTGTGAAGGTTATGCGTCATGATAGATGTAAGTACTGAGAACTCGTAGGATGATACATATCAGCACCAGTCACAGAAAGGTCTTAATGATCTTGGACAGGAATTTAGAGGAGTAGTCAGACAAACAAATGTCTCTGCATGACTAAACTGACTTTACCTTTAATAATTCTTGGACTATATAGCTCTGTCCTGCAATAGAATAGGACATGACTGTGTCAGATTGCAAAGTCTATTTGCCTGTGTTGATTTATTTCTGCTATCACTGCAGGAATTTGGACTTTGTAGGACTAGCCCATGCTATGGTATTGCAGGGGGCTTTTCTGCCTTGGAAGTGTGTTTGACACTTCATCAAGGCTCCATTTTGGCATTATCGACTTTGGCTCACACAGGGATCTCTTGAAGGCTGATCTAACATGACCAATATCAGAGTTTCACAAGTTGAGTATAGGTAGAGCGTGGTCCAAATAGGTATATTGGGTGGGAAAGTCAGGGGAAGAAGAACGTATCGACTTGAAAACAGGACTGTGCCAGAGCCTGAAACTTGAGTGAAGTACAGACATAAAAATGGACTTAGCAAAGGACAAGCCACATCTTGAAACTTTTTATCATTTTCATGGTGGTATAGAACTTCATGATTTTCTTAGTGGTATAAGCATTTTGAGGTTAAGGTAAACGCTGTTTAAGTAAGACCCCTCGGCACCTTGCAAAACAAAGAGCATGCAGTCACCGTTCTGTGTGTCAGTAAAAGCACTGTAGTGTATATCACCATGATCTTAATCCTAGTTAGTTTTGAACTAAAAGTAGGTACCAATAGGTGAGTCACTGAAATCAGGATATAAGATTTCAGATAAATATGAAGAAACTGGTGGTAGGCTGGTTTCTACTTATATTCTGTGTATGTGATCTGGGAGGCTAAAGTCTGATTATAATTAATAGACATCTGGGAGGTTTCAGTTGTCCCAGCAAAGACATATAGTGTCATTTGAGCGACCCTAGGATATTCTGCCTGGCTTCCAGTTGCAGCTCCAGAAGAGCAAGGTCTCCCACTGGGTCTACCAGCTTCATTCAGGTAAAACTGGAAGCCTGGGCATCTAGCTCACATGTGGACAGCGAAATAAAAGGTGTCTTTAGCTCAAAATAAGTCCCACCCTAGGAGTGCGATTCATTTGCCGGAAGATATAGGTATAGGTGTGAATTACCATTTTACACATCCTATAGTGTCCCAGGTGTTTCTGTGGGGCTGAAAGATGTGACTTAGGAGTTATGGAAGACTCACAGCTTTCTGAAACTGCAGTTAGAGGCTGGAATACGCTGAATTCTCTAAAACTGCATTAGACACCTAATTTTAGGCAAATGAATTCTGTCCCAGATTTCCATAGAGACTCACTGCTCTGTCACTGGCTTCTTCCAGCTTTTATTTCTGTGTGGTTTTGAACTACTTCATTAATGTCCACAGAGCCTGGGGACTTTGATGCACTATTTTTTTATGTTTAGCTGTTTTTTTATGGCAAGGGTATAATTTCACTTGATGCACACTCCAGGGGGCAGACGTTTAAGTGGGCTTCTTCTTGCCTGCTTTCATCTGTCTGTAGAACGTGTCTTTGTCTAAACTAAATAATAGGTTCTGTCTGTCATAGTTTCCTTGCTTCATGGTAGAATCATGGATACTAAAAAGCTGGAAGATGGCTTTCCACTGATAGGAGTAGGGATGGCTGAGAGTTGAGGGGCAAGTACTCCATAGTTCTCGAGGTGCTCTGTGGGTGGGCAGCATACTTGCAAATGCAGATGACAGAGATTACATTGTGTGTTTGAGAGTGTGCATTGTGGCATCTTAACATTTGAGACAGGAAATCATGAGACGAGCCAGGTCCAACAGAGGAATAATATATGGCACCTTTATGAGGGAAAATTTGGGTGTGCAAATTTGAGTTGCAAGTGGTGGCATATTTGTTCCCAATGGTATTTTAAAAGTAATATTTAAAGTGTTGGGTGTATAGCATTTTGGTCATGGTGTGTGAAGTCTTTTGTTCTTTCATCATCATAACGGAGCTTCAGCGTGAAGCAAAATTAAGTCTGTGCTTAGGTCAGCTCTTATTTTCGACACGAGACTTTGAAATGGTTACTATATTTAGTTTCTCACTAGCATCAAAATCCATTGTATTAGTATAGATAGATGGTAGGACCACATCACATTTATTTGTGCTATTGATGTATTATAAATGAGAGCATGTACGTTGAAGTTTGCAACTGAGAGCTTGATTCAGATACACACACATAGATGTGTACTGTGATTCAGAGTTTCCAAGATTGTTCTCTTTGGGATTTGGTGACAACTCTAAAAGGACATGGGTCTAGTCTCCTCTAGAGCTGGTGTCAGATCTGCACAGACGTTTTTTATACCCCATGATGACTCAAAGGCAGCAGGTTTCTCTACGGGGGCAGCTGAATTGAGCCTTGATTATTGATCTTACCTTTAGTTGTCCTTCACTTCCAATTGTTTTCCTCCCAGCAGTGAGAATTAAAATTCTGCAAGAACAGTAGAATGATAGAATTCATTATTTTTTCCTGGGTAATTAACAGTGTCTCTGTCAAAAATGATTAATAGTCTTAATTGCTTAATGTTCCTAGTAATGCTGGCAACTGGAAATCATTGTGGTTCAAAGCTTGAATGGTAAGAGTGTGTGAAAATGAAACCATGAACAGCAGCTATCAATACTTTAATGATAAAATTTGCCAACATACCAACTGCATGGAGTGGAATTATAAGGCTTTCTATATGGCTTATATTCCAGGGAGGGCTAAAAATGTGTGACATTTTGATTAATAATCTGTCATATATATTCATCACACCTGTGACTTTGTATGGCAAGAGTGGAGGTTCATGTCATCACAGCACATAAGAACAAATGCTAGCTGATAAGTCTCAAAATGCAAATGTAAACTGGGAATAGTTATTAGGTAGGCTTTATTCTAATGAATAGATCTCATATTTTGTACTTTTTAATCAATGACCTAGAAAAAAGCATTACAATTTCTACTAATGTGTAGGTGACAGAAAGATGGGATGTTGATTCATAGAGCAGTCAAAGTTTTTTTGTAAGCTAGGTGCAAAGAAAAAATATGTTTTAGATGGTGAAGGGCTCTGGAGATATGGTAGTTTAGATAAGCATATGCTCTCAGTGTAACGCTACGGCCACATAAACAGAAATGGTGTATTAAATTGTCTCTGGTTTTACTGCTGGCAAGACTACCACTGGCGTATTATGTCCAATTCTGCTTCTGCAGTTTAAGACAGATGATGACAAATTGGAAGAGAATCAGAGGAGAGCAGTGAGAATGGTTTGAAGCTATGCCTGAAGATAATGTGAGGCTCCAGGAACTTAATCTATTTAGCTTTCAAAGGGAACATCAAGAGACTGTTTAAACTGACTCTGTAAGATCACGAGAAAGAAATTTGGTAGAAAAGATCTCCTCACAGTAACAGATAAAATTATACCAAGACAAGTGGTTGAAATCTGATGCTAGACGTACACAGCAAATTTTAATAAAACAAATTAAATTGAATTATTGGAATGATTTTTCAGGAGCTGTGGTAAATTGTTTTTCACCAGACTTCTTAAAATCCAGATTGGTAGTTTTTCCTATACTGTGTGTTCTGGTTCAAAGAGGAATAAGTTCAAGGGTGTTTCTTTGTCTTGTTGTTTGAGAGATCTGGGCAGTTCTTAAGAATAGACCTTCCTTCTTTATATATATATATGTGAATCTACAGATAAAGTGATTCTGCTATAACGAAAACATACTTTGAAACTTGTTTAGTTAAATACATTTCATTTTTGTAAATACTGGAAGTATGTCTGAACTCAATAATAAAAGTTAATAAAGGTGCCTAGCTAACTACTAAAAGTGTGTTCAGTGCCTGGAATAGTATTTCATGGAAAACCGAGTTGCTGTTTTCCATGAACAACTAGTGACTCCTAGTTGATATATGATATTAGTATTAATATATGAATGAATAAGGCTGAGCCCTCAAATGCCTTTTTTATGTGGTTACTACGTGACACTGGACATCAGTACTTGAGACTAAGTATGTTACTTCAAATGGAATTTCAGGTGCATTAATTACAATCTTTCTTTTCAACAGGCCCATGCTAAAGTCTGGCATCTCTACAATGACCATTTTCGTCCAACTCAAAGAGGAAAAGTGTCCATTGCCCTTAGCTCCCACTGGATAAAACCACGACATATGACTGAAAAAAACATAAAAGAATGTCAAAAATCCCTTGATTTCGTGCTCGGATGGTTTGCTAAGCCCATATTTATTGATGGTGACTATCCAGAGAGCATGAAGAGCAACCTCTCATCTCTGTTGCCTGAATTCAGTGAAGTTGAGCAGAAATATATCAAGGGAACAGCAGACTTTTTTGCTCTTTCTTTTGGAGCTACCCTGAGCTTCCAGCTCTTGGACTCCCACATGAAATTCCAGCAGTTGGAATCAATAAGCCTGAGGCAGCTCCTGTACTGGATAAGCAGTGAATATAACAACCCCCAGATATTCATTGTGGAGAACAGCTGGTTTGTTTCTGGTAGCACCAAGAGAGATGATGCCAAATATATTTACTATCTTAAAAAGTTCATTATGGAAACTTTAAAAGGTAAGGCTGAGGTTGTATTAATATGTGCTTGACAAAATTATAATGCAAAATATTGCCTACAGAGACTTGTTAAAGAACCAGGCTGAAAACTAATTTTGGTCTTTAATATTCATCTTGGCACTCATGAAATGAGACTCCAAATCACTTTCCTGGGTTTGTTCTCTTGAAGACCCTGAATATTTGGTGAGCTTGATACTGATGTCTTTGAAGCCAGTAGGAAAATTTCTACTGTCTTTGGCACGAAGAAGTGCAAAACATGTCAACTATATTTGCAATGGTCTTAGGGAAACTTACTGTGTTATTTATTAATAGTTGTTTTCCATCTCGTAGATGTATGAATGCATACGTACAAAATGTAAGGATATATATGTGGGAAGGTGGAAGGTAAATACTGTGCAAGAGTAAGTTCATCTGAAGAAAATATAAGGCTGAAAGAATACATTTTTAAATGAAAAATTGGAACCTTTTCCTTCTGCATCTCAGTGTTGCCCTTGCACAAATTTTACATTAGTACAGGTCTGGACATCAATCACAATAATCTGAATTTGCATCAGTTTAAGGAGAAATGAGTGTTTGAGATTATATAGTATAAATTATTTAAATTGTTACCTTATTATTTTTCCAAACAGTAAGAGAAATACATTATCTTGTATGAGAGTTATTTTCTATTTTCCCATTTCCTTGTGGCAAAACAGATTTTTTTCAATCCTAGTAGTCATCAGTTCATTGTTGAGGTTCCCATTTCCACTTTCATAATCTTTAAATTTCTTAATTTACAATTTAATAATTGATCTACTTGTCTAAAGTGTACTGTTCTGGTTTTAAAAACAGTGTTATTGTAGCTGTTTGTTCAGACAAGGTAGTCGTGTTACATAGCAATTTTCACACAGGGGATGGGCAAAAATGGCTTTCATTTTTGTCTCAGCACTCATGAAGGTGCAGAGGAGTCCTATGTTTGTTTCATTTGCTATTTCAGAAACCTAATTATTGCAAATAAATTAAAAGGTGAATAAATACATGCCTCAATGCATCCAAAATGGGAAGAATGGAATGCAAACCAGTTACTAACTTGCAAGTACAGTATTTCTAGTCTACATGAAGTCAGATGAAGAGCTCATCTTCATGAAGGGGTCTTATTCCTGTTACCCATATTTCTGCTTAGTTTGTAAATTGCTTGACATACATATATGGATCTGCCTTTTAATCACAGCTGACTGGAAACTATTTCAATTTACAGACTTCCATTCATTTTAATGTGCTACTCAATAATAATAACAGCAACAACAACAGTATGACAATCTTGTATTAACTTAAGAGTACTAGCACTTGGCTAAGCTCTTTACAGAAAAAAAAAAAGCAGAAACAGACTGGATTTGCAGAAGGGACTTTGGTGTCATTACGATGAAAATTACTGCATGCAAATCTTCTGTCATTATAATTTGCAAAATCCAATGTAAATACCAAAGCTCTCTATGCAATACCTAGGGGAATTTAGTTGAGAAAGAGCCACAAAAGGCATCATGTTGGCTCTGAGCATTCTTGTTGGACAACATTAAAGACCAAGGACAAAGGCACATGTTGTCTCTCATAGCCCGAGGACGTGTCTATCCAGTGCAATAAAGCAGTGTAGTGCGGAGATTTGTGAGCTATTTATGATGAGATTCACTCCAGCAGTTACAGGGAGGTAAAAGAGCATTGGAGCTATAGCACTGGGAAACAAGGATAATTAATTTAGACCCAGGGCCACATAAATGTGGTTTTGCTGCTTCCTGGACCTGGCCAGTATCTTTGCCTGATGGTGTATATGCACTGGTTCGGATAAAACTACTTATTTCTATATGTATGTTAACAAGTAAATGCAGCCCTGTTCGAGCAAGCCTGTAGATTAAGAAGAATTGGTGTTGGGGGCCTGGTGTCCACATTGTGTGCATTCCTGAAGCCCATTTCTGGATTAATTTCACCCCAAAGGAACCCAGGTCATGCATCCTGAGACCGCACTATGATGTGAACTGAAGTGTGATAAGGAGGGAGATTTGCTCAAAAGTGTGCTCCTGATGTCAGTTGAAGTGCTGATGTAGACATCCATTCTGACACTGCATGCTGTAGACAAGCTCCATACATCTTTAATTTTGGTTTTTTTTTTGGCCCTATGAAAAAATGTGGGATTCACAGCCCCAAATCCTTTTTCTGTTTACTATTATTGCTTTCTTTTTTTTTTTTTCCCCCCCAAAATGCCATTTAGGTTTGAATAGAGTAAATAGAGCTGTAATAGAAAGTAGTTAAATATTAATTAGACCTGCTAATTGCTATCTTCTCACATGGGTGGGTATCTAACCACTTACTCTGGGGTCATATTCACTTCCCTGCTCTGTCTCTGGTGCAACAAATAAATTGATTGTTCCTGGAGCATGTTGACCAGGAGGGTATGCAAGCTTCTCTGTGCCATGTTGACTAAGCTGAGGGATTAGGTCATTATCTTGGGAGCTAGCAGGTCTGAATTCAAAGAGTCTTAAGGAGGAAGGGAACAGTCAGGCCCCTGACAGGTCTGACCAAGCTGTTCTTAGCTATATCCAGAGGCAAGACATAGATCCTTGGGCACCTTTCACATGGAAGCAGTTGCTGTGGCATTCATGCTCCTCACCTTCATGCTCTGGGGTTGGACAGCAGCTGAGCAGAGGGTTTTAAGGATCTGTATTTGATGCATATGGGTCTGCCGTGTTTCCTTGGAGCGCTTCTATGCTAGTGAGCTAAACAGAGCATGAACTGAAGTGCTGTTTAATTTTTAACCCAGTTCTGGCAGAGTTCTGGCCTGAACAGTAGCACACTTCTAGGCATGCTGTGGGGGATTGCTCAGGTCAGGAGTTCCAGTAGGTAGTATGGACAAGGCTGTTCAGTTTCAGAAGAAAAGGCAGTTTAGGTTTCAGTCAGCCTGGCTTGTGTGCCAACAGACGTAAAAAAGAGGGGAGATAGAAAAAGAAAAAAAAAGACAGTAATTTTCATTGTGGTTTTTCAGTACCATGCAATTCATGTGGGATACTGTGTTTGAGACTTCCAAACCTTTTGGAACTTCCAAAAACTTTTCAAGTTACTTCTTTCATAGGTGGCATTTAAAAGTAAGCTCATTTTTAAAGAAGGATTTGAGGAGAATTTTTATGAGATGCTCAGGAAGTGTGGGAGTGCTGTGTGATGACTTACAGAAGGGATGAGATGCTGTTCAAAGAGAAATTCTCACTGAGACCAGTTCACATAGTGGACCTGTATTGGCTTTTACTGGTACGGCAGATGTCATCATGGGTGCATGCAGAGGTTAGAAAAATACTGGCATTTGCCAAACACAAAAGAATGATGCCTTTAGGATGAGAAATATTCCATTTCCTTCGACATTTTCTCATGACCTCTGATAGACACTGGGCCAAATTAATTGCTTATTTAACCACAGTTCATTTAGTTGATGCAAACAGGGTTGGAATCAAGAATCCATGTGGTCCTTCATAACTGATTGTAATTAGGTACATTAATAAAACCAGGAAATGAGGATCTTGATATTCTGGTTGCCTGAAATAACGCTTTCAGTGTTACTAGGCTGGAAAATATTATGTACAGTCCCTACCCAGTTTGGGTTGACAGAAGATGGTGAGTAATAAAGATAAACTCTGCTGACTACAGAGCCAAACTCGAGTTCAAAAGAACATTTAAGAATGTGCTTAAATGTGTTGCTGTATTGGGGTGGGTCTAATTATGTAATTAAAATAAGCACACTCCTTTGTGCTTTCCTGAAGCTGAGCCTTGCACAGGAACGTTTTGCTGAACCTCAGTGTTTAATACAACTATGAGTGAGTATCATTTGGAATCTTAAAATAAAACTGTAATGCTGGCAATACTAACAGATGCCAGTACACCCTGATATTAACCTACAAAGAGTGTGGTGACTTTTAGAAGTCAAACAGTTGACCTAGAACATACACATATTTTTAGAAACCCTTAAATATTAAAGCTGGAAAATGCTATGCCATAAAAGATATGAAGAGGTAAAATTATCAAAAAACGAGGATCTTCCTGCATTATCACTTCTACTTAAAATCTGTGGTAATAAAAATTCATCAGCACAGCAAAAGCGTTGCCAGGGTTTCCTCAATATGTATTTGTGGTGGAGGGGAAGGAGGGAAAAAGAGCATAAGGTTTGTTTGCATACAGAGTAGTGCTGCGTTAATGGCACTTTAGCTGCCCGGGAGTGAGCTGCAGCGCGTGCTTAGCAGCGTGCAGTGCGGTGCAGTTACTGGCTCCGTTGCAGCAAACAGTTCAAGCGTAGCGTGTGCTGCTCTGAGGCTAAGGTTTGGCATGCCTAATTAGCAGCACTGCTCAAACCACTGCCGCACTGCTTCTCTTTCTAAAGCTGGCTTGTTTAAAGCCAAGCCAGGTATCTCTGCTGCTTTTCACAGTGCACCCGTGCCCTGGCAGCTCCCTGAGCGCAGTTGAAGTATCTTCCCTGAAAAGGGCTTTGAGGCAGGCCCCGAGGTACTCAGAATCATAGATTCATAGGATCATTTAGGTTGGAAAAGACCTTTAAGGTCATCGAGTCCAACTGTAGACCTAACAGTGCCAAGTCCACCACTAAACTTATCGGACCTATTGCATTGTTCTTACACATCAATACTGCAAACACTGCTGTTACGGTGTAATCTACAGAAGAAAATGAGCACTGTGATAAGCTTGGTTTTGTTCTTTCCTCAGCCATCCGGTACGACGGAGTTAATGTGTTTGGCTACACAGTCTGGTCCCTCCTGGATGGCTTTGAATGGCACAGGGGATACAGCATTCGACGTGGATTGTTTTATGTTGATTTTCAAAGCCACGACAAGAAGTTGATGCCCAAATCTTCTGTCTTGTTCTATCAAAAGCTGATAGAAAAAAATGGTTTCCCACCTTTGCCTGAAAACCAGCCCACAGAAGGGATTTTTCCCTGTGGCTTTGCTTGGGGAATTGTTGACAACTACATTCAGGTGAGTCTGATGATAAAGCCGACAGGCTGTCCAGCCACATCAGTGCACGAGTTCATATTGATAAATTTGCTGGATACGGTGTCTTTGCCAATATATATTACCACAGTGCTGCAAGGAGATGGGTACAAGGCTTTTGTGCCAAATGCCGTGTCTTTCAGTCTTCACTAGACCTTCTGCATGTGACCAAGGAGATCCAGTCAGAGTGAGATACGATAAATAACATTTTAGAAAAACATACAGAAATTGAAAGGGGTCTGATGCTCATCTTCCCTGGACATGTTATGTGATCAGTTACTGGAAGTAAGTCGGTTTTGAATGGAAGTTGATTAGATCTGCTAAAGTGTATTTCCAAGTGTCCTAGTCTATAAAATGGGAAATATTACTGCTTTTTGATGTCCATAATTTTAAGGGCAATATATTTATCTGCTGTGATAATATAAGTTTTAAAACACTTCCTGAAAGCTTTTAAAAATCCAGTGGCATGTTTCTATATCTTATGTATATATATCCTGGTACTGTTGTTAGAAGGCTTCTGTGTAAAAAAAAAAGTAAATGTTATTATATTTAGATGAAATTTCTTTGTCCTTTTGTGTAGTACTGTGTCTGATGAAGGCCTTCAGTGCCCCTGGATAGCACCTATCTAGATCATGGATCCAGTTCATAGCACTTACTCTTTATTGCAACTAAATCTGATACTTTGCGAGAACCTTTCAAATTTTAAGACTTCATAGCACTTGTAAAAATTGTAGCTTAGTTATGGTCTCCGTAACAGCTTGGCTCTGTAATTCTCAGATGCTGTTTTGGCTTGCAGGGCTTCTCTAACCACAGTAAAGAGGTAAGTTCAATGCTGAGGCTTGATCCAAGAACAGAATTTTAATTTAGATTTTCCACAAAGACTGAATCTTTCTTAAGGCTAGAGTATAGGGGGCTTGTTTGTTTTTTCTCACTCCAAAAGTAAGATCTGACTTTGTTCTCTTGAAAAATACTGCAGCCTCCTTATCTATTTCCAAAAAGATTCAACAGTCATTGTCCTCCTAGCTATAGATAGATGAAGGATTGGAAATGGAATTGCTGCCTTTGGGATCGATAAGAGCTATAAAGTTGCGGAGTCAGTCAGCCTAAGACAGTTAAAAAATCCCTCCCATCCCCAAAACCTTCAAAGCAGAATATTTTCATTTCAAGAGGCCATTCAAACATTTTGTGCTGTAAGGCTTAGGTACTGTGATTTGTAGATGCATCACTGTGGAAAAACTCTTTTGACAGCATTCCCACAGTATTAGTGGCAATGTGTGCTTTAGTAATCTACAAGGGACAATTCTCCAGAAAAGCAATTTCCCTCAGACATGCTGTTTTTTATTACTTTCTTCTATAAGCACAGTACTGACCTCTCCGGAGAAAATAGCAACTGATTTTCAGCAGCTTCTTTATACAGTCTGCAGACCTCAGCTACAAGTTGAACACTGGTTGTAGGCTGACACCTGCTTTTCAAACAGAGGGCAGGACAAGGAAATCTGAACTCAGGGGAACCTTGCACACACACCAAAAAAAAAAGGGAAAAAAAAAACCCAAATAAACACATGTGGGACCAGTATTTTGTGGTTTGGATCTGTCTTGTAAGACTTATGTTAGAGTATGAATGAGGAGATTTTACACAGTGCATTATTTTAAGTAATTCACTTTTCCATTTTCCAGTCCTTATTGTGTTTGCAATATTCATTAATAAGTGGCAGTATAATCCTGTGGGACCCTAAGAAGCTCATCTTCTGCTGTGTCCAGTATGTCATACAGGCAGTTCGGACATCTGAAGCCCTAAAGACTTATGGGAAATGCATTTATTGTTGGAGTGACACATACTGAGTTTACTTAGAGGTCTGAAAAAAATTGATTCAGACATCAACAGCCTGCTGAAATAACTTGGAAATGAGTTCAGTATGAGTTAAATAAAACAGGACATCTTTAGCAGGAAGGAAAAATTTTGCTTGTCAACTGGATTCGTGCTAAAAATCAAGTGCAGAGCATTACTCATCTTTCATCACAGGCAGAAAAAGAACTGAACACAGAAGTGATGTTGCATTCATTATTTCTTTTACTGCGTTCAGGGAGTGGTCTTGAAACTGAAGCCACTGGGTAATTTACAACAGAGTGTCTCTACAGAGGTCCTTAGGTATAGCTTCTTAATCTTGAAAGAAAAACATTTTTAAAATTACTGTAGTACTTGCTGAAGGTCTGCTTCTCTGGAGATCTGTCACAGGCTTAGTGTCTTATTCCTGAGCAATACCTTGTTTTGTACAGACTGGCGCAACTTGGAGAAGATATGAATGTGGTGACCATTAGCATAAGCTTGTTTGGGAAGTAGGATGAAAATGATAGTTAGATTTGATACTTCTCTGGCGTCACATATTAACAGAAGATTAATTAATTCATATGATCCAGAGATGTTATCGGATCAGAGATGCGAGAGAGTTGCTAAATGCAATATTTTGACTTATGATATTCTTTCACTAAGTTGTCCCTGGTGGTTATGATGTTCCCACCTACCTAGAACAAACAGCTTGAATCTGGTATGTTTCTTATTCTACCTAGGTAGACACGACACCAACCCAGTTTCTTGACTCTAATATTTACGTATGGGACGTTCACCAGACGAAGAAGCTTATTAAAGTGGATGGAGTTTTCACCTCCAGACGCAAGCGCCACTGTGTTGACTTTGCTGCTATCAGGCTCCAGATCGCTCTTCTGCAGGAAATGCATGTCACACACTTCCATTTTTCACTGAAATGGTCTTTAATCCTTCCTTTAGGTAACCTTTCTCTAGTCAACCACACACTTGTACATTATTATCAGTGTTTTGCTAGTGAACTTCTCAGAGCTAACATAACTCCCGTTGTTGCTTTGTGGCAACCTATGGCCGAGAATCAAGAACTTCCAGTTTCCCTTGCCAAATACGGAGCTTGGGAAAATCCAGAAACCATTCAAGCTTTTGTTGAGTATGCCAAATTCTGCTTTACAAGTTTTGGGGGCCATGTCAAATTTTGGATCACAATGAATGAACCGCCTGTGAAAAACTTGACATACACCGCAGGGCACAACCTGTTGAAAGCCCATGCAAAAGCATGGCATCTGTATGACAAAGAATTCAGGAGATCTCAGAAGGGTAAAATATCTATAGCTCTGCATGCTGACTGGGTAGAACCAGCTTGTCCCTTTTCCAGGAATGACCAAGAAGTTGCTGACAGAATTTTAGAGTTTGACATTGGCTGGCTTGCAGAGCCCATCTTTGGGAGTGGTGACTACCCACAGGTGATGAGAGCATGGCTTCACCGAAGAAACAGTGTTGACCTGTATAATTTCCACTTGCCTTATTTCTCAGAAGACGAAAAGAAGTTAATCCAGGGCTCATTTGATTTTTTTGCTTTGAGTCACTACACTACTACCCTCGTGGGCTGGGAGAAAGAAGATGCATTAAAATATGACCACTATCTTGAAGTTCAAATGATCAATGACATCACATGGCTGCACTCCCCCAGCAGAGCTGCAGTAGTGCCCTGGGGACTGCGTAAACTGCTGAAGTGGGTTAAATCAAAGTATGGCGATGTCCCAGTTTATGTTATGGCTAATGGTATTGATGATGACCAGAATATGGTGCATGATAAGCTCAGAGTGTATTACATACAGAATTACATCAATGAAGCTTTAAAAGGTAAGGAACCATAGATGGTTTATATGTCACAAATCCCAGTATTAGTATACACTGTATGACAGAATGTGTTTAACTTTAAAAAAAGAAATCCTATGTAGAATACTCTGTAAATGAGATGTTATTACTGTGTAACAGATAGTTTTTCCTTTGATTTATGATTGATTGGTGTTACTAAACATCAGGAAGACTGACCTTGCACATATTCTGCATAAGACAGCAGAAGAACTTTTTTGTGGATTCAAGAAATTTGAGTAGATGTTGTGTGATCAGCACTGCATGTGTTTAGTCAGATTTTCTTCTTATTGCACTTCTGCTGTTGTTTCCCTTTGTTGCTTCTCTCTACTGATGTGCCTCAGGGCTGGGTATAAGTTCTGTTCCTCTGCTGTCTCTGTATCTTATCCAACAGTGATCTTATCCAACAGTGATCTTCATAATAATTCAGCTATCTACCTCATTATGCCATTTCCTGGACTCTTTCCTGCTATTCAGAGCCCAAACCAGTCTTTTTCTCTGTCTCAAAGATTCATAAATTATAAGGCAAAAAGGAGGCATTTTGAGTCATTCTGTCATACAACACACACTGTTTCTTAAGAAAAGCACAGGACCCGAATGAGATAACTTTTACTGATGAAGAATCTTCTACATCTCACTGTGGGCTGTTGCAGTGGGTAATTATTTATTGTTTTTATATGTAAGTGTGTGTATAGACATATATAAACCTTACTTCTAGTATTAATGTCTTTCGTTTCAGCTTTAAGCCATTTTGTTGTGCATTTCCATGTATTTTACTTGTGTAAGTATTCACAGAGAGAAAACAATCTCTCATTGAAAATCTCTCATTTCTTTGATAAATAACACAGACGAAGCTCTTTGTGTCCCATAGTATAAAACATCCTTTAGAACCATGGAATCACGGAATCACAGAGTTTTCAGAGTTGGAAGGGACCTCTAGAGATCATCTAGTCCAACTCCCCTGCTAAAGCAGGATTGCCCAGAGCACATTACTCAGGACTGCATCCAGGCGGGTCTTGAAAATCTCCAGAGAAGGGGACTCCACAACCTCCCTGGGCAGCCTGTGCCAGTGCTCTGTCACCCTCACCGTAAAGAAGTTTTTCCGTGTATTTGAACGGAACTTCCTGTGTTCCAACTTGTGCCCATTGCCCCTCGTCCTGCCACTGGGAACCACTGAAAAGAGCCTGTCTCCATCCTCCTTCAACCCACCCTTTAGATACTTGTAAGCAATCATAAGGTCTCCCCTCAGCCTTCTCTTCTGCAGGCTAAAGAGTCCCAGCTCTCTCAGCCTTTCCTCATAAGGGAGATGCTCCAATCCCTCAATAATCTTAGCTACCCTACGCTGGACTCTCTCCAGCAGTTCCCTGTCTCTCTTGAATTGGGGAGCCCAAAACTGGACACAGTATTCCAGTTGTGGCCTCCCCAGTGCAGAGTAGAGGGGGGGAATGACCTCCTTCGACCTACTGGCCACATTCTTCCCTATGCAGCCCAGGATTCCATTGGCCTTTTTGGCGACAAGGGCACATTGCTGGCTCAAGGATAATTTACTGTCTACTAGGACCCCCAGATCCTTCTCCTCAGACCCTTTCAATTCTTTAACTTTTTCCCGTTTGCCAGCATCCTCCTTGAAAGGCATAAACCCAGACCTGGACACACCGTTCCTACCACAGTCATGCCTATATCGCAGGCGGGTATAACGTAACCTCTTACCCTTTTACTCCTCTTTCGTGCATCTAAGTGTCCCATTCGCCCTTTTGGCCATGACAGCAGCTTGGTTTCTCTCACTCTGTGGTTATCTACTGAGATTTCAAACTCATTTATAGATTCCTGCTCCCCCAGGCAGAATTCAGCCAAAGTATGGTCTGCTTGTTCTTTGACATCCTCATATTTGGTCATGTTCAAATGCCAGTTGCTTGCTTGTGCGAAGCTTGCTACACTAGTGAAATTATGTCCCTAATCTTCGTATTATTTGCAAACTTTGTGAGAAATAGTTTTGCTTTTCTTTTAGGTCTCTGATATATTTAAGATCATTACATATCTTAGTGCTTAAAGCCAATTCCTATGACCACGGTCAAAATACACCTACTGTGACACTTACGTGCATTTACATTTCTAGACTTACTAGTTCTGTTTGAGACCAGTTGAAATCTGTTTGTTATGGGCTCCCCTTGACCTTGTAACATTCTATTTTCTTGGTCCAAATGCCATATAATACCAAGTCAGTTGCCTTGTGAAGTTCTAAGTATATTACTTCCAACATCATTACTTTTATTGATCTGCTGATCTCATAAAAAAGATGTCAAGTTAGTTTGACAAGATTTATTTTTCATAAAGCTAAGCTGATTGGCATTAATCATATATATCTCCTGTAATTCTTATTTATCAAGCCTTACATAGTATGTTCCACTCCTTTGCTCAGTAGTGAAGGATGGCTGGCAGTTCCATAATTTGCTAGGTCATCCTGTCCACTCTGTTAAATATTGGCTTTAACTTCCTCCTCTGTAATTTCCACCTCTTTCACGAATTACTGAACATCACTATTAAGTGCCCAAGAGTTCCTTCTCCAGCATTTTCAATCACTGGCTGTATGTTTTCTGCGTCTGTAGTTAAAAAAAGCATGTCTTGGCAATATTTGGGCTTATGGTTTCAATTTGTTTTTTCTGTATTGCTTCTTTTCTTCCTACCACTTTAGACCGTACCAGTTCTTGGCACTTCTGTTTTCAAAGCATGTATGGATATGGGGTTTTCTCCCAGTTCCCGTTAGCCAGAACACCTGCACATCCCCCTGTTTTTTACAGAACTTTGTCATACCGATCTGGTACCAGTTTCTCCCAATCACTTCCCTATCCTCTCTTCTGTCCAGCCTGGAAATAGCTCCTATGTTTTTCAACTTAACCATCACATGTAAGCCATATTTTCCTATCTTTCCACCTTCTTTATCATGGATGAATATGTCCCTGCTAACTAGCCATAATACTTGCCCCTAAGCTTACTCCCCCACTTTTGACATCATACACCCCTCCACAGTGTTTGGTCTGTCAGTAATACCAGCTTTTTCATTCTCTTTTCTTCTTCCGCTCTGGTATTGTGCTTTCGTCCATCTTGTCCTTACACAGGGAACAAGGTCCTTAACCTTGGCATCATGACTGATTTAGGTTTCTCCAAGAAACTTTCTGCGAGACCCTGTGCAGTAACTGAGATGAATTACAAATATTGTGTCCTTACCTTAGTGTCACCCCAGAGAGGAATGAGAGGGGATTTGGTACATGTGTGCTCTCACCTTAAAGTTCCTATTCTGCCTTCTTCCTCCCACTGGTTACAGGGACTGCATGTGGCAGCGTTTGTGTGTGTAACGTTGCTCACCTGCATTCTTCCAGGGGATACAACAGGTTTGTGCAGATAAATGGTTTTAGAACATAGTACGGGACCCTTTGGACTGAGGCTATATTTCTTAGTGCTTTGTACACTAAGTACGTCTTTGCCAATTGAAAACAAAGAACAGCAGTAACCAGTTATGTAACGCCATTAAATCCACACACAATTTTACAAGCACAAACTAATTATCCTGGGTGGCAGCTCTGTAAAAGGGCAGGTAAATATTACTTCATTTTACGCATGAAAAGTAGGTTAGAGGTGCTAAATGTCTTGCATGTGGCTGCAGAAAGAATTATTTCCAGAGGCAGATGAAAATTCAGCAATTGTTAACTTTCAGTCCTGCGTTCATCTGCTAGAAGATGTTGCTTCAATTTGTTAAAAAATAGTGATTTTGAGAGATTAAGTATTACAGTTTTTATTTACTACTGCGGATTGATTGGTTTTGTCAGGCAGGACTGATGGCTCAAGGTTAATGCTCCAGCTGCTGGACCTTTTCCAGTAGCCAAGTTAGCAGTATGTATTGTGGACATGTTCTCAATAAAGGCTAATACAGGTCCTCTTGGATCAGAAACTCGGGTCAATAACAAGAGAGAACTATGATCTAGATAACCTTCCAACTTGCCCTGGTGATTTCCCGGTACGTGGCCTTAGCATGGGCGCGTCTTTTCTTGATGTGACTGTGCCTTTGCGTAGTGAGAAGTGCAGCCTGATGTCCTCCATTCCTTGGCCGTGCCCATCAGGGGGTGCTCTGCAAGGGAGAAGGAGAAATTGGAGAAACAGGTGGCAGAAATCTGTGTGCAGGAAAGCCAAAACCTGTATTCTTTCATACATAAAAAAGAGAGTCATCTTTTCACAATAGGCTGCCTGCTGATCATTAAATACAGCCATGCGCTCACAGCTGTGTTTACCAAGCACAAGGAAATAAATTGCAGGATACTCTCAGATCACACTGGCAATGGCTGACAGATTTTTATGAGAAACACTTCATAGACGTACGTGTACCTTATCTTATTTTGGAGAAGAGAAATGTGGGTTTAACATGCCCCTGCCCCTGCTTTATGTACTGGCATATGGTACTGCTCTTTAATGCTAAAGTGACATTTATTCATTTCTTCAACCCTTTGTTTTCTTTCACAGCTAACACCTTGGATAACGTTAACCTGAAAGGATATTTTGTCTATTCTTTTAATGACAAGACTGCTCCTAAATATGGTCTTTACAGTTATGTTGCAAATCAATACGAACCAAAGCCTTCTATGAAACATTACAGAGAAATAATTGACAATAACGGTTTTCCTGGTCCTGAAACTCCTGAGTTGCTGTGCCCAGAAGAGATTGCCTCATGTTCTGAATGCCACTTCTTCCGAACCAGAAAATCATTATTAGCCTTTATCTCTTTTATATTTGTTGCTTTTATTGTTACTATATTCTTCATTAGTTACTACACCAAGAGGGTAGAAAGAAGGTATAAATAGAGCTGCCCCTTTGAATACATTACTCACAGGCCTTTCTCTTGTATCATCTCCTTGGGAAATCTGAAATAAGAGCGCACAATCTTGTGATTGCTTCAGCACTAGGAAGGCATTTACATTGCCTGATACTGCAGCACATTGACACTGAGAAGAGATTGCTGGCGTATGGCTTCCAGAAATCGTTTTCTCTGGTTTAGTACATTTGGTTTATGACCAGTCCTTAATTCCTGTGGTTGGAGTTATCTCACAGCTTCCCCTGGGACCTTTTGTTGAGCTGATGCTTTCCCCTCGTTGGTTTTCCCTCACTGAGTTGGACAGGTGAAAGTATGTTTTGAAGACATGGAATGGTGGAAGAGCCTGAATGTCAAATTCTCCAAGAGAAGACTGGGAACAAACAAAATGGTTTACTTTTTTTTTGAATTAGGGTTTAATGCTGATGTTGCTTGATCAAAGCCAGCATCTGACTAGAGCAGGGAACGTGACTGAGCAGAGACGGAGGAGAACTGCGCAAAGCAGTGCTGGGGGAAGCAGGGGGAAGAATAGGGGGACACCAGTCTGTGCTGCAGGGAGCTCTCAGTAAATCAGTTAACTACTTCTCAGGTTGCTGATGGCTGCATCTGACTTCAGGATGTCATTGGGGAACTTCAGCTAAAGGAACCGTGTCTTTCTCTGTGGGAAAAGCAGCAGGGGTATGTCCAGGGCTGGCAGGGGTCATACCATCTGATGGGAAGAGATGGGAAGGGTGAAAGGGCTTCTCTTTGATTTGCTCAGTAAAAAAGCAGAGAGAAGGAACTGGGATGTATTTGCTGTCTCAGTTGTCAGAAAGCTGTGTGCCTGACCCTGTGCCCTGTGCCCATGGACACAGCAGGGCTGGGGCAACCCCTGGCACACAGCTGGCCTGCTGCTGCTGCCCAGCTGCTTACCTGCTGGAAACTTGTGGGTTATTTAGTAAGATGCTCTCTGCGTGCCATTTGTGTTGACTGTGGAGACTTTAAATCCCAGCACTTTGGTGTAATAATCCAGCACTTTATTGATGCTTTTGCCGGGGTCTGAGATGTTGGAGCTGTTGGTCCAAGCCTTTTCCAGGTTGGCTGGAAGGTCTCCTTTGAGCAAATGGCTCTGGCTCCGGCATTTCATCCCAAAGTATTACTGAATGTCTGCAGGCCTCTCATTTTTCTCTCAGCAAGATAAATTTGCAAAATATTAGCAACTTTGTTTATTAGTAAGAATAGAGAGAGAATGGAAAAAAAACCCCTTTTGCCTGCCTTGTGAATCACTACATTAGGAGTGTCCTCGGTATAAAGCAGTGAGGTCATTTTTCTCCGCTCTCTAACTCTAGGCCTGCATTGCCTTCAGCTGTAATTGTATTTTTATTGCTATGTGAATAATGTCACTCACTGGAAAGAATATTTTAAAGGAAATGTGCTCTGTGTTAATTAAGAATTATTTATCTACTAAAGCTGATTATACTGTGTTAAATGTGATGTTTATCTACTAGATGACTAGTAGATGACTAAATGACCTCCCAGGGTTCCTTTCAACCTGAATACTCTGTGATTTCGTGATTCTACATTGTAAATTAAATCTTGCATATGAAATATGATTTTCATTTGTAAGTCAAGATTATATTTTCTCTTAAATAATCTACAGAAATAGAAAAGAATTGGTATCTTATCATAATGATTAATATATTTGTCCTCTAGTTACGCTCTTAAAATGGTCTCTCCTTGCACTAATGTATATTTTGCTATTGAGATTAAGGTGAAAAATTCAGGGTTAGTGATGAAGTATTAAAAAAAAAAATAATATATAAATTATTTATAGCCTGGTGGGACTTGCTGAAGAAGAGCAAATTTTAAACCACTGTATATTTATGCATTGGTGCCTGGTGCAGTGTGGATTACAAAGAAATATCACTCTCTAAATGTGTGAAGTGCCAAATGGCTTTCTCCATGGCGTGGCAATGAATCACCTTGCAGTACGTTACTCCGGTAGTCAGATGCTTTCACAGTACATAACCAAAAGTGACACTCATTTAATACAAGCTTTAGCCAGGTCATGCCTCACTTGTATCTTATGTGGGTGTGTGTATGTATGTTATAATTTTTTTGTTGTTGGTAAAACAAAACCCCAGAGCTGATCTTTTCTGAGAAGCGGAGCGTATGTGCATGCCTGCCCTGGGTTTGAGGGGGTCCAGGGGGCCTGGGCAGGGCAAGTCCAGAAGAGCACGGGTGCTGTGGCTGGTGGGTACCGTCCTGTCCTGACACTTCACTAACCATTAACCATCCAGCGAGTTGCTGTCCTGTGCTATTTAATGGCCCAGCCACAGCGCAATGTGCGAAACAGCAGTCCGAGCACGGAGGAGACACTGCCGGCTCTTCCCGTAGAGGCTGGGTGATATGTAACCACCGACAGGCAGATGGCACCAGCTGGATATCTAATTTGTAGGTAAATTGGGATTTGTTGCTATGAAGCTATATGATCGCATCCACTCATGGTGCTGTGGCCCATAGAAATAACGCAGCCTTTGGCGCAATTCCCTTCAGAAGAGGTTTTTTTAATGTCACTGCAGAGCGGCGACCGGCTTGAGCTGGGCACAGCAGTTGCCAAAGTCCTCTCCTAAGCAGCCTGCCTGCGGCGCTGCCTGTGCACAGCAACGCGTAGCTCTCGGCGAATGAACCGCATAATGATGGGCCAGGGAAAATAGGCAGGTCTGATGGAGATAATGGTATGGTTTTGCCTCAGGAATCTGCTTTATTTCATGTAATCGGGGGCCAGCGTGAGCTTCCTGTCAGTCTTCTTGGAAAAAATCACCTTCCCCTAACAACAAAAAAGCCCTTGAATAGGCAAAGATTAGGTACCTGTCCAAGGAGAATTGCGGTGTGCTCATGCAAACTGATGTGGTAATCACCTCCTGCGATCAGGCTGTGGGCCGTGAGGCACCTCTTCCGTTCGATACTCGCGTGTGAGTGATGATCTGGCACTTCCCCATCACCATCTGTGCATCCAGCGCAGAAATGCCGACAGTTGCAAGGACTTTGAGCAGAGGGGACTCCATACTCAGGCTGCAAAGACGGCTCAGGGGAAGATGGTGTTTTATTTTCTGAAGAGCAGCTGGAGTCTGCATGTGATGGATGTTAACATGCAGTATCTTATGTAGGCTGCTTTCTTGATTTTAACTGTGTTTCTAGAATGTTTCTAGAATGTTTAATGTCATTCTAGAGCCAGTTTGCTCTATGCTCCAGATCAAGCATGTTGTAAAATTGTAAAACTGTATTTTTATTCAAAATATTTTTGTGACGTGAGCGCAAAGCTTCTGTCTTATTTCTTGAAAAGAT
Source organism: Vanellus vanellus (assembly GCF_965231255.1). NCBI lineage: Eukaryota > Metazoa > Chordata > Aves > Charadriiformes > Charadriidae > Vanellus > Vanellus vanellus. Next base: position 197,268,430 of record NC_138905.1, on the reverse strand, counting down.
TGTGCAGAGTCACTGCGGGATGGAGGAAAGAATGAATGTTATATTGTTTTTATAACAATCTCAGAAATGAAATAAAGATACTGTACGTAACAAATTGTAACGTGATCTTACTGCTTAATCTGTCCAGTCTCTCTGTTTGCAACGTGAAGTACGGAGTACCTTAGGAGAGGCTGTTATGATAAGTCTGAAAGGAGTTTGTATTGCTGTTTGTTTTTCTAGTGCCACATAAATAACTGTAAGTTTTGTTGGAGATTGCTGGGGCCCATGTCTAAACAGAGGTTTTTCCAACAGACCTAGGGCTTTGGAGGCGGCTTCGTTCTTTGATTTTTTTTTGGTTTTTTTTTTGTTTGTTTGTTTGTTTGTTTTTGTTTTGGGTTTTTTTTTTTTTTTTTTAGTGACTATTGCTATTTAAAAACCCCTTGGAAGTAATCATACCAGTGTAAGAGTGTTTTGTTGCAATAGCTTATTTCATAGTAACACTGCAGTAAATGTAACAGCTCTTCCAGCAGTTACTCACAGGCTTGAAGGACTTTGTTGGCATAGTTGTGGCACTAAGCAGTTTGTGGCATCCTTGTTAAACATCCTGAGGAAAGTAAATGTCAAGGTTAAAGGAAGTAGGATCAGAAAGGGACAAGGCTAAGGAATGGGACCGTGGCCATACAAGTGTCAGCATGTTTAAACACACAACTTGCCCTTCACACTTCTCCTTGTGTTGTATTCATTTGCTTTTGAGTCACTTAGAAAACTTGATCTGTTCATTCTGCTTGCAAAGACCTCTTAGGTGAAAATGCCCTTATTCAGGGTGAAGAAATCTGATTTAGGTGCTAGATTTCAGCTTCGGCTGACAAAGTTCATTCTTGTTCCTTGCCAAGAAGAGGAGGTGAGGAAAAAAATAGGGGAAAGCTCTTCCCGTCTTTGATGTGCCAAACCACTCTTTGCCAGCCAACAAGGCTACGGCTGGTGCTGGCTGGTTAAGCCCACCCTTTTTAAAAGATTGGAAAAAGAAGGAAAAAGGTGAAGGTGAAGGTGGCGGGGTCCAACTTATCAGAGGCTTTTATTTTGTTTTGTGAGTTGAACAGAAACACCGCTGTCAAACCGTTCTGAGAAAATTAAGATCGTTAAGAAACCAGAAAGTTGAAATAACAGCAGCCTGCAGCCAAAACACTTGTGGGTGCTGACATTTTGCTGGCTTTTATTTTGTGATGCTTTGTGTGTTTGTGAAGGAGTGGCAAAAGGGCCACTGAGGCAGAGTGAAGCCAGGGAAAATACTAAAGAAGCAGGGCAGAAAAGCCCCAGGCACAGCAGATGCGCGAGTTCTTTGCCCTGGGAGCTGAGGGAATGGTCCCATGCTGTTGGGGTGGGCCGTGGGACTTTGAATATTCTTTGTTAAAAAAATAAAATTTGAAAAAAGGACCTAATGTGTGAACTTCCTACCTGCATCATCTTTGTCCCTTAATAGTTACACCTCCTACATGATGAATTTTACTGACAAGAGCCTTCTCCTTGTTGCAAGAGTTACTTGCAACACGACACAGCAAAGCAGCATTATCCAGTCCCAGCCCACCTGAGCTCATCCAAATGTCTGGCCCAAGTCTCAGGAGGCCCAAGGGGGTCTGAGGTGCAGGAGAGGTGGTCACTGTCACCGGCACGCTGATCAAAGCAGTGGGAATGACAGTGGTGATGTTTTCTAAATACTGCAAATTCACACCAAGTTGGATTAATTTCTACTTTAGTTCTTTGCTATTAGTGGAAACAGTTTCTTCCTTACTAAGAAAGTAACACACAAGACTTCGGGGTTTTTTTTTGGCAGGGAGGGATGAGATTTAACTCTTCGCCCCCTAACCTGGGATATATAATGTACTTTTCACTGATTTATTTACGGCACCAGTCCTTGCAGGGAAGGAGAGGGCCTGGGCAGTGCCTTCTCAGTCCCACCTGTTTGGCTCTCAGGAACTGGAGGAGACTCCAAGCCAGAGCTTCCCCCTGGGGCTGTGCCCTGCTGGGGCGCGCATCCCAGCCGGAGCGATGCCGAGCCCCGGATGCCTCTCAGGCGGGAGGTGCAGCGGGGCCTCCAGAGGAAAAGCAGCGCTGTTGGCGTGTGCCGGCGGGATGCTGGCTGAAATGGTGGCTTGGCGCTCAGCAACGAGCCGGCTGTTGCATTGCTGGCCCTTCTGCGCGCAGGGCTCTGTGACAGGCTTTCGGCAGCGCTGTAAACCAGCGGGGCTGCACAAACACAACACCTGACGGAAGAAATCTGTTTTTCCTCCCGCCAGAGGGAACCGCGAATTGGCGGAGTGTTTAGTTCAAGAGGTGTAATGGTATAAACTACCTGCGCTGTAAAGTTTTACGAGGTGACAAAGTTTTGTAGTCTGGCAATAGCGCAGTTGAGCTGGAGGCCATCAGATGCCCTGCCAGGAAAGGGAGGGGAGCAAGCCAGTGAGGAGGGCTTCCTGGCAGGCTGCAGCCTCTCTGGTCAGCCTGGAGGGTGCCCCAAGGGGTGTGAGGCTATTGCTCCTCCAGCCTGGGACAGGCACAATCCAGGGGCTTAGTGCTCCATGAAGAATGGAGCAGGGCCAGATCCAGCTCTCTCACCAGCTCTTCTTCCCTCTTCGGGCATGTATTTATCTACATTTGAACTATGAAATGGGGACCTAAATCACAGAATCACAGAATGGTGGGGGTTGGAAGAGACCTCTGGAGGTCATCTAGTCCAACCCCCCTGCCCAGAGCAGGGTCACCTACAGCAGGTTGCACAGGATGACATCCAGGCGGGTTTGGAATGTCTCTAGAGTTGGAGACTCCACAACCTCTCTGGGCAGCCTATTCCAGCGCTCTGCCACCCTCAAAGTAAAGAAGTTCCTCCTCAAGTTTAGATGGAACTTCCTATGTTCAGTTTGTGCCTGTTACCTCTTGTCCTGTCACTGAGCACCACTGGAAAAACACTGGTCCCACCCCCTGGCACCCTCCCTTTAAATATTTGTAAGCATTGTTAAGATCCTCCCCCTCAGTTTTCTCTTCTCCAGACTAAAAAGACTCAAGTCCCTCAGCCTTTCCTCATAAGAAAGATGCTCCAGTCCCCTAATCATCTTTGTAGCCCTTTGCTGGACCCTCTCCAGCAGTTCCCTGTCCTTCCTGAACTGGGGAGCCCAGAACCGGACACAGTACTCCAGATGCGGCCCCACCAGGGCAGAGTAGAGGGGAAGGATAACCTCCCTCAACCTGCCGGCCACGCTCTTCTTGATGCACCCCAGGATGCCATTGCTAGCTCATGGTCATCCTGTTGTCTACCAGGACTCCCAGGTCCCTTTCCACAGAGCTGCTTTTCACAGGTCAGCACCTAACCTGTACTGATGCACGGGGTTATTCCTCCCCAGGTGCAGTACCCTACACTTGCCTACACACCAAGGTATGACATAGGTATGCCAGGACATATAGTTTATTTATAAGACAAAATACTCTTTATAGGCATTATGGATTTCTTGTTGGTGGTTATTACTTTGCAGCAACCTTTCTGCCTCCCTCTCTCCACTAGGATCAAAAGGGTCTTATTTCCAAAAGCTGAGAAAATAAATGCTGATAAAGTAAGCCGCCAGTGTTGCAGTCGTCTCTCCCAGTGCTAGCTGAGCCTTTAAGTCCACTTCTGATGGAAGTTTGTGAATTTTATACACATTTGTAACTTATTTATCTGCCACATTGCTGCGGGATCCGTGAGCGGATATTGCCTTTCTTGCACCTTGCAGCGGGAGGCAGCGGGGTCCTGCACTCGGCAGCACGTGGTTGCTGCTGCTTGGTATTCACAGGCACATTCCTCCAGCTGGTGATATATTATTATTATTGGGCTGGAAGAAAAATAATGCAACCAAGCTCTTATTATTTTCTCCTTTTATCTGTTTGATCATATTAATGTGGGATAATCATTATATAAATGCACAGGAGACGCAGTCAAGGACATATTCATTTTTAAAGTCCTCCAATGCTCTTGTACTTCAGTCATTCATCTTCTGTCTTTAATTACAGCAAGTGATCTCAGAGGCACTTAAAAGATTAAATTACTCAATTATTAGAAAAACCCAAATGCAATAACTGTATCTCTTTTCTGATAAAAACCAGTGATTGCTGGAAAAGGTTGCCCAAGGCAAGAAATACGGAGAGGCCAAGGAGACCATATTGTAACATTTTGGCTTAGCCCAGTGATACCCATTTAATTTTTCATTATTTGCAACCATTATTTTTTATTTGCATTGATAATAACCACAAACTTTTCCATCGCTGTCCTAGTGGTTCCAGCAGTGAGATGAATGTCACTGCTCAGCTCTGTAGAAGTGCCTTGGCACCTCTCTGAGTGCAGAGAGAACCGCACGAGACCACCAGGTGATAACCCCAACTTAAAAAGACATAAGGCCATGGTTGGGCATCGGCATGACCAGGTTGTAAATCCCATTCAAGACAAAGACTTGTGGATGGGGTTTGATCTAGTGTTTGGGAAGGGGCTGCGAATAAAACACGTGTGGTGGCTTGCTCCATGTTGGGGTGGGTTCACTGCTGGTGGGGCTGGCCTTGTGCCGGTGCCATGCCCGTGGGCAGTCTGGCTTGGGCTCCACTGCCTCGTGGGAAGCGGGAAAGGTGGCTTGCCAAAAGCTGGCTCTGAAATGGTGCTCTCGTTGTCCCACGGCCCCAGCAGGGAGCTGTTGGTGTGTCCTGCGTGTGGGCATGGTCGCCAATGCTGCGCCAATGCAGCTGCAGCAGCAGAGCTCATCCTTCCTTGCCAGCAGCCCTATTGCACACCAGGGGTCCCCAAATACAGAATCACAGAATCACAGAGTGGTCAGGGTTGGAAGGGACCTCTGGACATCATCTAGTCCAACTCCCCTGCCAGAGCAGGGTCCACCTACAGCAGGTTGCACGGTATGGTGTCCAGGTGGGTTTTGAATGTCTCCAGTATGGGAGACCACCACCTCTCTGGGCAGCCTGTACAGCCACTGAAGAATGGCAAGTTTTCCTTAAATTGTTGGGTTTTTTTTTTTTTTTTTTTACCTCTTCTGCACAGCAGCAGACATGGATGAGCCCAACGCCGCATGCTTGGGTAAGGGGCGCAGGCTGGTTTGATCCTCCTTCCCTGCACCAGGTGGAAAGGGATGGGACTTTACAAGGAAAGAGAAATCCAGGCTAAAGAGCTAAAACCCTGCACTTTCTCTTCACAAGCCCAGTTCTGAGTTCCCATCCCTTCAGGAGCCAGCCGACACTGGGCAAAACCCCAGAGCAGCCATGAACCCAGGGCAGTCTGTGTTTACAACCATGGTGGGCTCCTTGCTGTGCTGGTTAGCCAGCAGGGTGGCACATGGACGGGCATTTGGCGTTGATAAACAAACTCCCTGCTTTCACTTGTCCCCCATGGCAAGTCTCTAAACTGAAAGAGTCTGGGGTGGTGGTGGGGGGAAGAACTCGCTGTTTGTGGTCAAGACAGACGAGCTGTGGAGCTTCTGGTCCTACTGCCATGAAGACCAAGCCTGGCTGGAGTCGGCGAGGGGCAGCGGGGTGGCCGAGCGGGCTGGGGTCAGGCTGCACACAGGCACCGAGCTAGCATCTGTCCCGCACGCGTGGCCCAGCAGATGCTGCTGAGAAGGTTACTGTTGTCTGCTCCCCCACCTGTGGTTCCCGTGCTTACTTAATTAAAAAAAAAAAAAAAAAGTAATTCGATATGTATCCTCTCAAGGAAAAGGAGTCCTTCCAGCGAGGAGCAGGCCGGGAGTGGTCTGGGGAGGGACATATGGCCCTGCGGCTAATTTGCTCCCATAAATCGCAAGCTGTTGTAAATCCTCACTGTAGCGAGTGCTGGCTCTGTGTTTCAGCCATGTGTCCGTCTCCGCGCCGCTCCGAGCAGGTGAAGGAGAAAGAGCCGAGTCTGCAGTTTTAGGCTGAGCTTCCCTCGTGCCTTTTGCAGAATCGAGTATTTTGATTAAGAACTAACCTGTAATCCTCTCGCTGGCTGCCAGCACAGCTCCACGCAGCTGCTCCGGCCAAGCAGGGCAGTCTCCTGCTGGAGCAGAAGCTCTTGCTGTAGAACGAGGTGTTTTCTCGTTAAAGTGCAGTCACAGCCGGGCCCCCACCCTGTCTCCCTGCAAACTGCTGCCAGTGAGCCACGCTCTGCTGTTCAAGTCTCTGCTCAAGGAGCAGTTCACTGCACTCAAGCCATGGCTACCATTAGCCTCCCTGGTGTGGGGGACCCATACCCCTGGGAGAGGATCAGAGGCCCCGACATGTCATTGCGGTGGGGCTGAGGATCACCTGTGCTGTGTCACAGGCTCTTGGCTATTTTCCTGCTCTCGCCTTCCTGCCTCCTTGGAAGAGAGAAGCAGAAACGTTCTCTCCTCACCCCGGTGTGTTGTCCCTAGTGTGGGGCGTGGGACGTTTGCAGCCCTGGCAGGCTGGCAAGGCCCGACTGCCCCCTGCTGCAGCTGGGGCTGGGACCAGTGGTACTTGGCCACGATCACCGTGCCCTGAAGGCTGAGCCTGGTGGCCTCCTGTGCAGCCCGGGCTGGGCGAGCAGGGCGCAGGCTGGAGCCCAGCTGGCAGGCAGGCACAGAATTATAGTCATTTTGGTTGGAAGAGACCTTTAAGATCATCAAGTCCAACCGTTAACCTAGCACGCACTGCCAAGTTACTACTAAACCACATCCCTCAGCACCACGTCTACCTGTCTTTTAAATACCTCCAGGGATGGTGACTCAACCACTTCCCTGGGCAGCCTGTTCCAATGCTTGACAACCCTTTTGGTGAAGAAATTTGTCCTAATATCCAATCTAAACCTTCCCTGGCACAACTAGAGGCCATTTCCTCTTGTCCTATCACTTGTTACTTGGGAGAAGAGACTGACCCCCACCTCGCTACAACCTCCTTTCAGGTAGTTGTAGAGAGAGATAAGGTCTCCCCTCAGCCTCCTTTTCTCCAGGCCAAACAACCCCAGTTCCCTCAGCCGCTCCTCACAAGGCTCATGCTCTGGACCTCTCCCCAGCTTTATTGCCCTTCTGTGAACATGCTCCATGCCGGGACTGAGTGGGGAAGAGGGCATGTTGGGCTCGAGCTGGGCTTAGGCGGTGGAGGAGAGCAGTGGAAAATAGCTCCCTGTGGGAGGTCAGTAGTAAGGCAGTGGGACAGAGATCCTCGTTTCAGAGTCGAAGGGGTGGAAGGAGATAAGTGTCCAGGTAACTTTTTCTGTAAGAGATGTTACCCTTCATCAGAGGCACAGAGTCTCTGGTGTCTGGGTCCTGTTGTGGCTTAGGGAGGGTATCTGGGAGTGTGTGAGACCTCCCCAACGTGAGCCTATAAAAGACAGGCAAATAGTTATCTGCGGTGTTGTAATGTTTTCCCTGTCATTTACTCATTAACCCAGACGCATTGCCCTGCTCTGGGTTAGCCCCGAGTTCCAGTACCCACGTGTTTGCTGAGCTCAGTTTCTCGCACACTGAAGCGGGATGGTCGGCAGTCACACAGTGTTAGGTGGCATCTGCTCTGCATCCATTGCTGCTTTGGGGGAAAATGTTAGCTTTCTACATAGTATAGCCGAGTGACCCATGACGCTGAGGGAAGCAGACACCTCACAACTTAAATCATACATTTTAACAAAGTCTAAACACCTACCGTGTTCTGAATTTGGGGTTTGATGCCCCATATTCCCAGTGCTGTCACACCACGATGTGCAACTGCAGTTGTAATATAATCTGCCTGGCCTAGCGCCCATCCAAATGAGGCCCTTGTGCAGCTGTGCTGGACACACATCTGGCAAGGACAGCATGACATGGCCATGCTGAATCGCCAAAGGACTGTGAGTGGGTCATGCCACTTAAGTGCTGCTTTCTATCTGGCAAGGTCTGTGTTCACTCTCCAGCTCTTCCATGTCACTACTGAGCTGGAACAGCAGCATCAGTTTTCATCCTGTCCTATTTGATTTGCAGGGTCCAGCAGTCTTCTGGATATTTCTTCCAATATTTTTATCTCACAGTCATTTCAGTATGTTCTGTGCTCTCGTCTGACAACTACCTGCCACCTCTTAGGCACACCACAATCCTCCAAGGCTCACACCAGTCCTGCAGAGCAAGTGCATCAAACAGCGGGATGACTTGCTGGGAACTTCTGCAAGGCGTTGTAGAGAGGATGGATGCCCAAGAATTCAACATTGCAAAGACTGCACATACCAGGAGCTGAAACGTCAGTGCTGCTTGGCTTAAGACGGTCTGTATGCCCTGGGAGGGAGAGATGGGAATTAGACTGCATCGCATACTATGGTTTTTTTGCAAGAAAGGGTGGACTTACGCAGCTGACCATCTCTGCCATGGCAAAGAATTGGAGAAAAGTTCTTCCTTTCAATCCAAAGTTTAATACTGAGCTTTCCCTGAATGATGTGCCGTAAGGGCTTATCCCCTCCTAGATGGTCTCTCATAGCTGACTCCCTGCTCAGCATACTGTTTTCTGAGACTCTGCTGCTTTTGATAATTCAAGAGAGAGTTGGAGAGATATAGGCCCATCCAAAGGGACATTTGTTCCATCTCTAGATTTGTGTAGATACGTGTCTATCCTGCTGTTGCATCTTTTTCTCCTTTGCAGTGGCTTGATGCATTTGAGATGGCTGAAGTCTGATAATGTGAATGCAACATTCAGCATCCCACCTCCACAGTCACTCTTATGAACCCAGACTTAGGTGATTATGGAAAAGAGCATAGATGCAGAAACATGGCTGAATTCAGTGGGAGTCACGGGCCTAAACACCGTTGAGGACCTGAGGTTACGTTTCTCAAGCCAGCCCTCCTACCTTAATGGCTTCTTTGAAAAACCAAAATCTTTGCCATGAGCTCTTGTATATGGAAGGACACTATAGGATAATTATAATGGACAACAATATAATTTTGACTCTAAATTCATTATTAAAGTCCCATATCAGAACACCTTAGTGTACAGCAGGTTGCAATAAAGAAATCAAGGGCTTAAATGTACCGCATTTCTTGCACCAATGGATGAAACGAGCAGACAAAGGAAACATGATTCTTTAGTGTATGCAAATTTATTCAACTCTGAAATTATTTATTTACAACTAATGACTGATACCAACAGATGAGGTAAAAATATGAGGTATTGATATGAGTATAACATTTAAAAATGCAATTATCATAATGTATTCTCAATGGCAATGTAACAATACAAAATACTGTGGTAGCTGAATGGTAGACATAGCATAACGTGCATTTTAAAGAAATCTTATTTCATTGATACATGACTTAGAGATGCTGGAAGCACATGATAGGGCTTCTGCAAGGGTAGGAGGACGACCCTACCTCGCTAATGGTGGCAGGTGGCACAGAGCCTCTTCCAGCTGAATGATGACTTGTCAGACAGGATAAAACCACTGTCCAGGTTTTCCCTTCATTTCCTTAAGAAATTATTTAATGTCAGACAATTGCCATTCCCAGGGCCAGAAATACTGCATCCATTAATACTGAGGCACTATTGTATTCATTTATGCAAACTAATGTAGCAGAGGTGCTCTAATTGCTCGTGTTTTGGAAAAAAAAAAAGCTGGCAAGAAACCTGCTGCCATGGCTACAGGCATTCGGGTAGGAGATGCTGCTTTCTGGGATGGCAATCCCACTGGAACATGGGGACTGGCCTTGCCCCACCAGCTCACAAACTACCTTGTGCCCCTGGCAGGGCTGGATGTGGGCAGCGGTGATGGCCTGTGACTTGCTGGTGACTGCCAGACCTCAACATGGCCACATAAGGGTGCGAGTGCTCCCTTGTCTTTAACAGTTAAAAACATGCCATAGTTGCACATGGCAACTGTTGTTGGCCATTAACTCAAGGGAGGACCTCAGGGGCAACCAACCTCCCTGATCCTATGAGTTGCGCAATGTCACGTGCAGAAAGAGAGGCAGCTCACAGGGGGGAAGACAGGGGGTGACTTTTTCTGGGTCCTGCTGCTCCATGGCATGACCGTGCTGGGTCACCCTGCCCCTGTCCGTGCCGAGCTCCTACCAGCTTGCTTCCTTGGATTGCAGGGCTGTCCCCCACCAGCACAGCCCTTACGTGTGTGCATGATGGCACGTGGGACCATGCTCTAGCAGCAATCGAGGACCTCAGATGGTCCACCTCACAGCCCCCATAGCTGGGGCAGATTCAAAGCACTGGCAGTGCCACTGCATGAAAAGACTTCTCCATTTACTCTGTAGCTTCATGTAGGACACGTATCCCACTTAATTGACCTCATACTAAATCTTAGTGGATTTTGTTGGAAAGACTGAGCTAAAACACTGGCTATGAATGACTCAGCTGGTTTATGCAGCAATAAATAAAGTCAAAGTGAACAAATGTGATTAATGAAGAACAGTATTAACAGGCTTGTACATTCTTATTGAATCATAGACGTAATATAATTTTTGGTCTCAGGTTAGTTAAAAACAAAACGGAACCCTGCCTCAAAGATAATGTCGACAAATTATTATTATTACTTTTAAAGCATTCTTCCATTAGCAAAATAACGGGTCCCTGAAATGATATAATAGGCTTAAATGGCTCCTACTCCTCATAGTCAGGGACTAATCCTGCTCCCACCGATACCTACAGAGGCAGGATCATGCAGATCAGTGCAATATAATACGAAAATGCTTGCTGTTACTATAAAAGCAATCTTTCCAAGCATAGTCTGCATTTAGTCTTTTAAATCTCCAAGGTGTGTTTAAAAGCTTAAAAACAGTTTAGTTATTTGTATAGTGAGAATATGAAAAGACACGGTCTTCATCTGCAGGTCGGTGTGTCCACTGGATGTGGAAAATCTGCTTTGGAGTTTCTTAAAAATTAGCCATCTCTATGGGAGAAGGAAAGAACAACACAGAAGGACTTACTCAGAACCTAGACCAAATGCTAAAAAAAAGATTTACAGCTTAATAACTTGCCGGTCTGATTTCAGACACCTCAGCACACACAGCGTTATCTTGTACTCTCCAAGAACGAGCAGTTACTATAAACGCTGTCCATAGTGAGGTTCTCTAGCGGCAGATATACCATTAATTAAGGCAATAGGTAAGTTTTCAACACCTTGTACACAAACTTTCTGCAGCTGAATAGAAACGGCCTTCAAAATGTCTATCATCTCAGTTACATTTCCGTGTATTTTATTTGGTGAAACGGACCCACTCCTCTTTATTTTCAAACGTACAGCAGCCTCCCTCCTCCTTAGTTCTTTTAATTTTTCCTACATCTACTTCTAGGTACCTTCTCACAGCATACACAAACACGAAACATATTTGACAACAGGCGTTTCTGTTATCACACGGATTATGCCTGGTAACCCTGTGATAATAGCAAACATAGCTTACGTAGCAGTGACACACTAAGAAACAAGTGACAGATTCATTTAAGGTCCGACTGATGCAAATGATTTGCACTGAGTTATATACAAAATAATTAATTTATACATATACATATATATAGATATAATATAGATAAATATATACATACTGTACATAATGTATTTACAATTAAAATACGCTTCTTAGAAGCCTTTAAATACCAGAGTTCTGTAACACACAATTAATGGCAATAGTCTGATTTTAAAGTAATAATAAAAGCTCTCTGAAGAAATGTTTACTTCAATAATTGAAATTAATACAGATGGGATGTGCCGGGGGGAGGAGAAGTCTCCAGAATAAAAGAGCTTTCCTATAAAATTCCCGTTTCACCTTTGTACAGACCCAGGTCTGGGCAGAGTTCTGCAGCTTAAATAAGATCTTTGCTTTCAGCTTTCCTGTTCCCCGCCAGACCCCAATTTATGTTCACACGCTCCCGGGAACACTTCCTCAGATTTTTGTTTCTGGTCCCTCAGCAATCAGAGGCTGAAATGAGTTTCTGATCCTGGCAACTTCTGCTGCACACAGATGTCCAAAGCCTTTGTTGTACCACTCTGGGGAATGTCCTCTGAAGAAATGGAAAGAGAATTATTGAGAAACTCAAATACTCAAGAAATGTGCCCCGCAGGAACGAGCTTGCCATGCGTCCTACTCCCCACCGCCCGTGGTGGTGGTGGGGACTTCAAATACTTGTCATTGTAAGCGTACTCTGAAGTTCTCCCTTGCAGTAATCAAGTAAGCAGATTTTATTTCTATGATCACATCATAACAGCAGTAGACGCTGGGCCGAGAAATGAGCTTGGTGAATAGAAAAGGCTGCAGAAAACTCCAAAGCAGCAAAGCTACATTGACCGTGTCCTCTGTTCCCAACACCTCCCCTCCCTGAGCTGGAGGTTTTTGCCCTGCTGAATGGACATCTGCTTTTTGCAGGTGGGATACTTACTTTAGGTCAATTCTGCAGATGTGGGTCAACCTGGCTTTTCCTGAGCCACAAGGCTCTATCAAATACTGAGAGTCCATCACGATGGCGCGCACAGCTCCCATAAGAGGAGCCTCTTCGTGCTCCACAGAGATGGCAACCAGCATGCACATCCCCTTTGGCAAATCCGTCCTCCATGTCCTGCAGCAACACATTGGAGATGGAATCACTTTAGTAACGAAACTTTTGGGCACACAAGTAAGAACCAGAATTAAAGATACAGTTTGTTTGTCTGCCTATCCTTATTGTTGCCTGCGATGCCACTGGACCGTCCCAGGAGGCCCTGGAGGAGTTTCGTGTTCCCCAGTTGGGAGTCTAACCATGATGTGGAATACCCATCCGTGCTGTTGCAGGCTCCAGGTAGAGAAGTTTGGCTTCTCCACACGAGTGTTTTGTAAGCATTATGCCTTACAGGCCATGATACAGCCTTTTGCAGACAGACAGAAGTTTTGGAAAGGAGAAAAAGTGAGCATAAGCCATCCAGCAAAGGCTGAAATGTTGCGTTGCACCCATGCAGACATACAGAACAACAAATACAGTTTAGCACAGCAGAAATCCTCACTACTACCCACATTGACTTCTGAATCCCCCAGAACATGTTTCAAGGGCATCTGAATTAAAAACAAAACGTCCGTTCATTTTTTCCCTCTCCCAAGTTTCAAGCCTCTCTTACATGCTGCAGAAGTTTTCCACCAAGTTCAGGAGCCCTAGACTTTAATACTTGATGTTTCTTTCTTGTTCTGTAAGCATTCTCTATGTATTCTGGTGTCTCGTGTCTTTCTCCTCTGCTCTTTTCTATGCTGTGGGAAGAAATGAGAAGTTCCCACTGTGCTGTGTAATGTGCATCATCTTGCCATGGACTGTCTGAGACAGGGATTATGCTACCTTGGGAAGTATCATGTTTTAGCAGGTAAGCTGCTTTCCAAGGACTGTTAGATTTTGGACCTCAGCAGGCAATTTTAACATCCTGCATTTTTCCTATGTGAAATCGAGCTCTTATGCAAGACACTGTAGGATGATACTGGTTTCAGAAGGCTTTACACGTGTCTGTGCATTAATAAAAATGATGAGATATCTTGGCAGATGAAACATATGAAGAGTAGGAAATCACACCTCAGATCTACTGTAAAATGCTGAACCATCTATTCTGAATGCCTGCACAGTGCTTAGATGTAACCGTATCATTTGGTAACTACGAGGCACTTACTTGGGCCATTTGTGAAATGGAAAACTATGTATCCCGGAGACTGCAGAAGACTTATGATTTCTATTCCCGGTTATACAGATGTGGGCCAGTTTCTGTCCTTCTCTAAATATTTTACAGTAGTAAAAACAGGCATGGCACCTAACTAGCGGAGATGCTGTGATACTTAATGAACACTAAACATTTGAGGATTCTTTAATGAAAAGTGATGCCTGTGCAGGGCAGCTGACAGCTGCATCAGATCCCAGGCATATGAAACATTGACCCTATCCTCTTACCATTAGAGCCTTCTCAAGGGACCCTAATCCCCTTGTTATGACTGTCAAATTGAAGGGGGGGGAAAAAAAAAACCAAACCAAAAAAAACTAAGCTTATCCTTCCACAGCCAAAAGTTTGATTGGGAAGGAGAAAATTGCTGTCTGTTAAAATATATTTATTCATGTCCCCAGAGGTGAATTATAATTTCACTGTTCACTTCCCACCAATCATAAGGTATCAAATTGACCGCGATATCGCTGGCTAACCTTGCTCTAGATTTAATGATATAAATCAAAAGCAATAAACAACAGAATCTGACAGATCTGCCTGATGGCTGTTTTCAGCACTTAAAAACCCACCAGGACTCAGTTTTATGATATGTATTTCAGTCCTTGGGGGTGATTCTGCCTGGGTTAGTGAAAAGAATGAGAACTCATTGGTAAGATTTGTCTTTAACTGATGTGACTGCACAGCAGGTCTTTAAAGAACATAAACCACCATGAAACCTAACAGCGAAGTAAGTGGCAAATAAGAGGACAGGATTATGGTCATCAAAACCTCCCCGCTGCTCTCAGACAATCTTCTTGGTGCTATGCAGAGGGTCAAATTCATCACTGGTTTAAGACAATAATATTATATAAGAAAATTAATTACAAAATATTTAATTTAGCCCAGTGTACTGTGGGAAGGCAAAGTAATGGGAAGACTGGTGTTTTAACATTATGAAGAACTTACAGAAAATATTTTTTCAATCTTCCCCTAAGAGTTCCAATAATTCTTCCCTCATACTGACAATATCTGCATGTTATCATTCTCCAAGAGAATACTGAAGTTCATAAAAGGAATGTACTATTATAATTATATTTTATTGGGCTCATCTTTTTCCTTCAATCTTTGTTTCTTCTAATGCAATTCTGACTCACTGGACTATTTCCTTTGTCAAAACTGCTTAGTATTTCTCTGGCACATCGTTTCAATCAAAGAAAGCAGAGACCAAGAATGGGAATGCACAAAATCATCCTGAAATAAATAACTGTAGAAATGACCCTGTAAGTGAAATATGTCAGCAGCTCCACAATAGCTCCTAGCAAGCAAAGGGCCAGGATTTCAAAGGCAGAACATACATAAGAGGAATTGTTTTTAATCCGTTCTGTACAGGCAGACAGACAATGGCAGAACGGGGATTGAATTTGGAATATTGATACAGAGCTATACATTTATTTGAGAGATGTCATCCCCTAGAAGACAGTCAGAATACATATCTACTGCCCCTTTCTGTTCATTTCCACACTAGGATTTTTATGGGTTAGCATTTCTTGGTCTACAAAGGCTCCAACTGCAAATCTCAAATAACAACTTATATAGACACCGTATAACAACCTTAGCTTAAAAGCATCACTATCTTCTCTGCTAAACATTTGGCTCTTAAACATCAAACATTCCCCAGAGAACAGCAAAAGCAGTGTAAAAAACAATTGGGTTCTATTTGCACTGTTTTGACAACAAACAAAGCTAAGAGAGAACAGCAGCTATTATCAGACATCTGTTCTAAGGAAGAAATGATATTTATGGCCTCAGGAGTACGTGCTGCTCAAATTACATCAGAGAAAAGGTCAGCATGCTCTAGGTGTACAATTTTACTTCAGTTTGAGAAATCAGCGCTGCTGCCCAGAAGTAGAGTTCTCGAAGCACAGATGTGAAGGCCGAGATAAGACTAGATCTTCCTTGGATGCACTGCGGGAAGCAAAGGTACTGGAGAACTGCCCTTAGCTTACCTTAGAACAACAAAGTCCCGGACGGGGTGAGGAGCCATGCTGTTCAAAACGTACTGGTAAACTTCTGTCTGCTTGTCCAGGCTCTCGACCACCTTCCACTGCAAGAAGTCCTCGTCCCAGAGGTGACGTTCTCTCAGCACTCGGTTCAGGACAACTGATGGGGGGGCTTCAACTTCCACCGAGGCTTTCCAAAGCCTTAGGGGGTTCCCATCCCCAACCTGGAGCAAAGTAACAAAGAACATAAAAGCCCATGATCTATACTGCATATGTTCAGCAGAGGATAACTGATGACAGAATCTTGGTATGGCTATCTGGCTTTAGCTTAAGAGCATGCATATTTCCCTGCTAACCATCGCTATTACTGCTATTGCTGCTGCTGCTTTTCTGTATGCGAAAACATATACATACGGGTCTCGGATGGAAAACTGAAGTGATACATTACTTCTGCTCTCACGCCAGTGTAAATCGGGACCAGTTCCCATAGCGCCAGTGGAGTTGCTGTATTATTTCTGGTGTGACAGACACTTTTTCAACCCCAAGCATCCTAACTGTAATGAAGAATACGTCTGTGTGTAGAAGTAAAAACAGATGAAAGGAGAGACCAAAACCCCGGGCTGAAATAAAGCTACCACCTTAGGCAACCTGATGCACTAGCTGGGACTGAGGGTCAATTAACTCTCCTGGTTAATTGGCGGAAGAGCAGAACACATGTCGATTCACTTATGTGCCAGATACACAGATGTTTGCTCCTCAAAACAGCTGCAAGGGAAGCATTGGGAAAATACCTTTCAAAGAAGGAACACACAAACTGCTTGCTAACTCTTCCCGGCTCACAGCTCCTGTCACTTATTACACCTCCACGGCACGCAACAAGGGCAGTGGAAAGTGCCAGGCTACGTAAAAGATGAATATCCTAAATTCCACACGTACAGCATACCTGCACGGGTTTAGGGCTGTCATATTTCAGGCAGCAAACACGTTAAATGTAAGCACTGGATCTTGCAAGCCCTGCTTTTCTCACCCCTCCCTACCCTGGTATCCTCACATACCAACGCTAGCGCTCCAGAAACCTCCAGCACCTCCCACAGACCCAAGATTGTGTCCCCAGAAACCCAACTCCCACCTTAAATTATTCTATGTAGTTTAATTCCTCCTCCCCAAAACTCTCACTGCCCCAGTCCTCCTGCCCTAGAGCCTCAGGAGCTCCCAATCCCCGCTGTAGTCTCACATGCCCTTGACCCCAGACCTGTGCATACCCCTATTCACTCCCTCCCCTCTCACACATCCTACTCCCACCTGAGCCCTGGTATTCCCTCCCCAACCTCCTGCAGTCCCTCCCTGGAGAGGTCACTCATAGAAGCTGGCTACAAACCAGAGCAACTGTGATTTCTTTACCCTGACAGGGGGGTTGTGACTGCCCAAATAGGGGTAATGCTGCCTCCGGCCCCTAAGGACCCCTGACCCCTCACCATCCAGATCCCCCACGCCTCCCAGTGCCATTCCCCTGACTAACTAGTGTCCCTCATCCCTAATCCCCCTCCTCCTCTCACTAGCAGCTGCTGGTTTTGCCATTGCATTTCCAGCAGCTCTGAACCCCGCTCCTCCTGGCTGCAGCGCTCTGGATTTCCCTGCAGAAGTGACAGAGCCTGGAACAACTTCAGAAATTTTGGTAAAGGTTGCAGATGTCAAAAATCCACTGGAAACAAGGAGAAGAAGATGAGGGATAAAACTGGCAATGGGGCTGTCCTGGCTAAGGAAAGCAGTGGGCAGCCTGAAGAAGTTTTTTTTAATACCTGTGTTCTGGCTGTGTTCTCCAAACTGCTGGCAAACAACAGGAGATGGTCCGAAACTTTGCCCGTCCCCCAGTCCAAGAGCTTACCCAGGCAATGTTATCTGTTGTTTAAAGTCTCAGCTTGTGCTCTGGTTGCATTGTTTACTGTATCACTCACTTTATCCATTTTGGAGACCTTAGCTTGCTTTGTGTGCCCTTTTCTGGAACCTCATTATTATATTGCATTTTTAACTGCTTTTAGAAGTCTTTTAAAAAAAAAAATCATGTGCCTCCCCAGACAGAAGCCATGCAACAAGCCAGGGTGTCCCACAGTTAGGCTGTATTTTGCTTTGGTTTCTTTACTTGCTTCTTCCACGTCTTCCCAAATTACCTTTTTGTAGGCGAGTTCTGCGTTCTCTATACTGGAACATGTGACCCATCCTTTGAATTTCTCTTTTGCTTCTTTCTGGAGATTCTGCATGAGACTTTCCAGGTACATCTGATAGTTCCCCCCTTCCTCATCCACTTGTTTCCCGAGCTCGTCCAGGGTGGGCGAATGCACTTCTGCATCAATGTAGGAGTTTCGGGACTGGGTGACCATCTCATGAGGGACCTGTGCCACAGAAGTGGGGAAAACATACAGGGAAAACCTCATGCTGAGAACTTTTCCTCAAGGCAATGTGTTTCTAGGCTGATGGACCATTCAGCATCCAATTGCAGTGAGCCTACGAGCTGTAAAATGGATACTTATTTCTGTCTTTGCTTCTTATGATGAGAAATCAAAGTAGTGTAATGAAACAGGCCATGGCTCAGAATAGCACGACTCATGCAGAACCATATTAGACTGGTAAACTGTATGCCAACACAGCTGTGTTACTCCTCTAGCCCCCAGAAAAGTTGCCTTGTGCTTTTGGGGAAGGGAGATATGAGCATTATCCCTCCTCCACCTGCAGTGAAAGATGCAGGGAGATTGCATCCCTGATGTAATTTTAACTTTATTGCATGACACAAAGAAATAAAGTATATTGGCTCTTCTTTTTGAGATGAATAAGTTTTAATTGAGGCGCTAAAAGCATTCTAATAATACGAAACGTTAAACCAGCAGATTTTTATTTTAATTAGACTAAGATTTCCTAATCCAGTAATTTGGGTTGAAAACTGCCACTCTGCATTTTTAATAGTTGCGTCTTTGAATGCTAGAAGGGAACAGTCATAAAGAAATGAGATAAATAAACTTTAGATAGAGCAAGTTTACAAATAAGTGAGGGACCATCAACCTCTGAGCTAATGCAAGACAGAAAATGTAAGCATAAACATAAATACTTCAAAGGATGCTGCATTATGTGGCCATGAATAATGCCGTTTGAGTCTCTCACTCACCTCAAAAAGTTTGTTGCATTCCATTATCATGTGAGCAAGTCCCTGAGTAGCTGCCAGGTTTTCACTGAGGTCCTTCTGATCTGGCTTCCCTGTTGCATATTTTTTCTGTATTACTCTGTAATTGAATTCAGTGTCTCAGGTAAAAAGCGCTGAATCTCTTAATATGAAAGCAAACAGCAGCAGGATGTTCAGAACACCAGTGAGAAAAGCCTATCTTTAGTTTTTGTTTATCACAAAGATTGCTCAGACCGTTGGGCCTTTTTTAAAGGCAAAATGTTTACCTAAACTATTGTTGAGCCAAAGGTAAAAGCAGGAAAGGTTATGCATGTCCTGCATTAGGTGTTGTACATTTTGAAATGGATTTCTAACAGACATAATGTACAGTGGTTTATGTTGTTACTGCTTAAAGTGCTTGCTCAGACACTGGTTATACAGGTACATAGCCAAGAATCTCTGTATTCTGAACCAGATGGGGGGGAAAAAGTGTCAAGGGACGTCAAGTTGGGACCACTAATGTTTAAGAGGGTCTATGCCCTGGTTAGTCTACATTCGCCATGTTACACACCATCTTAGCGTGGCCTGAAATAAACTCGGTTTCCCAAGTGGCAGAATGTAGCCAGAAAATACAGAGTGAAAAACCAATCACTGAAAATCTACGTATTAAAATCCTTTAAAACATGGTCAATCTTTGACTTCAGTCGGAGCAAAATCAGGTCCTTTCCCTTCACAGAAGCCAACATTACTTATGCAAAACTCACTAGTGCCCCACTGAAATTTCCCATAGAAAGCAGGCACTGCGTCTTCACAACAGCCAGCCAGAAACACCTACTGGGCTTGTGAAAACACTTTCTGTGCACGTACTAGTATGCTTCTGGCTCTGCAGCACGGGCTTTCCCCTCTCACTGAAGCCATGCCCTGTGTAACGTGCCGGAAAGCAGATGCTTTGGAAAATTTTATCCTGCGTACCTTTAGAAACACTGAAAGCATCATTTTGCATTAAGGATATGACTATAGTGTTGAGAAGAAACTTACCTCGGTGAGCTTTCTTTCTTCACTATATTGAGATGGAAGAGGGAAGGGGCCAGACAAACAGCTATGTTCATAGGCGTCATCTGATTCTCCTCCACCGAGGTGACGTCGCTCAGGAAGCACAGCAGAGTCTGCAAAACCTCCCGGTTCTCGTCGGACATCAGCATGATGGCTGCCTGCACCGCCTGCAGCCGCTGCTCCTTGGGGACGTCTGAGGAAAAGCAAGGGAGTTCAAGGGGGTCAATTGTAAGATCAGATAAGGAGCCAGGAACAAGACAGAGTTAGCACAGGCATTCACACTCTGGGAAGGGCTTTCTGAAGAGGCAGATGACAGGGGATGAAGGGGCGAAGACCAGCTGGTTGTTGGAGGGCTGTAGTAGTTGCTCCTCCATCGAGCACAGCTCGCCAGCCACAGTATGGCATGTCCCTGCTCGTTTCTTCCCCAAGAAAAAGACTGAACTTCATTTAAAGTTTATGAAGGGAGAGTAGTACTCAGTACTCCTGTCTTTAAATGGTATTTTTCTGGTTTCTTTTGTCCCCTGGGAAGACAGTTCAAAAGTCTTAGAGAAGCTTTGGGAAAATACTTACACTTGTGTCCTAAACCATAAAGAGAGTTTAATGAAAGCGGTAATGGATATGCTTAAATAGCATCTCAGACAGATTAATTTCTGAAACTACCATAAGTTTTCTCAGTTTGGACTTGGAGCCCTCCTCTGGGTATTACATACGCTCTATATAATCAAACGGAAGAAGAACAAAAGTAGATTTACAGTACAGGGAACAGCCAGCTTTTAAGTTTTGCCCGCTAGCCTTGTACAAGCACTTTATTTTAAAAGCTTTCAGACATGAATGACAAACTGAACACAGTTCAGTTTTCTAGAAGCAGCAAGGCCGGGTCTTTCTGAGAAGTCAGAGGAGCCTTTGCTAAATCCATGCATTATGTCTTTTCTCCCCGTGTAGCCTCCTGGTACTCCCTCACCTGTACTGTTGCACTGGTGGGTCTGATGCACAGAGAAGACGACCAGCCAGTCCTTCAAGTCATAGGTTAACATTAGGCAACTGAGAGGTTTAGGGAAATGGAGAAAGTTTCATCAATGCTATGCCATAGAGACTACTACACTAATCATCTCATCCACAGTCCTCTGCGTTACAGCATACCAAGCCATTCTGGATATATGAAAAAGTTCCTGGATATATGAAAAAGATCTTCAGCAAGTCCCAGAAAATCAGAAATCCCTTGCCAATACACTAAGAGAGGAAAAATCCTTCCTAACTTCACATTAGTAATTTGTTAAACAGGATGAAGGGGAAGAAAAACTCCCAGCTACAGATTTACTTAATTGCAGACATTATGAAATACAGTTGGTATCCCAGCAATTTGCAACATTTTTCTTTCTGTGAAAGGAGTTTTGTCAGTACCGTCTAAAACAGAAAAATATATTTGTTGTTGGTTACATGGAAAAAAAACCCCACTGCTACTCATTCTTCATCCAAGCATTGGTCTCCAGTGTCTACAGGGCCCATCTTTCTTGTTCCCACCTTGGTTTAAAAAGACCCATCCTCAACTCTTACTGGTGCAGTTCAAGAAAAACTTTCCTAGTGCCTTTTTTTTCTTCCCTCTCCGATCAGTGTAAAGAAGAGTTCTTCAGACTTCCCACTGCAGCTCCGTGTAGGGTTACAGAGTCAGCCCGTGCCCCTTTTTACAGCATTATTTTGTTGGCTGCTACCAATGTTTCACCATTCAGCCTTGTGGCTGTTGTGAATCCTAATGGCAGGCTCCCGACTTGGAGATGGGGATTCTTTCTGGCTACAGACCAAATAATGCCAATGACGTTGAGATCTGCCATGTTTCTCTTCCTTTGGCAAGGGAAGGGGTTTACTTGCAGTCTCTCCTATGGCAACATAGGACATATTACCAATTTTCATCAAGCGATAGTTTAAAGGCGATTTGTTTCCAAGGACATGTAGAACATGTCCTTCTAGTGGATAATCTTCTCCTCGGCCGCGTCACTGATGGAAACAATTGTGATTGCCATTTTATTAGCATCAGGAATTTCTGTTGCTTTTCTGAACAAGCTGACTGATTTGCGCGTAGGCAGACAAGACCTGCAACTTGTGAGCAGGAAAGAAGAGGGGGAAACGATGGCCCAGGGCTACACACAAACTGTTTCAGTTTACTTGTGTCCTAAGACATCATGTATGACCAAATCCACTAAATCTATTTGCGGTGCTGTCTCTCATGTGCAGGATCACAGCATTTCTCTACCAGCTACAGACGCCGTGATGTTAAATCCATTAGTGATTGTGTGCCACAGACAGATTTTTACAGTAAAGGGAGGCACGGAAGTAGCTTAGATTCTTTAGCACTGGGATTATACAGTGTTTAAAAATGGCTTTCTGTTGTTTTGGCAGCTGAAACGTCTGCAAGTGAAAAGACTAGACACACTTCTCTTTAGTGCTTCCAATTATTTGGCTTAGGCTGGCTGGGGACGCTTTTCTGTATCTGCCAGAGCACTGGCTGACTGGCCTTCATAATGGACATTGTCAGGAAAAAACTCTTAATTCCTCTGGCGAGTTAATGTTTTCCTCATTGTTTATTTCTCCCTCAGTCTGGAGAAGAGATACACAGTCATTTCCTGATTTAAAGGGATTTTCATCATTCTGATGCATTTCAGTCTCAGATTTTGCTGAAGACTGCTTATGCTGAAATGAAAAGAAGAAATCCTGTTTTTTTTTTTCTTTCTCTACGAGATCTTTACATAGAAGCTGAGGATGTAAACGAAGGCAGCTTGTTGCTTTCATGTACATTTTATTGACTATAATGAAAAGGCAAATAATCAAAAGTCACAGCAAAGAAGGGGACTACACAGGTGCATGTTCTCATGGTCAAGCACCACTTCTCCATGCCCAGAAGACTCATTTGTATTGACATGTCTGCATGAAACGAGCCCACAGTTTAAAGACATCTGAAAAAAAGATGAGTCTTCACCCTTCTTATGTCCATGGCAGCCTGTCCTTCTGGCTTCCTTCTGATTGTGAGGCTCATATTTTCAAAGCTTCTCAAGGTTTGAACACTGTCTTTCCATTAAATTTGCTAGTACTTTGACATTGAAACCTTTAGGCAGTTCTCAAAATCTCTCAGTGAAAGATTTTGAGGGCAGAGAGGTTCTTTTATACATCTAAAAGGTGAGCAGAAAGAATTCCACCCAGTGTTAACATACCAGAATTATTTACAAAATATTATTATAATAATAAAAATATAATAAACTTACATTGGTAGATGTGTAGAAAAGTCTCTCCTAGTTTACTTGTGAGGAGAGGTTCTGGCAAGTCCCTGAAAAATTGCTTTACCATGTCTGCCACATCATATGCTGACTGGTCTTCATAGCTGACGTTTTCTGGGGAGCTCTCATTCATCTGACGTAGTGCCTGGATTCGGGATTTCACTCCGGATTTTCGAAACAGACCCACCTAAAAAAGCACCGTGTTGAAATGAGTTTTTTAAAAAAAAAGTTGTTTAAAGAATATATATATTAGGAAAAAAAAAGCCATGACCAAAGCTTGGGTTGCTCATTTTACTCTAGGCAAGAACAAGAGAAACACATGCAAATGTGATGGTCATGACTTGCCTGCAGTCTTTGTAGGTAAGCCCATGCTCTCATGATGGGACCGTAAGAGTTAATAATGCTGCTGCTTTGTATCCCATCCTAGAGGGAGAGTTCAGAGTGCATGTGGTTTCCCTGCTGCCTGAAGAGTTTAAGCAAGACGCTCAGCTGATATAAATCAGCAGTGGCTTGCTTGGCTTGGGTGACTGTCTGTTGATTTACTCCAGCTGAGAATCTGGTTCCTCATGTTTATTTGGGTATATATTTTGAAGACTAACAAGAAAATATTATGCTCAGCTAAGTAATAAATGCTGTGGCAAAAGATTAGTACATCCTGGTAGAGCTTTTAAAATCAAGACCAAATCTATTTTTTCCTCTTCCTGCTCTCTGCTACCAACAGTTCCCCCAAATTCCAGTTTGAAAGCGGGGGCCGCAGAGGGATTACTTGAGCAGTGACACTAAGATACATTTTTATCGTCTTTGCTCTCTATTCTAAAGGAAGTGGTAATTCTTGAAATGATGCCTGCGAGTGCCTTCATGGCAGTGCTGCCCTTTTACCACCCTTCTCGCCAGTGGAATTCCCCCGGGGCGAATTCCTGAGCCTTAACCACATTATTTATTCCCAAGTGAGTTTACAGTGTTTCATTTGGGAAGCGTTAGCACTGTTTTCCTTCAGTTTTGCAGGGGAAAAGGTGAAATGTTGAGAAAGACCTATGAAAAACGTGCATTTCAGGTTTGGAATCACAGACTTCTGTTCCTCCATGACTACGGTCTCGCTGGTGGTCAGTTCAGCTTTCTGCGTGTTGTAGTCCACCAACAGAAATGTGTAAAGTCAAGGAAATAATGTCTTTTGGCCACCTTCCCCTTAATTCTGCCAGCACAGAGTTCACGTAGCTCCCTGCTCTCCCTAGAACACCTCCCATGCTCAACTGTACCGTATTTAGGACTTTTGTTAACTCACACATTAATGACACTAATTACATAAATCACATGCTCCACAGCTCTGTAAGGGGACGTATTTATTTACATGGAGATGAACTGCTACACCAGACTGGCTGTGAGCGGCTCTTCTGCTATGTCTTCTTATTGATGAACTTAGCGTCGCTCACGAAATAAATTTATGTGTATGAAGCAGAGAACTGGAGTGTGCCCTGTGTACATCCCAGTGCACTGTATTTCTGTTCAAAGGTGAAGCTCCGCTCTTCATTCTGACAAGAGAATACAAGAAAGAGCATCTGGCTCTTTTCATCTGGTTTTCCCTTCCCCTTTCTCTTCTTTTTAAATCCCTCTTCCTCTTAGAGATGTGTGCTGAAGATGCAGAAGGACACATGCTAATTCTATCAAAAAAATACGGTTTTGGCATGTGGTAGATAAGTGTGAGAGCAGAGGCTCGGTTCTCTGCTTTTGATGGAAACTGACCTTGCTGGTAAAAAGAAGCTTTAAAAATTTCCAGCTAAGTCTGATTCGAGAGGTCAGACATCAAATCTCACCTGTGCAATCTCCTGCTGCACATCATTCCGCTACGCTCGATCTCTGTTTTTGTTTAACGATATTTATCCGAACTCCTATTTCCCTTTTTCTTGGAAAAAAATCATATTTAATCAAAAGAGAAGAGTTCTTGATAGAAAAAGATGTTTTAGGCTCTGTTCTGCAATATCACAGACTTATTCTGTAAAAGAAATGGGACTATAAATCCAGTGATTTATCAGAGGTTGGTCTGGCCCAATCTCTTTATTATCCTCATGCTGTGGATCATCTGCCCTGCAAGTAGCCACATGATGCATGACAGAAATAAAGATGCAGTTGACAAAGGCGAAGCAGTTTCTATTTCACAAGTTGAAACTGAATAATATATCCTACAAATAACGGCGAGGCTCCTCATACCATCTTAGACATTTCAGTGCCAGGAGCCAGACCTTACAATGATTTAGAGCAACCCCAACTTTACCAAGTGCGTGCAGTAGAAGCTCTGATGCCTGTTCTGGACTCTAGAGTGCCTTCTGCAGTGCACAGAAAAGACACATAAGCAAGGTGCCGGGGGAAACTGGAGGCTGCTCAGACTGCTGGCTGGGCATCAGGAGATGTTGAATGGCAGCAAAGAGTTGTCTCTGTGCATCTTCTATTAATACATTTCCAACAGGCTATTCCTCCCATCCCTCAACTCCTGTGCTACGTATGGTAGGCAGAACTCACCTCACTTTTGACACCCAGGAGTTAGACCACAAGGTTTGACCACTACAGAATCTCTTTACAGTCAACAGAGAGAAAGGATAGGAAGGGCCTGTGTATGCCCACTGGCTGTGAAGGGAAATGGATGTGATTCATAGCTAGGCATTTAATTTTTAGACATTCATTTTGGGGAAAATGACTGTCACCTGACAACATAACCTGAACAGCAACCAGAATGGTGATCAGAAAATGGAAAGATTCAGAACTGACCACTTCCATCCTTTCCAAGCGCTCAGAGCTAGGAAAGCAGCAGCCTGCAGACTAAAATGCTGGTTGCTCCTTTTGAATTTACAACTATCGAAAAGCAGTTACGGAAGAGGTCAATAATAGTAGAGGACTGAATTCAATCAGCCAGGGGGTTTCTCCCACTCCTGTATTCATAAAGATACATATCCTCTTCCTCAGGGGAAGAACAGTAAAAATATGATTGGTATGTCCCTGCTCTGTAGCTAAAGGGAATCAAAAGATCTGAAATACTTTGAGCATGAGGGTCTCCCAGCTGGATTATTGCAGCTAAGAACACTATAAAAGGAAACGTACCGCAATGGCTTTGGCATTGAACCCCTGCTGACCTAACTCTATCTGGATGTATCTGACTTTGTCAACAGAATACTTTGAATTTTGCTGAGTTTGCTCTCTATTCTTGGACTTTTCTTTCTTTGCTAAGTAAATAAAACCTTTTGTACAATATGTTGTGAAATGGTGAATGCAGTTAACCCTCAGTGGCAACAGTCAAGCATAAGCAATGCAGATATGGGTAGAAGCTGGGAGTCCTGAACTCTGATTCAACAGACATGAAGACCTCATGTCATTCTTTGAGGTAGGCTATTGTATACAAATCAGCAGGAGTGTTATAGCTACAAGAAATCAACAGAGTAGCTGGACACAAATCTCAAAATGCAAATCTTTAGTACTGGCACCAAGTCTCAAATCACCAGAGGAGATTTGGGCCTGACATGAAATACAACAGTCTTCAAATAATTCCGGTACTAAGTACAAAAAGCTTCACCGTTGCTTGCTTAGGGTGGCTTTTCAGAAAAAAATCAACTGAGTCCCTGGAGTAAAGTTCATACCTGATCTAGACAGTTGTTCCGTAAGTAGCGTAGTGCTTGCTGTATGCTCTGGGGAAGAGGCTGTCCTGTTCTCTGGACATGAACTATCAGAGGCACACCAAAGACGTTCTTGTCCTTGTAGTCAGGGACCTTCATCCTCTTCATGAACTTTGGCACAGACCTGAAAATTAATAGGAACAGGCTGCATGAAAATATCAGAGTATTTACATGGCCTCTCTGAGTGACACTGCTGGCAGAAATTGGTAACTGGGGGCACGTCCTTTTTTATAAAGATGGTGAAACAATGTTTAATGCACAATACATCTGTATTACAATTTGTATAATTGATTAATTTCTTGACAACTTTTATAAGTAGATGCCCTCTGGCTCCAAGTTATAGCATAACGATCTGTTCTAACAAAAAACTTTTACTACACAGCTGTCACCTAGCTGAAGCCAACATGGTTTAAAGCATCCATTAGGGACTCAAAGGAATGGCACAGCAAAGCATAGTGGAGAGGGTAACTGAGAGAAAAAGGAGGTTCAGTCCACTAACATGCTGAATGATTTTTTATGCTACCAGTTACACGACTTAGTATTTCTATTGACTAACAATTTACAGTAATAAATGATGGTGGGAAATCCCTATGTGTCATATGCATCCCTGGTGTTATATGATTTATTCTAGTTGAGTAACTTCAGTGAAGCTGGTGAGCTTGCTTTCTTCCAAAAGTGATGATGAAAATGAGAACAAACTGACAAACTGGATTCCCTTTGTGGGAGTCATGACTGCAGTGGAATTAAAAAAAAAAAAAAAAAAAAAAGGATGAATATGACCTGAATGTGACAAAGATTTTTCTCATCTGTGTGGGAAGGAGATAAAATTTGGATTAAATGACCTACTGAAGGAGTACAGCATGTAACTTTACAGCTATTTAGAGTCCCACTCTTGTAAATCCTTAGAGACTGATTATACAAACTGAAGAAATATTTGTAAGGAGGGAAAACCTCTGTACAAACAGCAGGATCTTGAATTTGCTGTATTCTAGCCTTCTTATTTGGAGTTATTTAAGGTGAGATTCATTTCAGTACAGAGGTTGTCTGCTAGCTGCAGGGAGCTGTACCAAAGGAGAACTGCCATCTGGGGGTTCATCTTAGAATCATAGATTAATTGAATTTTAGCGCTCTAACGGAGATTTAGAAAGAGTTTGCAGTCCAGACTGCCTCTATACCTACTGTGGAGTGAGGCACCTCTGGAGTGTGACCCAAATCCTCAGCCTCGGACAGAATGAGCTGCCTTTGGAGTCGCCTGTCTTTTTCCGCTGACCACAGACAGCTGACCCAACTTGTTCAGTTTAAACTTGTAACTTTTTGGAGTGGCTGATGTCAGTGAGGTGGATCTTATGTGTAGTCCCTTGTAGCTGTTTTTCCATTTCTAAAGGCAAACTTGTCTTATCTAGCTCACAGCCAAATTTAATGGGATTTTTGGGAAGTGCTTTGAACATGGAAATCACAATGTAAATGTCAAGTCGTATTATTTTTGGACTCAGTGTCTCTGCGTATTAGGGAAAGTTTCTGTCATCCTTTTGATTATTTCTCAGATGCTTATAATCTCTTATCTGTGCCCATTGCCATTGCCATATACCTGGGTTTGCGTGGCCCATCAGGGTTTGTTTACTATTAAACACGCAGATTTCTGTAGCCAGTTGCTACAGAAGGAGCCACTCTGCCAGAATTCATGTCCCTCTGCCCTTCACTCCGCTCTCTGAGTGACCAGGTAGCTGTCACAGCTGCTACAGCTGCAAGCTCCCTCTAACGCAAATCCAGGACCAGGCTAAAGCTTGCATCTTTTGATCTGCGGCGAAAAGTCCCATAACTGTTCTAACCCTTCTTTTAAAGCACAAACAAAGCAATATTGAATACACGAAGTATCATCAGCAGCTGTTTCTTTTTGAATCACAAAATGAATTTTGGGGAAGACTTGCTGTAAACATTTCCTACTTCTAATCACTCTCTCCTGCTCCTGTTTATTTTTCTGGAACTGGACTGTTGTTAGAGAGGCCGGGGTCGTCTCTCTGTTAGAGCACAGGAATGAAGTCAGGTCTCCAGGATCTATTTCTGACTTTGCCACTGAGTCACTAGGCAGCAATGGATTAAAAGGGACAGTTTCAGATTCTGCAGTTTAAGTCAATTGTTCCTCCTGATTTCATTTACTGAATTTACTATCAGAATAACAGAATTGGGAGAAAGGGTTTTCTTCAAAAATCTGTAAGTTATCAACCGTACTCACCAGGTCCAGCCATGTTTGTTAGACATGGAGTACTTTTCCATGATGGCAGTAAGACGAAGCAGAGAGAATTTTTGTAGTAGATTCAGTTGGGCTGCTGACTGATTGCTGATGTGAAGTGATGCGATGGAGTGGCTCAGGCGATGAGAGATTTGGAAACTATGCCATCGTAATCGCCTTTAGCAAAAGAAACAACAGAAAAATCAGACAACTGCTTTAACTGGGCAGAAAGAGATGGTATACTGTGAGATAGGGCTGGGCAATATACAAAACATACATACACATACACACATTAGGGCTTGTGGTGTGTCAACTGAAAGAAAATGTAGCTTGGAGGCAAATAAAATAATTTGCTCAATCTCTTTAATTTTGGAAATGCCCGAGCTTTGATTTCATAATGTTGTATCCACAAGTGGGTGTGGGTCCCCTCCATGTACTCCGGGAAGGAGCGCTGCCTGCTATGCCCTTTAGCCCACACATTTCCAACAGCATGTGGGAGATCTGGATACAAACGTTCTCTCCCTGACTCAGAACCCGGATTTGATGTCTGGTCCCTCATCTCCCAGGGGACCGGCCTGACCACCAAGGTATTTGGGTTCTCCAAATACGTCTATTATTAAATACTGAAGGATTTTTTTTTGAGAAGGGATTGAACCCTGTGACTCCTTGGCAAGAGCCATAACCACCAAGCTATTGAGCCACTCACATCTTCTCTTTACTCCAATACACTTTCTCTATGTATGGGATATATTGGGAAAAAAAAAACAAAACCACAAAAAAAACCCCTCATTTCAGTTTCTTGTTTTGCTAAACATGAGTTCTGGCTCAAATCCTAAAAACTTTGGCACTGCTCATTTACTCAGCAGTTTCCTCGAGTTCACTCACTTGTGATGGTGGTGAGCAAGCAACGGGCAGCAGTAAACCATGGCATGGCAGAATCCTCTGCGAGGATGTGACAAGACTAACAGCAGATCAGAAAATGCCAGGTATTTTCTCTACTGCTTGGGCACTACAAAGCCACCCTACGCGCTGTGCTTCCTTGGCTCAACAGGAACTCATCCCTCTGACTTAAAGCAGGTCTGCAAACTAGTAACAAAACCCTGCTTTTCACTTCTGTTAAGAAGTTAATCGTATAGCATCATTTCATCCAGTCACGTAAGGGACTGTGGCAGCGTAGGGAAATTCTCTTTGAGCACAAAGGGACACATTTTTGAAGCACAAAGCCTACTGATGCATAAATGCTGGGCTGCGTAACTTAGAAGACAAATTGAAAATACATCCCACAACATATACAGGGTCCTACTACATAATCAATGGATCAAGAGAGAAAAAAATGCCCTAGTTTGCTCTATTAAAACAGTTCTCCACTGATTCCACCTAAGAATTTCCCTAGAATGTCCCTTCACCCACAGTCCCACCTTTCCTCAGGAAGTCCCCGTTCCCATACAGGATGAGTATGGTACCCTGCACCTTCTGACTCCCAGGCTGAGAGCCTCTACTTCATTCTATGGTATTTCACAATCTATGGAATTGTGTACAAAATCTTGCTACCTACCTGCTTGGCCTCGTGAGAGATGCTCCCACCCCAGAGTCTCTCCTGTCCCTAACACCAGTGGCTTCTGATTCATTCAGGGATGTTCCATCTCTGTCCATGTCACTCGGTGTGGTCCGGCCATCAGAGACAGAGTTTCCTTCAAAATCAAGTGTGATCTGTGTGGGCGACTGGAAAGGCAATGATGGAGATTCCCTGACCGACACATCATCAACTGGCAGACTTGGCAACACATTCTTTGACCAGCCATCTACCACCTCCTGGAGTCCATTGACATGTTGCAAAATGTCATCTAAATGAGGAAAAAGGACATCTTTCTCTAAGTCCAGGAGGTCCCCAGTACTAGCATACAAGTGGGAACCTGGCACATTGTCATAGATACTAATTCTGCTCTCTTTAGGACAGCAAGCCATCAACCCAGACTCTTTTGGAGTAGAGCAGTTCTGCTTTCCCAAAGAGATGCTGCCTGTCCTCCAGTTTACCCCGTTACTGTTGTCTGTAGGTGAGAGGCTTTCAATAGAAAGTGCCTTTGGGAAGGTCCCCGGTTTGTGGTCCTTGGGAATATGCACAACCAAATTCTCTTGGGAATGAAATTCATTTTTGCGGTTTTGGTCCACCACTTGCCGTAAGGCTGTTCCTGCCAGAACATCTAGGTCCTCCAGGTACATCCCACCTCTCTTGTTTGCTTCATGGCATTTGCGTTCCTTCAAACACGGTGTGCTCACCCCACTGCTGCTGTTTTCGGACTGACTGCTGTCACTGCTGGATTTGGCAGAAAAGGAAAGTCCTCTTTTGACTGAATCTTGTCCTAAGTTTTGGAGATCGCCATTGACTATCTGTACACAGTGCATGTCTTTCAAGGACTTTGGCTCATACTGGAGAACAGGTCCACTTATCTCTAAAGGACCTGTTCTTCCCGAGCCTTTTAGTTTTCCATGCACACCTTTTGCTTTTAGTGTCTCCATGCGTTTTAGAAAGGTTTTTGCTTTGGTTCGTGTTGGTTTCTCATTCTTCAGGTTGTCCTTGGGAGACAGGGCTGTGTTTATCGCAGTGGAGTCTTGCAGCAGCGTGCTTTCTACATCATGCTGGCCAGAGCACTCGCAGGTTTCCCTGGCAGCACTGCTGGTGCTGGATTGACACCTGTTGTCACTTCCCCCACTGCTCTCACTGTGAATAGATGAGACCTCAGGTTCACTCAAATCTGTAAGGACACTCTCGCTGCTTGTTGTATTTTTCATTTTAATGTCCCCAGAAGATCCATGTCTGTCTGATCGGTGAAGCAAAGCATCAATGTCGTCCACCCGAGACCATCGTCTGCTGGTTCTTTGGAAAGTCCATTTATTACTGATAGCACAGAGGTCTTCTTCATCTGAATCTTCACTCTGGAAAACAGCAAGTGGCACATGTTAAAAGCAGGTGCTTTTACTTGTTATTTGAATTAATGGGACTCTGCTGCTCCATGTTGAGAACAGGTGGTAAGGTCGCCCTGAACATAGCTTATGAAAGATCATCAATCCTTTCATAACAGCCTCTTTCATTTAATTGTGAAGACTTCCGTCAACATCTTAACAAATAAGGGAAAAAAGTCTGCTCTGTGTTGGCGAGCTCCTGAGTCCCATCAATACCTCTTGGCTTCTGTGGGGCGGGTTGCCTGCCTACTGAACTGTGTAGGGCTGATGCACATAGTGACTGTTTAGAAAAAAAAGGGTCTTGAAAGGTCTAAGTAGAGGGATCCTGACTTGCAGGGCTGGTGTTAAGATACACGCGGTAAAGACTGGGAAGGAACTGGGTCCTACAGCAATGTGAGCCATTTAAGAAACCAAGACAGCAAATATCTGGTGCTGCACTTAGTTTTGCAGTTAGAACTAAGTAAGCATCTATAAACTTCACAGACCAGGTACATCTAACAAGACTTAAGTTTCAGGAACGTGACTACAGATGAATAGCCACGATGCTTAAAATAACAGTAAAAAAATAATATTTGGAGGCATCGCTTAGAGTGGATCTGAGCGCAGGCAAAGGCAGGCAGCGAAGGCAGCCATGGAGGTGTGGGGAGGAGGAGCACCCAGGCTCAATCGTGTATGGGGCAGCATCTGCACGTGAGGTGAGCTTCCCTACAGTGGCAACCACTATCTTCATTGCCTTTGCCATCAGAGGCACACCAAACTTGATGACCTCCAGCCTGCCCCACTGTCTCTGGCTTCCCCCAACCCCTCCTGAGGCGGCGGCAGCCCCACAGCCCTCCCTGGTCTCATCCCTCAGCCTGGGGCATGCAGAGTTGTCCTTACGTTTAGGCAGCTCCAGGAGCTACTCTGCAATGCAGACAACATGCACCTTGAAAAAAAATTGGATAAAAAAAGCTCTCCCTATGACATTTTTCTCATCTGTTTGCTCAAACAAAAAAGATACATCTCCAGGAAGAAGCGCGCGGTCAGTGTCGAACTCGCTGTTCTCTAAGGATGCAAAGCCCACGGTTGCTAATGAGTATCCTTCCCTTGACTTTGAACCGAGTTTATACTGCATTATTCTTGTACATTTGTTTTAAAGCAGAACAAACTAACTTCACCTACATGACATCCAAACAGCTCTTCACATTCTTGGAAGCAGTATGAAGGCAGTAAAATATGACAGGCTGTCAGACTAAAATGAGGTGCTAAACCAGAAAGACTATTTTGGGACTGGAAAAATTCTCATTTTAAGTCTATTATTAGAAGTATTTTTCTATGAAGTTTTGATGGTAAAGTTATCTCCCATCTCTGACTAGATCTCTGCTGGCCTGTCTAATTGAAAAATGTAAAACAAATTTTACCAGAACCCCTAAAACCTTAAATAATGCGAAACCTCAAAAGATGGAATTGGGATCAGTAGTGTGCCATAAGCTTTTGCCAGTTTATCACTTCAAGCCAGCCAGATGTTTTAGATCATGTCCAAACCATAAAACAAAATATAGCTACGAAATTTTTGGTTTAGTCGTTCCTCTTTTATCTGTTAATGGTGAGGTGTGCAGTGCTCCTGCAGCTGATGTTAGTTCACAGGAATGAATGGAGATCTTGGTTCTGCTGCTAGCTAGAGAAAAAAATTAAGCAGCTAGTGAAGCAGCAGGAAAGGGGCTGGAAAAGGCTAATACTGCTTTGGCCATTTTGTCTGCAGGGAAGAAATGGCACATCAGACAGCTCTACCTTCATTTTAGCTCCACAGTTTGCTGTATGAATATACGAGCGAAGGACTGCACAGACTCAGGCACTTAAAAATCCATCTATTGTGGTCTTACTATTGCCATAAAGTGGATATTTTAAAAACCACAAGGGTACGTACTTCTAAATATTTAGTAGCGGTAATTATATCTACAAAGCATACCATTGCTGAAGCGTTGATGGAACTAGCCAATAGGATAAAAATATATATTTTTTAATTTGTTGTACATCCCAACATGCCAAAGGGACCTTAAAGAAGATTCTTGGCTGACACAAATCCCTGTAGCTGCACTGACATTACCGTATGAACCGACAGGATTTAGCCTGTATTTTCTACAAGCTGGAATCGATTAAACTAGCCAAAGTGGTAGAGACATTGTGAAAAACACCAAGTGGAGAACACAGAGTAGGAGACAGAAATAAACATCAGTTCAGTGGTGAATATACTTTAAATCATTTTTAGAGGAAAATAAGTTCTGAGTTTTGGGGGTTTTTTTGAGAAAGTAGAGATGAACAGAAATGGATATTGGTAGTAAACAAGTTTTGCCTCTAACTACAACAAGATAGGATTATATTCTGCCCAAGAACCGCTCAGAAAATACTGAGCGGTTTTGGTGTAGAAATTTGCAGCTCAATCAAAAAAAGGTTTAGTTTAGTTTTTTTTTTTAATTGGTAATGAAACATACTTGTGTCTCATCAGAAGCAAAATCAGACAAATGAAATATCTGGATACTGAAATGCTGCCATGGTGACTCACTCCAAATTCGGCTGCACTGCGAGTCCTGTGACATAATGTGCTTTTCTTTTGACAGAATCAGTAGAAATTCTGAAAGCCACGAACATCCTGAATGACCCACTGTTCTCGTTAGATATCAGAGTGCTCTGACAAACGAGACTGTCCTAAAAAAATGCAGAGAGCACTTTGACAACTGACATGTCACCAGCTATGGGGACAGTGGATCAAGAGTAGGTCTGAAAGCAACAATTCATCTTACACAGGTGGAGCAGACATCTTGGAGCAGTGACTGTATACTTCTACTGACCTAGGGTGAAATCAAGTGCACGGCTTTGGAGCGTATTCAAAAATCCATTTGATACCATTATGTTTGGGAAGACGAGAAGAGGCAAGTTTCTCGAGGAGTGACTGATAACATTTGCCAAAGAGAAAGAGGTTTTGATTCACAGATTTGTCACAGTTGATGTAAAATAGCACAGCTTTTTGACTGAGGGTGTATTTGCCTAAGATACAGAGGGATGCTAACAAAAGGCAAAAAGTGGGTTTATTTGCAGTGGAATTCTGCCACATTTTTCCAGCTGGGGGCAGGAATTCTCATAAATCGACAGCTGCAGAAGGCAGTTAATCCAAAGGCTAATCTCTGTCTGTCCAAATCGCTTACGGACATATTTGCAACACACACACGAGGATTTCTGTATGCATCTCAATGAAACCAAGGGGAAGAGAGCAGCCTACAGCGTGAACGTATGGGGTGGGCGAGCAGGCGGTGGGGAACACTCACCCCATGCTGGCTTTCACAGTAACCTTGCCTGGCAGCTCGCTTGGCCGTATTTTGATGAATCACTCAAGCAGCTGCGCTAGTCCTGTGCAAGCCTGTTATGCTGAACCTCCAAAGCAAGCTGATTTTGCATTTCATTGTTCAGATCACCATAGAGACTATTAGGAAAGGCAGCATCTACAGCAAAAAAGTTTACTTGGTTTAGTGTTCAATTCCAGCCTCAATTTCCAGCTTTTACACTTGCATTTACATTTCCTTCTGTCAGCAGTCTCTCCTCCCTCTTCTTCTCTCCCCCACATTCTCTTCTATTTTCACATGCTCTGTATCTGTCATCCTAAATCTCCTTCATCCCTTCTTTTTCAAATTTTTCTGTGCTCTGCTTCTCCCTGGCCTCGTGCAGGTATGGACCCAACTGGCATCTGTCCCCCTGAAAGAGTATCAATCAGAGCAGTCTCACTTCCGTAGCAAATTAATGGCCACCTGCAAGGAGAGCTGCTGAGGGCTTCAATCCATTCAGAACAGGGAGAAGTGGCACCAAAAATTAATAAAAACAAAGATACTAAGATAATTCTCCTTCTTTTAACCACACATAATCAGACACTCAAAGAAGCAAGCAAGCAAGCATACAAACCTCGCACCAAACCCAAAATACTCGTTGAAGAGAAGAAGGACAGGAACTAAACAGAACTTCCAGAGGACAATCAGCGTTCACCTATATCTTGCTTTTTGTAATTCTGTCTCTTGTGCAGCTCTAGTATCTCTGCTTGAACACAAGTACACAGGCACATGGATGCAAACCAGACACTGCTCCAAGCAGGTCAATGACACAATCGATTGAGTTAGCATTTGATGAAGGACCTCAGCCTCTTCCTATAGTGCCTACCTGCCCAAATCATAAAGTTGTCGTGTAGTCGGGGCATTTTACTGTTCCTTCTCTCAGGTGTGATGTGGGATTTTGATGTGGAAAGTGTTGGCACTCATCAAAGACAAGAAAAGCCCATCAGTTCTGAAGCAGTGAAGAGTAGAGGTCCCTGTGGCTCCAGTGAACGGACAAAATGCAAGCTAAAGAGGCTACGTACGCATAGGAACAAACGGGCATGTGCCAAAGGCAGAATATCTGGACATTAAAACCATTCTTTGTTCAAGTTCCCTCAAACAGTTAACAGAGTACGAATAGACTGAGTCTGCAAAGACACCAAAAATACAACTCTTGAAGGCAGTTTTTAAAAAGCATTAGACAAACACTCTGAGGAAGGAAAAACATACACCAAGATTTCTCAGAGTCGACGACTACCATTGTACACTACTGAAGGGCTTGGGGGAATTTGTGACCAGAAAACCAAACATTCAACAGTTAACGCTGGACATGTTACAAAACTCTCAAAATCAATATAGGCAGTTTCTGCAGTCCTCGCCGAAAGCCTTTCAGCTCAAATAATTTCCATGTTGCACAGGAGCTTGTAAGGATGACAGAGTTTATTTTCATATTCTTAACCGGGATTAAGTCAGTACAAGAAATAAAGAAAAGCTATTGTTTTCATTGAAGCAGCTTCCATTTTTTCCGAGCCGGATTTTCCATTGTGTACTCACATGGCACTGGCAAACAAGCCAGCATAATGAAACCACACTGTCTTTTCAGCCGCTAACTTGAATTGCACATACATAAAGTTTTAAGTACTGCGTGTGCCCTTTTAACACACGTAGTATTGTTCCCGCTGTATTAGTCACTGGCTTTTTTCTATTTTATTTATAATTTCAAGATTCAGCAATTCACATTATCATGCGTCCAGATAACACTGACACTCGTGTTCAAAGTCAAATACGCTTAACTTACTTTTAAGAGCATTACTGACTGAAAGGCTAAATTGGGGAGGTCTTATCACACAAGCCAGGGCAAAGCCAGCACACTTCATGAAGTTTCCTTACCTTTTTTCTTTGGAAGTTCACATCGAGTTTCATTGAGGCGCACTTGTTCAGTGTGTTCAGTCGTCTACAAGGCAAAGCAAATTCAAAAGATTAGCAGCCTCTGATTAAAGGGCACGACTTCTCCTAAGTTCAAAAGCTTTTCTCTTATCTGCCTGTAGGGTGCCAACTGCATACAACAGGCTTCAGAAATGATACTGGTCATATTATTCCAGGCTAGAAGACCACTGCATTAAAAGGGAATCTTAGCTTCACATTACTTGATGGCCAGGTTTTGTCCATTGCTTTATAATTCATAGACATTTAAGCAGTCAGCAAAGGAAACAGGTATAAACAAACACCTCTGATGGCTGGGGAAATGACAAGAGAAGGAGGCAAGTTGCCTTCTGCAGGACGGTAACATAATTAGTCTAAAACGGGGATTTCAAAGCACAGGTGAAAGACCAAAGAAAAAGATGCAGTTCCTCACTTTAGGCAGTTAGCACCTCCTTTAAAAAACTGACATAAAGAAGAACTTTTAGCAGTTAGTTAAACATTTCTCCACAGGCAATAGTTCCTTTCCCATACCTGTGGATCTTATAGACAGGTTAACACACCCAACGTGTAACATCTTTAAATAAATATTTTTAATTATTTTCGATCACGTTCATAATCATGTTATCAGGGACTCTGTAAAGCTTCTGCTCCTTAAATCCAAGGTTATCCCATGACAATAGTGGCCTGAAATGACAACTTGATAAAGATTGAAAGTGAATGTGTGCGAGTGCTCATGTGCAGTCAGAAGACAAGAAAACATGGTCTTTTAATAAAGAACCTACCATGCTAATCATAATCGATCAGGTTTTATTTATACTTAAATGTCCTGATTCATGAAACCACCCATCTTCTAAAAGCAGAGGCTCAGAGTGAAATATGTTCGACTTTGAACATTTTCTGGATTTAGGGCTGAATTTCAAAATAAAGAGAGGCAGAGCAAGAGAGCCACATGCCCGCAACACTCTTCTGAAGGCTGCCTACATCTCCTGTGTCTTTGCAGCAAGAGCTGCCCCTGTTGCTTCTGGGCCTCAGGAAGGGGCTGCAAATCTTCAGAACTGATAACATTGGAAATGTATGTGATAAGTTACACGGACACATGAAAAAAAAAGTATCACATCAATAATATAATCTCTCACATAGCGTAAGAACATTATGGCATTAACATACTCTTCCCCGGGACTTCTAATATTAGAAATCCTTTCAAATTGCCACCACTAATAAAGAACCAGCCCACCAAATGTGGATCTTCCTTAAAAAAAAATTCTCTCACAAAATATCACCTGCTCATTTGTAGATAAAATACTCCTCCCTAACTCAAGCCAGTAAACCCATTATATATCAGAAAAGTCCTGTGCTCATCATATTAATGTGAATATAATGTATGCACAAGCACACCCCACATGCATGATAATAATGTTCTTGCAATAAATTTCAGGCTTTGTGGCTCTGTAGCTATATCTTCAGCCTTCTGCCCACAAATCCTCCTCCTCAGGGATTACATCTATTATTGCAAAGCTCATCTTTTGCCCAAACATGGAATTTCTCAACCCAAAGTTGCATTTTCTTGGGGCCCTGGGGCTGAATAATGTTCAGCACTTCTTTTGAGTGTAAAATGTTTAAATTTGCATATCGATATTGATTCCAAATATACAGAGGAACAGACACATTTTCAAAGGACGCCAACTCAACTTTCCTGTGGAGACAGCTTCCTCTGAAAGGTGAACAGGAAGCTCAGATTGGAGACCCTGCACAGGGACCAGCGCTCCTTCCATTCACTTCCATTCACTGTGGTGCCATTTGCCTTCTAAAAACCGAGGACCAAGCCACGCATTTCAGGAGCAGGGAGACGAGGAGGTGACAGCCCTTGATGTACCCTTCACCCTGTTTGCACCCAGGTACCTCTGGATGTGTCCAGCCGACAGCAGAAAGCGCCATGGTATTGAAAAGGGCTGCTTCCTCAGCACGGAAAGGTGCAGAAAGCACACGGTGAAACCAACAAGACCATCCAAAGCCATCGTTTTCCCGCTAACGGCATTTGAGACCGAGATCATTTCAGCAGAGACTGAGAGGTCAGCTCTATAAAAGTGAATGTCATTACTTAAACTGGGAGCTTGGGAAGCCACATCATTGTCCTGGCTGCTTTCTAACCTGGCTTTGCTAGGAAGAACTCACTTCACCAGAAACAAAACTACTTTTTACTGGGTGCCAGTGGCTCAACCTCAAGTTTTAAATTCACCCATCTACAAAACATCAGCAAGTTTTCTGGGGCTCTTCCAGTGCGGTGGAAAGATTTGCCAGTGAAATTAGAGAACTAATGATGATATTTGTGAGCTTGCCTGCTACTAACAACTCCAATCAAAGCCAGTCTGCTTCAACTTCTTATGCCTTGTTGATGTGCCAGCAGTGGCAGAAAGCTTTTCTCATCTGCTTAAAGTCGTCAGATGACTGACAGCCAAGTCCTCAACAAATCTTTCAAAAAACAAAAATAAAAGTATCTGGCTACAAAAGGCTGTCACTAATGTCCCAGTCAAAGTGAGAGAAGCACTACACTTTCCTGTCACTGCGTAAAAACATGGGAAAAGACTGTCTGTAATGTTAACAAAACACAAGATCTGGACTTGAGAAAAGGTAGGAAAAAACACATTAAATAAATGCAAGAGCAGTGGATATATAAAACCCAAATAATCTCAGATGCATTTGAATGCTTGTCTGGAAAGCTCTGCAGTGTTCAGGGGAAGCCTGCAAAATATTTACTACAGCAACTGCTTCATTGATGTTAATTTTATTTCTTCTCCAGGCCATCCCAGGTAAACACTACCTCTATGGTTTAACAGTTACCTCTATTGTGAAAAATCATATCTATGTTAAAAATGTCCCTTAAACACCAGCAGAGTGATTCAGGTGCCCAAACAGAGATGTCTGATGCTATTTTCGATCCCATAGAGTACCAAGCCTGACCTTCAGCTGCTGCAGGCACTCTTGGTCCAGCCAGCCTATGGAGAAGTCTTAAGATATCTTAGGAGATCTGAGATGGCATTAGACACAGGTATTTAGGGCTCTGAATCCCAACCCCAGTGCTGTACTAATTAACCCTTATGATGGAAGTTTTTCAGAAGCAGGAAACCTCTGACTTTTGCATCCTGTACAGCACTAAGCAGTGTTTACGAATAAATACAAGCTTGTAGCAACACAGGATCTGATTAGCTGAAAAGCCTGGTGGGTGACCTGTTGTCCTGCTTGAAGACCCATCAGATAATGGGAAGGCAACTTTAAAGTGACTCAGAGCTCCATGCATTCCCATGGACCTGTTCTGCAGCTGCTTCCAAGCAGCTAGTGAGGAATGCAGCCAGGGGCACAAACTGGCTGTGCAGGAGGAGGTACCATGAGGAGGGCTAGCACGGACAGCACGGTGTCTCCAACCTCTGCAAATCTGCAGATGTCCTCTGTTATGGATCGTGACCAGGCAAACGCATTATATGGTTCTATAAACTCCTGTCTGAGGGAAACACGATACTATATCTTTGTTTTATCATTTCTCCTGCTCCACCAGTTTTGCACATGAAGAGAATATACTGTTTTCCAGTCCTATCGCTCTTTGTCATGGCTGCAAATGAGTGAGGTACCTTATAGGCTACACGCTCACACGAGCTGAGTCAACTCTCCTGGAGATCAGCAGGAGCCATGCTACTGAGTTCAAAGTAGGGCTTTCCGTACTGCATGTGGAGAGCCGGGCTTACCTCCTAACAGCACCTAGAGCAATGTAACTCAGCAGGCGGAACTAACTATGCAATCACCACTTCAAAACTCATGGCAGGATGTCCCACGTACAGTGACCTTTGAATTATCTAAAAGACACTAGCTATGGAAGAAGAGGCTGCTGGCTGCTGGGCGCAGTTCAAATTTTAAGAGCTTGGTTTAAGGACGTGGATGTCCCAACTACAGTGACCTTTGAATTATCTAAAAGACACTAGCTATGGAAGAAGAGGCTGCTGGCTGCTGGGCACAGTTCAAATTTTAAGAGCTTGGTTTAAGGACCTATGTATCAGACCGTTACATACTTGTTCTTTATATTCTTAGTCACTGTATTTACGTGAATACAAAAAGTACAACACGGCTTGGCTTTTCCTTCTCACCCTCTTATCACAGCGGCCACAAAAGTTCCCAGAGCAGAGCTGGTTGCTGCTATTTTGGAAACTGCACAGAGATCCAACTATAAAATTTTCATGCCCAATTATTATTTTGGCAGGCTGACAGCGTTCGCCTGCAGATTGCATAGCAATTTTCTATTGTTCGTTACTCAATAAAATCTGAGTGGAATCTCTTGATAGATACGCCTCTAACCCAAAGGCCTCAAATTTGGTCTTTACTTTGCCAAATTTTCAAATGATATTGTAAACAGCAGGAGTGTTAGAATATCTCAGAAAGGTCACTGAAATCCTTTACAACGGGGAGTCTTAGGCTTTCTGACTAAAATACTACCAGCTGCCTTAAAAAAAAAAGGTTCCTCTGCATTTGTACCTCATGTTGTCTTGTATACTGCAATGCCATAAGAAAACTGATTATAAAATGAGGTTCAGAGTCTGATTTCAATCCACAGGAGCAGAGAAATTCAGTGTTTATGCTAGAACCATTACCATTCAGAGCTAAAACTCTCCTCAAACTGATTACCCACTCTGGCATTCCAGCTTTAAAATTATCCTCCAAATAAAAGTGAGAAGCCCATTTTGTTCAGTACTACGGGCTGAATGCACTATTAGTCAGTGTGAAGGTTTGGTCATGCGTAGCTTCGAGGGCAGTTTTGGGTGTTCGAGGAACGGAAATTTGGCTCCCGACCTGGAAATCGGTGCCTACAGAAAAAATAACCAACCTTTTTTTAACTTTCCATTTCATAAAAGTGCCTCACAGCCTGCAGCTCTCGTGTGACATAGTGGCATTCACCTTGTGGTAGTGCCACCGCAGAGGAAAGCAAAGGCAGAAAACCGGCCACAGTGGTCAGCTGAGCTGTGAGGATTTCCAGTGCACTGCAAAACTTGGAAGCTATTGGTTTGATAGCTACTGCAGCAACAAAGCCAGCACTGGGGGAAGCGGCTGGCACTGTTTACCGTTTCTGATTAACCTGAATCTTGACATTTGGCACAATCGCCTTTTACGGGTCTCTCTCAGCTAAAGGTTTGGAGCTGCTGAGTTACCGCAAATTAAATGTCTGCAATCTGAAAACCATAGCCTGTACATAATATTTGTATTTCTACCTGGTGTTATCATGAGGTGCTATTCATTTTTTAGATCTAAAACATTTAAAAATGCCTGACAAAAATTAAAGTCAACAGGTGTTGTCTTCCGAATAAAATCAGTAAAGAAAAAGTTACCAGGCAGCCATAAACCCCCTTGTCTTTGAATAAAACAGTTCAGAAAGATCTATGTCTATGCTTAGGTACTACAGGTCTCAGCAGTATCACTTGAATTAGGCTAATATAAAGCGTCTGTCACATAAGTGCATCTCTCCAGCTGCTAGTTTATTTTCCAAAGCCTCATCTTTTAATAAAAGAGAAAAAAGCCACCAGTCTCTAGCTGCTCAGCTCAGAAAGAAATCCTCATAAATATATCAACCTAGTGTAATTCTTGTAGGTGTATCTGTGAGTCTACAGAGAGGCCGGAGGAGCAAGAGGTGAGCTGTTCCCATTTAGCTGTGTAGGTGTTGGATGCACGGTGACCATAATTGAAGTACTACCATTGCTAATTACTTCAGAGAAGAAAGACTGAGGAGAGTCACAGAGCTATGCAGTGACTGCACCTCACTGTTTGGTCTCAGGAGAAAGGGACAGTGACAGACATCATACTTGCACTTTTGGATGGTCTTTCAACTTCGTAGGAGAGGGCAGAGGGGAAGAGATCTCAACCTCCTACCACTACCACTTTCCAGTTCCCAAACTACAGCAAAGTATGTCTTCCACCATGCCAGACTGAAGCAGGGGGATGCAGGTATGTGTGGGAAGAAGGCTTCTTAATCATGGGCATGCCAATCCCTCCCTACAAGCTGTGCAGAACAGCAGTGGATCAAGTCTGCAGTTATTCTGCTCCTCAGCATCTTTGAGAGCAACCACTGAAGGATCCAAGTCTTTCCTACTGATTTCTCTTCAGACACAAAAGCTACTACACAGAGAAAGAGAACATTCTGTTCCCTATAACCATAATAGACGAAATGAGAAGCAATGGGTTTGACTTGCAGCAAGGAAGTTATGGGAAAGCTGACAGCTACACCCAGGAATTACCTGGATTCTCCAGGAAGGAGGGCATAGCCCAGGATGGAGAGATGGACTAGATGAACTCTCTTCCACCCCTATTTTCTATGATTCTCAGAAACCCTCTCTGCAGTCCTCTATCACAGGCTCATTAATCCCTGCAACGCACAGTACAATGTTCAGTGGAACAGCGTACGCTCTCTGATGACTTTAGCCACAGTTGCAGAGGGGGAAATTTGGGGAGTTTTGTCCAATTATCTTGATGCTGGT
This sequence comes from Vanellus vanellus, assembly GCF_965231255.1. Classification (NCBI taxonomy): domain Eukaryota; kingdom Metazoa; phylum Chordata; class Aves; order Charadriiformes; family Charadriidae; genus Vanellus; species Vanellus vanellus. The sequence continues at coordinate 197,224,740 of NC_138905.1, read as the reverse complement.
GTTGTGCAAGTTTCCATAACATGTAATAAAGCCTGCTTGGTTCGGGGCCAGAGGCTCCTTTGTCCTTGCTGAAGAGGAGAGGAGCAGAACCCAGCTTGAGCTGAGCGCAGGAGAAAGATGAGGGGAACAATGCCTCCGCAATGTGGTTTTGCAAAACTACCACAGAATTGCTGCTTCTTGGGTCCTGGGGGACAGTACTTGGGCAATGCAATACGGTATATTCGTCACAGGCAGAGTATAAAAAGCCAGAAAAACAGCAAACACAAGCCCTCTGGGAGGGGCAAACCAGGGATTAGTTGTAGCAGCCGTAGTTCTGTGGGGTTCTGGTCCCACTTCTGTTACTGGTGCCAAAAGGAGAGTATCGAGGGAATCACGGCAGCATGAAAACCACGTCTGCTGCCAGAGAAAGTACTTGCTGAATTCTGTGCAATGAAGTTTCGTCTTTTCTGCCGTGCTGGGGCATAAGAGTTCTTAATGTGCAACGCAAATGTGACTCCTTCATTTATTCAGGTTTTGCTTGTGCTACTGCTAGTTCTTTCCTAAAAGGCAGGTGCTTCAAATCCATTGGATTTGGGTCTTCTTAAATCATGTGATGTTTTCTGTGAGTGCAGTGGGTCCTACTGCAGGATTTTCCGTAAGAGAAATGCATTCAGAATGGTATCATTATAGATATCATTGCTTAATTCACGTGGAAAAGCAAACATCTCTGCTGCTGCTTCTGTGGCTATGCTAACGATAACAAATCAGCTCATGTTTTTAAATTATCAGAAAAGAAACTTTAGGTGTTCTTTACCTGCAAAGAGGTTCTACAAGGTCCTTGTCAAGAAAATCATGATCTTTCTTTACTGCAGCAATGTCAATGGGAAACTGGGAGTCTATAAAAGGAGACACAATATTAAGATGACTGCTTGCTATTCAAATGAAAACACATTGCTTACATCTAAAATGCTTTGCATGCGCTTGCTCACTGAAATATGACATATTCCACTCAGCTCTGGTTCCCTTTTCAGTCACTTTATTATTTTTTTTTCTCTTAAAAATATAGTTGAATGTCCTGTGCACCAAAGAGACAGCGAGATCATTTTATTTGGGCTTTAACAAGATACTCAATTGCTAGCTGTTTGTTCTAGCGCCTAGCAAAAATGACTAAGATCAGAGAATTACCAACACACTTTCTTTATCCACATGAGCAACAAGGTTCTCCATTCCCATTGCAGTGAGTTAACGAATTATTTGCTAGACAGACTTTTCCCACGTAACATAAATGTTCTGCAGTTTGTGCTTTTAACACAACTCCCACTAACAACCATTTCAGACAAAGGGTTACTCGAGTAACCGAGACAAAAAAAAAAGCTGAATTATAACCCCCCAGCATTAGCTAAAAAGCCAGACTAGTGTGCTGGAAGCTGACATTTGTAATGAAAAGTGACATGGCTGCAACACATTAGTGGGATGCATAACGGTGGGACGGGTTCCAGCGCTGTGGCTGCTCTCCAGACTGCTCTGCCATGCTTAGGTACCGCAGCAGGACGCTGGGGTACAGGAACTACAGCCAGCAGTTCCAGACACTAGCGCTTAAGACTGACATAACAGATGCCTGTAAAAAGGACCTTGTTTTCCAAGACTCAGACTGTCTAGAGGGCATATTGACTGTATGGGAACTGTGGGAGCCCAGCACAGGCTGGTTTTTGGAGGGAACATCCCTTTGGGTTCAGCAGGCAGTGGGCTCTCCTTTTTCAGGGGGAGTCAGTATCTAAGATACTCTGATTACAAGGCAGACACTTTTGTGCTACTACTGGGCACTCAGAGACTGTGGTAGACACACGTCTATGTCAGCTTTGGTCTGGCAGGCTGATTAGTTTTAGCTCCTTGCTGGGTTTAACAGAGCCCACCTGGCTCCTGAGGAGCCACTTAAGCATCTCTGCATGGTGCTCCCAGCACCCGGGCACCTGAGTGGCCTGTCAGGAGCCAGCACCTGAGCCTTGAGGGACCTCAGCTGGCCATCAGAAGCTGCAGAGGTGTCCTCATCCATCCCACGCATAGGGATGGACGGTGTCTGAGACAGCTCTCAGCAGAGCTGGCTCTGACCCACAAGGTTTCTTGGCCATCGCTCCATGCGTGGAGCCGTGCTGCCTCAAGACCCAGGCTGACCCTGGAAGGCGTCCAGCGGCGTTTGGCGGAGCTGCGCTTCAGCTAATAAGCCTGAGAGGACCTGAGCTGGCTCCGTGTCTCTGGCAGAAAGAATATGCAGTTTGGGAAAAAGAAGGATCAGCTGCAGTTTCCCTGTCAGCATTGAGCTAGGGAGAGCAGGAAAACCCCAGCCCCAGTCCCCAAACTGCTCCTGAACGCAGCAGCAGTGCAACAACTCACCCTGCCCTTGGGGATGCCACTTCCCTGGGCATGAACTTTACAGCTAGGAAGGGGACATGGCCATTTGCTTTGAGTCAGCACCAAAATATTGGCTTTTCTTGCTTTGCAAATGTAAAATGCAGCTCAGATTATTCACTTTTGGTAACTTTGCAGAGTTTTCCATCTTATTTTCAGTAAGATTGAAACTTTCAGTAACTTTCAGTGCTTTCAATCTTATTTTAGACATAGTTCAGGAAGTTAAAAAAAAGAGAGACGTATATATTTGGGGGTTTTGTACTTGCTTTTGTTAACCTTTGAGATTTACACAAACTATGTCCCTCTTTTCTTTCTTCCCATGGCTATGAGGGCAAAAATCTTACTTTTCTTTAGGCACTGGTATGACTCCAGCAGCTGAGGCTTTGTGAAAGAGCCAGCCATGGACATAACTCAGTCAAATGTAGAGTTGGCCGACTACAAGCTCTCCTGGCAAAGGCCCAGTGCACTTTTAGTACCGCACAAAGAGGAGAAAAACCTACTTACCCTCATAGAACTGAGCATATTGGGGAAATCCAGCTGCACGTAACCAGTCACACGCTTCCTTTGCTTCAATTTCTGAGCAGAAAGAGAAAAAAGTTCACACTTTGTTAATTTGCATTAGAAGTTCTTTTAATTATAAGGAAGTAGCAAAGAGACTGGTAGTAGCTCTTTGTTGCTTACAAGTACTGTCATCACTCTGAAGTATTTTTTTATAGCATCAGAAAAAATAGAGTCTCTTAAAGAAAGCCACCTGCTTCCACAGGACCCTGAGGTTTGCATAGCCGCTTGGTGACCGGGATGAAGTGTTAACCATCTCCAAGCAGCAGGAGAAGTCGCTCATCCAGGTTTGTGGTCCTGTGTCCTATCCTCCCCCAAGGGTAAGTTGCTGGGGAGAGGTGAAGATAAAGCAGGGTGGAAATGGGCTCACAGAGAGCCTGCACTGTCTTTTCTCCTGCTCTGACACTTCTTGTGGTAAAAAATCCCACGTGAAAGCCACGGAAAGCTCTGCCAGGAAAACCCCAGTGCATGTCTCACGTTATTGAAGGGCCGTTGCACAGGTAGGGTGCCCCTTCCTACCTTTAGCCATTTGAACTCCATTATATAGACTCCCTCCATAGTCAATAGAGACGCCGTTACTTCCAAAGGGTGATTCATTTCACCTTACCTTAAAGTTCTGTCTAAAATAGGTGGGATAAATCAACTACTGACAATGCTTTTCTCTTGTGGCTGCTAACAGAGGGAACATAAACAGCTACGGGTATGTCTGTGCAGCTAAATAAAATAGATACAGGCAGGAGCTTCAAGCACCGGACCCCAGACTGCTCGCTCTTTAATTTTAATCCACTTCCAGGCCTGTTCTGGACTGTTTCAGTTATCTATCAAGACAAATCTTTTCTTGAGAAGGCTAGTACTAAGCAGTGAGGAGAGGAATCAGTCTGTGTCACCTTGTCCCTGCCTCACCACTATTTAGAAGTATGGACACGGCTGACGCTGGACTAGGTTTCCCCTTTCAAACAGCTTTCACTGGGTAAGATGTAACCTACCCCCATGGAAGAGGCGGGGGAATCATCAGCTGGACAAGAGAATAGTCCCTCTTTATTTTGGGAGTGACAGTAGGGATAGGTGAGCATGAGGGAATGGAAGAAAATCGTGTTCAAGAGAGGGACTACATAAGACCTAAAGCTTTTTGCACAGGAGAGGCAGATCCACCCGGTGCAATTAGTAAAGCAGCAGTAAATAAATGTCAGCTACACAAAAACAGACGATACATTTTCAAGTGTCTCCAGCAAAACAGACTTTGTGCACTCCAGCAGTCGCACCCACAGTTACGCACCCAACCTCTGAGATGACCGATGCACGTGGACAGTATGGTACCTCAATTTTTACCAAGCTCCATGGGCTTATTTTATGGAAAGCCGTGTGCCGGGTCCGGCTCTGCCCAACACCCACACTGCCTGCACGTGCAGCTGCTCCCAGAGCAACTGGAGGAACAACTGAAAATAGAGGATCACTTGGACAAATGTGGGTTTCTGGGGAAACCTGGGCAACATCTCCGTCCTGCCCAGATCTAGATCAGGATCTACCACTTGAACAGTTTTGATTTACAAGATCAAAGTCAAAACACGTATCTGCAGCTCCTAAATTTGCAAAATGCTAAGGAATGGAGTGTGCAGGTGTTGAAGAAACGAGACATTTTATGTTGCTTATTATTCAACCTGAAGGAACCAGTCAAGGGTTTTGGCACATTTGTGGTTGTAAAATCTGGACAGCCAAAATACAAAACCCTAAGTATAAAACAAGCAATGGAACTGGAAAAAAGCAAATCAGGCTCAGTTGCTCTTGTGCATGCAAAAAAAAAATCAGTTATAAATCTGCTTTCTACTAAAATGCATTTTTATAGATAGGAGTTGCTGGCGTGAATTTTTCCCCATGTAATTCTGTGCAAATCACTCATTATACCCTTAATAACTTTACCCACTGAAGCTCACCATAAAACCTGCTTTGAATATACTCTGCAGTATGTGACCTACACACTTTTCTGCTCCTCTAAATACTGAGTCCCGCCAGCAAATTTTGTTGCAGAAATCAAAATTCAGAATACAAGGTCTACATATCAAAAGCCTGATTTCACAAAGATGATTAGACAGCCTGTAACAGCTCTGCAATGGCCGCGATCATTAGCAGTGCTGAAAAGGATTTACCACTAGGTCTTCATTTGCTTTGACATTAGTTCACGTCAAGGCCAAAAAAAGGAGTATGAAAGTACATTCAGTTCTTAACACTGTGCAGAAGAATGAGCAGCTTACATAAAACGTGGCTCTCACTACTGCACATCTGTGTGCTGAAAGCACATCTCTATTATGTTCCAGTGAGACTGAATATTTTTATTAAATGCTTGGAAAAAAGACAAGTCTTTATAATTTTTTTTTTCTTTTTGCTTAATTCAATCTCATGAAACACAGATGAATCGATCCCATTTCAAAATGTATTTTACAACTCAGAACAGCTGTACGTACATTCTAGCTTCATCTGGCCTGGAAGCACAACTAACAGAGGCTGTGGGTGATGGAGAATGCTACCATTTAATGCTCTTATATGCTTATCATATTTCAATGTTTTTTTGCAGTTGGCTGCTCAGAGGAGCTCAGTTGGCTCCTCAGAGCTGAGGAATCTTCCTGCAGCCCAAGTGAGATCTAAATAATCTCAGTTTGCAATGGGTGAATAATTGCAGGGAATAACCAAAGAAGTAAATCTCACCCATCGGGGTTTGAGGGGTGTGGGGGGTGTTTTTTTGGTTTTTCTTGGTTTTTCTTTTTTCTTTTCTTTTCTTTTCTTTTCTTTTCTTTTCTTTTCTTTTCTTTTCTTTTCTTTTCTTTTCTTTTCTTTTCTTTTCTTTTCTTCTCTCTTTTCTTTTCTTTTCTTTTCTTTTCTTTTCTTTTCTTTTCTTTTCTTTTCTTTTCTTTTCTTTTCTTTTCTTTTCTTTTCTTTTCTTTTCTTTTCTTTTCTTTTCTTTTCTTTTCTTTTCTTTTTTCTTTTCTTTTCAAGAGATTGTAACACACTGCAACCAGTCAAAAATGATTGATGGCTTAACTTCTGCTTTCAAATCTTTGACTCTATCTCCTCCACGAAGAAATCTTTTGGGAGTATTGTCATTTTCTAAATGATCATCCCAAACAAACAGATTCCCCCTCAAATAAGAGTTGCTAAGTCAGCTTCCAGGATACTGCATCTTAGACATGTATTAGTGCCCAGTTCCCTCTCTTATCTCTCTCTCCTTTTTGGTCTTATTCAGAGGACAGCAGGAGAAGTGCAATGTGCTGCTGGCCCAGGCAAAAACATGACTTTGGTCATATGAGTGTATTTCCACTGGCTAAAAGCACATGTTCCAGCCCTTCCCCTCTTGGCCACTCCTGCAGTTTGGGTGAAAAGGCACAGCCAAGGGTTTACTCCTCAGCAGACACCAAAGGTGATTTGTATTATCTCGCTCTGGGCATGTAATCCAAGTTATAGTTCAGAATTCAATACGAATGCTTTCATTACTGGATATTGTAATGCTTAAAACATAATTTGAGATGCTCAGTTTAACCTTCTCTTTCTGTGCACGCACTCTAATATTTGCTTTTTGTTACTTGCTAGTTAAACATCAGTGAAGACTTCTTTGAGAAGGGATGAGTACAGGACCAAAAAGGCCTCACTGAAGTTGTCAATGCAGAGTTGCAGAAATACTTTTGGCAGTGTTGGTCCAGTTCCGCTCCCAAGTAACGCAGGGGTCTGAACCAGCCTGCAGCAGCTGCACTGTCTTGCTGCAACCCAGAAAGACCTGGAAAACTACATGTGTTCACAGGTGGCTCCAAGGCAACTTGTCAACGGCACAGAGAAGGGCTATCATGCTGAGAAGAGTGATTTTAGAGAGGACACGGCTCATAGTTTTGTGCTCAAGGCTGGCAGGAGCCACAGCTCCTCCCACATGAGCCATGTGGCATATGAGCCACCACTGACCCACAAGCAGGATCTCCCTTGGTGTGACCAAAAGGCTGCTGACCCCGGTGCACCCGATGGTGGGTTTGTCCTTATGCACTACTGCCCTGCTCTGCTGGTGGAAAAGAAGTCAGGGACAATTTACCTACTGCTTTCGAATTGTTTGGGCAGCAGTTAATGACAACCATTAATTATTAAGGCTAGATAATCTGTCACCGATATTGACAAGCACCAGTATGTCTCACAGTAGTTGAATTCTCAGGGTTTTTTTTCCAGTTTTTAGTTGAAATTTGACAGGAAACAAATTTCTCTTTTCCATTTCACTTTTCTACCAGTAGCGAGATATAACTGACATCCACACACGCAAAAGCCCTCCAGCCACATTTCTGGGGAGCTTGAGGTGATGATCTCCTCATGGCCTACATATCCCCTTCATCCACCAGCTCTTCCCAGGAGGCATGTCCAAAGTCTCCTGCACACAGATGTTGCTGCTGACCTTCCTCGCATCTCGCCCCAGAGGCCCCCCAGAAGTTGCCCCTGCTTCACCGAAACCTTTCAGTGCCTATATGCAAGCAGGGACTTAAAACCTTAGCACACATTTCTTTGATCAGCTGCCATCTTTCTCCCCTCCCCCCATGCGATTGTGTCTTAATCTTTCCTCCTAGAGTTGTCCCACTGTGTATTAAATTAACTATTTATCAAAGACACTGATACAGTAGCCCAAAGCATGTATCACACGGTAGACATCGAGGTGCAAATTTCTGATCCATTTTTTAATTTATTTAGGATGCAAGTAAAGTGAAATAAGGAGAGAGAGGTTCACCCAGGAAACCAGGTTCACCTAGATGATCAGAGCACAGCTGGGACTTGGCTTTGAGTCCATCTCTAGTATTTAGCTGGTTTGAGCTTGTCTCCCACAGACGATGTGGGTGCTCTGACTATTCTGGGGCTGAAATGGAGACAATTTCTTGCAGTCTTTCTCTCTCTCCCAACACTTTCTCTGATTCTTCATAAACTGCTTTCATGGTGCCAAACACCAGAGGAAGACTCCAGCAGACAGTTGCCACCAAAGAGGATATCCTGCCCAGCCTGCTCCACGCCAGCTGGCTCCTTCTCCTGCTTCCCTTCGTGCCACACCAGCTCCTGGCTAACCCTTCAGAGATCTAGCTCAACCCTCGAACCTGGCAGAAAACTAACCCCCTGAAACCAGGAATGCTCTGTTGTTGGATGCGACCCAGATCCTCTAAGGGTCCTGGTTTAGTCCACAGTAGCTGCATTTTAACAAGCCTAATAAAACCAAACCACTGGGACAGTCCTTCCTCACATGAAAGAACGCAGGAGAACTGCCTAAAAAGTTGTTTGGAGGAAATTGCTCTGTCAAGCGAAAATCATGTAAGTAAATTAATTTGCTAGTTTGGGACCTTATCACTGTCCACGAATATCAGTGCTAAGACCTAGAGACTACAGTCCTTTCCCTTTTCCTGTCTAGACACCAGCATTTCATCTTGTTTCTGCCTTTCTGCCACTCTCCCTCTGTCTCTTCCATCTTCTGTTTTGGTGTTTCTCCCTTTCTTTTAAACTGTATTTTTTATTTAAGATTCAAATATCCCTTTGCACAATGCAGTGAAAGAAATAGCAACTGGAATAAATAAGGTACATAATTACCCCGTCTATTGAGTTTACGTCAACTTTATGTGATAACCTTTATTATTCATCTGTCTGTAACAAATCACTGTTTATGCTTACTTTTTTATTCCCCCTATATTGCTCACCCCTTAAATCTAATTTACTAGACTTAAGACAAAATACCTGGGAGTGATAGAGAAAATGATTAATGAAGTCATTGGAAAAGAGTGCATTTTCCTGTGCAGCCACATCGGTGAGCTCCAGTGGCCATCCCAAGCTGGTCTGTTAGGTAGAATAGGTGTCACTCTTGCAAGTGATGTTTGGGAGCAGAGTAACAGCTTGGTTACAGCTCACAGGCTTTGCAGGTGGTTAGTCTGATGCTATGATTTCCATTAACTTTGGGTCCTTGTCTTACTCTCTCCTTCAAGAGAAAGAAAACTGTTGGGATGACAGTTTGTGCTGCATCTTCCAGAACAACAGCTACCCAGCATTTTAGGGTCAGTTTGGAGGCTCAGCTCAACCCTGGGTTTAATAACATCTTTTAGTCTCAGGAGCTGTTGTGGACCTTTGTGAAAGGTCCCTCCTGGGGAGGAAACATTGATCGTGTCTTACACCTGAGGCATGCTCAAGGCATCTGTAGACACTGTGTGGGAGAACTTCAGCCTTGCCTTGCTGGTCTTGATGCATCCCTTGTGCCCCACACTCCTGTCATGTCACCAACAAGCCATGTCACCACCCTGATGTCTTGCCAGAAGGGAACTCATGAGGGAAGATGGGATCTGTAGGAAAGTTCAGTTCAGGCTGAAGCTGTATGAGAACAGGACTAGTGTGTTTCAGCTTCTTCTTGCAACCCAGTCTGAGATAGTTCAATGGCCGCTGTTACTCTCCTGCCCCTACATCTCATAGTCTTTAGGATGCTTATCTGTGTAACTCTTATTCTTATTTTACAGGTGGAGATTTAAAGCACTTCAGAAGTACATAAGCAGGTTAGAGAGAAGGTTGGTGGGAATTAGGTGTCTGACTCCTTCAACTGCCCATGAAAATATGGCTATGTCACTCCTCAGTTACTAATACCCTTTAGAAATCTGGTCTGGACAGAACAAATCCCAAATTTCTGATACCTAAACCCATCACTCCATTGTTACTCAGCTGCTACATAACACAAAATGCTGATAGGTTTCCACTGAATGGCATTTGCAAAGCTACTTCAGAGCTAAGAAATTAGACTAAAGTAGGGTAAAGGTGCTAAATTGTAAACAACGGGAAAATATTGGTAAATATGAGAAAAGATGACTTTCCAAGGTCACATAAGAAATTCACAGCAAACAGGGGGTCACATCTACAGCTTGAAAGGAGTGGGTTAATACCTTAACTAGTAGCTTATCATCTCACTTCACTACTGCAAGCAGGTTGGTGCAGATCATGGAAAAATAAAAAACTTTTCATATTCCCTAAGGAAAGAGTCCCATGCAATTTAATAAAGATGGATACAATTTTCTACAACCTTTCATGTTCCATTATACCCACCAGAATTCTTTAAAAGGGAAAATTCTAAAGTTTTATTTATAGGACGGCATAAATTTTTGTACAAAGGATATTGGTGTCTCTGAAATTATTTAGGCTTTTAGCATAATTTCCTGAGAACTCTATTTGAGGGAATGCGTTTAGGTAGAGGTCTAATGGTTTACCCCATTCCCTTCCACTCTGTAGGACTTTTCCAGAAGACTTCCAATAATAATGCAAAGGTAATTGTACCATGCACCAGTAAAATTACCATTTATAGTACAAATATATCATAAATAAAATAAAACATAAGCATAAAAAGAATTTCTATGATTTTACTACACTATGGTGCATACTCTTCAATAAATCCTGATAATAAGGTTTTCAAAAGTAGAATTTCATTGGAATTATTTTATATTATGCCATATAATTACTATTAGGGGCAAGGTTATGTTTTGCAAGCAAAGAACAAATAAAGCTGTCAAAGCGTTATTTTAATAGACCTTAAGCTTTTGCAGAATATTGTGGTACCAGTAATAGTACAATAAAATATGGACCTTTTAAACTACTGGGGCTGAATATAATTCAAATGTCAATAGAAAAAAGATCCTTTCAAGCTCATGAGTAGTTTCTTTATGTGTCATTCTTTACACTCAGTGAATAATAGTCAGATGATGTCCATTCATGCTCTGACTTCCTAGAAAGGTTGAAAGTGAGAAGCATGATTATTTATGGACATGAAAAAAAGTCTCATATGCTGAGAGATGAAAAGATTGGGACTGTTTACCTTGGAGAGCAGATGAATACGGAAGGGTTATGATAAAAAGGGTACAAAATCAGGGGTAATACAAAAATAGGAAATTGGGAACTTCTATTCACTCTACCTTGCAGCACAAGGACAGGGAGATTAATGAAAAGGGAGGAATGAAAAAGAAGGAAGGCAATCTGAACTGATAAAGTTTTTTTTTAAAGCAACCTGTACAATTCATTGCCAAAGGACACTGGGATCAGGAGGTGAGTGGGCTCAATACTGAGCTGGAGTCTTAGCTGACTACTGGCCACTACCCCAACAGATTTGGGAAAGGATTCTCCAGAACAGACTAAAGGAAACCAAACTAAAGACACTGTTATGAGATTAATTTTTCCTGGTTCGATGACCCCTTATATAGCTTCTCCTTCTGAGCTACTGACATTTCTATTGCTCAGACATAGTCTGGGACTATATAAACCATTTCTTTCAATCACTATGACAATTGTTTTGTTCCCTGCTATAACCAAATTCTGCACAGCTCAGATAGGAGACTTCTTGTCAGCCTTTTATCTTGAGCAAGGCTGCATTTCCCAAGAAGAAAGAAGAAGAAAGAAGAAGAAGAAAGGCGTGTTATTCCTTGAAGAGGTTAGGAACATAACTCCCCTTTGCGTGAAAGGGATTGTGCTGAATTCCTTTCCTAAATTAATGGGCTACTGGCAAAACTGGTAGGCCTGAGATTTATAGCAGGTTTACCAAGCACGAAACTTTACGGGTCTGGGAAAGCTGTGTCTGTATTAACATTTTTTACATCTAGATGTCATGAGAGCTAGGTATGTAGCACAATGGTTTCACTTATGCTAATAACATGAAGGCAGATATGCAAATAGCATCTCAACAACAGGGAAAGCACTCAGTTTGCAGTGTAGAAGACGCCTTTGCACAATGTGCTTCACCTCACAAGCTCTTTAAGCTGAGAGGTGACTTGCAGGGAACATTGAAACAGCCACCACCACAAGTCAGCAGGGATGGACACAGGGACACATAAAGACCTCAGGAGCAAGAAATAACCTGAGGGACTCTGAACTTGGAGTAATTAGCTGCCCTTCCAGACAGCCATGACTTTCCCTAAGAGTCTTTAGCATAAAATAAGTTCCCCGGGGAACTGTCCCATTATGTAGACTTCTAAGCAACTCCCTCTGCTGAGGTACAGGTTGTTCGGCACCATCAGACACCCAAATATGAGAATCCAATGAGATTTGGACACCAAGTTGTCTTAACATTTGAAAGTCTCAGACATAACACTAATAACACAGCAAAGATGTTTAATAGTAACAAGTGATGCTGAAAAGTCACATCCATGTTATATGGCTCAGCCGTGTGATAAAAACAAGACACTCAGGTCCTCCTTTGAGTGTCCTCTTGAGGTCTTTGCTGCTTATCATCATGATCATTTCTATTTTCTCCTGGTTTCCCTTTCTCCTTTTCTTTCCATGTCTTCCACTCCAAAGTCACTTAAAACTAACTCTGCCATTCATTTCTCTGACATTTTTGCTACCGACTGTCCCACATGTCCACTCAGTTTATACAACCTTACTCCATGCTAGTTTGTTTCCTTTTTTTTTGCCATCTTCCTTTTAAATTCCTGAAACAGGATTTTAAATCCCCCCTAACCCCCCCAAAATCTCTCCCTGTCTTCAAGTATCACTTCGAAACCACTTTTCTTCTTAGCTTACAATTGATTTGTACAATGCAGCACTTTGTGATGACACTAATAAAACAATAACTTGCATCCCACATCTCATCCTGAGGCACTTTAAACGGTTATAAAAACTGATGCGAAAGTTATATATAGGGATCACTTCATCCCTGGGTGAAATGCAGCTGCATTAGGATGAAATGTGGCAGCTGCATAAAAGAACGCTGCAGCAGTTTATGACAAGAAACAAGGAGAATACTCCATCCAGCTGAAACTACTAACGGGATTTATGAGATAGATAAAATCCAAATAATATATATATATTAGGAGCTGACAAGGACACTAGGCTCTCCTCCCTTTACTCTTAGGAAAATACTCCGGTATTGCTAATGGGCATAAGTGATTAAGAGCTTGGTTCCCTTCATATCCTCCCCCTTCCCCATTAGGATATATATTCCTTTTCTTCCCTTCTGACAGCCCCCATGAGTCTTGGCTCAGCACAGATTCGGAGGACAGAGTACCACCCACCCATTCTGCAGTACCACGCTGTCCTTCCCACCAATTTGGCCCACCGTTCAAAAGCTGAGCACTGCTGACTTGAGAATTAACAGAGCTTTGATACATGAACACTGTATGTCCACTGAAAAATGTGTTTGGATAAAGGTCCAGAAAATGCGAGTCTTTAAGGGCTCCAATATAAAATATATTGTATTTTTAATGTGGAAGAAACATTGTCAGATAAGTAGAGAAGGGGTAACAATCCCATCCCTTGAGATCTGTTCCAAAACTCCTGGTGACTCATAAAGTCTATATGGGCCAAATTTTGAAAACAAACTCTTATTTTATGAGTTTCTGCCTTCGGGTTCCCAAGTTGAGAGATCTAGTCGGCACCTAAACTTCTGCGTATTACAGATCAGAGAGTGGCCTGAAGACCAAAATAGATGCTGAGCTCATATTGAAAAGGGAAATGTTGAGTCCAACCGGTATCTAGAAAACCTTCAAGTGTATGCTCACTTGCCACCCAGATGCGCTATAACACAATTTTTACAATGTACCATTGATAGTTCCATAACTAATAGATATTATTAATAAGCAGTCATTAAAACATTGTAGCTGTATGCACATACTCATGTTATATGTTCATGTTATATATTCATGTAAATATTCACGTTACATATCTTCTATTGGATCACTATTTTTGAAGAGTGAAAGAGCAAGCGAGTGGCCCACAGGCTGCAAAGCAGCTATGCAGAAAAGGACCTGGAGGTCTGGTGGACACCAACTTGAGCATGAGGCAGCAATGTGCCCTTCTGGCAAGGAAGGCAGACAGCATGCTGGGCTGCATTAGGAGTGTTGCCAGCAGGTCGAGGGAGGCGATCCTTCCCCTCTTCTCAGCGCTGGTGAGTCCGCATCTGGTGCGCTGGGTCCAGTTCTGGGCTCCCCAGTAAAAGGAAGATACAAGATTTACCGAGGGGAGTCCAGCACAGGGCTACAAAGATGATTAAGTGACAGGAGCATCTGACAGATGAGGAGAGGCTGAGAGAGCTGGGACTCTTCAACCTGGGGAAGAGAAGTCTTGGGGGAATCTCATCTATGTGTATAAATATCTGAAGGGACGGCGCAAAGAGGGCAAAGCCAGGATCTTCTCACTGGTGCCCAGTGACAGGCAATGGGCACACACTGAAACACAGGAAGCTCCGTCTGAACATAAGAAAACACTTGTTTATTGTGAGGGTGACATAGCACTGGTATATGTTGCTCACGGAGTTGGTGGAATCTCCATCCTTGGAGATACTCAAAAGCTGTCTGGACATGGTCCTAGGCAGCCAGCTGTAAGTGGCCTTGCTTGAGCAGGTAGGCCGGACAAGAGGACCTCCAGAAGTGCCTTCCTACCTCAACTATTCTCTGATTTTGTGACTATTTCAAGAAATGTGTAAAAATAACTTTAAGGTGACCGAACTGTGTGGAGGGAAAAACCTCTATCAGCAACATCATATTTCTAGTGGAGAATTTCTGATGAGGACTTGCTCTAAGCTCCTCTAAACCTCTTTTCTTTTTGAGGAAGACTAGCACCATTGATTTTAGGACCCAGAGAGCCATAGGAAGGGTAAGCATAACAGCAGGGAGAGGTATAGCTAATAGGAAGTATATATGTGTCAATTCCAACTGTACCACTACTGGAAACTTGCCATAACTTTATACGTGGAATTCTAAGTGTTACTATCTTTATACCTGGACTACCTCTTTGATTAGATTACTAACACTTTAATTACAGGAGCAGTAAATTCTTTGATCTGTACACAAAGTATGTTTCTTCAGTGCATGTAAATTGTGCAAGGTGTTTTGTCTCGTGGTCTGCCCTTGAGATCTGCTTCAAATTTGGAAGCAGCAGATGGACCCCACTATATGCAGCTTGCAGTTACCCTCTGTCCTTGCAAGGTTTTGAAAAATGTCATCTCTTGCAAGGCTAGGGGAGATTTGCAGACAGCTGGAATTCAAGCAGCATACAAGACGCACAAGGTCTCTGGAGTGGCCTGACATTCAGAGGGCTCCCAAGAGGACGTAGTGCTGGTCTGAGCATTAGTTGCAGCTCTCATGGGTACTCGTAACTCCAATTAACGACAGAGATCTAATGCCTCTGGAAGGCAAGGTTTTCAATCCAGTGTCCTAAACCGGAGGTCAAGTTTCAGACTTCAACGCCTTGCTTAGTTTTTCCACAATACCCAACGTGGTTTGCATGTGTGTGGTACTGAAGTTAATTGGTCAGACAGTAACTAGAGCTCCTCAGATGAAAGGCACTGTGGAATGCAGGAGAATACTTCATGTTATAATTTGGGTGAAAATGTAAACAATACCAGAAAATATAGATGTTGTCATCGTAAACTTTCCCTCTGAATTATGCAGATAAGTAGAACAAAACGTAATTCCTTATCAGCATATTAATTATTCTTTGATTATACCCTTCATGTGCTGTAGATGTTCAAATTACATGTGGGCAATCAGATATACATCAGAGAATCTCTACCCATCTAAGGTGGTCTTCATGCTGTGAATTTATATTAAACACTGAGCATTAATATGAAACTAACTCCCCTTGGAGATAATACTTTGATGTATTAACAAAAAAGACTTCTCAGTTCTTGTTTATCATAAATTAAGATTAAAGCCCTTTCTTTTGGAGTTCTGTGTGAGATGAGTAATTTGTAGTGCAAGAAACATTGATAAGATATAGTACATACAGAAGAGCTCAAACATTCAAGACAGAAGTCCGAACCCAGGGCTGGTGTGTAGTGAATGTATTGCAAAGTGCTGAGCTCCCACCTGGTGTTATCAGTATTATCTGTCATTATTAGCTGATTAACACTACAAGCAGATCTGCCTTTAGATCCCACTGTTTCCTTATTAGCTCTTTCCATGAAAGGGCCTATTGAGAAAGATGTCCTGTGTATTTCTTCTGAAAAAACTAAACCCCAAGCAGCAGAATGTCAGTTGTCCCCAGAGTCTGGAAGAAATTGTCACCTACATAAAATCCAGTAACAGGAGGGCTGACATTATCCTAAAAGTATAGGCAAAAGCTGTACCTACACACCCAGATGACCTTTTTTGATTCATGACCATATCATAATTATTATCATTGAACTATATCAACATTATTAACATTTCATCATGCCTCAAGACTATAGTGAAAAATCGTTTCTATAAAATGAAGTTTTACATAATTTATGAATATCTACTTTTTTATTACTATTATTTCTGAGATGATTAAAAATCAAACTGTGTATCTGTTTAACACTCATATCTTTATCAATGATCTGGACGAGGGGATCAAATGCACCCTCAGTAAGTTTGCAGACAACACCAAGTTAGGCAGGACTGTTGATCTGCTTGAGGGTAGGAAGGCTCTACAGAGGGATCTGGACAGGTTGGATTGATGGGCTGAGGCCAATGGTATGAGGTTCAACAAGGTCAAGTGCTGGGTCCTGCACTTGGGTCACAACAACCCCATGCAGCGCTACAGGCTTGGGGAAGAGTGGCTGGAAAGCGGCCCAGTGGAAAAGGACCTGGGGGTGTTGGTCAACAGCTGGCTGAATATGAGCCAGCAGTGTGCCCAGGTGGCCAAGAAGGCCAACAGCATCCTGGCCTGTATCAGGAATTGTGTGGTGAGCAGGACTAGGGAGGTGATTGTCCCCCTGTACTCGGCACTGGTGAGGCCGCACCTCAAATACTGCGTTTGGTTTTGGGCCCCTCACTACAAGAAAGACATAGATGTGCTGGAGCATGTCCAGAGAAGTGCATTTAGGCTGGTGAGGGGTCTAGAAGACAAGTCTTATGAGGAGCGGCTGAGGGAACTGGGGTTGTTTTAAGGAACTGTTTTTTTTTAGCTTGGAGAAAAGGAGGCTCAGGGGAGACCTTATCGCTCTCTACAGCTACCTGAAAGGAGGTTGTAGCGAGGTGGGGGTCGGTCTCTTTTCCTAAGTAACAAGTGATAGGATAAGAGGAAATGGCCTCAAGTTGCACCAGGGGAGGTTTAGGTAGGATATCAGGACAAATTTCTTCACTGAAAGGATTGTCAAGCATTGGAACAGGCTGCCCAGGGAAGTGGTTGCGTGGCCATCCCTGGAGGTATTTAAAAGACGTGTAGATGTAGTGCTGAGGGAGATGGTTTAGTGGTAACTTGGAAGTGCTAGATTAATGGTTGGACTTGATGATCTTAAAAGTCTCTTCCAACCAGAATGATTCTCTGATTCTATGCTTCTACAATTAATGCTTTTTTCAGGGTGCTATTTACTACAAAATATTACTAATGAGAGCTGTCAGGGTGTCTTCTTATGACTGTATGAAGAACTGAAAATTCAGTAAATTAATACTAAGCAAGAATATTATTTTCTTTAACTGGATATACTGAAGTTGGCCCACCTTCCTTTTTGGAGTTTGATTTATCATATGTCAGTGCCAGATGTGATGTGATAAGATGGCTCTGCCATCAGCAGGGGTTGCACAAGACGACCTCCATTGTTCGATGATTCCACAACTTCTTAGAATTATTTCAGTGACTGAAGAAATAGCATATGCTTACGTAAAGATGTTATTGTGAACTAAATTTTACCCTTTGCTTTGACTGTGTGGTGCTCTAAAAACAGTGGAGTCACACTACTCCGTGTTTCAGCGTGATGTAGTTCAGAGCCACTAATTACATGGCTGTACAGTGATCTTTATAGAGTCATGAGAAAAACAAAGAGATTAAAGGAAACAATTACTCGTTTACTAAAAAAAGAAAATCTTTCCTCACTCTCTCTTCACAAAAGCACCCATTTTTACGAAAGTGCCTTCCAAACACTCTCTCCAACACAAAAACAATACTAGATGTGGGAAAGTCAAATTAAAGGTTCTTTTTTACAGTAGCAATGGAGCTACTGTGCAGACAGCTGTTCAGACAGTTTCCATGTTCCATCATATGATGGAAATTTGGTTTAATTTTACTGAATAGTTACAGATAACTTTCAATACCAAAGCGGTGAACTCAAAGGCCAGAATTTTAAGGCTATTTAAATTTCCTTACTGGTAGGTTGCAGATATTCAAAGATGTTTGAAGTATTTAACTCTCATTTGCCTTCCCGAGCACCTTTGATCCTGATTCACTCGACCCGGCCTTCTGCTACCGGGTGGCTGCAGACACGAGCGATTAGGATCGCAGCACGTGGATATGCCACACACTTGGGCATGTACACATCTAAACGCAGTTCGAAAACACAAAGAGAAGATTACAGAGCAAACAGTTTTACCAATGAACTGAAATGTGCTGAATATCTGAACTGAAATACATCCAGGGTTTTTCTTCACGCAAATCACCGCTTTCTTTTTGTTCAGTCCCCTTTGCAATGAAAGCTGCAGTCCATACGGCTATAGAGCAGCATGCAGAACTCACGCTGAAGCAATTCCTACATGATAGCTCTACATAAACATTTATTCGTTCATACTGGAGGGAGGAAGGAACAGACAACTTGGCTATGTTGGTATAGTTATTATTTTTAGCATTTTGGCTGAAGCCTCTAGTTTCCTTTCCATACTTTTTTTTTTTTAGAAGGCCATGGGGGTTTTATGTTCTCCTTCAAGTAGAGAGCAGACTTTTAATGTAGTGAAAATGCAGGTTTTCCATTCTGCCACTCACCTAGGTCTGTTTCCAGCTATTAAAACCATTGTACAAAATAACTGTTCCCTATGATACAAAATTCTGCTATAGCAGAAATAACACTGGGTATCCATAGTACTGACATTTCTCATTTCCTTACTCTTGTTACACTGCAGAGCAAATGGAAGCCAGATTCATAGGAACCCTGTAATTACTCGACAATTATCATTGCCAGCAATAAAGCAGAATTAGCAAAGAACTAATTAGTGCACCACCCAGGACTAACAACACTCTACAGTTTTTTACTGGTATTTTTAGCTACAAGAAGGAAAGACATAAATTGTTCTTTTATCAAATAGCATGAAAGAGACTAGGTAAGTTAGATGTTTGCAGTTACCACTCTATAAAGCTGGAGTCTGCCCTTCAGCTATGTGGCATATATTACCCTGGAAGAAGACAACAGGAAGGCTGGAGACCTACCAGTGCCTGCTCCCTGCCGGTACAGGAAAGTGGGTCTGTGGGGGTAGACAGCAGGAGACACCAAAGCTGCCAAAGCACAAACCTACTATTTTCATGTCACTGTCTCTAGCGGGATAACAGGAGGGAATAAGAAGGGTTGGCTCTGCAGTGAAGTACAGACCCTGGCACTTTTTAACTTGCTGTCTGAATTTCAACTATTTCTTAATCTTCTAATAGTTGATGGGAAATCAGTTGGACAGTTTCAGTTGCCATCTCATGGACGGAGCACATTCTCACTGACCTGAATCATTACTTGCCTGACCGTGGGCAAAGATGGTTTGGTCACTAGGCAGTGCTACCAGCTAGATTAAATGACTAATTCCTTGTTCAGCCAAGCTTTTGGTGGGAAATCAGACACATCACTTAACACTTACACTTCCGTTAGAAAAGGGAAAAAATGTTCTTCCTTCCTTTGGAAGGAAAATTGTGAAACTCAATAAGCTAAAGAGCATGTTCAAAACTATGCTCCAAGCACGAGGCCCACATAGCTACCTTGCATGAGGTGGCCTTCTTTCCTTTACAACTTCAACAGTCTGGTGGCCTGGATATCAAACAAGAGAGTTTTTTTGATGCTATTAAGTATTTGGTCTGGCCCTCGGCTGATCTCTCGACTTATTTATTTCGCAGGAGCACCTGGCCATAGACAGACACAAAACACTTGCCCTTCCAGCAAATATTTCCCACTTGGAGTTACGAGTTGTCCTAAGCCATGACCTGATTCCCGATGATTTAGAGAGCATTCACCAGGACATCAATTAATATAACGCCATGCTATAGCTTGAGGTCAGTTTAGTCCAAGAGAGGTCCTGGGTTTCTAGTGAAGTAAAAATAAACAAATAAAGATCATGGGTTTTTATAAAAATTGAGAAGCGTGTTGAAGTGCATACTTGAAATATTTCCTCTGAACTCTGCAGCGCCGCTGGCACGCCGCTATTTCAGCGCTTGGTGCTTGTTCAACGTGTGCTACGTGGATGCACCAAGGTCTGCGTATGCACATTTGCCAAGCCGAATGACAGAAGTAATGTGACTGTTTCTGAAAAATGAAGTGTTTATGGCTCGCTCAGTTTCAGAATATGTTTCATAATCTTCAGCACTCACAGTGTGTCACTCATGGGCTTGCAACATATTCCCTCTGAACAGAAGCCGCTTTGTGCTCACCACTGAAGAAGCGTGTGCTGTGTGAGTGCCATACTGTATTTTGGCAGTAGCTGTTAGAAGTAAATTTACAGAGGATTAAGGAGATGGAAGGCAGTGTGCCTTGTACTGTAATTCTGCAGATCATTAACATACCCTGTTTAAAGAAGAGATGAGAGATGGCTGCTGTTCAAAATCTTGGGGCCTGAGGTTCAATTGGCCCAATTTGTTGGGCAAAATCCCCGTTTGGTCTTCAGGAAAATAAGTCCCTGAACAACAGCAGCTGCCCTCGCCCAGAAGGAGTGCATGAAGACACTTCCCTCCTTCGGAAGTCACCTCCAGCGCGAGGTGGGAGCCATCCCCAGGGGCAGAGGGCCACCCGGACCAGCGCCAGCTGGAAACTCCCTGCTGGTGGCTGCGCCGCCTCCGGGATCAGCCCTTCCCCATGTCCAGATGTGCTCCTGGAAGAGCAGGATCCAGGGGCTGCTCTGGCTTTATGTGCCCTCATGGCCAGAAGAATGAATATATGTGCTGAGGACATGAGCCATTTTTGGCTGTCCGGTGCTACAGTAATGGGATAAACAGATAAACACAAAGATTGAAAATTGGTTATGTACGCTTTGAAGGAAAAGGCAAAGTACTTTATTTTCCAAGTCTAGCCTTTTTCTAGACTTGACCTCAGTCTGCACTTTTAAGAATCTGACATTTTTTGATGGTTTATTTCACTTTCAGATTTTGGCAGGGTCTAGCCTCAGATATGCCAGAAGTATGATGAGATAAGTTGTTCTCCAGACAGAAACAGAAGCAGAAAGGAGGCAGTTGCCTACAAAAGATGGTCTATCCTACAGATTTCACTGTAAAAATACTTGGCTCAGTTTTCAAAAGGAGAAGCCTAAATCTGACAATGAAATCTCAACAAAATGGAAGTTAAAGATTTTAAATAACCACCTTAAGAGCCCACATGTTGCTTTGAAACCACTGGTTAAAACTGAACACGTGATAAAGGTATTTTGATTTAGGAGATGGGTTGTGTTTTGCAGAATTTTTTTTACACTGTAATGGCAGTTAGAAACCCAGGACCCATGGTATCCTATGGCCACCACGTTATGCTCTGAAATCTCACTTACTACTGAGGAATCACACTGATGTACTGAAAATTACAGTTCCTTATTTTCTGGTAGAGCTTCATCTTTAAAGACAAACAATAAGCCAAACTAACCAGCCCGGGCTCTGCTGTTTTACCTGTGCTGGAGGATGTTCAGGGAAGGCAACACTGCCAAAAGGTGAAAATTATAGCTGTGGTGCTCCATTGGCTGACTCTGATTTTGGGAATAGAGCCGGGGCTTTCATTAATCTTTCTGTAACTCCAAGCCAAAGCCAACTGCTAAAAGTAGCCTAAAACTGAGTCGACAAAGCTACTATTTGTTGAATGTATTTCAAAGCATTTCCTTCATTCATTGTTTACCTATCTGGCCTTTCCTCATCAGGGGTAGAAAAACATAATGAATGCTTATCACCTGCAAGCCTGAATCCCCCTGGAAAGAACATTTTCAGGAAAATGTTATTGTGGTGAGCACTTTCAGGGAGTGCTGGAGTTTTAAAGTTTCTCATGATGTTTTGCATTTTTCTTCTAAATGAACAGGAAAAAACTCATCTGGCTCTCATTTGAATTCTCAGCAGACTTTAGAAAGGAAATTCCAACCAGAATTTCACCAGACGTGTATTCCTACACCTAAAATCTATGTGGGAACGATGCTGTACACTTTTCTTAAATCAACGCTAGCCAGGAGAATCAGAGCTAAGATGGGTCAACAGCAGACCCGCTTGTTCCACACAACAGTAAAGGTCTCAGCAGAGGGGCTGGTTTTATAAACCAGGCTTCAATAAGACATGTCAGAAGCTTAGCATCAAGCATATGTTTAACTATCCAGTTGACCTCTCTTCACAGCAGCCATTTTGTTATTCATGTAGAATATTTATTTATATACATGGGGGTGTCTGGATATAAAGGGTGGGAATCATCTCACCTATCTGCAACTGCGTTGGAACTATTCATCCCAGATTCTCCTGAAGGCTATGGATAAAAAGAGGCACTTCCATGAAAATATTCATCTTATCTTAAAGTTAATGTCTAAAAGAGGTAAAATGGCTTGTGCCCAGAAAGTGCTCATTCTGCTCTAGGGACTATACAGAGAATTTGGGAGGAACAGGCATATAAAGCTAGAAATATTTCCAGTGAGATGAAATAATTTCTTCTTTGATGCATCTCCTGTTAATGTATTGTGTGACTTAAGGTCTGTAATTTCACCTATTTGCACCTGATTTTCTCCATTTGCAGTGATGGTGTAAATGATCCGTATCCATGTTTGTAAAGGGATTTCAGATTTATGTAGGAACACTCCTATATAGCTGCTTAGTGTTTACCACAAACAGCATGTATCTCCCACACAAAGCATGTAATTGAATTAGAGTTACTTGACCTCAGAATCCACTAATCTGAAACAAAAGCAAGGAAGTAAGCAGTTGAGTTGTTAACTCTATCTATGTCTTATTCATAATTCACCTGCTGATTTCCATAGGACATACGCATCTCTCATTTACCAGAACTAAGCTACGGTTATTGAGATTTCCCCTGCGATTGATACTATCACGGAATCACGGAGTTTTCAGAGTTGGAAGGGACCTCTAGAGATCATCTCGTCCAACTCCCCTGCTCAAGCAGGATTGCCTAGAGCCCATTACTCAAGACTGCATACATGCACACATACTCAGGACTACTATACATTCTTGCTATTCATATCTTAAGCTTATAAACAACTCCAAGCATTTCTAATTTTCAGAATTTTCCAGAAAAAAAAAAACCTTTTCTTTCCCTAAAAATGTGGGCTGTCTCTGGACAAAGATGCTAGCTCAAAGCACAGGGCCAGCAGAGTTAGTTCTAAGTTAAAAGCCAGGTTGAGGGCAGGTCTTCCCAGGGAGGTAAGCAACTTCGTTTTGCAGTGTCCTAAGAGCCCTGTTCCTCGCTTTCCTTAGACGTATTAAGTCAACTGGTTCCTCAGCGCACAGTGGAGACTAATGTGCAAACGTGATGCTGGCAAAGACTCAGCAGAGGATTCTTATAATTGATGTGAAGACAACACAACTGATTTGTGGACACATAACTGCACCTTGCTCACTGTATCAGTTTGCTACATCTGTTGTTGATTGCCTTCTTCCCTGCGCTTTTCTTCTCTTCCAGTTTAGAAACTTTGGGAAGAAATTTCTAACAGCAATTTGTTTGTGCCATGCCTATTTGGCATGCCACAGCGCACTATTGCACAAATAAACAGGGAACACGATGTAACACCACAGCAGCAGCTTTAACTAAGATCCAATTGTACTTGATGCCATCTGGATGTGGGAAGAATGTTCCCTTAAATGAAAAATCTTCGACAGAAAAACAAGTTCACCCTTCACAAGTATGTACCATAACATAGGACAATACACCATCTTTGACTTATGACTTCATCGGTAAGAAATTGGCCTAGCAATGGCATTTCTCCTCCAAGAGGCAAATGTGCTCTCTATTATATTGTTCCTTCTGCACATATCTGAATTTGGGGTATCCCTTAGAGCTAGTATGAAGCCACTCTTTGCTAGGAAGTGGCAATCATCTGTCCCGTATCACCTCTCAAACAAACTACCTCTGGCTGAACCACCAGCGTTAGGATGGAGGGAGGTGGATACTGACTCTTGATGTAGATTATGAGATTGTAAGCAGGTAAAACAAATAGTTTGCATTTCCAGGTGCAACTTATGAATTTAAATGTCTCATTTTTACTGTGTTCATCACAGCAGAAATTCAATGACAGTTTGAGTAAATGCTTTGACTTGTAATACACATCCAGCTAAAAAATTAATGATGATTTCTTTTCCCAAAAGGCTTAAGGACAAACACATTTCCAACACCAGGGCCTCTGAAGAGGAAATACCTCAGGGAGAATATTATTAGGTGACACTGAGCAAATACTTAAGCAGGAGTGATTGAAGCAGACTGTGTACCCTAAGGATTTAATGAGCAGCTTGGAGGAGTTGATGGCCTGAGGCATAGCCTCAGGTCATTAAATCTCAAATGGTTATTAATCCCCAGGAAATGCTTTCTTTCAAGGTCATTAATGCTATTATACAGTGGAAATTGAGGGCGTATTGAGAAATTAGCATGTAGTCTGTTTGCAGGAGAAATGCTCTCAGTAGGCACAGGCAGGTCATTTCCAGGAGGATGCTGCAGTGTCCCCGAGTGAGCCACCTGGCTTGCCTGAACTTCCATGTCACTCTCTGCACCATTTCTAAGCTAAGTCGCTCTTTTACAGAGTGTCACTACAGGAACTTTATCATGCATTGAGCAGTTAAATTAGAAGCTCGGCATAAGTCCAAGGGATAACATTAGCTGAAGTCCCTCCTGCTGAGTAGAGATACCTTAGCATATGTTTTTAGGTCAGAGTCCTGCTCTGCTATTGCCTCTTTTTAGAATAAAAATAGGAAATCTGATTCAATTCATGTATACACCGGTGACCACAGCATTTGACTGAAGGGTGAAACTGTACAGGTGTTAAGATCGTTACCCTTTTCTGAGAGTTTTCTAGGATAAAGGTCTCCCTCCACCTCACTGACTTCAAGCATAAATACCTGGAACCAGAAAAAATATATCCACTGGTGACCGGGGGCTTAACACCACCAGCCTGACCAGTAGGCAGGGAAGGGCAGTACCTGGTGAGATCCCAGTCTGGGGTCTTCCTCTTGGACCCCTTCTTTGCGTGGGGCACCTTGCGAATGAAGCCTCTGCCTCACAGTCACCGCTATTACCTTCCCAACATTATGGAAATTGCTGGTGCACAGATCCCATGACTTTTTGTAAATAGGCTTTAGAGTTAGGCAGTTATTTGTTTGGTGCGTATTAGGTGGCTAACAGTAAAGATTAGAAGTCAGACTTAGTGATTTTTTTTTTTCCAGCTTCTGCTGCTGGTTTATTATTTGAATTGGGCAAATAAAATCCTGTAATTCTGTTAAATTATCTTTCTGCATCAGATTTTTCTACATGAAAAAGGCTATAACCACACCTACAACAGATACTTTGAACTTTGAACTAGATCTACTTACAAGGGACCTGGAGATCTTCAGTTTCAAAACTATTATATTATAATGATCAATGCTTAATTTTTAAGGCAATGCAACAGACTGCAATCGCCTAAATCTGTTCCTTCTGCTCTAAACTAGGCAGGGAAAACAGAAAATTGTTACATAGAAGGATCATTTTGATTACATCCCTGAGGATGATTTAGCACCCTAATTATGCAGCTGTCCAAATTAAGAGAAGAAATCTTTCTTTATTAAAGAGCCTGAGGAGATTTAGAAAGCAACAGTATATTATACTAAGTAAAAAGAAAGAACAAAAGGACATGATGATCTATTTAATTCTTCTGACAACGTCTGCATTAAATGATCAGTTCTTCAACATGCATTGCTATTTACTGTTAGATTAAGTGCCCTAACATCCACTGGCATCAGCCACTGCACCCTTACTAAATGGAATTTACGCAAATGTTATTTCAATTACATGTCTCTACATAGGTGTCAGGAACACTTTCATCTATGGGGAATCTGAGGATAAGTTCACCGTTACTCTTTTGCCTGATTGGTTTCTGAGAGATATTCATTCAATGAAATTTTTAAATTATTGGAGTATGTTTTTATAATGATATGGAGAAAAAAACACCTTTGTATGATATGACTACACAGCTTTTGCATGTATTTGGGTCCTTGATTTTGTGAAGCACATAATATAGATGTTTAGGCACTGACACTGTAAAAAATGAAGTTAGACTTTAAAAATATAAATATAGCTGAATACTTCTAGAAGGAAACTTTCGCTTAATTTGTATGTTAGACATCATTCCAAATACCTGAAGAAGAACTGCATACATGTCACAGCAAATAAAATTTTATTTGGCAGTGCTGGCTTAGACATGGCTGTGAAGCCATAAATCAGATAAAATAAGTATTTGGACATTAAATTATTCCGGGACTTGGAAAATTCCACTAATGCTATATTTTTATAGCAGTATGTTCCTGTAACCTAGATCGCAATCAAGTGATGCATTTAAAGTCGTCGTCTTCTGAAGAAAATATGAATTTAAACTTCTGCTGTAAGGGGTCCAACTATGCAGTTTACTGCTGTCTTGAATAAGATTTCTTTTCTGATCAGGATTTTCAACAGATTTGTGTCATCAAAATCACTGCACCTAAGCATGTCTAACATTTATTTGCTTGCTTGCTTTGCTGGATTGTGCCACATGGCACACATTGTACTATTTACGTAAGAAACAGATTTGAAAAAAACCCACATGTCCTTAATCTCTCCTATATTTTCAACAAAATAGACAATTCCTTACTGCTGGGCTTCTTTTCTCTTTCTTTTATTTTCATAAGTATACCTCTTCTTGCTGACTCTCCAACTTTTTAAATTTCTTGGTTTCCACACCTATCCCACTAATGCTCAGGATACTTCAGTGAGTCTCTGCCGAATTTCATTCCTCCATTTGTTCTGGTCACTGAGTTTAGGAAAATGTTGAACTCCACTGTCTGTGAAGGCAGTCACATTTCCTTCGGGGGATCTTACACAAACATAGAGTAAGGAATAACTTGATAATGCCACCATCTGACTCATGTACTTGGACTGATAATAACTGTAGCCACATCCTGTAAAATGACCGGGTTAAAAAAAAAAAATTGACTTGGCTTTTTCTCCTCCCAAGAATGACTATGCTCATTTTTGTCTTAAAAAGACTTCATCTCAGAAATTGAAATCAACCATAGAAAATAAGACCAAAGTGGAGAGTGAAAGTCCATCTAATCCGCTCTACCGAAACCTGCAGGACTAATATTTACTCTTCTGTGGAGGAATCCTGGATTCAGGACAACTCCAAAAAATACATACTCTGAGGTACACCTGACCAAACAGGTTGCTTTGGTCTCAAACCGGCTAGGTGGCAAATTTACTACTTTATGCTGAAGTAGATGTGTTGATGATACAGTTCCAGCTCTGTTCTCAGATGGAGACATTAACTCGAGCAGTGTTCAGCCACTGTGGCTGGAATGCACTGCTTACTTTTCCAGCCCTTGTATTTAACTACCTCTGGATTGCCACACCTGTAGCTATTCAGCAGAAACTCCGTAAACCTCTCATCTTTTCCTGCAAACAGTATCTTATATCCCTGCCGCGCAGCATCATTTGCATCCCTGCTTACAGAAATGGTGGCATTTCATACAGTGCTGCTTTCCATGGTTTGTAAGGGGTGCTGGATGGTGATCAGAGCCCAGATTAGTTAAACCTCATTTCTTCTGATGAATACGAAAGAACAAGTCTCTGCAAACTATCACAGATTTGTTTGGATGAGAGGTCTGCACAACTGTGAGTTTCTGAAGGCAGAAGAGCGTATTCCAGGAAAGCAAATATACCAGTCAATGAAAAGCTAAGAATACATTTTGGGTGAAACACGGAAAAGAAAATTGCCAATTCCTCAAATAACATTGTTTATTTAACAGTATCCTGTTGAGGGGAACTACGTAACTGCAGCGACTATGAGTCACTGTGAGTACTTATGTCATGATAATGTGATGGACTATCATGAAAGTCTACTCTTAAGAGAATAGTATTTGTGTCAGGCAAATACTGCTCTTCTAAATAGCCCGTGGTTATCCGATACAGGGCACAACGAAGAAGAAGTGTGTCTGACCAGCCAGGAGTACGTTCTTTCAAATAAAGAAAATCCCCAAATTATAATCTTAGTGATAAATACCTCTCCAACAGTATTTCACAGTGAACACTTTTGCCAAACACCAGACACTCTCACTACTAGTAATATCCTGAAGAGTACATTCCTATTTAGTATGAGTGAAAATAGCAGAATTTAGCCCTAAAAGCTTTTGTATACAAAGCCTTATGAATAGTTCACAGATAATGATGACTGTTTTTCTCTGTTTCTGCGAACTAAAATGCTCAGTCAAATATGTACTTACTTATATTAGGAAAAACTTCTTCACTGAAAGGGTTGTCGAGCACTAGAACAGGCTGCCCGGGGAAGTGGCTGAGTCACCATCCCTGGAGGTATTTAGTGTAGATGTGGTGCTTAGGGACGTGGTTTAGTGGTGGACTTGTCAGTGCTAGGTTAACGGTTGGAGTCAATGATCTTCAAGGTCTCTTCCAACCTAAATGATTCTCTGATTCTATATATAACTATTTAAAAAGATTGACAGGATTTGAAGAACCAAACCTCTCTGTGTATAACCAAGCCGCTACAGTTAGCTGCTGTCTCTGCAATGCTCAACATACGTAGAATAGCAAAGAAGCATTAATTAGTATTATTTTGCTGTCATATTATTGTTTGTCTTCAGTCTCAGAGCCTGAGCAACAACACTCCTCAATGACCTCCTCAAGCCTCGATGCAGAGACCGCACGCGTCCTCACCGCCTGCTTTTTTCTATTTCCTTTCCTTTAAAATATTTCAAGGCTGAGGTAATAGCACACAGAAAAGATGGTATTTCCTCTCTCTTCCAATGCAGACAGGCTTTGAAGCAATGCAGTAGGCCTATCCCCCAAAAATGGAGTTTGCTGCATTTCAATTTGTACACATTAAGTGTGAGCTTTACTGAAGGCAATTCCTGTACCACCGAACTGAGGCATCTCTGCTTCTCCACTTAATACCTGTTGACTCAGTTTTATGCCTCAGTTTACAGTCTGTCTTGGTAGCTCACCCTATGTGCAATGAACAGAATCCACCTAGATTTTGCAGGGAATTGCATGAAAAAATCCCCAAATGTCCTGTACTATTATTTTTTCCATTTTTTATGATAAGGAAGTTGTTACTGCGGTCAGAAAGGAGAGAAATACAGATGCAAAACGAACCACTTAAAAAGGTATTCTTAGGAAAAGCTGTTATTCAGGTGTCTGTCAGGGGGATCAGGTACAATTGCTCTGCTCCGTTAATTTTTAATCACTTCTGTCAACCGGCCTCTAAAGTCTCCAAAACTTTATGATGCCTTGAAATGAAAAGGGCAAAATGTTCTCCTCCATCATTTTGGAAGAGACCAGGGCATTAGCATCTGTAGTAAGTGTAAAGACCCTTCCAAAGCAGCTTTTAAGACCTGTGCGCTAACAGAGCTGTTCAAGTATGGCAGGCAATCATGAGACCAGTAGCACCAGCTCACCTTTACCACGATGATACCATACCCTTAAGGCAAATACGGGTTTCAGGAGATGAAAAAATGAGAAAGGACAGCATCACAAATGAGGTCCCAGGAACGTTAAGGTGGAAGATTATCTTTAACTGAAATGTAATACATAGCTGTACTGTGGGTTTTTACCTTGGAATTACCTAGGAATTTATTTCATAAATATTTCATCTATAAATATACAAAATTTATAAGAATTTCAGCTCTCTTCTGCCAGCCTCCCAGAAAATAATTTTCTACTGGAAATACCTGTAATAGCCACCAAGAATTAAAAGCACACAGTACTGGGCATCTACCTTGACTCCAAGCTCTGATATACGTAGCTTCTTGTTGGGTACATCAGAGGTGCATGCTTTCACAGTACTCACAGGGATTTCTAGTTAGGGGCAATTTCCTTTAATAAAAAGCACAACTGGGTACATTTAGAAACAATTTTAGTTTCTGACCTTATGTTTTTCCTAAAATCCTACATTCTATCTATGGTCAGAATCTTCTTCCAAAAAGCAGTCTCCAGACTGCCAAATTCTTACTTCTGAGAATTATTTTTCTAGTGTTATTGCTGCCTCCTGTTTTCTCAGATATATAAATTTGACCATCTATGCTGCAAAAGCTTCCAGGACCTCACTACAATAACCTTTCAGTCATCTCTTCCTTTGTTGATTTTGGACATTTGCACTAAAATACTTAAGTAGGGAGAGTAAATAATTCATCTGCAATGAGCACATGCTACCTTGAGACTACCAAGTCTCTTCCTCTCTTTAATCTTTTCCTAAGGATGATATGTTGGTTCAAATAGAAAAATGTATACCTGCAATCAAATATAGAAGATGTCCTGAAAGAATTACCAATTGGCCCACTATAAAGACAATACGGCTAAGGGGAAGAGACATCAGAAGTATTCAAATTTGGGCTCATACTGAATATTCCCCTCATCTGAAGATGTTTTGATTCAAGGTACATACTGGTTCATGCTATCCCGTCTAGAAATCTCCTTCTGTCCTTAGGTTACAAGAGACTCTGTCCCTAAAGTGTTTTGTGACTGTAGATGAAAACATACTCAGTGCTTTACCTGTTAAATCCCCCACTCACCCATGTTTCTTCCTGGATGAACACTCTGCCACTTGGAAACCCCTCATGTCCCTACCACTGAGAGAAGCTACATTTTCAAAATCAGAATTTAACTTGCATCAGGTTTCTGAAGGAATAACATTGGCATTGCTTTTTTAATACTGTGCTCCTTTATCCAGCAGGGTTATTTTGCTGCCAGTCTAGGAGGTGAGCACTAAAGGGTTTTCAGATTAATGCTCAAGGCCTTCAGGTTAGATGTTTCTCCAAGAGCGCTCTGCTCCCTGAGGGTATCCCGTGAGATAAGGATACTGCTGCCGCAGCGCAAGATGGTGCTTTGCTTTCTCTCTCTGAGAAGACCTGGCGTCATCCCAGATGGATTCTGCAGTGATATCCAACAGTGTGAAAACACACTAGAAGTCTCATTTGATAAATAATAAATATCAGTATATTTTTATTACTATTCTCATGAAGAAACTATATGACTTGCTGTGCCAATAGCAGAGCACGCTCTCCCTGAGATTAACATTTTGGGTCAAGCTTTTCAAGCAGAGATTTATTTCCTGAAGTGTACGTGTACACAAGTCCTACTCAGTCCAGGAGATGGTGCGTATACATTGGCATTAACTGAGAACTGAGAATCGTTTCACACATGGTGTAAAACAGAGTTCATCTCCCCAGTACAGTCTAATTCAAAACAGTGGTAGACTAACCACATCCTACATTGGGGATAAAAACTTCAAAGTGATGGTGCATTTTAGGAAACTAAAGCATTGCAATGTTAGGTTCCCACTCTAAACAGCTTCTGAGTACTGGGGGAACTGGGGAGACCCACCCCGACCAGGCTGAAGCCAGTCTCTGGCCACTACTCTCCCAACTCCCACTTTTATAAATGGTGACAGCACGAGAAGCTACTAAGCCAACTGGACACTTTGAGGATCTATCAAAGTGTATTATGGTTTCACAGAGTGAAACAGGGAAATGAATATGCAGGCTCAGACTGATAAAAAAATACTAAAACAGCTCTAGGAGGAAGCTGCCTGAGGTCAGATAGCAAAGGATAAATCCTGAATTATAAATACTTTGGTGGGTTCCACCACCAAATAATTTTGGCAGTGTAATATATTCAATTTCTGTGACTTTTAGTGAACAATTTGTGTCAATCTGATTTTCAAGAAGAAAATTAGTTTTCAAGAGTAGCTATTAGCATCTCTAGATGCCTTTCCTGAACTGCCAGTAGCTGAATTGCCCTTGGATAGTTCAAGACAAGCTCCAAATCAATGGAAAAAACTCCTGCTCATTCATAGTTAATACTTTTTTTGAATATATTGTGAAGAATAAACCATATATGTGAGCCATGATATTTTTATAACTGCAGATGGGGAGACACAGAAGGAGATGGAAGACGAAACACAGCATTCATGAACTTCTAAAACTCTCCTTGACTGTACATACATTTTTAATATAGCCTGAGATGTTATATGCAAGTTTATTTGTCTTTTAAATGTTATTTAATAGAAGGTACATAGAGTTAATTGTACCTTTAAAGGTGTCAAAGTAGGAGATGACCAAAATGTCACTTTATAGGTGCAATGTACTGATATATCTTTAGTCTTCTATAAGCTGTTAAGTTGTTTACTATGCTTGATAAGCTCAGACCAAATTCATCACTGGTTATCCATCTGCTGGGCTGGAATACATTACGGATGAATAGTCAGGGTGAGTCCCATATTTTCCTTATGATGAGTTGCTCAAAAATTTTTCACTATAATAATTCAAAAGATTTCATGGCAAACCTAAAAATTTGTTCCTTTTATGTCTGTCTCCCCAGCACAACTCATGGAGCTTCATCATCATTCCCTCATAATGTTTTTAATTTCTGTTTGTGTTACAGTATATTTCTCCTATTGTTTCCTAAGGAAATAATATTCATGCCACCTGACTCTCTGGGACTCCCCCCCCCCCCCCCCCCCCAATATAATTTCGGAATCTATTGGCCAGTTTCAGTCATATCTGACAGGGGGAGACAGGTCTCAAAGATACTATGTTTTAAAAAAGCTGGTGTTGGGTAGAGAAAAGCATTCAAATTAGTATTTTGGTACGGAAAAATCATTTGTGGGGTGACCCACTATCCATGCTGAGAAGCAGCAGACAGTTGGCTGAAGAGCACACAGCACTCTGCACCAGTCACAGTGTATGTACCACTTTCCCAACAAATATTTAAGGGATGGGAGAGAGATCTGGGGAGTAGCATGGGAGGAGGGAAGTAAGGACTCAGTGCGGTGGGGGAAGGAATCCAAATCTGTAGGAAACTAGGCTGCACTGATGCCAGTGCTCAGAAAGCAATTCATTTAGCTCAATTTTACAATATTCTCTATGGTGAGAATAAAGGTCAACCACTACTCATCACTGGGCAATGGGTGGCTCTAACTTTTGGCAGTTCCAAAATGACTAATATGAGGAACATGTCACTGCTGCATTCTTCACCAGTGTGGCAGGAGTGACTGCATAATGTCCTCACAGCATAATGCCCTCACGTTGCCCTTGCAGCCCCATTCCTCCCACCCCGTCCTTCTTGAGACACTCCAAGAGAAGAAGATGCTAAGGGACTGTTGCTCTGAGAAGGAGTTCTGTAACCTACCCCTGCCCTGACCTATGTACTTGCCTAGGTTGAAAAGCTCCTAAAAGAGGCAGTTCCAAGAAAGGAGCCTGGAGCACCGTATTTCACAGTGCTACAGATCTCCTATGCGCTGGGAGCAACGTCCCTAGAAGAGACAATCAGAAATGAGGAAATAATCATGCCCACAGAAAACCAACAAGCAGCCATCCATTCCCTAAATACACATCAAGTCCAACGTCTCTGGACACTCATTCCCTCTTCCACAAACCATGTCATAACTAAAGGCTGTACAAAGCCTATCATCTACCAATACCAGTCAAAAACATGTAACGCATCTACCAGAACAAAGCTTTTACTCAGCATTTTTTGTGGTGTGAAGGGAGAAATTTGCACAAGCATTACTATTTTTTATATTTCATTGCAAACCTCAGCCAAAATCAGAACCCTATAACAGTCAGTGATGCTCAAACTTTCAATGACAAACGAGCTGGTACCTTACAGAGTTTACAGTCCTCACAGACAGGCAGAAAAGGAAAGG
Organism: Vanellus vanellus; assembly: GCF_965231255.1. NCBI lineage: Eukaryota > Metazoa > Chordata > Aves > Charadriiformes > Charadriidae > Vanellus > Vanellus vanellus. The sequence goes on along the minus strand of NC_138905.1, from coordinate 197,191,027 downwards.
ATAAGAAAGAAAGGCATGGAGACTTACGGATGGTCATCTTACGAAGACAGGAATTTAGCTCCTCTGAGTTAAATGTGGAAGATATGAGCTCAATCCACTCAGAGTAGAGCCCAGGACCTCCTCCCTTTGGGGTGAGTGCTCTAATTCTTGGGTCATTATGCAAGAGGAGGATAAGTCACATCCATCTTCAAATGAGTAAAAGGATCCCAACTGCACGGAGGTGCCAGCATTTATTTCCTATTGTTCCTCTGTATTCCCAATGGAAGAGGTATTTACTTGAATGAAGCAGACTGAGTCATCCTTGGGTGGGTGGATGGATGGAGAGGGAAAACAGGTCTCCTTCTGCAGGCCTTCAGCAAGCAAGTGCTGCTCTCCTTAAACTGTATGAGGAATTCAAGCAGCTATGACAAATGGACTGGACCATCTGCTTAACCCTGGGTACCTAAAAGCTTGAATTAAATGGACTGGGTTCTCCACAAGACACATTGCCTCTCTAGCAAATGCCAGGGTTTCTTGATTTTTCAGACAAATACCATGGTATTGCTAATTATAGTGGGTCTGACTTTCATCTGGAATAAATTAGCGTTGCTGCTGCCAAAGACTGGCCCAGAAAATCCATGTAAAACTGCAGGATCCTTGCAAGAAAATGAGGCTGTGTGTTAGGTGGAGCCTTGTTGCTAGGAAGGCCTGTTGTTGAATGTTTTAATCCAAAAGATTAAAAACATGATTTCATATTATGGTCTCTGACTTAGCATGGCAAACAGCCTTCAAAACCACAATCTAGTAACAGTGCCTTTCTCCCTGCTTGCCATCAATGGCAGACTCTTTTCTCTTTTGGTTTTTTTTTTTTTTTTCAAAGTTATCCACAAAAATAAAACAGAATAAAACCAGAAACCAAGTAACCAAGTGCTTTTTCAAAGGTAGAACATAATTTTATCTTTAAGACAGAGAACAGAAGAGCGTGGGTTTTCTCTGACTGTAGACTTCTTGTAATTTAACTGAAGATAAATATTTAGATAACAATCAATGGGATATTTAATTGTCAGGAATATTATATTTAAAAAAGGTGCTAGAGATTTTCAGACTTGTTTTCCTATGTGTGTTGACAACCCATTCCCATCATTTATGCTCTGTATGACATATAAATACAATCACTGCTATAATTTGTAAATTGTTAATATTAGGACTGTAGGGCTGTCTATGCTTTCAGCTCCATATAAAAGAGACAGCTTTTACATCAACATCTGGCTGAACTTCCATTACTTTCCCATCTGCTATTTGTATTCCTCCTCCTTCTCCTCAGCCTCCCTAGTTTTTTTTCTCATTGTTCCTCTGCCTGATTTCATCCGGGAAGCTGCACGCTCTGCCTGCACTTGGCTCCTGTGATACTCATAAACCATGAAACAAATAAACACAGGGGGAAGGACAAAACCAAAAGCAGGAGGATATTTGGTAAATCTAACTATGTGGATCTCTCCAGCTGTGCACGTAGTCATGCAATGGCACCATCTGAACCAAGATATGGTATCCCACCTATGCTTTCCACCCTCTCCCCTGCTCGGTCTGTTTGAGAATGAAAGGCCTTCAGGTCAGGACCATGACTTCTTGTAAACATGACCAGCACTCACAGAAAGAGGACTGGTGACAGGACAACTGGTTCATTAACAGGCTGAGAGAGTTGGGATTGTTCAGACTGGAGAAGTGAAGACTCCAGGGAGACTTTATAGCAGCTTTCCAGTATCTGAAGGGTGCCTACAATAAAGCTGGGGAGTGACTTTTTGCAAGGGAATGTAGTGATAGGATGAGGCGTAATGGCTTTAAACTGGAAGAAGGTAGATTTAGAATAGATATTAGGAAGAAAATTTTCACTGTGAGGGTGGTGAGGCACTGGAACAGGTTTCCCAGAGAAGTTGTGGATGCCCCATCCCTGGAGGTGTTTCAGGCCAGGCTGGACGGGGCTTTGAGCAACCTGGTCTAGTGGGAGGTGTCCTTGCCTATGGCAGGGGGTTGGAACTAGATGATCTTCAAGGTCCCTTCCAACCTAAACCATTCTATGAGTCTATGATTAAATGCTACTGTCCTAAGTCAGGAACTAACCCTTAGACCTGACAAACCCACAATGGGAGAACAAGACTAAAAGATTCTTGAGTTTCAGGAGCTACTCTCAGTACTATTTCAGATGTGCTTTTATTTGAGGGTAAGTTTTCCATATCTCAACTTAGCTAAGTGTAAAATAAATTCTGTAATACTTAGTTCAAAGAGATCCTGCAAAGTATTACTAATTGGAATTTGAAACCTCTGAAGGAAAACCACCATGCAGTGTCTAATAACTGGAACTGCATGGACAGTGTCTCCAGTTGGTTACCAGAGAAACTAGAGATAAAATCCCAGGTTAACAGATAGAGCAAAAGATCTTTAATAAGAAATGCATGTATCAGTAGCTAAAGTATTTAACGACTTTATCAGCATGCATTTGTCAAACTTTGTTGTGTTTTGTGTACAGCCACAGAAACACCTCCAAAAAGATCAAAAGAATGTTATTTCTCCTATCATAAAAATAATTTTACTCAGAGAATAAGAAAATGAAACCACTTCTCACAAAGAAAAATGAACTTGTAAGATGATGCAGCTCTGAAACAAATTACATATATTCTACTAATCAATATAATACAGTTGCCAAGGCAACAGTGACATCAGAAAGTGAAATACTGAGGTTTGTCTTACATAAACACATACACATACCAATATGTTATGTGAACTTTTGCAATCTAGCGGTGACTTCAAGGAAAAATATGTTTTTACAAAAGAACACATATTTTCCCAGGCTTGATAGATTCTTGTGTAAGAGCTTTTATGAGATTTTAGACAAGTTGTATTTTGTTTGGTAGTCTTTGTTCTTTTTCTTTTCTTACTGGAAAGAAAGAAATGTTGGGAAAAAATTGCTTTCAATGAAAATTAATTCTGTCTGTTAAAGTGACTTAAAACAGTGACAACTGAATGCAGGAAGAAACTCTACCAAAGCATTTGAATATTGATCCTAAGCACAGTGAAGACTAAAAAGATTGCATTTGTGGATCCTACTTGTATATATTATGCAGAACTGAAGGGGCAAATTCTCAGTACCAACATCGTAAATAAGAGTGTATTTTTTTGCATGGTCCTTACAATTTTCATTATATGTCTTTAACCTGAAGGCTCAGTTCTGCTGCCTTATTCAACAGCTACTATAATCCCACTGAGCTGAGTGGAACGAATGCCAGAGCGGGAGGCTATTGAGGATGACTACAGGTGATACCAGCCAGCCCCTTCTAATGTCTATTTTTGTATTTAATTTGAACAGTACAGGATATTATTTCATAGCTCACTAGCAGAGCCTCTCAGTACAAATGTAGGTTGCTGGTACAGGCTGCTTCTTTCACTGTAGCTAAACAAAGCCCAGGTTTCCCAGCAGTGTTTACTACTCCTTGCCCTTTTTTTGCAAAACCCATGGACAATACTCGTTAGTCGTAGGATACCACCTCATGGCTCCCTAAATTACTTCTCATGTTTCACCCATCTGTGTGCTCAGCCACCTGGAGCTGGCAGATATTTTCCTAACTTGGATGCCATAGCAACCAGGGCTGAGGAATTAAGGCAGAACTATAGCTGTCTATTGAATTTGCTCTGGAAGCTCGGGTGGGCAATATAAATGTAATATAAATAAATAATATGAAGCATGAGGGTGTTTGACTGCTGGCTCAAAGGTCTGCCAGCACGCTCATTATCAGTACCGGGCTTTCAAGACTATTTCCTGAAAGATGATTTTCAAACAGTTTTTTAAAATGAACTGGTTTAGCTTGTTCAGCACCGAAGTTCACTGAAAAACTCCAATGGAGACATCCCACTGAGATCTGGGTCAGCCTCCTAGTTTTCAGTTTAGTTAAAATGTTAAGTTACTAATTATACAGCTTTCTGAAATGTTCTTGTAATGGTAACTTTGTGGTGTTTTTACAAAGAACTGAGAATATGGGATGGTATTTTCAGGCAACTACAGCCCAAACAAAATCGTGTCTTCATTCCTCATTGAGCTAAGTGATGAAAAGACTGACTATTATGTGTGATTACCTCTTCCATTAGTTTGGATGTATAAATTAGACATGTTCCTACAAGCGTATTGAGATCTAATGCAGTGTGTAAGCGCTAAATATTAACATACATCTATATTTTGAAGTCAGTGGCTCAGAAGCACAAGAGAGGTACACATCATTGTGCCTGTACCTACCACATTCGCTCCTGGTCATCTGTGTGCATATTCCTGCAAACCAAATTAGGACGACAGAGCTACCCAAGTAGGTCATTAGCCACAGGACGTATGTACCCCTGTGACAAACCAACATCTCCTGAACAAATAATTTGCTAAATTCTTCTTCTCTGACAAGTAGAGAGCCCATTCCCCGCTCTACGTGTCCAAGCCAGGACATACAGATACAGGAGAGACACAGTGGGAAGGAGTAATGCCTGGATGATATGCTCCTTTGCACTGGAAAAGAAGATGCAGAGGTGCTTTTTGGAGTTGGGGTTTAGGCTGCAGGTATGGGCAGCAGAGGGTAGGTGCAACCTCATATATTTCCCCAAAACAATTCAGGTCAGACCATCTTGTGAACTTTTCAACTGTACATCAGGGCTCCTGGCTGGCAAAGGACTACCATTCACAGTTTTCATCCCTGCTCAGAACCTGCGTAACAAGTGCTAAAGTATGCAATACTCTTATTTTCCCCAAAGTCATCCCCAAATGGAAGGGCCTATTCACACAGAACAGGTAAGTCCAGCTTTTGCTCCTCTGACAGTGCTCCATGAAGAGGCTCCAGCCATCAGCCTCTTCTGCAGGACCATTGGTTCCCATTCACCTTCTGCCCAAATTGTTGGCTGCGTTGGCAGAACTGAGACAGCCCTAACCAGTGATTTCACAAGACCTTCTATTTCATTTGCAATTCAGTGACTCAGTTCTACCTTTAAAAGACAGCTACTGCTGGTTTTACCTGTAGGTGGAAGACCATCTCCACAAAAGTCCCTTCAATCAATCCCTTCGTCAACAATGTCCACAGATTTAACTGAAGTTTTTACGTGACACAGGATGATTATGTTTTACTGAGTCTACTTGCCCTCAAAAGCATCAATAAATCAACAAACCAGAGGTAATTAAGGAACAAAACAATGCTAAGGTCTTGATTTAAATACGCAAACCCCAGAACATTCAGGATTCAACCTCAGCCCATCCTGTCTGTCCCTCTGTGTAAAAATGTTCTTCAAACAGTGAGTGAGCTTAGCTCGTCTGGATGTGTTCAGTGGATGCAAACTGAATTTAATGTAGCTCCCCTGCCTTTTATCTGCTTAAATCAGAATCCTATTATTATTATTTTAACTTTACAACCACTTAATTAAAGCAATGTTCTAGCCAAAAAAAATTGCCTGGGTGGCCTGAATGTTATACCCCCATATTTTTTATGAGGTGACCTTACTGCTGAGTTCAAGAACCCATGCTTGATCACTAGATTTGCGTGGCGGTTTTGCTTGTGAGGATTATGAGTACATTACAAGCAAAGCCTACTTGATTTATGCACAATTTTTCACTAAAGGTACAAAACAAGTAGCCAGCAACTTAATGCCACATAATGCTGAAGGCTTTGAAGGGTCACATAAAGTCATCCTTTTTATGGGACAGCAAAAATTCATGATTCTAGGTTAGGGTTATAAATGAGTAAGTAAATCACTTGTGCATTGCATTCACTTGACCCCTACTCCAAACTCATTTAGTACATAACAGCTTTGCTGTTGCCATATGTCCTGCACAGACATTCAGTAGGAGGTTTTCTAATGTTTCACAGCCTACAGAGCTCCCCTCCCCCTCCTTTTTTAAAAATCTAATTATTTGGTTTTAACAATATCTGATAAGAGAACAAGAGGCAGCTGTAGGTCTACCACCCGGCCTATGCCTGTCATGCACTGCACTGCAAAGTACAAAAGGACTAAATTTACTAAAAAATTGAATAATATACAAAATATGTTCCAAGACATTTTACCTGTAAGAAGTAGCGCACTCAGGAAGGCACCTTCGCAGTGGCCACATGAAGGATGTTCCTAGGTAATGAAGAGACTTAAGAGCTGACCGTGTGGGCAGTATCAGAAATGGATGGAGCCTGAGCACACCATCCTACAAATCCTTGCAGAAGATGAAGAGTCAGGGGTTTGCAGTCCCCATACGGGCTCCAAATTACCAGGAGAATGCAGTCCCAGTGGATGAAAAAAAACAACCCCAAAAATTTGCATTGTCTTAGACCACTTTTTTCCCCTCCTGCCCAAATGCAAGATTAAAGGGAGATGCTGGACTTACACTGGATCTGTTTACCAGCACTATCTCAATAACAGTCCTCTCGATGAGGAAGGCAGTCCCCTTCAAGGACCCTATGACAAAGACAGATCTTGTAAAGAAGACTTTGGGGCACTAAATTTGGTCTCAGTGAACCAGTAGAAGAAGGTCTCAGAAGAACCAGTACCTTCACCTGAAACCCATGGCACTACCCACTGCCCTCCTCAGTTAGATCTACCAAAAAGCAGGAAAGGCACAAACTCAATTAATCAAGACCAAAACTGACTACCCCTCTAGGAGGGTCCCAACAAGAAACTGTTCTCTGGGAAGATAACCAAAACAGGTAGTGGCTGAAAAGGAGGCTAAGAAAATTAAGAAATTATAAAAGGCTACGATTCACCTAAATTCCTGTAAACTTACAGATCAGACGTCAACACATGAGTAATAAAGAAATGTCTGACATCCATAAGCACATCCTCAACAAATAAATAGACAGAGAAAATGAGCCCACATCAAGACAGCGTGATGACCCGTGAGGCCAAAGAACCTCAGTGGGCTGAAAGACACTGCGGGGCAATAGCATAGGACGCTGTTTGGAAGGGACACGATGCTGGGTTCGTTCCTGGGATACTCTTTAAGCATAGTGCTTAATAGCTCCTACCAATGTGACAAAAATACTTGATAAATATGTGGCAGTTGGGTTAAAGTAGAAGATCTTCCTTTCTTTCTTTCCCACTCTGTCAATGAAGAATGCCTTGACTGTACTAAGTGGTTATATTTGGGAAACTGGCTGTGATGGGAGAGACACAATACCTGTCCCTTTCTCCAAGTTTGTTACATGATCCTGCACTGGACATGCCATTGTAACCATTAGTAGGGGACCTTGTGAAGAGATTGATGGGTACAAAATGAAGTACTGTTGTCAACTGAAAAATCCATTTTCTCCCAATTTTTGTTAAACCTCAACACAGTAGCAGCGTACTGACTAGGAAACATACCCCCCTACTCTTGTCTCATCGTATGAAAATGTTGGCGCTGATTCCCGCAACATGAAAGCAAATGTCTGTAGATATGCCTGCTATATAACAAGCGACTGTCATGCCGTGATGTGAGACTAATTGATTTGAAGGCAAACACCTTGACAGGCAGGCAGGCAGAGCACACACACAAAAATAACAGGTAAAGGAAAGACACTGATGTACAGCACATCCTGGTTGTCTCTACCGTGCTTGACAAGCTCTTTATTCCTTACAAATAAAGAAACACAAGAAATTGTGGCTATTTTAGCAACAAATGTCAGAAGAAAACTGTATCATCATCCTAGCGTACAGCCCTTGTGTGCCAAAGCGGGATGAGCTATTTCAGCAAGCCCTGCACACTGAAAACAGACTTTTCCCCCAGACCTTTCACAAATTCCTTCCTCCCTCTTCAGTAATAGTGCCCACCATCACCCAAGTACCAGCCGGCTACCGAGACCTCAGTCCATTTCTGTCCATTCCCCTGCAGGCTTCTGCCATTTCCAAAACGTGCCCAGCGCTAGTAGAAGCAGAACCCGCAACTTTTAGCTCGTTGAGACCCAGAAAGAAGCAGCAAACCTCTGGCTGTGTGTAGTAGCAAAAGCAGCAGCAGGACGTACCGGGCTGTCCAGCACGGTCCAGTCCCCTCTGAAGGTGCCAACAACCCTAACCAGAACAGGATGTTGGGATAATGTAAAGAATCCACCTTCCCCCCCCCTCCCCCCAAGTTGTCCCCGCCATCAGTCACCATGCCCCCTCCCCCTAAGTAAATGAAATCAATCAGCAGGGATTTCTGTAAAATACATAAAACAGTCATCTTCCAGACTCTACCAGAAGATAAATGGTTCCAGACATTGGACTGCAGCCATTTTCCCACACATGCTACAGTGTTTTGTCATCCATATTGGGCCATAACAGTGAGTGGGGTTTGTTGTTTTTTTTTGTTTTTTTTTTTTTTTCTCAGTCAGCAGCCAATGCTTCTGCTTCTAACCCGTACATTAAAACCCTTGCAACGAGAGTAATTTTTCTGTACAATTTGCAATAGAACACTTTCATTCCCAATAATACAGGCTGGGGTCTTGTACAGAACTTTGACACTTTTCTGCTACAGCTAATATCTCCTTATTGCTCCCAGCTGGAGCTTCACAAACCGTTTTGGGATTAAAGCATATCACCCCAAATACGAGCCACTGAACTGAAACGAGCACAAAACTATGAGCAGTGCAAACCTTATCTGAGAACCTGCTAACAAGAAATAATAGGATTGCTTACAATATCTCACACTGGCTTTTGTGCTAGTTTCAAAGAAGGATACAAACACATGACAAAAGATGCATCACAATGTGAGTTTACAATTAATTTTAACGTATTTTAAAGCAAGTCCTTAATAATCTGTTAACATAAAATGCGCTTTGGAAAGAACCATGGGGCTTTTTCATTATTAAGAAATGTGCAACCAAATTCTATCCTTAATTAAATCGGGAGTAATTTTATTAACTGCAGTAGACTTAAACCTGACTTACATCAGTGTAAGTGAGGGTAGGATTTAGCCCCGGGGTGTTTATACACTGTAGTTCCAGTTAGTTTAGATCTATTTGGGTGGGAACTCCTTTCCCCTTTCCAGAAAAAATATTCTTGCCTCCTCTTTTTCACCTCGCAACTGGGGCCAAAGCAGTCTTTTCTTCTAAGATATTTTTCAGAAAGGTTACAAACAAATCTTATCCTCGACAGGAGATGACCTTATTAAACAAAACCACCCTCTGAAGTGATGGACACCAGCAGTTTTAAAGTTTGTTTACAAGTTTTTAAACAAACCACCTCAAACAGATAAGCATATTTACATCTTTAAAAAAAAAATTAAAAACTTTAAGTAAAATCTATTTTATAAAGGAGCTACTTATGTCTGTTTTCAAAGCTGAAAAGCCCTTCCAAACAGTACTAGCTGCTGTACTAAACATCCCTGCTACAGCACAGAAACTTACTGTCCACAGATATCCTTGGGCTTCACTGTACCTTTGAACCAAAATCACTTTCTTCTGTACTTCATTTTCTGCTCTCTTGAAATCGGATTCCCAGTTTCTGACAGATGGCTCCTCTGTCACCGAGCGCTGCTTCCGCCTCCTTATTGCTGCCAGCTAATACTTCCACGATGCTTAGCTGTTGTCTGCGGAGCTGTGCTCTACATCATTTCTACTCTGATCAATGCTCCGCTTGGTTTTAGGTTGGTTTCTAGTCCCGCCTCCTGCTCTTGAAGAAACGAAAACTCACAGCTGGATTTTCTATAAATCATCCCTTTTAACAGTGGCTGAGCAAGTATGGCAAATACTACAGCTAAGACCTGCTGCTCTATTTGAAACTTCAAAAACAATTCCTCATCTTAATGATGCACACATGAAAGTTAATCATGTACTAAAATCACAAATACTGAAAAATAGTGGCCAGATAATTGTGACCTTCAGGGCTTAGAAGCTGATTAATGTAATACAAAACTCCTCTCTGTTCCAGAGGGGGAATATGGTAAAACATACTGCCTCAGTGAACTGCTTTATATAATGTTTCGCTTTGAACAGGAGCTTGTCATTCTTACCAAGATAAATTTACATTTGCAATACAGAGCTTTTTGACGGACTAACCCAGCGAACGTAGTGTTTAGGCTAGCAGCCCTTAGCTTGAAAGAGCCTTTACCATCGTAGCAGCTCTTTTGAAGTGCGGGCAGGAAATACTTTTATTTTCTGCGCAGCACTGAGTGCACTATACAGCGCTGAACTCATTATCATGTTTAACAAAGCGTAGAGTATAAAAGCAAGGTGGTACCATAAAACCAGCGCTACGAACTTTGTTCCCATGAACAGAGCAAAACAGAGACGAGTTTCTGTAAACTGTAAATTGTTTTAATCCTCCACCCTCCAGATCTGAAGAAGCTGTGCCGTGGAAATGAAAAATGACTGGGTAGATCTGAAGACAGTCTGAATGGGCTGCAAAATCCTGGGGGTCTTGGGTTTTACTATGGTGAGAGCCACATCCTGGTTGCAAGTGTCAGAAAGGCTAAAACCGAGTCCTTCCTCGCTAACAGTTGATCGTGTCCTGGTGGCACGTGCCATCCCCTGACCGCTGCCCACATTGAAGGGCAGCTGAGCTGCTGCCATAGCTCGATCAAGGATCCCTCGAGTGTCAGCTCTGCCAGCGGCTCAGGGGACGATGAGAGAGCAGCCTGTGCCGGCAGCGGCTTTTCCCCAGGTGTGCCGCTTGGATCCTGGCAAGCAGGGACCTGGGGGCTTCCCTGGCTGGGAGCTGGAGCTGCACGACTGTGCCACCAGTCTCGTATGAGTGGACCTCGTTCCTTTTTGAAGTCGCTTCTGCCCAACCCTAACGCACTCCAAAAATGTAGTGGAAAAACATAAAAAAAAGCACTTCTGTCTACTTACAGCGATTCTCTAACCACTTCATTGCATGCCCTACCGTTCTCACAAGCTCAGTTTTTCCACACGGTAGATGACTTCACGGGCTCTGTCAGATCCCGTTTAATCCTCTTTTTTTTCTAAGCTGAAGAATCTCATCTCTTTTGTGCTGGGGGTGGTCAGCCTTGCTGCCCGTCCCTGCACGTACTACCGCTCCCAGGAGCGATGCAGGTAGCTCGTTTGTTCACATGGTAGAAGCTGATGTTACAGCACCCGAGCACAAGCCCTGCTCCCAGTCTGTGACTGCCATTTGTGGAAACGGGAGAATATTCTCATTGTCTTTGCTTACAATTCTGCAGACAGTGATTGAGGACAGTCAGTTGTCGTCTTCTGATGCGACAGCTCTCCACGACCACTGTGTGAGTGGACTGCACACAAGAATTTGAGATCAACTACGCCAGACAAATTTCCAAATGGTTACTAGCCAGGCAGCCTAGAAGAAAGCAGTGTGGATTAAGTAGCCAGGAATGCTCTGAGCTGAAGGCAGCACCACTCTGATGCAGCTACTACTCTCTTAATCAGCAGCCATGAGACATGGGTCCTGGGCCCTCATCCAAGCAGCTGTGACTCAGATTTGAAGTGCCGCAACGACAGTGCTCTCCTGTGGATGCACTGGTCAATCAGTGCCAGTAGACTGATGACGGAGAGTGAAACAAGGGGAGAAGCACCATCCCTGTGCCTGATCCAAATATGTAATGGCAAAGGTAATTAATCTGCTTTTCCTGCCGTACATTCAATACTTATCAGTTGTCAAAACACCCATGACTGATTAAAATTACTTGCTTGACCTTTAAAATGTACTTGAAAATCCATAAATGAGACCAATCAGTGGTACATACCCATTTGAATAATAACAGAATTTTGAATCTCTAGCAAAGGCTGTAAGAGGAGATTAAAGGCTCAATACCACAGTGTGATGTGCACTATATGAACCTGGGATGGGCATCTTCCAAGGACCTTTACCAAGCATTTTGTCTACTGCCTGGAGTAATATTTATGGCACATAGGGCAAGATTTGCTTTCTCTGCCTTGAAACTGTTGACCATCACCTGAATAACAAGAAAAAAAGCCTGCTGCAGGTGAAAAGAAATGTATGGTTGGACTCAATGATCTTAAAGGTCTCTTCCAACCTAGACGATTCTATGATTCTACAATTCTATATTTTCTCTTGAAACTACATCATCCTCTATGTGCTTTGGTTCCAGACAGTCCACTGTCCTTTAGGGATGAATAAGAAGATCTGCTCCCACCACTACCGAGCATTCAGTTCACAGGCACAAACTAGAGTAAATCCACAATAAAGCAACAAAATGTGGTAGCATAGATGTTGGTTTATCAGGACTGTTTCCCTCTACAAATCTGCTCCTATTGGGCCATGCTACTTGGCAATTGTGAACACAGCCCTACAGTGGCCCAGCATGGCTGAACACAAGATGGCCATGGAATTAGCTCAGGTCCTGGGAGTCAGATCATCTGCACTGTTTACCTGCAAGCTACTTGCTGTTTCTCTCTCTGGCTCTGTTTTGGACCACTCCAACTAAACTTCTCCTAAGCAGTGTGAACATGAGTCAGTCTATGTCCCCTGGCTGTGGGATCCCTGACCCTTCTTGGTTTGGTAGCACAGATGTTACTTCAGGGATGAAGGACAGTAGAATGGTTCTTCCTGCCACTGTTGTGCAGATACTGTAGCCCTCACTTCCCCCTCACCTGGAGATAGTCATGAGGTCTGCTGAGACTGGATACCAGATCTAACTGCCATAAAAAATCAGAGAGCGCTCCCCAAACTGTGACTCCATAGGTCAGGTACAAGAGTACCTGCTCACAGACCCTGTGATGAAAGTATGGCAGAGGGAGCAACCGCAGAGCTCCACAGGCTCTGGTGAAAGTCTGCTCAGCCTTGACCTTAAAAAAGCTGGGACATAAAATCACAGGGCCCTGGGGTAATTCAGGTTGGAAAGGTCCCCACAAGGTCTCAAGTCCAATAGCCCCTTTGGTCTTCCGGCCCTACTGAAACACCAAGTTCACAAATAATTTCAGCTCCCCACAACCACACTGGGCGGGAAGGAGGAGGAATAAATTACTTGCCATTTTGCCCCAGCGACTTGTACACAGAAAATCACGGCCTTTTCAGTGCAATCAGGATGGCTACGCCTGCTTGGCCCTGGACCATTTTGGGGAGTTGAATAAATTTAATGTGTTGACCCTTCTACTGTGAGGCAGTCGGGGGAAAAGTTTTAATAGTTTAAAGGCATGCTGACTGCAGTTTATTTGTATACAATGCAGTAAACAGAATTATTAAAAACCTTATATTTTGCATCTCAAAACTCTTAAGATACTCAAGAACACATAAATTGTTCTTACTGTCAAAGTTTGCTAAGGCAACATGCATGAGCATGGTAGATTTGGAAACACCTTCAGCCCCTTGAGAAGAAGCAACAGATATGAGGACACTGCTGGAAGGATAAGCAAGATGAATATGCTCATCAATGAAGATGAGCAGTTGAGTCTCCCAACATCTCCTCCCCACCACCGCTCTGCAGCCTTGCTCTTCTGGTGGTTGTGAACTCCATTTTCAGCTGAAACTTCTTCACAGGTGGGCTACACGGTCCTCCAGCTCAAAGGTTGTTTTCCCCTCATTGGTGTTTACCCTCCAGTTGCAGGCAATGAGAGCGGCCTTGTTCAGCCCGCAGACAGGAGACTAAAACACAGCCACTGTTTCAATCTCCTTTGATAAAATAAGCCATTTCCTCTCTAACAGCTTTTCTGAATCCACTGACACAAGTTGAATGGGGGGCTGGGTCATGGGGAACAAGAAACGAGCGCAGTATTGCAGATGGGGCCCCACAGCACCACACATTCACCTCTCCTGTGAAAATATGTCACCGGATAGAGCTGATGGCCGGGCTGCCTTGCCAAGCCACATTTTGGGAGCGACTTGCAATTATTCTCCAGTCTGCAAACACATTCAAGCCTTTGATCTCCGTCGCTCCCAACTGCCACCCTCCCAGATTATGCCAGTGCTTCCTGCTGCTCTCCCCTAATCACCGGACCACACCACTGATAACCACCGTACAACTGCAAACCGAACTGCCCACAGAGGCAGGGCACACGGAGCCACTGCCCCACGGTTTGCCGCTTCCCTTTCATCCCATTTTATTATCGTATGTCCTGTGCTAACCCTGGCAGATTCTGGAGGAGAACTTGAGGGAAAGGTTTTATTTTGTGCTACCAGGACCAGGCGAACCCTGTCCTCAGGTTTCCCCTACAAACACACCCATATTTTTTCCTAAAGATTATGAAATTTTGAAAGGTTACAGAGATGAGGGAACATAAAGTGCTGCATAACACGGATATGCTTTCAGCAAAAAAGACAAGGGGAAAGGAAAGATAATACCTGGGTTATTACTATTTGAAACTCTGCATCAAAATGGATATTCGAAGGCCAAATCAAAAGAAAAAAGTGATTTGAAAACTTTCCATCCAAAGCAGAAAATTGTGATGATATGTTGAGTGGGGACTTCTTTCCTAGGCAGTTTTCATGCAGTAAATGCTCTTACCTAAGATTACCATTTCCCAAAGGCATCCTGAACTATTTGTCATCCATTTACTATTGCTGTGGTTATGTAAAGTAGGACAGTTGTACTAGCTCCACCTGATGAGAAAGCCATGCACTTTTGCATTTTAATATAAAACACATTCTTTGAAGGATCAAAATATGTATTACCTAACTTATTTTTCAGGAAAACTTCTCTAATTTATACTTGGTACTCATTTAGCTTTTCGGAGTCTTTCTCCTGCTGGAAAATCTCTGGAGTTTACATGGCATATCTCCGTGTCACATGTGTTCCCTTTAATAGCCAATATAAATGTTTTTCAACTCTAAACACTACAGTTTGAGTCTCACTTACGAAAGTCAAGCAGCGCCTCTCTGCTTTACTCATCACACAACCAAACGACTGCTGATCTACCCGCTCGCCTCGCTGCAATGCAGGGGCTCCCACAGCCCAGCCCAAAGCAGTTTACTTCGGTTTGATCGAACCCGGTCACAAATCCCATCCTGACTCCCAAAACTTTTCAGCAAGCTCTGTTCCCCAATATTTTTTCCCCTTCCCAGGGACCAGCTGTGTCGTGCTCAATTCAGTGGCCTCTCCTCCTTGCCTCTCCGCTCCCGCAAGCTGGGAGAGTGTGTGGCTGTACACTCCTGCTAACATGATACTGTGGGACAAAACATCCCCAGGGGCCCCAAAAATGGCACTTAAATGACAGCAGCTCAGTTTAACATGAGGTTCAGTTCATGCATGGCAGAGGCATGGTATTTCATTAGTTCGTTCAAACTCTTCAAAGAGCTCAGAAATAAAAATTCTTGGAATTGCTGCACGAGTCAAACTTTTTTAAAAGTTTATATTAAAATGTGAATCACTGGCTTGCTTCAGGGGAGTAAAAAAAACCCCTTGTTTTCAGCAAAAAGTTAATTGGGTGTCCTGAAAATCAGTAATTAAAAACACCACTAACAGACAATAATCATCTGGAGTGCTAATTTCCTTCTGTACATAAAAGGACAGAGTAAGAGAGAAAAGTTCAGCATCAGCGTTTGCCTCCAGACCCAATGCACCCAGGGGCTGGCTCAGGATCCCTCCTGCAGGGAAACGAGAGCTAGAAAAGTTATTTTTGTTGCTGCAAAGGAAAGTTGGATTTCTGAAGCTATATGCCGGCACTGTTTAAAATTACTTCAGTCACAAGGAAACCTGAAATGTCATCCTGAGGGACATCACTGCCATTGCTATCATCCCCCATGTGCGTGTCAGAGAGAAGTGCGACCACACCACCCTGGGCAGAAAATGCAGCTTCTAATGGCAGTGCAACAATACAAAGACTGGAAGCAAAGAATATGGTTTCCAAATTAAATAGCAGGAGTAATTTCTGCCGACAGGATGTAATTACTCCTCTTGTAAAAGAACTGTGGAACACTTAATGGTTTTGAGCACTAATACCTATGGAAACAGAGCCTTCCCCAAATACCCAGCCAAATGCTAGCTTACCGTTGGCTTGGGGAGCAGTAAATTGCCGAGAACACATCCTGTACTGCCTAAAACTTCAAGGGCCTCCTTCCAAATACTGCTCTAGCTGGACTGCTGATGTTTCTGAAATCAGGTACGGTCACTACCCAGGGTGACATTTCTTCCGTCTCTCACTGGAGCTGTAGTTAACGCACTGGCTGTGCCACAGCCCTAAGGACAGATTTTCCACCATCATATCTCAATGCCAGATCTGTGATTATTCCAGGTAATTTATCTGACAAGACAACTATATTCCCAAACACTCTGTTTATGAGCAGGGAGGATCTGAGACTATGTAAAATATATCAAGGTAAATGCAGTAGGACATATGGCATCTCAAAGTTGACATGCTTCTGATATTAATTTTTTTAAGGTCTGGGGAAAATACATTTCCAGATCAGAAATAAGAAGCAGCATCTAAATACAGAAATGTTTTAATTATGGCCAGAACGCTCCCAGCATCCAAAAGCCTCTTCATAGAAAGTGCATTGCATGACATATGTCAGGCCTTAAGCACCCTATGGCAACTCAACTCTTACATTTATATGGAAAAATTCATAACCATACTTATGAAAACAGACCAGCAAAACTCTCCACAAAGCAACTCTCCTGTTGCAAGATTTCTACTAGTTATGCTAGTGCAGCCTAGAGCTTGGGAGGAAGCGAGTGTCCCAGCACCTCCTCTTTCATTTCGACCAAAACCATGAAGTTTTCACTGCACATCCATATATATAAGACCTCTATCCTCCTGCAACGAAACCAACTCCAAACAAGGCCAGAAGGCTTACCTCACCTCTTGCAGATTATCATGCATTTCCCAGAGATTTTAAGGTGCGATTTGTTAAAATAAAGAAAGGTGCTGCTTATCACAGGAGAAGATTGTCTCTAAGCAACAGGAAAAGACAAAGTTTTTTCTGTGCAGCCCTGCAGAAAAACATCAGCAGAAAAAAATGCTTACATGCTGACAGTTTATCTGAGGAACTGCTCTGGAGCTTAACAGGCCGTAATCAAGACATCAGAGGTTTATTTTGAACAAGCACTTTAGGGAATGGACATGAATTCTCGATGTTAGCGGTGCCAGTCAGTATGTGATTCTCCCATCCTCACAGCAATGGAAAAGAAAGCAAAGGAGTCTGGTTTGTGACTCTTGCACACCATAAAACTTCTTTTTTAAAAACATAAAGACTCTTTTCAAGCAAAATGCTCAAGGTATGAAACGCTGTCTCCTTGACCTTTCAGAAACCCAAAGAACTAACGTTTGAGTTTTTGTTAAGTTAGGCTATTCATGAATTTGTTTTCGTTCATCACACACATCCACAAAAATCTTTACTTTTCATATTTCTATCACCGTGGTCCTCCAGATTTTTCAACGTGCTTTACAGAGGGTGAAAAAATGAAAGAAAAACAAAAACTGGCAGTACATTAGGCGGCTTTGGGCAAAGAAAATGATGGATTCTCCCAAAGTCATTTCCTGCAAAGTGATATTTGCTGTAAGGATCTTGATTACGTATGTCAGTGCTGGGAAGCTACCCGGACACGTGAGGCTATCGTTTACAGCTGATGCAGCCAAGACAGAGGCCACTACTGGGTTTTAGAAATGAAAAGCCCGAGTATAAGGGAACAGAGAGAGAAGGGATTTTAAAGAGAGAAGAAGGATCAGTCGGAGACGCTGAGATTTGATTTCATTTACATCGCTCTACTGCCTCCAAAGATGGTCCCAATTAGACATATTTTTGTGTACCACAAGCATATGATGCCACACTCGGCCTTGTCCTCCTCTAACTCTCTTGGCAAAAGCAAAGAAGACTTCCTAGCACAAAAAGGCCACACTGTGGTTTTGTTTTCAAACATCACTTCTAGGAAAAATGAGAAAGAGAAAAAAAAAAACCTCTGCAAGATATTCTGTACCCAAGGACAAAGCTGAATGGTTCCATGTGAGTCATTTTCAATCTTTGCAGGCTTGGCATTTGTGGTATGAACTCAGAAAAGTCATTACCAGTAATTTTGTCATTTCAAGTGTTTGTAACACAAGAAATAAGTGCTTTAAAATGAGAAGTCAGATCCTAACCACTTCAGGGACACTTACAGATCACCTTCCTACAACTTCAACCTAAAACCATTTCACTATGTTTAAAAAATATTTTTAGATGTTCTAAGTAAAGCAAGGCATCCAACCTCTGCCTTGAGAAAGGTTTGCAAACAAAAATGAAATGCTACAAGAAGTGAGACACGATGAAGGAGACGATATGCTTCCTTCTAGTTCACTTGAAGGACTGCTTATTTTGCTGGATTAACCCAAAGTGAGCGTGCAGCCCAGTCACATCTTTTCTCTCTTCTTTACTACAGCCAAGCAAAAACAAGGAGGAGAAAAGGTATCACACGTGCAACCATTTTTCAGGAAAGTTTTTCTTCATTTTAAGTAATCTAAAGGATTTATCTCATGGTCAAAGGAATATTCATTCCTTTGTTCTTACTGACATATGGGAACAGCTTGTCTGAACTCTAAGGAAGAATCTATGAGCTTCATTTTTATTTGCTATATTTGATTGACTGCTGTTATAAACCAGCCTGAATAGGGAAGCTAAAACCAGGAAGAAAATACAAGAATGGGGGTGTCTTTCGAGCACCCCTTTAGATTTATAAGCGACAAAGCAGGCGGTGCGCTGTGATGGTCTGGACAGTACCAGCAACCCGGAGTGCCTCCCCTCTCCCTTCCCAGCAGGACTATCTGACAGTGCCATGGAAGAGACATGATGTTCTTCAAGTCCACACTAACCGAATTATCAAACAAAAATAAGGGCCAGGACTTGTATGAGCACATGAACAAATAAGCCCGATTCACAGCGGATTTCCAAGCAGCTTTTTACACACAAATAACCTCTCTCCAATGCTGGTATTTGGTGTCTTGTACTGTGTGACGTTGTATAGTAGCGGTCCTGCTGTTAGAAAGAGTGTTAAAAGTTTCTCCTCAATGCAGGCACAGTTATTGACGCAAATCGCTTGTGAAATCTCCGCACCTCTGTCAAACAAACCTGAAATCAGGCTCCAGAGTTACTGAGGGTGTGAAGTGGAGACAGTGCACACAGCGGGAGTGTTTGCATAAGCCTTGTTTCCATAGGGAACCAGGGAAAACATATACCGATTTTTAAAAAAATAGTTTTCCATGGATTTATGTAGCGGCTGGGAAGTCCTGCAACTCTGGCCGTTGCCCGCTAGAGGCCGTGAAGCCCTTACGCCTGCCCTGGCCCCAGCTGTCCGAACCCAGGGAAAAGGAGATGAGGAATGGGAAACACCAAAAATGCGAATATTTTTTTTCTGGCATTAAAATCTTAAAATCTCATTTGCGGAGCCCTGGCAGGCTAGTGGGAGCAGCAGGACCTGCTGTGGGCAGCCAGCTTGGCTCACCTGCAACTGGAAACCCAGGAGGAAGGAGACTCTGGGGCGACCTTATCGCTATCTACAGCTACCTGAAAGGAGTTTGTAAAGAGGTCGGGGTTGACCTCTTCTCGCTAGTAACAAGTGACAGAACAAGAGGAAATGGCCTCAAGTTACATCGGGGTAGGTTTAGGACGTATATTAGGAAAAATTTCTTCACCAAAAGGGTTGTTAAGCATTGGAACAGGCTGCCCAGGGAAGTGGTGGAGTCGCCATCCCTGGAGGCATTTAAAAGACGGGTAGACGTGGTGCTGAGGGACGTGGTTTAGTGGTGGTTTTGGCAGTGTTAGGTTGATGGTTGGACTTGATGATCTTAAAGGTCTCTTCCAACCTAGACAATTCTGTGATTCCGTGATTCTATGAGGAGAAGGTGGAGGAGGAGGAGGAGAAGGAGGAGGAGGAGTGTGCAATGCAGCTGGCTGGAGGGAAGCTACTCCTCCGTGACAAGCTCAAGGTAAACAATGAGTAGTCAAACATCATGGGCCACTTTTAAAATCAATTCTTCCTTTTGAACATCACTCATTGGAGCCTAGCAAAGCTGCGGCAGTCAACAGAAAGGATGTCAAGCATGAGCATGATTTAATGAGTGGCGTTCGCTGAACAACAACAGCAACAAACCCGTGTGCACAGAAAAAACATGGTGAAGGCTGGTGTGTGGGGAAGAAACCTGAAGACGTTTCTTGTTACACTGAGAAACACGTAGGGACAGTACAAGCAAAAGAAGTGATACTGGCAGAAACGGAGTTCCTCCAGTTTTAACCGGGGTTTGCTGGGTTATTCAGAGATCGTATCGCACCCCTGCGTGAGAGACACAGTGAAACTGGAAAAAATTTGGAGGTAAAAACCGCACAGAGCTGTGCTCTAAGGGAGAACATTAAACCCCAACTTCCACAAGAGGCAAAGCCCCTAAAAAGCCTAGGGCTGAAAATCAGAGTTCAATGTCTTTTTGCAAACTTAATTTGTTACAGGTTATCTAGAAACCTGTAAAGGTTCAATGTAGATCAGATTATTCCTTGCAGTTATTGATTGCCCTGCTTTCTGCAATGTTGAATTTCATCTGCCGTTGTGCTGTTCATATACCTAGCTTAATTACGTCCTGTTTAAGTCCCTTTATCTTCTGCTGTTTGGATTAATTAAATACTCGTGTCTTCAGCAACCTCTGACATGTTTTCCACACTTTTGCCACAGATCATTAAACAGCATAACTATGTCACACGATTCCTAAAATGAAATTTCAGGGCAGCCCAAAAGAAACCAATGACCTTAGTGAAAATGTATATTTATTCCTCTTTTTTGTATTGCCCTCAAGTACTTGGCAACCCTGTGGTCATATATTCTATTAAGATTTGGGGACTGGGGGTTTAAGGCAGATACCTCAAAGCATTAAGGTTTTATGCAAAATGTGAGTGTGACTTTGTCCTTTGACAGCTGTTTTGCAAGAAACTATCAATCAGGTAGTCTGTGCCCAAATATACAACTTGGGCAGCTCAGTGCGGAAGAGGATTTTGGCTTCTGCATTTTACAAGGATACTTAGTGGCAGCTGTTGATAAGTCCTGAGGTGCCGGAGACAGTGTTTTGGCGGACGCCTCCTCGCCTCAGTGGGCTGAGGCTGCCCACCCTCCCCGCACGGGCTGACGGGGACCCTCCGGCCGTGGCACTTGGCTTGTCACCGTGCAGCACGCAGGGACGCCCACGCCGGAGCTCATGCTGTGACTGCAGCTCCCAAACCAGTGTGCAGGGAAGCACTGTGCAAAGCAGTGCCTTGAGCTCTTCCTGGGACTGGTCCTTTATCAAAGGAGGCTAAATAAATACGACAGATGTGGCTGCATTCATGAAGAAGACATTTTTTCTTAAGAAGAGAGAATTCTGTTGGTTTATTAGCAAAAGAAAAATGTGGGAAGTGGCGTGAGCATCCTTCCACCTTACGAAGGAGATGGGGAGGGAGGGGGGTGCCTGGAGATGAGGAGGTGCAACCCCACCTCACATTTCCAGCCCCAGCTCTGCTGGCCATCACGCAGCTCCTCTGGCCAATGCTCAAGGAGAAGCTGGGTCCTTATCTCTAACATGTTCCAGTTAGTAGGCGGCCCTGAGAGCAACCCCAGGTGTTCACATACTCTCTAATCCCATTAGGACTCTTTTAAAGCATGGGTTTTTTTCTGGTGTCACATAAGTTACACTTAATGGGTTTGCAGTTATTAGGCAGTTAGAAAAGTTATTTGCACTTTGCGATTTGCTGCCAGAAGCGTAGCAAGAGACAAGCACCGAAGTCCTTGTGAATCCCACAGCTGCTGTGACTTTTCCATGTGAGGAAGGAACAGTTGCTTGAGGCATTTGAGAGATATGCAAGAACACAAGAACAGTTTATTAATACTGGAAGTGAGTTTGCAATTACTGCAAGCAGATGGTCAGCTTGCACAGCGAATGAACCTTAAACCATCTAGACTTACAGGACTACTGCAAACATTGAAACCATACCAAATTCACTAAAAGAAATCCTACGTGCTCAGTCAGAAGTCAGCTCAGATTTGGATCCTATATATCGTGGCTTAAATCCAGATAAAGCTGTCAATATTAAACTGAGTCGGTGGATTTACCCCAGAGTAAAAGCCCCTTTTTTTTACTTGCATACATAAGTCTAAGAGTAGTCAAAGATAAGCTAAAATAATAAGGACCTAATAAAATAACTATATTGGCATCATTAATAAAGCCAGGAATCAAACTAATCCTCCCTTGTACCAATGCAACTCTGCTGTATGAGAGATGTGGTAGCAACATTAACAAGACTGGAAATATACAGCTGAAGTTACATGGCTAAGTTTTTCATTAATCTACAGCCCATTAACAAAAAATAGCTCTACACACATTGCTTTAACAAATGTATCTGTGATGCACTCCAGAGCTTTTGAATTGTCTCCATACACAAGCTGCTTGCAAAGATTCTGTGAAAGAGCTCAAGAGATGTGTATCTTGAAAGTCCTTCTCAGTGCAGCCCATGGACAAATTAGAATTATTATTGCTATAGGCACGTAACAGTATGTATGTGCAAAGGGAAGGGCTTCCTTAGCACCACGCGCCTTTCAGCCTACATTTCAGCCCGCCAGCTCTTCATGTGCCTAAGCAAATGTAATTATTGCGGGAAAGAGGGAGGCTATAAGCAAAGAGCTCTGTTGCGTGGCTCTTTCTGCATGTGTCCAGGGAGCCAACTCCAACGGGTCAGCCAGCCCCTGAAAGGGCCATGCAGTCATCCTCCAAAATCCTCTTGCCTGGGATGTAAAGTTTCAACATCCCAGCTGAGTGCCTCTGGACTGCAAAGGCTGAAGGATCCTTAAGGTTAATCTGACCTGCAGTTTACAGGTCTTTGCAACTGGGTAAACAAGCGCTTGGGTGCTGCGTGGCAGCCAAAGGCAGCGGGCAGGGAGGGTCGGCACATGCCAGATTTGGCACGAGCAAGAAGGTAATTGTGCACTGGACTGCAGCAGGGTCCAGCCGAAAGGTAGCGACCGTATGAATGGCAGAGGCGAGACATATCCGATTGAAAAAAGGATGCCAATTGTGTTTTCAGCACAGGAAGGGATGTTGGTTCAGTGGCACTCCTGATCGATGCAACTTGCTGACCAAGGAATAGTGACAACTTAAGACAGATCCCTCCAGTCCAGATCAACTGCAAACAAAGCGCCTAAAGATTTTTCCTCGTTTTCCCTCATGTAGCTGAGGGTGCGTGAACTTTCTTTCCTTGCAAGCAGGATAGAATTTTCAGGGATATACTTATGGCAGAAAAGCTCAGGTTTATATTGCACAATCAACTTTATTCCCCTCTTAAGACAGAAACCTGCATAGCAGGCCAGTTCGTTTCCAGATCTCTATATAATTCAGTAATTTCATGGTCTGGCTTCATGGCACAATGTACAAAAATATGTTGATGCACATTACAAGCTTATACTGCCAAAAGGCTATGCCTATACCTGGAGCGACAGAAAGTTTGAGGTGTTGTAGTGATTTTCAGAATCCTTTCCTTTACACTTCCTTTTCTAACACTCAAGCTGGAAATCACAGGACACTTGAAAAGTCCTGCAGTGCCAGCTATGACATTGTTAAGACATTGGTATGTTGACTCAATACCTCCAAACTGCTTTGAAGTTTTCCAAACCCTTAAGAAAACATAGTTTAGACAAGAAGTTATTTTGACAGAATGCGATTTACATATGCATCTACTTAGTGTGTTGAAATTTAGTAGTAAAAAACCTGGTGTGTAAGAAAAGAGTATTTCTAGCAATATCGTAATAACCCTGGTTATTCTTGGAAACATTTTGCATTTCCCTGAAATTTATGCGATCCCACAACCATTTTAATAGCCTACGCTATTGTATATGCCATGGCAATTCCACTTAGCATTGTGCAAAGACCTCCCAACTTTCTAAAAACCTTTGGGACCAATTCTGCAGCTGGTTTTGGCCACTAAAAATTAAACTGAAATGCTTTTTCTTCAGCCAATATTCATCCCAAAGTAGACTGATTAAATATATAATAGTATTTGAAAATTGTTGTGATCACACAATACTTGTACCTTTCTCCATTAGCAAAGAAAGATCTGGAGCAGACACTGGCTTACATACTCAAGGATTTCAGATTTCCAGACATATTTCTAATTTTGTATGAACCTTTTTTTTTTGTCCTTTCTAAATCTGACATTGCTCTTCATTAAGGACTGGGATTTGGAAAAAAAAAAAAAGGCAGAAAATCCCACAGGATTGAAAACAACAGATGTTGTCTGTTTTAAGCTTCCTCTATTCTAAATCGCTGAATTTAGTGCTTTTAAGATTTTCCTGCCTCTCTTTTCAGAGTCCTGTGATTTGCTCTTTAAATGGATTTTCAAGAGACTGACTCTGACTGGAATGTACATGAAAAGAGATTTTCAATTTAAGATGTACCATTTTTCAGGGAAGTTACTAGAAACATACTAAAAATATGACAGAACCAGTATCAGGGCAATATCATTGTGTATCCATACTGTGAGCAATAAACCCAACATATTACTGTCCCAGCAGATGGGAGGTGCATGCTACTCACTTCCCACCTGAATGCCTTCATGTTTCCTGCTCCTCTATTTCAACACTGCTGAACTGTCAAACTCAAAATGCAGCATCCTGCCCCATGACTATGGCAAAGGGATTTTCAAGCTTTCCTTAGAAATGATTTTTTCTTTCCCCCCATAATCTGTAACCTTCCTGCACTTTCTCACCTGCCCTCCAGCACTGCAGGTATGGTCAGAGAGTCCCTGCCCTTAGGAGGTAAAACTCATTCCTTCTTCATCCTTCAAAAAGATGCTGTGATCATGATGTCAGTGATTCCAAAAAGGACTGAGTGGAGAAATAGCTGTGTAATGCTGTGGAAAAACATAACTGAGTAATTTGATCCTTAGGGACATGTCAGGGAAATAATAATTACAGATGGATGTTGGGGACAGCTTTGACATCCTTTTTGAAAAACCAGAGGTTTCATAAAACAGCCACAGGAATTATTTAAGTATTGGATAAAGTAATGACATAGAGAGTAGCAGTAATTGCATCTAACTAAAAAAGAAGCTTGAGAAACAGTTTTATCAGAGTGCAGTGGTACCTGACAGTGAAGATCTCTTAATTCCAGGAAGAGAGCACAAAAGAATGTCTGGAATGTGAGGACAGACAAATTCAAATTAAAAGTTAAGTGTATGGTTTCCATACAAGAGAATTTAACTCTAGATCAAACTACTAAGGAATGTGGTAGATTATGCTTCTTTATTTAAAAAAAAAAATATATTTGTCTCCAAGGAAGGATGTTGAAGCTAAACAACCAAACACATTCTGTTCTCAACACAAGGCATAAGATAGACAGGAGGCCAGGCCAAATGAACTAATGGGTTTAAGCTTTACGAGGTCAAATCTTTCTATTAAGTGTCAGAAACTCTGTGTTTACAGTAAGTATAGCTGTGGTCATTAATAAAAATAATTGGAACTGACTACCCCTTTGATTTAATCAGATTTGCATTGGTTCAAGTTCATTGAATTGCAAATGGAAGAAATATTAAACCTCATCTCTTCACAGATGGCAAGATTTTAACAATGCCTTCTTAAATCCTTGATTCGTATTTTATGCCTTGACTTCCTCTTGTATCCCTTTTTTTTTACCACACCAATTGCACTACAGAAGCAATAGAAGTTAAGGCCTAATACACTTTTGTCGGTTGCCAAGCTTGAATGGATGCAAACATCAGTCCTTGGGGAATTAGTATGCCATTCATGCTAGAAATAAAAATCTATTTTCAGATTAGAAAAGAGAAAAAAAATACAGATTTTCTGGTCTTCAGTAAGGCCATCTCTGCTTCATATTCTGCCAAGCTTTTCATAGAATCATAGAAGAGTTTGGGTTGGAAGGTCATCTAGTCCAACTCCCCTGCAATAAGCAAGGACATCTTCAACTAGATCAGGTTGCTCAGAGCCCCATCCAGCCTGGCCTTGAATGTTTCCAGGGATGGGGCATCAACCACCTCTCTGGGCAACCTGTGCCAGTATTGTATCACCCTCATTGTAAAAAATTTCTTCCTTCTATCTCGTCTGGATCTATCCTCTTTTAGTTTAAAACCATTACCCCTTGTCCTATTGCAACAGGCCCTTTTGTTCCTCCTGAGACTCATGAACACTGCCATTATCTCTCAACTTCTGTTTGCCCTGGGGTTGTTGAGCAGCTGGGAACATATATGCCTACACTATTTGCCACATATGGGAGATGTAGAAGTTCAGGTTGATTTTGAGCAGGATCAAAAGTGATTTTTTCTAAATTTTCTTCCAAACTGAAATTCCAACATATTCCCCTTTCAGAAATACCAGGAAAAAAGTGTTTGGCTCCGGCCTTTGCCAATGCGTCTTGATTTCTCATCTGAAGGACAAGGATGCAATGACACATTCTTTGATATGAAATCAAGAGCCAAGTCATTGACAACAGCAACACCAGGAGCAGCCAGCACCTGTCATGAAATCCAGGCTTGATAGTTTTGAGGTGTTTTGAGGTCACCTGTCTTAAGTCCATGGACACAGAAGACCCACGTACAAGCAGAAGTGCCCTGTGCTGCCCGTATGAAAGCCTTTACCATGATTTCCAGGCACAGGGGTTCTGTACCAGCACAGGGGACCCTGAAACCTCTGCCTCCCCCTACAGCCCACCAGCTGAGCTACTGAAGGACACCTGCATTCACTAGACGTTTGTCAAATCTGGCATGTTTTTACTAAATGTTTCAAACCCATCACATCACCGTAAAAGGCATGAGAAAGTTTAAGTTTGAGTAATTGAAACAACAGCGTGCCCAGTAATACTTTAGTGTATGTGTTTGGACTGAGCTGCTGGGGCAGCTGAGATGGGTGAGGTGTTGAGTAGCAAAGCAGAGGGGAAAAAGATTTCAAACCTGTGTTGAGTGTGTGTACCTAGATTAGTCAGGAAGGAGAAGCATACATCCAGGGATATTGTGGAACAGTACTGGCAACGGAACAGCGGCAGCTGAGGGCTCCGGAGAGAGAGGTGCGCAAAATTACCTGGGATGTCGGCTGATAAGGGGCTTCAGCCAACCCGCACATTTCTGATTTTCGGTAATGACTAAGGAAATCTTCAAATCCAGTTCAGCCAATGGCTGCTATCTTGTTACTCAAAAGTGTCTATTAAAAAGGGGGTACCAGGAAAACTGAAATATGGAAAATTGTACAAAATCAAAAATATTGAAGTTCAGCACTTGCTAACACATTCACTCCTGATGGCTTTTCAGAAAGGATATGTAAATTTTGACACATTCCTTCTTTCCAACCTTTTGTTCTCAAATATAAAATTCATCATCATAGCTCTGCAAACTTATTGACTGCTCTGACCTGTAAATTGCAGACCTGCTGCAGCTCTGAAATTCACACCAGCTCCCGAGAAAACTTTGTGGAAACTAATTTTGTCTGACAATCCACGTGGATGAAGCATGTCCTGTAAATTTCTGCAATTTAGCTTTATGAAAGGTATGAAAAGATTTCGTAAACAGTAAGGGGAAAGTGTAGTTGCAAAGAAACAGAATAAAAATCCCGTCCATCAGCTTTAACACGCTCATCTGGAGAAGTCAGCTACTGTGAGAAGAGACATAAAGATAACATGTTTTCAAGAAGTAGCAGCAAGTTGTGTCCTTCCAGCGTGTTCCTGGGAAAACCCTGATGAGTGCAATGAGAGCAACTGTGAAACACTAAACATGCTGCTAATGCGTGAAGCCCTATGTTCTGGGGAGAGAAGAGCATTCAGCAATAATTGAATCATCCAGGCTGTGCTCAGTGGATACCCTAAGGTGATTATGTTCAGAATAGAAGCTTTCAGAATGTCATTTAGTAAATGAAAACAGAGTTGGATACCAGTAATAAACCAGTGCCCTCAAGCTACTCATTTTTTATAGCAACTTAATTGAAACATACAAATCACTGAATGCCAGATGCCTAGGAAAGGGGGCAGCACCGAGACCAGAAACATAGACACTGAAACCAAGAAATGAAGTATGATTTTGCTTCCAGTGAAGAACAGTTTACGGACACGATTTTCTTTCTCTGGTGATAAATAGGAGCCTGTCATATTCTGAGTGCTGAACTGTATTCCCAGGATGGGTATAGAGCTGGGTACCACGTTGTTTGCAACTTTCCAATTGCTGATGAACTCAGTGAAGTGAAACCATGAGCAAAATTTAGTTTTATCCTTTTCATTGTAACAAGAAAGCTGTTTTAAACTGCATTAGCTCCTTAATCACATGATTTCTATTTCTAATTTGCAAGAAGCAGGACTCTATTATCTTTAAAAAGCAAGCCCACCTTTAACTCATACTATTGTTATTTAAATAACATTTTGGATTCCTGCCTTTTAATATACATTTAGTACTTTTTATCATAAGACTCAAAGAAAACTTCAGCAAGATTTATTCAAAGTTTGTCAAATTAGTAGTACTTCTTGCAGAGAGATATCCCTAACATAGCTGTTCTATTAAACTGTGTACCACAAGAACTAAATTGGCTTTGGAAATTTAGTATTGCAATTTTCCAAAGCTGCAGTTTAAGAAGAAAAAGCAATTCTTTCAATGTAATAAATTGTCAGTGAGAGTAAAATATGAAGGAAGCCTCTCTCAAGAGCAGAGGACACTCCCTTCCTTTGTAATAATGTACTGCAAGACAGAAAACTCAGCCAGTCATTTTACACATTAACAGTTCAGCAGAGTGATTGAGAAAGACTTGGACCCGAGTCTGAACATGAGTTTGGGCACTGACACTACGTGCTCAAACCTGAATTGAATCATCCTGGGAGGGGCAAAGGCGCTGGAGAACAACATCCTCATCCTCCAAAGGCAAAAAACCACCCCCAGCCTGCCTGAGCAGCCCTTCCTACCAGGCATTGCTTCACTCAGTAGTTTTGGCTACAATGGTAGCCACCATTCTCCGGCCACCGTCCCACACTCTTGTCCTGCCTATTCTCAGCCCTTTTATCCATTGCTGAAGACTGAGCACATCACATGACTGCAGCTACTGGAGGATTTTGCAGCCATACAAGAGAACTTCATCATTTTGTGCAGAAGATTAGTTAGTATTAGTTACTTTGAAGATAATTGCTCAACAACAAATTCAGTTCTTAACCCTCATTTGCATTTCCTAGAAGTTCTGTCAAACTAGTGCCTTTGGGGCTGGCGCTTTCTGGGCTTAATCTCGGCCCAGAGGTGATTTCCATGCATGTAAATGTAAATTCAAACAGTTTACCTGTTCTCAAATCAGACACACATGTGAGACGATTTTCCTTGGGAGCTGCATCCAAAAAGCTCTGTAATTGCTCAAGATTAGATAAATATTTCACAGATCTCATTGAGCTCTAAGGAATACGTCCAGTCAGAAGAAAATCTGGTTTCAGAGACATGAAGAAACGAAAGGAGAAATATAATTAATGCAGAACGGCATTAAGATGCCCGATTTTCTCACTGGGGTCAGCAGGGGAAACTCCAGGGACAGAGTACCCAGAGCAAGTAACTAATGTAAAGTCTGAGACGCTTAGTTTGGTCCCCAGCCTCTCCGTCGGAGCTGCGACCACCTCTGCTCTGCTCAGGACCCCCTGAGTACTTGCATCTGCCCCAGCATGTGGGTGGCTTGAGCAGCATCTGGATATTGGGGACATCAAGCCCTGCAAAGGGAGCATCAGCACCAACTGATGTGGGCACCTGCCTGCTCAGTCACTGCATCGTGACACGCAATATTAATTACCCAAGTTTTCAACAATTCAGATCTCATCTTGATATGCATGAAAAGAGTTAGGAGTTACAGTGTTTACCTTCCCTAAAAGGTGGGGAGCTGGGTTTAAAAATCTGGTTTTATTCATTGCACATCAGCCCCCTGACTGTGTGGCATGCTATCATTTGT
The DNA here is from genome assembly GCF_965231255.1 of Vanellus vanellus. NCBI lineage: Eukaryota > Metazoa > Chordata > Aves > Charadriiformes > Charadriidae > Vanellus > Vanellus vanellus. The sequence continues at coordinate 197,161,278 of NC_138905.1, read as the reverse complement.
TCACGCTCAGGAGAGAGAGCCTTAACTTAATTACGGCAACTGGTGTGGGGAAATTAATGATCACTGAACACTGTAAAATAGAAATCAATACTTTCGTGTCTTTCCCAAACGGTCTATTGCTAGACAGATATTCATGGTTATATTTCTCTCATCCTGTGAATATTAATAAGGTAGCAAAGACTGGCTATATATATCAAAGCCTTGGAAACAAGGCTATTGCTAATGCAGGTCCCCACCAATAACATGTTACAGCTACCAATCAACTGATTTGTGGGCTGCTAAGTAATAGCTCTGGTATAATACAATCCTTCATTTTCTATTCTGATACTTGTTTACTTCTGTCCCCATTTATTAAAATACTGTCCTGCTATAATTAAAAAGGACAGGACAACAATAACCTTTAGTACCTCCTCGCCGTGATAAGCGAGATGCTTAAACAAGAGCTCAGACACTCGACAGACGAGTACAAATGGGGCTAAATTCACTCTGATGAGCTGTGTGATGGCTTCTTCCACGAGTGAGGCACAACAGAGAGGCAGGTCATTATAAATTACCCTGCAACGGGATGACTGGCATGTGCAGCTTCTGCAATCCTATTAAGCTGTTGCCACCAAAAGAAAGAACCTGCTCATTGCAGGTATAGGGAAGAGAAGTTGTATGTACCTGACGTGGTCGGCTATGTATGCCTGAGACACCGCGCTTGGGTAAATACACCCAGTGCCTCCCACAGCTGGACTCTGGTCCTGATTCAGCCTCGGTGGTGATATGGATCTTAAGTTAATTTCTAGGCATAAAACTATTACAAAATGGACTTAATGTTGAAAGCCTATGTCGCTGTATCTGTTCCACCAAGTTGTATCACAATAAATCAGAAAGGGTAGAGGTAACAAATGGGTAAGCAGCCCAAAGGGTTTAGAGTGTACATTGCGGCAGCACCTAATGCATGGGCCCCTCGGGTCTGGACATGGACCCTGGTGGGAAAGAAGTCCCAGCTTGCTTCAGTCTCTGACCAGGGACATCAGATGCTCCACATACAGGATATTTGCTATGGTAGCCACATCCCATATGAAAATGTAACTTCTCCTGAATTTTTGCAGCAACAGGCTGGTTTTTAGCTGCCCAAGAGCACCCACAGTGACCTATGCGTGAGGGATTATCAGCCCAGGAGTAGGCACTCCCAGTCAGCCCTGGGTGTGGGTTTTCAATAAGGCCATGAAGATGACCCTGCGGCATTACAGTAACATAACGAAGCAACTATACAATTATGACTAAGGTCCATCGGTATTTATGACCTAAGACTATTTTTGTCACTATTATAGAGCAAAGTGGAGGCAAACGTTGTACGATGGTCTCATTTTACCATTTAATGCAATTATATACCACTTCTTAACATGAGAAACCTAAATTTCCCAGCAGACAATGTTTTAAATTTTTTACTTACTGAGTGGGGAAGAAACATTGTATATGTACACATCATAAGCCATACGTATGTATCATGTACCTCTGGCCTTGCTGTGTTTTCAATTGCCGACAGTCATATCTTTCTTAGCATGTGCTCCTCCCGTCTGTTGTAACCAACTGTTGTCCCTGAACCTACACTCAGCTTCGATCCTACAAAGACTCATGCGGTTGCTCAACATAACCTCCTTTGTTTGGGTGGAACTACATGTGGTGCATAAAGATAAGGGTTAGAGCCACCACTTTTTGAGGCAGTAGTTTTAGTTTGTCAAATGTCTGTTGGAAGCCTGGAGCAATGGGGCTGCGGCTGTGGCTGCAATGCAAATAGCACTATCCCCTGAGCTGACATGGGCTGATTTAAGAGCCGTACTCTATTGTAAACAGATTTGAACTCCCCAAGTAATGCCAGAGCCCCTGGACAGATGACACCGTGGAATGTAAATAATGGCATTGCAAAAGAGGTCCGTGAACTGGCAAGTCAGACGTCCACGTCCATTAGGTGCTGCCACAGCTGGATGGTTCCTTGAACTGAGTAGGCTCTTCTTGAACAAATACCATTGATGCTTCAGGGTGTGCTTTGGGCTGTCTCTCATGCTGCATTGGAAAACTATTACAAGGTTCCCATTTACAAGCTGAAATTCTCTTCTACCTATTATCACAAGCCTATTTTTAATTTAAAACTTGCAGAAAATTATATGAAAGAGAGCTGGTCCACCAAAACTTCTTCTAAGACTTTGTTTGTGCAGTTTATATTTAGACTGCTTTCCTAAGGAAATGCCACTCACACGACCATGCATTGCATGTTGGTCTGTCTGTCTGTGTCGGGCTCCTCATCGCCTCCCCCAGTAACTTTTGAACGAATTGGCTGATTTGAAAGAAAGACAGATGGCTCAAAGGTATTAAACTCTTACAAGTTTTGTGAAAACAAGCAGCAGGGTAATGGAAAGAGAGCCTCTTAGTGGCTCACTAAAGAAAAGGCTTCGGCACAAATTCGATCCTTATTAAGAGAAAGAAAATCCGCACAAAGCTCAACCCCGCCGCGCAATCTCACCACAAAGAAGCCTTCGTTGGGTCTGCTGTTCATGAACTAGTTCTTGTTATCTATTGCTAAGCAAACATCATCATGTTTACTGTAGAAATAGCAAGTTAAATTTTTAATAAGGACACTGCTGAGGCAGTTAATATGCAATGCAATGATATTCATTAATAAGACACCCTAAGCCATGAGCCTTGCCGTGCTTACACGCTGCCTAACTTTGACATTGCTTCAGAGAAAAGTATTATCGCAGCATTTAGGGCTCAGATTAAGATATTTGACATTGGCAAGTATATCTAACCCCACTCGGGAGGTTTGGCATTAAACAAACAGCACTCGGCAGTCGTTGAACAAGCCCTCGAACACTCCCCCCACAACACACACATTGTCCTACAAAGAGCCTAGGTGGAGAAAGTCTGCACTTGAATCTGACAAGAAGCTTTGATCAGACAAATTAGGCCAGGCTTTTATGCGGAGTTCCTGCCTCTACAGACGATGTGTTTGACGGCAGTGTCCCTGCTGGAGACTTCACTTCCATTATCACTCACTGCTTGATGCTCAGCTTACAAAGGACACTGCACTTCCCAATTTTCTTGCCTATTCTGCACCACTTAATTGCTACGAGAACACTTGAAATGTTAGTATGTTAATGCTTGCTTATTTTTTAATCAAATGTTATGACCCAGAACGACACCAGTCTCTGAAAGCTTAGTTAGGACAGAAGAGGCACAAACCTGTATCTAGAGCTTTTAGTCATTTCAGTCTCATATAGGGACACATAAGCAGTGTCACAATAAACAACCACAACATCACACAGCACTTCAGTCCCCACTATAGTGGTACTGAGCAGCTACGGTGATGAAAATTGCACTTTCTGGGTGTGTTTGAAGACACTGAGAACACTGGCACCTAACGGGCTTTGTAAGCACCACCATGTGGCCTTCAGTCAGTCAAATGTGCACTCTGCCAACCAAACCGGTGATGCAGTTTTCTTCCTCTGGTTGCTGTCATCCCAGGATGTGGTTTCAATCCACAACAGCAGCAGCAGAGCAGAAGCACTGACACTGAAAAGGTAATTATTCTCTTCAGAGCAAAAGAAAATTCCTTCTCCCCAAGCAGGTGAATGCCAGACCTCCTGGTCATCTCAGCACCATGCACATTGTGAGCAGATCCTCTCCTGCCTGCTTTTGGGGCCACACAATTGCATTGTCTGCAATCCTTTCTATTGATGTGCTCCTCAAGGCAAACAAATAATGCCACCACCAACCCAACTCAGCTAAACTAACTCTTCTTAAGGCAAATACTGTCTTACGTACTAGCCATGTTCATCATCCCTGGGCCCTCTCTCAAATCCCCACAGGGACACTGCTTATTGACTTCCAGCACCAAGGCAGCCACTCATTAAAGCCACTATTTAAACCTGTCACAGTTTAGTGATGGCACCTAACTTCTGGGCTGGGATGATGTTAAAAACCTGCATCTGCACAGTTGCCTCTAGCTAGCCTCAAGAGCCTTATGCAAAACTCCTTGATGCATTCCTGGTTGTCTTAATCTCCATGACCGCATAATCCCCTCACTGGCGTACTCCCTCCGTGCCAGACATTCCTGTCTGCATGCAGCTGTGCCACAGGGATTGCAACAGGCAGCAGCTGCCGCCCCAGCAGTCCCACCAGTATTCAGTGCTCGTGATCTCACCATTCCTGTCTCGGGTCACAACCCATTTTGTAATACCCCACAAATATTGCCTACACTGCACCTACACCATGCTGCAAGGAGGGCACAACCCACTGCAGAACAGTCCATCTCCATGCACCGGCTCCACACCTGACCATAGATGCAATGGTGAGAAAGGAGGACCGGGCACAGCCAAAGGCCTTTTGATTACCATGTTACCCAAAAGCTCAACGGGGGCAGCCACAGTGCCCCACATTAAACTGCCACAGAGTTTATCAAGGGGTCAAGCTGACAAGGTGCTAAGAGCCCCCTGGTATACACCTCCTGGAGTGCTGTCCTTGGGTGTCCGCAGGGCAGAGCAGGATCTCCTGCATGGGTTTGAGCTGGGACATTCATAGGTGGAACTGGCAATAAACCTTGTGGGAGAGACAAAGAAACATATGACTGATGGATGCTTTGTTGCTGGAGCACTTCCAAAGTTCTCATGTGCAAAGTCAACAGTAGAGAGTGTCTTCCATATACGTGTTTCATCTTCTCTGTGATGTGTGGAAGAGTTATTCAGGGCATATTGAACATATATACTGTGTTTTTATAGCTGAATCATGGCTTATTGCAAGTGTCTTAGAACACGTATGGGGTAGACCAGGATCCTTAATTCAGTCTACCTACCATATCTAACATTATGGGAAGAAGCGCTCAAAAGTAAGAGATGACAGTGTGTGGTTCACAAGCAGCCATACTCCTATGGGTATGATCGCTTCTTGTACTGCTTCAGGGCAAGGGCACAGGAACAAGCTGTGGACAAGAAACCACACTAAAGCAAAAAGAACTGAGAACACCTTGGATGAAGTAAATCACCCCAACCCTAGGAAATGAGGAAATTTTCCTGCTGCCTGTCTGGTAGTGTCCCTGCAAGGTCACGCTGTTGCTGAGAACAGCTCATGGCCACCCAAAGGGACCTCCACAGGCTCACCTTGAATTCCCCTCTGTCAGGAAAGCTCTCAGTGCTGCCTCGCACCCAGTTCTGCTTTTGCAGCTGCTGGGGAATTTGTACTACAGCCTCCCCAAATTACACCAACTTGGGAATGTGTTATTTTCGCTCATGAGCGTGTCTGCAGATTTGTAAATGTGCAGCAAAGTAGGCTCCCAAATATAAAAGTGCATATTTTTAGCTACTGTGGATATATAATGAAAACATTCCAAATCTGTGATTTTTTTAAAATGATCAGCTTATAGGTATATTTCCATTTCATTTTGTTTACAGAGTAAGGAGGCAGGAGGAGAAGAAAAAAGGGTAAAAGAGGCAACTATACAAGCAAACTGTGCAACCAAATTAAAATATGCATAAACACTGAAATAAAATGTACATAAACTAAAAATAAATACGTAGATTCTGTTTAGACAGCTTCTTTTTATTGATCAGTGATTTTATGCACACTAGAGTTCTGTCAAACACGTAAAAACACATTGTTAGCATACTTTGTAAGGAGATTTGGAAGAGGTACCATGTGTGTAGTGTGATAAGGAAGGCAAAAATACCAAAATGAAAATGGCAGTTACAGAAAGTTATCTCTGTAGGCAGATGCAAAATATAGGGCCAAAATCTGTGTTGTTATTTCTTGTGGTAGGGAGTGATAAGGCAAGAAAGTAAAGCAAATAAAGGAGAAAAATCGGACTAGCAGAAAGATAAGCAATTAAATCAAGAGCTTAGACCTGTTTTGAATCTCTGCATTTCCCAAGGATGCTCAAGAGCACTATGATATTACTGGCACATTGCAACCTCCTACCTGCTGATTCACATGAGCTCCCGGTATTTTTCTTTATGAATAATGCCAGGAGAATCTGGCTTTCCTCTGCCGAAGTACTGTGTGCTTTGCTTGCGCTGATCTCTCTTGAAATGTCAACTTTACATTTCCAATATCCATGAAGAAATTCTTAATAAAAAGATACGATCTGCATTGCAGAATGAGACCTTTAAATCCTTTAGCCCTGCCAGTTTCTAGGGAACTTTTGTTAAGAATGAGAGACCCTGTTTAATAACACCACTTTCCAATAGTAATCAAGAGAGTTGCAAACATCAGTGTACCACAGATAACAAAGGCAGTACGATCCCGCCAAACAAACCCAGGATTTTATTCTGGATTCTTGTACACAAATGTGGAACAAAAATTTTAAATTTGTTCTGTGCATAACCTTGCTATGTTTTAATTAGATTTCCAACTAAGCTACTTCGAAATGTCTATTTAAAGTAACTCTACTGAGTTATGAAAGAAGGACACATTAGAAACGTGCAAACAAATCCAATACACCGAGGTGCTTTTTTGCCTCTGTCTACATTGCTTGTGTAGCTATAGTGTTACTTTGCTTTTAATTCAGTAATGTTGCTGATTGACACGAAAAGGAACAGTCCCATCCCTTGCTACATATTCTTACCACTTCCCTTGTAATAAAACCATACAAGCACAATCATTTATTTTCATTTGGACAAACAACCCCATCCAAGTCATCCTGCAGTTGCACTTTTATCAGACTCAATCCAAGGGAGGGAAGAAGTGGCCAGCGACAAACCCACCCCTTTTGGCTAGAACGTGCATTTCAGCTGGATTGCATGTCCGGTGACACTGCCCAGCGCGGGGGGCTGAGCCACGAGCTGCTCCCTTCTCCACACCAGGTCACACCAGCGCTGCACGAACCAGCCCCAGCCCTTGCCCTGCTTACTCTGAGACTCAAACCCATTACTAATACTGCTGTCAGTACAAGGAGCTTTGTTCAGGTGTTTAATGGAGGTAATTTGGACTATAGTTTCAGTACAGTTATAAGATAGAGGTGTTATGTACTGTTGTTTTTAAAAAAGGTCAGGGATTGCCCCCAGGGTGCTCCATGCCAGCTACCTGCCCCGACCAATACCATTGTACTGACATGTAGAGATGTCACACTTGTCACCTTGCTACTGCCATACCAGTATCTTCACCAATTCCTTTGGAGAGAGCTGTAGGTGAAATGCCCCATGAAATAAATGGCATTATTTTAGTGCTGGTATGCCTTTTGTATGTTCTTCTACTCTAGAAAGGTAGCAGACTTGAACACAGCATTGAGGAATCTGGAATTGTAACTCTGGCTTCACTGCTCCATTAATCCTCCATCAAAATCTCTGAGCTACACTGTGCCCACCTTCTGATCTTCAAATTGCAGTAGCAGCTACAGATCCCATGTTCCGGAGCTGCCACCAGAGTTTTTAAAGGGTGCTGAACACCTCTCACTTCTGCTTACCTCAAGGGTTTTGAATGGTCTGGGGAGGAGGGTCAGGGATGCTCGAAAAACATATCTTTAAAGTCACACTTTACTTTGAAAACACACAGCACCACTTACAATAAATGGTAAGCTTTACTTTCTGTTTTTGATGTGGTACAAAACATTCCATTTAAGAGGAGACTCCAGTAAGGTTTTCTAGGTTTTCTAGATGCACAGTCATAGTGGACTCCTTATAACCTAAAGTCCTTCAGGCTTTTTTAGGTCACAATCCTTTAAGCCAGTACTTCATAGCTTTTTTTTTCGTTTTTATGAGTGACTTTATTATTAAAGCCCTCAGCAGTGAAAACCAGTAAAACTGTTTATCCGGCTAAGCTAATTCCTCCAGACAACTACCCTGATCATAAAAAAAGAAATCTGTGATAGCCTTTTAAATGTTTGCTAGAAAGAATAAGTAATTTTTATATGCGTTTGTTATCTGGGATTTTTATTTTTCCTCTACTGATAGGAATTGGGGCAGAGGATACAAAAAAAGGTAGGTAACAGTAACTAGATGCCTATTTTTAGCTCCAAACCCTTCCGTTTTCATAGGAATAAAAAACTGTGCAGATTCCTTTTCTTATGTGTACATCCCTGCAGTAGACCTGCATGTACTTGCCCTCATTTACCTGAGTCATATTTGTAATCCTGGATAGGTAATGGCAGTTTAAATACTGCCGCTGGCAAGAGTAAGACTCAGAAGTCAGGCTGAAAAACAACTTCTGATTCAGCAGCCCTGGATATTTTTGGTGGACTCCTTCATCTCCTGCAGTAGTGACAGCAATGACCCACCTTGTGTGTCTCCTTACCCCTCCTTTGCCTTATATTTGATCTCAGTTGTGGCCTCTTCGGCTGCTCTGCTGGCATGGCACCACCTCACGCTGTACACGGGAAGTAATGCTACTGGGAAGGGTGGAACAGACCTGCCGCTCCCCTGTTATCTCGCCCCGTATCTCTCCTTTGCCCCATATTTTCTTAAACTAATCTGCACCTCCTCAGGCTGGTATAAAACAATTTAATTCAAATGGCATCAACTCATTGGACTTGACTGAATACATATCAACAGCTTACCAAGACAAATCACAACTAAACAATTGCTGCAGAATTAATTTCTTTTTCTCTGCTTTCTCATATTTTCCTATTCAAAGACTGCAGAGGAACTGGAGGTTAGTTTCATTCAATGAATTATGGATACAATACGGAGTAACTTACAGAACTGGAAGGTTTACAGAGATTGACTTTGCAGCATAGTGCTCATGGCACAGATCAGTGAAGTGGGAGGTCCTGGTTCAATTATCTGTGCTGACGTATAGTTATTAATTTATATAAAACTGAAGAGGACAAGAGTTACAAGTGAGAAAGGTTTATGCGATAGGAATGTGGGCAAAAACTTGAGCTTGGGTCATTCATAGACATAGACAAGTACACCATAACTAATGGGCTGTTTGCTGCTGGCTGTTAGGGAAGGAGACAGAACAAGCAGGCTTGTCTTTGACTTGGTCTCCCATAGCATCCTTAGAGCCAAACCAGGTAAGTGCATGATAGATAATATGGGTGACAACTGGCTGGACCACTAGTCTCACAGTTTGTGATCAGCAGTACAAAGTCTAACTGATGTTTGGTTACAGGCAGCATCCTTCAGGGATTGATACTGGACTGATACTGTTTAATGTCTTTATTAACAACCCGGATGATGGAATAAAGTACACTCTCGGCAAGTTTGTGGACAATACCAGACTATGGAGAAGTGGTTGATATACTGGAAGGCTGCTCTTCAAAGTGACCTTGACAGGCTGAAGAAATTGGCTGACAGGAATCTCATACCGTTCAACATAGGTAAATGTGAAGTCCTGCAGGTGAGATGGAATAACCCTCTGCAACAAGGCAGGCTAGGTTTGTTCAAGATGCCCTTGAAGAAAAGAACTCAAGGGTCCTGTTGGACAACAAGTTGAACATGAGTAGGCAGTGTGCCTTTTTGGCCAAAGGAGGCCACCCTCATACTGGGCTAATGTGTTAGGAAGGATGTAGCCAGCAGATCAAGGTAAGTGACTGTTCCTCTCTAATCCACACTTGTGAGACTACTCTGTTCAGTTTGGGGTTCCCCAGTGCAAGAAAGTCAGGAGCATACCAGTGCAAGCCCTGCACAGGGTCATCAAGATGGGGAAAGGGCTGAAGCATTTGACATAGGAGGGAAGACTAGCAGAGCTGGGTTTGTTCAACCTTAAGAAGAAAAGGCTAAGGCTAGGATAGCTTATTGCTGGCTTCATCTCCTTAACAGGAGAGTGGAGCCAGACTCTTTTTAGAGGTACACAGCTGTAGGATGAAAGGCAATGGAAACAAGTTGCAGCGTTGTAAATCCAATTAGATATAAGGGAAAAGAAAATTCACCATGAGAGAGATCAAATACTGGAACAAGTTGCCCAGAGAAGTTGTGGAAGTTGTGGTATATCAGTCCTGGGAGCTACTCAGAACTAAACTTGACAAGGCCCAGAGCAACCTGATTTAGCTGTCCCTGCTCTGAGCAGGGGCTGGACTAGATGATGTCTCTTCCAGCCTACATTATTCTGTGATTCTGTGAAGTCTTTGGTCTCAATGCCTGGGAGGTTCTTGTTCATTGATGTTTTGGAGGTTTTAATAAGCTTTAGTGAAGCAGACTGTTATCAAACCAGCAGTCACGGTCTCTGAACACCAGACTACCATCAGGTGTATTTCTTGTGCTTTGTGATGCTACTGTGATGCTTCTGCACAGGTTATTTGCCTGCAAACTACAGCTATTTTGTTTCAGCACAGTGTTTTTCTTTGCTCGGATCTGTTCAGGGATGTGAACTCCGGGTCTCTGAGATAGGAAAGAAAAATGTCCCTTACATAGCTCTTGTGAAGACAGTATGTAACCATATCTACACTGCCTGTTTTTTAGGAGTGAATGTCACCTGAGTCCTACTTAAAACTAGAATCTGAACTGTATTTCAGTAGATTGTAATTTGATTAAAGAACAGATTAGATAAAAACCCAAGTCCAAAAGTCAATAATCTTTTTGCTAAAATACAACTATGTGAAGTCTCACACATATTTTTAATCCATATTGAAGAACTCCTTAAAATGTCAAGAGTCCAGTCTGCTGCATGTAACACTTCCCTCCAGGTTAAGATTTGAATTGCCTGATACCTTTTGTACTTACTTAGTCAGTGCAAAATTAAAAGACATCATGGAGAATAAGGTAATAGAAAATCAAGTTAATCACAAATTTTCCAGTTTGGAGAAGATGCAGGCTCTAGATATATTCAAAAAGAATCTACCATACCTATGTGTCTTTCCACAGAACACTGAAGCATAAATGTTGCATATATTTCTTGATGTCTCAGATTCTGAGGAGTACATTAATGTCATTAAAAACCCAAACTCTACTAAATTACCCAATAAACAAACCTGCAGTACCTGATTTGACAACAGCCACTGCCACAAAGATCTCCACTTCTGCTAATATAAGGATGACATGTAAAAGATAAAAGTTTCTCTTTAAGTCAGCAAATTAATTTGTATCTTTTTCATTGTGATAAAGTTGTAGTAATTGTTACTTAAAGGCAGAAAGTAAAATTTTACATTTATACAAATGCTAAAGCTATGACAACAGGGAAGTGATTCTTTTTAATGAATTGTTTAAAAAGCACCACAGTTCAATATTTTAAATTCCTGTTGCATGCTATTTGCACTTCTTACATGAAACATTAATTGTGGTTTTATGTAATTTTATTACAGCTTAAACAAAGACGCGAACCCAAATTCAGTACGAATTACATCAGTAGTTAAGTATCTAACAAGAAATGATCATCACTATAAATCTATTTTACATTTTACAATGATTGTTTAAGACAGCTGAGCCTCATATGAGCTGAAAGAGTATGTCAGCATACAGCAGCTGCTGATAATAACCAGCATGTGTTGGCAAGACTTTTTGTTTTCTGAAGATAATTAAAACTTGCTATAGTTTTCCAGCTGCTACATAGGCAATAAGGAATACTTTTACGAAATGGGTGGTGTATTTTTGATTCATTTTAAATGGATTGTGGCTATCTCTACTGAACACTCACTGAAGACGTTATTCTATGATTTCAGTTTTTCGTATGTTTTCTACAAAACAAAATATATGGCAATAGTATAGACCAGAAAACTGTTAACTGTCAGCTTCAGATGCTCAGGAGGAAGAAAGCATTGTAATAACAGATTTTTTTTCCTGCACAAGAAAACATATACATGCAACTACTTGCATCCTTATCCTTAAAATTCTGTATTATCTGTATTCAGTTTGTATTTTAAAAGCTACAGTCTCTCTTTATTGGGACCAGCATGTTATGAGAAGCTTTCTGCTCTCAGAATCCATCAGCAGGCACCATGGGGCTACAAAAAGCCCTGCCAGTGTGGGGAGTAAATGGCTCTGTATGCCAGTAGTTTTATAATGGTCCTCATTAAAGCCTTAAGATGGGATATCTCCATGATTTTAGACTACAGTCTTCCTCTAGTTCTCACTTAACTTCATACACGGTGGCTGGTGAAGACTGTCTTCCTCCTTGTACAACTGTAGGCTCTATGCCCAATGAGAGTCCAACAGCAATGCAGCATTTTCCTTAACCAGTGTCTTTTACAGAAGTGGTCCAAAACAAAACTTTCTAGAACAATGCAACTTCAAAGGTCTGAGACATTTCTGATTAACACATAATTACTTAAGTCAAGTAGGCGAATGGTTTCTTAAATAACCTCTGCATGCTTAGTTATGAAAAAATAACTGGTTTGAATCAAAACCTCTGATCACAGTATCACAGTATGCTAGGGATTGGAAAGGACCTCAAAAGATCATCTAGTCCAATCCCCCTGTCGGAGCAGGAACACCTAGATGAGGTTGCACAGGAAGGCGTCCAGGCGAATGTCTCTCTGATGTCAGGAGACGACTAGTCCAAAATACCATTATTATCAAGGAAGCAGGAAACATTCCCAACTCAGGGCTACAATAAAGTAATAGACACTTTTTTCCATATCACATGTTTTGTAGGCTGCTGTTTGTAGAGCCAGTCCAGACAAGGATTCCTTGAGCAACCCTGGCAAGTGCTCCTAATTGGAGGCTATCAGAGAGCTAATTGAACCAAGCTTCAGGAGTACAGGAGTACGGTCAGAATAAAGCAAAGCAGGATGGTGAAATGATACTTGCATGGGGCAAAACTATTGATTACTATACTTTTTCAAATCTTAATTTCTATATAAATCGGTTAAATGACTACAGAATTGTATTTGTTTCACACCTCTAAGAGCTATCAGGATATTCTGCAGAAAGACGAGGGCGGATTGCTGGGTCTGGTACTGAGCGGCGCCCCCTGCATTCTGGGTGGATGAGAAAATTCTGGGTCATTGCAACTTCCGCCAACAGTGAACTGTTTAAATCTTCGTACTTAATGTGCCTAAGGCCCTCAGAAATCTATTTTTTAGGCTTATAAAATTATATAAATACATATATATACAAATATCTATAAAATATATATACAAAGATAGATAGACAGACAGACAGATATATAAAAACAGGCAAACCCTGGCTGCTCAGCTTCTATACCATAGTCCAACCAGCCAATATGATCTTACTCTGCTCTCATATGTCTACCCGATGTCTCGTGTCCATGCATCCGAGCTCCATCCCCCAGCAAGCTTGGCTGCCAGCAGTGACGGACCCACAGCAGTACTTCATGGGTGGGCTGTGGGACACGCGCTGGGCTCTAGGTCACCCCCTGCGTGCCAGGAGTAGCCCCTGGACTAGTGGCTGTGGGAGGTAGCAATGTACAACAGGGCTAATGGAATGTAAGTAAGTGGTCCCTCCTTGCAGCTCTCATTGCTGTTGGCTTTCTGTGAGCACCTGAGGTGCAAAGTGGTTTGTACTCCCAGACTAAAAAGATAATCCAAATAACGGAAAAAGTACTAAATTTCCCTCAATGATAGTCCAGTTCTCTCACCCAGTTTGACAACTCAGCTGTGGATGTCAGGAGCCAGATTACAGCCTTGAAATACAGATCATCTGCTTTGTCAGTCTTAAAATAGATTTTCAGAACCTGCTATTAGAGAAAATAAGTATTACTGAAAAAAAAATTAGATTTTTTTTTTAGCAACTGCAATTGTTTCCTCTTAAACTTCAGAGGCCACAACTAATGAATTGATCTTAAGATAAGAGGCCACTTGAAATAATAAGACTTTCGGCAAATAACACTGCCATTATGCATCAGGGAGCTGAAACGCTTATTATGCAGTTCAGTGAAAACTCAAAAGACACAAAGCGTTTGACGTGACTGGCAGCAGCACCATCTAAAAATAGCTGCACATGAAAGAAAAGTAAAATGTCACCGGAAATTTTTTCCTTCCTTCAGAAGCTGCTGGTGAATAGATCATTCTTGGTCCAAACAGACAAAGCCTCGTGCCCCATGTGCCAGTGCAAGGGCACCCCATTGCCTCCCACCACCTCTCGACGAGGACGTCGGCGCCGGGAGCTGCTGGGGAGGGATGGACTGAAGTAGCTCAGAGATGAACCACAGCCACAGCATTCCCTTAGGTGGCACCACTCACGCCATGTCTGAACAGCCATCGGCAGGATGAAGACAGCTCTGGCTTTCCGTGTGAAGCGCTGGATGAAGATAAAATAATCCCGGCTGTGAATCAGCGCCGGTATTATTCGATCCAGGCTATATCACTCAGGCAGCGGTATGAAACGCAGCTTTTGCTGCAATGGCTCGGGTTTTGGCAGGGGTGTCTGGTTTTAATGCAGAATCAGCAGTTTGAATGATAAAGTGGTTTTGGACAAAGTATTCTGCATAATTTGGAAGGCACTTTTAAACCAGATATAGTCTGATGCTTGCTGAATTTAAAAGAAAAGAAACTCATTTTAACTCCGGATAAGACCTAGGCAGACCGCCACGCTTTTAACGAAGTGAAGCTGACAGAACGGCAGTTTTAAAAAGTCCTCAGAAATATATACAAATATAGCTGTAAAAAAGAAAAAGAAAAAGGAAAAAAAATAAAAGCCAAGGACTTACTGCCTCACTGTCTGTGCCAAGCATTAACTTTTGGATTTTACATTATCCCCCCTCACATAAATGTTTGAAGGAAGAGAAAACCATTATCTTTGAAGTTACAAAATGATTAGATATTCAGCTGCCGCCGTCAGATGCAATTAAAGACACACAACTTAGATTTATCGCACAGAACATTTGAGTTTGCCAAATATATTATGAAAAAGCCACATTGTGCGGCTCTGGGAGTCTTGTCCTGTCCAGGCTCCCACCTCCATACCAGTTGGAGACTAGGAAAAACTAAACATTCTGCCTTTTCCTGAAGGCAAAAGGATGCAAAAGGACTGTGCTTTTCACAGGAGTCCTACGCTTGTGCGACCCCGGTGTTGACAGAGACACTTCTTCCTTCTCAAATCTAGAGTCCCTTGGTCCCTTTTCAAATCTCAGGTCCTTTGGGAAGATGCTCGATGATGCTGCAGTTATTGGGATGAGCAATATGATCTAATTATTTAGAGTAGCCTCTGCAGGTTCTGATTTTACACAAATTTGGGATATTGATTTCAAAAGAAGAATGGGCTTGTGGTTAGCTAATGTGAATTGTCTGCTGCACAGCATGAAATAACGAAAAATACTTAAGTAGTTTACTTTTTAATAGAAGTTACTTCTGCCTTTATGCAGGAATGGAAAGGCAGTTCACAATAACATACATTTACTTTTGCATACTTTCTTCAGAAACTTCAAAGCATTAAAATTGTATTACAGCAAGAAATTTTTACCTTTCTTGGGGTAAACACTACAGAAACATTGTTCAGATTTTTAGACCTGTGCAGCAAGGTTTCTCCTCATTTTCCATCTTCTGTGGCAGTGGAAAGAGTGGTTACATTTACATCACTCAATGAAAGACTGCCTGATTTCTGTTTTTTTGATCAAATGGCATTGCTCGGCTCATGTCCACACTACCTAGGACTAGTCCTCCTCTCCTCTGGGTAGAGCTAGCCGGAGAAGGCCAAAACAGAGCCAGGGAGTCATCTACTCAGCAGAGCAGGTGGTACTCCAACTCATCTCCCATTCCTCTTACTCAGCAGTACAGACATGCCCACTCCCACTTAGAGGGACATTTTACTGCTGTAAGCCCGGTACCAACACAGGAACATGATGTTTTAACATAACGTCTTCAAGCAGGAGCTTGTGGATAACATGGATAATCCACATTTAAGTATTGGCCCAAAGGATGCATGTAGTAAGGAAGGGGAAGGCATGTTAGGGATCTAGAGAAAAAACACGGGGTTGAGGATGTGCTGGGGGGTTTGCAGAGGAGGCAGCTCCCTCATAGAGAAGTGTTGCAGAAGAGTAAAAGCTGTGCTATCATCCTCACTTCTGGACACATTTGGCAGTAAAAGCTGCACTGCAGCCTATAAGGAAACGCCTTTCCTTAATGAGGGGGTGTCACATTTTCCTGCAAATGTGGCTTCAAGAAGGAAGCTGAGAAATCTCCCAGAAAGATGGCAGGTTTGGGGGGTAGGGGATGCTGGCGGGCATGCGTGTGTGACTAAAGAGGATAAGAGTTAGAATTAAATGTAGAGATTCCATTTTGAACTTAACTGCTTTTTTCCATACTCTTAAACCACTCAAGTGATGGAGAATTGGAAATAAACACGGCACAATCAATAAAGTAAACAAACCATGAAAGACACTAGTGACACATTAAGGGGGAAAAAAGTCAGATACCCTTTAGGTCATTAGGACTGAATGAGAGAGACGACAATAAATATTTAGACAGATTTTGCTTCCAAATCCTGAAAACTGTGCTGACACAAACAGACCTTCTTCAACCACAATCCTATTAAAAGAGAGCACAACTATTGCCAAAGGCCTGTAATATCTAGCTCATTAAAACAATACCAGTTGACATTATTAGGATTTATTATTTTGCTCCTTTAGTACAAAGGAAGATTCATCTGAGCAAGTTGCAGGGCTGAGTCCTTCTTTGGCAAAGGACTTTGAGTGGAAAGCAAAACGTCTGGTATGTTCCAGCACGGCAGCTTCCATGCTTGGCAGATGGTATTCACTTAAGATGTACTGCACAGCCCATATTTTAAACTAAGTTCTCTCTCCTAGTTCACCTAACTTATCACAAGGACAGAAATTTTTGCTCATCTGTGGGTGTATGGTAGTCAAAACCCTATGTAGTCTGAAGTCTTATGGAGCGATTTTCTTCTCCCAGAACTAACCTCCTCAGTCCTTCTCATCCTCATCTCCAGATGAGAGATGAAAAGCCACAACGTGTTTTCTGACTGAGTCACGCACATTCTTTTCAGCTAAGCCGTAATGCTCCCAAGTTCTCTGAATCATGCTGTCTGCTCTTAAATAGCTTCTAAATAGTCCAGCTCAAGGTGCTCAAGCCCTCCTCTCCCCCACAATATTATGGCGTGCAATTAGCGTTGTGATGATTTGCTCTAGTAAGCTCAGCTGACCTGTTGAACTGAACCTGAGGGGAAACTCAACAGGCTTTTAAGCAAAAGCGCACATGTGAGAATTTTACAAGGCACGAAGATGAAGGTTTACTGGCTTGCCCACATTCAAATACCTGTAAAATAAGTACAAATAAGAAATTACACAACTAGCATATGCTGGATCAAGCCCACAGGCCATATAATTCAGCATTTTACCCTCAAAAGTGTCTATTGAAAGGTGTAACAAACTACGGACAATTGTTTAACAACCTCATAACCTAACTACAAGGGACCTGTTTTCTCATTCCCTTCCATTAGAGGCTTAGGCACTAATCTAAATATATGTGATGCCCTATATGAAACAGCTCATATAATTGTTTAAGTACAACTAAAAGTCTGAGAATATTGTAAGATACAAGTAAGATAAAAAATGACTGTGGCTAAGATGTTATCAGTGACTTCATAGGGTTTGCATTTGAACCAAAAATGGAGAAAAAGAAAGTCCATAAGGATCTATTGCCTAGAGAGGAAAAGGATTATCTGACTGGAACCTAAAATTGCAGATTTTTTTAATTAACACTTATGGTGCTCAGGGCACAAATACTGCACTTTATTTTCAGGGATTTATGTATAAATACAGACATAAGAGTCTCACAGTAACAAAAGTGCTATCTGCAGATTCTTTTAATTAACCTATTTTTGTGAGTAATTTCTATTTTACTTCAGTTATGTAGCATTTTATATATCACAGTGACTTATCACTACTTCTAAATTTAAACAAAAAGAAATATAATTATTATCACACTAATGATTCATTTTTTGAGCGTACATCCTGCATTTATTGGATTAAATGTCTTTTAACATTACTGGCTCTAATTATACCATACAGTTAATGTAAAAATTAAAAATCTTGTCAGTGATCAATACAGAAGATATATAGCACAACTACAGCTGTTCATTTCACCACAAACAATTTCAAAACAAAAATGTCCCAAGTTGAAATTTCACCTTGGCTGAAATCCTATTTTCAGTGAAATTGAGAGCAAAAGTCCCCTAACTTAAAAGAAGAGCCAAGATTTCTGACTTGGTGTCCAACCTGCATGTGTCAGCAGAAGTGTCACCGACACTCAGTGGCTGTGAGGTTATAAGGCCAAAAGGAACCACTATCATCATTGAGTCTGATCTGCAGTACCACACAGGCCATTTCTTGATACATAACACACAGGTATTTCTTGATAATCTCATATTTTGAACCTCTTTGCCACATAGCAGCTCCAGTGAAGGTTTCTCCCTTTCAAATGTCCCATTGTTTATGATGTACAACTTTGTTAAACTTTAATTAGCTGGACTGCAAACTTTCACACTACTTTTGTTTTGTTTTGTTTCGTTTTATAAACACACCTCAGGGCACTTTGAGTTTATAAATACCCCTCAGGATGTTCACATTTTTTGTGTGAAAGTTTCACACAAATACTTCAACCATTTCACAATACAAGTTTAGAAAAAAATTATTTTTAAAGAAATCCTACAATTTAATTGAAAAACTCTAGTTTCTCCAAGTTTAGGGCTAAGGACTTGAGAAAAGAGACTGTGGGAATAAGAAAAGGTGACGATGAAGAAGCTTCACGTGATGTAGAGTCCCAGTTTCTAATGGACCTTCAGATACTCTAAGAAACACAGTTTTCACTGACTTAGTCAAGACTTGATATTGTTCAACGGACCCAAAGATCCCTCTGCTGTGAGCACATGCCTGCCCCACACACGTCTGACACTGGAGAGAGTGATGGACCATGTCCCAGCTGAGGTCTGCAAGGCAACTTTGCAGCTGAGGATGTTCCTTTCGGTGCCTCGGGCCACCCCAGCCCCAGCCCTGTCCTGCGTGCCTGGGCTGAAGCGCAGACATGGGGCCACCATAAGCCGAGCCACTGGGGGTTGAACAGGAACTACAAACTGCTACTGCCACAAACTCAAGAGGCAGTAGGTCACTGGCACTGGTCAAAGATGACCTAAGTGGGGGTGTTTGCATGATTACCACCAAGGCTGAATCTTGTTGGTTAATCTTTTACTTTCCTGGGTTCACACAATGAGGTTTAAAGATGTGTAGGTAAAGTGGCCAGCATCCAGAATGTGGGAAATGCTATGGTTCATGTTGCCTGAACAACCATATTTTGTTCTCTTTGTATGTCTGAACAAAACCACAGTCTTTAATTACATAATTGTATCCTGTTTCCCATCTCCAGGGATGGACAAGTACTCCGTACCTGTGTGTACATCCAGAATGTGATCCAGGCTGTTTTAATGCAGGCTATGACTACAACATTTCCACTTACATGACTTCCAAGTTCTCCTTTGGAGTATGGGAGTACATTACAGCTGCCTATTGCTAATACTTGGTTTGTTTCACATTAACAGCTGAAATTTTGTATCACATAAAATGCACAATTTTTGCTAAGTCACTCGCATCCCTCTGTAATGCTTTCCACAAACTGTACTCATGCTTAGAAAAGAGAAGACTTAAACATGTTGGACTAGATCCAAAGGGAAGACTGTAGACTGAAAAGAGCATTTGTTTGTACCTCTAACACTCGCTCAAACTAGTCAAATGCAGGTGACACTGACATAACGGTACTCATAAAAGATCAAAACTGAACTTACAACATGTAAGAGTATAAAACATCTGCTGAGTGTTGAACAGAGTTTGCCTTGAAAAGTTATAGTATGCTTTGAGATCACTCCATCTCATTCTCATCAGCTGCTCTGGCCCGTGGTCACGAACTGAGACAAATCACAGAGCGTTACTCACTGTGGGCAGGAATTTACTCGCTGAGAACAGCAGTTTGTCTTATTGTCATTTATTTCTTCATATTATTTTCTTACTGAAAGTGCAGTCTAACAATCAAATGGGGGACATTTCTTTACCAGCAATGCCTAATTGTGCAGGGGCAGATGTGGTTTCATTCACCTTGACTTACACTCTACCTGTACTGCACAGTCAATTATTTCAATTTAACATTTTCAGAGTATGGCCTTAATTCTTCTTTTTTTTTTTTTTTTTACCTACAGCAACTTTTTATATTTTCTGTTCTCCACAGAATTCAGCCATGTACTCTGAAAGAAATAAAGACTTTGTGACTCATGTATTATAAATTCTTGAAAGTCACCACCTTATTTATTTAAAAAGAGCATGAGTAATCATTTATGAATTCTCATACAGTTACTGCATACACGGTTTGAATAAATACCTCAGACCAAGCATGCTACACCCTGTTCCTTTATGCTGAGGCATGTGTCCCCTTCAGCATGGAAACTAACGGGCTTATGGGGGAAAGGGAATCATCAAAAGATCACATTTTGAAAATGCCTATTTAATATCAGACAGATAATTACTACTCACATTCACAGGCCACCACACAATTCTGCCTCAAGGAGTCGGTGGTGTACATAAACCAAATATTTAGGACTTTCAAAGTATGATCTGATTAAAGTAACAGTCTAGTTCCTTTCATTTCCCTTGTGGTGGTTTTCTTTTTAGAAATGATTAAATAGTGTAATTCCTCTAATGACTCATTTAGTTTATTTTTAACTAACACCAAAGGAAAATACAAAGGAAAGCTTCTTCAGCAAATGTGTTTCTAAAGGAGGAAGAAAAGTTGTGTTGCACAATATGATAGAGTAATTTAGCATCGTTTGGAATAGTACATGCAGCTAATGACTGAAAAGATAGAATTATATGCAGCACCTTGTATTACACTGCATTAGTGAATGAGGTTCCTATCCTGAAATGGAAGCTTTGACTGCTCTATACATTTTAAATTGTATACATTGTGATTTTGTAAATCATTCCTTTCACTAAGGAAAAATATCCCTGATGTAAAAACTTCAGTGTTTGCTGCTGTGGGTGCCTCCAGTTGGAAAACCGGCAACTGACAAATACCTGCACAAGAAGTAGAGAGCAGGTATTCAAACAAGCCCCAAGGCAGCTTAGCACTTAAACATGTGGCAGATCTGTTTTCAGCAAAGCAATTAACCAGGCAGGATTCACCGTTCCAGCGATATTAAAAGGCAGGCTGGATGTTTTTCTAAACATATGCTATAATTCAAACAATGATTAGATGGGGAGGAGCTAACACAAGAATTGGGGTAGCAGCATTCAAATGCATTGTCTTAATGGCCTTAAAATGTATGATTCAAGGACATACAGATTCAAGGAGACTAAATAATGATTTACATGCTTTAGTGAACTGGGTGACTGAAAGCAAGTTTTGGTTTTCATCTTGCATCTCCTGATTTACTTTTCAGTACATTCTTGATAAACTGTTCTGTGGCATTCCATTAGTAGTGAATCCCACTTGCCAGTGGGGTAAAACTCGCCTCTAAAGGGACAGGCTGATTCCTCCATCCATATTACAGCTCTCTTCCAGTACCCTCCAGGACTGGGACTAACTGCAGTACCCTCACACCACTTACAGTCTGAACAAGGCAGGCACAGAGGGAGACACACTCACCCTGTGAACCCTCCTAAAAGTTGTCAGCCACTCTGATGGGTCTGGGGTTTCATCCAGAGTGTATACCGAAGATTTCAGATTAAATTATACTAGCTAGACTTAGCTGTTTTGGTATTACTAACCCAGCAATTTTTCACAAAATTATTATTCAGTAGTTGGGGCACCACGGAAAAGATGTGTACCTTGCATATGGTTTTCCACTAGATGTGTATATTCCTACATATGGGCTCACACATGGACATCAGCATCTATTTGCACACATAATTGCATGTGAATGAACTGACACAACCAACAGTGGACTCTGTCCCCAGGTTTCCATCAATAAAAGAAGTGAAGGAGTCAACAATGTGTTCTTAGTGATTCAAAATACACAAATATTTCATATACTGAATTGTAACACATACCACATCATCAAGGCACTATACAAACATCATGTCCCACAGCTCTGTGTGGAACAGGCTGGAAAGCTGTGACAGGGCAGCAGAGATCAGTCACCACAGGCTGACCCTTCACGCAACAAGCCGCAGGCAGAAATGTTACAGCTTGGAAACTCCTCCCTGTCCCACCACGCAGCCTCTCGACAGCCAAGGCACCGCTGGGTGACTTTGGTGGCCCTGGTTGTCCCGGACAGCTGATGGGTTATGGATTACAAGAGGGCACATTAAACAGCACCACGACAGGTCGAGGAGTTGTGTTAATCCATCCCATCCGCAGCTGCTGCTTAAAAGTTAAGCTGGTACTAGCACTGCACCCAAAACATTTTCAAATAAACCTGGAGAGAAATCAATTACCCTTTCTTTCCATGCAATCCAGGCTGTACATTGGGTACACAGCATGACATAATATCCTTCCTGAAATTTGAGCTGCAGTGAGGACCGGTATCCTTCAAACACAACCAGTTCCCGAGACCGCCTTGCAAACAACTGCGTTTTCCCAATTGCCACAGAAACTATCTTTTTCATCTTTTTTTAAAAGCCGGCCAAAGAATTATGTATTGTTTTCTTCATAAATGCAATAAAAGTTTCATCGCTATATCCCTGTATTTCTGCCAGAGTTTGACAGCCACGGTTATAAAGAATCTTACTGGAAAGCAGCACACAGGAATAGCCACTCCATTTAACTGCTGCTGGTCAGAAGCTCACACCAATTTCTGTGATATTTGCCATATATGACAGCAAACAATGTTAACTCTATGCCTTCCCCTAGCTAGCAGAATCAAACACCTTTTTGCAAGCTGTCAAGAAAGTGAGTGTTATCTTCAGGATTTTATTTTTCTTTCATGACAAATACATGACACTCTTTTTCTGCATGCAGGACAATGTCCACTTTGGAAACTGGTATTCTTGGAAACAGGATGCTATACAAAACTATGATCAATGCAAAACTATGTATTGATTTGCTTTTTAATCTGGAAAAATCCGTATAGTTGGCTTTTATTTTTTTATCTTTGCATTAATGATTCTGAAGATGATTTTAAATTGCACGCAGAGGCCAAAAGATTTGTTCTGAGGCCAATCTGCATTTAGCTTTAGTGCTGTGGATATATATTCAGAAAAACAAAATCAATACATCTGTAATGACTGCCTAGATAACTGCATAAGCAGCTGCAGAAAGCCAAGTCAGCAATTATTTTTAAGGACATGTGACAAGTTTTCTAATCCTCTGACAGTTACACATGCTTGTTTCCAAAGGATGTTATCCCAGCTGCCTTCTTGCAGCCGCTCTGGACTTCTGCTTTGTTTTTAACTGGATGATCATCTGTTCTCTCTCTGTGCTTTACCACAGGCAGGTTTTACCTGTGGCAATCGGAGCAGCCGTACTGCTGCCAGTATCTGCTCTGCCAGTCAGAACAGATGAACTTCAGCACCTAAGCTACCGCATAGTTTATGATTAAAAGATAATTTAGTTAAATGTCTAATCACGCACTAGTGTTTGTCTCTTGGTTTTCTATGTGTGCATGTGCAGGAACAGAAAGGTATGAATAACTATTTCAAACTCTGACTCTAGCCAGATTAGTTCAGAACAGAGACGGGAAAAGAGCCTGAAATATGCGGCACTGAAGCCTGTTCTCCTACGAGAGAGGGGACCTGCAGACCCTGTGACAGCACCAGACTAAGGAGAGCTTCTGCCAGGAACTCACCTTGCTGAATTTTCGTCAGCAGCTGCTGACGGGCGAGAATCCTGCTCATCCTGTAGGGAGGGCGCCGGGTGGTTTGATCCAATCGCAAGTACATCTCCTGGCCTTCAGGTGACACTGAGTTTAGGTAGTAACAGCCGGTGCCAGAAGTCCTGGGCACCTGCTTAAACATCTCTGCTCCTTTAAAAATCACTCCGTCCGTCTCCGCTTGTGGCTACTCCAGATTATAATCAGGGTAATGAAAGGAGGGAGGCAACAAGCCCTAGGGAGCTGCAAGGAGCAAGCGCTTTAAAAGAAAAAGGAGTGCCAAAAGCTACAACTCAGGATTCCTGCTTCTCCCACATGATCCGCGCGGGCCAATCGCTCCGAGTCCAGCCTATTGGAAGTGGAGCCTGACGGAGCGGGACAGCCAGCCTGCCCCAGTCCCGCAGCGGGACAGCCAGCCTGCCCCAGCCCCAGCAGCCCCCCAGCCAGCTTGAGCTCACCCAGCATGGAGGGGCTGCACTGGGCAAAGAAGAAAAAGCAAAGAAGAAAAAGTTGAAGACACGCGGGAATGCCTCTTTTAGAGTATGCAGGGCTGCGGAAAACCTTTTCCTCCCCTGCTCTGCACCGCCCAGCTGTTGACTCATCTCTGCAGAAGGTGCCCTCGCTAATTTTCTAAAAATCATACCCCTGTTTGCCAAGAAAAAGTCCGTTTACGGAAGGGCTGTCTGAATCCCCAAAACCACAGGGTACAACGAGCGCTGGAACAAATGAAGCCCTTGGGATGAAAAAAAAAAAATCAACATCACCTAGCAGCAGGCACTCAGCAGTAAACAAGATCCAAGAGTCCCTAATATTAGTGTTACCAAGAACTAGTCACGACCTGGAAAAGGGAAGAGGATGGAGAGATTTTTCAGGTTCCTCACCATAACATCTTCTGCATTTTTTTAACAGTCAGAGGGTCATCTGTTTTCATTCAGTCTTAGATATCAACCACTGAGTTTGCAAAACATGCAATTTCTTTAGTTAATCAAATGGAAGCAGAACACTGCCATTTTTATCAGCAAGCGGGCAGCAAATCTAAGTAAAAAAAAATACCAAAAATGCCCTCCTAGTATGCCTGCCAAATAATTTTCCATCACATCCTAAAATACCAATATTTTGGTACAATACACCCCTAGCGGGAGCCGATTTCTAAGGGAGCAAAGCTCTTGCCAGGGAGTTTTGTGATCAAGGCAGTTTCTGATACAAGCCCTGCTGGCCCACAGGAAGCAATTTCACAGCCCTGGAGATCAATTTCAGAGAATCACAAAACTGGAAATGATGACGACTCACAAGGGTCTTCCACCCACCCAGCTGAATGGGCTCCTGCCAAAACCCATGTGCAGGCAGCAGGGCAGGGGAAGGCAGAGGGGAGGCAGCGGAGCGGCCGGCCAGCACAGATCCTACACGGCTCAGGAACTGTGCTGCCATCTCCCAAATCTGTGCTCCTTCCCATAAGGCCAGTCTGAAGCAGGGCAATGCTGGGGTGGCTGCAAGCCCCGGGCAGAAGGGGCTCAACCCCCATCCCAGCCTATGGGGGATGTTGACCTCCCCGGGCTCCACTTGGACGTCTTCTACCTGTGGTGACATTATTGTCTGTGTCCTGTTCTCCAGCTTTGAGGCCAACAATATGTCACGACGTGACTTCATATGATGGAGCTCTCCTCCCACCCCCAGCCTGGGTGATGCTGCCTGTCATGGCAGGGCCATGGGGTGGCATTGCCTGGGACCTGCCTGCTCACACAGGACGGGGTCAGGCTAGCTTGCAAGGGCAGAGGTAGCCACCTAAATGTGAGGTGGGGAAAGGATGGTTGTCTCATTCACAGTTATTCATTAAAATTTCACTCTGAGCAAACACCTTAGGGCAGGGTTTTACTGAGATGCAATCTGTTCTCATTACACCTTATGAATTTTATTCCTAATCAACATGGGACTTTTGCAGTGCCGTAAAACTGAAAAATATAATTCCGGGTACTAGAAATTTAAAATGAATGTTCTAGACTGAAAGCCTCTATTATCTGTTATTATCATCCACAGCACCTGCAAGTCCTGTACTTGCTGGTTTTTGCTTCAGGCATGGCTGTACGGTCTTCTATGAGACTCCCATCATGGACTTCAAACTCAAGACAAAAGAGATGGCACCACTACCATCTATACTCCCAAACAGTGATGGTCACTGGCACCCAGGGAGCGGGAATGACTGGTCTCCTCCCTGCCTTGCTGTGCAAACTGGAGAGGCGGGAGAGACATGCAGGTGCAACCAGAGAGAGCCTGAGCAGCAGGGAAGGGATGGTTTCCATTCCCACCCCAGCTTGCCAAGTCAGCGTGTCAGTCACTCAGCTGCTGTCTTTTGAAGCATAAATATCCCAGAGACTCCCGAGTGTCAATGATGTTCACAGTGTTTATCCAAAGAGACATTACCACCATGCGGGGAAATTCTGATTTGATTAATCTACAGTCCTTTGATCTAATTCTACTCATAAAATGCTATTGCTAGTGGAAAAAGCAATTATTAACATTTCATAGCACTCTGTTTAAATTTTCATAGGGATTTCTTTTTCTGTTGGAAAATGCATTGACTTTTTCAGCTAATGGGATTCTGCATTGTTCCTTGCTATATTTCCAAAGACTCGGAAGCAGTTTAACAGAAATTTAATGCTTGAAAAGCCAGAGAAAACAAAAACAGAAACAAAAACCAAGACAAGAGCCTCAGTAAGGTATTGACTAGGGAACAAGTCCATTAAGGGCTCAACGAACCTAGTTATATGCTTGTAACAGAGAGCAAAGCACCAGCCCTAGTGCTCCTGTGGCTGCCTGTCCTTCACATGTCCTCACCAGAGGGTAAGCGATGGGGCAGAGCTGCCCTCCCAGCTTCCCCAGAAGAACATCCCAGCAGTCATGAGGGCAGAATGAAGAGCCTCCATTGCAGGGCAATGACTTTCCCTTCCTCCCAGACATGAGGGTCCAAACACAACTTCAGAGCCAGAGGGCTGCTCCAGGCTCGGCGCTGCCTCTGCTGAGGCTGAATTCTTTGGCTCTGGTCCAGCACTTACATAGTAGTCAAATAAAACAAGAAACAACAAGAGTTAGCTGGTCTTGTGGTGCTCGTTTGAAAGCTCCTGTGCTTGAAGTTGTGCACAGTGGAGCAAAGAAGTAGTCCTCATTGCATACTTTTAAAACTACCGTCTCCTCATTTGGTGACTGCCTTGACACTTACTGTTTATTTTCAAAAATGCATCACTCAAATGAGGAAACCCCTTTGGCTGTCAAACTTTGAGACAAAAAGTACTACAGAAGCCTAAGCTGTTATACAAGCGAGCTAATTAATATTTCAGTCTGTCTACAGACTGTTTCTGGAATAGTTAATAGAGCAACAGTGAACTTCATGCTAATGCATCTCATAAAAGCACTTCAAGATGAAAGCTTCCCTATGCATTTTACAAAGGCCGCAGGGGAGCTCCAGCACACACCTGAAATCACTGCCTGTCACAAAAGCAGCACAGCCCATGAGATGGAAACCCAACCCCACATTCGCGTGTCACAATTGTTCCACGCAGAAATGGAGATTCCTTCATAAAACCACAGCTGGAACGAATGATTTTAAACCTGAATCGGAAATGTCTGCACTTAAATCTATAGTGTAATACCTATGTGTCACAGCTAGACGTCTAACATGACAGTGATTTGATGGATACTGAAATTTTCTGAAAGATCAGGAAGCTTCACTTAAAGTTTTATTAATAAAGCACAGCACTACTGACACCTGCGCAGTGTTTATTAGTATAATTGACAAAGTCAACTCAAGGATGTATACTTTTCTGTCTCAAGGATGCGTACTCTTCTCTGTATGCATTCATAGGCAGAACTGCAACACTTGATTTTCTGTTCATTGAGTTTTATGTCTCTCTTCAACCTTTTCTCCCTAAAATTGCACTTGGTGTGAGAGGGAGAGAGTAAACTATTAGCAGGGCTACCCATACATACCACAGTATCACAGGCAGTACTCGAGATCCATTTCACTGAGAGTGGGGTGCCTTAATCAGCTGGAGAGAACAGTGCGGTGTACTTTAGAAATGCTAAAATATATCTGATAACGAACTACGCACTTAGGACCAGCTTTTCTGAGCACAACAACAGTGTGAGTTTCTACACAACACCTTGGCCTTATAGGATGACTCATGTAGGCATGAGGCAATGCTATAAGCAATGGGGTAGTTGAGGGTAAATTGAGATGAACAGCACTTTCCTACTTGTATTCATATATAACAGGACCGCTTACTCATGTCTTACAATGCACCCTCCTAATTAACTGTGAGATAGGTCCATGATGTCCTACATGGCAGTGGAGTTCTTTGGACTTGGATTGAACCTGCAGTTCTCACACAGTAATCAGCCACTTGATCTTCCTGCCGTGACCCATTTCCCTTTTATTGTTAGTCGCACTTATCTTGTTATATCGCATCTAAAATTAAAAGGCAACTTGATGGCTTCTCTTCATTTGAAAGCACTGGTGCTATGAGAACAACACAGCTTCCTAATCACTGGAGGAGCACAGTTGTTATTAACATTAGTGACATGTAGTTAGAAGAAGCCGGAAACTCTTGTTTTCAAGTCACAGAAGAAAAAAAATCAGGCATCTGCTTTTAACTTGTTGATGTCTGGATTCCCTTCTATAATCCTGCAGGTAGAAAAGTAGTTCAGTTTCCTGGATTGTGGCCAAAACTCCAATATCCTATATATGCAATATATCCTATATTGGATGCTGGAATCCTATCCACACATCCTGTGCCTGCCTTTACAGATGCCTGCAGAGCAGCTCATGTGTTAACAGCAGGCAATTCCTCCTTTCTCAAATTTAGGAAGAGAAAAAAGTCCTATGTGGGGAGCCTAAAGCTGTGTTTATGACAAGGGTTTCACTTACGTCACATGTTTTGAATGCTATCTCTGTGACTGGGACTTTTAAAAGCAGAAGTTCATTGCCTGCTGCTTAGGAAAAATGTTTTATGTTTGAACACAGGCATTTGTTTGAGAGCTGAGCTGGGATTACTACAGGCTGCAAACTCATTAATACAGGGTATGAAACAGCAAGGTCTCCAGAGCAGCCAGAAATGCTTCCCCCTGGCTCAGCAGCACTTCAACCGTCTTCCTGCGGCCGTGCCTGTGCGCCGAGGCTGTGTGGATTGTTTGGGGCTGCCAGGAATCGGACTGGGGCAAAAGGAAAATAGTTTCTGTGAGATCTTGACACAGCCAGGAAGCAGGATGGAAGCAGCTAATAGCTGCACAGCATTACAACAGAGGATCGTTTAACTGGAAAGCCCAATACTGATGTGTTCTGGGGGCAAGTCAGCTGTTATGTCAACTGTCTGATAGTGAGTTTTAAAAATCATAGAATCATAGAACAGTTTGGGTTAGAAGGGACCTTTAAAGGTCATCTAGTCCAACCTCCCCTGCAATGAGCAGGGACACCTTCAACTAGAGCAGGTTGCTCAGAGCCCCGTCCAACCTGACCTTGAATGTCTCCAGGGGTGGAGCATCCACAACTTCTCTGGGCAACCTATTCCAGTGTTTCACCACTCTCATTGTAAACAATTTCTTCCTTATATCTAGTCTAAATCTTCCTTCTTTTAGTTTAAAGCCATTACCCCTTGTCCTATCATAACAGGCACTGCTAAAAAGTCTGTTCTCATCTTTCTTATAGGACCCCTTTAAGTACTGAAAGACCTCAATAAGGTCTCCCCGGAGCTTTCTCTTCTCCAGGCTGAACAACCCCAGCTCTCTTAACCTGTCCTCATAGGAGAGGTGCTCCAGCCCTCTGATCCTCTTTGTGGCCCTCCTCTGGACTTGTTTCAACAGGTCCATGTCTTTCCTATGCTGAGGGCTCCAGAGCTGGACGCAGGACTCCAAGTGGGTCTCACCAGAGTGGAGTAGAGGGGCAGAATCACCTGCCTTGACCTGCTGACCATATTTCTTTTGATGCAGCCCAGGATATGGTTGGCCTTCTGGGCTGCAAGTGCACTTTGTCAGCTCATGTCCAGCTTTTCATCCACCAGTACCCCATTCTCAGCAGGGCTGCTCTCAAGCCCTTAATCCAAAAATAAGTTCTGCTAGGCAAGGCTTCCTCTTGTGCATGAAAGACAGGCTTATAGACACCCTTGATAAACTTCAAACCAGGAGAAGAGGCTTCTGAATAGTACATTATATCCTCTTCCTCTGTTATAGTGTCCCCATTGCAGCATCAGAGGATTATCCATTTGCATTTTAAGATCCATGTGTTTTGTGAATAGTACTGGTATTAAAAGTACCTCCTGATTACAAAAGCATTAGTGGCCTGGCCAAACCACAGAAGGTAGCTCTAATACAAGCAGAGGATTAGAAATAATATGCAGGCTCAGAACAACAACATTAGTGTGTTTATGGGCACAAAGGATGGTAGGGAGAAAAAAGAGGTAACTGCCCCACCAGCCACCCAGGCAAACTTAGAGAAATAAGGATACGTGCAAAAAGCCAAGAAGATGAGGGTCATGGCAAGACAGCTGAAATGATTCCTCTCATCAGTCCTCCCATAGAGGTGCTCAGGGATGTCAAATCAACAGAATTAATAGTAACAGATTTGAAAAAGGCTCCTCCAAGATTCACAGAATCACAGAATTTTCAGAGTTGGAAGGGACCTCTAGAGATCATCTAGTCCAACTCCCCTGCTAAAGCAGGATTGCCTAGAGCACATTACTCAGGACTGCATCCAGGCAGGTCTTGAAAATCTCCAGAGAAGGGGACTCCACAACCTCCCTGGGCAGCCTGTGCCAGTGCTCTGTCACCCTCACCGTAAAGAAGTTTTTCCGTGTATTTGAATGGAACTTCCTGTGTTCTAACTTGTGCCCATTGCCCCTCATCCTGTCACTGGGAACCATTGAAAAGAGCCTGGCTCCATCCCCCTTCAATCCACCCTTTAGATACTTGTATGCCATAATAAGGTCTCCCCTCAGCCTTCTCTTCTCCAGGCTACAGAGTCCCAGCTCTCTCAGCCTTTCCTCATAAGGCAGATGCTCCAATCCCTTAATCATCTTGGTTGCCCTTCGCTGGACTCGCTCCAGCAGTTCCCTGTCCCTCTTGAACTGGGGAGACCAAAATTGGACACAGTATTCCAGTTGTGGCCTCCCCAGTGCAGAGTAGAGGGGGAGAATGACCTCCCTCGACCTACTGGCCACACTCTTCCCTATGCAGCCCAGGATTCCATTGGCCTTTTCGGCAACAAGGGCACATTGCTGGGCCATGGATAATTTACTGTCTACCACGACCCCCAGATCCTTCTCCTCCAAGCTGCTTCCCAGCAGGTCCGCCCCTAACCTATACTGGTGCCTAGCATTCTTCCTCCCAAGGTGCAGGACCTTGCACTTGCTCTTGTTGAACCTCATTAGGTTCTTCTCTGCCCAGCTCTCCAGCCTTCCAGGTCATGCTGGATGGCAGCACGGCCCTCTGGGGTGCCAGCCACCCCACCCAGTTTGGTATCATCAGCAAACTTGCTGAGGATACACTCTGTCCCCTCATCCAGGTCATTAATGAATATATTAAACAAAATTGGACCAAGTAATTGACCCCTGGGGGACACCACTGGTTACAGGCCTCCAACTAGACTCTGTGCCACTGATCACAACCCTCTGAGTTCTGTCCCGCAGCCAACTCTCAATCCACCTCACTGTCACCTCATCTAGCCCATACTTCCTCAGCTTCCTAATGAGGATGTCATGGGAGACAGTGTCAAAAGCCTTGCTAAAGTCAACCACGACTCTCCCCTCATCCAGCCAACCAGTTATAACATCATAGAAATCTATCAGATTGGTCAAGCACGATCTACCCTTGGTAAATCCATGTTGACCACTTCCAATAACTTCCTGTTCCTCAACGTGTTTGGAGATGACATCCAGAATGAGTCGCTCCATTACCTTCCCAGGGACAGAGGTGAGACTAACTGGTATCTAGTTCCCTGGGTCCTCCTTCTTGCTTTTTTTGAAGATCAGAGTGATGTCAGCCTTCCTCCAGTCCTCAGGCACCTCTCCGTTCTCCATGACTGTTCAAAGATGATGGAGAGTGGTCTAGCAATAACATCCGCCAGCTCTCTCAGCACTCGCAGATGCATGCCATCAGGGCCCATGGGCTTGTGAATGCCCAGCTTGGCCAAGTGGTCTCTGACACGGTCCTCCTCAACTGAGGGAAAATCTTCCTCTCTCCAGACCTTCCCCTTTGCCTTCAGAGTATGGGATTCATGAGGGACAGCTTTAGCAGTGAAGACCGAAGAAAAGAAGGCATTCAGTAACTGCCTTCTCTGTGTCTTCCACCAGTAGGGCACCTGTCTCATTCACCAGTGGGCCTACATTTTCCCTAGTCTTCCTTTTTCTGTTGATATACTGAAAGAATCTCTTCTTATTGTCTTTAACTGCAGTGGCCAAGCTGAGTTCTGATTGAGCTTTGGCCCTTCTCATTTTCCCCCTACATAGCTTTGTTATATCTTGATAGTCCTCATAAGTTGCCAACCCCCTTTTCCAGAGAATGTAAACTTTCCTTTTTTTCCTGAGGTCCAGCCAAAGTTCTCTATTTAGCCAGGCTGGTCGTCTTCCCCGTCTGCTCGTTTTTCACTACCAAGAGATGATAAAGGAGCTCAGCTATCAGGGATAAAAAGGAAAAGGCCATTTTGTGGCTTAATTGCTGTTTAAAGACAGGAAATGAAAGTAGTAATAAATATTCCATGTTCACAATGGTGTGAGGTTCCCAGTGGATTCCCACAGAGATTAGCACTAGAACCTGTTTTGTCCACTGTCCACACAGCATTTTTAGAACGGGATTGAGTAGTGAGGTGGCAAGATGTAATAACAATACCAAATTAGTGTGCAAGTCAAAACAGAAATTGGTTGGAAACACTGAAGGTTCTTACAGTATTGATTGAGAAGGCATTAGAACTGTAGCTTTCGGGTGCTGATAAATGTACCGGAGAAAAAACACCCTAAAGCACACAGTGATGGGATTTCATGGAACTATTACCACTGAGGAAACATCTTGGATAGGTTTATGAAAATACAAGTGCTTAGTAGGAAAAAAAAAAAGGCAAAGAGGATTTAAAGACTTTGTAGAAAAACAGTTGAGAGCAAACCAACAAACATCGTTATTCTGCTGTAAAGGTCTGCCCACCACTTGGCAGTGCTGGGGTCTTCTCGCAGCACATGAAGTTGGGAACATATGATCATGGGGCAGGTTCAAAATGAACGAACATAAATATTTCTTCATATTTGCATAGCTGACCCCTGGAAGTCATTGTTAGAGGATGCTGTGGCTGCCAGAAGTTAGAAGAGTTCAAAAAAAGATTAGGTAAATTCCTGAAAGAAAAACCTAGCAAGGGCCATTAAGCACAAAATTCCAGCTTGTGCCTCAGGACCTCCCCAAACCACATGAATGCAGGTAGGATATATAACATATACAGCATCACTACATGCTTATCTCAGTGTTATATTTTTCCCAAAGTAGTTGTGACTGCCTGCTGGCCAACACATGGTTGGATGGGGCTGTGGTCTGACCTGGAGTGGCTGATGTGTATTCCTACATGAGCTAACCAGTCTGCACCCACCCTGCAGACTATATAAAAGTGGGATCCTAACAGCATTGCTAGTGCATAAACACATCAAAATAACTGCTCCTGCGGTCTGTGGCCGGAGCCTGCAGAATAGCCAGTACTTCCCTGGGCACAAACTCTCCATGCCTTCCTGGCACATTTGCTGGTGAAGTGTAAGCTGGTAGTCTGTTGGCTGCGACGACGGGCTCAGAAGATGTGACCTTCCTGTCCCTTCTGCTCTCCCAGGGGGTTAGAAAGGACCAGGTGCTGGTCAATGGGTTAAGTCATTGCAAGGGGTTGGTTGTTTTGTCCACTGCCTGGCTGCTAATTTAGGCGTTATGGTCTCACTCCTGTTCAGTTTTAAACATCACTTTTTTTCTCAGTCAAACCACACCAGCATATGAATATAGATTCCACTGGCCTTAGCTGAACTCTTCCCAAGCCAAGAATAGTCAGCATCCCACAGTGTGAATTCCCTAAAGACAGTGGTTCTCAACAGTAAATTAAAAAAAAAAAAAAAAAAAAAAAAGGAAAAAAGGTTGGATAATAAACAGAGGTCGAAATAGAAGTCAAAAGAGAGGAAGACACTTCAGGTGGCAGACCTCCTCTGCCAAAGCATTCAGAGAGTATTATGACAGAAATGAGCTAAAATTAGTTTCCATACCCTTAGTACAACTCCCATCTGCTAAATCTATACCCAGGTTCCAAAAACTAAACTCACAGGAAACACGTAAATATATTTAAGTAGTGGTGGGCTAACACACATCCTCATCTCCCAGTCTCACTAACAAAGTGTTTGGATAATGCAGTGATAACATAAGAAAGTGTTTAGATAAACTTAGTTTCTTATGTTATCCAAATACATTGTAAATCCCTACACAAGCCCTACTGCTGGTGTCACTCTGAACCACAGGCAAACATTCCTGTCTCAGCTGAAGATTCATGCCTTCGCAGACTTCATGTGAGGGCTTCACTATTTATTTTCTTTTCAACAGGACTCCAGTACCATGGAGATGAAATGGGCAAGCGAGAAAATATTCAGGTTTTGATCTGGTTTTGAGAGAGGGTTTTTTCATCTCTCTGTGCTAGAGAGACGATGCCAAAGTTAGATTTTCTAAAAATTAAAAAAAAAAAAAAAGACAGAACAGAATAGCTCTTGGCAACGCTGTTTCAAATACAACAGCATGGGACTGGTGCATGGGAACATCAAATTCTCCAGGCTCCCTGAAATCAATGAATATTCATTGCATGATTTCAGGCCCTGGTCCAGTGAGGCAGACTGACACAATGGTTAAGGCACAGGACTACCTGGCAGTGACTTGCTGTAAGACTTCAGGGAAGTTGTCTCTATACCTGGGTCAATTTCCTGACCGATAACAGCAATCTTTGTCTTGCTTAACTACTTTGGTACCTATATGTAAAAAAAAAAGGAAATACAATTGTGTAGGCAGTTTAATTTTCCTTACGAGCAACTTCAGTCCCCTGGAGAAAGGTTAAAGTCTACTGTAACTGCATGAACCAACAAGATGGTCCTACACCTGTAGTGGGTTCCTTCAGTTGAGACATTGCCTAAACTTGCAGAATGCCATAGATTTCCCAATATATTATTAAATGCATGCTATTGGATCTTATAAATACTGCATAACAAGGATGTAGTGTTTGTACAAGTGGCTCTACAGAGCAACACACACTCACTGATAAGCTGGGTCTTGACTCTAGGGCTGGACTGCAGCCTCGCATGCAAGGAAGTACTCTGCAGCATGCGTATAAAACATTTTGTTCGCTAACAGTTAAAATATCTGCTTTTTTTATACAATCCCCACCCCATCACTCCAAGACAGCCACTAGGTACTGCAAAGCCATCCCTTGCTGGTTACTATTCCTTGAGACCCAGGAAAGCTGGGGTTTTGGCTGACGCATGGTGGGAGTTAGGGCTACATGGGGTGGCAAGCGTTCCGGGGGGGATGCTTTCTCCAGAAACTGCAGTGAGCCTTTCTACCCCCTCCTCACCCATCTCCCTGACAAAGCAAACTGAATTAAGCCTTGTGGCAGCTAGCATCCCTGGTACAGTGCAGGACCATCTGGCACATGGCAGTCCTGTGCTGTTGCTGCAAGGGTGAGTGAGGGCACTGAATCCAGCACAGAGCTGAAATCTGCCCCCATGGCATCCGGGTATGTGCTTGCCCATGCCCTGGAGAACAGAGTACCCATGACGTTTTCTTCCCTCCCTCAGATTACCAGCTTGGGCATCCCAGAACTGGAGAAAGGGCCCTGCACAGAGAGTAATATGGATGAACAGTGAACTCGGTCACTAGCCCAGCTTTAAGGCTGACCCACCATGTCACTACAAGTGCAAACAACACACTTAGCATGCTTAGCTGGCTGAGCAATTTCAGCCATACTGGTGCTTAAATAGCAACCTCACAAACAAAGAAGCCAGGGGAAAAACAGGACATGCATGTATCACTTCTCTCTCACCCAAAGCTAAAATTTAGCATCAATTGCTCTGTACAGTACATTATTTGCTCTGTATGTCTGAAAAAGAATGCATGGTGCCCATAGCCTTTAATCACAAATTATTATTTTTTCACATCAGAATATTTAGGAGTATCAAACACATAATTTTTTTTCCTAACCTGCCCCCCCCTCCCCTCCCCCCATATAATCCCTGTCAGACCTTCCACAATAAACCAGCAGTGGAACAGTTTACCACATAAACAGATATTCATGAATTGGGTAAGTCCCTGACCAGGATTTTCTGTCTCCCAGCAATCAACTGCTCCATGAACAACTTAGGCTTTGCATTTCTAGACTCTGTATTTCTTTCTTGCACTTTTTTTTTCTTCCACTCACAGTTTGCACTGCATGGTATAGACACTACAGAACTGAGTATCTAACTGGATAAAGTTCTTTTGGCCCACAATCTGCAGGTGTGGTTTTTTGTTTTTTTTTTTACAGAGTGGAAACCTGCCAAATACCAGGAGCAATGCAGAGGAAAGGGTTTTCCATAGCTCCAGTGCAAGCCACCACGCTGCTTCTCCTGAGAAAGAGCAGGCAGCCTGCTCCTCCCTCCCCACAGCCTGCCTTTGGAAAATGCTTCCAGTGAGCAGGAAGGATCAGAGAGAGCCTGGAATCTGCAGCAATGCAGATGGGGTGAATTATTCTCCAGCAGACGTTCCCTCCTCCTTCCCTCCGCCCCCCGTATCATTTGCACTGCCTTGGAGCATACTCTCTCTCTCCACCTCTCCCCTCTCTAGCTCTGTACACCTATACATCCCCTTGCACATCCTCTCCCCTCCTCCAGCAACCACTTACCAAGACTTCTTCTCCTCCGGTGATTCCCCCTCTGTTCGAAATAGGCACACCAAGAGAATTCGTTGATAAGGTTCATACCAGCCGTGAATTTCTTTTTTACTCTCTTGATTCCAGCATGATGTCCCTCTCCTCTCTGTTTATCCTGGCATCCTATCAAGTCCCTCCACCAGGCTTCCTCCCTGTGCCACTTTCTGAATACACAGCTCTCTTTTTCAAATCAACTCCACAGTGTTCCTCATTTGTTGTTGTCTACTTAAGGTGTTGCTCCATGTTTATGGAATGTAGTTTTACTGGAAAAATTCCTTGGCCAAAACCTTCAAAAGGAACTACTCATCTTGGGTCAATTTTCCATGACACTTGCAAAGCTCTGACTTTCTGGGAGCGTTGGTTTCCTCAGTCTAAACATAAGGCTGCTTTGAAGTATCTCAAGTTGGGCAACTAAAAATTGCAAAACTGAAATTGCACCTGACCTTTGAAAAAGGTTGGTCCTGTTTATGTTTGCCATTTTTTTTTCCTCTTGTTCAATTAGATGTTGACAGTGCTGTTCTCAGCTATAAGGACATGAAATGAAGGCAAAACTGGGTCCTGAAAAAAGAGTTTCCAGACCACACTGCTGTGGAGGTCTTTTACTCCAAACCAGAACTCATTGATTACCGTGTAAGTTCTCAGGATTTGAACTTGTGTAGCTGAGATCAGAATTGGCTTTAAAGTACTTTGTATGCACTCTGTACTTGGATTGCAAAAGAATGAACCTGAGATGCATATATTTCAGTCTTTATTTTTCCTCCTTTTATGTCCTGGGGAACCTATGACAAATAATATACTCACTGGTTCATAGTATGTCACCAAACATAGTAACTTTGATGATAAATTAAAACCAAATGGAGTTCTTAACGTTTTGCTTTCAAACCACTAGTAAACCCCTATTACCTTAAAAATAAACTTTGTTCCCATTTTGCTCAGACTAGTGAAAGTTCATGTGACAGGGAGGCAACTCTGGCCGTGACACCTGTGAATGGTTTGAAAATAACTTTTTAAAATAGCATTTGTGATGTGAGGGGTTACATGTCTCCAGAAGATTACAAACGGGAAACAGACTCTTTGTCTCACCAGCTTAGGTGTAGCTCAGCTAGGAAGTGCACAGTCACATCGTAAACCTCCCTCTTACTTTGTTCCTAATTGGCAGCCTTGTTAATAACATCAGCGAAGAACTACTTACTGAAACCTGGAAGCTAAGAAGTCATACCATAAACTTGTTGTGTCCTTATACTCTTTCCTAAGTATCCACTAGCAGCTGTGGTGAAAAACAGGATAACTGAGGCTGACAGACTTTTGCTCTGACTAAAGACACTGTACCAAGTACAACAAATATTCACGCATCGGGTAACTAACTATTAGTTTGGAAAGTGAACCTTAAAACACACTTTAAAGCATGCAGTACGAAGTCTGCATGGCTGCTGCTTTTGTTGCTTAGCTTAACCAGCCTGGGATCATAAATAAAATCACACAGCTTTTATTATGATAAATTTGGTATGTCTTCTAAAGACATGTAATTCACAATCTGCCTCCCCAGAATAATCTGGAAATGGAGAATTACATTTATGCGAGGTTCAGCTACACTGGCTGGCTGCTGTCGGAACATGTAACTTTTAAGTCCACGTTCAAGTGCCACTGAAGTCACAGGCACCTTGTCAGCTCCATCTCCTGCTTTGCTTACTTGAGCAGGTACCTTAAAATGAAGCCAGAGATGCTATAAGCAGCAATCTCTAAAATTTAACTTCTGCAATGCTAGTGGCTCACTGATTTCCATATCAAATGCACTCAGGTGGCAGCTGAAGAGATGGCTTTTTCCCCACCTGTCGCTGACGCAGGCAGGTCTTTGGTGCTGTCACTTGCTAGGATTATGGAAAGACATAAGCACCACTGGAGGGCAGTTCATTCCCCTTGTCTCACACACCTATTTCAGGATGACAGGAGCTGCTTTCAGAGGTACCTATTTCTGTCTTGACTGCAGAAGACCGTGTGTGACTAGCTCAATCCTTTTAAAAGACATCCCCACTAGACTCACTGCTTTCAAGTCAGGGCAGATGCTTTTCACCCTATATGTTATTTATAACATGAATCAAGACTGTGTGGATAGAGCATAACATAATGCCTGTACTCCGAGGACTAAAGGAAACCTAAGTGGAAAGGGAATGAAGATTTGTTTTCTCAAGTATTGCTGTCAGTCAGTACAGCTTAGCTGACTTTGCTGCTACATTCCCATTTTGGGATCCAGCCTTGATCTGGAGATCAAGTTGAAGCTGTGCTTCAACAGGGCTGAGAGGTACGTCAAGGGTTGTGCTGCATACCTCAGGAAAGCCAGGGAAATGCTGACATGGATTTTATTCACACCTTCTTCGACAAGCCAAGTCTTAAGATGCTGTCCTTGGGATGGATGTCTCTGTCTCTACCATTTCACTAGCAGGGTCTGCATAGAGAAAGACTGAAAACTACTGTGTGCTAAGGAACCCAGGGAAGAATTAAATGGTAACTTTACAAGAACCACTGTATTCCACAACTTCCTACTGATTATTTCCTACTTATCATGCTATTGCTGACTGTTTCATCCTGCGAAATTGTGTGAACATGTATGTTTTTCTCAGGCATCTACTGGCAAAACTAATGGAGAGACGAGACTTCCAGTGCAAAACAATGCCCTCTATTAAAGAAATAAGTCATTAAATAAGAGCATCCATAAATAGAAAGGGTTGTAAAAACAAATAGGGGAAAGCATCTGGTTTGCAACATCTTTGCACAATTTGCAGTAGCTAAATCTGGACCCAATTAATGACCTGTTTATTTTCCAAAATTTCAATAAAATGCCTTGGCAAAAACTTAATCTGTCTCTGGAGAACGTCTTACTTCCTTCCATATGTTGCCCGATCTGTCACAGCAATAAACTTCTTCCCAGTTTCATGATCCCTAAACGATTGCACCAACTGATCCTTTCCATAAAAGAAGAGATAATGGCTCCAGCCCTCTAAAAGTCATGATCCTCCCTTAAGAGAAAGCAGCACAAAGGAGTGAAAGAGCGACTGAGTGCCCTGTGTTATAGCCTCTAGTGTGACCTAGAATCCAGAGATTTAAAACAGTTCCTACCTACAATTCATCCCAGCTGTTTTATAATCCCTCTGAATTTGATAGGTTCTTTAAAATGCTGCCATGCCACGATTAATGTATATGCCTTGGCTTTGGAACACTTGCCCTGCTGTCCTTGTTGTTTAGGGTGCCTTCAAAAGAAACAGCTTAGGCCGTTTTGTAATTACGCATGTTTATGGTTTTGTATAAAACAAAACAGATGTTTCGGAGTCAATTTTATTTGGTGGTGTCATGTCTAACCTAGATTCTGAAATGTATTTGATCTCTATTTGAATCAGATTAGATATAGTAACCTCTATTTTGTTATATGCCACCAATGCGGATGTTCTGGTACCTTCATGGTTCTGATGAACTCACGCATCCTACCACACTGATTCAATAGATAATATTTTAAAAAAGAATATGCTGTTGGTTTAGAGGTTAAATGTAACAAAACAGATAAGTGTTCAACTCATGTGGACTCAAGCATTTAAATTTACAAGTATTTAAGTGCTCTGCTGAATTAAGGCCATAATCAATTATAAGTTTTGTTCTGAAATACAAGCACTTGGAGCTGTTAGGGACATATAGAGAGAGCAACTGTAATTACCAAAATACTCATTTGCCAAGCTGATGTAAAACTGTATGCTTCTGACTGTCTAGGAACTAATGCTTCTTTATTTTCAGGAGTGATGGAGTGAGTCAAATCAGGATAATAAAAGCCATCCTTACACCAGAATCCAGAGCGTTTCTGCTGGTTTTGGAGAAGTAGTTCTTCATTTTCCTTAATGTAACTGGCAGAAACAAAAACGGTCCAAATCTTTAACTGATAATAAAGCTGTAATGAAGTTTCTTTCCCAGGAAAGAAACTGGGCAACATAAACACCTCACCATGTGTAAGAAATTCAGGTAGAGGTTCAATGTATGTATGTTTGGTTATGCACATTAATGGCAATTACTGACATTTTGAAAACCGACTGTTTTTTTGGCTATGTAGTTTCCCAGTCTGTTCAAAGGTAGCCGATAGACTCAGCGTTGTCACTCTGAAAATCTCAACTAAGAAAAGTAAGACAAGATATGGTAAAGGTGGACGAAGTAATAAATCATGCAGAAAAGAGGAATCCATTGTGATTTTTACCTTCCTATGATACCAGAAATACAGTGATGTTCAGTAAAATTTTAAAGCTACAAATTAAAGTCTAAAAATTGAAGAGAAATGTGTGCCACACATTGGTTTTACTTGAAAATACATGATCTGAGTTGCTACTTATACTATTACACAGCAGCCCTCCTCCCATCAGTTTTCTCATATCAATTCCTCTAGTGCTTGTCCATATTGTATTGTTTTCTTCTATTTCTGCTACTTTATCTAGAGAGCTATTCTGAAGATATGCATTTACCTCCTTTCAGACAGTGACTTCCACTAATGGAAAATATTTTTGTTTCCTGAAAAAAGCAGTGCCAGCCTTTGCTGAAAATCCTCACTTCATCACACAGAATCATAGAATGGTTTAGGTTAGAAGGCACCTTAAATATCATCTAACTCCAACCCCCCTGCCATGGGCAGGGACATCTCCCACTAGACCAGGTTGCTCAAAGCCCCATCCAGCCTGGCCTTAAACACCTCCAGGGATGGAGCATCCATAACTTCTCTGGGCAAACTGTTCCAGTGCCTCACCACCCTCAGAGTGAAAAATTTCTTCCCAATATCTAATCTAAATCTACCTTCTTCCAGTTTAAAGCCATTACCCCTCATCCTATCACTACATTCCCTTGTAAAAAGTCCTTCCCCAGCTCTCCTGGAGGCCCCCTTTAGGTACTGGAAGGCCACCATAAGGTCTCCCGGAGCCTTCTCTTCTCCAGGCTGAACAGCCCAAACGCTCTCCACCTCTCCTCATAGCAGAGGTGCTCCAGCCCTCTGATCATCTTTGTGGCCCTGCTCTGGACCTGCTCCAACAGGTCCATGTCCTTCTTATGTTAGGGGCTCCAGAGCTGGACGCAGTACTCCAGGTGGGGTCTCATCAGAGCAGAGCAGATCTATAAAGACACCCTACCCGCTATGACTTTATTTATAATTCAAAAGATTTATTGCATCAAGCCATAACTATTCTCTATTAAAAGCACTCCTTCCTAAATTTTAAGTGAATATCATATGCATACTCAACACGCAGTATTTTAAAGTCAATCGTGACTCTTCTGTCTTGTGCCTTGAGACAGATGGGTAGTTCCATATCTGTTTCTGAAGTAGCATTTGCAAGATGGGATTGCTGCAAAATATTTGCTAAAAAAGAGTGTGAATAGTTCATGGACTTGTCAGAATCCATCTGTTTGAGTCTATTAATGGGTGCATTCCCAGCTGTGGTCTTTCCAATGTCATAAATAAAAGTTTTTTTCTTACTACAAATCCGATGGCTGAAATCTCCCTGTAAAATTGATTTATTTAGATAAAATCTGTCCTTATGTTAAAGAGACCTCTTAAAATGAGCAAGACCATGAGATGCCAATCATATTCTTTCAGCAGTCAACTCTTACATATAATATAAGAGCTGTGTGACAGTCCCTCAGACTGAGGGTTTTATGGTATTTAACTGGGGGCATGTGTTGCAAACCTCTGCATGTAGCATTGGGGCATGTGGAGGTGATTTAGTTTAGTGAGCTGAGTACAACTCGCATAAACTCTACTGTAATTAAATGTGATTAATTTAAGTCCTGCTGCAAAAGCACAGAAAATGAGACTTCTGGATGGCACTCTGTCCTTGAGACATGAATATTGCCTTGAATATTGCACTATCTTAATAAAACCAGTTATTATTCTGTGACGCATGTTGTGTACATATACTAATTGATATTACTGTATGTAAATTACTGCCCTCTACTGGAATGACAAGCAGAGTATTTCACGTGAAATTGATTATTACGTAAATTAATTAAATTGATTTTCAGAGTTTGGGGTTTTTTGGAAACAAGTGCCGTGAATTGCAGATGTTCCTGATCCCTTCTTGTACCATAGCTACTTGCTGCACTCATATCTGTGTGCATTCAATCTTTGCTTATTTGCAATATAAGCTGCACCACGATGGTGTGACTGTGAAAATATTTTCTTTTTTGAACTGTAAACAGGACCCGCAAAGGAGC
Source organism: Vanellus vanellus (assembly GCF_965231255.1). NCBI lineage: Eukaryota > Metazoa > Chordata > Aves > Charadriiformes > Charadriidae > Vanellus > Vanellus vanellus. The sequence continues at coordinate 197,118,498 of NC_138905.1, read as the reverse complement.
TACAGAAGTGCAGTCTTCTTGTGGATGCTATAATGTCAGTCAAGGAACCTCCTACACTGTCATACTTTTAAGCCTGTAATAATCAAAAGAAACCATTACAAATTCTATATTAATTGAAAATAATATCCCCAAACCCAAATTTTCAAGAATCATAAGACAGGCATCACTTCTTTAAAATCATGAGGCTGTCTTAAAACTATGACATTTACTATATATATATATATATATATATATATTGTTTTCTGTCTTTTCAGACTCTAAAGTTCACATTCTAAAGCTTTTCTTTTCAAATTTGCTATTGAAATATGCTTCAGTTGAAATTAAAGCTGGGTTTCTTAATGAATTGTGACTCAAGAAGATGATTTTTTTAAGGAATTATGATACATAGCAGCACAGGAATTGGCCATGCTATGACAGAAAAACAAAGGAAATCAGGAAGAGCAAGACAGAACATCTGTCTCACAAGAAATGCAAGAAATACAACATACAAGAAGACAAATGTAAGTAAAACCACTGCTGTGAAATAAAGCCATTGCCTGGCAAGTATTGCACAAATCAAATTGTTAAGTCATCTAAGTTCTCAGAATCCTTATAAACATTACCATATGGGACATTTTTGAAGAGGTTTTTTCATTCAAACAAAAGGTGATAACACAAAATTCAGAATTAAGATTTCACTGATTCCTGAAACTATACACCACATCCTTCTGTAGCTGGGAAAACAGAAGAGTGGGAGTTCAGTCTCCAGGGCCTTACTGAGTCCAGAAATTTCCCATGTTTAGGAATTTGCTGGCCAGCCACCAACACGGCTGTATTGATGGGAATTATTATGGTGTTCACTTAGCAGCTAAAAGTTTATTGTGGATATAAATGTCCTATATAAATGTTCTGGCACAGTTATTATTATAAATAAAGTCGCTTGCATGGGGATATGGAATCTGTAGGATTACAGTCATACAAATAAATGCAAAACACCTAATAGGAAATAACTGAGAAGATACATAATTTAATATGCCATGACTGGTATTAAGAAGCAATCTTGGGATGGAAAAATGTCATTACCGTTTAATGTCAGACAAATAAGTATTTGTATCGGTCTATATATCACAGAAAAATATGAGTACCAATAAACACATCTATCTAAACGTACAGGAACTTTAACAATATTGTATTTTATATATATTGCTTCTGGAAAAATAGTACTATGATTTGTTTCCACTATTATGGTCTGCAAACATCAGCAATAATTACAATGCTTACAGGAATACTCCATAAAAGCATGGTGTAGCATACTGACGAGGTATCAGCCTTCTACTCACATAGGAAACATCTACAGATGGAACGAACTGAGGCCATGTATTGTCTGAGAACTGAAAGAACCTTGTGGATGCTCAAAGTCAGTAGAAAAGAAAAACAACAAAACAAAACAAGTTATACTAGAAAAAGAACTGACATCATAACTTTCTAGAAGAAAAAAAAGTGTATTTTCTAAAGATTAATGCGCCACTGAAATCAGTGAACAGCCAAGCTCCAGAAAGAAGGAGACCTATCAAGAATCTTTTCTAAATAGCTATCAAATAGAAACTGACTGATTCAAGTGGTACTCAGTTCTACTACCAGCACTGGTTCCCCAATTTATCAGCAGAGTTTTCTATCTCATAACATTAGGAAATTAAGTAATCAAAAATTAATTTCTCCTAGGAAAATAATCTCTGATATAGCTCTCTCTGACTGAAGCACAACGTGTTCAAATACAAAATGTATGTATTAAATGTAAAACCAGAAGATGAATGTTGTTGTCGCCCCATGAACGGCTGCTGCTGCTCCTCCGCAATCACACCAAACCTTACACAGAAAATGGCAGAAGAGCCACGAGAGTGGGTATGAGAAAAATCACATCTTTCTCTGGACTTTGAGACAGCGGGGAGCCCTCCGTCACCCCCCTCTGCAGTCTCATGCCAATACAGAAATACTTGGCAGGTCAAGCATATTGGTATTTTTGTAATTGTATTTCTGGAATTAACTTCTTGTTGCTGAGGGTCATGAGAACCCAGCAGCAGCAGAACTAACAATGGTGGTATTTTGCCACCATTGCTCCCTTTTCATATTCAAACCGCTGGTCTTCAGGGAGTGTCTAGGGAAGGACATGGAAATTACATAATACTGACATAATGTGCACGCAAAGAAGACCATCTATATACTTAAAAGAAATTTGCCTAAAAAATCCTAACATCACTATAGAATGTGCAGCACAATTAATATAATAATATAACTTATGAGATCAATGACTACTTTTTTGGCTGCTACATTTATTTTAGTACTGATACAAAAGCAGAAAATTTCCTGGCACGCCTGACCAAACGAATCACTCATAACTCACTCTCTTTCTTCCCTGAAGCACTCCAGCCCAAATAAAGAACATCTTTCATAACTTTTCTCCTTGACAAAGGACAGTCTCTTCCCATTGATGGGGTCGGGTTAGGGGGGAATTAACACATATATGTCTTGCCAACATACATGAGAATCAGCATCTTCTACTCTCCAGTGCACTGCTGGGGACACAGACTGCAACATCTCTACTTTGCTTTCTAAAAATGTATTGTATGATTGTAAAACAGAGCATAAAAGCATGCACACCAATCCGGCCACTACAAATACCAGATTTTTCACATATACATCTCCCATACTCCCTAATGAAAAGTGACCTGGCAAAAGTATTTTATTAAATAAATTTAATTAAATAAATTTGCACTGTACACAAAGGTCTTAATAATTAAGGAGAAATTTCAGTAATAGAATAATTATCAAGATGCAGCAGACTCAAGGTTCGTCCCATACCAGGACTCTTGCCTTTGCTCAGGGGTTCTCTGAGGACCTGGGAGCCTGGTACATGCTTCCTTTGGGCTCTCCTAACACTGAACTCAGGATACATGACACCAGAATTAATGAGTTCTGTTCCGCAGAGTACAAACTTGCAAAAGCAAGTTCTTAAAAAAAAAGTTTCGTGTTAACTGAAAACTAAAAACTATGAGGCATCTTTAGATTTGATGCTTCTTTAATTAGGCTCCAGAACTATAGCAGCTCTTGCCTCCACACAGGCATGACTGAAAACTGTGCTAAAATTCATATAGTCCTGGTTGTGGCCGCTAATTTTATAAGACCTACTTTTCTTTGCTGTATTACCCAGGATCAACAGATCAGCTGGTGCCAGGGAGCGCCATGTCGCCAGAGGTGCAATTACAAACTCAGGCTTGCTCATTTGCACCCAATAAAAACCCAATAACCCACAAACCAACCACAAGTTACATTTGAGAGGTGAAGGGGCATTGCCTTGATGTCTTTGCCAAATGCTGAATGTGGCAATTACTTTCTGCTGGACAAATTATTCTCCATTTTCTACCCTACTTCAGCTAATGTTCAGTTTCATCTCTGACATTAAATGCATTGCAGTCACATTTGAAGAGATACCTGTAGCTGCAAATCAGTGTATAAGGTCTTCCTGAACAGTTAAGGATACCTAAGAGAAGGTTGTCTAAACCTTTCCATTTAAAGATCTTAATTTTGGCTTCTTTAGACTAAAATTTTCTTTTAATCGTGAGCCTGCCTCATGCTCATGTTTCAATTTTTGATGCTGCAGGTCATCCATTTCTAAGATAAAATTAGTCCATGGTATGTTGTCCCACTGTACATTTTCACGCTGCTTGATTGGGAAACTAGTGCTTCATCCTTTGAAACAGAACCCTGCAGCCTCACAGCAAAGGTTCAAGAGTCACTTTAGCATTGGTCTCAGAAAAATCTGTCCAAACTTAGCCAATTACAAAACTCTGGAATGTCAGTCTGAGCAAACCACTGGACACTTGGTGGAAAACTTGCCTCCAAATTCCATTTACCCGGGCCAAGCCCAAAATGGGGTGGGAGCATCCAAGATCCTTCCCCAAAATCACGCCAGGCAGTTGCTCCCAGAGAGCTCTGAAGCAAAGTAGGAACTGGGACAGTGCTCAGGGGTATCCTGTTCTGTACTGCTGTCACAGTCAGGTAGTAGGGAGGACGTCAATGAAGAGATAAGAGGAATTGTACCTGAAGAGCTAGAGGAAATCAAATGGGGATATAACGTCTTCAGGAACACAGAACATACACTGTGTTGTCGGACATGAAGCTCAGGTGAGACTGGGCAGAAAGGCTGAGGGTGTAACTCCGCTACAGACAAAGCAGTCGCAGCCTTACAGAGCAGAAATCCCAACAGCAACCAGTGGATTGCTAAACCACAGCTAAAAGCTAAACCTAGGAAATTAGAGGCAACACTTTCTATTATTAGAAGAATGTTAGGGTCAGAAAGTCAAGTGTTCAAACTTCAGAAAGTCTCAGAATTGAAGTCACCTGTCTAAATCCTAACTCAACCCTCCTCCCATTAGGCACTATGACAGTCTTTACCTCGCCCACAGATGCACTTCTCTAGGATCCCATCCGATGATGGACAATGATCTAGTTGTGTATCAGTCATGTACCCAACTAAGCTGCAGGACTCCTGCTACTGCTCTTGCAGATGCTGGAAGGCATGCAGGAAAGGGTGGGAGACAGCACGTAGGAAATGTTTCTGAGACTATGCCAAGTAAACGGTGCCCCTGCGGTTCCATCCCTCTCTGTCTGGTTTTCAGCAAGTCACTTGAAACAAAATCTGACGAGACTGCCAGGAATTGCAAGTTACTCATTCCCTGGGTGCAGTACAATTAGATCCTGGAGGCTGATTTGTACAACTGCTGCGTAATAGGAGACACTGAGAGCCATAATTTGAATATTAAAGTAGAAAATTCAAGTTCTAAGACTCAGAGTTATTGATATTCCTCAGTTCAATCTTACTGGGCCTCTGGTTCCTATCTGTAAAATGGGAACAACATAACCTTTCAGCTTCTAGGAATAAAATTAAAACATTAATAGTACAAAGTATGTAAGACTCAGTACTCCTAAGCACCATGCTTGTGAGCATTTTAGGGAATCTGTAATTCTGTCCTCAGTCCAGGATTTGAGAAGGCTGCAGTACATCAGGCTCTAGGTTAACAGATTCAGCAATGGGGATCGTTACTTTCTGCACTGAATGAGGCAGAAAAGCTCTGTGCAGAAAAGGGGGAATGTGATCTTGTCATGAAAAGACAATCCTACACTGCGAGAAGGCTGCACAATAACGCAGCAACAGGCATCTTTACCTCTGGTGTTTCATGACTTTGAAGTACTGAGCTTCAAAGCTTAAATACCTTTTTTGTGATTTTTTTTTTTTTAGTATATAGTAACCGAAAGAAAGGCAGATAGAGGGTGGCACTTTTCACTTACATACAATGGATGTAACAACTACAACTTGTTGTGTTTTACTGTAACAGGTGATCACGATTTGAGCAGAGATGTCAGAATCACCTTAGGGTCATCACTTTTTATTAAAGAGTCTGTTAAATACCTAAGTCAAATTCCTAAATCAATGGCTTTCAATAATGGCATAACAGTTCAGAATTACAATAAACCAACAGTATTTTACGTAACTTTTCAGACAAATAGGCCCCCACTCCAACAAAGGATTTAAAATTCTGGTTGATTTCCCAATTAGTTTGTGAATACTAACTTAAACCATAAGCATAGTGGGAACACAAACAGTGTAAACTACCACTGCAAAAATTATGAAAAGCACAGGAAAACTAAGGCTGGCATTTGTGGCACTGTAGTGGGTATACTCATTGTTTAAAAAACAAAATCTGGTCAGTGAATCAGAAAAAGCGACTAAGTGCTGCTGGGCACCATAGATCCATCCTGAATAAGAGAGAGTACAGAGCAGCCCTGTCCCTGGAGCACGCCGGGAGCCAGGCTGCTGCTCATCACCTCTGCTGTAAAGGGTGAGGGAGAGAGGGAGCACACTGTAGAAGTCTTTTTATGCACATCTTACTTTCCACAGCAACCCAGCCATGCTGTCTGTCTCTTTGAAAGTGGCCAAGCCAAGGTTCAGCTCTCTCCTTGCTCCAGCTCACACACCCACTACCCAACTGCATACTGCTGCCCTCTGCTCCATCACATGGACATTGGGGCCAAAACTCTTCCACGGGGGAAACCCCTGAACAACATGCCCTGCTCCCAGTGCTGATCCTGCTTTGAGCCGGAGGCTAGACTAGAGACCTCCCAGCATCTCGTCCAACCCCAACGATTATATAATTTTTATGAATTAAGCTGTCTTGAGTTTACTGTCTTTACAGGTATATATTGGTCAACTGGTGTCTGAAATCTTAACAAACAGATAAATGGGTAAAATAGACCAAAAGTGCCTGCAATGCCGTCATCACTATGATGATTTAGTCACAAGTCTTTATCTGGCTTGATGGTCAGAATATGACAGCACACTGATGGTTAAAACTGTGTTTTGTTTCCGTCATTGCTTTTAAACATTAGTTACCAGATACACTGCTGGTCTGACTGTCAGTCAGGGCTGAACCACAATGTCAACTTCAGGAAAAAAAGGGAACTTGTACAGCTATCTACCTGACTGGGATTGGATCTATTGCGATGGAGAAGAAGCCGGTCTGGCAACCAGCAAATAATGACTCATTTAGATCAGTTCAAATTCCCTGCCTTCTCATTAACAAAAGCTGGAAGAAGAGGCATAGGAATATGCACTGTGGTTATGGGGGCCAGAGGAACAAATAAATATAAAAACAGGGACAAAAATCCCAGAGACATAAAAGCATCTGAACAAGAGAACATCTCTGGAATCAACAGATGTTATTTGTACACATTTGGCTATGTTGTCAGATAATTCATTTAATTAAAGGGCATGTGTATCAGTGTCTCACCAGCATATTATGAATAGCACTTAAATTATGGCAGTGCATAAACCCAGGACATTAGTATTCTATCCACCTTAAATAAAAAGTCTGACTCCATCAATTTTAATACCCAGTTACTTTAAGAAGTTGGCTACAGCTTCATGGCAGCCTGCCCAGGTCCTTTGCTCAATCAAGCAATAGTTGTCTTTGACCAAAAAAGAAAAAAATAGCCAACAGTATCCTTGCTGAATGTCTGCTGGCATCTGCTATTAATATAGGAATAAGAACATTACATGTAAAGACAGATTAATATTTTGGGTAACCATAACACTACAAAATTACCTGGTTTAGTAATTCATTATTGAAGCTACCCACTTGAGATTCATTTTTCAAAAAATTACCATGCACTTTTTATCTGTGATTTTAATTGTACGTACATAAGAACGCATGTGCTGTAGACACAGTTTAGACACCTATATCATACACTGTTTACCTCTGTATTATACGATACCAGCATGTCACAGTGCCCTAGGCAAGGTCACCAAACTCTTAACAATGCTGTAGGATGTGGCAGAGGAATCCATCTTTACTAATTAGCCTTCATTACACATGATTCTGCTTGTGAACCTTGATGTATTGTTTTCCAGTATAATTTCACCTTGCAGTTGCATGTACCCTCTAGATCCTTTAATTCATGAAGTATTTTACAAATACTAATTAGCGGTATGTTTGCACGGGTAAAGCGAATGTGCTGCTGCAATAGCAGTGCTCTAAATGTGACCCGACCTACTGGAGCACCCGCCCTGCTCTGTGTCCTTCTGCTCTCCACCTGGGGTTGGTAGGACTGCAGAAGCCTGGTTTTCCAGAGCAGTTAGGTGACCTAAAGCTATAAAAGTGCCTGAAATGAAACAAACCATTTTTCTTTGGGAGCCACGGTCCTCCTCACATGCAAATCTTAGGAGGAAGCAACCTGGACCTGCAAGTGACTTAGAAAACTGATCAGACAAGCAGGTGAACCCCCTTCCCGAAGGCAAAGTCAACCCTCTGATTTCTGAAATGCTCAGAAGGTGCCCTCCGACGTAGGGCTTCCTCCAGCTCCAGCCCTGACCCCCCACCGCTTGTGGCACCGTCCCCACCAGGCACCGGACAGGTGCTGCCTCCACGGGGCTGGGGGGGTGGGGGGTGTCCGACCTGCCTGCACCCCGGCTCTTGCCTGCACCCCGACCTGCCCGGCCGCTGCCAACTGCATCCCTGCCGGTAAGCCGAGGCGGTGCCGGGCAGCCCCCCGTCCCACCGGAGCTAAAGCCCCGAGGTCTGGGCGCTCCGGCGGCGGGGCAGGTAACCCCCCTCACCCCCCCAAAATAAAAAAAAAGACGCCCCGGGGAGTCCCTTCGGAGCGGGGAATTCCCCCTGCGCCGCCGGGACCGGGGTGTCTGTCCCCTCAGGCGGCCGCGGGCAGGTAGCGGCAGCCGCGGGCGCGGCGGGACTGACCTGCGAGCCGCCGCTCCCGGACATTCCTCCACAGCAAGTCCCAGGCTTTGGCGGTGGAGTCCCGCAGCTGTTCGCTCAGCGACCTCCGGAGCTGCGCCTTGGCCGGGCGGCGCTGGCTGCTCATCCTCGGCGGCTCCGCATGCCGCCCCGGGCGGGCAGCCCCGCTCAGCGCCAGCGGCGGTTCCCCTCGCCGGGGACGGGCGGCGGCGGCCACATGGGGCCGCCGGGCAGCCCCCGCCGCGCCGCAGCCCGCGTCACCGCCGCTCCGGGCGGGCGGGCCCCTTCACCTGAGCGCCGCCCGCCCCCGCCCCAGCCCCGGCCCCCGGGGCAGCAGCGTCGCCCGCCAGCCTTCCTCAGCACCCCGTCCCGCGCCCCGGCGGCTCGCCGCCCTCCTCCCTCCTTCCCTCCCCCGCGGGGCGGGGAAGGTGCCCGGGGGTCCGGCCCGGTACAGGCGAGGCGGGTCGTCGGCCCGCCGTCGCCCCAGCCCGGGGATCGCCCCCGCTGCTGCCCGTGAGGGAGGGGGAAGGTGGGGGGTTGAGGCAGCGGCGGGAAACACCCGGCCCGGGACCCCGCCGCCCCTCGGGATCAGGCACCACCGAGCGCCCCGGGTCCCGCTCCTAAATGCCGTGACCCGGCTGGTGCCTGTGACCCTTCGTGTGGGAACTGTCCGGCCGAGCCCCCCACCCCCCCGGGGCCGCCCCGCTTTCAGCCGTCCGGCCGCGGGCTGCCGCTCGCCGCCTCCCGCCTCAGCGCGCCAGGGGCCAGCGGCGCCGGCAGCGGGCTCGGTGCCCCCTTGGCCGCCCCAGTCCCGCCGGCCAGGGCTCGGTGCCCCCTTGGCAGCCCCAGTCCCGCCGCCCTGCGCTGCTGCAGCCCCGCTGCCGGGTGACCACATCCATCGCGCCTGGCCGAGGTCACCAGCAACAAGGTGACAGAAAACCAGTCTACCAGAGTCTTGTTTTGTTTTGCTTTGTTTTGTTTTGTTTTCTGGGGAAGCTGTAATAGGTGTTACACCCATGCTGCGACTTTTGTCAAAAATAAAAAGTTGGGGCTTCCCTCCCCCCCCCCCCCCCCCCCGAGGTCTCTGTTTATCAGCTCTCCACCCGAGCTCAATCCACTGCCTCACAACACAGCCTCTCCCATTTCTTTCCATCTTTTTCTGCATTCCACCCACTTCCCACCTCTCTCCACCCGCTTCATCCCTTCCATCCCCCTGCATCATCTCCTCTTCTCTAGCAAGTGCTTACACTCCTAAGAGGTTTCAAAACTAATCCCTGGCAGCCACTTTTTGCACACAGACTAAAAGGAATCCCAAGTCCTCCATCCCTAGACAAGCCAGATAGCAGCGTCAGGGCCCTTATCCCATTTAGGAAACCAATTTTGCATCTCTGCTTCCTCTGGGATCTGGGAAGTACTGTTGTAACAGTGGCCCCTTCCCTATCCTGGCCACCGCCGCGTGGATGGTTCCCAGCGTGACTGGCAGCAGAGTCCGATAGCTGAGAAGGACAAGAAGGACAACAGGGGTTTCATTTCATTTAGTCACAAACCATAACTTATTGCTTACGCTTTTTGCAGGGTATTTGTGATGTGCAATGAAGAGGCTGATGTTCCTGAAAGTGAGTGCCATACACCGAAACAGCTGAATAATCTGGTAAAGCAGTCATATTAAACATTATCGTTATCTTCATCTTGTTTAAATTAAAACCATAGCTGCGATGTCAGCAAGACCCATAGAAGCTAAAAGCAAACAAACAGGCGTATTCCATGTTACCACTCAGTTTTAATAACGTCTTCTGCTTACTCTCTTATGTGATTTGTTTTCCATTGTCCCTGTTCTTAAAAGGTTCATCTTAAACTACTGTACTTTATCTGATATAGTGGCGACAATGTGCTTGCGAAGATGTTGTATGCAACTTGTGAAGATGTTGTATGTCACTCTTCCTCCTGCAATTCCAGCTACAGTGTCCTCCAAATGACTGGACAAACACTTACGAGAAAAAGGATGCCTTCCAGGGACAGATGCATCCAAAATCTGGAAAGGGGACAGCTTAATTATGTAAATACGCCCACATCCCATGATCCAGAGCAAACACCTGCTGATGTTAATGGCAGAAGAGAGTATTACAGTTCCTACAATCAACTCCTGCCCCATAAATCTGCCTCTGACCCCTGCCTCACTTTATTTAATTCCCTGCCAACACAGCCACTACCAGTATGTAAGACCTACAATGTCTGTTTTCTGCCACAGGCTCCTATCCGCTAGGAACCAGGTAGAGATGAGAAATTCATTGCTGACATTGTACCCAGCTGCCCTGTAAAGATCAGCAGTGACACACGGTCTAAAGGTGAAATCATAAAATCAGTTTTGAAGGTTTTGTATCATACTGCTGTGTCATTACCCACAAACATCAGTGTCAGCCCGTACCGCAACCTTCAACAGTGCTCCTCTGGCAGCCACACTTGAATGCGCCCTCTTACCGTGTCCAGCCTGTCTAGAAGATAGATCTCCCTTTCTTCAGTTGCTTTCTGTGATGGCCAGAATGTAGCGATACAACAAAAGATATTCTCTTCCCTTCTATACCATTTTTAAAGGTGTTACTTTAGCAAAAACGTCCCTAGACTTCCAGTTTTACTGAAAGCAGCTAATTAGCAATGAGATAGTAGCAATTGCTAATACCGTGTTATCTGTGGTAAACTAAGATAAACTCCAGTGATACGGCTGGATTTCATAATCAACAGCAGAACCGAACTGGCAAGCCTAAACCAAACTCTGTGGCAGGCACTTGCAAAAATCTTATTAATTTCAGGTACTTTTTGTGGAAAGCTAAATCCAGCAGCAAGATCAGATACGGTACTTTTCTCCCCAATGAAACCTTGTTATTGCGTAATGAGAAAATATCTCATGCAGCAACTGGCCCAATTCTATTTTATGCCTTTAATCTTAGTCAGCTGTTCGGGAGTCGAGTTACCAACACAGGTATTTCTGATGTATTACACCTCGTAGTAGCAGTTACAAGAAGAGCTGTTCTACACAACCGGCTTGAAGAAAGGTATGTGTTAGGGATCATTCCTAGGTCAGAGATGTTTCCCTTCCTTTTAGGATGTTAGAAAGCATGACTAAATGCTCTCCCTCCACACATTTTCACCTCTTGGTTAAGCGCGTAAGCAGCCAACTGATCAGCGCTCTTGTCTACAGCTGGAAACATTTTGACATCCTGAACAAGATGGATAACATTTCTGGGGGAAAGACAGGGAAAGCACATTTTCCACAGAAACAGCAGTTTTCCTACTTGATACTAGTCATACCAAAATGGTTCTGTTCAGAGGACTTGCAATAAAAACACTGTATGTGATGAACAGAAAGGAGGAAATTCCCAGTTGCCTTAAAGAACCTGAACTATTATATTTGTCTTTTCTTGTTGATAACAGAATATTGACAGGAACGAAAGAGGTATTTGTCTGTCTTGAAATCTTGCAAGCGTGTAAAATGTTGGGGGAAAATTTAAGCTAATTACACCCATGCTCTGATGCCACTGTGGCACAGAAGTCTGATGTTCTAATTATATATTTAGCAATTTGTAGTTCCTCCCAATCACCATGGTAATTAAACGCCAAGTTAATTGATACTACATAATCATTTGGCCTCTAATTAGCAGTGTGTTTTTAATTTGCTACAGATTCCATTATACAGCCTGATCTAGTCCTACTAAAGTCACTGTAAAAACTCCTATGCATCTGGTAAGAAGAGAATCAGGCCTAAGGAAAGAGAAAAATAACTATGTCTTGCTTTGCCATTTGTAAACTACTGAAGGACTATGACAAAGTACTTCTTTCCTTGTTTTTTTCCCTCTAGTCTTTAATTATGGTAAATCAGGATTTTTTGTTAGTTTAACCACTTCACAATGTTTGTCTGCTTGTAGAAGAACGAAACAGGGTGCGTCTTGCAGAGGAAAACGTGGGAAGAGTACGTCCCTAGTTACTGCGTGCTGTTTAGTGGACACAGGCTCCTTACACTTGTATCTCTTAAAGAGCAATAATAAAGCAAAAGAGGAAATCAGTTAGTACTATAGGATCACTGATGCAGTCTGATGCTAATCAGTGCAATACCAAATTTTATAATACACTTAATTGTTCAGGAACTGGCTGTAAATTAATGAAGCTTCTTGAAGTTCATTATGCTCAAAATGGTGTTGCTGTGCTTTTGTTACTTCAAATAGTAGCTCAGACAGCTGAGATATAAATACATCAAGCAATATTTATAACTTTGGCAATGATCTTTATCTCTTTGGGGGTCCTAGAGCTCTGGAATTTGTTTTCTATCCCAGGCTTAAATGTCCTGAGTGTGATGGTGTAAGTCTGGTTACCACTGGAAGGGAAGAAAAGATTTGAGGTTTTCCATTGCTTGTTTTCCTAATAGCAGACTGCAGTGAATTGCATACTAATTCTGTGGTTGAAGTTATGTGAAAAGCACCAAGGGCATATGAGTAGGTGTCCTCTTTGACATCTAAGTAAACAAACAAACATTTTGGACAGAGAAAAATAAGAATCACTGTGAACGAGGACAAAATGTTCCAGCTTGTTCCCTGGCACTCCCTCCTTGCTTGTTATTTACATATGCAAATTATCATCATTTTAAGGTAGCTTTAATGAGCATCAATTATAAAGCAGTTTCACTCTTTCCCGGTTTATCAAGAGATTGGCACCTATCTGTACATCCTTCTCCATTCCAGCTTTCTGAAGCTCTGGGAAAGGATCACTCCACACTTTGCCAACGGCAGAGCACTGCTGGCTTTCATTAGTCGGGGCCAAATTCTTTCACTTTTGTTCACAGTGATTAATGCTGAAATAAACGGGACTTCTTGCAGTATTCACTGTGAAAAGGCTCTAAGTATGCTCAGATACAGACTACACTAACAAAGTATCTGCTGTTTGACTGTGCTCCCTCTCCCTTGCTAAAACTGGCATGGAGGGGATGGGGGGGAATTAAGCTTTACTTCTGCTCATAGGACAGAGGATGGTACTTTATTATTATTATTCTTAATATTAATAAAGTCTTTTATCAAAGCACTTAAAACTGAAAACTGGATGGAGCAAAAGTACACTCTTCGCCCTCAGGATATTACGAGCTAAATATAAACCAAACACTAGTGGAGAGAAGAGCTAATTGGGGTGGGAAGGGTGGAGTACAAGAGAACAATAAAACAATACTGGCCAGAGTTGTAACTACTGGTGTTAGCACACCAGAATTAGTTTTTGGAGGCACTGACGCAAAGCGTGTTAGCAAGAGGTTCTCCAAGGAGGTTAATGTGGTGTCTTTCTATATTCAGAGGACCAACTCCCAAGTATGAGGGGCGCTTTTAGAGAAAGCATGCAAATGCGTAGTTGAAAACATAACGCATAGACAACAAAAGCTGGCAGCCTGTACAGAGAGACTGTGGGAATGAAGCTTTTAATATTGAACAAATGATAGATAGGGATGGGAAGGGCCTTCAGCCTTAAAACAAGTAGACTCCACTTGATGCAACCTCAAGGCAGGGTGAACTGCAATGAATAGTGACAGCAGAGCACTGCCAGAGTATTGGCATTTGGGATGCACTGAAGTAGACCAGATTGTGTCTATCAAGGCAAAGTCAAAAAGAATAAAGATGAGATGGTAAACATGGGGTGAAAGTTTTTCCAACCATGAATTTTCACCTGGAAAACTCCTTCTGATAAAAGATTTTTCTTACAGAATAAAAATTAGAGAAAACATCTTTTTTTTTTTTTTTTTTTTTTTTCCTGAAAAATAACTGCCATTTGCCTGGTTTTACCATGGAGTGGGATTTTCACATTCTGACCAGCCTTACTTTGGGCTTTTTTCTCCATCTCACATCCTAGATGTATCTAGCTCTTACAGTTTATTTTTTTTAAAAAACCCTCTACTTCTCCGATCTTGTTTCCTTAACTCAGCCTAAATTGTCACAGGAGAATGATGAACTTCGGGTGAAGTGCCTGTGTGAAAAGGAGGAGGATGCTCTGTTCTGTGAGAATGGTGGAAAAGGGGACAGGGAGCATGTGGCACGAACAATCATTGGATGGATTACTGTTTGAGTAAACAGAGGGCTTCTACTGAACAGTAGACAAGAAAGCTGATACTTAAGCTGAAATTCTGAAGAACTGCAGCCACAAAAAGCCCCTGCACATTTCTCAGATAGCAGAGAAGACTGAACAAAACAAACCAAGTGCCAACAAACTTTCACCTTCTTTCATAAGATGCTCTCTGGACATCTTTAAAATATAGTATGTTGCAGATATGAAAGCCTGGGCTGGGCAAAGCTGGTCACTGTAGAAATAGCTAATTCTTCAATGATTAAGCAACAGGGAAAGTGGAGTACATTTTATGTGTGTAGATACAGTGTTTTTTACTGGAGCAGAGCTTGAAATTTTGAAGTGATCAATGCCCTTGAAAAATTGAGCAGCTATGTTGAAACAAGAAATGTCTCAGCACAGAATATTGCCCCTGTTCTTCTCATTCCAGCTTCTGGTGTCTGATTTTCCCTCTCCTTTTTAGTTGCTTGACAAAAATATATTATTCTAAACTACATCTTTCTTTGCTCTCAAAGTGCTCATTTCCTTAATATTGTATTGGGACCTTGTCTAAACCAAGATTACTTTTTTTTTTTCCCAAACTTCCAACTGTTATTACCATCACAGTAGAAATAATTGGAACATTTGTGTAAAAAAGCCTTGCAGCAGTCAGTGGCAATTTAGCACACACCATATCTGGATATTGGTTCAGAGACCTGGGAGCTTGTTCTTTTTTTTTATAACTCTCCTGGATTACACAGGAAAACATGATCAATCTTGACAACAGGTTCTAAACACAATGCAAAAGAATTGTTCCCCAAACCAATATACTTATAAGAGTAAGAATTTTCTTCAGACACACAAATACTCAAGAGCACATGCTTTTCTAGTAATCAGGCTACTGACTGACGGGAGCATGTTGCCAAACACCAATATATAGCAAACTATGGATTTTTACAGAGCTTCCTTCATTACTGGTCACACAGCTACTAGTTTAACTTATTTAACAGATTTTAAAAATATATATTTAATAGAATTGAAATGCAATGCTACTAATGTTTTTGGACAGG
Organism: Vanellus vanellus; assembly: GCF_965231255.1. Taxonomy (NCBI): domain Eukaryota; kingdom Metazoa; phylum Chordata; class Aves; order Charadriiformes; family Charadriidae; genus Vanellus; species Vanellus vanellus. The sequence goes on along the minus strand of NC_138905.1, from coordinate 197,103,077 downwards.
AAATAAAGAATGTCGTGGCCAGTTGCAATAGGGGATAGAATTTAAGGTAGGCAGATTATAATGACCAGAATCAAAATTTGGCTGAGGCCCAGGTCAACCCCTATTAACTTAAACAGTTCTGCAGGACCTCGAATCATTACGACTGATTTTTAAATTTCTTCTTGCTTCCACAGTAAAGAAGGGCCAATTGGCTGCTGGCAGCATTGTCTGAGTCTCATTCGAAGCGAAGGCTGGTGGCGATTCGATTGTAAGCATCATTTCCCACAGCCCCCTTGGGAAGGTTTCCCAGCCGGCTCAGAGCCTGCCTAAGCCCACTCCATCACCCGGCTCTGGCATTACAGGACTCTCTGTTCCAGCAGGCTAAGTGGTACGGCCATTCCTGCTCACATAAAGGAGCTTAAGCTTAGGAAGAATGCTTGTTTCATGACATTTAACATATCTGGGTATTCCCACTGAGAAGCAGGATATTCATGCTGTGAAGAAGGGGCTGGACTAGGTGGATCTGCAGTTCATTCTATCCAAAAATGTCTCTGTTTCTGTGAGAACATTTTGGTAGCGTCAGGCAGCACCTGTATTCCATTAACTCCAAAAGCATTTCAGTGTTTACAGTAACCAGGAAATGTCGATGTCTGTGTTATATTAACAAGTCAGCAGTAACAACTGCAGTTTCAGTTTTTAGAGCTGCGCAGAGAACGGTTTACTGTGAGTCGCCGAGGGTTTTACTTTTTTTGGTTGAAACACGAACAGGCCTGTAGTACTGCTCTTGAAACCATTACAGAAAGCTTTGGCGAAAAAAGTTCTCAAAAGAAGTCCCATATTGCTTCAGTAACGGCTTCACCTAATCGGGCAGGCAAAAGCATAGCTGTGAACTGCAAGTTCTAAAAAATACTCGTGACACCAAATTTGTAGCTTCTTCACCTTAGTTTTGCTGACGCTCTTCCTGCCTTCTGCATGTAGGTTGAGGAGGTTCACATAATGACACAATTTCATTCAAGATTCATTATCTTGGAGACAAAGCTATGTTATATTTTTATGTGGATGACACTACGTATATGCACAGTGAAGTAAGCTATAAGGTGTCGCTGCATAGTAGGCAGTGGACTTTATGAGAGTACTGATGTGCTGCTGTATAATCATAGTCTTTATAAAAGAATTCCACTGTGAGAAATGAAATAGTCCACCACGCAAAGCATAACTTATTGTGGTCTTCCAAAGAGACTCCAACTTCTGCATGCAAGAGGCAAAAAATCTATGATGTTATGCACCCATTTGCTTTTCACAAAACTGAATTTTGATAGTGCTATTAAATCACTACTATGTAAATAGTAACACCAAACATGGGAGAAAGCTAGAAAATATTAAGATATTTTTCTTTTCTCTTTTGGGATTGAAAGCAACAACTTAATTACCAGGAAAGGTGGTAGCAGGGACCAGCATACCAAAGGCAGAGAAAGTTGAGGAGGTGTTTCCCCATCACCCGCTGCTGTGCACAGCGATGTGACCAGAATGATGACAGAGGTCACAGCCACTGCTCTCTACTCATAATGCCGCTTTCCGGAAAGGGACATCTTTTTTTTATTTAGTATTACTTGAAAAGTTGATTCCAGAAAGAGCAGATCAGGCTTCACCTCCCCCTTGTACTCCCGTGGAGCACTGTATTCTAGCTGGCCCGACCGCCCCTCTTACCATTAATAGACACTGTTTTGAGACTCCACATACGCAATTCCCCTCGACTTCAATTAAATGCCATGCAAACGAAGGAGATATGCATTCAGGACTGTTCAAGAAGGCAAGAGAAACTTGTTCTTTTGCTTGTATGTACTGCTGGTTCCAAAGTTCATTTTCAGTTGCAATGGTTTCTAGTGAAATTAGTTCCTATGGGTGATGTCAGAACACCTTTATGGTGCTGCAGATACAGATGTTGGTCATATAGTTTACTTACAGTACTGTCATGCAGACCCAATTCAACAGCTTTTCATCATTTTGTGCTGATGTAAATCTACTCAGTAGTAATTACCTGAGATCATTCTACATTTAAAGGAAATTTTTTGAATCATATAGATTACAAAAACCCATGTAAATTGCTTGGAGAGTAGGTGATAAAGGGATTATAACACAGCAGGATCTGACTCAGTGTTAGTTTTTGAGACATAAGATCAGTTAATTTACCTGACAGAGAATATTTATACTAAGTAATCCTCAATGTTAATTTGATCAAAATTATCAAATACATAGTTTCAGAGTTCAGGTCTGAAAATGTTTTAGTGAATGTCACTGCTAAATGGGAAAAAAGTGTAAGAAGTCAATCTGAAAACCAAAAACTAGACTTATTATGCCTCAAATTGGAGGCTATTCCCAATTTCTCTTCTGAAATGTTGCTAAGTGGTTTTGCAGTGATCTAAACTAGTTCATTGCTGTCAGTCAAGTCATAAGGAAACAGTTTAATCTGGAAAACATCGTTGTCTTTTAGGACTTAAATAGATTTGGATTTATCCTCCTCCCTCCTGTCCTATAGCTCATCTTTCACAGCCGGGCAGGATAAATGCAAAGTGGGTTGTATGTTCTACTAGAAAGTAACAGCAGGGTTCTACTTGACTTTGTACAGGTATAAATTACCCTTTTAATTCAGAATTGATAAAACTCAAGGTCTTCTCAATAATCACGAAGGATGGCCTCCCTTCCTACAAGAACTGCTCTAATCGTTCTTTAAAAAAAAACCCACAGTTTAGACCAAACATTAGTGACAATCTCACATTAATGGTGAAATTCTTGACTTGCTGAAGTAATTGTAAAAATTCCCATATGCTTTGCTGAAAAATTTCATCCAGTGTGGGTACTTCCCTTTCCCCGCTCACTCCCATCATGCGTCTCAAGAGGTAATGGATTCAAGCTGGAACACAAGAGGTTCCACTTAAATTTGAGAAGAAACTTCTTCTCAGTGAGGGTGACAGAGCACTGGAACAGGCTGCCCAGGGAGGTTGTGGAGTCTCCTTCTCTGGAGACATTCAAAACTCGCCTGGACGCCTTCCTGTGCAACCTCATCTAGGTGTTCCTGCTCCGACAGGGGGATTGGACTAGATGATCTTTTGAGGTCCCTTCCAATCCCTAGCATACTGTGATACTGTGATACTGTAATATGTGAGCATAAAGCCCTCAGATTCTTGCTGATCTTGCTTGATTCTTGTTGATTGGGGAAACAGGTTCCGGCAAACGAGGGTGCTATATGTTCTGTATCTTACGTTCACTGGATATCTCTATGACTTAAAGGTGAGTAGGAAATTAATGCTGTGACATTTTTCATTAGCTAAGTAAAATGATTGTACCTTCCCTGCATATCATTCTTCCCTGACTTCTCTGAATGTTTCTTTTTTGCAGATAGTTTTGTAATATTGACAATGCCGGACGTCACTGTGATATAGTTCCTGAATTTACATGATGACATTATAATAATAGCAATGCTGTTCTTTATGGTTCATATAAATTAGCATTTTATTTGCTTTCACGACTAGTGCTGCATATTGAACAGCTGTTTTCACTGAGCTGTTTTAATTAAGCTATCCATAACGCTGCCTAGGTATTTTTCTGAACTGGTAACACTTCATTAAGTATGCAGTATCAGTGAACGCTTCAGATCATTCCTGAGCGTTACCTCACACTTAGGTAAATTGAAATCCCATCTGCTTTGAGGTTGTCAAATCACCTCGCTTTGGTGATTTGAATTTGGTTCTCAGAGATCTTTCTAATCTTTAGTACCCTACGAAACCTTGAGTTTGCTACAGATTTTGCCATCTGTTCACTCACTTGTCAAGATAATGAAGCTTTAAATGATACTTGTCCTAGTAAAAATCTTTCAGGCAACCAATTCTTATCCCCCCTTCATTCTGAAAACTGAGAAGTTTAATTTGGGTGTCTTTGGATCTTTTATAAAGTTTATGATCTATGACCAAAATTTCCTTCCCACACTGATTTCTCACGTTATTTCCTCTCTGAAGATCTCTGCAATATTAGTTTGGAAAGCCTAGATAAGTTTTATCTCTTCCCATTTTCCTGTGCAAAAGCTGTTTCTCTTTTCTTTTACAGAGCCATACTGGATCCTACATCTGTATTCTCATCTGGACGTATTATAGCTTGCTTTGTTTTTTTCAAAAACATATATGATAATTAATATATGATAATTAATACAGGAAGCTGCAATTATTTTCGCTGCCCACAATGACTTATTTTCATCTTTAAATATGGGTATCATTCTTGCTGCCTTGGACAGCTGAACCTGATGACTGTATTCCAACACTTCCACTTTTAACTCCACTTCTGACAGTCCTTCATCTGTTATTTGCAAATAGGACTGCAGAATGCACTCACAGCTGGGCACTAAGTTTGGAAATACTCTGCCCAGGCACAAAAAAAATCCCGATTTTAAAAACTGTGTCCCAAAGTGTTACACCCTAAGTCACTGTCTGAATTTCAGAAGTGGTTACCATTCATCAGCCACTTCCAAAATCCATTCTGAAAATCGGGTGATTTATTTAAAGGCATAAACAGGAATCTGGAAGTTCAGCTTTTGGTCTTCAGTTTTTAAACCTTGCTTCTTCCTACCCAGAAAGTTGGCTAACCCTCAGCCAGTCAAGGAGAAATAACCCAAGGGTGATGTCATGATATATCATGATAGGTCCATTAAACAGCAGAAGAAAAAGCAATCAATTGTTTTGATTGCAAGGCTAGAGAGGGAGGATTATGCCTGGCTTTAGAGAGCTTGCAGAGCTGTTTGCCCATTTCACTGGGAACCAAAATTGACTAGGAAGCTCTGGAGAACATATAGGTATAGGGTGGAGGCAACAGGAGAGGCAGAAGGAAGAGAAGGAAGGAAGACCACTTTAAGGCATCACGAGCAGAGGAGTACTCAGACTATAAAGTGGCAGTGCCTTTAAGAGGAAACTGAATAGTGAAACAAAATGGTAAGGAGGAAAACTGAAACTGGATTTTGCAAAGAAGGAAATGGAGAGAAAATGAACAGAGATAGGGGATTCCAGATGACTATAAGTGACAAAACCAGTAGAGAAGGTATATGCACAGTGTAGAGAAGTGTGTAGAGCAATGAACAAAATGCTCTGGATACACTGTTGGCTGTTAACGTCCAGGTTAACAGAATTAACTGAATTAAACATAACTTTACAATGCTTGGTTTTACATGTTATTCATTCTAACTTAATCTGTGAATCAGAAATGCTAATAACATTTCAAGAGCAATAGCTGTAAGGTTTCCGTTCCTTGAATTTTAGGCACCGATTGTTAAGAGAACTGAGGGAGGTGAGAAGCTGGGAGTGAGAGGGATATCCCTCAGAAGGTAACTCATTTCACCCCAACCCAGCTGCCTAGAAGCAGACCTGTGGAGGAGGACTTGATCCAGCTGAAGAAGATGTTACATTCTGAAAATGCCTCTTCCCCCATTGTTAGAAGATGTGTTAGAAAGCCACGTAAAGCTGGAGGTATCAATTCCATCTCAAGTTTCCTGTTTCTGTGGAATTTTAATAGGATTTCAGTATTTAACCGTTGTAGGTTCATTTGAAAACCTCAGGTTGAGCATGTTTCAGTTTCACTCTTGTCTTTTTTAAAGTCTCTAATGGATTTAAAAGCACAGTCCCCATGATTCTCAATAGAATTTGTGTTCTGAAATCCTCTGACTTATTTCTCCTTTTATTCTTTTTTTAACATGGGCTACCTTTTGATGTGGAGACACTGGAATTGTTTTGCTGTTGAATAACAACTTTTCTCTTGCAGAACCATCTGCAGAACATGAACACCTTGTTGGATCACACTCCAGAAATCTGAAATGGGAATCCTGCCAAAGCTCAGGGCTTCCTTTTTGTTTTGACTGTCGCACTGCTCTTGCTTCTGTTAGTATCACATTCCTACCACTTGTGCTTTTCAGACACCTACGGCCAAACTCTTTCCCAGTGTAATTCCACTGAACTCAATGGAGCTGCAACAGAAGTGAATTTGTCTCAGTATGTCTGTAAATTAACCAGTCATTTAAGCTGGAGAGTGACATTGATAAGCAATAACAGCACAAGGGTGGTGAAAGGAAGATATCTCCTAGTTAGTTTTGGACAGTTGACACTAACTCCGTTGTCAGATAAGTCTTACTGACTGTGGGAAAAGCTGAGTGGGAAAAGTCACACTCACTGCCTGCTATCCGTAGGAGGAAAACAGATCTGGAATGTAGAGGAAATCTTGACATTATCTGTTCCCTCAACCCCTACCAGCCAGGCAATCAAAATAACTAGCTGAGTATCAGCTATCTCTGTTCCTGGCCCAAACAAATGTGCTTTCTTCACAAAGCTTTTGCTCACAGCACAGGAGGCAAAGAGAAGAAAAGAGTCTAAAGTGGGTGTGGGGGAGTGTTTCCTGCCAAAAAACAGGAGATGCTTTTCTGTAACATCTAAAAGGATAATTATGAAATAAGCCCGATGCTGCAGACAGAGGTGGCTCTGTGGTTTCCACAGGACAGCGATGCATACTTGACAACCCAGCAGCCCTACGCAACAGAAGGCCAGTACTTCATCCCTCCACTTGGCCTCTGTTGACATTGTCAAGGACAGTTTGCCATAGACGTCGGTAAAAGAAGGATCAAACCCAAGGGAACAAAACAACTGGAAAGGAATTCTGTGTGCCCATCCAAACTGTGTTGTGTAAGAATAAAGTGTAGCCATTGCAAAGGAACACTTGAAGATTAAAGGTATTTCCTCCCCAGTGATTGTAAAACACAGGGTCTATCGAGACCTACGGGAGCACAAGATACTATACTTAAATCAGTGTTCCATATACACATCACAGCAAGTTAGGGGCACTCTCACATATATCTGTATATGCTCAGTTACTTAGCTATGTGTAGCTTAATACTCTGGATATCATCCCTATATGGTGGTTGTTTTGCTTAAAAAAATGCCAAGGCTATGGGGCCATAGAAGAGGAGCACAGCAACAAAGGCAACAAATGAAAAGGTGTACTTTAAAGGTGTACTTTAAATTAAGTTACTGAATATTTTGAGTTCTCCAATACATCATCCAGCCATTGAGTGTACTGCATCACTTCTGTCTGTCTTATAAATAAGTGAAAATATGTAGCAGAAGTTTAGTTTCACTTTGGAAACTGACTTTACATTTTTGTTGGCAAATGAAAGCCCAGAGAGCTGTAAATTGAAGATTTCGACAATGTGTTGGGTGAGCAGACAAGAAAAGAAAAAGTGTGAAAAGCAGGGCTCAGTTTATGTACTATACAATTATAAAACAAACAGATGCCAATATCAGCAGTCTGCTAGCAATGCCCGAGGCTTTGTGCCTGCTTTGTCTACTAAAAGACCCTGGAAATCCAAACTAGCAGTTTTTCTTGATGGAGGCCTAGCATGGATAGCAAGGCAACTACTGCTGGGAAAGGCTGTGAGGAAGACCAGTCAGTTATGGGATATTGCAGTTATTCCTTTCCATATTTCCTCTCCATTGCTTTGGGAAGCAGTCACAGTAGAAACAGTTCTCCGAGTCTCTCCCTCCTATTTCTGCACCTCAGATCCTGCTGTCTTTGACCACCAACACACTCATTCTCTGATTTTTCTATACTAGGAAGCCTTGACCTGCTGCTGCCTGAGATGGTGCTCAGACGAGTGCCCTGGCATGCATGAGCAGGTACAGAGGCTCACCATAAGCTCCTCCTGGTGCCGAGCTCTGCATGGACAAAGGGCTCAGCAAAGAGCACCCGGCAGGGTGGGAACCGTAACCTGGGCACCAATCAGCTCATGGACCAATGTGCATGAAAATAAGCTCTGGGCAAATAATTTGAACGATGAATTAGAAACAAATGTAAATGTTTTAAAAGTCTCCTTTTTGTGTGAAGAACATCGATGATAATATAGGGCTGTAAGGTTTGTGAGGGAAGGACTCCCGTTCCACCTGTCCGGCACTCAGAATGACATTACTGCAGGCCTGAGGCCACTGACACTACCTCAGCACAAACAATTTAAAAATAATAAATGACTTAATTAGCAATCCAAGTAAGTTGTAGTTTTAAGACTTTGCTAAAAGAACTATATACATTTTTTGAAATATAATGTTCCTGATCTTCCCATTTCGTCAGGTACTTAGAGGATTTGTTTGATTCTGAAATGTGGTGAAAAGTGGAAGGTGGTTGTTTTTTTTCTTTACAGTTGTAAATAATTTTCTCTACAGCTATAAACGCATCATTAAGAGACTAATCCTACCTCCACCAAGTTGCCAGTGACTGCAGTTGGCACAGAATTAGGTTCTACAAAGGAGGAATCCTTACTATTCTGCAGGATAAACCTGCAAGATTCTATACTAGAATCAGTTTACTTCTCAGAATTAAGGCAATTTTAAAATAAATCGATAATTATGGACTTGAAAACCATTCAACCAATCTAATAACTTCAGTGATACTTACACATGGGCGTTTTCCTGACTTTTAAAAGCAAGCTCTTCTCATCAGCAAGTGTTATTTTAGTGTTAATTACATATCATATGTAATCATATATTGCAATAAGGATTTAATTTAAAGTCAGAAGAAATACTTACACCCCTGGTAAGATAAGAATTCCAGAAAATGGCAGTTGCAACTAAGCAATATACAATAACGACTGTAACTGTTCAAGTAATTAAAAAAATATTATCAGTTGTAGTTCATGGAATAAATGAATTTTTAATCAACTTTGCTTAAAAGTAAATTCAGCATTTCCTTTTACATTTCCATATAGAAGTCATCCAAACCAAATTTCAAACATCGCACATGTCACAGTCCGTCCTTCCTATTCATAAATTTGCAGCTAATACTAAAAACCTGCATGGCAATCAGGCAGAGCTATGCCTTGCACAGAGTGTGCTGAGCAACTTCTTGACTATTTAATTGTATTGCTTAATTTTAAACCATCACTGAATTGGTGCTTAAGTCAGCTCTGATGTAAAACCATTAGTTTTCACAAGAATTACACCAGGGAAAAAATTGTCCTTTTGCTTTAAAACAAATTGTTCTGGCATACATGCTAGCCTTATATAACAGAGTCTTTGGGAACCAAGAAATATTGCTGGGTAGGTATGTACCTAATAGAAACAAATTTAAAATAAAAGCCTGAAGCCATTACCTTCTCAGACCTCATGTCAAAAGCCAACACTTCACCAAGGCTGGAATAGCAATTTCAAATCCACTTCATAATACCCATATATAAAGCAACTTTTTGGCCATCTGTTTTCTTCAACTTGCCTTTCTTATTGCTCTGCCTTCCTAAAGACACAGAGCCAAAATCACAAGTGAAAAGTGCCATTATATGCAATGGAATTGCACATGCGATGGCTTTCGCGTGTCTTCTGCATTCGTATGCAGCTCCGGCCTCCTCCTATTGCTGCACTTCAGCTGTGGCTTGACAGCATGGTGGAAATTACTAAATTGGTTTTGCCTTGTGCTGAGCACTCGATAAATACCGGCATCTCTGTGTGCATTTCTGTCATAGCAACTTGCTGGCCTGGATGGAATCTAATACAGAGAACAGGAAGGGCAGAGACTGGATGGTTTTCAGTTGAAAAGCTTGCTAAAGCACCTCTCCTGTTTCCTAGGAAGGTGCCCCCGTAGTTGACATGAACACTACATGGCTCTTTGTCCTCCTCTAGTGGTCCCATTATATTTAGGAAGAGGCTTATGCAGTGATTACTTCCTTCAAGTTAATGTGGTTATTACTCAAGTGCAAGGTGTTGAGGCTCATGCTAGAGACCCTGCGTTCAACCCTGACATGAGCAACAGTAAAGGGTTTCATCGCTTCGGTGCTCGTGGCAGTGGAAACTGGTGTGGCTGACCATGGCCAGTCACAGTTACACAGACCCCGTGTCTTTCTTTTTGTGCTGTGGCCGTCTCCTCTGAGCAGAGGTTGCACCACCGCAGGTTGTTCAATAGCATGAAACAGTGGCGTGGTCTGACTCCGGTCCCACAAAAGGTCCTATGTTGCAAAAGGTCAGAAGCTGGCTGCTTCGTTCAGTAGCTTTATTGCCCCAAATAACTTACATTAAGCATATGTTCCAGCCAGAAGCATTCCTCTGTGTTTGCGTGCCCGACTTGCAAACAAAGAAACAGCACGGAATCTGTCTTGTGTCCTCAGCCTCTCAGAGAGGAGCTACGTGTCACTCCAATACAGTACAAAACCTCAAAAGTTAATCCTTAGGAATTGATCTTAAACAGTTAAATAGCACAATCTGATCCTAGAGAATTGTTACATGAGGGGAACGTTTTCTGATGGGGAACACTAAAATTGCTGGAACTGCTACCCATTAGAAAAGCTGTCCGTGCAAACAAAAGGCTCCTACGATACAGCTCATCCTTCCATGTGTGCGTGTCTCTCTCGGAGCTGTAATGCTTAGTTAGCACGATAAACCACTAAAGATTTATTTTGCTGCTTGCATAGTTTAAAATATCTAACCTTCAAACTTTTGAAGTTATATCTTGCCCAGGAAATAAAATACACGGACGTAGCTTGCATTGGGGCTATCAGAGACATCTGAGGGAAAGGTCTAATTGAAACAGAAAACAGGTATACTAGATTTTTTTATTAGTCAGTGAAAATTTTCCAGGCATTTGTTACTTTTGGAATAAATGTTAAATGCTAAATTGTCCCCTTTGCCATGACTCTTGGAAAACCCCAGTTTAAAGAAAGTTGGTTGCTCAGATGCAATGGAGCTGAATATGGCTGTTTGTCCACAACCTTTGTCAGACGTTTGTTCAGTCACAGAAGAGAATGACTCGAGAATCCTGTGGCTTCATGTCTGACCTTAGTTGCTGGAAACCAACACCTGCTAATTCCAACAGAGGCAAAACTTTAGAGCAATTTATGAATTTGCATTAGATGGCCATTTACGGCAAGGTTCCTGTCACATCTCAGGAGCAGTTACAAACCCAAGCTCATCTATTAGCTGTTTAGTGTTCAGCCTTCCTTAGGAGTCCAAGCTGTAAACAAAAATGAGTTACGAAAAATGTTTATCATACCTTCATCTGAAATCACCTATATTTTGTACAATTATTGACTAGATACTATTTTTAACATTTACCAGCTCTAGTCTGTTCAATATTTTTCTTTCTTATCAAAAATGTTGACTGAAAATCAAAGTTACAGATAGAACTATGGAGCAGGGAAATGGAGGAAGATACTTAGAATGACATTGAGTATTAGTATGTGTATAAAGTGTCTTTATATGTTACTGCTTAATTGTTTCAGAAGATTTTTATATAAAATTCAGAGTATTCCTTAATAGATCGAGCTTTTGTCTACAATTTACACACTAAACCAGTAAATATATATGTTTTTAATCTACACCTGTTGGTTTTTTTTGTTTTGTTTTGCTGGGTTTTTTTTTTTAGAAACAGTAATATCCTGAGATATATATAGTAAGAGTTCTCATTTTCCTCTTGCTTTTGAGAGCAGTTTGCCCTCAGCTGCTCCAATACATCAGTAGGAGCTGAGTAGCAAAGATTTGCCTTTTCAGAAGAACAAAGAAAGGGTTTGTTCTATCATTTCCGATTATGAAAGGAACATACAGGCAGGAAGAGGCAATCTCACTGCCTAATTTTGGGAGCCAAACTGGCACCACACAGAAACTGGAACAGAAGCCAAATGAAAGGACCCTCTGATGCGCTGACTGCAGGACAAGCACCAAGTCTACCTACTTCTAATTTGAGCAATACGGAGCTTAAACAGTTAACAGGCCAAGGCCACCAAACAGCTGGGTTTATTCACTAGTTTACTTTCACTATACCGCTGCTGAAGAAAACAGCCTCTCCGTTTTTCCGTCCAAAGTAAGCATCTCCACTTCGTGTTGGAAACGTGTCAAAGTGACCCCACTCTGCTTTCTAGGAAACTCGCAGGATGAGGATGTTTTATTTTCCCCAGTTATTTAAGGTCAGGTTCTCATCTTGGGGAAACTCTTGTAGCTGGAGTAATGACAGCAAGAGATGTGAGTACTACCTAGGTCTCGGGCGGGACTGCAGAACATCTAACCCAGCTGCTGCTCTCCCCTGCACAGGATGGGAGAAGGGAGCTCATGGCCACAGCCTCAGCTCCACCGCCAGCACACTTGCCAGGCATCCATGGCAAGGGAAAGGCTGAAAGAGATCACCTTCCCCATCTCCCCACGAGCAAGAGGAAAATCCCAGAACAGGTTATGGTTCAATGAGCCACATCCGTTTCCCTGTTCATAGTGCCATCAACACGTAACTCCTGCCCAGGGACTGCGGTAAAGGTAAAATACAAACATGAGCATAAAACGTTATATGACCAAGGAAACACAAAAATATGTAGTCAGTGGGAACTACTGTACATGGGTTTGATCTTGCGATGAATCAAGCGCCTGCAGTTTCTAACAAGGGCCAGTTGGAGTTGCAGTTCCCTCTCGGTTCCCCGAATCAGGCCCTTTGCTGGCAGTTGTTCATGTACAGCTGCTGTATAGCACAATTCTGGTTTCTTAAGCTACGGAGACCTCTCCTTTAAGTCAATAAGCATTATGCCCAGGCAAATATTGCAGGATCAGGCTATTCGTTAAAGCCCTGGGACCACAACTGCCTCTATTTGAATTTTGTAATGTATCAGTCAACACGGAGTACTTCTGGAATGGCCAAGGTCACATGAGGATTTTATCGTATTACTGCAGTGCACCATCTTCCCTGCCAGCCCGTTGCTGTTCTGCTACAGACTACATTACCATGCATCAGCAAATACACAAGCACGCTGCTATATTTAGTGTTTCATATATACCACTAAAATAGAGGATGTGTCAGCTTTTAATCTGACTTCAAATTTTTGTCAGCAAAGTAAAAGCTCATCTTCCCTACTCGTGATGAAGTGTGCTCTGTGTTAGTCATCTTGAGCTACGTGGTGATAACTTTAAAATACATTAGGCAGCTAGAATGCTCGAGCTGGATAGAACGATTTTTGCTAAGAGATATACGAGGAGATAGTAAAGATGCATAGCGTCAGCCAGCCGGGTTTTAAAAGTGACTACCGCAGGCTGTCTAAAACCCAGCAGCAACCTGGTGGCAAAAGGAGCAGCTAACCAAGGTGTTCTCTGCGGTACCGCAGCAATTAGGACCTCCTGGGTTACAAGTCCAGAATAGAGATAGGTGGCGCAGATTGGGTTTGGTGTTATGTACCTGGCAATATGAGAAGAAAAGCACTGATGATAATGACTTGAAGAGAGTGGTCTATTGCATGGTGATGGGACTGGGGCAGCCCTATTGGTGACATCATTTATTAATGACAGCAGGAATGTGGTTTAATGGTTGGAACCGCAGTTACCACCCGGATAGCTGTGTTCCTTCTGAAAGAAAGTAGGGCTCAGTGGATGAAGCTGGTGTTTTCACAGATCTTGGTAAAGCCACAGAATGGGATTTTTTACATATTCATAAAACTTATTCATTCATGCCACCAAGTACAAGGAATACGAGTGTGAATTGTCTTCCTGTCTACTGCTTCTACACTGAGCCAATGTACAACTTGCTAACCTACAGACCAAGGGCAAGCCTGCCTACATGAAAAGCAACTTTTCCACTCCGAAGTGCTTATTCAGTCTTACAACTGTCCTTTGCACTTTGCTAACTACATCTTAAAGGGTTTGGGTGACACCATGTTTGCAACATATGTCTAACTCCTAATAACATTGCATTTACTTAGTAGTGTGCAATTATATAACTATATAAATACATAAATTTCCAAGTCTTTGTGGAATCCCATTTCAGCCCAACCCAGGGCTGTCCATCCCAGCCCCACGACGCTGCAGCAGGGCTGTTCTCCAGTTCTGCCACAGCCCTGCCTGGCCATGGGACCCAACTTGCAGATTGATATCCCATCCCATCCTTGGCCCATCCCTGTCCCCAGGGACCTGCCTGGCCATCCTGGAGCTGTTGTCTGACTCTGTTCCTGTGTCTGTCCCTGGTCCCCAGGGAGCCACCGGCCCATGCTGCACCCTGCCACTATTAAAGAAAACAGAAAGCAGAATAAATTCATGCCTCTAGAGACACATCTTACCTCTATTCAATATTTTTTCCTAATGCACTTTTTTTTTTTTTTGATGTTCAGAACATTATTATTCCCAGTGCATGCACCAGTACCAGTGTTATTACTTCTGGAAATAACGGTACTAGGCCTGGCAACACTGCCAGCAATACTGGTACTTCAAAGGAGGTATCCCTGGGGTGGCTGAGCAGTCCGTGCAGCTGCAGCTTTCCTTAGGACACATTTCAGGTGTTCTGCTTAACATATGGTGAGGTGTTCACTGGAAATCCAGGGAATGGAAGGAAGACCCAAAATACTGCATTTATTTGTTCAAAAAAAAAAAAAAAAAAAGAGCAAGAGAGATAACAGCAGTCCAAAGGGCTGTGTTTTATTTTTTTTCCTCTCACACAAAAATACAGCTTATATGGAGAATGACTGGATACGGCCAAGGAGAGCACAGCCCTGGGAAAGGGCTGCAGGAGCCCCTGCCCCTGGCTGCATCAGCTCTGAGCTGCCCTGCGTGTCCCCAGATCCTGCTGGGATGGGGTTAGAGGGGCCATCTCCATCCGAAATGGTTGATGCTGTATGGTGGGGAGGGCAGGGTGCTGACCCACCACTACTCCACACTACGCTTGTGGGCCTGGAGAGCTCTGGTTTGAGAGAGTTTTCTCCACACTGACCCGAGAACGAGGTCAGGAGAAGAAAGGGAAATAACAAAAGGGAATGAGAAAGAATAAGAAGGGATAACGCAAGAGGAACGTGGTACAGAAAATGATCTTGAGCAGAAGAGTGCTATGTTCCGTATACAGATGATATGGGCAGGACGGGTCTTCTTCTCATGTGAGAAATTCCAAAACAGAAAAAAAAAACTTCTTATCCAGAAAGAAGAGGAAGTATCAGAAGTGTTTAGGAACTGAAAATCTAGAAGGAACCCTGTTCCTCAGTCCAAGACATAGATTCGGCCGATTTTCTAATTGAAATCACGTATTCTCTTCCACCCACCCCCCCGCCCCCCAATGCTTTAATGTAACAAATTCCAAAGCCAAAAGTTTCAAAGCCAAATAAAAATCAAAACTTCTCACTTTGAAAACTGTTAGAACATCTCATGTGAGACATAACACTTATTTTACAGAAATTATTTGCAATAGAAATTAATGGATGCTAACCTTTTCCTGCAAAATGGTTCCATTTGAACAAATGGGCATTTTCTGCCAGAAGCATTTTAATGATAAATTTAGTACCAGCTCTATCATATGGTAGATTTCCATGATTAAAGTTCCACCTCAGTGACCAAACTGTGTCAGAAAATGACCTGTCATACTTCTTTCATACCTGGAGTTATCAAATTTTCAATCATCATCTTCTACTGTAAAGATGGGTGCTAAATTTTATCTCTTTTGGTGACAAAAATAATGTTATCATAAAAGTAAAACAATTCAAAAATTAATCATAGTAAAGAATGGGATTGCCGCTAAAATAATCAGTTTTATTTAAAATTTTTGTGCCATCGATGTGTTTCCCTTTTCTTTATAAAGCAAGCCTTCAGTGTCACAGAGAGGTTTTGATCAAAGCAACGAAAACATTAAAAACAATTGCTAAATCAATCTCAGAATCGATGGGATTTGTTTAGCTTTGGAAAAGCACAGGCATATGTCTTATTGGCAAATACCACCATGGAATAAATACACATACACCCCATAAAGCAGAAAAAGTTAACGCGCGCAGAACTTGAATGAAAATACTTATATTTATACTATGCTCAACAGCCTTCGTGTTTTGTTGGCCTGATGTTAAGTACGTGAGGGCGAAACTGCTGACGGAGACCTGAGTTTTCCAGGCCAGGGTTGCTGGCATTTTGCTAAGTCAGCACGTTTGCCAGCAGAGCCATTGAATCGGTGACATTGGCTGCGAAAGGCTTCATTCATCTGTTTCTAATGGCGTTAAGGTGGCCCTTGGAAAGGACTGAGGATGCAATTTAGAGCAGGGGCAGGTGCTACTCGGGGCAGGAAGAAATCGCTGAGTTAGCAAACTGGCTTAAACCAGGCCTTCAGGCCAAAAAAAAAGATGCAAAGTCATCTAGGGACAGAGGGGTAATTACAACAGCAATGTCCAATTGCTTTCATTTTAATTGACACACACTACATACATATTGACTAACAAAACAGAAAAAGCAGTCGAAACAGGTGACTCCAGAGGTCAGTTGTTTTATGAGTGAAGTATTTCTAGCTGGCAAAGGCTTTTGTGGGAATGAGGATTCACTTAAGACTTTGGGGACACTTCTTTTTGCAAAACTGTGGGGCTGTTATTAAATTCCCGTAACCCACATTCTGGGAAGCAGTTTCTTTTCTCTGTATTTCTTAATTGTGCTTCATTACAATTTAATAAGAACATTTACCCTCAATTAAGCAAATCATCCAAGCAGTTGCTACTCCCCGTTGCAATGAATTGGTTTTGTCAAATGCGGGTTTAATTGCGTGTTAAGTATCTTGCTGAATCAGGATCTCTGTGTGTTTATCTGTCTATCCAAACCTTTCCTTAGCCCCTGGCTCACTAATGTACGTGGGGTTCAGGGTAACCATTCCTTTAATTCCGGTTACTTCTCTGATCTTGGTGCCTCGCAGAATGCCAGCTGTAACTAAATAATTGCCCCAGAATAGTCAAATTCACCAATACTGTTAATATTGACAACTGCATTAAGTGGGTAGCGATTCGGGCACCGTGACTCTGCCACTGGGGACAAGGGGGTTATGTTTTTTGGTAAGCCACGAGCCTCTTCCCCAGACTCGGCTGCGGTGTGAGCACTGAGCCAGAAAAAGCACTCAGGCACACCTCACCTCGACTCACCCTGTGCCCGCCAGCGCCACTCTGACACCAATAATAAATACTTGGGTTTATCCCTGTTATTCCAGTACTCACCTTGCAAGGTGTAAGTCAAAAGTTGCTGTATTATCAGCTTTCCTAAGAACCACCTAAGTCCTGCACCACTGTGTCATGAGGAACAGCAATGTGATGATAGCAATGGCATGAAATAACAGAAACTGAGAACAGCAGAAATTCTTGAGGGTCCTCTGTCGACGCATGCGTGTCTACACAAGCCACCAAGAAACTTTCAAGAAGTAAAGCAGTGTCTTACCTGCTTTTTCCTTACACAGCTTCTGACACAGCACCTGTAAAAAATAAATTAATTTTTGTTTAATAATTATACTTTTTTTTTCTTTCAAATAAATTCCACATTTCAGGATGACAGTAAATTCTTAATTCTTCATTCTTAAACATCATCACCACTTTAAACAGGGCATAAAATCCAGAGCTCTTCAATAAAAATCATGGGGAATATCTTGTTTTGCTTGCTGAGGACAACCTGGTGCCCCTTCCCAAACCAGGTTCACCTGTCGTGCAAGAGTGAGCTTAGGAGCAGTCTCTGGCACAAGCAGGGTACGTACTGCAAGGATACAAGAGGTCCAGCACACTGGAACATCCCTGAAATTGTCTGATGATGCTAGCGGGGCTTGAGGAGGCAGCACTCAGGCTGCTGGTGAGACACATGTGGGCAGCGGTACTGACAAGTGGGAAGCAGAGACACTGTGGCTATAGCAGGTCGAAGCAGTAGAATGATGGTGCTTGTTCATCTGTGACCAGGAGAGGGTCGCTCTGTCTGAGGGACATGGCCAAACTGACTCGCCATGTCACATTCTTCATATTTTTCATCTTCCTGCTTCAGGTCTGCCACGCTGACTGGAAGTGGTACCACTAATGTCATATCGGGCGTACCTCTTGGTCCATTACTTTTATTTTTAATAGCTTGCAATGCCCAAATCAGTGATTCAATGCATATCACCCATTCTCCTTCCATATGACACATCCATCAACTTTCTGAGCAATGCAGCCTGTACATGAAACTCGTATAATGGGTGAAACTGCACCCAATTTATTTTTTTTAATTAAACAGAAGGCTGAACTGATTCTTCCAGATACCAGTGAACTCACAGGTGTGAAGTGCCCAGCCTGCTGCCAGCTGAAAAGGCAGCCGCTCCTGTACCTTGCAGTGACACACTTCCTGCTCTTGTTATCTGCTTGTCCCCATACGGGCAACCACCTGCACCTTTCCATCACATGCACCAAGTGCTCCGTTATCTCTCCAGTAAATGTTGCCTCTGCAGCCTTCATAACAATCTGTCTATAAAAACACGTTTCTTATTTACTTTTTACTTAGTGAAGAATTTCACTGAGATGTTGGAAAATTCCTCCTCTAAGCATGGAACCAAATTGGTTAAGCATCTCTCTTAATAATAGGAACAAGCACAGCTAAACGACAGTTGTTTTCCCTTCTGCAAGGCAATTTCATTGTAAAAAAGACTCCTACTCAGTCTGAAGGTCTGCCTGAGGAGCAGCTGAAGTCAGCCTGTCTTTAGCCAGCAGGGCCCAAGTGAGGTGGTCACTTCTAGATGGGAAAATAACGAGTGGCTGAGTCCAAACCAGGTTTTGTTATTGGCAATTTGTAGCTTGGCTTTAGTTCCAAGTGGAGGCCCGCTCTGGCTCCTGCACACTGCTGTACGCTTGCCTGGACTGAATTGATTTGTTTAGATTTCATCCAGGCTCCCCTTTGATTTTTAGCTCGGTGATGGCGAAAAGTCCACAGAGACAGAAGCTGAGGCCCCTTCCCCAGTGAGGGCCCACCAGTGCCAGGCTCTGTGGTACCTGCAAAGACCCTCATGTCCACCTCTTGTGTTCCTGCTCTTAGAGAGGCTGGAGGATTCGCCTCCCCCCTAGGTCTTCTACAGCCTAGAAAGGGAGAATGTGCTGTAGATTTCCTTCTGGCTGAAGAGGAAATTCAACTTATTTCCCATGTCATTATACATTGGCCCATTCTGCAATGAGTAAAGAGCAGAACTACAGCACTACGAGCCAAAATTTCTCTAGCAGCATCACTTAAAAAGAGTTGGTGCTGAGCCCTCAGGAGAGGGCTCAAGCAGAAGCATCTTGCTTCCACAGAGGACTGGGAAATTCAGACCCATGCTGTGTCGATTGCCAAGGGACAGGCAGGTCCCACATCAGCGTGCCAGGTTTTTGGGCTGCCTTTCTGCATGCAGCGAGCCGCGTTGTTCTCAATCACCCTGGCTGGGGACAGGCACCTGATTTTTAGCATCACGATGCTGGCATAAGCACGCTGGAGGCGGGTGCTTAAAGTGCCATACTGAATCTTGGGATATGCACTTCTTGAAGAATACATAAACAATATGTGAATCAAAATAAATATGTCAATCCTGCTTGGATAGCTGGTTTCTGCGTTGTAGTGCAGCCAGAAGGGCACCAGCTACTATAAAATCAAACCCAGGCTATGTTAACTTCCAAAATCTTTTTAGGATGCCATACAAAAAGGATGCAAATTGTTGCTGGAACAGTCCCAAGCTGCAACAGAAAGCTGCCAACTAAAGTGATTTATGGAAATAATAATGATAATGCACTATATAACCGATTGTATAACAAAATGCATGTATTGGAGGACTAGCATCCCATCTGAGCAGCATGGCACCATCTAATCAAATATATAGAAACCATGGACCTACAGTACAACTCTAGCCAAAAGGCTGTTGCAGCACCTGCTGCTATGAATAATAAAGAAATCATTTGCTTACAGCTCCAGCTGTAGCAATTTTGCAAGTGGAAGTGTCAAACAGAAACCAAAGACAAATACACTCTGCTGATATAACCACGTTTTATTTGCTGAAGCACGTAAAGCAGCAGGCAGACACCAGGAATGTATTAGGTACTGGGTCCATTCCTCCCCCCTCGGCAGTCCTGTGCCTCAGCGGGGCCATCCCACGTTCACCTACACGAGCAAAAGCTCCGAAGAAGCCCACCCGTGTGGCACATCCCTCTGCTTTATGATCAGAGCAGGATGAGACAGTCCTGTGAATCAGGCAAAGTCCAGCGGCGGCGGCGGCGCAGCTAATGCAAGGGGCAACTTGCAATGAAGTGAAGCTCAGCATCTACCCTGCTAAATAAAAGATGGCCATTGATGAGGCCACAGCACTGTACCCGGGTGACTGACTCAGCAGCTCACACTAAAGCATCTGGAAAGCAATCTTTAGGCAACTGAATTAAGATCTGTGTCTCTACGGCTCTTCCAGGAACTGAGATTCAGTCCTGTGGAATGGGCCCTCCTAGAGCTTAAACTGTCTGTAGACCCTCAGATCCACATGTGGGTGGTACTCAAAAAGCATGTAGATTACGCTCTCTTTATACAGGGAAACAATTATGGTCTGTCTTGACTAGCATTTCTGCTTCAGAACTGTGCCGTATTACAAAACTCACAAACTTCATGGATTTCAGCTAAACTTGGATTTTCAAATGCATGTCTACCTTGTACTTCACAGGAGCCAGCCTGACCTCAGAATTAGGCCTAAATAAATTGAGTCTTCAAGTGACTGTGCTGTTTCTGAGTCAGAATGGCTAGAAGGAGCTGCAATCCTTGCATACACAATTTGGGGCTTATATCATCTGTAATGGACAAACTTGTTTCTAAAACTTGTAATGATCAATCATCATGGCTCAATTGTTGTGGGCTAGATGAGGTGACAGCGAGGTGGATTGAGAGTTGGCTGTGTGACAGAACTCAGAGGGTTGTGATTAATGGAGCAGTGTCAAGTTGGAGGCCTGTAACCAGCGGTGTCCCCCAGGGGTCAATACTCGGTCCAATCTTGTTCAATATATTCATCAATGACCTGGATGAGGGGACAGAGTGTATCCTCAGCAAGTTTGCTGATGATACCAAACTGGGTGGGGTGGATGACACTCCAGAGGGCCGTGCTGCCATCCAGCGTGATCTGGACAGGCTGGAGAGCTGGGCAGAGAAGAACCTAATGAAGTTCAACAAGAGCAAGTGCAGGGTCCTGCACCTGGGGAGGAATAACGCTAGGCACCACTATAGGTTAGGGGTGGACCTGCTGGGAAGCAGCTTGGAGGAGAAGGATCTGGGGGTCGTGGTAGACAGTAAATTATCCATGGCCCAGCAATGTGCACTTGTTGCCAAAAAGGCCAATGGAATCCTGGGCTGCATAGGGAAGAGTGTGGCCAGTAGGTCAAGGGAGGTCATTCTCCCCCTCTACTCTGCACTGGGGAGGCCACAACTGGAATACTGTGTCCAGTTTTGGGCTCCCCAGTTCAAGAGGGACAGGGAACTGCTGGAGCGAGTCCAGCGAAGGGCAACTAAGATGATTAAGGGATTGGAGCATCTCCCTTATGAGGAAAGGCTGAGAGAGCTGGGACTCTTTAGCCTGGAGAAGAGAAGGCTGAGGGGAGACCTTATGATTGCTTACAAGTATCTAAAGGGTGGCTTGAAGGAGGATGGAGCCAGGCTCTTTTCAATGGTTCCCAGTGACAGGATGAGGGGCAATGGGCACAAGTTAGAACATAAGAAGTTCTGTTCAAATACACGGAAAAACTTCTTTACGGTGAGGGTGACAGAGCACTGGCCCAGGCTGCCCAGGGAGGTTGTGGAGTCCCCTTCTCTGGAGATTTTCAAGACCCGCCTGGATGCAGTCCTGAGTAATGTGCTCTGGGCAATCCTGCTTTAGCAGGGGAGTTGGACTAGATGATCTCTAGAGGTCCCTTCCAACTCTGAAAATTCCGCTATTCTGTTACCTGGTTGTCCACCTGACTCAGCAGCTCTGCCTCTGTTACGAACTGCTCTGGGAAGCTCTGCTCAGAGCAAGCCAGCTATTGGAAAGCGTGCCCTCAGCAGTGGGGATGAGGGGACACCCAGTGCCACTTGGCCTTGGGCGAGGGACTGGTCCTTGACTCACATTCATAATGCCCCATAAACATAGTCTCCAAGTCTGTAGTGTTAAATTTATGGGTCCTGTAAAGATGAACAAGATGTCCGGAGAATTTGTTAGAAATCTGAATCTGAACCTGGTAGGGAGAGATGAAAATAGCGACTCCGTTCAACAGATATTTAAACCCAGGGACGCACTTTAAGTGCGTGAATGATCCCATTAAAGCCACTTACAGAGACATGCATGTGAAAAAGTGTATTTGGGGCACAGGGCAAAGGAGGGAAGAAAAGCTGTGGAACTATCAGGGGTTGAAAGGTGAATATAGTGCATTTATAAAGAACCTGAACGATTTTCCTGAAAGGTATTCTGTGTAGAAACAAATTACTCAAATGCACTCATTGGATTAAGTGGAAATGAAGGTAGAAGCAAAACACCAGTGTTATAGACTCAACCAGGAAAATAAACACACTCATCAAAAAATTGTTTCTCTGATGTTTACATAATCTTTCACGGTTATAAGTGATCAGGGCATGGAACTCATCAAACAACTGGATTAAATGATTTAATGATGTCCCAGTAATCTTATTGTCACATAAAAGCTTTTTTTCTGACAGAGAAGATGAATACGAAATAGTTGACTTTAACAACTTCAAAACCATTTTAATTTGCAACAGCACAGGGATTCTGCAATGCCAGCCAATCCCATAATACTATATACCATATAAAAGAAAAAAAGAGACCATTTTGTATCCAAGTCTTTTGCTTCCCTCTTCCCCATCAACTCCTATTCGTTATTAGCTATTTTATGCTCTAATTTCAAGTATGTCCAAATCTGCCACTGATATTTCAGAGTACTTGTCAAACTGTAATCATTCACTCTCAGGAAATCACACCCTCCAAAAAAAATAAAAAAGGTAATTAGCGTATCTGTCCAACATGCAAATAACTCTTCTGGATGTTTAATAAAAAGCCAGAGAATTTATTCAACACAGATATAGTATCAAAAATATCACTGCTATCAAATACATGCTGGCATTTTGACAGGACTACTTGACATCTGCTATTAATAAAAAAGGCTTTGGATTCTGCACACTTACATTCTGCGGTGAGCAGAACCAGCAGCACCACTCCGAAACACAACTCTTCCTTCAGAGGAAAAAAGAATAAATCTGTAGGACTTCTTACTGGTTAACTGATACAGAAGGAAAGCACTCCGAGCTGGAAAAGTTCCTGCGAAGTATAAAGGCTGAAAATCCTGCTGGTTCTTCATTCTACCGATTTAATAATCTGCTAGGCTTTAATTAAAGCGACATATAGACAGTTCTAAAGGAGGAAACCAGCAATCCACGTGCAAAACTCAATCATGTGATTAGCAGGTTTATTAGATCCTTTCAGAAAGATGCTGACAGACAGAAAGAAAATCCTAGCTACTACTTCAAAATAAAATTCGATAGCCCAAAATGGGAAGTAATATTATGACACTCAGCAATGTCAGCCTTAACTTGAAGTTGCCCGGCCCCAGCAATGAGATCTTCAGTCTGGATTGCACTTGGAAGTTCCCTGGAGAGCATTAGTCAGATGAGAACAATGGCAATATCAAAGTTATCCCATAGAAAATACTGCTGAGGCCACTGTGTCAGAAATCCTATTTCTCTCACAGACTTGGCACTGATCTTTGATACAGGATTGAAACCTCTGTTGGATTTAGGTGCTTATTTTGTATCTTCAAAGGCTGACAACAGGGCTCATAATTTTCCTTTAAAATACAGCCACTGCAGAGGTGTTCTTGGAGGCCATGTTTAATACGCAGCCGAGTGTTATTAGAGAAGTCACTTGGAGCATGGAAGACAGATCTTCTTGGTCGGATGGGATTCAGCCTCACACCTGCTGCATCACAACACGTTGGTCTCCTCATCAGGTTAGAAAGTACGGGGAAGGGGAAATTCTCAATTTCTTCCATTGAAGCTGAGCTATTGTACTGCAAAGTGTTCACGACTGATGGGGTCAAAGAAAGAAAGAGGGGTAAGTGGTTCCCCACTCTGCAGTCAAACAAGTCCACTTGCTCATTCACAAGAAGTGTGGCCAGCAGGTCGAGAGAGGTGATTCCGCCCCTCTACTCCGCTCTCATGAGATCCCACCTGGAATACTGCGTCCAGCTCTGGGGCCCCAAGTGTAAGAAAGACAATGAGCTGCTTGAGTGGGTCCACAGGAGGGCCACAAAGATGATCAGAGGGCTGGAGCACCTCTCCTATGAAGACAGGCTGAGAGAGTTGGGGTTGTTCAGCCTGGAGAACAGAAGGCTGCGGGGAGACCTTATTGCAGCATTCCAGCACTTACAGGGGGACCACAGAAAAGATGGGAGTGACTCTTTATTCAGGGAGTGTCGCGATAGGATGAGGGGTAATGGTTTTGAACTGAAAGAGGGTAGATTTAGATTAGATATTAGGAAGGAATTCTTTATTCTGAGGGTGGTGAGGAACTGGAACAGGTTGCCCAGAGAAGCTGGGGATGCCCCATCCATGGAGGCATTCAAGGCCAGGCTGGATGGGGCTTTGAGTAACCTGGTCTAGTGGAAGGTCTCTCTGCCCATGGCAGGGGGGGTGGAACTAGACGGTCTTTAAGGTCCTTTCCAACCCAACCCACTCTATGATTCTATTTTCTTCTATGAAGTGGGGAAACCTGGGTCCAGGTCCCCTTTGTTAGACTTTTTTAATATTTGGAATAAGAAAACATTATTAACAAATCAAAGGTTTTATGCTGTTTTCATCATGGTATTTTAAAGCAGTGTACATGTTAAGAATATGCACAGCACTGATCAAGACAATCTTGTTCCTCACTTAAACATCAGCTTCAGTGGGGAATTTGTTACTGGACTGGACAGAGTGCCCTTGGTGGACCCAAAGCCCACGGTGCATTTATGAGCCCTTGATCTTCCACACTGCGTAACCTCTGGGTCAGCCCTAGATCTGTTTTGAACTGCTCCAATTAACAATCTACAAGTCAAACCTTAACATAGTTTAAGTGATTGCAGACCACTCCCAAATGGCACAATAGAGGTAGACCCTGCTCTAGATCTGCTTCTTGCCACCTTGCAGAGTCCTCCAGCACCATCTCTGCAACCTTTATACCCTGAATCACCTCCTCATGCCATACTGTGCTGCATGCAGCATGTGTCCATTCCCTAAACCCCTCACCTTGTTGCTTGCAGCACAGCCTTCACTTCACACGGACACAAAAGATCCCACATGCAAAACAACAATTGAGTCACAGCAGCCCAGGAGACCACAAAGAGCACTGGGGAGAGCCAGGGCCAAGTGCTACAGAGGACTGGCATGGTCAGTCTGCTCTGCAGGGTCCCTCAGCACTCTCTTGTACACACCTGTCCTAAACAATTTAATATTAAATTATTTTCCCGATGTTAGCTTATAGCACAGCTGTCATAGTGACAGACAGCTCCTTCAGGTATCCTCAAATATAATAATGTTCCATATTTTTGAAGCTGTACAAACATGTGAAAATATTTAATATTTTTCCAGTTACCACAAAAAAGACATGCATAGCCCAAATACGTATCTGCTTACTTGAAATAAATGGGTACATGTACCCCAGCAAAGCAGAGATTTGGCCAGATTTCTAAATGAATATTTGTAAAACTTGATGCAACTTGAACAGATTTCTAAAGTTCTTCCCTGTTCTAGCATAGCTCATTGAGACATTTGCTGCTAACCTGCACTCCAGTACGTTATCGAAAACAAACCAAAATGATCATAAACAAGTCCAGTTCTGTAGAAGCACTGCACAGACAGTGTTTCCACAGACATTTTAAGCCTTTTCACCTTGTTTTCCTGAGAGCTATGCAAAGTTTCAAGGGGCTGTGAAGAAAGGAAAGAAACAAAACAAATTGGCTTTCTCTGCAGCTGACATGGAGAAAGTCTAATTTAGGGATTCTAATTGATTTCTACGTTTTAAACTGGCAAAATAATATTTTTTTTTTCCTGGTTTCTCTGAAGATCCAGCATATAGAATGTTTTAATCCTGTGCAAAGAAAATTGAACTCTAAATTTTTTTTATGATATTTCTAAAATGAGCCTAAGGGATTCAAGCATCCAGAAGAATTCAGAAATATCTTTTGAAAACCCTAGACTTAATATGCTGAGTTGTATTCTAAAAAGATGAAATACTGTTAATATTGCCTACGGATATAAAAGCGTATTTAATCATTGTGCACAGCTTTAAAGAACATTTAATGAACATTTGGAAATTATTTTCCCTAGTTTAGTGTTTTAATTGGAAAAAAAATATGTTGTTTTCAAAATGCGTTTTCTTTATTCTGAATATTTCTTTCAACTTTTACACCAATATCAGTGCTGGTTTGAAAAACACTGACACAGAAAGAAACATTTATTCAATTGTTTTCTTCTATTTGCTAAAAAAATGTATCTATTCTGTCTGATAAAAGTCCAGAAAGTAAAGTGACATTTCATGTTGCTGTAGTTTTGAAAGCTTTGATCAAATATAAAACTGGCTGAAAACTATTTTACAGTGAAAACTTTTGAATGACTTATTAAAGAAGAAGGTTTAGAGTAAGTGGAGCAGGGCGATAAGAAAGTCTGTAACAACGAAAACCATTTCAACAATGTTCCAAGTGAAATCAGAGGAAGACGAGCCACAAGACTAACGGCAAAGAAATGTGCATTTTAGTAACTGTAACTTATCATACTTAATTTAAAAAATATATTGCATTAACAGACCAGGGAGAATTTTACTTCTAGCAGCTGCTAATACGATTTCAAAATGTCAAGCAAATACAGGTTCTACCTAAATTTTTATCGAGGAGGATTTGGTTGCAGCACACAAGGAGCACCCACCTGCAGTGAGTGTCAGGGTGTGACTCTACGGTTTTTGTTAAAATATTAAATCAGCCCAGTTGCTCATTTTGTCATCAGATTGCAAGATGCCATTCATCCCCGTGGCTCAGCTGGCCATGCCTACTCATCTTCCACCAGCACTGCCGCTCATCTCAACAAATGGGAAACTAAAGCAGCAGAACATTAACTCTACCAAAAAGAAGTTTCTGCATTATCTTTGCTTCTCCTGTGATTCCCTCTGCGGGATAACATGACACTATTTGCTATTCCGCAGTGGTCTTTGCAGGGGGACTTTAACCCCCTACCCGGCTACAACAGACCATTGACATTGCAAACATTACAGGCAGTTTGAAGCAGCAGCCCCGAAGATCTACCTATCTGGTCTCCTACATTTGGCCACAGTACCACTAGTCGAAATTTGAACATGAAACTTTTCTTATTATTTAATGAACAGTGAAAACCCTGTGTGTGGAGAAGAGACTCTTTTTCTTGCTGCCCACGCCAAACAACATACGCAGGCAAGCTCAGATACCACCATTCACGTTACGGAAACAAAATGTTGCTGTGGTTTGCAACTGATCCACAAATCCTACCGACGCACGAGAGCAAATGATATCAGAATCAGTAGAAGCGGTACGTTGGAGACAGCAATTATCGAGGAAATTTTCTACACCTTTTTTTTCCATTTAAAAATTCAATTGACACAACTTTTCAACAGAGAAAGCAAATTATCAAATGAGTAAAAGCAAATTATTGGCATTGTTGAAATTTTTCATTTTGATAGCTTTCAATGAAAAAACACCTTTTTGTGTTTAAACTGTGTTTACTTTAAAATTTATCTAACTATATTACATTAGATGATAAGAAATTAAAAAAAAACATTTTTACCTGGTCTTGGAATGTGATCTTGAACCAGATGAGGAAATTTTACAAACTGACAAAAATTTTCACAGAAGAGAAAAACTATTTCTACCAATATCTCTATTTTGAACCATGAAAAAGGGGCCCAAAGATATAATAAGGTCAGATATCTTATACACCTTCAAAGATTTTATGATACCCATGATTTTGGAGGCCACTGGAATGAATTTTTAAAATAGCACTGATCAATTAAAACTCAAGTATTTTTTTCAGAGATGCAGATGCTTAAAACTCCAGAATGTTACTTTGCTGTAATGCATCAATGGTAATTTTATTACATTTTCAGGGATTCTAAATTATGTCCATGGATGTCCCTGTTCTAACCAAAGCAAGCTGTGACAACAGCTTTTCTGTTGTCATTATTTTGCCCTTTTTGACCAGCTGGATATACCTGTGAGACAGAACACAGATGTCCCACTGCAGAAACAGATGCCCCTCGTCCCTTCAAGGTGACCAGGGCAGCCAAACCGGCCTAGTCCCACCCAGCAAAACACGGTGGTGTACCCTCCTTTCACTTACACAAACTCTCTATAACACTTCCCGCTTTTTGTGCTTTTAAATAGGTTTTTATAGTAGCTGATATTTTTAAATCTAATTAAAATCTAACCTGACAGTTTGGTATTGTGCTCTTGCACAGTCAGCAGCGACGCAGGTGCAGGCAATCTCGAGCGTTTAGCCAAGGCATCAGTTTGAGGAACATGTACCCAAGTTTGGTCTACATGGTGTCCTGAATGTTCAGCTCATCCTGCCCCATTCCCAATACCCACCTCCTGCGATGACTTCCTTACAGGATGCAGTTTTGCCACGTCTCAGCAAATTTGGTTCTGATAAAAATAAAAAACGTCCTCTTTCTGATGCTTTTACCTTTGGCAAGTCCCAGGAGCTCTTAGTCATTTTGAACTCTCGGCTCTGCAGCAGGACTAACATCAACATGCTCAGAACTGTGTAAACATCAATTAATGCTCAGTCCTGCGTTAAGATAACCAGTTATGCTTCTGTATAAACAAAGACATGAATAAAAACTGGAGATAACACAGTTGGCACAATATATGTGTGGGGGTCAGGTGGAAATGTGATGGGGCAGAGGTGGGAGGAAGAAAGACAAAAAGAAGAGCAATGATTGCCAAATGGAGACAGACAGAAGTGAGAAGCGAGAGCAGTCCCTGTTTTTTACAATCCTGGAACAATTCAGTGAGTCACACATTGCTATCATTTTTACCCTCTTGAGTGGGAAGAAGTGCTATATCTATTTTAAAGATAAAATTAAGTGGGAAAGGTACAAGAGGTCACACAACAACAAAGAGAGGCATGAAAGCTGGGGACTGTGCTATCCCGCTATGGGAAATGCGTGACTTCTAAAGCAAACAGCAGTTAGCAGTAATCCATGGCAGAACATAAAAAACGAGCCTTGCGAGCTCTGGCTAGAACTGGGGTGTTATTTTAGCTTGGCCCAGCATAGCGCTCAGCTGGGAATGAACTTCAGACTGCCATTAGCAGCAGTTTGTTTGTTTTCACTATCGAGTGTCCACAGAAACATTTCAGGATGGCTCGGCTCTAAGTGGGTATCAGGTATTCTCCCTGACAGTCAATAAAAGTAATCATTGTAATACATCTTCAACCAAAAACGCACTTTTCCCAGTAAACGGATGTATCAGCAATCAGTTAAAATCTTGGTCCGTGTTTTATGCTTTTTGAGGAAACACAAAACGAAAAAGGTTTGTTTAGCGGTCAGTTTTCACCAAAAGACAAAGCAGAGGAAAGTGAAGAATAAAGTATTTTATTCAAAAGAGTTATTGAAAATTACAGAAATTGTGCATAGCAAAAGCATTGCTGCTGAGAACACGTGTCGGGAAATGTTAGGTAGCATCTCTGCTTCTTCTAGTGTCCCAGCAAAGGCTGATGCCCTTAGGAGAAGCAGAGCTGATTGGTTTGTATCTTGTAATTACTTTATAGATTTTAATCTTTATACAACACTTCAGTATTGGAAACCTGCTGCAAATCCTTTTCAATTTCTGATCAATTTGTATTTGATTGCCTGTGTGGTTTTGTCTTTGTTTATCAGTTTGCTTTTATGCCTTTTATGCCTTATCTTTTTCATGCCTTCTTTTCCCATGCAAATGACACTCTTTCCCTTTGGAAGGTTTCATAGTTCTCCCTTTCTAAGAAAGAACACAATGTCTTTCAGTATCACCAGCACCAGGTAAGGTGATGCCATCTACCTCACCACCTCACCACATCCACAGCCAACTCATACAAGACATCTCAGAGATGACCACTCCATTGTAAATTCTGGTGTAGCCCATAGGAAAACAAACAACTCAGCTGTGAAGTATATCAACTTAACGCTGGTTATGTTCAAAAATCCACTCTTCAACCTGTATAAATAAAGGACCCTGCATTTGTGTGATGGTTGTAAAGTTCATATTTTCATAGAAAAGTATACATTTCCCTTTGCAGTGGGGTTCACAGTCTCTTCTGCTGTCAGCAAATGCCCAGGTGCAATTCTGGTACCTACCACGTAAACACCCAAACAACTTCAAAGTTCTCCATTCCCAGCCGTTTGCCTTACCTTTTGCCTTAACCTGCTGAGATTATGCCGAACAGTATGCCCATGGTGAGAAAAGCCGTGGGAATTTGTGCTGCGTTAGGAGTTGAGAACCCCATATGCACACGTGAACTAAGAACATGAGGGCCGTAATGCAGCAAAAGACCAACACGCATGTATGGTTTGAAATGATTTAGACTTAATGCTTGATGTTAAGCATATGCTTATACCCAATTATTTTTACACACTAACTGTGGTGTTGGGTCACATTTGACTCAACTTAGTCTGGACAGACTGGAGCTGGAAGCCTCCACTACCACACACATAACGTATGAACCATAATCACCTGCTCTTCCCCTCCCCAAATAAGTATATACATATATATACACATACCTATATATTTATGCCTCTGATTCACCCACCTTTCTAATTTTTTCTGTTCAAAAATTGATGAGGTTCTCAGAGAGCAGAAATTTGTGTGCCCATATGCTGAAGGTGCTGCTGCCTTAACCTGTGACCTCCAGCAAGTCAGCGCAGCACGCACTGAACAAATGAATGGATGTTCTTCAGTTAGTCATGAGCATCTCCACTCCTGTAGTGACACTTGGATTACTGCTGTCCAGAACAAACCCTTAATCAGTTTGGTCTCTAACTTCTGCATCTGTATCGCTACTAATACACATGTCCAAAGCCTAACTGCAAGCCAGAAGTAAAAGGTGTTAGGATATCCACAACCATAACCATATTTTATCATTTATGATTTCTTGTCATATGGATATCATAAAATGTCTATACAGAAGCATGAACACCTTGACTTTTCTGCATCTTTCCATGTTTAAAATTATGGACAAAATTTATGCATTGAAGAGAGCAGAGATTTGTTAGGGGCTGGCTCGAATTCTCTCCCCCTCTCGCTCGCTCGCTCGCTCTCACACACACACACACACTCCTGCATAGCCTAAAGCAGCTTCAAACTCATTTAGATGTATGTACTACTGACTCAAGCTATTTTAAAGCAAAAAAAAAAGACATACTTTACTTCTTGAAATAGAATAAAATAACTACACTCCCACAGAGGGGTTTTAAAATTGGCATGTATTATTTCTCAGCTGTCACGGACAGCCAAAACAAATATATTTGCAGAACTATCTCCATACCTTATGCTCCTATATGATGAACGGATTTTATGCTTCTCTGCAATGCAGACAAACATTTCATTTATCTTTTTTTTTTTTTTTTTTTTGTAGCTAAGCACTATGACCTTCCTAAAAATATTCAAGGATCCTTTAGTGGAAATCTCCACAAACTTCTCAGTGTTAGTGTTCTCGGTAGCTCAGTATGATATCTGAACTGAATTTAGGATTATATAATTCCAAAACCAGTGGTATTAGGCAAATTTCAGACAATTAAAATAAGAAGAAATATTTCAAAGTATTGCCTAACATTTATGACAATATTTGTTGCATAATTTTTATACCGCTTACATGGATATCATGGACTACAACTGAATGCTGACAGAATTAATGAAAATTTTTCTATCACCTTGGATACCTTGTTGTCCTTAATCACTGTGAGACAAACACCATCCTTCTCTGTTTTCCGTTTCATAATTCAAGTTAATGGCCACTGCATGAGATTTGTTTTTACAGTTAGATTTAAGGCACTATTCATCTTTTGAGAAGTACTGATTTGACAAAAACCACCATTGCTTCAGCTGGTCTTAAATCAAGGTAGGTCTGATTTATATGAACTGAAAGTCAGGTCCAACAAGAATAAACTTTTAAAGTGAAAATTATTGCTGTCAGCTCTGAAAATGGAAAAACACAACAGCAAAGGATGCACCTACTGATCCACATCTATCCTCTGCATAGTTTTACTCAACCGTAGTGACTAACTCACTACACAACATCTGAACACAAGGAAGACATTATTGCTATTCTTCTTTTAAAAGTATTTCCTAATTGGTGTATTCGAATGTTCCAGGAAGAATTAGAATGTGAAATGTTCAAAAAGGGCCTCTCAGTGGGCAAAACCTACTCATTAATGCAAGAAAGGAATCTCAGCTTCCTATGTCCTCTGGCTGGGCTTCTGGACTATTGTCAAAATGCACATCTGTCAACAACCTTGGTGATACCAGCTGCTGGAAAACTGGATGCTGAGATGCTTCTCTACCTTTACAGCTTGAATTTTGTTTCAGCATGGAGACGTATATTTGATTAGTAATTGCTTCCTTATACTATTGGGGATGTGATGGTGGCTCTCCCAAAGTTTCACAGCTGTAAGATAACCAGCTTCCCACTCCTTGGGGTCCTCCATGCTGTATTGAGAATGATAGCTGTCAGCGGCACCTGGACACACGGATGGGGCAAAAGCTGCAGGACTTTTCACCAGGAACTCCATCTGAATGATCAGACTTGCTGGGGAGCAGTTTGGATGTAACCAAGATAGCCACAGTTCTGGAGACAATTGTGTGAAACAACCACGTGAGCAAGCGCTTAAACTGCGTGAGTGTGCTTTTGTGGTAGATGTTGGAAAACAACCGGCATCGAATCATGCTTCCCTTTGCCACTTACACCAAAAAAACGGAAGAAGTTCTACCAAGACTTAGGTAGCTCTCCAAAGAATAAATAATAAACAGAATAAAAATATAAAAAAAAATAAAAGAAAGAATAAAAATGTAACACTTCAGATTTGCTCTGTTGTGGGACTTAAATGTCTTTCCAAGAACAGGCCTGGAGGAGAGCTCTGCCAGCAAGAGTGGCTGACAACAGAAGCATTAGCAGTGGATTATGAGAGCAGATTTTGGTGGACTAGACACTCAGCTGTGGTATGTCCTAGGTAGATTTCCTACAAGACCCAGAAGTTGGAGCAATCATTTTGTACTTTATGGGGTAATGACATGAAAAGAAAAGAGAGATGCCACATTATAGTCATCCTGCTTCCTGAGCTCCAATTCATAGTGACACGTAGCTGAGGACATGTCCATACTGCAGGTGCACTGGGACAGGACCTTTAAATAATTATCAGTAGCTGTTTAGCCACAGAAGCTTGTAGCTTCATGCAACAGAGTTTTCAAAGGCCACTGGCTGCTTGACAGCTGATGGAAAAAGTCTGAGGTTCTTCTTCCAGGTAGACACGCTGCAGGGGAGGGATGCCATCCAGAGGGACCTGGACAGGCTGGAGAGGTGGGCCCAAGCCAACCTCATGTCGTTCAACAAGGCCAAGTGCAAGGTCTTACATCTGGGTCGGGGCAATCCCAAGCACAAATACAGGCTTGGCGGGGAATGGCTGGAGAGCAGCCCTGAGGAGAAGGACCTGGAGGTGCTGATTGACGAGAAGCTCAACACGAGCCAGCACTCTGTGATCGCAGCCCAGAAAGCCAACAATATCCTGGGCTGCATCAAGTGTGGCCAGCAGGTCAAAGGAGGTGATTCTGTCCCTCTACTCCACGCTCGTGAGACCCCACCTGGAGTACTGCATCCAGCTCTGGAATCCCCAGCATAAGAAGGACATGGACCTGCTGGAGCGTGTCCAGAGGAGAGCCATGAGGATGATCCGAGGGCTGGAGCACCTCTCCTATGAGGAGAGGCTGAAAGAGTTGGGGCTGTTCAGCCTGGAGAAGAGAAGGTTCTGGGGAGACCTTATTGCGGCCTTCCAGTACCTAAAGGGGGCCTACAGGAGAGCTGGGGAAGGACTTTTTACTAGGGCATGTAGCAATAGGATGAGGGGGAATGGCTTTAAACTGGAAGAGGGCAGGTTCAGATTGAACATTAGGAAAAAGTTTTTCACTTTGAGGGTGATAAGGCACTGGAACAGGTTGCCCAGAGAGGTTGTTGAGGCCCCATCCCTGGAGGTGTTCAAAGCCAGGCTGGACGTGGCCTTGGGCAACCTGGTCTAGTGAGAGGTGTCCCTGTCTATTGCACGGGGGTTGGAACTCGGTGATCTTTAAGGTCCTTTCCAACCTAAACCATTCTATGATTCTATGATTAGCTGTACCTCAAGACTGATGGCTAGGTCTTGACCTAATCTAGGACCTACCACACTCATGAGAGCTTGAAGGAGACTATCAGATACATAGAACCTTACTAGGAGCTGCTAGAGATCTGCTGTGAATTATTATAGAATATCTGGAATTTTGATCTGCTTGTTAATGTAAGTTCAAATGTTTCATCCCTTACAGCAGTAGCTGTGGCTTAATGGCCACTTGCATTTTCACATTCAGGGCCCTCCAGTATTTTTAGGCTGTCTTTAAAACCCATCTGTCACTAGAAATACCTATTAATGTTTTACTGCTGATGAAGAGAAGAAACATTCAATTAAAATATTAATTTAAATAACTAAGTGTTTACACTAAACCAAATACAACAGCATAAAATCAGATACAAGGATGTACTTTGTGACAGCGTATTTCAGCTCATCAAGTACAGCAGCCCTGCACTGTGCCAAGCCTCCTTATCATATACATGATTAAAGAATGAGAACATGTAATTGTAGGCAGATGATTTAAGAAGGGAGGAGAGGCCTTACCTATAAATTAATTTGACTGTGAGTTTAAGGATTTATCATTATTTCACTGACTTTTTTATCTTTCAGAACCTTAGCATCCCTTCAGTATGAACGCACAGCGATGTGAGTCCAATCAGGCAGCAAACACTGGGTGTATGTGTCATCATGATACACTACCTGGAGTTCCTCTGGTCTTCATGCTTAACATTCTTAATGCTCTTTACAGAAAGCAGTCTGATTTCTCACTGAATTTTCCCTACTACTTATTGCAATATTCACCGTCACTCTGAGCTCAATCTAACACAGTTCAAATCTAATCTTAGGCAAACCCAAGCTCATTCTTGACTAAAATGCATTCTAGCAAGAACATTTTGGTTTTAGTAAGTAATCAGTCAGACAAATGACAATTCTATGATGACTTTTATCTTCAACGGTTCTGAAGGAAAGAAAGACTCAAATTACATTCTGCGCAAGGGTTGTTCCACATTTGCTACCAGAATGTACCCACCTCTCTTACATCCAAAAGTCTTAGAGTTTTTGATCCCATATTGTGATTTTGCTGTATGTTACCTGCCAGCTTTTTGACAGTCACAGTAGTTTTGAGTACTTATTGAGAACATAATTTCCACATAATTTTAAAGCACCAATTCAAGACAACAGAGTGAGAAAGGAGCAATTTACCACTAACACAGTGTTATTTTTTATCACTTATGTTACAAAACACCACATGTTCAGGATGCAACCAGGAATGAGATCACTTTTGTATGGGAACATACAATATATGAAAAACTAGGTGAAAAACTACGCATATGTATAGGATGAAAAGACAATCCTTGCCTCAAAGACCTTACAAGCCTCGTCGAGACTTTCATTCTAGATGCTACAATGAAGACGACATCTGCAACTGCAAAGGCAACAGCCACTGCTCAGCTGGGTGCCTGTTCTCAAAAGTGTAATCCAAGCTCGGATCTCAAGCAGATGGAGGATAAAATGCGCAGGCGGTACGTGGGCTCCAAGAGAGGAAGAGGAGCTGAGAAACCTCCTCAGCTCAGCATTTCACAGCCGCCAGTGGTAGATTCCTATGCCAGGAGGAGAGGCTGTGCAGGTGGCTCTCAAGGACTGCAGCTTCCACCAGTACAGGATGCTCAGGTGCCTACTACGGATGTTTACAATTTCTGAACTGATGCCAGTGGATAATGGATGCAAAAAAAAGAGGTGGTCTTTTTCTTGCTGTCAGTTCTGCCTCTAACAATGTTTGTAATTAAAACCTGAAACCTGCCATTTTGCATACACAGGGAAATATGTATTTACAGGTGATTTCAATACGGCACTAATTTTCCAAGGTACTCTGTTTCGGCAGCCACCCTATATCATAAAGCACGAGGTTATGAAAAAAATTTAAGAAAAAAATGCAATGAATTCCTGGCAAGTTTTACATTCCTCTTTAAAAAAAAATTACATACACCCTCCCTTCCTCCCTTCCCTCCAGCAAATACCATTCATGTTTAAGATTAGATTATTTTTCTCCTGATTCCTCTTTAGCTGCCAGAGAGTGACTCATTGGAGACTGATTTAATTATAATTACAGACCTTGTTCTTCTGGTGTTACAAGTAAAAACTAGGAAACATAGAGGAAAAGGTGAATACAGAAAGATTCTATAAGGCAGGAGATGTTGAACAGTGCCACTAGTGATTACTGGTGATTTCAGTTGTTGCCTAATCTAATTTATTTTTTTTTTTACAATAATGCAACAGAAATCAGTTACATTTCTCAGATACCTACCTGAAAGGTTGGGTTTGTTTCTGCGCCATGCATTACGGTTTTTAGATCTTGGGCATAAGAGTGAAACCAAAATTTACTACTTTTTAATAAAAGGGACACTGTGTAGTTACTGTTAGCAGAATAACACAGATCAGCTAGCTATCCATGTAACACGTGCATGTGTTATTTTGAAAGATTTATACACTGGGTAATAGAGATGATTTAACATCAACTGTTCTTCTAAGACATTAGCAAAGTGGGAATTTTTATTAAAAAGACGTTTGCAACGTTAACTTCTTAATGTTATTATTCTGGAGATATTATAATGTAAGTGTAATGTTAACTTACAGAACAAGGCATACTGAACATACAGTGTAGTGCCTAAGGAATGGATATAGTTTATGACTCTAGTTTATATACTTCAAAGGTAAAAGTATACTTAAGAAGAGTGAAACTCTTTTCCTGAGAAAACCTACCTTTTGTTTGCCTTTCAGTTGTTTCTAGGAGCTAAAGAGAAAAGTTGAGTCGAAGATCTGGCTTCTACAGATCTTCTTCTACAAAGAAGATCTGGCTTTGTCAGAAAGCTGATTTAGTATTAGTAACCAAGAGCATTAAACTTGTACCTTACTGTAATAACTGTAATAATTTTTGTATTTTCATGTACTTCTCCTTTTAAGAGAGAACCTAATTAGAGAGTAGGTATTTAACTGCACTGTCCTCATCACTGCCTTTATCTAAAAGCCTACATTATGTAGCTAAATATTTTACCCCTGAGAGTGTCCTCAATTTGTTTTGAGATGCTGACACGGTTGTAATAAAAAGCACAGCTACCTTAATGGTTTTGCAGGGGAAACAATTAGTAAACCTTATTGGTTTGGCATTTCAGAATCAATTAGCTTTCCTGGAGAAGTTCTACAAACACAATACTGATGCATTAACACTTTGGAAGACGTTATTAATTTCAGAGGAGAAATAAATATAATTGGAATTAATAAAACAGGTTGTTAGGGCTATTCATTGCTTAAATTTACTTACTCTGTTTCATTCTGGGGAAAAAAAAGTAAAGCTCATAATTGCAGATAATATGATTTGCCTTTTTTATGTTGGAGAAGAGATATTAGGTGTAAGAAGTAACGTTCTTTGTGAGTGGTTAATTAAACAGCTATAATTTTAAAGGTGGCTAGGAACATAAAGTGCAGGTCAGCTGAAAATCTGTACTGCGAAGGGATGTGCCCTGGTATCCAGAAAACTTTTTCCACAGGGACATGCCTGTCACAGGACATGAATGTCCTCAGCAGTGGCTAAGGCAGTCCCATAGAAGAGACTCGTGTCAAGAACAGAATAGGATAAATGAAAATGAAGAGTCAAAAGAAAATAAAAATTTCCATGGTAACATTTTTGTCATAAATAATGAAAAGTCAAAATAACATAAAGTACGAAAAAAAGAACAAACCAACGTTGAAAATGTGTGATTAATTTTTATATTTAACTGAAAATAAATGTTTCGATATTCCCAATCATCAAGATACTAGATTTTGGCGCATGGAACAAAACAAACTTTGAGTTTGTCTAACAGTACGTTGCACGGGTGGGATTCGTTTCGTTTACATTTACAGCTGAACCAGTCAGTCTACATGGGGTATCGGTCACCTCACAAAATAAACTTCTGAATGAAGCGCTCTCTAAACATGCCTGTTTTGGCCTTTGACTGGGACGACCATCTCCTCTTACATGTTAGAAGTCAGAAAAATCAACACACGTTTTGTAGAAACAGCATTTTCCACAGAACTGTAGCTGTGCAGCATTTGCCTCGTCTAAGTGAACAGTCCTGCGAATATCTGCTGTGGTCCTGTCTGACTCCTCTGCAGTACCGAGGTTTGGGGAAGGTACCTAATAAATGTAGAAAATTTGAAACAAACAAAAAATGCATCAGCCTCATACGAGGTGTGAACAATCTAACACACCATTTGAAAGTAGATGCTAATAAGACAAAGCTGCTGGTGCCAAGTTGCTTTCTCCAGTGTAAATACATCTCACTGAAAAACATATGTTTGGTATCAAAGCTGCCTCCAAGGAGACAGTAGATGTTTGCCTAACTTTTTCAAAACACATTTCCCACAGGCTGAAATTTAGGATTTGATTCATACAGCAGAGCTAGCCCTTATAAACACATTTACTGAATGCTCAACAGGTGAACGACAGAGGAACTACCAGAAAAGAAGTTGAGAAATACAAGGTATC
Source organism: Vanellus vanellus (assembly GCF_965231255.1). Taxonomy (NCBI): domain Eukaryota; kingdom Metazoa; phylum Chordata; class Aves; order Charadriiformes; family Charadriidae; genus Vanellus; species Vanellus vanellus. The sequence continues at coordinate 197,064,427 of NC_138905.1, read as the reverse complement.
ACAGTATCACAGTATGCTAGGGATTGGAAGGGACCTCAAAAGATCATCTAGTCCAATCCCCCTCTTGGAGCAGGAACACCTAGATGAGGTTGCACAGGAAGGCGTCCAGGCGAGTTTTGAATGTCTCCAGAGAAGGAGACTCCACAACCTCCCTGGGCAGCCTGTTCCAGTGCTCTGTCACCCTCACTGAGAAGAAGTTTCTTCTCAAATTTAAGTGGAACCTCTTGTGTTCCAGCTTGAATCCATTAGCCCTTGTCCTATCATTGGTTGCTACTGAGAAGAGCCTTATAAACGCTAATAAGATCACCCCTCAGTCTCCTCTTCTCCAAACTAAAGAGACCCAGCTCCCTCAGTCTTTCCTCATAAGGGAGATGCTCCATTCCCTTAATCATCTTAGTTGCCCTACGCTGGACTCTCTCCAGCAGCTCTCTGTCCTTCTTGAACTGAGGGGCCCAGAACTGGTGATGCCTTGTAATGCAAAATAACATGATACAGGCTGGTTAATGACCTATATATGTTGACACACGTTCTCTGCTGGTTGTGACGTGCCACCTGCAGGTTACCGGCCACTGCTACTCAGGCACCATGCCCCTGAGATCCTGTCCTCCTCACACATACCATGACTCCTCCCCTCCATCTCTCCCCCCCAAGATTTGCTTTTGGAAGGGTTCCTGTGGGCACCTCCGTCACCTCTTCCACTGAAAAGGCAGTGAGTTACTCAAGACCTACCATTTAAAACCATTTCAGGTAACCCAGGTGAAACAGGCTACAGCATCTTAAATGAGCAGCTCCATAGTGAGACCTGGGGAAGTAGTAATTGGCCAGGTGGTGAAGTGCAGGAGGATATGGAAACATACACAGCTGGGATAGCGAGAGCAAGAAGAGGGTGTGTTTATTTCCTAAAGAAATGGAGCAGTGTGCCACTATGACAGCTCAATGGTACTCCCCTCTCTGGCTTGCCCTAGCCAAAAGAAGCTGATGAGATATTAGGATACACACAGAGTGGAAGGGAGAATGACACTGAGAACATGGCAATCTCTTTCTGTGGATTAGTGTGCAGTGTCATGTAGGACATTGTGGAAGCATTGGTCATCTTCTCCCAAATGCAGAATCATAAACTTGGAGAGGATTCACTGAGGGACCACTCAGAGTTCTCAAAAATTATGGAGAGAGCATGAAAAGAAAGGGATGGTCACTCCAAGGTAGGAAATTAGCAGCATGGGAGATGTTCACAAGTGCAGAACAATAAAAGATATATCAAGGACTCTGTCTTAACTTAATTTGTATCTCCAGAACAAGGACATCCAAACCCATGAATATAAAAAATGGAAGTAGGAAACAGCTTTCCCACAAACCAGGAAATTATACTATGGCATACATTTCTACAGGAGGTTTGGAGAGCAAGAGCTTAGCAATTGGCAAAAGAACTCAGACACCTTTTTGGATATCAGAAATAATCAGATTTGCTATTTTTCAAGCCACTACATTTTGGAAATGAAATGACTTGAATAAACCTATTTCCACACAGGAGCCAAGTTCTCAGGGTGGAGGATGAGACCCACGACGTTAGCAGCATATTCCATGTCAGCCTCCTCACCAGGCTGTCCGAGTATTGCTGCTCGTTGCAATTTCTGTTTCTGGCCACTCTGAAAAAAAGAAACTGTGGATCTCATCCAAATCACAAGTCCTATACCCCCTCTCAATGCCTAGCAAACATTCAAAGAGGAGTTAAATGTAACACTAGAAGATACTTTAAAGTTATCACTTATCATAATTATGTTTTAAAGTAATAACGACCATGAGTGAAGCGCCTTAATTTTCTTTGCCTTCATGTTTCATTTCTTTACTTTCCTTAGTAGAAAACTCTAGATAATCTGGGCTATGCAACACAATCCACTCATCAAACTAATTACAGTATAAATTTCTACTCGATTTGTTTAACTAAGCATTAGTTGGAAACTTCTTGGGAAACCCTTACCAACATAGTGAAAACCTTCCTTTATATAAATCATTTGAAAGAATATAAGAAAGGGAAGAAATCCATTGAAATTTAGCTCTTAGAAAGCTGATGAATAAGCTAATCTGTTACTGAGTGGCTCAATGTTCAATTGTTTAAAAATGGCATAGGAACAAAACCCCAGGAGAATGCCATTGTTCTGAGCTATTTTCTTTTCTTAATTAGTCCTAATTCTGCTTTATAAAACTATTATTCTCTTTTTTTGTGTGTATCTTCGATCTGAACACATAAATATGCAAAATATAGAAAATAAGTATCACAACTAACTTCCAAAGTTAAAACTTGCACCTTAAATTAGAATTGCAGTACTGAGTAAATTACTGAATTTACGCTTCTTTTAGGATATAAATGGAATATGTTAATTTTATTCATCAAAAACAACGGCACAGTGCACATACATACAAAACCCACCAGAAATAAGGGAAGGTCACCGGGCTAATCACTTTGGCTTATTTCCCTTTTCTGTACACCCATCTGCCTATTTTCTCCGCTCTTTGTATTTAAAGAGAAACAACTTGAACGCAGTTAGGCCAAAACTTGGCCTACTTTTTTTGTTCATTTTAATTAATTTCTTTTTTTGGCAACATCTCTGTAATTTCTATACCTTTTACTTCACACGCGGTTCCTCTCTAAAGCAAACTAAATAAAGCCATGATTCTGCCACCGATGGGAAAACCTGTAGCAGTACAGTACTGAATCATCGTCACCAGGGATGGACCTTTGCATTCAGGCAGTGTCATACGCAGGACGGGTGTCTGTACATTGAGAAAAGGGTCACCTAAAGCCCACATGAAATTAGAATTAGCAAGGCTGCAGATCAAACTAATAGAAGCAGAAGAGCATATTTCCAGAACATGGTTACTTGGAAGTGTACTCTGTTCACGTAATTTTGTGCAAATAGATTCACTTTATATTAAAATGCAGTACTTTGCTCTGAATCACCTCCTCCCCGGCCAGCACAGCCCATGTTACTTATTAATCAAAGATTGCGGATGAGGAATTTTATCAGTAATTGAGTACAATCGTTTGAGAGGAAAGAAAACAGCCTTAAGTGCAGAAATCAAATCAAGTGCCTCAAAAAGTACTCTGTTCTGGTATCAGCGATGCCAACTTTTGAAAAGGAATATTTAAAATTGCTCCAGGATGGAAATGGAGCCAAAGCTGACTGCAGAAACAGACAAACCTGCCAACTCCTTATAACAGATCTCAAGCCCTAAGAACACGGCAGTCTGCAAGTAAATTCCCACAACTGCTCTCAGATCAGTTCAGGAATGACCGGGACTGGGGGATCACAGTGGTGAACAACTCACGAGGGCTTTGCGTGCTGGGATGAGCAAGAGGAAGTCAAGCTAGAGTCTAAAACTGCAAGAGATCCTGAATTACTGCTTTCTTCCCCAAACTTACCTCCTCACCCCTTGTTTTATTTTTTGGGATGGGCAAAGTATATAAAAAAAAGTCTAACAGAGCTTTAACAAGGATTGAATACAGGACGAAGAGGAGATCATGTAGGCAGACTTAACTGGAAAAGGAAAATAAAAAAAAAATAAACCAAATGTTGATTAAAAGAACTGCTTTTAGATTTATGGGTCCCACTCAAAAATCACATCCCAGCCCCAATGGAATTGTCTTTCCAGCCACTTTCCGTTCTTGGCAGATAAGATGCAGAGGGAAAGAGTTTGGGTGCAGTTGCCAAGCTGAATTTTATGGGACCATGCCAACCTACCCTAATCACATTCATACTGTCCTTCTTGCTTTAGCTTTCTGAGGTCTCTAAGAAGAAGCAGGCTTGCAAAGCAAGGTGGTGTGATGAAAGCAGAAGGAACAGAGAGCCTGGAAACAGACTGGCTCTGGAGGAGAAGAGTTGGTATTTCCTGTTATTTCTCACGGATCCAAAGCAAACTCAGGATTTCATCTTAGATTTTCCATCAGTCTCCAGCTAGTCTGAGACAGTTTAGCTCACCTGCTTACACTTTCAGAGCTCTCATGAGATAAGCTGGTGGTGGCAAGCCGGTAGTTGGTGCTGGATACAACTTTCAAACACATGCAGTCGTGTAATTTCTGGGGTAAAGAAGAGCCCAGCAGGTACTTGGAATGGCATTTCACTGCACAGATACGTTCACATTTCCTCCAAGCAGACAACAACCAGCTTGCTTGAAGGCTGTTGTGATGGGTTCTGAAACCCTGCAGAGAACTGGATGAGGGATCTGGGTGAAAAGGAAGGACTGGACAGCACTTCGACTTTCCCCCTTTATAATTCTGAAATTACACGAGACCTATCCCATTTGGGCAGAATGATACCAGATGGAAGAAAACAGCCTGGCTCCTCCAGAAGAAGGGGAGAGGGAATCCTAGAATCCTAGAATGGTTTGGGTTGGAAGGGACCTTCAAAGATCATCTAATCCAACCCCCTGCCATGGGCAGGGATATCTTCCACTAGAGCACTTGCTCAAAGCCCTGTCCAACCTGACCTTGAACGCTTCCAATGATGGGGCATCCACAACTTCTCTGGACAATCTATTCCAGCATCTCACTACCCTCAGGAGGAAAGATACTGTAAATAAATTGATCCTTCATCTTTCTAGTGCACCTTCAAAGAGGCTAAGCTGGAGACTGTAAACGTGGTAAAGAAATATGGGCAAAGAGCTTGTGGCCATGGTAGGTCTATTAGCTTCTCAGACAGTCTTGTCCAGAAGACAAGGGTGTACATCCCATACTAGAGAAAATCCATATGATAAACTAAATCCTGTAGAGCAGTCCTATCACTGTAGTCTTTCTTTAGAAAAAAGGAAAGCCTTAAACTATTGTGGTATAGTGTGTCACGAACCCAGGAGAGCTGGCAAGGCAAATGTGGAAGAGAAACTTTTCATCCTTGGAGAGGTAATATCTTCCACTCTCTCCAGAGCCATACAGTTTCATAAGGCATGAATCCTGTCCTAGACAGGATGGTTTGGGAATTTGCTATTCTCTACTGGAGAAACGCTAATGAGCACAGCCTTTTATCCAAAACATTTAGATGTCTGGAGTTCCTGCCAGTTTGTTTGTTTGCTTGTTTATTAAGAAATAAGATTGCTCCTCATGCTGAGAAGTTGCAGCAGCAATTGGAGAGGCTGCTGTAGAGGGGAAAGAAGAGAAAATGTGAGTCATATTTGGCAGCATCTGTCATTACATATAGCAGAAGCTGCTAAAGCAAATGAACTACGAGAAATATAGGCTTATCCATCAGCATCACTCTATAGGTCAGAGCAGGCAGATGCAGCATATCAATTTGACCTGGGACGCTGTCCCAAAAGACCTCAGGAGTGTTTTCTCAGAATGACTCCAGTAACTCTAGAACAGCCCCAGGCTATTTGAACTGAACAGCAGATGCAGGGATAGATGATATTCCTCTCAGGTACAGAATGGATTGCCTTTGCTGGAAATGCCACTAGGTATCAAAGGAGAGAGAGAGTCAAATCAAGGCTGTCCTTTCCCTTCTTCCTGAGGCTGCAGCATGGGAACTGGGGTGCGGGTCTGCAATCAGAAGCATCTTTGCCTTTGATCATGAAGGATTCAGTCACAATCCAGATTACAATTCAGCCTGTATCTAGAGTATCTGCCTGGGATTTGGGGCAGAAAAAAAAAAGGATCTATTAAGAGAAAATTGTAGCGCTCCCTCTGGTGCTCCTTTTCTTTCCCAGGTACAAAGTCTGAACGTTCAGAAAGGTTGTTTATCTCAATCCAAAAAAACCCAAGGTACTTTTAGAGAAAAAGGGATCAAACACACAAAAATATTGTAGAACTTAACTGCACAAAACTCAGCATAGAAGGACAAATCAGTGACCAAAATTATGGCTTTCTCATAATAAAAATAAGAGAAAATAAATCTAAGCCCAACAAACCACCATCACCAGAAAAAGAAAACATAAATGAAGAAGCCTGGATCTGAAGACAGCTGAGATAGAAAACACAGAGCAGAAAGCTCTTTGATTTTGGTAGTGCTATATGAAAATAAGAGTTATAGCACTAGGTCCTAAACTGGTGCTGAAACCAGGTTTCCTAACCTGAAGAGAAGGGATATACAGCAGATAGGTTTCCTCTGGAGAAAGGGACATACACTAGGAAGAAGCAAGGCAGGGAATAGAGAGGTGGGTATTCATTTGGAAGAGATTCACTCATACATAAAGCTACCGTATTTCTGTTTGGGAGTCCCTGGATAGAAATACGTATACAGGTGGTGTGCACCATGTATCAGTAAAATAGGTAGCACCAATCCTACCACACACACTTTGCAAATTGGACAGTCTCAGTATGCATTATCACAGAATCATAGAATAGTTTGGGTTGGAAGGGATCTTTAAAAGTCTTCTAGTCCAACTCCCTTGCAATGAGCAGGGACATCTTCAACTAGCTCAGACTGCTCAGAGCCCCGTCCAACCTGACCTTGAATGTTTCCAGGGATGGGGCATTGACCACCTCTCTGGGCAACCTGTGCCAGTGTTTCACCACCCTCATTGTAAAAAATTTCTTGCTTCTATCTAGTCTGAATCTACCCTCTTTTAGTTTAAAACCGTTTTACCCCCCGTCCTATTGCTACAAGCCCTAGACTTGTGACTAGTGTCACAAGACACTAGTCACAGACTTGTGATTGAGTCAAGACAGGCTGCAAAGCTGATTCATGTAGTCACAGCAAGGCGTACTGCAGAAGAAGGGAGTGCTTGTCACACTCGTGTCCAGCATCAGGTCACATACCCCCTGCAGTGGGTGCTGCTGCGTAGTGTCAAGATGGCACAGGCTGCCAGGAACCCTGCAGAACTTCAATCGATCTCGTTCTACTTGGACTGAAGTCACGCCCAGAAAAAATATTGGACTTACAGTTGCCCTGTAGCTCAGGCAGCCTGGAGGGAGCATTGCTGTTGCCACTGGTGGCATCTGTCCCTGCTGATGGTCACAGAGAAATCAAGTTTGGGACTTTCAGCTCAATGGACTCAAGTTCTGCTTCTATTTACTTCATACTAGCCACCTCCAACAAATCTACATTTAATTTAACTACGTAAAGCAAGTTTAGTTTTCTGGATGTCTCATTATCTGAGACATCTGTATTTATCCATTATCTGTATTTATCCACACACATATTTATCTCACCAATGGCATATTTAACAACCATGCTTTCTTTACATCTATATGCATATGTATGTATGCATTTACAAATGAGAAACATTTATGTCTCCTGGCCTTCCCTCCAGTTATGTAACTGTTTAGCTATGTATTCAGCTATTGCCCCTCTAAAACTGTTCTTCTGATCCTAGCTCAGTTACAGTTTGCTGCATCTTGTTTTCATTATGCTGTAAAATTAAGGCAGTGGAGGAGGAGGGCTGTGGGAAAACCATTTGTTCAATGAAGAACCCCACAAAATTGCAAAAATGTTTTATTGAGCTCTTATGGTAGGAGCTATGCTCTTCTGATAAGATAACAAAGGAAGTTTTCTCTCTCTCCTGGTGGAATGTAATTCCATTTTTACACACACACACACAAAGTTATCCGAAATAGATGCTGGATTTCATATTAATATAAATATATCCCAAACCAATTAACCATTGTACTATGTCATAAATATAGTTCTGCTTTTATGAGTGTCATATCTTTTGATTGAGTGCCAAAATCTCTTCTCAACCTTTTCTTGTCCAAGACAAACTGTCAGTATCCCCAGTGGCATGTATTAATTTATAGATGAGCAGGATCTTCATGGAATTACCAGCTGCTCTTCGCATTTACATCTTTTGCCAAGATAATCTTTCGTAATGTTTTCTTGAACCACTCAATTACACGGAAAAACCTCTGTAATGACCAGGCCTTGGCTCACCTTGCTCTGCTGTGGAAATACTATTAAAGCATAATTCTATGGGTTGGAAAAAATACATGAGGATATAAGAGTCGTCCCTGAAATATTTGGCTCCTTGCAGAAGGAACAGCAGGGCCTACGTAGGACCATATCTCTCCAGCACATTGACCAGCACTGTTATTAGTATTGTCATCTTAAGTATGGGCAAAACTATTATGTGAAGTACTTCTCATTTGACACACAAAAGATGCCCTATATTCCAAAAAGCTGTCCTTCTGAGCGTAAAAGAAACATGAGACAACAAGTATGGAAAGAGGAGAGAACAAAGGATGACCACAACTGTGCTGAGTTGGTGCACTACTGTGTGCGGTGCACAACAGGCCCAACTCGCAAGTTATTTCAGGAACAAGATTTTTAAGAAGGTTTTAAAAGGAAGACTTTCACTGAGCCCTGGCTGTTTACGAAGAATTTTCCTGAAGCATGAGGCCCCAAGAAAGAAAAATCACAAAGGAACTTCCTTAAATCCAGGAATTTGGGATTTGGGAATGGAAAGATGGAAGATGTGGGGGTGTGCTAAGAAGAGAATATGGTAAGGAAGGAATAGGCCGTTAAGGAAGTTGCAAGTGAAAATAAAGACCTTGGATTTGACACAGAAAAAAAAAACAAACCAAAAAAGGAGGCATGGCTGGAGGAACGCAGAAAGAATATGGCTGAAGTGACAGGTGAGGAAAATGATCTCTGCAGTCACGTTTGGTAGATCTGAGTGGCAGGACTGCAGTCCTTTCTCACACTGAGAAGGATTTAGCTCAGTGGCTCTGCTGAATCCGGAGGGATTACTTCTGTGAGTTATCAGGCTCCAGGATCAGATAGAGATCCATGAACTTCAGCGTGATTCCTGTTAACTGCATTCACCTGACACATTCAGTATTGGGCAACGTATGTCAAAAAGAGCATGGACCGGAGGAAAGAAACCAAAAAACGATCATGGATCTAGAAAATGTGACTTGCAAGGAAAATTTGATGGAAGTAGGACGGTTAATTTAGAAAAGAGTGGGCTGAAACATGAGAGCAGTTTTCAAATATATGCCATAAAGAGAAAGAAAATAATCATTTTTCTACATATGAGGAGGACAAGGGGAAATGAATTTAACATGCAAGAAAACTTTAAAGAATAGACTTTCCAATGCTAAAATATAGTGAAGCACTGGTTGCCCAGTGACATTGTGGGGTATTCATCATAAGGGGTCTTCACGAAGAGAGTACACAAACATCTCTCAGAAGTGACATAGATCTACCTGATCCTACATTGTTGCCAAGGAAATAAGGTATATCATTTACAGGAATCCCTTAAAGCCTTTTTTTCCCTCTTATTCTATTAACCTGCAAACAAGCAGTTTAAAATAAACCTGCAATAGAAAGTATTCTTCATAACTTGATCAATGCAATGAGACATTTATACCATCCTTGAACTTAACATCTGCAGCCACGCTTAAAATACTGTTTCACTAGTCCAAATACTGTGCTGTGGTTTTTCAAGTGTCTTTCAGTGGTTGGAACAGGAGTCAGTGAGAGATCTGAGACCTGAAATGGATCATTACTCTTCAGGTCTTGTTCTACAACTACTTCACCCATTGACAAAGGGAGACGTGGTACAGAAGTTTTCCTTCCAGTAAGGTACGTGGCAAAAGTACAGTTCCTGGCACTGTGACAGAAACGGAAAGGTAAGGAAAAGATTGTTACCTGGGATCAGTTTCATCCCAGGGAGTAAAATGAAAAAAATACCAGGATAACTCTCTAGCAAGATGAACCACTCTCATAGTGACTGCTGCTGGTACAGTTTCTATCTACAGAAACTACAGAAACTATCATCTTTCCTATAAATTAAGCCAAAACACATATATGATCATATTTTCATTTAAAAATAACTTTTAAAAGCTTAGAGACTACCTGGTTCCCAGTGTGTTATGCTCCTATATAAATATGGCTACACTTAACACAGAAATTAGATATTTCTTATACTCTTCAAATGCAGGTTTGCATTCAAATTCTGTGGGCATTGCAATATTTTCAAGCCTTATAACGAAGTTTCCTGGACAGTTGGAAGTGATTAACCTTTATGATACTTAGAGATTTTAGCAGGGTCGAAGGACTACAAAAAGCAAATGCCAAAGGACTCGAATTTGGAAAACACTATTCCCATTCATGTCACCAAACTCACTACAGACACTTGAAAAGCAGTGATTAAAAATAGCTAGACTAGATGCATGTGTGTCAAGCTGCAAGTGTTCCCAGAGGATAATCGCACAGATGTCCAAGCTCACACAACGGAAATTACAAGGCAGGGTGCCTGCCACTAAAGAGACATTTTTCCTTCACACAGAAAATGGGAGACAGTCTTCAGAAAAATGCTGATGCCTTGTTCACGCAGATTAAACGTTCAAGTCCCTACGGGTCCTCATTCTAGCAAGAACTGTGAGATAAATAAAGACAGAGTATCTAAAAAGAAACAATTCTTCCGAAAAATCAAACCAGCGTTATTGGAAATCTAAATACAAACGAATCGCAACTGAGGTCAGGATGCTGCTTTTAGTTCCCATGCCAAATCTTCCAAAATCAACATTGTGGCTTGGCTGCATGTTATCAATAACTGCTCGCCATGCATTCATATGACATGACTCACTGACACTCAGCTTCCTTCCTGCACTTCCTTTGGCTCTCAAACATAGCTCTGTGTTCAAACTTAATTAGTAATGATGTCACACACCGGCGTCTCACAGCAGCACCGAGTCGAGCCCTGCGCTAACGCAGGCAGAAGCCGCCAAGTAGGTATGGCCGCTCAAGCTGGTAATGCGGTTGGCTTTTGAGACTCTGCCAGGGAAACACAGAAGAGCATTAAGTTATTGAAATTTGAACTCTAAAATATATATTAATGCTGGCTACATTTTTTAAAAGTGTCTGAATGACTGAATCTCTCTGTCCCATTTCCAAACGCACGGATGCAGCTGAGGAGTCTGTGTTAGCAGACAATGCGGCTCAGGCACCTCAAGGTTTATACTGGTTATCTGCACAGTAAAAGTCTTTAGCTCTGAAACTTTCCCATTTTAATCAAGAGCATATGACACTTTTTTTTTTTTTTTTTTGTGGTTTTGAGAACCTCAGATTATGTCCCAAATAGAAGTTTTATGAAATTTCTCTGAAAAAAACAGTAGATATCCAGGAAAGCTTGTCGGGGCACCAGACAATATAGGATGCAGGTTAGTAACGAGCTGTCTTTGCCAGTCTACAAGTCTCATCGTTTTTGCAGGCGAGCAATACTAAGCTGTAGCTGTTTATAAATAAAAGAAAATAGCAAGTTACTGCTGAAGATGTCATGCGAGGCAGTTGCTTTAAGAGCAAAGGTAGGCTATGCTCGCTTCTGACTGAATACGGACTTCCAAGCTACTTTGCTGAATGGATGTTGTTGTTTGGAACAACTATTTGTTACAGACATGCTTACCAGAAAAGTATAGCAAACATTAGATATAATATAAAAACAAACAAAAAAGCTGCATCACAATTTCTGTTTCCGGAGACAGCTTTGAACTGACTTTGCTACTGCTAAATGTTTTATACCAAAAGCTTTTTAGGTTCATAGTTTTTCACAAACACAAAGTAAAAATAGATGCCTGCCCTTGAGTCTTAAGCCAACATAAAATATTTACAAGGATGGCATGACAACCAGTATGCTTCAGTCTCTGTAAGAAGTTGGAATTCCCCTGATAAGTGGAGCCTCTGTGAAGTGTTATCACACTATTTATATCAAGTGTTATAAATGAAATTCTTATGCTGAGGTACATGTATCCAAAGAAAATGCAGCCTACTTAAACAATATTTTTTCTTTACTGGTGCTTTTCACACAAATTAACTTTTTTTCCACCTGCCAGCAAATTCTTTCTAATTGTTCTGCAACTATTTCTTATTTCTCAAAAACAGCACATTAACTACATAGAAATTAATTATTTTGTACTCTGAATAAACTGACTCCATGTCTATAAAATCATTTGCAATGGAGTTAAAATGTTAAGAACTCTTGTTCAGAGTTTTCTGATGGATGAGGTGGATCTCAGCGGTGACCCGTGAGTGTGCCACAGATGAAGCGTGGAGAGGGAATAAACAAGCTCTGTCACATCCGTACAGACCCATGCAAAGCCAGCTTGGATGCCTGTGTTACGTATTCCTACATCCGAATCACACGAGAGCTTGGTGCAGAGATACCCCAATGGCCCTGGGTGATGTTAGCCAGATAAAGTCAGGTTTGTAACCTCATTCTCAGTCCTGGATCTGTCAGCAAAGCTGGCAAGGGAGAAGTAAGGATGCAGGATGGGTATGATGGCAACCACGGAGCAAGAAAGATGATAAAGAAGAGATACAGTAGACCTGAGAGAGATTTTGGGGAGGAGCTGAAACAATGAGACACAAAACTTATCAATATTCTCCAGCGAGGTGTCAATCATCTAAAAGTTGAGAACGTATAGTCTAGGTGTTTCTGGTGCTGCTGAACTTTCCCCCAGGCACTGTGCTCTGAGGTCTTGAAGAAATTCCTGTAGCGGGAATCCTGATGACCCCCGTGGGAACAAACGTATCCCCAGGCCTGCAAGACTACTACTACAGCTTTCCTTTGCACTGTGTCTTCTTGCATTGTGTTCACAATACCATTCTCCAATACTCAAGTAGCCACAATTTTGCCTGCTTTCCCATTACGAACAAAGCAATTTTAAGTTGTAAGCATATGTCTTAAATCATTGGTCCCAACAGTGAGCCTATAATGTAGCGGTGATTCGCAAAACACTTGCAAAAAGCCTTCAGAGAACCAGTTAATGATAGGATGCCGTATAATGTCAAGATACTCACTCAGAAGCCATGAATCAAACAGAACAAACAAGCCACAACTCTAATCAACATCTTGGGAGGAAAAAAAAAAAAAAAGAAAGGGAAGACAGTCTTCGGCAATGAAAGGCATTGTGTCTGAAGTTCTCTGGACAATCTTTTTGGCTTTTAACAGACAAAATTCATCAAGAGTTCCTTGCATAAGGTGGGCTAAAGAGAGAAAAAAGATGCTTTCACCACAGGCATCAGTAGAGTTGCTGCATTCTTCAAAGCTCTTGCAGTTGTGTGCCAAAGCCATCTGGAGCTCATCGTGCTTCTGCAGATGAGTTCTGCTGAACTGCCTCCAGTGAGCCACTGTGCTTTACGCTCTCTCTATCCATCACGGAAGAGCCTGTGTGCCTACTGCCCAGCCGTCTTTATGCCCCTAATTGAGACTTCTTTGGTCTACTATCTGCCTTGCTGATGAGTGGGTTTTGATCTTCACAATGTGAGACTCGGGGCATTATTTTTCAATATAAAAAAGCAGCGTAACAGCACATTGGCAAAATGTCAGGTAAATACATAGCAATAAAAAGCAGCCCGGGCTCATTCCCACACTGTGCAGGACTATCATCAGGAGAAGTCTGGCGAGAGGAAACGCTGAGAAAGGAAACTCAGAACCAGAAGTCATTAGGGTTATAACTCATATGCAAGACAAAGCAACGTGTTTACTTTAAAAATTATTTAAAGTGAGATACGCCTGAACACACCATTTCCCTAGGGATAGCTGACAGTCTCTGGCAAGTGCTTAAAACATCCAAGCTCCTGGGATAAAGTGTTTTGTAGACAAAATGCTACCAATATTGATTAGCGTGAGAAGGAGAACCTAATTAATTTTCAAAAGCACATGATTTCTGAAAGTTCAAGCTGGTCAAGAAAAGTGGTACCATGTGCCAAACGCTAAGATGGACACTGCTAAGGGATCTGGCCCCGTCTCTTAGGATTCAGTTAGAATTTAACAGGAGCAGAATGAGTGCGAAAACACATTATTCTGAGTCGTTTCCTGTGGGGAAAACAAAACAAAACCAGAAGACAGCAAACAAACAAACCCCTACATCCCAATCCATCTTTTGGTTTTTTGCTCTTTCCTCTTCTCCATTATGCATGAACTGCGCAACTCTGAAAAAGTTTAAATAATTCAGAAATCAGAACCTGTCTTTCCCACCCTCAGCTGCAACTTGGTCTTGTTCTGGATCCTCCCAGAAGGAAGGCCCACAAGGAGTCTTCTCCTCACGTAGCTCCCCTCAACACCCACTGGGAGTTTCCATGAAGGCAAATCTGCCGGGAATGTGACACACGCCATATGACAGGGTCATTTTGTCATTCCGAGCAATCCGCTGCCCTTACGTATACCTAGAGCTGTCTGTCTCCTCCCCGGTTATTTTCACCATATTGTTACCTCTAAGACCTCCAAAATCCCTACACAGATGCCAGCTCTTCAGGCTGTCGCTCTAAAACTCAGCCTTTTTCGCACCTGAGGAGTTCTGTAAATTGCTTTTCCCAGCCCGCCTTCCACACACGCATCCTGGAGCGGATGTGGGAGCTGAACATCCTGGTCGTGATACAGCAAATCGAATTGCACAGTTATAGCCACCTTAAAGGGAAAGCCAAACTTTCATATGCCTAAGGGGAGTGGTTTGACAAATTTATATGCAGATGGAAGTGTATTAAGAGCAAACAGCTAGTCATTGACAGAATAAACATTCCCATAAGAAGTGTATAACAAGGAGTGAAGGTATAGCATGCAAAGCAGATGGCTGATCTGTGCAACTAAATGTGCGGGTCCCAGCAGCCTCATTTAAGCTCGCACTTTCCCTTTTTTAGACTCTGGGTTCTCTGGAAAATGAAAATAACAAAAATAAGAAGAAAAAAAAAGAACAAAAAAAAAAAGAAAAAGAGAAAGCACAGGCAACTCCAGCAGATTAACTGCTGATCCAACTGAATAACAACTGCCGGACGACACGCACTGGAAATGAGGGTGCCCCAGGACCTGCTGTGTTGAAATGCCTCCCACAAATGCCTCCCTTTTAGTCAAACCAGGGGAATGGTTACCCTGAAGAGCCTCAGCGGTGTGCACCAGCTGAGTGAGGTATCTTCTTAGTTGCCTGAGTCCTTGCTTTGCCAATGCAGCCTTTGAAGACAGAGCAGGGTGTAAACTGGGAGGCTACTGGATGTCAACCAGGATGCTATAGGGATGCTGAATCACTAAAAAGTACAGATACACCGATTTTACTGGGAGATGTGTCAACAGTACCCTGAATGCTTGAGGCAGCAGGGTTCAGGACTCACCTCACTATAGTAAGTTTGAAGGAGTAAATGGTATTACAAAGAATGTTATTTTGTTTATTTTGGGCTAGGTAGGAAGAAGCAAAGCAAGTGTTGATGGCAGTATAAAAGAGAGTTCTGCACAGCAGGGAAGACTGATGGTACAGGACTGAAGATCAAAAGATCCGGTTGATCCTTTCAGTACTGTGGGAGACCTCAGGTGGGATGCTGGGCAACAATTTGCATTCTGCCCTTCTGCCTTCCAGCTGCAAAATGAAAATAGTGAAGAACATGAAGTGTCCTCCTTCCTAAATATTGCAATTCACCTCTTGGCATGTGGCCATTTTTGTCCTGACACAGAAAGCAAGGGACGCAAAAATTCCAGAGGCAGATGAAATGAATTATTTCAGAGATGCCCATCAGGAAACACTGGATGTGAACTCAGTCGTGTTTACAGAATGCTTTCAGGTTGCTGCACTAAAATTATAATCATCATTACAGTTTATAGTTGAAAAGGTCTGATGAATGCTTTTCTACAATGAAAAGAATATAATCATTCACTGATAAGCCTACATTCAAGAAGCTGGGCAGGGTATACATTTCAGTGTTTTGTCCTCTTATTTCTTTCACGGTGATTTTTCAAAGCTATAGAAAATTTACAGCCTGGTTTGCTGTAAAATTTGTTTTCAGCAAATACTCTCTTCAAATTACTGAATATTTTAGACGTGCCATATGGTACATAATTTTTGTTCCCACATAATGACCCTAAGGTCTTCAGAGCTGGAGAATGTCTGATACCAGTAATTCTTTCCAGAGCTAGGGGGACCTTTTTAATGTAATTTTTAATATCTTAGAGTAATATATACCTTGGGGGAAAAAAACCCTCCCCGTTTGATAAATGCCATAGTCACAGTTGCTGTCAACCTACTAACCTCACTGTCCAGTTGTCAGCATTGCTAGGTGAAACAAACTCATAATAATGGTTCTTCTGTGCACTTAGATAAAGCTAATTCTTACTGCAAGAAAATGA
Organism: Vanellus vanellus; assembly: GCF_965231255.1. Classification (NCBI taxonomy): domain Eukaryota; kingdom Metazoa; phylum Chordata; class Aves; order Charadriiformes; family Charadriidae; genus Vanellus; species Vanellus vanellus. The sequence continues at coordinate 197,048,392 of NC_138905.1, read as the reverse complement.
AGCATCTGTGACAGCGCAACCAGGGAATGGATCTACCAGACTTGTTTGATATAAGCACGTCCACCATGCACAGGCACTTCCTATCAATGCCCCCCCCTTTCCCGCCCCTTCAGACTGAACCAGAGGATTTTGTTTTCAGGGAGACTGGACCTCCTCTAGCCCTTACTGCAGGCTTTCAGTTTAGTCTGAGAACATGCATTATGCCATGGAATTCCTTCCTTCCATTGACTTTATGAACCTCAGATATGGTGAAAAAAATTCACCTTGAACTTCAACCACAGTTTTCTGTATCTCAAATTTGCTGAGAATTATGGATATTTACCTCTCAGGTAAGATCACATCATGCTTACACACCTGCTGTGAATGAACCAGACCTCCTCTGAGAACACTCTGAGCAAGTCCACCCAAACCAAGGATGGACACTCCTTGAACACCACCACCACCACAGCCATTGTGGAAAATGTTGAATCAGTCCTTCTGCAACTACCTTTGTAAGACTCCCCACTACAGATTGATCTTGTCCCATATGCAGCGACTGGGTGGGGACCTTGGCCACATACTTCCAAAGGAGCCATAACATAAAAAAAAGCATTGTCCCAATGTACTTCGTGTGAGACAATCAACAAAACCCACCACACTCTGCTTTGCCACATCCTCAGTACAAATGAATGGCATTACAGGAGGCTGCTAGACAGTTAAGTGTGTGAAACACTTGCCAGCCAAGAGGAAGGGGGCCACAGGTACACTTTAGGCTAGCCAGGACTTTGGGGAGCAGGAAAACATTCTGAATTCCCAAGAGGCACAAGCTATTCTTGCTGATGAGATTTCAATCAGTTCCCAGCAGCTGGAACTCCACATCACACAGGCACACACAGCTGGACAGTTTGGCACCAAGACCAGTCTCCCTCAGTATAAAAGAACAGGCCACCCAATTGAGCACGACAAATACATAGAAGCTGAATGTCCTAAGGAACACTCTCAAAGAGGTGCATATGAAAACCAGTGGTCAGCAGAGAAGGTAGTGCTTCTGATAGACCTTAATAAAAATAATCCCTGTGGAGAGAAATGTCAATAAATTGACTCAGAGCTACCTACCATCCAAAACTCCCCAAGTGATTATGACAAAAGGAGGCTCCTTAATTAAACAAAACCAACAACTGTGCAAACTTCTGTCAACCCAGAGGCAGACAGTCCTGACCCTGGGCTGAATTCCTGCTGTGAAACAAGGACTCAAAGACAAGTACTTGGTGACGCTCCAGATGTGCCTTCAGAAAACAACACCCAAAGAAAGCAGGCAAGAAGTCCTTGAGGCTTTGGTAGGGGTACAGCTTCAGGATGAAAACTCATTTTAACCGTTTACTGCCAAAACTTCTTTTTCTTTTGTTCATGTCACCACAAGGGCTAGGACTGGGGTGAACAAGACACCCTTAATCACCCAAACCAGGTTCCACGTGAAAAAGGGTTCGTTAAAAAGATGGGGTACATTCATGGAGCGTTAGACTTCAAGTTTAAGTTAGTTGTCCAAGCTCTTACTAAATTCACTCTGTGAACAGACTGAATGACTGGTTGAAAACCCGGTGCAACACATTGGAAAACAGTCTGTAAGAATATGAGGATCTGTATCTCAAAATGCTCTGACTGTACAGACCAGAACCACGACTAATCTAGAAAGACAGTTACGTCTGACATCAAAGCACAGTTGTGTTAGGATTGTGCTGCCTGAACAAGGAGTGAAGAATAATTTGCAGAGCCGAAGCTATAGATAGGCATCTCATTAGGCACATTATCTGAGCTGAAATCTGAAGAACCTTTGGTAAATTATTTTTATACATGAATCAAGGCTGACTCCATTAAAAAAAACAAAACAAAACACAACAATAAAACCAACCACAACAGCGATGAAAAGAGGTCAAGGCTTTGGATTCCACACTGCATCCTGAGCTGGTGTGTCAGCAAAGTGATGCCGGGTGCTGATGTCAGCCGTTACCTCACCTCGCTGTGATGCAGAGGGAAGAGTGCCACCTACTGAGTCACTCGTGACGCGTCCTACAGCCTCTGTCCGTCTGCGCCTGCCTCTGTCCCGCTGACTCCATCCCACCCTCCTCCGGCCCCGAGGTACTTCAGGTTGCTCCCAGGTACCATGTTCCTGCTGCCAACACAGTGTCCGTCTGAAGGGAGCGAGGAGGCATTCAGCCTGGGAAATGAAAAGGGAATAGGATTCCCTTTCTACTTACACCCGTGTAAAGCGAGCAGGAAACCCACATCGGGCTGCAGATCTCCTGGGAATCGCTGTCTGGTAGTTAACTGTGTTCTGATGAACTCATCTTTATGTGTGCAGAGATCCCTTGCATATAGTAGGCACAACCATGGATCAAGTTTGGTCAATTAACACAAACGACAACACATTTCTCAGGACATTCTAGGACTATGGACATGCAGGCTATAGGAATTAATACCGTTAATAGGAACCGTGTAACTTTTGCAACCATGATCATAGAATCATGGAGAAGATGAAAGTGGAGACTAAGGAAGAAGAGAGAGGTTCTCTGACTTTTTGTCTGCCTGGTTATCTTCATTGGTGCTCTGCTCTTTCACAGAGTCACAGAATGGTAGGGGTAGGAAGGGAACTTTGGAAATCATCTAGTCCAACCTCCCTGCCAAAGCAGGTTCACCTAGTGCAGGGTGGACAGGATGGCGTCCAGGTGGGTTTTGAGTATCTCCAGAGAAGGAGACTCCACAACCTCTCTGGGCAGCCTGTGCCAGAGCTCTGTTACCCTCAAGGAAGTTTTTGCTCATGTTGAGATGAAATTTCCTGTGTTTCAGTTTGTGCCTGTTGCCTCTTGTCCTGTCACTGAGCACCACCAAAAAGAATCATCATTTTAACTCACCGTCTTCATGAAGCCTCTGCCTTTGTGCTGATAAACGTGGCCTCCTTTCAACGAAAATGTTAATGATTTATTCAATTCTTGGATTTCTGTACACTTAGAGTACTGCTTACTTCTTCAATATGGACCATGAAATTTGCATGTCTCCCTCCATCTGAAGTCCATCCAGTTATTCCTAGATGGGCCACTGTACAGTCCTGCTCAAAATACCAAATTATTTCCTTCTTCTCTTTTCTTACTACTGGTGATGGCTGGCTTAAGGAGGATAGCATACCACTATCCCCCCCAGTGCCCATGCAACTCACCCATCAAGGTGCATTGCAAAGAGCCCAGGTTCTGCTACTGCCTCAACTGCTAAAACTCTTTTTCTTTTTTTTTTTTTTAAATACAAAGTTGTGAGACAAGTAGCTAACTTTGGACATGTTCAAATTAGTATTTAGTGTGCAGGTTAAGATACTAGATGGAACAAGAAGTCTGGAAACCAGGACCTACAAGAAAAAGCCAGATGAACTAGATTGACCTGAAGAAGGCAGGCAGAAGGGAAAGCATATGAACATAACTTGTTCTGCATATTGATGATGAACACAAGAAGACATTTTACAGCAAGAAAGCACAGTAAAACTTTCTAATGATAAGGGGGCATTGAAATGTACCATCTGAAGAGGCTCTGTATTCTCACAGTGGGGGTCTTAAAAAAGAAGCTATACAAATTTTGTCAGGGTGACATAGGTATGGGTGATTCTGATTTGGTAGAGGGGAATAGCCTAAAAGTCCTCCTGAGGTCTCTCAGACCAGAGGTTGCTCCAGTTCCCCTCTGAGGCTGTGCTAACTCTGTTTCAGTCCACAGTCACAGTCCCAGATGCAAAGTCCAATTTGTCAGCTCAAGTTTTAAGACACGCAAGTACCTCTGGAAATCTTCAGTTAAACTTGCAGCGTGCTGGCTAACCCACAACATTCTCAAGCTCTTTAATGACTTGTCTGAAAATTTGCATTAGGACATTTTGCAATACAGAATCTTCAGGCACTTTTATCTTCTGAGCGCTTTGGTTTTGTTTCAAGTGATTAGTCATTGTAATATTTAAACCATGTAACGCCAATTCAGAGGAGGTCATAATTATGACACTTAGCTGCTTCAAATAATGCGTAACCTTTCTCCTACTGTGGATTATCAGCAGGCCACATCTAACTAGCAGTTCATCTCAAAATCACTACTTTACCACTCTGTGTTCAGACCTGGGAATTCACCAAAATGCCATCTGAATGGTAGCTACACAGAAACCTTCTGCAAATAATTTTTCTGAAGTTGTACTGCCCTCCATACACCAAGAAATGATAGGAGAGAATTTATTTTCTGAAGCTTTTGTCTCTTTTCCCATGTGTACACCATGTGATTATAGCAGCGAGGGTTCTATATTAGAACTTTCTCCTGCTGTCGTAGTTTGTTGGAAAGAGCTTTTTGTTCCAGAGAGCCGTGAGAGCAAGGATGAAGGCTGCCGAGGAGTTGAACTCTCACAGTCTATCTAAGACACAGGGTGTAGAAGCCCTGCCCCTCATCTGCTTCTGGATGTGCTTCATGAGTCTGGGTCAACAGGAGACTTGTGCACGTACCACTGCCCCATCCTGCCTGATACCCATGGGACGCAAACATGGGCTCCACTCTGGATAAGGGAGTAAGTCCTGTGTAGCACCGGTTCCTCCCTAAAAGAGCTGAAGCACTGCAGAGGCTTCTGGAGAAGCTATTTAAACACAGTTCAGTGAGGCAACAGTGCCCAGGGGACCAGCTGCTAGAACCATACAGCAAGCTACCTATGTATAGGGAGATACTGTTGAAAAACTAAAGCCCATCAAAACTATATATACATTAATATACACACACATATGTATGTGTATGTATAAAAATATGCATATATATCTATACTTTTCTTCTTTTTTTCTTTTTTTGAGAAAAAGAAAGAGTTACACAAACTTGTAAGAAAAGTCCTGAGTAATGATTAGTACACCTGAGAGATAAAAAAAATACAGCTGTCTGGAACAGCTGCTCTAGTCAAGCAGAATCCCGAGCCTTCTCACATCTACCAGCTTTAGTGCACATCACTTACACAAAGGGCTGCATAATCCCATTTCAGGACTGTGCGATACCATATATCCCAGGACGAGGGGGTGACAGTTGAGAAAAGATGCCTTCTCCCAGCAGAAGCACAAGAGAAAATTGTACCTTGAGAGGGATTATCACTGTTAGAGAGACAGGATGCATGATTTGCCGTATTCATTTGCATAAAAAATACTCTCCCTATGCATTGTGCTGGCCTCTGTCTCTGGTGTGTTACAGATGGAAGTCCCTTCTTCCCTAGCGTGGGAAACGGCAGAGCGCAGTCTACAGGCTCTCCAGAGTACAAAGAGCCTGGAGGTTTGTATTATGAGAGACCTTTGCACCACTGCTTAAGTGGGAGTAGGGGTCCGACTCTACCCAAGCTCCGAAGCACCACACAAGCATTTCGGCAGTCACATTTTTCACTAAACATCTCTGGTAATGTTTGAATCTCTCCACTTTCCTCCTGCTGTGAGCAACAACTATTGTAAAAGTCGAAGGCTCCGGCTCAATCGCGGGCACCATCCGATCAACATGCGAAGCAGCCAAGAGAACCCTCCCTGAATAAGAATGACACAAGTCCCAAAACTGGGGCCAAGACAGTGAAAGTGAGCAATAGCTACGCTGGAAGAGAAATGACTTTGATAAAACTACATGCGTAGAACGCATTCACTCATTTTTTTTCATGTTGTTGAAACAAATATACTACAGGGCCAGCAAAAGAGTAAGGAAAAAACCGGACAGATAGGTAGACAGATAAGGTATGATTGTACACACCTCCCTGAAGAAAACCGGGCTCAACAAATCCCACAACCAAAACTACAACAGACAGGCTGGTGGGGTCCAATCCAGCACACAGCCGCCAAACTCACCCAGGGGAGCTGGTGTGCTCTGTTGCCTGTTGTTCTCTGTGGCTGCTACAAAACGCAGTACAAAATTGTACTGTCAGCCAATTAAATAAACGATGTGCTGCATCTAAAAGCACGAGATCAGCTGCTGGTATAAAACATGCAAGCAGAAGAAAAGACAGATAGGTTGTTTCCCTTTTGCCCTTCATTGAGTATGAAGTTAACTGTAGGGAAGTAAGGTTATCTCTTTTTATATTTGCATATGAATGGCATAATTCACTGGTACGGTTCCCGATCACCTCTCGTTAGGCATTTGATGGAGATCCTTATTTTGACAGCTTGCATCCCACATCTACTGACAGAGAGTCAGGACGTTTCAGTCTGTCCGTGAAAAGCAATGCATGTCTGAGGCTGTGTGCTAACGCTGAAATGTAAGTCAGCGATTTTAGTGTCTATGATAATAAGATTGCACTATGATTAATAAGATCGCACTACTATGAAATATGATTGTGTTCCTGCAGTCAGTGTTATCAGAAATAAAACACAACCCCCCAGCATTTAAGATTACTGGTACCTTGCAGTATAGTTTTTTGCAAAAGAATTCAGCTAGAAGATCTGAAAATTAACATAACAACAAACGTCATTCTAGACTATCGAATATTTCAATTTACATATGATAAATATGTCTATAAAAGCCCAGTAGCATACATAGGGTTAATTTGGGATGTATATACTAATGAATCCACGCCTGCTCGCAGCTCTCATTTCGTCACTACAGCTGGACCTAGATGGCAAATCTCACCGAGTAAGCTTGGGACAGTTATTATGAGACAGGGACTGGGCTGGCTCAGAAAAGTGCTCACTCAATATATTTCGTTAGCAGTCTCTGCTCACGGGGTTTTTGTGAAATCACCACCAAGCCCAGCTGCTCTGCTGCTATTGCTGTCCCCAGTGGACCTGCTGGCTGCCCTTGCAGAGGTGGGTCACCTCTATTTCCCAACAGCTCCCGCGGTCACTCGGCTCTTCCACAGCTTTTCTTACAACATAAACAGATGTTATCAGTTTGAACTACATAAATAACCATGTAATGCCAAGCAATAAAAATAACCAATTCTAGTTTCCTCCCAATACAGATTTGGACTTCATACACCTTTTGAACTTCATTAAATGAACTTTACTCCAAAACGAATTGGAAACTTACACTTTACTTTATATTGTATGCAAAAAAATGCATATAAATTACCTTGTCCACATCCATCCAAGAACAATTAACAATCAGAGAGGTTGTTGAGGCCCCATCCCTGAAGGTGTTCAAGGCCAGGCTGGACATGGCCTTGGGCAACCTGGTCTAGTGGGAGGTGTCCCTGCCTATGGTGGGGGGGGTGGAACTCTATGATCTTCAAGGTCCTTTCCAACCTAAACCATTCTATGATTCTATGATCATTACATTATTCCTCGCAGTTGTTTTATGAATAAGGATAAAGAAGCTCCTTCCTTTCTTAAACAAATAACTCAATAAGCTTTTTAAAAAAATACACAAAGCACGTCCCTTGCCTCCAGGTAATCCTTATGAAAATTAAAATAATTAATCTGATGCAAAAAACTGTAAAAAGGATACGGTTTACTTTAAAATTAAAGAAATATTTTCATAGATTGAGTGCTTTGCCTGTAACAGTTCAAGGTAATTTTAATTGCTGTACAGCTACGTTAGGATTATCATCTTCAGCTGACTTCAACCTTTTTGTCAGAAGAAAATGGAACTGAGCTAATAATTAAGAAAAGCAAGTATGTTAAATATTGTATTTAAGGAATGTTGTGAAGTTTTCCAAACAAACTATTTGACAAATATTTTTCGGTCAGTTCTGAAACACACCACAAATTCCTCCTAAATGAACAGAATAATCTGAAAGATTTCATTTCCTTGGAACTGACACTAACATCTCAAGAGTCTCCTCAATCAAGAAGACACAGGCTTTTCAGTCCATTCAGAGTTCAGGATTATGACCACCAAGAAATAAAACAACCCTTTCGCTATCCAACCATCAGTATGCACAGTAGTTACGGTGCAAGATGTTGGAGTCTCCTCACTAAATTACTTTGAGCAAAATTTAACAGGTACACGGTCCATCAGAGTAAAGAAGATGATCTGTAAGTGTGAAAAACATTCCGGGCTGTGTTTGGGACAACTTTTGTTTCTCTGGTCTGTTCTTGTATGAGTGAAGACAGGGCTGCTAAAACACAAAGGAATGTGAGTAAACTCCAGATAAAACAATTTAATTCTAATCAGATAAATGCAAAAGCAAAATTCCACGGAGAAGCTGCGATAAAATTAACAGGTAACAATCCTGTCCTCCCTCAAAAACCATTTAATAATAATATGACAGCATTTCTTACTATTGTACGTAAACACTGCAATGCCAAGATCCAGTTTAAAACCTTTAAGCACTGTTAAAAGGGACCCAAAGCTCAAGATGCCATTTCTAAAATGAAAAGGCAGCGGCCTACCAACCGGCCTTCTGACCTCTCTCATTATGGTAATTTTAAATGTAAAAATCTGTAAGAATGAATAAAGGAACACTTTGTTATTAGCCAGTTCTGATAAACTCAGTAATTGTACACTATTCACCTACCTTTTCTAATTCAGGGCCTCCTTCTGCCACCATCAGAACTGAACCCCTGAGACAGTCAGTCCTTGGAATCAGTCCTGCAAATGCTACTCAGATACTCGATCTGCTCAGTGAGATGGATTTAGTGTTTGCTCTTTTGGTATATTTACATCTTCTTGATTCATAAAGCCTCATCCTATTTCCACTGAGGTTTCACTGATCTGCAGAGCTGGGCAAGCTGAGAATTTAGACCCAGAATTTAAGACTTTAGAAGATGTATTAGATGAGATTTTAATCTGCTCGTTTTCCTTTCAGAAGTTTTTGAAAGTTTATCCATTCGTGTACAAAAGATTTACACTGAGCAAAGCTAAAATTTATACTGAGCTCCCCCTGTTCTCTGAGACTCCTCGTGGCATCACGATTTCAGCGCAATGTGTGAGCAGAGTGCTGCCTGGTTCACAGACAGCTTTGTGCGAAGGAGCTGACTGATGGGAGGAGGGAATAAAGACAAAAGCGAAAAGCGAAGGGGCTGCGCTGGGCTCTCGTGTTTGTAACCAGTCCTTGCTGGGAGCAGACTTTGGCCAGAGTGCTGTCAGGTGCACCGGAAACAAAGCGGATGAGAAAGCCGGAGTATTAGTTACCTATACTGGAATACATAGCTCTCGCTGTTAAAAACGGGAAGGAAGGGAGAGTGAAGGGAGGGAGGAAGGGAGAGTGAAGGGAGGGAGGAAGCGAGGGAGGAAGCCATTTGCCCTTCGCCGCCTATTAGCCTCCCTGTTTTTTCCCAGAGCTGGTACAGGCTTTTCCTGGGACAATAAATTCCTCTACGACAAAGAAACTAGTTCATATCAAAGTGGGGAAGATTCTGTCTTTCAGGAGCACCAGGTCATCTCAGAAATGCTGGCAAGTCGAGAGTGCTCCTCGGCAAGAAGGGTAATCTCCTCCCCGTGGCAGAGCAGGGGAGGAATGGAAAGGCAGCTGTCCTCTTCAGAGGTGAGAAAGTCCACCATAACGGGGTACAGCTGGAAGCAGAGTGAGTCACTTTGCCTATTTCACCATGCCTCTGTCCCAATGGGATACTGGCTGTAAAAAGTTCTGAAAGCAAGAAGAAAAATCCTGCAAAGATGATGTTTCGGGCTACCTGAATCTATACTGGAGAGCTAATTTGCTGACATGATTAGTATCAACATTAAGGATAGACAGGAAAGCAACTCATGTGACTATATGACACAGTTCGAAATTTGGTTTTGCAAGAATGGGTGTGAGCATTCTTTATGAGGAAGGATGGTCTGGAGGGAGAAGCACAGACCCAGAATTATGTATAGATTCTGCTCTCGACCACACTGCAACCAACCAGTACTACTTGTAGAAAGTCAATAAGGACCTAATTTCTATGAAGATTTTTGCATCTCTTATCTGCCTGAGCTGTGCTACTCACACAAGCCGCTGAAGTATAGACAGAAATCTTCAGCTCCAACTAAGCCAAAAAATTGCATCTTCAAGCACACCTTTTCTTTGAGAAAATGAAGCATCGAACACTAAGTCTCCCTCACTCAGGTCCAGGCTTCTTATTTCATCTTCTTGCACTTTGTGGGTTGTACAAAGTGGCCCGAGAACAGAATGGGCAGAGAGCTCTCTGAAGTAAGAAATCTTTGTCCTGAGGTTGCACAAGTCTTCTTAGAGCTTAACTATCAACTTTTTCAATGGGGGGCAAGGTCAGAGTAAATCATGATCTGCCTAATCTTCACCTAAGGAAACACACCCTACTAGATAATGGACATAACTGCTGCTGTAAATTGTACCATGAACCAATAAATTTATGACCACATCCAGCAGCGATAGCGTGTGAAACTTATTTTAGAGCCAGGTTATATACATGTGTCAGGACCCTGAATTTCTGGAAAGCAAAATTCCAGCTGTTCAAAGTGTTAGTCACCGAAGGACCACTAGGGAAACTGCCCTCAGGGGCAAGAGCTGGCAGATCTTTAAAGATGCTTTCCTTACAGTACAAGAGCTCTCGATCCCCAGGTGTAAGAAATCAGGAGAGGAGGGCGAGACCGGCATGGCTGACTCGAGCCCTGGTGGTCAAACGAAAGGGCAAGAGAGAGATGCACAGGCAGTGGAAGCAGGGACAGGTATTCTGGGAAGAGTATAGGGACACTGCCCGGTTGTATAGGGATGGGGTATGGAAGGCCAAGGTGCAGCTGGAGCTGAACTTGGCAAAGGACACAAAGAAAATAATAAGGGCTTCTATAGGTATGTCAGCCAGAAAAGGAAGGTCAAAGAAAGCATAACTCCCCTGATAAGCAAGACTGGCAAACTGGTAACAACAGACAAGGAGAAAGCTGAGGTACTCTACAACTTTTTTGCCTTGGTCTTCACTGGCAACCTCTCTTCCCATACCTCTCGAGTGGATGGACCACAAGACAGGGACTGGGGGAGTAAAGTCTGTAAGAGAAGACCGGGTGCGTGACCACCTGAGTAACCTGAACATACAGAAGTCTATGGGACCTGACGAGATGCATCCAAGAGTCCTGAGGGAATAGGCTGATATAGTTCCCAAGCTGCTCTCCATGATATTTGGAAAGTCAGGGCAGTCAGGTGAAGTTCCCGGTGACTGGAAAAAGGGAAACATTGCACTCATTTTTAAATAGGGTATAAAGGAGAACCCTGGGAACTAACGACCTGTCAGCCTCACCTCTGTGCCTGGGAAGATCATGGAACAGATCCCCCTAGTAGTTATGCTAAGGCACACAGAGGACAGGGAAGTGATTCAAGACAGCCAGCATGGCTTCCCCAAGGTAAAGTCCTGCCTGACCAACCTAGTGGCCTTCTATGATGGAGTGACTATGGCAGTGAACAACAGAAGAGCTACAGATGTCATCTATCTGGTCTTCTGTAAGGCCTTTGACATGGTCCCCCACAACATCCTTCTCTCTAAATTGGAGAGAGAAGGATTTGATGGGTGGACTCTTTGGTGGATGAGGAATTGACTGGACGGTTGCATCCAGAGGGCAGTGGTCAATGGCTCAATGCTGACATGGAGATTGGTGACAAGTTGTATCCATCAGGGGTCCGTATTAGGACCAGTACTGTTTAATACCTTCATCAGTGATACAGACAGTGGGATTGAGCGCACCCTCAGCAAGTTTGCAGACAACACCAAGTTGAGTGGTGCAGTTGACATGCCTGAGGGACAGGATGCCATCCAGAGGGATCTGGACAAGCTTGAGAAGTGGGCCCATGTGAACCTCATGAGGTTCAAAAAGCCCAAGTGCAGGGTCCTGCACCTCAGTCAGGGCAACCCCTGGTATCAATACAGGCTGCAGGACAAAGGGATTGAGAGCAGCCATGCCCAGGATTTGGGGTACTGGTGGATGAAACACTGAACATGAACTGACAATGCGCACTCGCAGCCCAGAAAGCCAACTGCATCCTGGGATGCATCAAAGTGTGGCCAGCAGGTCAAGGGAAGTGATTCTGCCCCTCTACTCTGCTCTCATGGGACCACAACTTGGAGTACTGCATCCAGCTCTGGAGCCTTCAGCACAGGGAAGATATGGACCTGTTGGAGTGAGTCCAGAGGAGCGCCACAAAAATGATCAGAGGGCTGGAGCACCTCTCCTATAGGGCCAGGCTGAGAGAGTTGGGGTTATTCATCTTGGAGAAGAGAAGGCTCTGGGGAGACCTTATTGAGGTCTTTCAGTACTTAAATGGGGCCTACAGGAAAGATGGAGACAAACTTTTTGGCAGGGCCTGTTACGATAGGACAAGGCATAATGGTCTTAAACTAAAAGAGGGTAGATCCAGGTTAGATAGAAGCAAGAAATTTTTTACGAGGGTGGTGAAACACTGGCACAGGTTGCCCAGAGAGGTGGTAGATGCCCTATCCCTGGAAACATTCAAGGTCAGGTTGGATGGGGCTCTGAGCAACCTGATCTAGTTGCAGATGTCCCTGCTCATTGCAGGGGAGTTGGACTAGATGACCTTTAAAGATCCCTTCCAACACAAATTGTTCTATAATTCTATGATCTTCTAATCTCAGATGTAAAGTGAAGACTCTGCATACATATTTCATGGAGAAATGAAGGATCAGCCCAAGGTTTGTTAAATACTTTAATATCCTCAAATTCCAAAACATTGTTTAGTAGAAATACAAACTGTTATGAGTTGTCACGTTATAACTTCCTTCTGCACTGGACATTGGCAGCTATTTGATAAAAGCTTTGTCACACATGCTGACTAATGGAATAATCTCTGATCCATGCTGGTCCAGGGGCAGCATGACTGAACAAGTCGTGCATGAGAAACACAATGAATCTGATTTTCCTTCAGCTGCTTTTACTTTTGAATTTCTCTAGCCTCAAACAATGTCAGAGGGTCAGGCAGGCATCACACTGCCTACAGAGAGATAATGACTACTATAGTCATAGATTACAGTATTATTAGTTTTACATTTCTAAACAATGTCAGAAGATATCAGACATCTCTGGAACCTTTGACCTAAACTCCGAGACACTGTTTATAGCATTTCTCAGAAAAAAAAAAAAAAAAGAATAATATCTTCTTAAAAGAATCACAAACACTTTTCAGTCACGTGGGTTACAAGGCAGTGTTTTGCTTCCCATTTTCTGAATCAAATGGCTTAGCACAGATAAACTATAGTTCTACAAACAGTTTAAGCTATCAGAAGCTGGCACTGATGCTGAAAGAAGCAATTCACCCTGTCTCATCCCCAGCCACTCTGATGCCCTCTTGCACCAGCCTACATATTCGTGGGGATGAGCAGTGAACCAGACCAAGAATCCAGGTTAAACCAAGCCTCAAACCTACAAAATGATTAATTTTAGCCCTCTCAGTTTAATGAACTCAAGCATAAGAAATCAAACTGTGCTCACCAACCGTACTTAAAAAGAAAATATAAAAGCAGACTTAACACAGATAAAGGAAAAAGCCCACCTTGTTGCCAATATATGAAGTTTTGTTTCCTTACTAATTCACAGAGTGCATACAGCAGAGGATACTGTGTTACCTGCAAGAGCTGGAGGGTGTTTATTGATGGGGTTTTTAGGCTCGTAAGTTAGACCATCAGGTTCCCAAAGTTTCCTCTGCCTAGTACACAGAGGGGTCGACACTGCCCATCAAATGCCAGATCGTCACTTATACACCATGGGAGGGATTTACCTCACCCAGTTCTAAGCACCTATGCCTCAGCCAGTCACTTCTTCAAATACTCAACCAACCAACATATGCACTTCGCAGGCACAAAGCACTTCAACCAGATGACCTACATCCAGATGACTACTTCAGGGTGAGATGGATCCTGCTGTATAAGTGCTTTTTTCTCTCTATTCATGGAATCTCTATGATGTAGACACGGACTTACAAATGCCAGTATTTGTCAAGTGAAAATTTGCTGTTTGTCTCTCAGGCACCTGACTTCCCCACCACCTTAGGTACATACCTCCTTTAGTAACTCACAAATAATGTTTCCCACAGCGAAACAACTTTTTGGGGGCAAGGAAGGAGGGGGAGGCATGACATGACACATCATTGCCCTAAACCCACGATTTTCACTATTATTCTATCAAAATGTTGTAACAAGTGTGAGTCATCTTTTAAAGGCATATAAACAGAACACCTACTGTGACTCAAGTTTGCCAAAGAAACCTTCATTGCACTTTTTAGGCTGTCAGCTCAGTTGGTATCCATGAAAGGGTGCAGCTAACGTCACTGCCTCGTACTGAGAATTGAACAACTGTCTCCTGCATAATTCTCTGCATATTATTCCTGAATTACAGCATCCCTGCTATTTCTAACATTGGCCTCCTCTGCTGCATTTGCTAATCACAGTATGTTATGGAGTATTTGGTTTTCTGAATGCCTGGGTGTATGAGCTCCTGGGGAGCAGGGGCAGATAAGCCCTTTTTGACCCGACCTTCATAAAAAAAATGGAAGAGAGGAAAAACTAGCTCATCAAAATACAACGGGTCTGATTTATTTCTGTGTTGCTCCGAAGTTATGTATTATACCGCTTGGATCATGGGACTTAAATGAATGCAAGTTGGGTGTGACAGAGAAGGAACTGGGCCTTTTGTCGTTTGGATCCATCCCCTTTATTGTAATAAAGGTAACTTTGGCAGGCACCTTTTAAAAAATAGGGAAAATTCTGTATCTTGAGGAATAAGCAGTGAAAACTTGGGTATTGGAGAAAGATGACATACGCACACAGACGGAATGCCTGGAGCTAGATATGGCATTACTTGTATTTGCCTGAAATATAGCCCACAACACCAAAAGCAGCACTTTGGAGGAAGTAAAAATGACCTACTCTCCTGAATGAAATTTGCAAACACCCGGTTTCAAACTTATCCCTAATTTCAAGCACTGGCCAATTCAAAAAAACAGCCCAGTAATTTCTAAAGAAATTCTGTGCCTCCAGTAGGTTTCTAGACTAGATGGAGCCCTAAGGAACACCAGTGCTCTCTGCATTTCGCTGCTCTTACTACAGTATTACAATGTTTGATGCAGTACATGGACTGTACTGATGCATATTCGCAGAACTGCTATTTCTTGTACTCGTATTTCCTGAATTTCAACAAAAAGAGAAATGTGGACTTCAGAAAAGAAAGAAAACCCAAAGTTACTTTCTCTGCCTTCTCTCCTACATACTTCTAGCCAAACAACACTATTACTGCAACATCACTTAAAAGTATTTATATAGAATTAGTGGGAAGGCAGTTAAGCCATGATACTTGTACATGCCTGAACATTTCGCCGAGGTAAAAAACAAATATAGCTGGCAAATATCTTATGTTTTACTGAATTCTACTATCTATTCTGACTAGAACAAATGACAAATCAGAAAAAATGTTTGTGCTTTTGCAGAAATGGGAAACAGCAAACTTACTTTCTAGGGAAAGGAAATAACTGATGGGAAGACAATAATGTTCTTAATTAGTAAGCAAGCCAAGCCCACCTTCAAATTTCCATTTCAATGAACAGGAGTAGGCTCATTTAATGAAATACAAAATTGGTATGGTGGCATGCATATCATGCTTTGATAGATGAACAGCTTGACAGTTTTAAAGGTACCTTTAATATAATAGATTTTGCTTTAATTAAAATTGCATAGATAACTTGAAATAAGCACCTCATCAGGAGAAAGAGAACTGCTGAGCTACTGGCTTAATGTCTAATTATTGCTGAAGTCTATTTGCTTTGGGATTGGAGGAATGGAGGGTGGCATATGTGATGGCAATATTTGAAAATGCCTCTGAAGCTATGTGTGGAAGAGATGCTAGTAGGACTGATATACATGGCAGAAAATTGCCAGAAAATATGCTTAAGAACAGAATAAACAGACAGACAGTGACACAGGCTAACAGGGAAGTGTTAAGTATGGTTTTTGGAGGCCAAGTTCTCTGAATGATCATGCAGGTACAGGTGATTTGGCTGATACAATGTACTTCCATTTCAAAAAGCTTCTGAGGAAGTTATCTATCAGAGTCATAAATTGTGCTGTCAAGGAAGAAAATCAAAAAAAGATGTCAAGAAGTAAAAATGTCTTTTCATTGCTAACTAAAAGTGAAAAAAAATGTTAGGAATAATTGGTTTCCTTCTTTTACAGTGGATGGACATTACCAGGCAGTCTCACCTGGCAGTATATGTTCAATATACTCATAAATGACCTCGAAAATGGAGGAATAATTAGGGACAGAGATTTCTGATGATATTAAATTATAGAGGTTAATAAAACCAAAAACTGACTGCCAACTGCTGCAAAAGGACCTCATGATGCTGAATGAGCATAAGATAAACAGGGAGATAAAATTCAATATTACTAAATACAGTCAGACACTGGAAAAAAAAAATCCAGTCCCAGGTATTCACTACTTCCTATAGGATTCATAAGATTCAGTTTTTTACAGTACAAGAATTACAGCCAAATAAATAATCCAGTAGCATATTTACAACAAGAAATAAGTGTTTTTTCAGATACTCCAGAGTTAACTTTGGAATCCATTGCTACAAGGTGCTTTGAATATCAAAAGAACAAATAAATATAAAAGACACAACTAGTGGCAAAAAAGACCCTCGGGGGCTATTAATTACAAAACTGCAATATACTGCCTGGCTTCAATGTGTCTGCATGATAAAAGCCTCAAAGGAAGTTGAAACGGCATACTATCTGCTTACCCTCTTCTTACATTTCTTTCCTGAACATCCACAGTTGGCCACTGCCAAAGAAGGGATACTGGACCAGAACTACCTTTGATACAATCCAATGCAGCCATTTTTATGTTGCGTGATGGTCATGGACACTGCTGGCACCCAAGTAATTTATAACGGAGAGGCAAAACCATCTGCATTTTGGAATCAAGACACTGATCCTAAAATAGCTTACTTTTACACGCAGAAATATAACAACATTTGGCTACTGAGGAAATGAATCAAAGCCTTCTGGGGAAACCCTCTGACAGATTTTAACAGACTTTGATTGCAGACTACAGCATCACCTTGTGAAAAAAGAAACAAAATAAATATTGCTATTATCGATTAGAAGTAGGGCTTAACTAAACCTCCAGAGCCGAACACTCCTGCTTACAGAGAACACAGGGTGGAATCTGCCCTGAAGTAAGCCTACCCAACACCCAAATTAAAACTCCTAAGAGACTAATTCTAAATAAGCAATGAAGAAAAAGACGCAGTCATTGATCTGACACCTGGAATCTATCACATCTAACCTCCAGATGAGATTAATTACTTTTTAGAAATGCTCGTTTCTTTCCATTGACTATCAAGGCAGTCCAAGTGACTTGTTCAGATGTTGAAGTCTTCACTAGAGTTGCCTAAAATCAAATTAGATGAATCCCACAGCCCTGGAGTCTCATTGAAGACTGACTTAACTTTCATCTGTACCTCTTTTGCAAACCAAACTCCTCTGTGCAGTGCAATATTTGCAGATCAAACTACTTTGAGGAAATGCAAGGACAATTTTAATGACAAATAGTAAATTTTGAGGGTACTGAGCCTCAGAGTCAGAGAATGTTGTAAATGTGCTGTAGCTACTTACCTCGGTTTTAGGTCGTGCTCCAGTTGACACTGGGTAAGGTAAACAGTCTAGATCCTGGTAGTCTGCTCTTCTAGTTTTCCAAGATCCTTTTTCTTGATGATCTCCATAAAAACCTGTCTCCACTTGAACAGGGAACTGTAAGAGAATTTTAAAAACCCTGTAAATAAAGGCAAGTCATAAATATTTTTAATGTGAACTGCAAGATAAAAACATCTGAATTTTATCTTTTTAAAGCTTTTTGTCTCTGATGTAAGGTAAACATTTGGCCTCAATCTTTTATCTTAAAAACACCTGCTGCATCATTTTCACATTTTGCCAAGTTAGACATCCAGATATTCTGTGAAGTGGTTTCCTTAACAGCTAGTATACACAATGGAGAACTAATAAATAGCAGTACCCCTTCCTAAATATCAAGGAATTGAATTGCCTCTATCTTAGAAAAAGAAATGGCTTTATTCAAATTATTTTAAACTATCTTTTCACTTTATTTCATGTTCTTTTTTCTAACTTAAGCAGAGACCCAGCAAACTCCCATTTTCAAATCACAGACACTGAACTTTCCAAATCCCCTTCTCCTGGTCCCCCAAACCTGGGGAGATCTCACTCCCACACCGTTTTTAAAAAAAATGCATGTCCTAACTCTGGGCCTGCATGCACCCGGCCACGCTGAACTCGGTGCCAGGAAGAGACCAACTGCACAACGTTCCCCAGTGTACCCTGGTTTGCCTCAAAAGAACAACGAGGTGTGTGAGCAAGGAGCAAGCCGTGCTGCAATCCAGCAGGATCCGTGCTGGGAAGAATCAGGGAACCAGGATCATGGGTGCACCGCAGAGCGGTCCCAAGCTGTTGGGTACCATCAATCAAAGTCAGCCCGTTTTCTGGCTGCTCCCCTTCACAGGAGGACAAATTTCCTGCTGGTCTTTAACAGCAACTGCCTAGTTCCCAGTTAGTATGTTTTTAAGGCTGTAAAATGAGGAGGCTTTGCAAAGCTGGCAAAATAATCGGTATGGGGCCTAAAAAAATCTGATGATAATATACTGCTGCAAAAGAGTGAAGAGAATGTGTAAGCTAAAGACAAAATTTTGTTCAATGAAAGGCATATCTCTAACATAAGACAGGTTAATTATAATCAAACAGGATTTCTGTGTCACTATCCATGAATGATAAAGGACTAAAACCGAAAAACGTGATTCTCATTCTTCAGATCTGCTTTTTTTTTCTGTACTGAAACTGAGTAGCTGACATCAAATGGCAATGATGCAGATACATTAAATAACAGTCAAATGCGCTGTTTACAGCAAGAGTGTTTTATCTCTGCTATCTCACTTACAAAGTACCTCCTTCTATATTGCTAAGAAAGACTTTTTTTTCATATGAAAGGTACAGGTTTTAGAGGAGCAGCACTATTAACGGCAGTTTTCCAAAGCTAGCAGTTTTGCTGTTAGTACATTCAGATAGCCCAGTTTTTGGTACTTAAATAATGTATTTATACCATTGGTGAGAGAATGTTTCAGAAAATAGTTTGATGACAGGTAATTCTTATAATATATTCTCTGGATCAGATACTGGGTCATCCAGCCAGTGCTACTGCCCAATTCTACTTCCCAATAAAAGACTGACAACAGTAACTTGCAGTTTACCCAGATGAAAAGACAGACCACCTCTTAGCATTCATCTAAAAGTTATTATGTTTTAGAAATCACCTTCAATTTTTTGACCAAAACACTGCAAGACCCCCTTCTCTCACCCAGTAAGTCCCATAACATTTATTCACCCAGTCTATTTTCCTCAGCCAATATTTAGATTTCTTCCTGCAAAATTTTTGATCAATCGAGCACTATTAATGACAGATACCTTCACAACAGGAAAATTTAAAGAATAATAAAATATCAAAGAGTTACTTCCACGAACGGATGAAGAAATCCTTCAGTAGAAAACCGACTGGCTCAACCTAGTGACTGAATTACAAAATATATTTCTGAGACACAGCATCTGCCATGAGAAATTAATACTTTGACATCTGTTAAAAATTGCCCACACCCTCAAGAGACCAATTTTCAGACCAGCCGCTCCACCAAACATGTTGCCACTCATACAGTAGTCACCTACTCCTGGGACTTCAGGTCTATAAGTTGGCCCTGCATCTGTGAGCACTTCACCCCAAATCCTTTTCAATCATAATTTCCTGTGTCAGTTCCCAGTTTATACGACCAAAATAGGATAAAAAACATATGAAGAACCCATAAGTGGTTTGTCATTTTATAGAAGCTAAATTTACACAGTTACTAGTAAACATATGTCTGAGATGTATCTTCTTCCTATACAAGTTTCATTGTGAGTGACAAGAATAAAACATTTGATACGTGTGGAACAAATTACAAGTTATAATAAGAAATATGGACCAAATGGGATGAATTGATATAAGATAAATTACTCATACAGCTTGTATGAAAACAAGAGTTTGTTCATTTTTTCCGCTGCAACTGTCATTCTAAGATTTTAAAAATCTGTTTCTTCACAGTAAATTCATGGAGAGATTTAGGAGGATGTATTTCACGTCTTTGACTAAAGGGGAAGACTAAGGTCAACCCATTTTGAGGCAAATTATTCTTAAATGTTTAAATTAGGGCAGATGATTACCTTATTCAGAAATGGTTTGACTAAAAATACCTTTGCAGTAGACAGCAAAAGGTGTCCCATCATCAGTTCCACAACAGACTGTCCCTGACTCTTTTCTTCCTCTGATCTTGCTGGTATCATCAGGAAGACCTTTGTGTTAAATGTCCTCTCCAGCTCTTGTAGTGAAATTGGCTCTTGGAGGTTTAAAGGATATTTCCAGTTTGCCAAATAAGGCCATAATAAAAATGTGGCTGCTTCACATGATGTTTGCCTGTCCATAGACAATTAAAACAAAGCAATCTCTTCTGCTTCAGAATAGGAAGAAGATGTGACCTGACAAAGAGGAGCACAACTGCTCAAATATCATATTGAGGAAAATAGTAATTTTGGCAGTGATGTTAGAAGCATCCTTGAAATCTTTTTGGACTTATCCAAACAGACGCAACTATTGGTAAAGGAAACAAGTGTGCCAAGACCAGTGCAACTGGCCTGGAGGTAGGTTTTATCTGCATATTAAGCACGACCAGCTCTGTATCACCACCACAGGCTTTTGGTGGGGGAATATGCCTCAAGAAGAATGCTGTGCCCAAAGTCCTGGCCTCTGTACTCAGAAGATGTCTTGGCACTAGGCTTCAGTAAGAGAAGTGCAAGGATCTGGGATGCTGGTGTCGGCGGTCTCTATGCAACCACTTTTGATGTTGTTGTTATTTTTATTTATCAAAGGGCATTTGAATACATTGTCTATTTGGATTTGTTTTTCTGCTGCCTACACGCTACATGCCCTTCATTGAATGCTCCAGCAATGGATTTGAAGTCCAGTGTCTTATGATGTTCAAATCATCATGGAAAAAGAACGATGCCTAACCAAACCATGATTTTTGCCTTAGCAGAATAGGCACAGCCATAAAATCACAGTTGCTTGGACCACTGGTGACCCAAACCAGACAGCCTCACAACAGGAAGTGTTTAAACTCTGATGGCTTGGATTTCACTTTCAGGCAGAAAAGCAGACTACGCTGCCACTGCATTTTGACAGAAGACATTGAGCAGTCTCCTACAAGAAGACAGAACACTGTCCATTAATAGACAAGTTAATGATGAAATTAATTTAGTCGGACAGAGCTGGTTCTGACTTACTGACATGTACAATAAGAAAGAAATGACAGTCAGTCATGGCCACTCTGTTCCTCTCTCTGCAGAATATGAAAACGCCTACTGGAAAGTGCAACGACAAGATGCAAAATTCTGAACGTCCCACCTTGAGGGACATGAACATTTCACACTGTGATCCACACAGACATTTACTTATAGGCTTTATTTTTACAAAATGAAGCAGCATTGAAACAGCAGCGATGGCAAAAGCATTCAAACAAGCTCACCTTCCAGGAATTTCGAGTCAGCACTAACATTCAGAGCTGCAAATCCAAACAACTCTATCTTAAGAACTGACTTTAACCATAACCTAAAGCAGAGAACAAACACTCCTACTTCTCACACTGTTCACTCTCCAGTTACTTGCTTCTATAAAAAACCTTGTTTATTCAAAAATTACTAAAATAATATCATTGCTCCTTAATCCCATACGCCCGCAAAATAAAAGCTTGGAAGACTGCATGTCATTGAAAACTGCCACGACAAAATATTCTTAACTAGAGGAATGCAGCTCTAAATCAAATATTTAGATAAAATAAAGAAACAAAAATATTAATTCTGCTCTTAATGAAGATACATAATGTCTCTCTTCCTGTTATGTCTTTAAATAAATATAACAAGTGTAAATAGGCTAGCACTGGAACTTTAAATTAACAGTATTCTATTCTGAAAAACTATCAAATGCAATCATCTGGATTCAAATTTCCCTATAAAAAAGGTGTTTAATTATTTTAAGCCATATTGACAGAAAAAGTATAAGTTTCATGCCATAACATTTCTGTTTATTTGGCTGTTAGTTGTCTAAGCGGTTAATGAGATTTTGTTATTATTGAGTGAAAACTGTAATTAACTTTATCCTTGAACCTGAGCTCCTCAGCCTATCCAAAACCACAACCAGATCTGAAAACCATGGCTTGATGAGCATCTGATAGCTAAATGTTAGAAAATGCATCATACAACATATACATTCTTACCAGTTGCTTTTGCCTCTTGGCAGAAGGAGTACTGGAGGGAGAAGAGCCAACACTCAGAGCGTCTTCAATATCTAAATTCAACTGTTCCAATTTCTTCATAAGACATGACATGGAGTCTGACCATTCAGATCCTTTTTCTGGTTGGGTCTACAATAAATCAAACATACATGAAGTCTTAAAACATTCAAGCTTTTTGTAACTTGAGGACTCTCATTCTTCTTCTAGCCCTCAAGGAAAAAGCTGACCAGCTCTTTCCCTCTCCTTGGGTAACTTTCTCCACTTAGAAAGCTTCAATTAGCACTCCAGTCCTGATGACACATATTCATAGCTGTTCTTCATACTCAAATGATCACACTCCACTTCTGTATATCTGAATGGCTTTCTAACACCTCATCTCGGGTGAACCACTGCCAGCTCAAGCTAAGCACAACCAAGACCAAAACCAAAGTAACTTTAAAGTCTCTTCCTTAAGCCACTTCTATTTCAGCAGCTCTTGACTGATTGCTGGTTGTCAATTAAGAATCAGAACATTGAAGGTCACCCTGTACACTGTATTTTATTCCTTACTATAATTCCAGACTTCGTCAAGTCTTGTAGCTTTCTTCTGCCCGTCCGTTGGGAATACTTTATTGGTCTCAAACATTTTCTGTTTTCATGGATGTATCTTCCCCTTTTATCTGAACTGCTTCACTATATAATGAAAACATTAATCCGTTGTAGTGCAACTGCCAAAAATACTTTTCTTGTTCCTTAGTTTCCTCAAAGTCCTCTCTAGTGACTCCCCTTAAGCACCTTTCCATGGCAGTCCCTGAGCACGCTGCTACATTATGCCTCGTTTTCCTCATTCAAGAAAAATACAGTCACACTGACCTCCCTGTCATCGTGGGCGGCTACAGCTCCTCAGATTAGTCTCTCTCCGGAAGCTACTTCAGTTCTTTCATCTGTCTCACTTTCACAAACAATACTTATCTTGGCACAGAGGATAATTTCATAGCAAACAATTCTAACAGACTGAGCATACAAACAGTAATAGCGTGTTGCCATCCTGCTAAAATCCTTAGAGCATCATACCAACACTCCACGATACCCAGGGGAGCTGGATGAATACTGTTATTTTTCTTACCTGATAAATCTTTATGGTGATTTGTTTCCTTATGAAGGTTTCACAAGTGGAACAGAGAGATCATTGTAATTTGCTCACTTTCATCGGAGTAGAATCCAGGAGGCTCACTCCAGTATTACACTGATGTATATTTTTACTAATGGAATTACTCATCTTGACCACAGTAACTAAGAATAAGGCCACAGATTGTCAGACATCTGGTCCAATATTACCAATAGAAGCATGTTCCCTTCAGAAGGTCTGGTGTTATCTTTGTAGGGATTGTTTTAAAACACAGAAAATTAAATATCTTCTCTTTAGTTTTCCAAATCTTTATTTGGAATTTCCCAATTTGTTATAAACTCCGAGTATTTTTCCTGAAATGTTGTTAAAAGTGCTAAGCTGTATTCCAGCTCTGTAGCTATTAAAATTATCGAAACAGATTCTTCGATTACTTTCCATGGTCTTCCCAAATATTTTAAAGTAAAATACAGGAAACACAGGATGTTCCACAGAAAGTGAGTATCAAAAGACACTCATGTAGAATCCTTTCTGGGTGAGATGATTTTACACAGGAAATGTGCATGTTGATAAATGTCTACAGCACTCATTTATAGACAAAGTAAAGATTCTACATTTTCCAACAAGGAAAAAACATACAACCCAACCCAAACTCCAGCAACAATGAATATAGGAAGCCTCTCAAAATCTAATATGAAGGTTCTATTTCTCGACACAGTTAAACTGTAATTTAAGAAAAAGGAGCCATAAGAACTTGCTTTCTTACCAATCAGTGGTAACCAATTCTGAGGCAACAATTACATACGGAAATGAGTAAAACGTCTTTGATTTTTCAGTAAAGCTATGCAAAAATGATACTTGCCAGGTGACAAACACTGAATGTTCCATTAGAAGTTAGGATTTTTGAGTTCCAAAAACAAAGTAGGAGAGATTCACACAAGTGCAAACAGTCCCACTTCTGATCCTGTATTTCAGGGGGCTGGAGGGGTGTCTCTAATTCAGCATTTTCCATAGAAAATGCAAAGAAGAAAATTCATTAAGACTTTAAGAAAGCCTTCTAAATATTTCTGATGAAGACACTCCAAATGCATGTAATAATACACATACATGATATAGCGATACAGTAAAAAATACAGCTCCATATATTGGGAGGCACATTTTGCCTTTATCTCGACAAATATTTACCTACTGGAACAGTATTTCCAGCATTTACCAACACTCTGCAATACATCTGTATGAGCTGAACACCCTTATTTTTATACATTTCTTGTTTTGCTGTAACAGAACTCAAACCACAGTCATTCCTTAAAAATACAAGTCCTGAAGACTTTCCCCAAACTATAACTCTCCTAGCTTTCTCCATTCAGTTCTGTCTTTTCTTAGTTCAGTAAGACTCTATATTGTGTCTATTAAGGGGATGAGGAAAAAGATGGGTTTTCATTATCCTTCAAAATAAAGCCAAATGGGCCTAGATAACAAATGCCATTCACTAATTGGAAATTTGGCACAAAAGTGCCATTTGGAACAAATGCTGATTGGCTACGTATTTCAAAGGTTGCCCGAAATTTCCTGCTGAACAGCAATAACATCATGCTACTTACATTCAAAAATATACAGCCTGCACAGTAGGACTTCTAACCAGCGAATAAATTCTGCCTAATCCATTCACGAGGAACACAGCTCCCCAGTGTTCAGCCCTAGTAACTAGGTTGGACGCCATCAAAGTGCTCAGAGGAGCTGAGTATCAGCGTCTCCTGCCCATAGCAACTGCAGAGGCAGTAGGGTCAGAGCATCTTTGGAAGCTTTTGTGTCTTGACCTTCAGGAGGACGAAAAATCTCACTCTGAATTATCTAAGAATCACAGTCTGCTTTATTCATTGTTTTTTTCCCTAAAAAGGTGTACAGGGAGAATACTCCTTTCCATACTCTCAAGATCTCCTTTCTTTGTTGGAGCCGCATCATTCAGCAATGCATAGGAACGCTGTTATCTTTTGAAGAACCTGAAAAGCTTAGAGACAGAAGTGCATTACAGGAAGACTTTTTGTATGTTACCTCGGAATATAAAATCATAGAATCATTTAGGTTGGAGAAGACCCTTAAGATCACGGAGTCCAACCGTTATCCTAATGCTGCCAAGTCCACCACTAAACCACGCCCCTCAGCACCACGTCTACGCATCTTTTAAATACCTCCAGAGATGGTGACTCAACCACTTCCCTGGGCAGCCTGTTCCAAGGGTTAATAACCCTTTCGGTGAAGAAAATTTTCCTAATATCCAATCTAAATCTCCCCTGGTGCAACTTGAGGCCATTTCCTCCCATGCTATCCTAGACAGACGAGCAATAGTAGAAAGTGAGACCAGAGAATCCCTCGTCAATCCAGTCTTTCAAGGTACAGCAACCTTATCTATGAAGATCATGTCATACGTTAGGCAGAGAATGACATACTGGCCTTGAAAGTGAGGTCCTTTGCCATGTGTATTTCTCAAATCCCATATACTCAGGTCAGACAAAAAAAGAATAAAAATATAATAAAACAGAAGTATAATCCTCTGTGTTAAATACAAAATTAAGTGCTATGCACTTCCTTAAACTTAAAGCAGTTACCAATGCAGCTATTATGCTTCAGATCATTATTGTAAATGAAGAACTAACGCAACTGTTTAATATTTACTAAGACAGGTTTAGCAATCAGCCAAATATAAAATTTAGTTGTAGGTTGCTACTTCCTACAGTAACCACAGCTTGTTTTAGAACAGTAAGCTTAATTTTTTTTTTTTGTTACATGTACACATTCATATCCGGATTCTGTGTTCCCTTACATAGCTGAAATTTCATTACTACCAATAACAAATTACAGAGGTAAAACAGGGCGCAAGATTGCACTCCAGCACCTAAACAATTACTTGCTCTTTCCTTGGGTTGAGAAGTAAATACATTCCAGACATTCAGCTATTTGTGCCTTTTGGACCAAAGGCTTCTGCACCCTGTTTTTCAGCTTCTAAGTGTTCTTCACTAATCTTATTCAGCAAAAACATCTGTGATAAAAGGCATATTTGTTTCAATGTTTTGCTCATGAAGCTTACTGCAATAGGCATAATAGCTGCCAGCAAATCTAAATTTAAACTGAAAGAATGTGGCAGAAATGAACAAGTCCATATAGAACACCCAGAGGTCAGGGTTAACCTCGCTGCCAGACCTCATCCTATACTGGAAGCAGAAAGGCTTCCAAGTGAAGGGTTATGAGAAAATTACACAACTCTAAATTTATCTGATAACTTGTGGCTTTCACTTCAGAAACTTTCAATAGGTCCAATTGTTCTGATAATTAATGTATCGTACAACTTCAAGTGATAAATTACTAACCTCCAAATAAAAAATACCAATGCTATTTAACCCTCCTCCCTAATATTAAATCAGTTTAGATAAAATTCTCTCTGATGTACAGCCTAGATCCGCAAAGAATGATTTTGTGAAAGTATTTCAGAGACCAAATATCATATTTTGCTGCTGCTGCACTGATGGGGCTCCTCCGTTCTGAAAAGCAGCTCTGTGTTAAAAAAGGTCTCAGCCACTGGTGGCTTTGCCTGCGGGGGCTGGGGGAGGAAGCCAGATTGGTTCCTTATACAAGGTCCTTCCGAAAAAAAAGTATTTAGAATACAAAGGACACTTTTAGTCTCAAAATAGATTTATGTGTGCCTTCTATATTGGAGATAAAATATTTCAAAGGGAATTTTCCCTCATATCCCACTATAGTGTAGCTTAAATATTTACAGAGCTTTTAGATAGACAACCAACTTGTGGCACCTTCGTCCTGGAACACGGGGAAGCTCAACTCTGTAGTTAGCAACCTTTCCACTTCTAAGAACTGTACTGCTATCCATCTGAAAGGGTCAACGCAAGTCTCTTCAAGTTCTCAAGTCAGCAGGCAAAAGCCACAGGCATAGCTAGGCTGCTGGGAAGAAAGCTCTTCAGGGACACCGCATAAAATTCACAGCAATCTGGATCCTTCTGATCCCCAAAACATGGAAATATTCACCTAAGACGGGCTGTTAGGATCTCAGCAGTTTTCCCAAAGAAAAGGTACAGAAATACTAATATGAAGATAGCATTCATGTAATTGGTTTTAAAGGAAATACCTTTTCCAGGATGAACCCTTTTCCCCCAAACCTATGATATTTACACTTCTTAAATACGTCTGTGTATGGAGCTTCATTTTTCCTTCCTGTCCAGTCACTTTCTCATTTGCGCTTTCCTGCCTGAGGGTGTGCTGCCCCCAGCTAGTGATGTCTTCAAACAGGTTTTCAGAAGTGACACAAGCTCTAACTGTATGAATCTGCTGAAACCTTCGAAGCGTTCGATGCTGTAGAGCAAATTAAATTGATTTTTAAAGACACTTAAGGTTATTTCTGGCTTTTCTCCATTTCCCCTCATAGTGTCACCGCACAACTGACTTCTTCTTTCACTAAGCCTAACCGTGCATGTCTATAACCTATGTGTTTGAATTTTAGTAAACCACTCGCTATGTTTTTGAGGGTGAATACAGTACAATACACAGAAATATTGTGGGAATGCTAACTTCAAGATATAGAAGGATATACCCTTGGGCTTTTGTTATGATTAAAAGGTGCACACCATAGGAGAAAAGGGAACCCAAAGAGGTGGTACCATGAGAAAATAATGTAACACAACCCTTTCCTCATTTCATGTATTTGACTTTTTAAAGGCAAACTCGCATCAGCTCAGAATAGATTCCATTACTTTTTGTAACAGCTTTTCATCTCTCAGACAGTGAATTGGTACATTTGGCCTGTAATTTGCAATCAACACATTGATTTCGCATCATGATAATGTCCATTGTATAAAAGAAAAATAAAATCCAGAAGTCCCATCTCTCTTTTAAAGGTTCCTGCATCAGTTCTTAGGGTCTCTTGCTCTAACCTAGGCAGGACAGGAGCCCTGGTACCATCAGTCTTCTAAATATTAGTTTATGGAAATACTTCCCAGAGGAAGAAACCTGAACTTATTTCTGGGACTGAAAGCCGTAAGCCATAACAGCATGGCGCTTCACCCAGTACAAGACAGAGATTGGAAGGGGAGAAGAAATGAATTTAGTTGAAGAACAGGTGTGGGGCAAAATGCTTTGGCAAACGCGTGCACGCTACTGCAGACGGTTTAAAGAGCAGTAGCCCATTGTCCCAGAGAGCCTAGTGTGAAAGCCTAGGTTTGTTCCGTTTCTAGTAAAAGCAACTAGTTTTGTATTGGGACTTCTCATTTTAAGAAAAACACAACTTAAAATGGTGTGTAGTTGGGTCTAACATGAAATTGTAATTTGGGTTTGCTCTAATGATTAAAAATATCCCCTTCCCGGTTCACAATGCCTACAGCAATTCTCCACCTTCTAACAAATTATGATGTCAAGCAACACCAAATTTCACAAACAGGCTGTCTGACAAGCCTGTACTGCTGAGACATGCTACAGAACCAGTACCCAAATGGCCAGACAAGCTGTCCTAATTGACATCTGCTCCTATTCCAGCACATGAATTATCCTCTTGGGTTATCCCATCTTCAGCTGCTTCAGACCGGATGCCAGCTCATCATTTCTCTCTTCTACCATGTCTACCATCTCACAAGGTGAAGGAAGTGAACAGCGCTTCTTGTATCCCAAATTCCTGACACCGTTCATTTGCATTCGGTTTGGCACCATCTGCAACAGCGGTTGCATCTGCCCATCACAGTTAGTGACCACAAATGTCAAAATAGTTTACACACACAGGTATTAAGATGCATTTAACTTCTTCACCAAAAATCACTAACTTTAAAATACAGCCCCTAAAATACTACCCTGGAAAATGTAACCACGCTGTGCCCATTTACAGAAGGGCATCTTCCTGCAGTGTTTGCTGACTAAGCAGTGGTGCATTTCAGACTGGGTTTCGCAAAAGCTGAGGGGTCTCATGTCACTAAATCCACAAAAAGTTATATTCTGGAATAGGTGACTTACAGATCCTTCTCCCCAGTGTGTTTAGTTGCACCTATAGACTACCTTTTGAGATCCGATAGGGCTTAATCTGTTTTCTTACAAAAGGTTTATCTCTTTATAAAACATTGTGGTTAAAGCCATCCAGGACGTAGAAGAGCTGGGCTCAGCTTCATCTTTGGCCTAATGCATTTTATACCAGCTCTCCCATCACTTTAAAAATGGGCAGGGATGGCAAATGGTATTGCTTTAGCACTGGGTACAAGTGGCCGTGCAGGAATTTCCTCCTCTCCTTCTTGCCAAAGAGGAAACAAGCATGAAAATCTACTGTATCAGTTCTGGCACCTATCTCGAGGGGAAGAGATCAGAAGACTTTTGTGAGTTTTAGCCAGAAACTATGCTCTATAAAATACATAAGCACTTTGCTACAACTAAGTGTATCGGTCTTCCTAGTCCTACCAACAGGGCTTCAACCCCAGGCTTCACATTTGAGTTGCTTCCATCGCACGTAGTTTCTCTTATTTCCCCAACAAATCTTGAATTATTTTTGCACAGGCAAAGCTACAACAGGAAAACATATGCCCATAAAACACTTGCCCTCGGAAATTCTTCTGGAAGGTAGAAAACATAGGGTAAAATGTTTCAAACAGTTGAGAAAGCTGAATCCTTCTCTTTTGGGGAAGACAAACCAGTAAATTATTGAAAACGGTAATACAGTATCCTTCTTTTACAAAGAAAGCAGCAGCCCCCACTGCATTTTGTGGAAACGTTCATCCTCGTGATACACACGTAGGCTCTCCGTCCACCAAAGTGACTCAGAGTAACCAGTCCCACCCATGTGCTGCCTCCCAGTCAAGGTCAGCCTCAAGATATAAGCATCAAGCTCTTGGTCTTAGAACGAATTGCACAGTTTTGACACACACAGGAAAAAAAGCAAGCAAAAAGTCTTAAACTGAGAAAACAGCCCAGAAAACACCAAAAGGAACCCCACTTCATCAACGCCTGACTAGCCAACGGCCAGTCTCAGATAGCGGTCAGCAACTGACGCCTAAAGAAAGGGTGGAAGAACAGGACAGTAATAACCTGGTATTTCACACAGGATGCTCTCCCAGTTTTCAGCACCATAAGCTGCAAGTTGTATCACAGCAGGGGCTGTTAAGTAGCAAATTGAACAGGACTTTCCTGTCAAGCAACCAAATCCTGCCTGTGTCCCAGATTATTCTGGATTTGACCCAAACATTAAAAATTCAGGGCAGTTCTGGATGAATTATCAGATCATAGCCAACAAAGGCACAACAAGAGCAGCTCTTCAGTTATGACATTTTGACTTAGGCATGCACAGTGCAAAACACTGCAAGGTTCATGGCTCCTTCCGAAACTTCCATCTTCTATTAAACATGAGCATAGCCTGATGGAAGCCCAATAGAAGTAACATACTACCCTATCATAGAATGGTTAGGTTGGAAGAGACCTTAAAGATCATCTAGTTCCAACCCCCTGCCATGGGCAGGGACACCTCCCACTAGACCAGGTTGCTCCTTGAACACCTCCAGGGATGAGGTGTCCACAACTTCCCTGGGCAACCTGTTCCAGTGCCTCATCACCCTCAGATTGAAATTTTTTTCCTAATATCTATTCTAAATCTACCCTCTTTCAGTTTGAAGCCATTACCCCTTGTCCTGAATTCTTCTGTGATAATTTTTTAGGTCTTTGGCAAAGAAACAGTCCAGCCTAAATACTAGACCATGACAGTAAATAAACACTTTATTCTGATCTACGTCTTCCAAGACATAAATGCAAACCATGTCATGTTGCATCTTAATACAAGGAGTAGGAAGAAAAAAACAATTATTTTCCAAAATGTGAATGACTGCTATCTTTGTAGTTTTAAAAAGCCAATGAGGTTTAAAGCTCTAATACTGTGCTTGCATGTTACATACAGCCCTCCTCATGCTATATTAGGAAAACAAGAACATCTTTATGCATACTTGCTTCTTCCTTGCCAGATCCTTGTTCTTTTTCTGTTCTTTGTGGAAACGAGAACATATTTCTCCTGTATTTAAAGTGATTCTCATTTAGAAGAATGCAGGGAAGACAAATACCCATGTGGAGGCCACAGAGGCCTCCCCTGATGCCATGACCTTGCTGGACACAGATGTGTGTATAGTAAACTTCACCCTTACTGGCTGGAAGAATGGAAAACCAGTGTGACTGGTGGCAACTATACAGTCTTTTCTCGACAGCAGTAATGAAAATTAACATGAAGAAGAAAAGAGTTACAACAGATAAAAGGGATAAATTATTTCGTGACTCGTAACACTCGGGAAGTCCCAGACAGACCTGAAAAAGGGTAAAGCAAACTTCAGGGAAAGGCCTTCAAAAGCCCTAGAGGAAAAGCCACCGGTAAGCTTACCTGCAGTGTAAAGCACTGGAACCTCAAGAGAGGAAGCACTAGTTCTTTCTCGTGCTGCTGGACCCAGAACATGGTAAGCCGTGTGGTGTGCCCCAATTTGGAGCAGGGGAAGCACTACCCCACCCTGAGAAGCACCAGCCAACACGGGTGCCCTCCCCGGGGCGTCACTGTGGACAGCACGTAACTGTTCACAGTCCAGCAGTGCGTGTGGTGTTTGTTTCACCTGGTATTTCAACAGTTGAAGTAGGGTTATGCTTAGTATTAATAAAATGGTAATTGAAATTGGTAATGCACTAATCTTATTTAATATAGCATTTGAATTAAGCAAGGGTTTGTCTGCTGCCTTGGCACATCACCACCCACGCTGATCGGTCAACTGTCGGGGCGCACCTTGACGAAAGTTGGTGCTCGGTGTGTGGGTGAAGGGCATTAGAGGTACCGAGAGCTGTAAATCAGTCCCTGTGTGCCAGCAGCAGGGCTGCCCAGCAATCTGACACACCAGTCATTTTCCTAAAAATATCAATGTTTCCTTGACAAGATGGTAAAGGATAAAGACAGAGATCTAGTAATAGCTGGCAAATTTCTAAATGTAAATATAGAACCTGTCTTGGAAAAACAAAAAGATCTCCAGGTAGGTAACTATAAACTTAACTCTTTTTCTTAAAATACCAATATTCTTATGTATCTAATTTTCAGTTATTTTAATTTAAAAAAATCATATATACAATGAAAGAATTTCCAAGAAAACTGGTAATACAGATTGTCTCCATGTATCATGGAACTGTCTTCTAAGTCAGTCATACAGTGCTTCTTTGGTGCCTACATTACATACAACAATGTAACTCACAAAAACACTATTGATGAATATGAAACTGGTAAAGCGACTGCAATACTATCATTACATTCATGACAAACTACCAAAAACATAAAAAAGCCAAACCCCACCGCACAGGATAAAAAGGACACTCCTTCCATGCTTCACAAGCATTCATGGTGTTCTGTCAAATTTGACATTGTTCCCTGCCCAAAAGTTCTTGCAATCTACTATCAAGAAAAATATTCATGTTAGCAATCCACTTCTAAACAGAAATCGGAAATTAATGGAGAAAATAAAGAGTGAAAGGCACCTTTGAAATTAAAGAGTACTCAAGGACAAAGAAGAGAAAGCTTGGCAGAAGGGAAGATATTTTTGGTGGCTAAGAATAGGTGGTGATGGGGAAAAGGATGGAACATGCATTATTAGAGAACAAGAGAAGAGCAGATAATTGAAATAATGCAAACCTTCTAAATTATATCCTGAACTGATTTTCATCAAGCTAACAATAAAAAGGGGGCATTAATTCCAGGCCAAGGAAAGTAATTAGGCATGATTCCCTGATCTCTGCTGGAAGTTTGACACCCAAGTATCCAGGATTCAGTACTAAGCTTTAGTATTATTGAAAAATAAGTTAAATGCAATCTATGGATTATTTGCTGAGAGTTAAGTGTTTATTGATATATTTAAATGCATTTAAAAACATATATTACTGTATTAACCACTCTTGAAACTTTCACAGCAACAAAAGGAACAAGAAATGTATAGCTCGTATTGCTAACATTATTTTAAAAACTTATGAAATATAAAACCCATGTATCTCTTTTTCTTAAATAAATGCAAGTATAACTATTAAAACATCCCTATATTATTTCACATTACTTAGCTTCATGCCAAGTTATGTTTATCTGTTAAACTAAAATAACAAAGTACATTTGTGAAAAGTTAGTGTATAACATGTGAAAAAGCCTGGGCCAAGTTCCCCCAAACTATACTAATAAAATTCCACAAGAGTCCTTGTGGTTGTCCCAATATAACAAGTCTTAGAATGCCTGGGTATAACCACACCAAATTAAAGGTAGCATGTACTTTAATTTATGTTTATTTTATGACAGGCACACTCTTAACATCGCATCAGAGTTAAAGAGAAACCTAACTTTGAAACAGCAGCTCTCACAGCAATGCAGAAGCTCCCCGGGATTTTGGACACAGGACCATAGTACCATCCAGTAAAAGGCACCACAAAGGCTTTTTCCTCCAAAGAGAAAGAACAAAGAGAGGTTTTCTCCATTTCAGTCTAAAAAGCAATTTGTTGACTTTATGACCTCCAGACAACCAGATTCCACCCAGATCCCTCCACTATTTAGCCCCAAACAATGTCTGGCAGTAGCCTACTTAAGTAAATAAATACATAACAAAGATGCGCTACTTTTCCCCATCCTTCGTTTGGGGAAGCTTTATTTTACAAAAAAAAAAAAAAATATAATCACAAACCAGCTTGTGCTGCCTCCACACCCCCGTGCTCAAGGGCACTGCACAATGCCACCCGCACCGAGGCCGTGGTGGCACCGCTGCCGAGAACGAAGGTCAGGACCATCCCCACACCGAGTACCGCGTGGCCCGGCCCGGCCCCGCTCCCCGGGCCGAGGCGGAGGCCAGCACGCCCCGCCGAGCGGGGCTGAGGCAAGGCGCCAGCAGGGCCCTCTTCCCCCGGCAGCGGAGAGCGGGTTTAGGCTACATTTCGAAGCCGACGCGCCCCTTCCCGCCGCAGCGGCCATTTGGCACGGGCGGCCCTGAGGCAACCAGCGACCGCCTCGCCCCTCCCCGCCGCCATGCTCGGGACCAGCGCTGCCGCCCGGCCGCCGGGCGGGGGGGGGAGAAGGGGAAGAGGAGCAGCCCCGCCTGCGTGAGAGGACCCTGACGAAGAGGCGGAGGGGCGGCCGGTAGGCCGCAGCCCTCCCTGAGAGCCTTCCCGCCCTCCCCGCCAACAATGGCCGCCGCGCCCGAGCCCGCCCTTTGCCGAGCTGTCGCGCGCGCGCTGGGGGGGGCGGGGAGTGGGGGGGGGGGGGGAAGCCTGTGGGTAGAAGAGGGGGCGGGGCCCCCGCCCCAGCCAGCGCCCCGAGGTGCGCGCGCAGCGCAGCCAGCTTCCTCTTTTCTTCCTTCTCCCCGCCCCTGCTGTGACGCCCGCTGGTGGGCGGAGCCGGGGGGGGCGGGCGGAGACGGCCGGCTCGCGGGGCGGCAGCGCCACCTGGCGGGCGGCGTGGTGCGGCGCGGCGGCGCCCGCGGCCCCAGAGCGCGGCCTAACGTCCCGGCAGAGAAAGGCGCTGCCGCCGTCGGCGGGGGAAGGACTCATCCCGCCGAGGGGTTCAGCGGCGGCCGCGAGGCGCGGGGGCGCTGGGGGAGGGCACAGGGAGGGAGCGCTGCCTTGCCCGTTGCTCCCCCTTGGCGCCCCGCCGCGGCAGCCGTTGGCCGGGGGGCCGCCCTCGCAGGCTCCGTGAGGCGAAGCGCCGGGCGGGCTGCGCCGCCGCCAACGGGGAGTCGTTCCTCCAGAGGGCGAGGCTGAGCTCTAGAGCCGCCTCCCGCCGCCCCTGCCGGAGCCGTGGGGACGTCCCCATTGTGTTCAGGGCCGCTGGGGGCCGTGGCCTCAACGCTCCGACGGGCGGCTGTGAGGAGCCGCCGGGGCGCCCGGGCCGTGAGGGGGACGCCGAGCTGCCCCCTGCCTCACTCCTTCCCCAGCAGCCTCCCCCGTGCTTTGTCTTAGTATAAAAACTGTCACAACTGGGGCCGGCTTTGCGCCTTCGTAAAATGCCTCTTCCATAGGGCTGTGCCTCAGTTTCCCCAGTATGAAGGAGCACTTCAGCTAGGAAGACCTCCTTCGTGCAGAGGTGAGCGTGCGGAGCCTACTGCTGATGCCTTGCCGGCACATCTAAGCAGAGGTAGACAAGGCTGAAAAGCAGTCTAAATACAGTCAGGTTTTCAGAAATGTTTCTGCAATTGCACACACTGGTAGGAAGCTACTGCTTTTATGTTCAAAGCTACAGTTACAGCTGTGCAAGCATTACACTTAGAAATGGCTACCTGCACGTCTAAATAGTTACAGACGCACATCTCTGAAAATCAAATCTGTAACGTTCTACACGGACAATCTGCCTCTCTGTCATACCTGACAGACGTCAGAATAAATCGCACTGACTCAGTCAAGACTGATTCTGTTCAACCTCAGGAAAATAATTATGTCAAATCTGAGATCTGATTTGATTGCCTTGATTTAAATAGTTTTATAGGAACTGCATAGTTAGGAATGTAAAATTTACCCAATTCTCAAAGCTAGGCAACACTGGCCGTCAGAGGCACACTACTCTGAAATCATAATTGTGTTTCAACCATTTGGTAGTACCGCAGTTTGCCTTGGGACGGTTGATTACTTTTGTTAGTGGTGAGGCAGCCTGAGCTCAGCTCTGATATTTGAACACAAACAGAGACCAGGTGACAGAGAAAATTCTTCAAACTCCTAGATTTCAGCACAGCTCAAGAGAAGTCTAAAATTAAGTGTATCCAAAAGCATTTAAGATTCTCTTATTTGTTTTGATGCCTGTAAAATAAGCCTGAGCAGGCAGATTTGGACAGTCTTTTTATTTTTTTTCTGGTGATGTGAAAAGGTTTTTCTTCATAGTTCATTACATTTTGGGGCATGAAAGGGAAAGATATGTGGAGGGAGGAAGAACAAAATTCCTGGATGCTGGAAGCCAAAGTCAAGCTGTAATCACAGTTCCTTTAATTACCAAGAGTGAAGTCTGGCAAAGCATCAGATCCAGATTTGGAGGATCAGCCTCCTACCTTGACATCATGACACTCAGGAGAAACCGATAGAACAGAGAATCAAGGCTTTGAAGCCTGAATTTGAATCATGTTACAGTACAGGTCCTAGTGCCAGGGGAATGTAATTTTAATTGTGGTCCTTTGTCATTTGGTTCAATACAAATGATAGTAAATAAAACTCCAATTTCTATTCTTCTTTAATAAACCAAACTCAAATGTATTGGACCACATCAATCAAAACATTTTTAAATACCTTTTAAAAGTCAGTTCTCTTAATTTTTCCTTCATGATGGTCTAATTTTCTAGTTTCATTTACTTTTTGTAATAGACCTTTCCTAAGTGATCATTATTGGAATTTATAGTTTTAATTAAAATGCTAAATGTTTTTTTTCCTCTGAGTTTCTTCCATTATATTTTAATCATATTTATATGTAAAGTAATTATACTTTAAGTAATTATTTAACATTTCCTCTTTTTTTTTTTTTTTTTGCTTGATGTTTTAAAAGAACAAAGTCATACTGTTCTGTCTTGGTGCTTGCTCAGCTGCTGTGACATTTCCCCACAACTTGTGTTTTACTATTTTAGGTAGTTGAGAGAGACGTATTTGTTTAGTATTTTAGATAGTTTCAAGCCAGTTTGAAAGATGGGAAGAGATACCAGAAAGACACAAGAGACTCAAATGACTGCCCACTATAAGCTAAGGATGAGATGTCAGCCCATATTGTTTCTGAGCAGCTGCTGATGAACATGTGCTAACTGGTCAGGCAGTGAAAAGATACCTATAGCTAAAACACATAGAATCATAGAATTGCTGAGGTTGGAAGGGACCTTTAATATCATCAAGTCCAACCATTAACCTACCCTGACAAAAACCACTTCTAAACCATGTCCGTAAGTACCACATCTTACCCTTTTTTAAAACACCTCCAGGGATGGTGAATCTACCACCTCCCTGGGCAGCCTATTCCAATGTTTAATAACCCTTTCAGTGAAAAAGTGTTTTCTAATATTCAATCTAAACCTCCCCTGACATAACTTAAACCCATTTCCTCTCATCCTATCACTTATCACCAGGGAGAAGAGGTGAGCCCCACCTCTATACAACCTCTTTTCAGGTAGTTGTAGAGGGTGATAAGGTCTCCCCTCAGCCTCCTCCAGGCTAAACAACCCCAGTTCCCACAGTTGTTCCTCATAAGATTTGTCCTTCAGACCCCTCACCAGCTTTGTATCCCTTCTCTGGACACGCTCCAACACCTCAATGTCCTTCTTGTAGTGAGGGGCCCAAAACTGGACGCAGTACTCAAGGTGGGGCCTCACCAGTGCTGAGTACAGGGGGATGCCACCTGGGCACACTGCTGGCTCATATTCAGCTGGCTGTCCACCAACACCCCCAAGTCCTTTTCTGCTGGGTAGCTTTCAAGCCACTCCACCCCAATCCTGTAGTGCTGCATGGGGTTGTTGTGACCCAAGTGCAGGACCCAGCACTTGGCCTTGTTGAACCTCATACCATTGGCCTTGGCCCATCGGTTCAGTCTGTCCAGCTCCCTCTGCAGACCCAACCTACCCTCAAGCAGATCAACACGCCCTCCTAGTTTAGTGTCATCTGCGAACTTACTGAGGGTGCATTCGATCCCCTCATCCAGGTAATTGATAAAGATATTAAAGAAAACCGGCCCCAGCACCGAGCCCTGGGGGACACCACTTGTGACTGGACACCGACTGGATTTAACTCCATTCATCACCCCTCTCTGGGCATGGCCAGCCAGCCAGCCAGTTTTTTACCCAGCAAAGAGTACACTTGTCCAGGCCATGAGTTGCCAGTTTCTCCAGGAGAATGCTGTGGGAAATGGTGTCAAAAGCTTTGCAAAAATCCAGGTAGATAACATCCGCAGCTTTTCCCTCATCCACTAAATGGGTCACCTTATCATAGAAGGAGATCAGGTTTGTCAGGCATGACCTGCCTTTCACAAACCCATGCTGACTGGGCCTGATCACCCTGTTCTCCTGCATGTGCCGTGTAATGGCACTGAGGATGACCTGTTCCATGACCTTCCCAGGTACCAAGATCATACTGACTGGTCTGTAGTTCCCTGGATCCTCCTTCCGGCCCTTCTTGTGGATGGGTGTAACATTTGCCAACCTTCAGTCAGCTGGGACCTCCCCAGTTATCCAGGACTGCTCATAAATGATGCAAAGTGCCCTGGTGAGCACTTCCGTTAGCTCCTTCAGTAGCCTTGGGTGGATCCCATCTGGCCCCATAGATTTGTGCACCTCCAGGTGCTGAAGCAGGTCCCTCACCATTTCCCTTTGGATTACAGGAGCTTCATTCTGCTACCCATCCTCGTCTTCTAGCTCAGGGGTCTGGGTACTCGGGGAACAATTGGTCCTACTGCTGAAGACTGAGGCAAAGGTGGCATTAAGTACCTCAGCCTTTTCCTCATCCTTGGTCACTATGTTACCGGCTCCATCTACTAGAGGACAGAGATTATCCTTAGTCCTCTTTTTATTGCTAATATATTTATAGAAACTTTTTTTGTTGTCCTTGACAACAGAAGCCAGATTTAGTTCTAACAGGGCTTTGGCCCTCCTGATTTTTTCCCTACATAGCTTAACTACCTCTTTGTAGTCCTCTTGAGTGGCCTGCCCTTCCTTCGAGAGGCCATAAATCCTTTTTTTTTCCCTAAGTTGCAACACTAGCTCCCTGTTTAGCCAGGCCGGTCTTTTTCCCCGATGGCTTGTCTTTTGGCACATGGGGACAGCCTGCTCCTGTGCCTTTAAGACTTCCTTCTTAAAAAACATCCAGGCTTCCTGGGCTCCTTTGCCCTGGAGGACTGCCTCCCAGGGGACTCTGTCAACCAGGCTCTTGAAAAGCCCAAAGTCCACCCTCTGGAAGCCCAAGGTAGCAGTTCTGCTGTCCCCCCTCCTTGCTTCTCCCAGAATCGAAAACTATCATTTCATGATTGCTGTTTCCAAGACAGCCTTCAATCATCACATCCCCCACGAGACCTTCCCTGTTTACAAACAACAAATCCAGCAGGGCACCTTTCCTAGTTGACTCTCTCACCAGCTGTGTCAGGAAGTTATCCCCAGTACATTCCAGGAACCTTCTAGACTGTTCCCTCCCTGCTGTATTGTATTCCCAGCAGATGTCCAGCAAATTGAAGTCACACCTCAGTCTGACTCAGTCAGACCTCAGTCACCTCTTGCCAGAATCATGGTGGATTTGGGGACATTCTGGGGAAAGGGAAGTAAAGGAGACATGGGCAGGTATGGAGAAAATAGTGGGAGACTGGAGATGACACAAGAATGCTGGGAGAGGACTCGAGTATGGTGGAAAAACAGAGGTGGGGAATGGACGGGGGGCAGGAGGTGCTGAAAGGGGAGAGCCAGGAGGCCACAGGAAAGCAGGATGCATTAGTTCTGCAGAATGTTGGTGTTTCTTAAATCTGGAAACCACTCTGGAACAATTCTTTTCTGAGATAATCATCATGGGGTGATTAGGTGAATTCTGTAGAAACAGTAGGACAATAAATTTTCACTTCCTATCCCGAGACACTTGATTTTATAAATGACATTTTTTCTATCATGAATGGCAATTAGTCCACAATCAAGAAGTTGAAGAAAAAGACATTGCGAGGGTGGTGACGGGCTGTTCAGTTCTTATTTTATGGTTTTATAGGATTTGTGTCACTCATCCCACGTGCTGTTATATTTTTTCATAAGGAGGAAAGGGGTTTCTCAACAGCTTCTGTTTGGCTGTCAGCCCTGCCAAATTACTCCTTGCAGAGCCTCAATGAATAAGAAGCCCATCCCTAGTGGCCCAGGATCAAGACAGGGATGTAGTTAGTTCCTTTCTGAATGTCAGCCAGGGGGAGAGTAGTGGGTTAAGAACAGTCACATAAAAGAAAATAATTATTTTATGTGGCAAAACTGCAGCAGATAAGTACATCATTGAAAATCTATTCTGGAAGAAAAATCATTAGGAGTGAGGAAGTAAACTAAAGATTAGGAATGAGGAAGTAAACTAAAGATATCTGTAACTAAAGATACAGCTTAAAACAAACAGTAATTTTTAATTTCTTTTTTAAATTTGGAATTGGCCAAAGTTAAATGGAGGTGGCAGTAAGTTTGAATATGCTGTTGAAATCAGAAATATCATTATACTTGGGGACTAGGTAAAACTATCTCCAGGTATTATTTATAGTACATGCACATTGTTCAGTTTTAATGGTTTATGTCCCCTGTTTTGAGAGGGCTTATGAGTTGCAGCATTTCAATTATAAGAAGCTTGTCAAAATGACATGAGGACACTGATCATAGCAACAAATAAATCTCCTTGTGTAAATTTTTGGAAGTGAGAGAAATGAGTGAAGAGGCACATTTTTCTTTTCATTGTCTACGTCTCTTAAATGCCTGCACTTAATCAGATGGGATCTCTCTCTGGAGCTCTTCAAAGACACCAATGTCTTTTCCTCTGACTGTATAAGGAATTTATGTGCTTCATTTGACAGATTACTTTCTCTATCATGTGGAAACTGGATACGTTCCCTAACACCCAGATCCAGATAATATTCTGCGGATGGCTTAACTCCATGTTGAGGCAAGACCTGGTGTGCACCATCTCCACTCCCACTCTCTCTTGTCTTCCTCCCACATCCCTAGTTTTCTCTGGGAAGAAAATTAAACTATGAGAGCAGCAAGCCTACTCTACCAGGCCCAGTGGATGATGAGGAACCATAGATATTTCAATATCTAAATTTTAGATGAAAATTAATTGCTTAAATTATAGACATCAGATTTCACTCTCCCCTCCCCAATAAAACAAGCAAAAGCTTTCAACCTGTACAAGCATATAGTCTTATAGAATCATAGAATGGTTTAGGTTGGAAAGGACCTTAATGATCACCTAGTTCCAAACCCCCTGCCATGGGCAGGGACACCTCCCACTAGACCAGGTTGCTCAAAGCCCCATCCAGCCTGGCCTTGAACACTTCCAGGGATGGGGCATCCACAACTTCTCTGGGCGACCTGTTCCAGTGCCTCACCACTCTCAGAGTGAAAAATTTCTTCCTAATATCTAATCTAAATCTACCTTCTTCCAGTTTGAAGCTGTTCCCCCTCATCCTATCTCTACATGCCTTTGTAAAAAGTCCCTCTCCAGCTTTCCTATAGGCCCCCTTGAGATGCTGGAAAGCCACTATAAGGTCTCCTCCTCTTCTCAAGGATGAACAATCCCAACTCTCTCAGCCTGTCTTCATAGGAGAGGTGCTCCAGCCCTCTGATGATCTTTGTGGCCCTCCTCTGGACTCGCACCAACAGGTCCATGTCCTTCTGCTGAGGCCTCCTGAGCTGGACACAGGACTCCAGGTGGAGTCTTGTGAGAGCAGAGTAGAGGGGTAGAATCACCTCCTTCGACCTGCTGGCCACACTTCTTTTGATGCAGCCCAGGATGCGGTTGCCCTTCTGGGCTGCAAGTGCGTATTTTCAGCTCATGTTGAGCTTCTTATGAAGTTTTATACAAGAAATTTTGAACAGGCCCCAGGCTTTAGCAATAACACTTCTTTCAAGTAATTTCTCTGTGTTTCTGTTTTTTTTTTTTCCAGCACTCTTTGTTTGGTAAACTCTGATATATATTCCTGCTACCTGCCTATGCTAAAAGCCACAATAGCAGGTGTGTTATAGTACTCTGCTGTAGTTTATGCTCTTTTTCCTCTAACCAGTAAGAATACTCATGGCAAATGCAGAAACTAAGAAACCAAAGGAATTATGTAGAGTTTAAATGCTGAATTTAACAACATCACCTCATGCACAAGAACAGTCATCTGTCTGTGCATGCATATGTTCCTTAATCCTTTATTAATTTATGTAGTATGTATTTTGTCTTATATTTTTAATTGTTAATGCTAGTTATCTGCTTAAAGCTTTCAGAATTTTAATGACATTTCTTCTTTCAGAGATCAGAAACAGACATAAATACCATGTGAGTGATCAAAACAATTTTCAGAAACTTAACTATTCATGGTATTTGTAACTACTAATGGTATTTGTAAACAGCAGAAGCCCCGTCTTGCTAGAATAAAAATTTTAAAAAGGTAATGGTGAAATATGTGGAAATGTGTTATTACTGCATAATGCTGACTTGCATAGTTTGCTCCCCTTGGACATCTCAGTTTATGAAAACTCATGTTTTTTTTAATCATCGACTGAGAAACAGAATAGTGATTACAGATTTTAGCATGTCCTTTTTGTCTTGGGAAAAAGATAACACTGTCAAAAAACATAAAACATTCTGTTAAGCAAATCCATTTGATCTCAATTTTGAAGAAAAAGTGCCTTGATAGCGTAGCCTTAGGCATCATTCTTGGAGGAAAAGAATAATTTCTGTATCTCCAGAGCATGTAAACATGTTGCTTATACCATATAAATATTTTTTGTGTATCATAAAGATTGGAGATTTTGGCCTAGAGCTCAGAAAATCTGTCTTATTTTAAGAGTATAATGGTCACTAAACAACTACTGTTACCAGAACCTTAGGGTTCAGACAAATTCCCTGTGCCCTTGCTTCAGACATCTTCTGCTGGAATAAGAGAGATTGAGAGAGGGGAGTGATCTGTAGCAGCTACTTTTATAAACCTACAGGAGTTTTGCAATATCTTCAAGACACAAATGACAGAGACAGATGCTCTGAGACAGGTGAAGCTGTAAGCACGAGCCTGTCCCAGGGTTGGCACTATCAAGCTGAGGTTTAGCATTGTTGACTTCCAGTTCTAATATACATTATATTTTGAGTACTTCAGTGTTATTTGTACTTGCCTGGCTCTTTGTGAACTGCCATAACTGAAAGCATTCAAAAATTCTCTTCATCTATGTTAAGGTATTTGGTAAACTTTATTTATATTTAGGAAAGTAATGGTTATTAAAAAGAACAGAAAAACATTATTGTTTGGAATTACTCAGAGAATTATAAGAAAGAGAAAAAAAATGCTGTGGGATGATTATCAGCAGTGATATTTTCTATTCACAAATATTTCCATGTGAAATGAAATATTTTAGCAAAACCCCATCAACCACAATAATCCAAATAAAAAGATCTATTGGCATAACTCCAGCAAATAACTGCAAACGTACAATTCCTAGCCTAATTAAGGTGGCCAGGATTTCAGTTAGTTCCTC
This sequence comes from Vanellus vanellus, assembly GCF_965231255.1. NCBI lineage: Eukaryota > Metazoa > Chordata > Aves > Charadriiformes > Charadriidae > Vanellus > Vanellus vanellus. The sequence continues at coordinate 197,004,819 of NC_138905.1, read as the reverse complement.
CAATTATGTGCCTCAAACAAGGTTTAAAAAGGTGTATTTTGAAATGCAAGAGACTTAACAAAAGCAGTAATACGCAAAATCTTCCTACCAAAATACAGGATAACGTAGAATTGCAAGATTTGCAGGTTTAAAGGGCATACCTCCATGTGGAGAAGGCTTTATGTGCTGCATGTAGCATTCATGCTACATCCGAATGTTCCAGGATAAAAGTCGGAAGGATCATAGTTTGTATTTTAATAGTTTGTCTTAACATAATGCTTGAGGAACTTAAAAAAGTGACAAGCTCTCCCACTTACTCCTTAATCTTGCTCACTTCTGTATACTCCTGTTGTGATATTGCCACCTTTTTTTAAAAAAAAAAAAGACGATGACAAGGGAAATGGGCTAGAGCACACTTAAAGTGAGAATGTGCGTAAAGTGATCAATGAATAGTTTAGCGCCGTTGCAATAAAACTGGGTAGACAATGTAGAAACCAGGCTAGTTGCAACCCATCCAATATATGTTTAAATTTAAAATTTAAAATGCCAAAGTGTTAGCAATTTCATTTGGAATCTAAGTGATTTTTTTTTTTTTTTTTTAGATTTAAGTTCTATTTGTTAATTCATCAAACTTGAATTACTTTTCAAAGACAGCTTAATTTTGACAACCTTCCTCTGGGGAAAATACCTTTACCTGCCAGTTAAGCTATACAAGCTCCCTAGTAGCCCACCTAGCAAGCTGCTGGAGGCTCCTGACGTATCACACCCAGGCTGAGGAATCACTCACTGTCATGGAGAATTTTGAATCTTTGGGGAGTTTTTTTCTGAACTGGAGTAACCCCAAATTTAAAAATAATTACTTTCTTTGCAAAACTGAATGCTTTTATTTGCCATGCTATACCTAGAAGGATTTTTTTTTGGTGTATACTGCTGATTTTAAATTAGACGCATAAACTAAACTTAGTTTTGACCAGTTTCCAACCTCATACTTGCTGCTCTTACACATTCGTTTTAATTTGCATTGGAATTGAATGCTGAGTGTCCTGAGCTACTTGTGTGACATTTGTAACTGTCTGAACACAATTTCCGAATAAGAAAAGAGAACCCATCAAGATGGTCTAGTCTTTTTTAGCTTAGATATCTGCATTCCATTTAATGCAACTGAAACTTATCTTCTTAAGAACTTTATACAAAACTGGAAACATTGTGCAGAAGAGAAGGTGATCTAAGATAAAAACTGCAAATGTATTCAGTCCAATTTACAGCAATTCTTACTATTTTAGAGTTTGCTGTTATTTATTGTTTGTAGTTGTGGTTTACTGTCATGGTAGATTCATTTATTTAAAAAATTTATATGAGAACATCAAAGTGGCAATTTTAGAGTTTTCTATCTGTCATTCACATGCAAAATGCAGGCTTTGTCATGTCTGAAAAGGTTGGCTTCAAAAACATTTTCTGAGCCTGTATAATGCACTTTTGCCTTTATTTCAAAAAGAACTGAGTTCGTCCCTGCTTGCTTGGAATACTGGGGGTTTCCCATTAAAGGATTTTAAACCTGTTTCTGTCTTTTAGCATTCCTTGTCTTTTTTTTTTTTTTTATTTACCGTAGCGGCATTATGTGTCCCCCAAGATAAGACTAAAACTGTTAAGTCCTTACAAGGCTTGGAGAATTCAAGATAGCACGTGATCTATACTATACAAAACACAAAATGGATGGCTATCTTGATAGCCCTTTTGCATAAGAGATACGTGATAGTTTTGCAACTTTTAGTTAAAAAAAGAAAACCAAAAACAGGGTTTGTGGAATAGTTTTGTCTTCCAGGGATAATATTTTGTTGTTTCATCATAGAAACATAGAATCATTATGGTTGGAAGTGACCTTACAACCATCAAGTCCGACCATGAACCTAGTGCTGCCAAATTACTACTAAACCATGTCCCTCAGTACCACATCTACCTGTCTTTTAAATACCTCCAGGGATGATAACTCAACCACTTTCCTGGGCAGGCTGTTCCAATGCTTGACAACCCTTTCGGTGACAAAATTTTTCCTAATATCCAATCTAAACCTCCCTTGGCACAACTTAAGGCCATTTTCTCTTGTCCTATCGCCTGTTACTTGGGAGAAGAGACCAACCCCCATCTCACTACAACCTCCTTTCAGGTAGCTGTAGAGAGCGATAAGGTCTCCCCTGAGCTTCCTTTTTTCCAGGCTAAACAACCCTACTTCCCTCAGCATCTCCTCGTAAAACTTGTTCTCAAGACCCTTCACCAGCTTCGTTGCCCTTCTTTAGACATCCTCCAGCACTTCTATGTCTTTCTTATAGTGAGGGACCCAAAACTAAACACAGTATTTGAGGTGCAGCTTCACCAGTGGGACAATCACTTCCCTGGTCCTGCTGGCCACACTATTTCTGATACAGGCCAAGGAAATATGTCCGTTACAATATCAAGCTAAGACTATTTTATTGGAATTTCACACAAAAGACAACAGAGGGATCCTAAATATATCACTAGAATCTGATTTTATTAACTGGGCATATCATGCTAGGAAGAATTTTCAAAAGCAACTAAATTCCTTATTGGAAGTGCCACAAACTTTCAGTGGGACTTTTGTGTGTGTGAGGAAGTTTGTAACTCATTTTTCTTACTCCCGCTCAAGAACTTTGCCATATTATGATATACACTTTGCAAGGTTAATTCAGTAACACTCTATTACTTTTTCAGTTCTATTGCTGGACTTGAAAAACATACCAAATTACCACCTATCAGCCAAACAAGCTTGAAAATGCAACCCACCCGGTCCCCTCATCTTTTGCGCAATTTTCCAGTCTCACAAGTTGTTCTGCTAACTGCCCGTCCCACTGTTTATCCAGAATCTCCATCTGCACCTTGAAGGAATATCTTAATTTTAATGCTAAGCAGATTAAGAGATTTCTACATGTTTCTTCTGGTTCTCCCCACCTAAGACCCAGTCTGTAATTCTCTCAGGTGCCTATTCCTGTGCTCTGACAGAGGAATGTAGCTCATCAGAGCCTTGGCTTAGACAGGACTTATTTTCTGTTGACTTTTGCTCTACTTCTGTGGAGATATGTGAAACACTTGAATGGTCTCACATTGCACAGGTTTCAGATATTTTCAAATATTTGTAAAAGAGAATCCTGATTTACCTCTTCTATTTTATGGGCTTAGTGCGACCATAAATACATAATCTTTTTTATGTTTTCTGGCAAGATCAATAATAATATTGCTGTTTCCTGAGCTGGACATATGATCCTGAAGCATTCAAAACCATGACAAATAAAGGAATCTATATCTGAAAAAATCATAACCCAAGTACTGTGATGAATATTCTCCCATTTTAGCATAGTTCACCAATTATGTTAACTATTCTTCTGAAGCTTTAAAGATAAATATAAACCATGCACTAATACTTATGAACAGGCTAAACCAAAATCTTGTTCGTGGGTACTCAGTGTGCGCGTGAGACCATGATGGGGCTGTGCAATAAAATTTGTCAGCAGCACAGATCTTCCCAGTAGGACAGCTACAGACAGGATGGGCAGCATAAAAGCTTTTACAGACAGTGGTGGCAGATAGTCACACTTTGGAAACGGCTAGCCTAAAGACCTTTCATAATGTTCTGAAAAATACTTAAGGGCCAAAGTTTTACAAATTAACTTGAACAGCCTGAAGGTTTCACACCGTGCAATGTAACTCAATAATCTCACCTCCTGTAATTTCCTATTACCAAATTCAGCAGCAAGTTTAAATGTAGTTTGTAAATTTTCTGAAGTAGTTTGAAAGTCAAGGTGAGTTGTCTTTTTGACCAATTATCTGATTTTCTTTATTATTTTGTCCTGGAATTTTATTTTTCTCAGAAACTCACTATATAGATAATAGATACCATATACTTATACAGTTTGGGAGAGTGATGGTATTCCGCAGCAGAAATTATTTCAAACTGCATGAAGGGTCAACTGCAAAAAAGCCCTCAGTTTTTCAAGCACTATTCCACCGATCACATGGAGGTTTGTTTATCAGCTTTGCTTTTGAAAAAGGACAGACAGTGTCCCTTCGTATTACAACTTTTCTTCAGGAGAATTTTGGCTGAGCCCAAGTAGGGATTGCTGAAAATAGTTTATAGGATATTTTTTGCAAAAACAGTGTACATGTGTTTTCTCCAATCTCAGCCCAGCAGCCATTGATGCTTGCGGAAGGCAATGCTGTGATTTGAAAGACAGGCATCTGCTGATGTCAAGAAAGTGCATCTTTTTGCAGGGCATATGCATTTTAACTTTTACATTTTCTATTAATGAACAATGAATCATGCATGTTTATTAAAACATGCAAGCAGCATGGAAGTAAACCGAAAAGATAAAAGACAGTCATTTTGATGGTATCTACACGTTTTCCTACATGATTCCAATATACCAATTATCTTTGTTGTGATCTTTCAGTATATCCTTAAGTTACTATTCCTGACTGTAGTGTTATTTTCCAAAGTTCCCATATTTTTGTAATAGAAACAGCCATGCAGCTAATTTCCACTTTAGTAAGATGCAAATTTGAAGTTACTGCTCCCCTCAGTCACAATAAGAAGTAGAACACAAGAAATGCCATATCCTAATGAAAAATCATTACATTATTACTAGTGGTATTAGAGAAAAATGTACTCTGTACAAAGTGCTATGTTCATCATTAGTCCCTCAAATTTGTGAAATTAATAAAAGACTCTTTCTTTTAAATTAGTAATCCCTAAGACAGCATTTGTCCGATTTTATTATTAAGAGCTGATTGTTGTTATTTATTGACTGATAATAATCCATCATCACTAAAGTAATCCACAGTTCTCCAACTTCTTTGCTAGGCAGGCAGAAAACAAGCATAAAGGCTAGAAACTTTCCAAAGTTCAACTCACCCTGCCTCCAGCTATCAGTTTGAGAGAATGTATAATTGAAATACAGAAAGTGCAAATCTCAGACACACAAAGGAAACAAGAATGTACAAAGCCCAGTGCATCACTCCTGTCTTAGACAAGTCCTTTCCCATTTTCTTCCCCTTAACTTCCTACTGTGTTGTCCCTGGTAATTATTTCAGCACTCGGCTCTCCTACCTGGGTAGACATCCCATGGCTGCAGAAGAGGAACAAAAAGAAGATAATAACTGTATTATTTCTTGTGAAGAAGTAATCACAAGTTTGCAACCATTCTCTTCCTCTAGTTTTGGAGTTTCAGTTCAATAGGGTAAAGAGAAGAACAAACTTCCAAGGTATGGGAGGAATGGGAGAAGGAATTTGTGCTTTGCTCTAATATATTCTTTACTAGTTTTTGCTCTTGTACAACTGAATTAAAGAAGAAAGTATTGCAGGGCAATTTTCAGATAGCTTAAATTCCACCTAAATTCCAGTGCCTCATTAATGAAAACAGCAAAGTGCCTCTCGGAAAAGTGCTTCAGAGTGGCTAAGCAAGGCACTGAGCAGGAATACAAGAGGTACAAGGACTTAGCAGAATTTAAGACATCCAAGTGTAAGGGTAAGAAGCTTACTTTGGCAGGCCCAGTTACCGGTCATAGTTGTAGGCTTGACTGCTACTCTCTTTTGATCACTTAAATTGAATGAACTCGATCAAATTTACATAAAGCAAATTAATTGTCAATGACTTAAAACTTTCTGATTCATTTCTCATTGGATATAATGACTTGATTAAAATATTTACAAGCCACACAGAAGAATACACATCTTTTAAGAAACCATAATTAACTTCAAAGACCATGGCTTTGAATAAATTTTTGTGGATTTATCACCTCCTACGTGTCCTTGTCTATTTATCTTGTCTTGCTCCTCTGGTGAACTTCTGGTGTTTGTGAAAAGAAGAAAGAAAACACGGGCCAGAAACAGACAAAATGTAGGACAGATGCTGTGGAAACTTCCGTATTATGTCTCAGCAAATTATTCGAGCCTGAATCTGAACTCTCGTGGTCTAAGCTTATGAAATGATTATCAAACTTATCACTCAGCAATGACTGTATAATAAGGATAAAAATTACGTAATTGTAGTACAAGGATAGAACAAGGAAATGAACGAAAATAAGTGAGTAATCAAGGAAAGAGAGTCTGGAAAGCCAGATCATCCATCTTCCTGCCAGTAAAGGACTGTTTTCTGTAACCATTTCCAGAGTTCAGCTGACTTAGATGTAAATGTCAAAAGCAATGGAGCCTTCAGGAATCTCCTTAAGAACACTACAGTTTTACTTAAAACAAAGATTTACTCAGGGTGAAAGGTGATGGCACAACTACCCATTAACACCACCCAGTCCTGTACAGAGGCTGGATCTCCTGGCATTGTACTGTCGACTCCCGTGGCTTCCTCCAAAAGTCTTTGAGTTTATAGACTGAAGACCAAATCCTGACACCGGATTATGACTACTATCTTAACTACCTAAATTAGCTGTTTGGGTCATCTTGTCTCTGTTACTCCTAGGGAGTGGTATCTCTGTTTGACCCAGCTGAACAAGGTAACATGACCATCAGCATCAGGCTTTAAATCGACAAGCAGGTTTGGTTTAGATCTTCCTTAATGTGTTGAAAGAGGCACGATGTAAATCTGTGTGCAACTTGGTCCCCCTGAAAGGTCTCTCAGGTTCCTGTGTAAGGGCTAGCAGATTTGATGCTCTGGGCCTGACACGCTGCTCACCAGCTTACACGCCAGAGATAGCAGTGCTCAGGGGAAAATGGTATGACAGAGGCTCCCTTAATGGATTCCTCCTGATTTAGGAAGGACTCTTGTTTCTTTAAGAATTTTTCTAGGATCCTCCTGGAAGTTACACCTATATGCAACACTTGCCAACAGTTAATTATTCAACCTTTCCAGATCTATTTGAGAAAGAGGTGACTGTGTTCCATTAATCAGCAGCCCTGAGAAGAGGAGTCATTTGGAGAACCCTGAATTTCCAGTGGGAAGAGATGCCCTGGCATCATGGTCCTGGCACAGACACCGGGAGGCTGCAGCGGGGCTGCTGGAGCAGCTAGCACGTCCTGATGGTTAGCTCTAAGAGGTTCCTTTCCAACATGACAGGCTGAGAGAGCTGGGGTTGTTCAGCCTGGAGAAGAGAAGGCTCCGTCGAAACTTTATTGTGGCCTTCCAGTACCTAAAGGGGGCCTACAGGAGAGCTGGGGAAGGACTTTTTACTAGGGCAGGTAGTGATAGGATGAGGAGGAACGGCTTTAAACTGGAAGAAGGTAGATTTAGATTAGATATTAGGAAGCAATTTTTCACTTTGAGAGTGGTAAGGCACTGGAACAGTTTGCCCAGAGAAGTTGTGGACGCCCCATTTCTGGAAGTATTCAAGGCCAGGCTGGGATGGGGCTCTGAGCAACCTGGTCTAGTGGGTGGTGTCCCTGCCCATGGCAGGGGGTTTGGAACTAGGTGATCTTTAAGGTCCCTTCCAACCTAAACCATTCTATGATTCTATGATTCATGGCTTGCCCCTTCTCTCTGGTACAATAGAGGAAGCTGTGACAACTCACTTAGACGCCTTAAATAATGTCAACAGTGACAGAAACCTTCTTGGCTGTTATAATAGCTGAGATGGGTTCCCCAAAGAGATGCTTTGAAACTGTCCCAGAGAGGATTTCCAGTTTGCTGCCGTGTTGGTAAGACTATGTTGGCCTCCCTGCAGCAGCCAACAACATTAGCAGGATTTCTATCCAATCTCTGAGGTGAGGGGAGATCCATGACAATTCACTTTGTCAAGGGTATGATTTCATAATACTTCTTTGTGCCTCATATCTGTCAAATATCTTCAATTTTTTACTTGACTGAAATGCTACTTCTGGAAGTAACACATTTTTTGAGTCTACGAAAGGATAAGATAAGATTACTGATGTGAAGCTGCATGGTAGTTCCTGCTTAAATATGGTTATCAGCTGGGTCCTGCTCAGTACAGTTTGAAGAAGTGGCAATCTAGAAAAATGTTATGTTTCAGAAGCTATTCTGAATAATTTATTGCCACTGCATTCTGAACTGGCTGCACGCACAAAGAACGTATGTAGTTTAATATGAAGACTTGAAGTAAAACAAGCAAGGAAGAATGGCTCAGGATGCCACTTCAGAGTTGCCGAGAAAACCTCTGGACAGAACAAAAAAAAATTATAAATAATATTAGAAGGACATGAGTCATGTAAAAAAAAATCCTATTCAAGATAGATGAGTTTTGCAAGGAAGGTGAGCATCTATAACGAGGGTGGTACACAAACTCACTGGTGTGTTTAAGGAAGTGCTGTCTTAGCGATGATGTTACCCAGATCACCGTCCCAAAATGAGAAAGAATATGAACGCTATTTCAGATATGTATATACACTTGTTTCTAAATCTTCAAAATTTTGCTTCCCCAGTTGAAATAACTGTTATTTTTAATTTAAGAACTCTACTTGGGCATTAAATGTACCACTGATTACAGACACCTGGCAAGGAAAAAGAAAACGTTGCCAAGTTTAGATTTGATGAGAAAGTGCAGGAAATATATATGGGACTGGTCTAAAGGTGGAAACTCAGGGACCATACTGAATTCATAAACTGAACAGAAGTATCATTTATCTTGTACCACGCAGAACAGGCAGATGCTGTATCCCTTTGGAAAAAAGGAAAGCTTTTTTTTTTTTTTTTAATGGGCACCATTGCATGAATTGTTTTCAGCAGAGTTTCTTCTGCTTGTAACAGAGTTGGCAGCATACACAAGTTGTATTTTTTCCATCTTCCCTCTATTTGTTTACTGTTCAGGGCACTTGGAAATTTGTCTCTGCTTATTAATTGGAATGAAAGAAGTTCAACAACTATCACTTAAATGCACGTAACAGCTATTTAGGAGGAGATTTGGACACTGACTTTGCTGGTGACTGGCAGCAAGGGCCAGTGCTCCCCAGCCTGGAGAAGGTGACAGCCTTTCCTCCTTTCTGTACATAAAATAGGAGATTTGCAGTCGGTAAGTACATTTACTTAGGAATGCCCCTGCAGGGTAGATCTTAATCGCTGTTTCACTGCGAACTCTCCAGCAAGGATTTAGGCAGGATCTCTGTCAGGGTGCGATGTGTGCTAGCCTGTATCTGTACAGCCGAGGTGACTTGTTTATTATACTATTTTTAAGTCTAGGGCTTAGCAGTAATGGTTGCTTTTGACCACATTTTTATGCCATGCTGTCTTTATTTAGTTAATTTCTTTCCACTAGAAAGACATTTTTTTCCACAGCCCCATTTCTAAATAATAGAAATAAGCAACTTGACAATGATACACATTTGCTTCAACCAGAGTCATGGGGGGAGTTTTTAGTCTGAATAGTATGCATGACTGCTGCTAAAATTTGAGAGACAAGATAATCCTTTTTTTTTTTTTTTTTTAATTCTTGGAGGCTTTCCTAGAATGATACATACTTATTTACATAGAAAAAAAAATCAAAAGCAGGACTGCATCATTGCATCTGTAGACTTTTTGAAATGTTTTGACACATTTGCCAAGATTTACTAGATAATTTCACATGCTTGTCTGGCAATTTATAATCCATTATTTTGCACTACAAGTTGCATCCTTGAGTTTATTTTATGGCATAGACATAAAGTAAACTAAATGACAACAGCTCCTGGCCTCTCCCTTTTATCTATGGGAATGACCTTCAGTAAACAGAATCCAAGGATGTTGCACATGCATTTTGATATATATTTATATTAATGGGAATGTTTCTGAGTAAATGAGGAAGCAAGACTTGGCGTAGAGTAACACTGCAATTATTTAATAAACCACGTGTCACGAGAATCTCTCAGGGTCATTATTGCATCAAAAGGTGCACTGTTTTAGAACCATCTTTGGGCCTTGGTTTTTTAATATTAGCTGCTGAGAAAAAAATCATAAAAATATGGCTTATTTCTCTGAGCTCATGGGTTTCCTCAGTAAAGTTGGGATATGTATGACATACAGCACAAAACTCCCACTCCGTTAAGGGCAGAATTAGTCCCCCCCAAACGGGAGATAGATTAGTATTAAAGGAGATAGGTAATTAAGTATTTTATACCATAATTTTGCTGTTAATATGGATGTTATAGTTCAAATTCTGCTTTCTTTTGTTTAATCAGAAATCAGTGAAGCAACTCTGTGTTATAAGCACTAGGAGTAAAAGAAGAACTGCAGATAGAGAAAAGTAAAACAAACTGGGTAAAAGGCTCGGGCTCCACCCTGATTTTCAAGGCACAAAGCAGATTTACACGGAGAATAACTTTTAAAAGCTGGAGGAGAAGAAGAGAGAGGAAGGAAAGGTATGCCTGACCTGCAGTTTAAGATTAATTTGTGCTGCAAGTTCAGGAACGTTGGAATTTTAAGGGTTTGTTTTGCCCACTTCATATTTTTCTACTAGAGCTGAACTTCTCCAATGACAAACATGTTTAGCTCCAGGCATTTGGTTTGTCACCAGCTGGGAGCAGGGGGAAAGCCTTGCTTATTCTCCAGACTAGTGAGAAGTCACTTGGAAAGATGATGTTCCTCCAGTTCCAAAAAACACAGCTAATTTACTCAACCTTTTTTTTTTTTTTTCTAGAAAGGTTATAGTTGGATACTTCTTATTACAGAGTGTTTTTCATTTTGTCCTAAATCTTCTTATGTTTTAAGTTTGGACATTGGTCTATAGAGCATCATAATGTGTACCAGTACAGATGCAAAAAGAAATCTGTTTATTTTATTTTATAATAGACCAGATTTTAGCCCTTCCTCTATATTGTTCTAATGAGATAAGAATACAGTAAACACTGCTATTTATCAGAAGCAGTGCTGTTGGTTAGATGGTGCAGTGCTACAGTGCCACTACATTAAAAAAAAGGCCATTTTTCAGCATGAAGAAATACACTGCTCTCAGAGTAAACCTGAGATCTATCCCTTTGGAAGAGTCCATAGACGCAGGGAATATATACTGTACGTGGCATGATATATGATCTCGTAGGAGCAGAGGAAACTCAGCCAATGTTCCCATTTTAAAAAGCGAGGGGAAACAGAAAACCAAAGCTTGAAGTCCAGGCTAATAGAAGTGTGGCCAATCTGAAGTCATAGATTTGTTTAATGTAAAAACCTAGTATACTTTTACTGTAGTTTTATGTTCTTAATTATGTAATCCATGTTAATTATCACTGTATAAAAATCCTCCTGTAACCAACCTTGAATAATACCACTTATTTAAAACACACTTGGGACAAAAGAGTAGCTTGTATTACCTCCGATTCCGTGGCTTTTTCTTCCTTGTCATAGTCCTTCAATTCTTTTTCAGAATGATTGTTGCAGTCTTCTAAATGACAGATGTGTTGATACTTAGTAGGTTCACGTTTAGCTTGCTTTCTTTGAGAAACATTCCTTCTATGAAGACCATTGAGAAACGCCTCATACAGTGGCAGTTCTGTAAAAACATCATCGTCATCTCTACCATCTGCTTCTTCCTCTTCAGATGAAAAATCTTCTGCTTCTCCTGCCTCACAAATATGGAGTTTAGTATTAGCTTCATGTGGTAAAATCTCAAAATCAGAAAATGTGATAGCACTTGATTTGTGTTTTATGACTCTGATCTCATGGCTTCTTTCTGGTTTCTTCTCTGAAATTTTCCCTGTAAGAACTGGCGGTTCGGTGTGCAAGGGAAGGTTTAAAGGATCTTCCTTTGGCTCGTGCCTTGCAGAACAGAGTAATTCTTCACAAAGGTGCTTTGTCGCAGATCGATCGGTGGCACTGACACACCCTGCAGCCGTGCCAGGTTGCAAGGGTGTCTCATTGTGGTCTAACAAGGATGAGGCAGCCAGCAAACTCAACTCAGGTTCCAGTAAAACACTCTGAAATTCAGATGGACTTGCCTGTTTTTCTATCTTCCTTTGGTATTCTTCATACTTTGCTTCGTTTGGATTCCACAGGTGCTTCGCAGATGTAAGATAAGGTGAGCCCTGTCCTTCTTCATAGATGTTAGTTTCCATTCCAATGAGTTTCATCCATCAGAGATCAAAATGACTTCATTCTTGGTTTTCTTAAGAAACATAACTCCACATATGTAGCCAGGAAATTTCTTATTTTTCCAAAACCATGATCACACAATCATTATTAATGCCTGGATTCTCATACAAAACATCTGAATCCTCTCTGCTCCTGAAAAAAAAAAAAAAATTATTGATGGTAACATGTTTGCATAGGAGTGCATCAGCAAAAGTAATCCTGAAACATGAAATTCCTGTATAAAATTTACTTATTGGTCTCTTAAAAAATATTTGATGTACGCTGATTAAATGAACTTAAAACATGAAAACCTTGACTTTTTTACCTTACAGACCAGGAAAGAACTGGCAAATGCAGAAATAGCTTTTAAATATTGACTTTATGTTATTGACACAAAGGTTCAGAATCATTCAAAGTGATGTTAGATATATGCTTGTTACTGAAATATGCCTCTGTTCACTGTATTTTTATGGTCTGTTATATCACCGAAAACTTTTACAATGTTCTATAAAGCTACTAAAATGTCATAGGGAAGAGCAAGAAGCCAAAGTAATTGACAGAAAAGAAAGAAGATTTCAATATAGGTACTCGGCTTCTGTGAATTGCCAATGCAGTGCAGCACTTGTCCACTTCCAATAAATTCGCAAAGCAAAAAGAGGAAGTTGAAAATAGCAGAGACCTTCAGTACTACATCAGGGTTGGCCATGTCTGGTTTAAATCAGTCTTAACTTCCCTGCTCACATGCAGGCTGTGCACCTCCAACGCACGGGAAGAAGGGAGCAGCTGAAGAACTGATCCCGCATCACTGAATAGCTTACGTTCACCCATATGTGTCATTTACTTCTTGTGACAGATTGAATATTGATAGTACTTATTTTAATGATTGTTTCACTACTCCGTCTGTGAGAGCGCAAAGCAGAACAGAAGCTTTTCAAAATAAAAAGAGAAGCTTAAGCCTTTGATGTACGTGGCAAACCTGTCAGTGCTGAGGAAGACATGTCAGAAGGCAGCGCTGTGATTGTCAAAGTGGGAAGCAAGCAAAGTGGGATGCTGGCGAGTGACATGCCTCTCACCGCATGTGCCATAAACTGAGCAATGCACACCAGCTAGGCGTATTTTAGTGCTGGTTAGCGTATATTTCAGTGTTACAGACGTACATAGGGTGATAGAAGACTCTTACTCATACAGAAAACTTGGATTTATTATATTACCTTTGCAATTTGAACTGCAGCTGTAAAAGGTGCGAGCACGCAGGTACGCACTGTTTAGGTAGACTTCCTCTCAGCTATCCCTAGCTATTTAAAAGTCAGACATTATTGGAAGCTGTCTAGCCTCCTGCTGGAGTCAGCGGAGAGAGAAAAATGCTTCCAGAAGGTAAATGCTCTCACTTCTCTTGGATGCCTATTTTGACATGGGATGAGGCTCCCTCCTGGCACGACTGCCTTACTCACAACTATGGAGGATGTCTAGGCAAAAAGCTTGCACTGGTCACCCAGCTTTTAGAGTGACAAACAAAGGCAAGAAGAATCTCAGCCCGTATCTTTGTTACACAATAATAATAGATCACATCGCCTACATGTGAATGAGAAACCTACTTTTGAAGCCCTCATTTTCTCAGAAGCTTCAAGTTAGCCATCTACATGAGTTAGCCATCTACATAGACGTGACTTCACTTTCAGAAGTGCTGAACACCCTTGGTTCTCCCTAACGTCACGTCAACTGATTGAGCGCAACGCCTTTGAAAAAGAAAACACATTCCCACATTTGTAGGGAATGATTGGAATAACTAAAATTTCACATAGTATTTTGTACATTGTGGGCACGGTGAAAAAGCCTCCTGCCATTTCAGATGAATGTTATTATCTGCGCTTCACTGTGAACCATCGCTTTTGTATTTCAGTCCCTGGCACCCAGCACCCTGCAAGGAGGCACGCTGCTAGCGCCCACGCTCCCACCATGCAAAGCCAGATACCAGCTAAAAAGATTTGCGTGTTCTAGAAGACTCCCCAAAAGGCAGCAAAAGAGCTTTGGCCGGCTGCCCACACCAGCCTGTTGCCATCAGGTGAGAGGACGGGCTGTGCTCACCAGCCATTGCTGCTGGTGGCTGCCCCGTTCCTCACCTATTGGTGCTTCCAGCAGGAGCAGCAATGCTCAGGTCTCCAGGTATCCCCCACAGACTCTCCTCCTCGGCCTCACCCCATCTTATTGTCACTCTTCCTTCTCTGGCAGAAATGACCCATCTTTGGTGTTTTCCCTGCACCCTCTTTAGTTCCGGTAATGCTGCCAAGCAGGCTCTGCTGTCATGACATCTGCAGGAACACACCTCTGTTCATAGGAACATCTTTGCTGTGTCAAACCCAAAATACAGCTCCAGAAGAAGCTACCGAAATTCTGCAGTAGGCAAGTGCGGGGTAAGTGAATTACATATTTTTTATTTCTAGTATTTTAGGACGATGCTTTAGGCCCCAAAACATGAACTATCATCCCTGCAAAAATCTGTATTTTTCGTTATTTCTGGATATTCTTAGCATGTAAAATCAATACCCAGCTTCTTTTAAAATTTTGCTAAGTTCTTTCTCTTAAATGGGTTTTGGTTTTTACAGGATGTGGTGTAAAGCTGTCATTTTTACAGTTTAATTGCAAAAGGCATGAAAGGGTTTTTCTTTTCTGTTTATTAGATTTGCTTACTCCATTGGACTCTTTTTTTTTTTATTTTTCCTGGAAAGAGACAGGAACAAAGAAATTATGCAAAAGCAGGCTGGTTTTGTGCAAGTATGGCAAGAAATCTCTGAAGAGGAAGTGGTAGGAAGAGAGAGTGTGAGTTTACTCTTATTCATCCTGTGGAACATATCTCTTTACTCAATCTAGCAGTGACTGGAAAAAACACCACACTTAAACAAAATATCAAATTCCATATTTTATAAAGAGTTACACATAGACATTTATAGCTCCTAAAAATGGGAGCGTTTTTGCCAGAGCTGTGGATTTGGAAATCCTGCCCATAGCAAAAATGTGTAACTCGGAGAGGTCTGAACATTCAGAGCTAAATCTGTACATGTCATAAAAGGCCCGTAACACAGCCCTGCAAAATAATATAATTCTCACCACAATTCTGAATGTATGCACTTAGAAGTTCTGAAAAATAATAATCTTTCTGGAAAAGGTCTTCGAGGCTTTATAAACAGGGAAATGACTTTCATATGCGTACGTAATTCTAAATATTAACTCTACTGGTAAGTGCTAGTGTAGGTAAAGATGTTGAATAATAGAAGTCGCTTGGGCACGTATGTGTTTTTTCCAACTAAAAAGGGAAATGCAGGGCTACCACAGCTAACTGTCCAAACAAAACTGACTCCAAAACAGCTTAAGGAAGAGCACAAAAAAGTCAACACAGGATTTTTTTAAGCTAAAATGTGAAATGCATATCTGGGTATCTGGGTGTAGCAGCTTCGGCTTTTTACACGCATGGGTTTAAAGCTTGCAACTCAAATTTTATTTATTAAGGAAAGTTCCTTACAAATCAGCAATAAATTAATACAGGTTTGTGATACAGCTAGTGAATTGCTATGTAAGGAAAGTTCTCATGTGGTCTGGCACAAGCAAACGTGTATGTGCAGATTCACAGACTCTATTGGCTTGATTCCCCTTTGCTCAGACAACCAACGTTTGTATTAAAACTCACCGAGTTTTGCATAAAGATCACAAAAAAAGCACATATTAGGCTTAATCATTGAACAGGAGGTTTTTACAGAGACTTTAATATTCATAGACTCATTTCTATGTTCTTGAGTCAATACGAGAATTGTTTTCTGGGGCAAATGATTATGCTTTATTCCATAGGGTTACTATAACAGCAAATCACCTAAACAAACTTTTCCAACATTGCTTAAATTAGTGCATTTCAATACCCATGATGTATTTTTGGCATTACAGAGCATGTGAATGTGTGGAATTTTCTTACTCTAAATTCAATTTAAACTTGAACTGACATAGTAAACCAGCAAATCAAGTCCTGATCTTGGCTGGAACCGTACACCACTCATCTAAAATAACAAAGTTTTTACCCCTCAGCCCCTAATGCATTTGTTTCCCTTTCACAATGACTTTGTTTAAGATTTCCCATTGACTTAAACAGTCTTCCCCTGAAAAATTAAGCAAACAAGCCAAGAGAATGTGAGACACATAGACTAAGAGCAAATTAGGAGATTAGGATTTTTTTTTCCTGATGATAATTTTACCTGGTTTTGCAAGGTAACCCCATATTTTTCAATTCAGTTAATTTCCATAAGCGTAACAACAGGAACTCAGTTAGTAGCCAAAAGATCTTCCAAGCGTTGGGGCAGAACAGAAAAAGAAGTGAGCAGATCCTTAACAAAAGGCATTTCAGCTTGCTTGCTGCACAAGGACTCTGTCAACAGAAGTATGTGTGAGAATCCCTGGGGCGAAAACAGCCTTCTGCAAGCACTGGCCAAATTATTCACAGAAAAAGACAGGAAAAAAAAGGAGAGGGAAGGAAAAAAAAATAAAAAGAGTGAGAGCACGCTTCACAGGAACACTAGGCACTTCTAAAAATACAGTGTGACCTCATTCTTCACATTATGCCAGACCTTAACATTGTGCTTTGCTTTATCACCTGGAGCACCTGGAGTCAGGTTCCCACTGCACACACTCGAGTTTGGATGCTGTCAGGTTTTGAAAAGGGAGGCTGTGAAATGCCTTTTGATCTCGTATAAAGCCAGTATAAAGGAATACCAAAATTAGCTTTCCATGTCACTTGCAAATTCTAATTATTTTTTGCTTAAGTTTCTTCGAGGCCTACATTTGCTGCCAAAGCTTCACAAGTCTTCCCTTTTATATATATTAATAGGCTCATAGCTGGCAGCCAGACTTCTGCATACACTGCAAAGTGTAGCTGTAGTGTAGGTTACTGGGCATATCAGTTTCTGAGTGCTATTATAAATCAGTTATTTGCAAATCGAGCCTGGAAAGGAAAAGGATGAATTGTCACTGGAAATACGGGGTGAGGAGGCTCTGAGTTATAGTTTAATTTCAGAGGTGTTTTTCTATATTGCTTTTGATTAGAGCAAACAGCAAAAATGGAAAAGCTGCAATACCCTTCTACTCATGCAATGGATCCTGCATACGAGTAGCAGTAGATCACATTTTTTACCTTGAGATAGCCAGGCACAGATATTTGGCACAGATGCTGCCAATTCCATGTCCCTCCTGACTCATTTCAGTGCGTGAGGGAGGCGGCACTTAGATGCCGATTTCTCCTGCACCTCATGCACCCGATTGCCTTCGCTGAAGTTAAACAGTATTTTAGTCAGCAAAGAATTTGGCATATTTATGAATGAGTCACTCAGCAAATGAAACCACATCTTACTCCATACGACAGTTCAGTGAGGCTTGCCTCAACTTAGAAGTGTTTATTATCCCAGGACAGCTGTACTACCAAGCCCGTCCTTTAGCTTTGCCGGGTCTGCCCCCACCTCCGCCGTGGCAGAAGCTCATTTTACATTGCCAAGGAAAGTAAAATATCTTCTCGAACGCAATAAATTACAATGATAAAGAGACACTTTGCTAATTTAACTGCGCTTAAATTCATGTTTGTCTTAGGTGTGACTCTTGGTCACAGATGTGCCGTTTTCCAACCACCACCTTAACTAACGCAGCTATGTCAACAATTTATTTACAGCTGGACCTACTTGCAATATATAGGAGGGAAAGTCTCTGCCCCAGGAGGAATCATTGTCACTCTTTGTGCTACTAGCTGAGCCTGAGGTTGAGTTTAATCCAGTGGAGGCACTAGCACCCTGCCAGTGTGCTGGCTCAATTAAGTTTCTATCTAAAACAGCGTTCTCAACAGCACTGTCATTGTCACCTTACCACCGTGTGGGAACAGTGGTTGAATTGCAAATAAGGTGAGAAGATACCCTCTGTAATACATCTATTGCCATTTCTAAGAACTTAGATCCATGGGCAGTGTTTAGTCCCAGTTAGTTTACATAAAGTAGGCCTTGACTTTGCAAATCATTCTGCTCCGTGCAGGCCATGAGTAGCGTGGTCACAACCCCGAGCAAAATCAAACAGCGGGAATGTGTGAGCACCAGTAAAGCGAAGGACTGGACATGGTTCTTCACAGCTGGAAAAGTCTCATACCTCTCGCATACCTGATTACATCCACTCAAAAGAAAGTATTGTAAAGGGGGCAGGTATGAATGGAGAACTGAGGGCATATGTCTTTCAGCATGTCTCGGAGAACATGATTGAAATATCTTTAAATAATAAGATCTTTCCTTCTGCCGTTAGGCTTTTAGCATTGCGTTCAATGTATTCCTTTTGTAACCCCTGTTCTGCCTGACGTATTTTGTCTTGCACCTATGAAATGCAGCATCAAGCTCCTGATGAGATATTGGCCGGAGGTTGTTATACTTTTAGAAGTTAATTTTAAGTGATTTAAGATTACACTCTGAACTACTTGAGAAATTAAACCTGATGTGATGTTGCTGAGAATCCTAATACTCACAGGAAAGAAGGGGTGAAAGGGGTGTGTGTTTGCATATGCATTTATCTAAAATATACGGTATTAAATTAAAACCAGGATTTTTTTTTATATATTGCCCTATAATACTTTGGCTTTGTTTTTATATGAACGGTCCAATCAATATGAAACAGGAAGAGCAGCCAGTCATACACAGACACTCTTCATAAACACAGGCTCCCAAAAGAACCAACACCTAATAAATATTGTTAAAATAACACTGGATAAACCACATAGGGGGAAAAAAAAAAAAGTCTGTCTCCCTTTACGTTGAGGATCTTGGCATTGGTAAGATCACAGCTCTTCATCTAAGCAGCCAGTCCAAACTGAAGTCAGGAAACAGCCTTTCTGCAAGCAAAGACACACAGGTATGAGCTGCTTCTCCCTCCAGTTTAAATACTACTCTCTTTCTTTAAATACTACTCTCTTTCTTCAGCCTGGAAAGTGAATTCCATTACATATGTTCGAGGGATGCTCAATGGACTGGTTGAAAATTAATCTTCATTTTGCACAAAAGTCTGGAAGAAACAAGTTTCTCGTATCTATATTAAGATGGACAGCTTAAGGGCCATATTCACATCTTTACTTCTTTTTTTCAAGCTCATGAAGCTTGTTTTGGGTGGCTTCCAAAATAGCATGTATCCCTCTGAGAAATGTCTGCTGAACCTGTGACACTCACCAGCAGCCAAAGGCACTGGAAAAGGCAGTTGTTTAGGCACTTTGTAGGGGCAGAGACTGGTATAGATCTGTGTTTATTGTATGGGTTGTAATTCCTTAAAAATGAAAGAAATTAAGTTCTTTAAAGTTATTTCCTTCTTTGAAGAAGGAAAACATATCACTGCCTTGGGTGCCTTCATGAGAAGGTATCAATTCATATTAATTTCACTTATAATCATTGTTATCCACTGTCTGCATATAAGGAATCGGATGCTTGCGTCTACTGTGGCCACACAGCCAGTAGAAGAGATGTAAACAGGAACAGAAGTTTCTTTATCACACAAAGCCATGACCTAATCACATCTCATATCAATAAAAATTGTTTTGTTTGATTTACTAATTGTCATGAAGAACCGAAGAGAGAGAGGCTTCAACAGGCGTCATGACTGAAGATCAGCACTTCTTTTAATAGGCTGAACTCTTCTTGCTAATTCTGTTCCTAGAGAAGAGTTGCATTTCATTAGAAAGGTCCACCCTTTTCTCCCTGAACTGGGTTCTCTTAAAGAGGGATAAACCAATGATCTTAACCAAACCACTATCCCCTGATTTTCCCAGAATCTATTAAACTCCCCCCACAGCTCCAACAACCTTCAGTAATTTCGTGCCCTGCTTTTGCTTCAAGCTTCCCTCACATCAGCAAGATAAATTTCAAGTCCTGATCCTACTCTTCAAAGTCATTTTGGTGCCTTGAGTCTTCCTTCAGCTCCCTCTGTCCTCGCAATCCGTGGCCGTGCCCGCCGCAGGGGAGAAAGCCTGGCACAGGGCGAGAGGCTTCCCGGCAGCTGCCGACATCTACTGCGCTCAGCTCATGAGAAACCACAATAAAAATAAATCTCTCCTGCTGTTTTCTGAGCAAAGTATAAACAGAAAAATAACTCACAGGACACCGGTGTTTGGGATAAGAACAGGCTCAGGCGTCTGCAGAAATTCCCAGCTAGTCTGAAACCAGCCAGCCTGGGGAGCTGGAAGCAGCCGGACCGTGGTAGCTACTGAACCCTGCACAAGTTTATTAATCTTTCTTACAGGACTGGGCTGTTTCTGATACTTAAACCAGCTCACTGAATATCTGAACGGAAAAATAGGGAAAGATTCAATCGCTTAAACGTGGGCTTCCAGTGCCCTGTGAAATATCGTGGACTACTCCACCTGCCCGCTCAGAGAGGTGCGAATCTCCTCCGAGTTCTTGGATGTATCTCCTGTGTGGGTATTGTAGGTTGGCAGCATATCTTAAAGGGCACCCACAGGTAGGCACTTGTTCAGGCAAATGAATTGTACCTTCAGTTTACTTAGTAGGCTATTCAAAGAATTTAACTTCAGGCACCTAATTTTGGTGACCAATTTAGGATTCTTAGGTAAGAGCCTCAACCTCTCCTTTTCCTACAAAAAGCCTACATTCTTAATGTATGCACATAAATTCAATTGGTATAAGTACTGTATTACTTCCAAAACAAACAAACAAAAAAAAAAGAGAAAGTACATACAAGTTTCTTGGTTAAGCAAAGAAGCTCCTGTGGGAAGCCAAATTGATCAAAATTTCCAGCAGCTCTCTGCTGTGTAAGGACCCGTGTCTGTGCCGCAGTACATTATTATGAAAAGTTTCAAGGCTAAATCAGAACATACTCAGAAAACAAACAAGAACAAGTGCTTTAGTGCCATGTGTATTAAATCAGTTTGTGGCATTTCAGCTCCCCAGGTTTGTACTCCTATCAGTCTTTCAAAGTTTCTGCGGTGTTTTGGCAACACGCTACATTTCTCAGTTGAAATACGCTGCTTAATGCAAGACTGGTAAACAGCTTGAATAGTCAGGGCTTTGATTTATGAACTGCATCAATATGGTAATGAGGATGTTGGCTGGGCAATTAGTTTTAAATTGTATAAGCTCACACTAGCTCTTGTTATTATGAGTACAAAGGTTTGTCAGAAGACCTCTGAGTTCAGTATTTCAGAATCCTCTAGTGCCTTTATACCTATTAGACCAGAACCGCCGCAAATTAAAACCTCTGCTACACCTTCTGAATCTAATATCACTAAACCATTTGTATGAAAATATCAGCAGTAAATAGATGCCTCCACTAAAATGCTACTTTGCATGCAGTTGTTTTTGTTGTTTTTTTTTTTTTTTTTTAGTCCAGGATGGACTTTGGACTCCAGCAATGTCTTTATCACCCTCTGTAATCAGTGTCTGTAATGAATGCTAAAGAAATGGTGACCCCCGCAATAAATGCCTATTACTACAAAGGCCGTGCCGGAGGGCAGACTCCTCCTCTCAAGACCTGCTGGGTGCATGAGATGATAGAAATGGCAGCAGGGGAGGGCTGTGTCAGCCTCAATGAAGTTAAGTTGTTTCAGAGGGAGCAAAAGTTATTTTGGAGGAACTTCCCGCGATCCCTCTCTGTATGTGCGGCAAGGCCAAGGCAAATCCTACTCAATCAGCTTTGGTCCAGAAATATTTTTTGGTGGAAGAACTCTTCCCTCAAAACCAACATATTTTTGATGGCTGACACTATGCATTTTTGTTTAATATGAAAAAAATATTAATTTATGTTGGGGGATATTTACTCTTCTTGACTAATCTATTTAATTTTTCAGACCTTTCAGAAGAAAGAAGTGTTCAAATATAAAGTGTTCAGATGAGTATTTCAGTATTTTCAACCTTTCTATCTCTTGCTTCTCTATGTGATTTTTGGTTTGTTGTTTTGTTTTGGTTTTTTCTTTTTGTTTTGTATTATTCAGTATTCAGTTAATTTGACAGAAATTCAGAGCTCTTTTGAATTCTTCTTTTTTCGGATAAATTTGTGTGGGTTTTGCCCAATTATACCAGGCGAAGTCAAAACACTCAGCAATACTTTAGTGACAGCCGCTTTAGAGGTGTCCAAAGTTTTATTTATGTACAGAAGGAAGTGTTCGTTAAGCCAAGGTGCATATTTGAGGCCTGAATAGCTATTTTGAACAAATTCCCTGTTTGCCTTTCTGTTTTTTGGTTATTCCTTCTCCTCCCTTTTGAGGTCTTCCAATAATTAGTTACACTCATCTGTTTTCCAGTTTCCGTTCTTAAATTCCAGATTTCTACTTACTGAGATTTCTTGTTGTGTTTGCTAAATTAAAGAGATTTATGGTATCAGATGATCTTTTCCCCTAGAAGGAGCCTTTCTAGACTTTTTGTCAAACAACAGCTCTCCTTTTTGGATAAACCCAAACAACTAAACATTTCAAATGGTGTAACAAACGTAGTCTAAAAATACCTAAAACAGCTCTAAGCTTACTACCCTTGGTCTCACAAATAATAAAGCAGTGGAGCTGAGGCATACTGCTGTGATTGACCTCATTTGTGGCATCCAAAGAGTTAACTCAGAGACCTTCATATGGCACCTGCAATAAATGTATGCCAAGTTCAGAGGTCATTTTTGAAACTCTTCACTGGACCCTCCCTAAGTTTGGTTTCTTATAGTATAAATTTCTTTTGTGAGACTTCCTCAGATTTTCTCTACCTGGGACGCCTTTCCTCTACTCAAAATAAAAATGCTTTGGGCATTTCCACATGACTTTGTGGAATGAAGCAGCAAATAACTACCCCATCATGAAAAACTCTTCAATCCACTAGTGGATGCTGCTAGAAATGTTGAAGGGTCTGCTACACCTGAAGCATAGTCCACAAAAAAAAAAAAAAAAAAAAAAAAAAAAAGAATAAGCTGGATATTTTTTTTTCCAGAAAGAAATTTGGAGTAGAGAAAAATATGTGAAAGTCTCACTTTATGCAGACTAAAAGGTATATGAAGCAAAAATGCCGGAAATTTATTTCTTAATTTTTTTCTAGCTTTCCTTTCCTACATAAGACATTTCTTTCCAACCTTTAATAAATAAACCCAAAAGATAAGTAGAAATCTTAATCAAAGGGGATGTCCATAGCCTGGCAGGATGAAGCTCAGACAAAACATGAAATTCAATTAATCTGATTCCCATGGAAACACAGTATTGATGCAAACTCTGTTATAGAGGCCGTTAAACACACAGAATGGTTATTTTCAGGTTCTACAAGCATTCAATCAAATGGTCAACACTCTCCTCTCTCTAGGCAAGGGCTTCTGCAGCTCTATTCAAATATATTAACCTCTGAGATAGATGGTGTCTTTCATCCTCTCTTTCACCGGTACAAAGTGTGTTGTGTTAATGTGAGAGATTTCCTTTCCTTCAGAGTGCTGCAGATGAGTCATTAATTCAGATATCAGAGGAGCAAAATTAGCCATTTTTTTTCCCTTGAGACAAGAAAAAAACCTGGTTGCCTTGACTGAGTTTTAGAAGTGCCAGAGATTCAGTTTCGGTCTTCATTCATTAAAATTGCCAGCGTGTTCATTTATGCATATTACACGTACTTTTATAGGGACTCTGTTGCGGATCGGGATGTCTGTACTGTCCCAGTATAAGTTAAAGATCTGTCAGCAAATCAGTTTGTCATGGGTATAAAGGTCAGTCACTGCAAATCATACCAGGCTAAAATGTTGGTGTATATTTGCAATGCTAGATATAGGAGCTTTTTAGACAATGAGGAATAATCACCGCATTGGTAATTTTTAGTTCCAAAGCAGAAAAACAAGTATATATGTGTATTTGCCAGTTTCATTAGTTTTCTGGTCAAACAATTGGTAGAACAAATGCTCTCAGTTTATGCTCTCAGTGCCTTCCTATCCTAATGCTCTATATAGTTTAAGTTTGTGATATTTTCATTACCAAATATCTTAAGAGGGCTTGATCTTCAAAAAGCCATGGGCCTCTCCTTTTGAAAAATATCAGCCACTTCTAACACGTGCCTCTCCAAAGGGCATCATTTGTGTAACGATAAACATTCTGATTTCAAAACGTCCGCCTCTCTTTGGCTGTTTTTTCTGAAATATGTTTTACCCCCCACTTCTCTTAAGAGAAGCTTAAAAATTGTAAGAGACTGTAACTAATGCAACCTTGGCTCCCTGAGCCAAAGCGATGACAGGGCGAAGCAGCTGTGTGAAATATGGGCTTCCCTGTACACCTCAGCCAGGCATCAATTGCAAACCACCCACGCCGGGAAGAGTGGCAGGGACAAGAAAGGAGCAACGTCACCGCCTCCGGCCACCCGCACCAGGGCACTTACTGCTGACAGGTTTCTCGCTGCCACCTCTCTCTTTCTTTAAACTGCAGTAAATGAACATTGTCTGTGCTTTTTTGGCGGTGGGGGAACATGGAATTGGTCTTGTTCATCTTTCGTCACCGCAAGTTGAGTGAACACGTGGCAGTGCCTGCAGCCACAAAGGCACTGTCTATTATTAGCCATAGGGCTGCACTGCTTTAGTCGAGCCCTGCTTTGCAAGATGACGCCCAAAAAGCAGTGAAAAGTGGAGTTACTCTCGGGCTTTCTTGGGAAAAATAGAGCCCCGTGTAGGAATCAAAGCAAAGGACGTGCGGTAAGTGGGAAATCAGCTGTGCTGCTTCCCAAAAACATACATCTTCAGGACTCCAGCAAGCCCTGGAACAACCATGGTCTGAGCTCAGGAAACAGGTTGCATGATGAGAAATAGATGAGAAAATAAGGATTTGTATTTATTAAAAATTTCTGGTACTCCAGCAGATGAAAATTAACTACCTTGGTCAGGGTCAGATTGCTTACAGATACAGAGAAAATTATAACACCTCCCTTAAATTGCATAGATTCACAACTTAACATACTTATTAACCTTTTTCTATCTCATTTTAACCTATTGTTTTTATGTTCTAAAAACCTAAAATCACAGTATCACAGTATCACAGTATGCTAGGGATTGGAAGGGACCTCAAAAGATCATCTAGTCCAATCCCCCTGTCGGAGCAGGAACACCTAGATGAGGTTGCACAGGAAGGCGTCCAGGCGAGTTTTGAATGTCTCCAGAGAAGGAGACTCCACAACCTCCCTGGGCAGCCTGTTCCAGTGCTCTGTCACCCTCACTGAGAAGAAGTTTCTTCTCAAATTTAAGTGGAACCTCTTGTGTTCCAGCTTGAATCCATTACCCCTTGTCCTATCATTGGTTGCTACTGAGAAGAGCCTGGCTCCATCCTCATGACATTCCCCCTTTATATATTTATAAACGCTAATAAGATCACCCCTCAGTCTCCTCCAAACTAAAGAGACCCAGCTCCCTCAGTCTTTCCTCATAAGGGAGATGCTCCACTCCCTTAATCATCTTAGTTGCCCTACGCTGGACTCTCTCCAGCAGCTCTCTGTCCTTCTTGAACTGAGGGGCCCAGAACTGGACACAATATTCCAGATGCGGTCTCACCAGGGCAGAGTAGAGGGGAAGGAGGACCTCTCTCGATCTACTAACCACCCCCCTTCTAATACAGCCCAGGATGCCATTGGCCTTCTTGGCCACAAGGGCACAGTGCTGGCTCATGGTCATCCTGCTGTCCACCAGGACCCCCAGGTCCCTTTCCTCTACACTGCTCTCTAACAGGTAGCTCCCCATCCTATACTGGAACCTGGGGTTGTTTCTGCCCAGATGTAGGACCCTACACTTTCCCTTGTTGTATTTCATTAAGTTATTCCCTGCCCAAATCTCCAGCCTGTCCAAGTCTCTCTGGATGGCAGCACAGCCCTCTGGCGTGTCAGCCACTCCTCCTAGCTTAGTGTCATCAGCAAACTTGCTGATAGTACACTCAATTCCCTCATCTAAATCATTGATGAATATATTGAATAATATGGGCCCCAGTACCGACCCTTGAGGCACTCCACCGGTTATCGGCCTCCAACTGGACTCTGCCCCATTGACTACGACTCTCTGGCTTCTCTCCTTCAGCCAGTTCGCAGTCCACCTAACTATCCGATCATCCAGTCCACACTTCCTCAGTTTAGCCATGAGGATGCTGTGGGAGACCGTGTCAAATGCTTTACTGAAGTCAAGGTAGACCACATCTACCGCTCTGCCATCATCCATCCACCTCGTTATTTCCTCATAAAAGGCTATGAGGTTGGTCAAGCATGACTTTCCCTTGGAAAAGCCATGCTGACTGCCCCTAATAACCCTCTTATCCTTGATATGCCTTGAGAGGGCACCAAGGATAAGCTGTTCCATCAGTTTCCCAGGGATGGAGGTGAGGCTGACCGGTCTATAGTTACCCGGGTCCTCCTTCCTGCCCTTTTTGAAGACTGGAGTGACATTTGCTTTCCTCCAGTCCTCAGGCACCTCGCCCGTTTCCCAAGACTTGGTAAAGATGGTGGAGAGTGGTCCAGCAATGACTTCAGACAGCTCCTTCAGCACCCGCGGGTGCATCCCATCTGGACCCATGGATTTATGGATGTCCAGGTTGCTTAACTGGTCTCTGACCCAGTCCTCATCAACTAAGGCAAACTCATCCATTGACTTGACTTCATCTTCATCTGGGGTCTCAGCGGAACAGGACTCCTCAGGACAGCCCCCAACAGAGTAGACAGAGACAAAGAAGGCATTCAGTAGTTCTGCCTTCTCTGTATCTTCTGTCACCAGGGCACCCACCCCATTCAGTAGTAGGCCTACATTGCCTCTGGTGTTAGTTTTATCTGCCATGTATTTGAAAAAGCTCTTCCTGTTGTCCTTGACCCCTCTTGCCAGGTTTAACTCTAAGGAGGCCTTAGCTTTCGTAGTTGCCTCTCTACATCCCCTGACAGCAGCCCTGTACTCTTCCCAAGCGGTCAGCCCCTCCTTCCATGATCTATAAACTCTCTTCTTCCACTTGAGCTTGCCAAGCAGTTCCCTGTTTAGCCACACAGGTCTCCTGGCTCCCTTCCTTGACTTCCTACGTGTCAGGATGCTCTGATCTTGAGCTTGGTAGAAGCAGTCCCTGAATGCTGACCAGCTATCCTGGGCACCTTTACCTTCAAACAGCTTTGTCCATGGGATTTCCCCTAGTAATTGTTTGAAAAGGCCAAAGTTTGCCCTGCTGAAGTCCCGGGTTGCAATTCTGCTTGCTATTCTGCTTCCACCAGCCGAGATCATGAACTCCACCATCTCATGGTCGCTGCAGCCAAGGCAGCCTTCAACCTTTACTCCTTGCACCAGACCCTCCTTGTTAGTGAGGACGAGATCCAGCAGTGCACCTCTCCTAGTCGGCTCCTCCACCATTTGCATCAGAAAGTTGTCATCAATGCATTGGAGGAACCTCCTAGACTGAGGCTGGCTGGCTGAGCAGTCCTTCCAGCAAACATCCGGAAAGTTAAAATCCCCCACGACAACCAGGGCCTGTGACTGTGAGGCCACTCTCAGCTGCCCATAGAAGGCCTCATCAACTTCCTCCCCCTGATCTGGTGGCCTGTAATAGACACCCACAACAGTGTCACCCCTGCCAGCCTGTCCCTTAATCCTCACCCACAGACTCTCAACTTGCTCCTCAACTGCACGTGGACAGTACTCGGTACATTGTAGTTGTTCTCTCACGTAAAGGGCAACTCCACCACCTCGCCTGGCTGGCCTGTCTTTCCTGAAAAGGACATACACTAATGGAATATTGGCACATATGCAAATGCTCACACAAGAACTCTGCTTATTAGAAAGTCTGGGATGTACTCCGCATGTGTTTGTTTTAATGCACCATTGTCAACATCCCTTTAAATCAGTGGGAGGGCTGTCGTGATTTTAGATTCCTAGGAGTTCCCGTTGCAGTGAGAGGCTGACAAATACAAGACTGAGAGTTGCCTACACAGCTTTATCTTGTTCCCATTGAAAATGTATATTATAATGTCATTTTTAATTACGTGATCCTACAGGTTTGTAGCCTGCAGTTTCCTGCTTCATCCTGCAGGAGACAGGTGACAAATGAGGGGTTAATGTAGGAAGGGCAATGCTAAAAGAAGACATGCTAATTTTTGACTATAAGCTGTGATGAGTAATTACTGTATTCAGCATGCTTCTGTGCAAATTATTTATATGTTTTTGTGTAATTGTGCAAAAGGCTACATTTCCCTTTAATTTTAATACAATACCTACCTGGCAGCATCACATTTTTAGTGAATTCTTGTCATACGTGACCTTCAGTTAAGTAAAGAAATGTTAACTTACATAAACAATTCCAATGATATTTGAAAGTATCCTAAACAAACACCATACCAGTGAGGGCACAGTCAAGTAGAAAGTTTTAACGAGCTTCTACCTGAGATATTGTTGAGCTTCCTTTTCTCAGAGCAAGAAGCAGAGTGCCAGTGAGTTTACCTGCTATGGGTTTACTGCTGCAAAGTTCCCTCACTGCTCTCCATTTACCGATACAACACACAAACATGGGAGAACGGCGATGTCCACCATTGATTTGCACCAACCAACCTCCAGGCCGCGCCAGTGTCAGTATTCTGGGTGCCCAGTTGTGAATCTCCACCTATGCAATTAAGATAAAATGCTGGCCTGCTGGCTTCCAGGATTTGCTTTGGGAGACTTTTTTATGTAGTGGTGTCAGCCCAATACTGCCTATGGAAGCAATACTTCAGGGGCAGTGTCAATGCCACTGTAGAAATGGCCACCATACTGAGTAAGTTGTATTTTAAGGGCTAACTAGTATTGAAAAGACAGCTGGGAAGGTTCCCTCAAATGTGTGTACTCCGTTTATAGCTGGCAGTGGCAACTAGTTATGTACTGCCCAGTCTAAATCCCCTTTATCAAACAGCATGTTATCTCAAATCAATATTTGTGTGGCAAGATTTCTGTTTACTCTGATGGGTACTTGAGCGGGTAATTAAAGAAATAAAACTATGCCAATTTCAAGATTTTCAAAATTCTCCTTTTCCATTTGCTTCAAGAAGACTTTATAGCTTTATTTTGTGCAGCATCTTCCGTATGGGGCGTGCTCCGTTAGCGCATATTTGAGGAGCTTATGCTACACAGAAGTCAGACGACTGAGGGTAAGCAGTCACATACTCGCGTCCTTGCTGTTACAAATTCAGCAATGCCTCTTACTCTGTAACAGCGAGTAGGACTCCGAGGAATTTCTAAACACAAGGTACTTCTACATTTAACCGGGAACGGTGGCTGAGGCTGAATTAAATGCATTCAATTTTCTTCCTCTCCCGAGGACACGTGAGAGATACGTGACAAATGACCCCCTGTAGAAGTGCAGAGGAGCTTCGAAATCCCTTGCAAGAGCACCTGACAGACAGAAAGCGCCTCTGGCCTGGGGAACTGGCTGGGACAGCAGAGATCAACTGGCCACCAGTGATGCAGGCAGAGAGGGCAAACACCTTCAGAAGCCGAATTATGGATGAAAGACGGGCATTGTATGCTAGGTGTGCTGTAAACCCAGGCATTCCTTGGAGTTAAAACAAGTGGAGATTTTCCAATGTGCTGTTTTTGAAGCCTCTTCTTTGGCTTCTATGCATCTGCCCCAATATTCTTCACCCTCTCACCCAGGCTAAAAACCTTTCAAATTGAAAACATGGCCTCTAGAAATTCAGCAAATCTAAAAATATCGATCTCGCAGAGTAAGTTCAAATAGCTTGCTACATCGAAATGAACTTCTGGTTTTAGAGCTTAATTTATGCTGTTGTTTCTTCTGATATTTGCTAAACATTAGCTTTCCCTCTCTTGCAATGTTGTTTTTCTACAAGCTAGAGCACTGTAGGCATTACAGGTAGGCACGTACTGAATACTGGAAGGGGCTGAGATCTATACAAATTACTGAGCTGAAGGTATCACCGCTTAGTATCTAACAAAGTTAGCTGCAGTGGGGATTGCAGCTGTCTTCCTGCTATCAAAGTAATTTCACATCTTGAGAATAAAAAAGACACTTTTAAAAGGACTGTTTGGAACCATTATTCAGTGACGCATCTGTCAACTTACCAAAAACCTTCTGTTTCACAGGCTAGTAGAAGATACTGAGCCATAGGATTTGTATACCTTTTCTATCAGTCCTTTGCAGCCTCTGGAAAGTTTTTTTTCTGTATGATCGCCATTATTAAGCTATACTTTTCTAACCTACCTCTTCCTTACAGTTAACAATAATGGTCTCTGCTCAAGGGAAGGGTAAAGGCCAGAAAGGTGAATGGCACAAAGGGTTACGGCAGTAAGAGATGTACCCAGATGCCTGTCTGCTACAGGGGTATGAAAATTCGGGGGGTCAGCATAAAAGAGAAACAGAGAAAGAGAGGCTGAAACACAAAAAGAACTAATCCCAAGCTCTACCCAAGTCACCCCCAATAAAATTCAGTTGTTCAGCTCCACCTGCCCAAGGCTTGTCCTCTGCCAGAGACTTCTCCGCCAGTCTTAGCACACCATTCCCACTTAATTCCCCCTTCGCGTTCCCTGCATGCCCATTTGTCCTACCTGTGCCAAACACCTTGGCACTCCTGATGCTCACCTTCCCTTGATGGGTGCTCTGCAGTGAATGACACCTCACGCGCAGGAACACGACTGTCCTCGTAGCCTTGGATGGGCAGGCAAGAGAAAGAGAGCTACCCCACTGCACGGTCCGTGACCTGCGTCTCTCGGGGCAGCCTGCAGGCAGGGAGGAGGCAGCCCGGGCAGCTCTGCCTTCTGGCAAGCCCGGGCAGCTCTGCCTTTTGGCAAGCCAAGTTGTCTGACTCTGGTGGTGCCTCCAGCGTGCATTTCTAAGCTTATTGTACATGAACAACGCATCTGGTATTAGGCCTTTTGTCTCTCTATCTTGACTTGTAAAGTGGGGATAGAGATTAAAAGAAAGGACCCGAGGAGCAGAGTTGTCTAATACAGCAAGAGAGGGATTTGGAGAGGGCTCACATAGACTGAAATGAAGGCTTGCTTTCCCAGAGAGCTGGAAATGCTTTAGATTTAGGGTGAAGGATGGTATTTTTGAGCTATATGTTACTTTGAGTGATCTGACGCCTTACTGGCACTGGGCAGAGAATGGGTGAGCTCATAGTCTGTAGTTACACGCGGAGCCATAACTCAGCCCAGCTTAGAAAGACTTTGAGTCTCAGTGTCACAAATAAACTGCAAAAAAAAAAAAAGTGGAAGGAAAGAGCAGGGCCTGGGACTCTCTCTTCTCAGGGAAGTTCCTCTCAGAACAGGCCAAAGGCCCCAGTGCCATCTTCCTTGCCAGCTTTTGCCCTGTAAATCTGCTGTCCCTTTCAGCAGAGTGTTCTGTACTGGCAGAACTGTGCCGTGCCAGATTACGTTGCAGCCTGGTGGCTGATGGACTTTCCTGGAAAGTAGGAGCAGCGTTTCAGATTGAGGGTCTAGAAAGCAAATGTTCCCTCTCCCGGGCAATCAATGAGAAGCGTCCTCTGCTGCTGCCGGTAGAGCATCATCTCTTCTGGATTAATAGATCCATCTACCATAAATGCCATTAAGCGGAAAATCTGTTCCCAGGTCCTGCTTTACAGCCTGCGGTTGCTAAGTGTAGGTCACCGTGAGGGTCTAGCCATGGGATGGGTCATGTGGAGGGGAACGCAACACCCACGCTTTTACAAGACTGAGAGCGGGCTAAAGCGCTGGTTGCTGCTGGCCTCCAGTCTTTTTGCTAACCAGGCCTGAGTTTCCAGACCAGGCAAGGCAACAGGCCCATTTTTAGATTTAAACCACAACGGAAGCCAACGTATAGGCAGCACTGGTAAACCTGGGGGTCAAAAGGGAGGGTATGTAGAAGCTGAGTTAACCAGTGTGGATGCAAGCACAATAAAAAGATACTGCATCTGGCATGGAAGAAACTGCAGGAAAAGGTCAACACAGTAACAGCTAAAATACTGGTAGCATATATCTCCACAACCTAGTTAAATGACGTAATTTCAGTACTAACAGCTAAAATGTAATGAGATAAAAATGGAGAAGCAAAAAGTCATCTTAAAGTAAAAAATCAGAAATGAAGATATGATGCAAAGACAACTCACAAGCAGGACTTCTGATTTAGCTGGCATGCATAGGGAGCTTCCCTATTAAAGGGAGCTAAACATTTGTCAGTGTCAGAGGGCTGTTACAACAGAAGAGTTGCTTTAGCCCCAAAATGGTGTTTTCTGACAATGCTCTGCCTCCTGATAAGGGAAGACCAAAGCTGACTCAGAGAACTCAGAGCTGGGACTCTGCCCAGAGGAATAATATGAATCATCTAAACCACTCTTACAGCTCCCTCCGTCAATTTACTAAAAGCCTCATATCTGCAGTTGGATCTGTGGTTTAGAAAATGTGGCCTAAGGCAGGGTTTTTTTTGCCACTATGTCAATACCTTACAAGATCCAGAATGTGTTTAATAGTGGGTTCATGGGGATTAAAAAATATCACTAGAATTCTCAAAATATAATTCTTGCTTTCTCTGGATAACATCTCACAGGACGACAGGCTTCAAACCCCATGATTTTAAAGTGATGAAATCTCTGCTTCTTCACTGCCTTTTTCCATGACTCCTCCTTTGACTCGAAGGACTTGTGCCAATATAAAAAAAATGTTATTTATATTGTGGTAGGGCCAGGCTGCCATATAAAGAATCAGTTCTTTACTGTGAGAAGTGCAGTAAATTCACAGGAATGAGTCCCCGTTCGAGGAACTCGCAGCCTATACCTCTGAACATGACATGACACAAATAACTATGGAAAGCACAAACAACCATAGAGAAGGTGGATCGTGATGAGCATATATAAACACAAATATTGTCCAGTCAGCCCCCAGAGGCTCACAAGGCTGGTTGAAGGCTGTAGAAATACTGATACATCACAGAATGCTAATTTTTCAATCACATCAGGGATCGTTTTTAAAAAGCATTAAAAAACACTTTTAAAAAAAGCATAAAAGCATCCCTGAGTTGTGCCTCAGTCATAAGAAGACATTAGGACGTTGTGAGATTTTTGGCCACCCTAAATTCAGGTGGAATCACGAAGCAAAGGATAATTAACAAACCTAAGTGAAAATATTTTCAGTGATCTTGTTGAAAGACCACTTAGCTGATTGCTGGTCTTATGCATTCTATATAGAAGTTTGACTTAGGGGAAATTTGAATTGTTTTACTCATCCAAACTACTTCAGCCATCTAAAGTAAGTATTTTTTAAAGTGTTGATAGGTCAAAGCAACCCCACTGTTTTTGGTTGTGGTGTTTTGTATCTTTCTTTCTTCTAAATGGAATATCAGTCTATTTTGAAGATTAATGAACCATTTCTTCTCAGCCAGAAATTAATTAAAACTCATTCATTCAAATGACAATAATTTCAACTACTCAAGGCCATTTTCCACATTTGTTCCTCTTCTCCAAGATTCCTTAAAAAAAAAATCTATCACAATTATGGGGGAAAACCATGTAGGAAACAAGAGAACAGACATTTGTAAATAATATTTAGAACATTTTGCACCTTAGAACTTCTGGAATTAAATTTTAGATCAAATTTAAAGACAAAAGACTCTGTATTTTACCCTTCATCTTAAGTACTGTGTTCCTAGAAACAAGACTGATCTTTATCCGCAGAGCATATTATGAAGTAATTCTCAGTCCATCACCAAGTTTACACTTAATAAAAAGAAAAAAATCTGGAAAACTGCTCTCCAGAGAGTTGCAACTTATTATGGCAAAGTAAGTCCTCAACAAACTCGTTTTGCTAGCATAACATAAAGCAAATTCTTGAGTGAAATAAGCTATACAGGCAAAGGGAACTGCTTGCTGTAATAACTGAATCTAGAATTTCTTCCATGAGAAATTTCTTGGTCAGACAAGTGATTCTCCCGCATTAGCTACTGTGTTCTTATTTAATGTAGTTATTTAAGACAGTTCTTCAGATGATACCACACCAAAACGCAGCAACAACAAAAGCTTAAACCCAGTTGGTGGTTTGCTCCGACTGACTGGCTGAATCTGAGCAAAACAGGTTGCTGAGGTGTGTCCTCTGCTGAGGCTCACACAGTCTTGGTTCGGCATGTTTATGGCTGTGCCATCTAATTGCATTTTGTTGATTAACGTAACTAGATCATATAGATATATCATCTAATAAAGCAATCCACAACAGTATTCTGAACTTTTTGTAAAATCGTCAGTGCTGCATTATTCATTTTATTGACTAGTGCACCCAGGCAATTAATCAATCTGAACTGCAAAATCTAATTAAAAGTATTAGGGTTTTCAGTATAGCTAGAAGACTCAGCTGAGGAAAGATGCGAGGAGATGGGATGGAAGCAAAACTGAAGCTCCTCAAAGACATTTTGCTTAAAAAATGGTTCTTTTCATTCAACTGTGAGCAAAATGATTTCCCCCAAAAAACTTCACCTATTTTGAAGTAGGAAAAACATACAAGTGTTAAAAGTAACTTTATGTTTGTGTACCACTACTCTGACATGCTGTAGTATGACATTATAATAAGTCATATACTCTAGTTCTTCTTTTATTTTTTAATTAATTTAGAGAAGCATTTTACTGGCATTAATAAAATGCCTTTTCTGAAATAACATAAAATATTTTGAAATTATTGAAAAAAATTAGTTTTTAATAAGAATTCCTCCAGGAATCCCTGTTTTGAAGAAATTAACAGAGTTGTTTCCATCCTGAGCTGCAGTGAAATATGTTTTAAAATGCTAAAATTTCTTGCAGGATATAAACTATGATTTCTGCTATGCACCAGTCCAAACCCTAGAGAAAATAGTCTCTGCTCTAGAAAAGTCACATAAATTGGCAAAATCGATTAAAAAGGATTATTAATCTTATTTTAAAGATCATTATCTCTATCATAGATACTGGTCTAAAGATATACAGATAGAAAAAAACGGAAGCTAGTAGAAGACAGCCTCAGTTTTACTTACTGAAGCTGCCTTCGGGTAGAAGTGGTGAGGAAAGCCCTGGAGAAGATAAAACTGTTGCGTTTGGGTGGGTACAATTCTGGCAACTGGGATAAATCTTTCATAAAGTTGAAACCATAACTCGTGAAAGGACCCCAGAAGCCCAACCAGTCACCCAAGACTTACTCCATAATCCAGACTTAGGAACAGGGCCTGTTAGGCACAGTCCATGTGACCAGTTTTCAATGTTTTCGTCAGAATGACCTGCATGTTAGAAGAGTCTGTCACTCTCCAGGGACAACAGAAGGAGCATAGGATGACATAGCATGTTATCTTTGCTGCCCAGACAATTCTCACCAGGACTATCCAGGCAAAAACCCACATGTTCTACCAGGAGACACCCAAAGCAGTCTCCTGGGAGAGCCTGGGTCAGCTAGGAATGTCTCCATTGCTAGAGGGGACCAGCACAGTGCTCTGACCTGCTATGGGAAGCAATCAAAGACTAAGTACTTCAGCAGGGACCTTTGAAGGATGTAGCAGTTCTAGGCATGTCCCATCCCCAATTAATCTACAGGTGCTATAGGCTTGGGATTAGTCTAACTTGTTAATAGGAAGTTTCACAGGATCACAGAATGGTAAGGGGTTGGAAGGGACCTCTGGAGATCATCTAGTCCAACCCCCCTGCCAAAGCAGGTTCACCTAGAGCAGGTTGGACAGGCGGGTTCCCATCCAGGTGGGTTTTGAATGTCTCCAGAGAAGGAGACTCCACAACATCTCTGGGCAGCCTGTGCCAGTGCTCTGTCACCCTCAGAGAAGTTTTTCCTTGTGTTCAGATGGAATTTCTGGTGTTCCAGTTTGTGCCCGTTGCCCCTTCTCCTGTCGCTGGGCACCACTGAAAAAAGTCTGGCCCCATCCTCCTGACACCCGCCCTTCCCAATAAAAAAAAATAAATGTGCAGGGTTTACACAGAGATTTTGGCAGAAAGAAC
This sequence comes from Vanellus vanellus, assembly GCF_965231255.1. Classification (NCBI taxonomy): domain Eukaryota; kingdom Metazoa; phylum Chordata; class Aves; order Charadriiformes; family Charadriidae; genus Vanellus; species Vanellus vanellus. The sequence continues at coordinate 196,968,908 of NC_138905.1, read as the reverse complement.
TGCTGCCTCGCTCATTATTTTCTTGCACTTCTGGTGGAGTAAATAAATCAACTCTGAACATTGCTTAAGAAACACACAGCACGAATGTAGACTGTCTAAAATAATAACCTGCTTATTGATGCCCTCCCCCCCCCCCCCCCAAGTCCATCTTACATCTTGCAATAACCTTTTCTCTGAGCAGCTTTTTCATTAGCAGATGATTAAGTGACTGGAAATGGGTGAAAACAAAGCTACTCAGCTTGCAAAGGGGCAGACCGCTCTCCCAGTTGCCTCCACCTGTTCTGACGTTTTTCAGGATCGGAAGCACCAGCTGCAACTGGGCCATCTCCTGCACAAACTGATTCAAAAATTTAAAACCAAACCATTGCAAATTAGCAGAGAGACACAACTTTTTTTAAGGGAGCCTAAGTTCACGCTTCACATGCTGTACTCAGCTTCCAAATTAGACCTTTTCTTTTCCCCTACTACAAAAACATGAAACGGTGAATGAGGTGGAATACCCATTTACCCCAGTACCATATTACTATTTTTGATGTCACAGAAACTTTACTTTTCACCTGCCAGAAGTTCATCTGAATTACTGTATTTGCTGTGCTCTTCTGCAGCACCAGACCATAGAGGGAGTCATGCCATTTTGCAAGACCTACAATTCTATATACGTAAACCTTTAAAACATTTAATGAAAAAATAGTTACATGCTTCTTACTGTTAGCCTTTAAATATTATCTCTATTTTTAACCCCTGGAAGCATTAAGCTTTGAAGATTCCCCCCCAAAAAAGCAGCATAGTAGATTGAAACACCAAACAACACAGAAAAAGAGCCATTTGTGACTGACAAGACCGTCAGCTGGGCATCCTGATCGCACCCCAACAGTAATAAATAGTTTACTACATCTAATCCCAGTTTCCACTACCTTATTTGCCAGATTATTACAAATACAGACTAGCCTTCTGCTGAGCGAAATACATTTCAGTTTCAGCCCATGACCTCATATTTTACCTTTTCGCTATAGATTCAGAGGTAGTTCTGTGTTCGCCCCCTTAGGTACTTGTACACTGTAATTAAATCCTATCTCACCTGCTCCTTTTTCACGGCCCAACATGTTAAGGTCTTGGAGCCATTTCTTCAGAAGATGTATTCTCCCGTCTCCTAAATTAGCCTTGTTCCCTGGACCCCTTCCAAAGCTTCCTTAGGGAATGCACCAAATTACAAACCTCTTGATAGATTTAGAGGTCCAGCGGGGCTGCACGTGGTGCGGTAACTGGGGGAGGCTGGCTTTAAAGGATATGGCTGGGCAGGTTAAAGTCAATGGAAGTTCAACCGGTGGAGAGATTAGAGGATCAAGGCTTAACAGTCTGAATGCAGTATGTGAGCTGAAGGCATTTGCAGGGATTCAAGTAACGTCTGTTCAGTTCCTAAATCTAGGGCTAACTTTCATTTATCCCTCTGCATTTTAATACCTGCTGTAAATAGTTATGGCTGTGGGGAAGCCCATGCAGTAATTTCCAATTTTTGCTCTAAGTGGAGCTGGAGGGAGACACCTGAGTGTGTATGAGATGCTGCAGGGACGGAGGACAGCGAGGCTCCCTGTCTCAGAGGCTGGGAGGAGGCAGTGAGCGAGGAGCAGCTCGGGAAGCTGCTGCATTCCCATCCTGCCCAGAGGCAGGGCCAGGAGACTGCCTCGAGCCGCCAGACCCTGTCCTCCACAACCGCTGGTAGGAGAGCGAGCTGGAGTACCAGCACCTCCATCCCATGGGATGTGCGGAGGGCTCTGCTCCCAGCCAGCTTGGCCAGCTGCGGGAGGCTGTCACGCACCGTGCCGCAGTGACGGGGGACGCCTAAATGCAACAAATGCGTCACATAAATAAACCATAAGTGTAATTTGTCCTGAAAGCGAAAGAAATGTTCTGTTTAACTATGTCTGGTTGTTCGGTGATTGCAGCAAGCGCAGTGACAGTCACTGTGATGTACTGTGTTCTGCTGAATAGTCTCTTAATAACAGCTGCGTGACAACTCGTAAATGACATTTCTCATATACAACACCCGATAATGTCAGCTTCACTACACTAATACACCCATTTCTCTAATATCTAAGTCTTTCGGATATCTGGAGAGCAATGTCTGCCTAAAAAGCAAAGCAATGTTTGCACCACTTGTCAGAAGACTTTGCGCTTTGTTTTCCACAGAAAATGGTTACGTCCTTTCTGTGTCATAGGATAGTCCTAATCCAAATAGTAATATAAAACATTAAATAAAAATAAGGGTAGGAAAATAGATTGCAGTTTTATCCCATGCATTTATCCCATGTAAATCAGTCTAATAAACCAAAGTTATTTTTAAAAAGGAATAAAATCTTTCAGGGAGACGGTCAGGAGGTTCTGAAATATGCTATTCAAAGGCCTTTCTTGTAAGAGATGGACTCCTCGGGCTACACAGCACATTCCCAAAAACTGTGGAGCTCCATGAATGTTAGATACCAAGAGCAGGACTGTTCCTTAAAATCCTCCAGTGCATGTTCTGCTAGGGTTCCCTATAAAATATGTGTCAAATTTAATATTTTGCATATAAATCGTGTCCCCTTTATAAAAGACCCCGGCCATGGATCAGTTAGTTTTGGTTAGTCTTTATCTGATAAGTAAATACTCAAACTCCTAAAATCACTTCCTTCTACCTTTTATTCTACTTTCTGTGATTTTCATTCTGTCTCCTTCCTTTATATTATAGAATACTTCCTTCCTGAACCCACACTGAAATACTGTTCATCTACCTGTGGTCTCTTGTACTTGGCAACCAGCTAACAACACGATTTTTAAAATGTTAAGGGAAAAAGTTCAGGTAATGAAACAAAGTCCAAATAGTGGCACTAATGTCAAAGGGTTAATGTCTTTGCAAAGGATTAAAATGTGCACACTACCAGAACTGGCTTTATTTACCTGTTTTAGACAAAGTGGGAGAGAACTGCTGAAACCTCCTGCGCGAGTGGCAGCCATCGCCGATTGTTTGTCTTGCAGCACGACCACAGACAACAGACTCTACAAATCTCTTGTGAGAAATGGACCTCGTCTGAAGGAGTTTGCAATTTAAACACGAAAAACAAGAGGTTGGAGGAAAAACAGAGTCGGAAAACTCCAAGTCAGAAGGCAGGCACGTGATAAAGTCAGCAATTGCATAGATCCTGATCCTGTTCCTGTTTGGTTTCATTCAAGGACTCCAAATCTTCGGTTATTCTCACAGCAGTACAAGCAGACAAGTGGCAAATGAAGGCAGCCAAAGTCATTATCGCTATATCTAGCAGGTGCTAGAATCCAGATGAAGATTTTTTCGTGATTTAAATGAGTTTTAAACAGGCCTTGAACAGGCTCTGCCAGGCTACCTGGCAAGTCGGTGGCAAACCCAGGAGTACAGCGTGGGGAGCCCAGACTCGGTTACAGCCCGCACTGCCGGCGAATCGGTCTCACTGCCACCTTCTGAACTCAGACCTTCGCTGCTCCCTCCGACTGAAACGCAGGATTGAAAAGGAGAGCACAATGACTGCATGCTACATTCACGTAAAGCTTCCTCCTCTGATTTTCTAAAACTACATTTTCATTTTTGCTTGTTAAAAGTCTTAACGTTTAAATCATCTGTTTTAACAGCCAAGAAAATGTGTTCTTTTAAAAGATTCCTGCAGTGTGTGTATGGCCTGTTTAAATAACCTTTTTCTCATCTTCTCTGTAATCAGAGGATTTGAATTCTAATGCAACACGTTCATGCTAGAACCTGATTATATCCCAGAGCTACAGTTGTGAGTGGCATCAGTCCACGGTATCTGACGGTGTTTGCCAAAAACATGTCAGGACTCCCCTATAGTTCAAATCACCCCATAAATTCTACACTTACACAACATTGGTGACCTCATACGCAAAGCATGCCTTAATGATCAAGCGAGTGGAAACGTTCAGTAAATACATTGAATGTTTGACATTGTTATCAGTGGGTGTTCCCTGGGTCTCTTGCGAAACAATCCAAAGATTAATGCAAGGCCAAGAAGTGTCAGCCAAGTGAAACCCTTAAAAGTTACTTAAGAAATTTAAATAGACAACAGCATTTTTCTGTGCTAAAAATTCGGCAAAATATTTCTTAAAGAAGTACTGGCAAAACAAAAATGTATTTTTTGAACTGTGAGTTATCTTCATTGCTTTGCTGATTTTCTTTTAAGTCATTGCTACTGACATTATGAATTTGGGAGAAGTATACTAGCCTCAAGAGAAGTTCTGAGAAATAAAAGATTTATAAGTCTACAAAACCTTTGATGAAGTCCATTACAAAAATGATGCTCAATATAGACAATAATTTCAGCCTTTCAACCTCTCTAAATCGGGCCTCAGAAATACTCCCAATGAAAAAAGGTTGATTCCGAAAAGTGGAGTGCAGTGCCCCCTCTACAGTGCGTGAAGGACTCAGCTGCTTCTGCTGATGTCCGCGTCAGCAGAAAGCCTTGACATCCTGTAGCAACATAGCAGAGGCAGAAAAGAATAGAATCAGAAAGAAAACCAGGTATTTTTTTATTCTTTCTATTTCTCTGTCTTCCACTTTAGAAACTGTATTGACTTTACGCCTACATGGGTGCTTTCCCGTGCTGAACATCAAGTGACGTCCTACATCAGACCTGCGGGGCAGCCTCTCAGGCCCACTCAGACAGTGAGCAGCACATAAAAGCAGCACATAAAAGAAGAAACATGTAACAACCTCGTGTCACAACCAACGTGGTTAGCATTGCCTTTCTTTTGTAGTCTTGTAAGGAATTAAACCCTGACCCTGTAAGTATTATACACACCTGATGATGTACCTGATCCGCCTGCTGAAGTGAATGGGACAACTCAAATGCTTTAAGTACATGTACAGGGCAGGGGCCGAGTTTGGAACCTTCATGTTAATAAAGCTTATATCAATACAGAGACATAAAAAAGACATTAAAAAAATGCCCCATAACTAAACCCATCAACAGCAAGAAATGCAAAACTGATTTCCTGGCCTGCTGGCTGGCACTCAGTCAAAAGCTTTGCCTGGTTACCTTTGTACTGGAATGATTTCCATCAAATAATTCACATTCATAAAGCAAAGAACATAAATGGAACACCACAAATGACAGATTTGCGATGGCCTGAGCTGAAAGGAACTCATGCCTTGGATTACAGGTACCTGTATGACCCTACAAGTTGGCTATAATCCTGTTATAGGTGGTGGTAAAAATGATGGATTACAATCACATGTATGTGCGCTACATTACTAAGTAATGAGCTGCACTGTACTACATGTTTTGCCTCCAGGAACATCTACTTATGTCATTCTTTTAGTCGTCTTTTTGCAGCAGAACATCATAGTTTGATAATCAAAATCTTCGGTTTCAGGAGTGTAGTACTGTGCTGAATCTTTAGTCTCAATTACTGTGTGTAAATTGAAATATTTATAACAAAATGGTCCAAGGATTCTACAGGCAAAATAAATAATAATAATAATCAGGCATGACATTCATTAGCAGGTTTCCCGCTTTCCCTCCTTACCTCCGAATTTAAAACCTCACTGTGTCAGTGAGGATATTCACAAGTAAACACGTGTGAGAGGAAAAGCAGTGTATAACGGTCCCAATCTGATGGCCTCACTTTCAACAGTGTCCAAATGCCTAAAGACATAGAAAATCATTTAAAGGGATGTACCAAGCACCTAAACAAATTAAGATTGTCCCATTTGCTTGTGTACTTCAGAAATGAACTTGCAAACCCTGATGGTGAGGGAAACCTTTAAGGTCTTCCTCAGGAAAAGAGCTGAGCCGGGACCAAGAAACGAGTGGGCTGACATTTGTTCCTGCCCTGGATTCCATGGCACTGGAATTATGAGCATCCTGGTGCAGTTCTCTGGCCTAAGGTAGTTTCTTTATTCCGCATCCAAGTTAAAGCTTATTTTCATTTTGATCACTTTTTTTTTTTTCAACTTAGGGACTTCATGTGGATAGCACCTCACTGGAATAAGTGATACCAGCCGTTACGTGACAGATAATGGCTCAGTAATGATTTTTAATGTGGATAAAAGGCTATATTACAATAAACAGAAAATATGTTTATCCTGTTACAGCTAATGCCAGGGATAAAATCCTCTGCGACTCCTCCATGTGCACACAAACCAGACACTGACAGCCCCAGCTGCAGGACCCATTTTACCAGTTTATCCAATTCGTCCTCAGTGAGTAATTGCATCTTGTCTTGTTTCTAATCTAATTCCATCCATTATCCAAGATGGATAATTTCCAGGGATGCAGCACAGGGGTGGGAACGTCTGCAAAGAATAAAAACTGTGCGAATCTATTTTCTGATATATGCAGCCCATGGCTCTTCTGCCTACACTTCTTCCAAGTAGGTCTGCATGTGCAGAGAAGAGGAAAACGAGATGCACAAACCGCTATCTGAATATCATAGAATCATAGAATGGTTGAGGTTGGAAGGGACCTTGAAGATCATCGAGTTCCAACCCCCCTGCCATAGGCAGGGACACCTCCCACTAGACCAGGCTGCTCAAAGCCCCATCCAGCCTGGCCTTGAACACTTCCAGGGATGGGGCTTCCACAACTTCTCTGGGCAACCTGTTCCAGTGCCTCACAACCCTCAAAGTGAAAAATTTCTTCCTAATATTTAATCTAAACCTGTCCTCTTCCAGTTTAAAGCCACTACCCCTCATCCTATCACTACATGCCCTTGTACAAAGTCCTTCCCCGGCTTTCCTGTAGGCCCCCTTTAGGTACTGGAAGGCTGCAATAATATCCAACATTTATACATCCCACATGGCAAAAATGAGTATATAGCCTGCGGTTGGTGATGGCACGCTAAGACCACTGTCTATAGCATGAAACCATATATTTAGCTGCACTCTTTGCCTGTCCATACCTCTGTTTCTTGCCTTGTGTAGGATGGGAAGCTTATTCACGCAGCCATCACCTTTTTGCTGTGTGCCTGTAAGGCAGCTGAAACAGGGGAGCTGCGGTTCAGAAAGGGTGGCCTATGCCAAAAGGTAGCTCAAATTAAAATGCCTCTGTGTGAAAAGGACATGTATTAGGTCATTGTCTACGTTAGGTAAAGCAGCCTAGCAGGATCAAATGGCCCACTTCTGGAGGGGCAGATGTGTCCCCTCTTCAGCAATTGTCTCTCCCCATTTTTGTCCCTACAAAGTCATCTGGGGACAGACGGATGTCTTAGCAGCTTCTCAGTAAATGCCCTCCATCACAATGTCTAAGGACTCAGAATTCAAGCCAGCGTTGTAACTGGGTGGTGACTTCATTTGGAAGTGAACCTGAAGGAGCAAAAGGTGAGATAACTCCTTGTTTCCAGGAAAAGAAGAGCAAAATGAAAAGGCAAGGAGTCCTCTTTTCCAAAGGCGTAAATCAGCCTTTTAAACTCACAGCCCCAAGGGAACTGCATATGCTATCCATAAAATCAGACTGTTTATGAAATTAGATGTTTGTTTAATTCATCGATGTTCATATGCCTGGCTCATCATAAATCTTAATATGTAAATCACCCAACTACATAGATTTCAGCACGTTCAGAGTTCACACTGATTTCCATACAGAAGGCGTTAGAGAATTCCCAGTTCAGTCATTAGCGCTGTTTTAAAGGGTATTTACAGAGTCAGAAATGTGTCTCCTGCTGCCAGCCCTCCACCAGTGGCCTCAAACCCTGCAAGCTGAAGGTGGATTCACTCCCCCCTCACTCCCCACTCACTGGGTTGCACTCCAGCTGCAAGCCTGGGTGCCAGTATGGACCCTGCTGCACTCTCCCCAGCTTGGGGGCAGAACAGAACTCTAAACCATGCCCAGGCAGTGCTTGTGCCTTAAGCCCACATTACAGTTTGGGTCCCTCAAGAGACTCATTTGGGCATTTAGGTCCCTCCATGCCAATTTCCGAATGGCAGAGGGGCTCCGGTGGCCAGCGCCGCCAAGGGCACGGAGCAGATGCACTCCTCAGTGCTGCAAGGAGGACCACATGGACATGGAAAAATTGAAGATATCACTGGCTCATCTTACAGATGGTCTGAACTGGTCTCTGTAAGTTTGCAGCTCAAATCCAGCTCCCGAGTACACGTCAGGTACTGAAGCAGACAAGCAGAGTGCATTTTTAACACAGAGTTTATCATGACAGTTTATGTGTTTTAAGGCTGTCGAAGGCAGGATTCTGTGGAGCTCGTTTATCTCACAGAAGGCAGCAGCATGATGGAGCATAAAAACACACCGCTGACACAAAAGCAGACTGAAGTTAATTTAAAAGCGAAGCTAAACATCTGCTCCAAGAACCAGCTTTCTAAGGCATGGATGGGAACACTAAAGTTTGAAACATTACGGAGTGTTTAACCAGTACCACACCAGCTGTTAGACATTTTTTGGCAATGGTGCAGATATTATCTGGCAAGTTCTCAGGAGCAGCTGACAAGAATGAAGAGTGACAGATATAAGAAACAGAAAATGCCAACCATATGGCATGAATATTATGCTAACGTTTCAGGTGTCAAGCACCAGTCGCTTGTGTTTAATTTGAGTGTGCAAAATTTATATGGATTTTAATCATTACACAATGTTATACACAATTACATTTACATCTCCATATTGTTGCAACTGCAATTTTGCCATTTAACAGTAATAGGCGCTGCACTAAATGTGTCCACTTAGGAGCAATGTTGTTATCTTTATGGCTTTAATAACACATTTCCACCTCACAGGTGTAATATCTATTCCTACAAACAGTGCCGCTGCAGTCAATGAGTACGCCTGTGATCCAGGCGTCTGCAAGGTGCTGCTGCCTGATGCTGGAGCATCTGGTTGTTTAGTAAATGCTAACAGCCCACGAGAACTGCCGCAGACAAGCTGGGTATGTCTCCACGAAGGTCAACGCTGCTGATTTGATCCCCAAACCTCTTCGCGCTGCTGCTGGTGGCGTATTTAGCGTGGGTTTTCAAAGAATGGGCCAGCTGCTGCCCGGACCAGGGGGTGGCCTCATGGCAGACGGGGTGTCTGAGCTTCAGTCACTGACGGGGAGCCCTGCAGGCAGCTCAGCTCCGCCAGGTTTCCCAAAAGGACCTGCTGCTATGCTGCTTTACAGGCCACGTGCCACATCAGAAATGGATTTTTCTCTCTGAGAAGTGGAAGTAGCAAAGCCTGGTGCCATAAAATTGTGCGTCCTGCTTGCTCTGCGCCTCATGCTTGAAGAAGCTTAGATCACCCTCGTATCTCTGACAACAAAGGGAAAGGAAAACCAGCCCCAAGTACTGGGATTGTCAATAGCTGCCTCACATAGACAAGGCATAAAAATGTCTGCTTGGAGAGAGCAGACTTGTTTGATGGTTCATTTTGCCTCTCCATCAGCGTGTAAAGCAGTATGTAACGTGTGACATCTGTGCTGGGGCACGGGGTGGTGGTTTGACTGACTGCAAAGGCGGCCAGCCACTACCCCTTGTGTCCTTTTTACAGAAGGAATAAAAAAAGAAATAAAAAAAGAAGGATGGGAATGTTAAGTAGACAACATGATGTGGAAAACATACAGGAACTGTTTTATCATTATCAGAAAAAGGCTTGTGCTGGTAATACATGTCAGTTCAGGAACCCGTCCTCTTTCAAGCTGGAGAAAACAGCAACCACTACTTCACTCAGGCAACGGCAGAAAATTTCAAACTCATGAGTTGATGGATGAAAACGGGGAATTAATGGAAAATTCTGAATCAAGCAGCAGCAAAGCTCCTACTGGGGATGCTGGATCGCTTTGCCAGGAGAACGGACTTGATGCAGAGATTGCTTACCATGACGTTATTTGCATCCATGTGAAAGAATGAAGTGGCATAAAATCTTTTAAACATATCTGTAGCGAGAGTCTCCACTCCTCGTGGCATTATGTGGTGAGAGTATCATGCAGATATAATGAGCATCGGCTGAACTGTGTTATGAAGAGAGAGGAGTCAGACAAACACACAGAGCAACTGGTGGAACACGCCTGGGAAAGATGCAGGTGGGGCTGGGAAGTCTAGATGCTCCCCAGCTCTGAGTGGCAAAGAGGAATTCCTATGTTTTGTAACCACTCCTGGATGTCTTTGTGATTCAGCTTTTTGCTGTGCTCTTGAACTACACCAAAGATTGAGTAGATGATAGAAAATGTCTGCCTGGCCCCACCTGCCGCAGCTGCAGCGTTAACATTAAGCTAATGGAGGATATACTGGCTTTAGCTGGATGGAGTAAGCACTTTCTGTCATGAAAGCACCAAAAGACAGCTCAGATGTTGCAAGATGAAGCCTGAATATTTGCCTGGAGATAGAAGTTGTGCCATTCTGTGGTGAGTTCCTCATTACAGAAGCTCACTGAAGGGCACATTGCCTCCCCAACATGTCTCTGACAGTGGCCTTGCCAGCCTGCTGATGTCTCCGTTGCCCATAGATGCAGCTCACACCTTCCAGGTTCTTTGGGATCAGCATCTTCTGCTTCTTCTAGCAGGCCTTGAAGTCTAGCCAGCATCGGAGAGTCTCCTGTAAGCTCTCACATCTCACTAGGGCCCTCGACTTCCTACCTTCCTGTCACCCCAGTACCATCTCAGCGTGTCTGCCTGCTCTTGACTGCTGTTCTGTTACTCCTGTCAGCAGCGGGAGGCAGAGCAGCTCTGTCAGTATTTTTATTTCCCTGTTTTTCTAAAGGGCAAAACCAAGTATCTTCCTAAGTGCAGTCTGGCTTTTTCCTCTTTGAAAATTTTCGGGCCGAGTCTGCATCTCATTTTTCTGTTCTGTACAGAACTACCTCACAACGTTTTCAAAGCGATGTTCAATGTATAATTCATATTAACCCAGGACTGGTGCTAGCCCACACATCCAGCTTTCAGGTTAAGCTCTGGAAACTGCATTTTTATACATAGAGAACAGCTCTGGTCATAATGCCAAGTGCAGTAACAATTACAAAAGGAGGAAAAACATTGTCCTCCAATTATCCCCCAACTGCTGCAAAGGCAAAGCAATGGTAGTGTTTAGGCATAGCCAGAACTGAGATCCAAGCCCCATAAGTGGAAGTGGGATGCAGCTGTCCCATAGTACATCTCTGTGCTTTCAGTTTAGTACGGCGTCGGTCTTGCTGTTGCACCAAAGATACCTTGCGTCTATATATAACATAGCAATTGTTTTAAGTTACCTGTTTTATTTTGCTCTGAAAAGGCATGAAGCTGTCTGGTCTCAGTTTGGAAGTGATAACCAACATCTCTGCTGGTAGCAATGACTGTCAGCTCCGTGGTGAAAAAAAAAAACAAAAACAAAAAGAAAATAATTTTGAAAGCGCGGCCGAAGCAGTGACCTGCGTGGGTACCAGTGAGGCAGCGGCGTGGAGGAGGCAGAGATGTGCCTCCTGGCACACGTTGCCTGATTTCGGTCCAGGGGCAGAGGCATGGTGAAGCAGGAACACGCCATGCCCTGCACAGCCCCTGGTGAGGAGGACGTGGAGGAGCAGCAGACGGCACAGCCCGGCGCAGACACGGGCATGCAGGACCTGAGGGATGTGAGTGCTGCTGCTCCCTGCCCTAATAGTTATCCTTGGGCTGCCTTGGGGAATGCATTTCGCATCTCTGGATTTCTGTTCCTCCTCCCACCTTTTGTTTGTGATCTTTTCAGAGTGGGACCGTCTCCTAATACATGTTTATACAGTAACTAGCACGATGAGGCCCTGATCTTGCTTGAGGCCTCTAGGCATGACTGTAATACAAACGATAAATCATCATCATAAAACAGGACTGCACAGATCCATAACTTCTGTCATAACTCATGGCTGAAGTGTCAGCAGCTCACAGACACATGGCAAGGTCAGGGAGACCATGAAGGGCCAAAAGAACTGAATCCACACAGAAAAGAGGAGATGCTCAATGGCTTTGAAATATTTTTAAGATCTGTCAGTGTTACAGCCATGTCAGTTCACAGCTGATTTCCTTTACTGATGCCACCTCCTGAAGGCAGTGATGTGGCTCGGAAAAAGATTGAGCCACGGCAGAAGGCAATGGTGGTCACCAAGGTGCAGCCTGTAAGAAAACGTGCACATATGGTCGGCAGGTGCTTCTCATCCATGGCTTCCGTGCTGCACTGTCCCCCAAGTTGCACTGAGTGCACCAAGCAGGCAGCCAAGCTTCAGCAAAAGCATGTCTCTGCCCTTTTGTGGTCGTCTACAGACCTTTATTTGTATCTCTTCTCTTTTTCCGCTCTGTCCCATGAAGAAAGCTGTGTGGGTATCTCATGCAAGTCTTACAAGGGAAGACTGAGGTAACTGGGGTTGTTTAGCCTGGAGAAGAGGAGGCTGAGGGGAGACCTTATCACCCTCTACAACTACCTGAAAGGAGGTTGTAGAGAGGTGGGGGCTCACCTCTTCTCCCTGGTGACAAGTGATAGGACGAGAGGAAATGAGTTCAAGTTATGCCAGGCAAGGTTTAGATTGGATATTAGGAAAAAAATTTTCACTGAAACGTTTATCAAACATTGGAATAGGCTGCCCAGGGAGGTGGTGGATTCGCCATCCCTGGAGGTGTTTAAAAAAAGGGTAGATGTGGTACTTGGGGACATGGTTTAGAAGTGGTTTTGTCAGGTTAGGTTAATGGTTGGACTTGATGATCTTAAAGGTCCCTTCCAACCTCAGCAATTCTATGATTCTATGCAGGGGGTTTCAGCAGCTCTGGAGATTCTCCCTCTCACCTGTGAGTCAGCTCAGACCTACACAAGGCATCACTGGCCGGGGAACTGCTTCCCCAGCAGGTATTCCTGGGCAGCCTCCGGGCACATGGCTAAATTCCCCAACAGACCCATCGTTTCTTAGATCAACAACATGCTTTGCAAAAGCTGTCATCACACTCTAGGGTTACACATTTTTTCAGTGTCCCCTAACCTGTAGAGGCAAGGAGTTTGGGAGACCTGGAGCATAACAGGAAAGAGTTCGCTGCAGGAATGTAAGGAGCTGATGGTACAAAACCCAGCAGTTATGTCCATTCAAAGCAAGTCAAGTAAGCAGACAAATACTTTTAAATCATTGTATCTGGCAAGAAGCCACGCTGTGTCTTCAGCCAAAGTGTGATGCTTTGAGAAAATGTAGCTTTGGTGAGCTGAATATCAGATGAAAAAGAAGCACTAGGGAATGTTCAAGCTCTATTTAATGGAAAAATATTTTGTTCTTGATGAACTGAAGTATTTACACTACTTCTCTCTATAGCTTCGCATCTCCCGGGTAACAATGACCAGTCTTCTCCTTATTCCTGAGATTAGAAGTTTCACTGTATTTTTAAATGTTTCAAAACAAATTTAGCCTTTAAAACCTCCCCTGCTGTAGGCTACTGAAGGCTATGGGATTAGAAGCTTCTTTAGCAACTCCTGTTTGCCAGATCACATCATTTGTTACACAGGCAATTACAATATAAAAGGGTTTTTTCCATAATTCATCTTCTAAAATTTTAAATTTGGTATTGAGTACTCTAAATGAAAGCAGGTTGCTATCCAATTATATTGCCAAAATCACGCAGGCTATTGAAAGAAAGAAATCAGTCCCAGATTCAGATCTTGGTGTATCAGCAATACCAGAATGACTCCTCTTTCTCCATCTTTGTGGAGTAAATCTCCATAATTAGGATGAGAATTGGGCCAAACAACTTTGGCAAAGCTGACAGCATAAATCAGATGAACACAGAGAATTAAAACAACGATGCAGGAAGGAGAAAAGTGGGAAAGGCTGAGAAGTGACATCAAATAAAGGAGATGTGAAACAGATGTGCTCGAACCTGGGCAAGGATGTGCTTTCGGATAAATGAAACAGACAACAGTGCAAGAGACAGTTTTCCCTGGAGAGCTATCTGGTAGTAAAGTGCTTTAAAGAAGAATTTGAATTCAGAGAATATGCCATAGTCAGTATGATAACACATGCATTAGGCACCGAGAAAGGCCAGCACAGAAAAAGATCCAGGGGAAGAAAAGGAGAAAAAAAGTTCAAGCAACTGGAAGGCTGGATAGAACGCAGAAGTTTTGAGAATGTACAGGAACCAGACTTGGGAAAGCTGGACACTACCTGAAGGCAAAAGGCGCAACAGTCTTCCTAAAGAAAGTGATTCAAATAATTTGGACTGCCCTTCAGTATGATGTAAGTGGGCTACTTATGCACTTAACAGTAAAAGCAATGCCACTAAAACAATGCGTGGACATTCTTGTCCTTCATTTTACTGCTGCTGGGACAGCCCATGAAGCATCACCAAAAGGATCCTCTCTCCTCAAGGCATCACCAAAAGGGTCCTCTCTAGCCTGACTGTGCTTGTATCTTGCCCTGTGAGGGCCAGATCCTGGTAGTGTTACGCCAGCTCCCACCCTCATTGCAATATTCAGAAACCCTCTGAACTACCTCATTTAAAAACAAAGCTTTTTGCATCTTGGTTTCAGAAGATCAACTTGTCTTCCTCTCCCATCCTCCCCACAGGCACAGACTTGTGGTCCTCCCCTTTGAGCTCCCCTTTTCTCTCAGATCTTACAGCTTATAAGACTGACTATTCCTCACTTTGCCCAGCCAACAGCAGCAGATTCAACTTCCAGTCCAGCATCCGCTTCTCTTACTTTCCTTCCATTCACATGTAAAGTTAACCTAGTAAACTTTAAACCTAGTTTTTAATATACTTAAAAGCTTTAAATGTAGTTCACTTTTAATTTTTAACATAGTTAACATAGTAAACTCATCTTCAAAATCTCTCCTTGAGCTACTTCTGTTGTGGTGCTCTGCAGCTTATGCTCATCTGACACTGGTTAGGTGAATGTGGACTTCTGTTTCTACTTCTTTCTACTTTCTACTTCTTCTACCTGTTGTTTTTTTTGTTGCCGTCTCATCGCCCTAACCCTCACTGCAGGTTAATTTGGAGCAAGGTGGGGCTGTGAAGCCATCTGACTGTCAGTGCGGTCACTGTACCTCAGAGTCCTCCTAACATGGAAAGTCTTCACTTTGGGCAGGGCCAGAGACTATTTGCTCTCATTACCATCATCTCCAGGAAGGCTGGGAGACATCTGTTGAATCAGTGTAATAGCCTTGACCTCCATTTGCCCTTTGTCTTTCCAGCTGTAGAGACCCACCCTGATCTCTCATTAACCACGTAAGAATAAAAACACCGTTTTGTTTTCCCACCTCCAGGCAGCTGCAGAACCTTCCCCCGACCAGCCGTAAGCCAAATCTCTTGTCCCTGGAGTCCTAATGCTTGGGAAACCCACTAAGCGGTCTTGGTTTGCAATCTGTGAAAAGCAGCATTTTCGCTCGTACTCCGTGCCTTTCGGCTAGCTTAATCTGGGATCAACAACGGGGGGAGATGATACGGGCTGAACTCATGGCAAAGGAATGCAAGGGAGAGAATGGCAGTGGCAAAGGAATAAACCAGATACTTGGTTATTTAATTCCTCCACTGTATAATTTACAATTTTAAATAAAGACCAGCATTAGTTACCCTCCCTGTCCTGAATCCTGGTGTTTCTCTTTCTTTACTGCCTACAAGGCTTTCCTTGGCTGTCTTGGCTCTACCAGCTGTTGGCATTGACTCAGGCCTTGAGCTGTTAGCCAAATAACATAGCAAAGGCTGGCCTCCTTGGCCAGAGACACCTCCTGTGCAAAAAAGAAGAGATGTGGGATTTACTTACAGGTGCAGCTCTACCAGGAGAATCAGGCACGTGGTATCTAACATTTTTGCATGCTTTCTAAGCCCTATCAAACTTCTGGAGACTTCCATTGCAGTTCTGTTCCCATAGGGTCTCCTGGAGGAAAGACATGGAGCTGGCCAGGCCATGGAGAAGAATATTCCCCTAGGTCACATTCCCTGAGGCTGCTTCCAGCAGGCAACCTCATGGAGGAAGAGGAGGAGTGACTGGGAGTCAACCATTGCCATTTACGTCAGACCTGCATCCCCACTGATAGGTGTGGCCTTATTTCCATCATTTTCTTGGCAGTTTGGAGGTTCATCATCAGATATGATTGCTGGCCAGATCACGCACGGGTGCCGCAGCTCTGCAGCACACTCAGAGGCACAGCACCAGGAGTTCCCCATCCCTGCTCCCACAGAGGTTGGGGCAGAGTTCCCATTAGCTGCCACACATTTGAGGACATGACCTTAAAATTACAACTTTTTAAACATTTTGGAGACAACTTTTTAAACATTTTGGAGGAACACAAATTGCTGACAGAGACTTCGAGGTAATCAAAATCTTAGGTCAGGATGAAAACTCTGTGAAGCTAGCTCCAAAGAAAGAGATGGTTTGGCCATATCTGTAACCTGGGGATTGATTAAAAGAAGAAAAGTTTTAGTGACTAATTTCTACAGGCTCTGAAATATAACGGGTTATTAAAAACACAACCTAACAGCTGCAGAATCTGACAGAGACATTGTTCTCCCTGAGCATTTGTTAATAGAGTATTTCAGATGATTAAATAGCTAATAAAGTCAGTCTTTGCTAAGTAGACGGATACCAGCAATATTGCAAAGGTAATTATAGATTTCTATCAAAAAATTCTTGACTCAAAATATTTCTTCTCAGACTGAAGGTAATACGCTGGTCTCAGTTAAAGAGAAAATATTTTAGCTACTATTAAAAGGTTTCCAATTTGCTCTACTGTAGTGGCTTTCAATTACAACAAGTTTCAAGGTGTATGTTTTCAGACCGAATACTTTTTCAAGGTAAATTCTCAACAGCTGTCACATGAAACTATTTCTTCTATTAATCATGATCTTAGGCTTTTTTGACAGCATAGGGATCACAGAATTATAGAATAGTTTGGGTTGGAAAGGACCTTAGAGATCACCTAGTTCCAAGTCCCCTGCCACAGGCAGGGACACCTCCCACTAGACCAGGTTGCTCAAAGCCCCATCCAGCCTGACCTTGAACACTTCCAGGGATGGGGCGTCCACAGCTTCTCTGGGCAACCTGTTCCAGTGTCTTACCACCCACATAGTGAAGAATTTTTTCCTCATATCCAATCTAAATCAACCATCTTCCAGTTTAAAACTGTGACACCTCGTCCTATCACTACACTCCCTGATAAAGACTCCCTCCCCATCTTTCCTGTAGGCCCCCTTTAGGTACTGGAAGGCTGCAATAAGGTCTCCCCAGAGCCTGCTCTTCTCCAGGATGAACAACCGCAACTCTCTCAGCCTCTTCTCAGAGGAGAGGTGCTCCAGCCCTCTCATCATCTTTGTGGCCCTCCTCTGGACTCACTCCAACAGATCCATGTCCTCCTTATGTTGGGGGCCCCAGAGCTGGATGCTCTCATGAGAGCAGATTAGAGGGGCAGAATCACCTCCCTTGACCTGCCGGCCACCCTTCTTTTGATGCAGCCCAGGATGCAGTTACCTTTCTGGGCTGCGAGCACATACTGCCAGCTCATGTTGAGCTTCTCATCAACCAACACCCCCAAGATCTGCATCTTTAGGCTGTTTGTTTCCTTTGCTCCTTCACAGGCATTAGACAGGTGTGATATCTATACCTCTCTAAAGTTGCAGAGTGGTAAGAAAGGGTCAGAGAAACAGTGTGAGCAACACTTGCAAAAAACCCCAACCACAGAAGAGTCCTGCATGCACTGCCTGTCTTTTTTTCTCCTGATCCTTTAGATCCTTTACTCCTTCCCTGTGAGGGCCATTAGAAAACCAGGGTAATTTTTTTATGTCTTGCATACACAACTATGTTAGCTAATTCACAGACTGCAGGAAAAAAAAGTTCTTTACATCAGTAAATTATCCCATTATCACAGAGGAGCATGCAGCAGAGCTTGTATTTACACTGAAGCTAGTTTATCTCTACCTATGATTATTTTTGCCTGGTTTATAGAAATGTAATAGATGCTCATTTCCATTTAGTCGAGCCAACACACATCGTACAGCAATGCCCATGTCTGCTTTGCTTTGCATTTCTTGATGTCATCTCCTGTGCCTGCTTCACCAACCCACCCCCTGCCTCAACATACTTGTTTTCCTCTTTGACGCTGTCTCTTGAGGACTCATTCCTATTGTAAAATCAGTGAGAAATTAGAAGGCAATGGCTCAACTGTAGAGCAATAGAAGATATTTCCAATATATACAAAGAAAACATGTTATTGCGTTCCTTTCCTACCTTTTGGGTAGTGCTGCATTTCTCAGACAAAGTATTTCCAAGAAGCTGAGAGTTTTGGGGTATATGTGTATGGCACCCGGGCTGGAGGAAGAGCACTGAAGACCAGCATGCTTCTGCTGCAGATGTGGCTGCCTCTACCACCTGCGGCTCCAGCACTACCGTCCCTGCGGTAAAGAACAGCCCATGCTCACCCAACCTATAAAATGCAGCATGGAGATGGCTGTGACTATAGTGTGGGCAGCTTAACCTGCTCTGACGTTGTTAAGAAATGCCCTCAAATATTTCATATCCACACAAAAAATCCCCTGGTAAAACACACGTGAAGAAACGGGTGCCGGACCCTGAGCTCCAGCCCTCCAGGAAGACCATGCCATGGGTCAAAAGAGGGTTGGTGGTGTATTCAATTATGTTGATGCATTGTAAAAATAGTCATACCAAAACCATGAGCAGGACTGTCCCTTAGTTATCCTCTATTTGCAGGAAGATCAGTCTCACAAGCCAATAAAGGATTTCAGCAGCGTGCAGGTGGGATGCCTGCACAGTCAGAGGGGGTTGTTGCACCATGGATGCAAGGATGGAGTGCGTTACAAAGGACTGAGAGCTGTAGAGCTTACGGCACCCCTGTGCAAGTACTTGAGTACGCTGGATCCAGCAGGTTTTGGAGGCGACTACATATTAAACTACTTATTAGTTTATTATTAAACATATTAAACTACTACGACATACATATTAAACTACTTATTCTTCTGCATCTAAATATGGTTGACAGGTAGGTTGAGAGTTAGGTCCAAGCCACAAATGTATATCAAAGTCACAATTTATATGACAGAGTTGAAGGGGCCTTGTGTCCTTTTTTTTTTTATTATTTATTTATTATTACCAGCCATCAAAAGACATCCTGCTGCTAAATGTTTTTTTAGGTTTTCAAGGCACTTATATATCATCCTGTGTTTGGATCTACGATTTTGGTTTGTTCCCATTTCTAGTGAAGTTTGAGTGCAATAAAGAGTATTTTAACCTCTATTTACTGCACTCACCATCAGCTAGCTAGATCTTTTATTTCCACTGTCAGTGACAATAAGAAATTGGTGACAAAAACGACTATTGTGGTTGTAACTGCAGTGTTATTTATAAACAGCTAGATGCAGAAAAAATGCAATTTAAATTTCATTGTGAGCAATATTCAGGCCTAGAGCTCCCTAATGCACAATTCATAGCTGCTTAAATTGTAGTCATTACTCTCATACTGCAATACTGTTTGTCATGATAAAGGGAAATTACTTTTCTGTCAATTACTCCTGCAAGATTAGTTAATTTACATTTGCAAAGGGTATGGAGCAGCATCTTGATTCCATGGAGATGTTTCTCAGAATTTTTGGCAATTTAAGGCTTGGGGGGGGAAGTAAATGGAAGTCGACTTCAAAATGTTAAAAAGGAACAATGCATACATCCCAAGGTCTTTGTACCCCAGTGAAGAGCAGCAACAAAGAGGCAATGTATCGCCTACAGACTGCTAACTTCAATGTTGCAGAAAATTGTACTGGGGACCTGGAAGAGGCATACTCCTCTCTGCTTCGGTCCTGGGCAGACAAGCTGGTAGCATTTGAAATCACTGCTTCTGTCTATACGTGAGTTGTGTGTCCAAATATTCTACAGAAAACATCCTACCCTTTGGCATCCCCTTTTGCAAACCTCTGTATGTTTGTTTAATCCATGTTGGGATGGAGACAGCAAGAGCCAAAAACATGAGAAGGAATGTTATTTTTACTTGCTTGCTTGGAAATTCTGGGTGAGTTTCAGCACGCCTGACTTGGATGCCCACCTGAGGCATCACAGCTCCCGATCCCAGCAGCCAAATTTAAAGTGTGTAAGTTTGATGGCTGAGTTCTTTTGGAGGGGTGATGGAGTAAGCAAGCACAACGGTGCCTGAGGGACAATGAAGAGCTCTTCCACCGTGCCTGAGAAGCCGCTTCAGGAGGGAGTGCAGTGGCCGTGCTAGCTGCAGCCTGCCCAATGCTCTCGGGGGTGAGGGCACTTGCTGCAGATGTGTCAGGACGCGGTGCTGTCTCTCCCCAGCCCTTCAGGGATTCACACCCCCATACTCCCGACAGAAAGAGTAAAATTTTCTCTTCCCTCGGGGGATATTGTGGAAAGGCCTTTGGAAAACACAGTGTTCGAGCAAGGCCTCAGATTTAGCGCCGAGAGCGGGCAGGGTTATAAACCTACCTCTGCCCCAAAGCACCTGGAAGCTGAGGCCGTTGGGTATTTTCCTGTGAGTCGAGTAGAACTTGTGGAGTGCAGACACACCGTGTAGGTGTACTCCCACGGACCATATGCAGCTGGCACAGCGGAGCCTAACCTCTAGGTATTATTGCAATTAAGATGATGAAACACCAACAGCGCGGGCATCCTTAACACTGACGCTTGTGTTCAGGCACGCCGGACTATGTTGATACCGATATCCCGATCCTATATTGGCATCACAGCTCTCATGGCGTTTTGCAATGTTTTAAGCTTTAACCCCTGCCAAATTCCAGCCAATGTAGTCACAGCCCTCCTTCCCAATATTGCTGTCTTGATACAACAAAAGGGGCAGAGTATCCTCATCTTTCCTCCCCTGCCTGAGCTGCGTGCGGTCGCTGTCGCTGGGCTTTGGTGCAGAATGTTTCAAAGGCAGAAATTACACAGGAGGGAGCTCTCTGAAGAGTTTACCAAGTGTTTGAAGGCACCTTAATTATATGTTATTTCTGTTCCCATTAGGTTTAGTGGATTTGCAAAGCTAAAACTGGACTCTGCTCCAGCCACCCATGAAAAACATCAACAAAGCGTTTAAAAATCATGAATGTTTATGTTGCCTTTAACTGTTTTCCATTTCCGTTACCTGGACTTTCTTTTGAGATGCATATTCTTGGTTAACATCAAGGCTAAAATTCTACTTTGCACAAAAGGTAAATCCACATTTGTTTCCAAGAATCGGTGTTTTAATTAGATGGGCCTAAATTCTGCTGGTTAATAAAGATAGGTATGAAGCCAGGAAGGTAGGTGTAAAGGTATAAATGTATAAAGATATCTATCAAGGTATAAAGATATAGACTGGAATTTTTAAAGTTTCAGCTTGAGATGATGACAGACAATATCTAAAATTATTTTCAGATTTTTTTTTCTTTGGCTAAACTCCAAAATATTAGAGTCAGTCCCACTGGTTTGCTCACAACTTATATGTTTAAATGCCCCCTGTTTAAAATATACTTAATTCCTCCATTCGTACCACCGCAATAATATGCTGGGGAAAGGGCTCTTAGCCCTTTATTCATAGAGGGACAGACATATCTTAAGCCATATCAGTTGCTGATTCTGTAAACTGTTGAAAAAAGGTAGGGTTTTTTATGATGGCCAGATATGACCTTCACACTGCTGTAATTTCAGGACGTAATGCTGTGGCACTGAAACAGCTGGGGTTTAAATGTTGAAAAATCCAGTTGTGGTCGTAAAGGTTTTGGGATCAACTGCATTTGGGATCCCTCTAAATTTTCTGGAGAGAGCCGGAGAGCTCGTGGTCTGGGTTGTTCAGCAGTGCACCTCCCTCCTGCCCCACACATCATCACAACAGTGTGAACCCAAACGATGCGCCTACCTTTGGCACATGAATACACTTTTTTTTTTTTTTCTGAGAACCCACAACCAGTAATTTAATTAAGGTAATTTAATTTGTCTTCAAAACAATGTATTATGCATTAATTAAGGTAACTTAATTTGTCTTCAAAACAGTGTTATTCACCCACCCTAAGGCATGAAACACATAGCACAAAGGGTAAAAAACAACATCAGAGGTACATGACTCTTACTCATACCCTCATCTTTCCCCTCGCCAGCTTTTGTGCTTTCTCATTTTCAGCTTCAAGAAGCATTTGTGTCGTATTAGCACAAGTCTGTTTTTTCAGTGCTTTCCCTTGCCCTGGAACTCCCTTCCTTTCACATATTGCTTCTGGACAGCTTTTCTCAGGTGACTCAAAGGCCCCAATTTCACAAAGATTTTGTGAGATTATAGTGTGATACTTCTCAGGCCTGAAAAAACAGTGATATTAGCAGCGTTGCAGCCAAGGTGTTATCTCTTCTATCCACAAACCTCCTTAAATTTGCGGGTTCTTTTGTACGTGCTAAGCCACCGCTTCTCTTCTTCTGGTCGGTCCCTTTCATAACCCTTATTGACTAACTGCGGGACAAATATCCCCATCTCACAAATGCATATGTGGAAGCAGAATATGCATTTTAAAAATAAAAATATCAGGCAGATTTTTTTACTTTCCTATTGGAACTACTTATTCCAAACTAACAGCCCGTGATACATTCTTGTCAGTAGCAGCAGATGCAACAGAATGATAAATATTTATAAACGGTAAGATTTTATGAAACTTTAAAGTTTTGATAAAGCGTTATAAATATCTCTATAAGTTCTATAATTAGGCTGCATGCATCATAAGAATATTTTTTGTTACAGGTAAACCTTGTGCCCATACAGACAGAATTTAAGTTATTTTGGACTAATGGAGTGCTGTTGTTGAGAACATGCCGACAGAGCACAAAAATATCTGAGTAATGATAAAAAGTACTTCAATAGAAACTATTTTAGCTGCAGTTCAGCAGAGCCTTAGCTTCACCTAATCCCCACTTCAGTGGTAGATACGAGCACACTTCATTCTAGGAACTTGTGAAGCACCAAAGAAGAACAGGCACTCCCCTGCCTGTTGGCTTCGGTGGTGCTTTTTTCTCGGTGATGCTGAATGTTTGGAGACTTGAGTGTCCCTGGAAATCCACACAGCAGGTAGCACTTGTAACGAACTCCTTAAAATCTGAACAACTCTGGTTTTGTTTCCCCTTCAGAGTAACCAGGAAACCAGCCTCACCCCAGGCCCTACATGGAGTCCTCCCCTTAAGATCTTTCTGTAGCTTTGGCATTTCCAACTAGCAGAGATGAATTAGCTGGGGAAGGACTTTTTACTGGAGCATGTAGAGATAGGATGAGGGGGAATGGCTTTAAACTGGAAGAGGACAGGTTTAAATTAAACATTAGGAAGAAATTTTTCACTTTGAGGGTGGTAAGGCACTGGAACAGGTTGCCCAGAGAGGTTGTTGAGGCCCCATCCCTGGAGGCGTTCAAGGCCAGGCTGGACGTGGCCTTGGGCAACCTGGTCTGGTGGGAGGTGTCCCTGCCTATGGCAGGGGGGTTGGAACTCGATGATCTTCAAGATCCCTTCCAACCTAAACCATTCTATGATTCTATTAATTGCTATTGGTAAAAATATAATCAAATTCAGTTCTTTAGCTGCAGCAGGAGAGGTATAAACTAGCCATTGCTGACCAGCAACAGCAGTATGAGCTGGGTCTCTCATCTGAATAGTAGCCAATTTATGCCTTTGGGATAATTTCAGGAGATAGGACAGAGCCTGCAGATCAGCACACAAAACCTCTCCTCTCCTTGGGCAGCAGCTCTGGACTATCATAGCACGCAGAACAGCGAAATCAAAGCAGTCGTAAGGAAGCTCCACCTATAGTACAAAGTAATGCCATTAGTCTCTCCACGACAAAGACCTGGGAGTTATTTTGCTGAGTAGGTGGCCATGGCAACAGTGTGGTTATCATCACAAAACAGAGGCGGAAACAGAACTTGCTCTAGGAATGGGGAAGCAGCTTCCAGGAGGTCCCATAGTATCACAGAGAGCAGAACTTTCACAGCAAGAAGCCAAGCTTCCTAAAACAACATCCCCAGTAAAGAACAACATAAACCTAAAAGTTATCAATGAAAACCTAAAACCTTTCTGAGCAGGAGGAAAGAAAATAGAGTACTTTATTACTTTAGGTATATGTCAAAGAGCTAGATGATGTGTGACGGTGAGTAGCTGGATTTAGCACCTTGCTGCAAAACCATGTATGGTTTGAAGAGACATAACTGAAGTTGGTGGAATAGGAGTGCGACTCTGCTGTTTAATCTTTTCTTTTGGAAGAAGTTGCGGGTGAAAGCACAACTAGAAAGCTGGCAGGGCCACAGCCATCCTTCTGCTAGCAACATGCCCAACCGCGGCAGCTCTTCGTTTATCTTCTCGCCCGGCCTGGCAGGGATGCCAGCTGCACGTATGGAGCCACATTCCAACTCCGGTCACGCTGGAACGAATCCAGGGTCATGTCATTGACTTCAATGAAGTTATTCTTTATTCACGCTTGCCTAGCTGAGATTCTGGCCCATTCTATCTAGGTAGCAATATCTAATAGAGAAAAGACTGCCAAATTAAGGGAACAAGAAGAACCAGACTATGTCACATGAAGAGGAAACTTTTTACATTATAAGGATTATAGAGGCCCCTTAGTTTAAGGACTTTATCAGCATTTAAAGGACAGGCCACTGAAAAGCATTTCTGTATGTGCCTAGATTTTCATTTTAACCCTCATTTTCTATTTTAGAAAATGGAAAGAAAACGGATTGATTTTCACATTATTGACCTAAAAATACTGCAATTTTTTTCAACACAGAACACTAATTCATTATACGTTTATTAGTGTTTCGGGTTAAGATGTCTTCCTTTTAAGATTTCCTCCACATCAATTAAGATGGCCTCTTGGGCATGCTGAGTTTCATGATTTTCTCTGTGGGAGCATTTTTCTGTCAGGGCCAAATTCAGCTTTGGGAAAAACACTTGTGTTTTGGTCTGCTGGACAAAACCTGGGTGTCCCTACTGCAGGGACCAACAAAAGATAGAGGAAAGGAAAGAAGGTGAGGGAAATTTATCATCACTGGGTTATTTTCAGTAAGTTCAGATTCACGCAGGCCATGGCTCGATGATACTGTAACTCTGACTTTAGAGATCCTGGTGCTGTAACAAAACCTCTGCAACCAATGACATAAGAGTAGTAAAATGGCATAGATTTACCCTAGCAGTTCATTTGTTAAAGAAATATCGACATTTACTTTGTACCAGGCAATGGACTGAACTGCCTCATCGCCAGTTGTACAAAGTTGGTATACATCCCGTGTTGTGCGCTCTGACTAATTCCGCAAAAATGCACTCGTATGCCCACACCTCATCTGGATGCTGTTTGTGTTGCTGCGTGATCTGGAGGCGCCCAGATGGAGAATGACTGGTGGTGGATCCACCGGGGATGGGATTTCTGCCATGCCTACTTAGCAATAACACACCACTGATTTTTCTTTTCATATCACCTTTGGATTTCACCTGGGTCCAACAGGGTATAAATGTATAAACTGATGCAATGCACTTGCCACGGCACAGAAACATGAAGTTGTTTGCTTTCTAAGGAAAATATACGTTAAATTGGGAAGGATGTTGGATTGTTTTGGATAGCTAGAGAGAGCTGTGGAACAATCCAGACAGGATGTGAAACAACCTTTTTTTTAAAGCATGTATCTCAGCTTTTACTAACATCTAAGTGAATCAAGAAAAGTTCCAGCAAAGATCTTTTCACTCAAGATTGTATACAAAATTACATCCTAGGATGACAGAGGTTCATCCTAGACCATCCTGGACACTTTCTGTAGGAAAGTGAAAATCTCACAAGCCTGGAGTTGCAAACTGCCCGCTCAGGTTTGGACTCCTGACCTGGGTATCAGCTCCTAGAGCTCTCCCACAGAAAACTGTTTCATTATTCCTATTCAAACACATGCAAGAAAGAGCAGGTTATTAATGTTTCAGCTACAAGAATGATCCTCCTGTGCACTAGTAAGTGCTACGTATCTGTTAAAATTATTTCTATAAACCTGCATCAGAGTGGACAATATTCTTTTAAACTAATTTCCCGCAATCATCATTAATTGGCCAGCTTGCTGACACCTGGTACCAACAGATTTTTCATCTAGTGAGCGCAGTGCCACATAATGGTAACAGCAGGTTTTAACCTAATCCCTCTCCATACACAAGCAAACATCAAATGACACCCGTGACAAAGACACACAGACCAGCCTGACATTTGCTGATAACTCCCAAGAGATTCTCCCTCAGCACAACTAGTCCTGCTCAAACACATTTTCCAGTGGAACAGATAATTTGAGGCCATTTCCAGCTAGCCTAATTGCATTCACTGAAAAGAGCATCCTCCTCCTCCTCAGTACACATTTATTAGTCCAGCCGCAAATGCAGCTAACACTTTGTGAAGTTTTCCAAAGCAATAATTATTTCATCTTACAAGAATTCACAACAGCTTGCTTGATAATGAAAAGTTATTATGCAGATACATATACTTCATGCAAAGTTGCACACCAAAAAAAAAAAAAAGCAAAAAAAAAAAGCAGGCGTTTAAAACTGATGTTTAATTTCCACTCACAGTTTTGAAGTCTAAGCATAAAACTTCTTACTTTGCAGCTGTAGCTCCAAGCTGTCTGGAAACATAATGCAGTCCATCAGATATCCTGGTTTTGTTTTCTTGCATAAAAATATCATCTGTCACAGGCACAGGAGCGGACTTCGAGGCCCGGCCCCTTCTGCGGAGCACACCAATCCGGAGACCCTGGGAGCACATGTGGAAAGCCGTCACGGGCAGCATATGCTCTGGGGGACCCGGGTGCCAGATGGAGGGACGCGGGTGTCAGCGAAACAAGGGGCTGGGGGTGCCCGGGACAGGGAGGAGAAGCCCCACGGTAGGAGGCAAGGAGGAGGGCTGGGGCGGGGGGGAGCACGACCTCGGCCACCGCAGCAAAGGCAGACCCTGTCGCAGACAGCCTCAGTGCCGCTGGTCACCATAAGGACACCGGAGCCTGAGGCCAAACATTGTGCCTTGCTCCTTTGGGCCTTATTCTTTACTGATTTTAATAAAAATAATCTCATTTACCATTGTATTAAATCACTTTATCACTGAGTTCTTCTAACCCCATTTGAGGCTTTTCATCCCAAACCTCATCCCTGCAAAACCACACCTGTGGAAAAGTCCCGGGCGTTGCCAGCTCCTTGTCACCGCGGGGCTGGCAGTGCTCTGGACCCAGCGGGTCAGCCTCGCCGGGGTTTCCCTCCCTTTGCCCGAAAGCTCCTGCGGTCCCCTCGCCGCACGGCCGGCTGCCCCCGGGCTCCCGCTCCTCCTCTGCCTCCGCCGCAGCCGCCCGGCTCTGCTGTGCAGCTTCCCCAGAGGTCCTTTTCTCCTCGCATCTGTTTAACCTGATGATATTTAAATTCAAACCGCTTAGAAACTGTATTTAGAGACGTACACCTGCATCTCGCTGGTTGGCTGCGCGCTCAGCCCTGGCGCGGAACCAGGGGTGAGAAAAACTGCGTGTACGTTAACGAGGGCTGAAAGTGCAGCAGCGGCGCAGCGCAGCGAGTCAAAAATCAGACCGTACACTGGTGAGCGTGATGAACTAACATCCGTAGATTTGTTTTCACTCCTGGAAGCGTACTTGCAAGCCACAACACGCTGGGAAGGGAAACCAGTAAACACACCAGTGCAAAAGCTGTGCCTTTTCCAGCTGAAGTACGAGACTTAAAGGCCTTCCCATCTCGCACCTCTCATAATCTCAGAGCTGGCTTCATTAATTCAGAGTTGTAGCTTGATTTGATCAAAAGGCCTTACTTTCGCAGACAGAGCGCGGGTTAGAGTGGACCGGCTGTAATAAAAACTGCCAGCGCTAGCCTGTGAATAACTTGCTGGTTTAATGAGATTAATTTTGCCTCTACGTTCTAGCTTAGTAGATTAGTAAGCCACTAGAGGCTGATTTTACAATGCTTTTCCTATGGTGGACATAAGCAGGCTGGTTAAAAACTTTGACAAAGCTGCTTTTTCCACCCCCAGAACCCACCGGTTTCTCAGAGGAAAAATTTCCGCAGAAAGACACTGAGACAGGACGGACTTCGGTCAGTGAAATAAGTTCCCGCCGGTTTCAGGGTGGAATTTCCCATTTCCAGAAGCCGAGGCCAGCTCTCCCCGAGCAGGAAATAACTCTCCGTTAGTAAGAGCCAAGAGCTGTAGTGGAAGTAATTTCTTTTATCAGCCGCTGGCGGGGCGGGGAGGAGCGAGGGGGACCGTCTTTGGGGTGTGTGAGGTCTTTTTTCAGTTCTGCAACAAGGAGCAAACTTGTTCCCATTTCCCAGCTGGGAACATTTTGTTCAGAGGTTTCCGAGCTGGGAGCGGCCGGGGCAAGGCTGGCCAGAGGTTTTCCTGCCTGATCCCGATCCTGCACCCGGGGCCGGGCAGGAGGTTGGAGCTGGGTCAGCCTGCCCGGCTCTCCCACAGCACAGCAGGACAAACCTTCACCCCCCTTTTGCTGCTGAAGAAAATGCTCCATCCAGCAGCACTTTGGAGGGAGAGACGGAGGAAAAAAAACATTGGGCCTTGTAAAAGGGATATTTCCGCTTGGTCTGAGACCTTGTCGGGGCGACGCAGAGGAACCCAAGAAGAAACCTCCCCTGTACAGCCAGGGGATCCGACCGCTGGCTCTGTTACCCCGACATCCTCATGGGCTTTCCATAAGCTTTAAAGAGGCCTGGCTTCATGGTTCCTTTTTTGATCCTACACGAGGTGAAACCTCCAAAAGAGACAGTTCTGCCCCATCCAGCCTCATACCCACCCGGCAGTGACAAGTGTCCGCACTGGCACACCTGAGACCCGCCTTGACCTTCTACCAGTTGTAGCCATGGAGGGGGTGGCCCAGCCAGCCCAAATTCACGTGGGGCCTGGGAAGCTCACCCTGTCAGCCTCTGCTAAACACACAGCCAAGCCAGCTCTTGAAAGCTAAGCATATATGCATTAATGGCTGAGATTTAACAAGTCACCTTACCAGAGCAGTTCGAGATGAGCAGTCCTGTCATCTCTCTCAGCCTATTTACTTACCAACACGGCGCGGCTCCCCGCAGGACATGTGTGCCATCTATTAATTCTCAGGTCTATTGCATCTCCCCAACTCCCAGCGTATATATTTTTTCCTCTCCTTTTAGTCCTGATAATGCCTGACTGTGTCATACTAAATTCCTGTCCTTGGTATTTACAGCCTGCAAATATTTGTAGACTTATCACATCGCCCGTGAGCCACTGCTTCATCAAGCCCTACGTATTTTTTTCCTCATTAATCAGTTCCTCCAGTCCCTCTATTTTTGCTGCTCTTTCCCGTAGAGTTTTCAGATTTCGTTAGGTTTTAAGATACCAGAGGGAAGTTTAATTCTTTTTTCTTTTTCTTTAAAGAATAGCGATAGCTATTCTTATTCATCCAGCGATAGCTGGATGAAAATAAAGGCATATTACGGACAGTTTAAGGCAAATTTGTATTTGAGCTGACCAACTCTAAACCTCATACTCGTTTCCTTTTATTTTTCACATTTCTTTGGATGACTAGAGTTTTATTGAAACCCCGATGCTGCAAACTGTTGCTTCCCCTCTCATCAAGCACACTAACATATAATTCACTGTCTTGGGTGAATTCGCTGACTTGCATGAACTGACCCGCTCATGCAGGTAAATGTGCGTGCAAACAGCTGTATGGTTGCAGCCTCAGGACGAGACCTTCAGCGGTACCTGGGAATCCAGTCTGCACCATTGCCAGAGTGGTGGGGTCTCTGCAGCCAAAATGCAGATCCTGGGAGGCGCTTCAGCCCTGCCTGAAGCACCAGTCGCAGGCGGTGATTTAGGAGCAGGCAGCCGGGTCAGTGGCCACCTGAGAAGATCGGTACTTGCTGCAGACTCTCTGTCTCCATATCTCCCCTATGTTACCCCATGGCCAAAGTGCAACCAGACATCTGAGTAAAGAGAACCGCCTTGCAACATCCTGTGAATACTACACGCGTCTATCCAACCTTTGCCACAGCTGTGGCACAAATAGTACTTTACACTGCTAAAGATCCCACTGGAATCTCGCTGTACTTACTGAGGCTTAGTGGGAATTGAAGGAGAAAAAAAGTAATCCCCAGACAGTTTAAATAAGGTTTGATTATTCACGGGAGCACCAGGGGAATGTTAAAATTCTCCTGGGTTTGCTGGGAGCCTCTGGCATTGCCCCAGACTGCTGTTTTCCAACCACCCCCTTTGCTTGGATGTCCCTGAATACAGACTGTAACTTTAGGTAAGTGAAATTCCTGCATAGGCGATGAAGAATCAGTCGACAATTCAGGGCTGCCCTCTGTCTGGTGTATTTTGGGTACTCGGTGGAGTTTGGCTCCTTCCAGATCCTGGGAAAAAGGTTAAACTCTGCACCTTCTGTCTGACTTTCTCCACCAGAGGCTATTCCCTTTGGGCCCCGGGCTGTCTGTGCAATGCAGGGGCCGGAGAGAACGAGGTCTGTAATTTTATTCTAGTTATATTAGGCTTATTTTTATTCACATGAACTACAGCAAGCTGTAGCTGTGCTTCTGATGTCACTTCAGCTGCAGTGTTCCCGTTAAGGCTGTTTAACCATTCAAAGGCAAACAAAAGCAACCTAAACAAACGCAAGATAAAGGTAATGAAACAAGTGCTTTAAAAATGATAGCTGGTTGTCTTTGCAATAATTTGCATGGTCTCGTGGTTTAGGCCTGTTTTATGGCCCTTGTAATTTCATAAAATGCTTGGCATGCTTTCAGTGTTTTTTCCAGCTCTTGAAATAACTGATACACAGGGTGTTTCATCGCAAAACCTCATAGCAAGGATTTTTAAATAATACCTGAATTGAATTCAATCCAATCACGTTGCCCTAGAACGATTTCTTTAAGACTATGAAAGTGGGCAAAACAAATTTCTATCTAAAATTCATCATAACTCATACCAAGAAAAGGCAAGAATGCCTTCTGGCCGGTCTGATTAACAGCTAATATATACTGATAAATCATAAATAGGTTTTAACTTTCCCTAGATAATTTCAGTTAGTAACTAGAAGTATCACCCAGCTCAGAAATTAATTCTAAGAAATAAACATAATTACCTGCTGAACTCCTTTTTTTGTTGTTTTGTTTTGTTTCAGAAACTAAGGTCTAAGTTCTGGTTTAAAAGATTTTCCCCTTGTGAGCAGGTTAGCAGGTACTCAAACCAGTACTTTGAGAAAGAATCCAAATGCTCTAGACCAAACTCCAAACTTCTGAGTGCAACTGTTTATATAAATCAGCTCAACCGGTTCCCCTCAACAATACAGCACTTGTAAATGTGATAGCACCGTCCACTTTCCATTAATATGCAGCTATCAGTTGGTGAGTCACACTATAAAGCATTTAACAACTGTTCTCATAAATACCATACGCCATCTGTTAACTGAATCAAAAGGCTGCGTGCCAATTTTACTTTTGGATAGAAAGGTCTGTTTTAAAATTACTCCAGCAGTCTCGGGGCGTACAGATACTGTAAAAAATGAGGCTAGAGACATGTCATTCCATCCAATTCCCAAAGAGCACAGCTGAGAAAGAAAACATTTTTATCCAGAGGGATACTTTGACATTTCACCATTTGTTCTCATTGCAGGTTGGAACCACAGGACTTGAAATTTTCATTATTCATTGCAGGAAATACCAACCTGATTTTTTTTATATTCTTAGGAAAGATGTCTACATTAGGTTTCTTACTAATTTATGTTGAAATTAAGTATTCTGACATGCCCAAAATACAAACCAAAAAGTTTTTATCTGAGTTTGCTGGAGTGATCTGAGATACTTCATTTTCACAGCAGTTCAGTTTAAGATTCCACATGGTGACAATGGCACGTCACCTCACAGGAATGCTGGCTCGGGCCATCATCCCACCCCTCAGGCTGGACACTGATTAGGTCACATCTTCTCTAACACAAGGAGGCATAGAAGTCCCCTGATGCAGCTCACTCCATATTAAATTAGGGGAGAGTTAAGAGAGGAAGCTTTGGGCATTGTCACTGCATTGACAATCATTGCACAGCTGGAATTAAATTTCTGTAAAACTCAGATAACTCAAACTACTCTGAGGTTTATTGTCCTGATATAGCAGGTAAGGACATTTTAGTGGGAAAGGGCTTAAATGTCTAAAAGATGCATTAATTGGTCCAATGGAATGTACTTGTCATGACACACTTTTCCCCTGCTACCTATATATTTTTCAGTTTTCATTTTTCAGATATAAACCGATTATTATCTACCGCCTTTCACTGAAGCTGCATTCAGTTATAGAGGCGGAACTTAAACTGGTTACACTCCAGAGGTGATAGTGGGAGGGAAGGAATAGTGGAGGTGATGGAGGGACTGAAAGTGGCTGAAGTATCACACGGAGAGCTGGAGGTGAAGATGCATTGCAGTGTGTGGGCCCAAGGGAGTGGATCTGCAAGAGGAAAGCAGGAATAAATCAATATTTAGAGTATAAAGATAAAATCCTACCAAATTATATATATCTCCTTTTCTCTAGTGAATGCTGGAAAAAAAATTCAGAGAGGTTTCCGTGGGCACTGTTTTTGAACAAGGGCTGCAAACTTCAGAGAGGAGAACATGTCTGTCCTACTCAAGAGGCAACTGTGACCTTCAAAGAACAAAAGTTGCCTTCTGTAAGCAAGCAGAAAACTTTACCTCCTACACGTCCGTTTCTCCTTCCTCATGCTGTCAGCCGGCTTCAGCACTATCCCGTTTCTGAAGATCAGATTGACACGGAACAAGGTATTTCACAGACATATATCTAAAAGCCTTCCATATCCCCCAAACATAAATGTTGCCCTTGAGATGTTGACCTCATCAGGTTTGAACAATTTTGCAAGGCAAGTGGTACTGTTTTCCAAAACCATGTTTTAAAAAGAAATACTGAAGTATTGAAAACTCACAGTTAACCCTGCAAAGAAATAAAAAAAGTGAAGCAACTTCCCTCCATAGCGACAGAAGCTCTGTTGCTGGTGGTAAGATCTTCAATTATAAAACTCCAGGCAGCGTCATTCTTGGATGTTTCTTTTCTGCACTGGTCTTGATGATTGTGTTTTTCTGATCCACAAGAGCAACAATACACATTTTGGCTTATTTGAGATTGGTGGCTGTAGCAGTAAGAAGGAATATAAGGTCTAAGAGATCATACTGTGCAACTACAAACAAAAAGGACAGCCATTTCATTCTTGGGCAATTTTTGCATAGGATAAAGCTCCTAGAAATGAAAGTGGGGGAGGATACAGAAAAGAAAGATGCCCTATTTCTTCCCTGTCTAATCACAATAGTTATACTGAACGCAAAGATGAGATAAAGTGACTGCACATGGTCTGCCAAAACAGGGTCCCAACATCTCTGAGGCCCATACTGCAGCAGTTCTCCACCACCTCTGGAGGGCTCATATTATTATTCTTTATATTCTATGATCTACTATTATTCATTTTCCCATTTTATGTAGTGTTCCTGCTTCTTACAGCACCAGCTTCTGTATCTAGCAGAAACACTCTGGAAAGTAACTGTATTTAAAAAAATCACTTGAATCAATTGGACTTCTGAAGTTCTGTTTCCATTCATCTCCTCCTTGATCTGCTCTATCCTAGAGCAAATGAGTCGCTGTTCCCTGTCATGCCTCCACATAACAGTTTCTGCACGAAAGGACAGCTC
This sequence comes from Vanellus vanellus, assembly GCF_965231255.1. Taxonomy (NCBI): domain Eukaryota; kingdom Metazoa; phylum Chordata; class Aves; order Charadriiformes; family Charadriidae; genus Vanellus; species Vanellus vanellus. The sequence goes on along the minus strand of NC_138905.1, from coordinate 196,935,293 downwards.
TGACCCTTCAGCCTCCCTGCCAGCCTAGACCTTCCTGGGGACAGACTTGTAGCTCGGTGCTCAGCCTCCTTCAAGCCCTACTCATGGAGCAAGAGTTGAGTTGCAGTATGGAGTTTAATCACTGAGCCCCAGGTTGCTGCTCATGTGCTTCCCCAAGAACAAGGGCCCCAGCCACATATCTTCATTCTTTGAGCTGCACTTCTAATCCTACCACAGAATCAAAAAAGATCTGAAATTCTCAAATCTGGCTGTAAAATTTAAATCTCCGTGTTCTGTGAGTATTTTAAAACCACTGAATGTGCCAGATCAGTCTCAGTCTCATCACCGCTGTGTGTATTGTGAGCAACATGGGCCCTGGCCATGCTCTGGGCAGAACTGAACTACCTCTGCCTTGGATCCAAGCAAAAGAAGGGAAAGTGGATGCCTTAGGAGTGTGCCAGCCCTTGTTTCATGTACTATGCTTGCCAGGATCATATGGCTTTCTGGTTTTGGCACAGAGTGTGGCATGCTCTTCTTCTTTTTGGGAAATGGACACATACTGGCAATGGCACGTTTCAGGCTTGTAAATGCTTGCAATATACAGGGAAAATATATTGCTTCAACACTCTCCATGACTGCTGGAGGAATAATAATCTTCATTTTCTTGCCAGAGGAGCATTCTTAGGCACACATCATAGGCTCACAGAAGCGTTGGTTGGAAGGGACCTTTGGAGGTTCAACCTGCAGTTCAAAGCAGAACTATTGCCAGCACTTAGTCAGGTCAGCCATGCTTCTTCTAGTTGAGTTTTTGAGACCCATTCCAAGGATGGAAATTCCATCACCACTCTCATTAGTCTCTCAAACTGTTTTCCAAACTCTAGCCTGAATCTCTCAAGACACAATCTGTGGCCATTGCCTCTTCTGCAACTGGGCAGCTCCCACTTCCAAGAAATATTTGATTATGTAGTCTTTGTAAAACCCTTTTTCATAGTTTCAGGCTGCTATTTGATCACCTTCCGACCTCCTTTTCATCCCAGAGACCTCAGCATCTCCCTCAGATAATGTCCTTTACGCCCTAAACTGGATGCTATTCCAGATGGGCCAGTGCCAAGCAGACGAGATAGTAACACCCCTTGCTATGCTGGTCCTTGCAATGGAGCTGAGGAAGCAGTCTGCCTCATCTGTAATGAAAGCCCACTGTTGGCTCATATTCAACCTGCCACCTGAATCCTTAGGTTCTTTTCACTAGGGCCAGGCTGCTCCTCAGCCAGTTGTTTCCACATCATACTGGTGCAGGGGTTATTCTGCCACACATGTGGGGCTTTGCTCTTCTCCTGGCTGAAGAAGTTGGGAGTTCATAGCATTTCTGTTGGCCCAGTCCTCAAGTTTCTCAAGATCACACTGAACTGAAGCACACCAGTCAACATCAGCTGTCCCCCCTGGATTGCAAGTTTGCTAAGGGTGCACTTGGTGTCATCATTGAGGTAGTTACGAACATGTTGAAAAATACAGGCCCCATGCCAACTCCTGTGATACTGTGTGTGTTACCAGACTGCAGCTGAACATCAAGCCACCACTGATTACTCCTGATGAGCCCAATGGTGCAGCCAAGTTTCAACCAGTCTGCTCTTCCAGCCCATATGTACGTCCTCAGCTTCTGAGCAAGAATGCCATGGGTGTCAAAAGTCAAGCTATAGCACATCCACCACATTCCCCTTGTCCAAAAAGAGAGATGACAACTGGACACAATGATAAGGGCTGAAGACTGGAGAGTCTGTACTATCGTGCCAGCACAGTTTTGCTGAACAAGGTGGTTCAGGCATTAGAGGCAATGTAACTGTGTTAACACAATGCTCCCGAAAAGTTAAATGGCTTTGCGAGTCCCAGCAACTGTGGACGAGGGAAAGGCACAAATATGACTATTTTGCTGCTATGCCTTCATTAGCTTAACTGTCCTTTAGCTCCAGCACTGCGCTGCATAAGCATATGCAGAGAGTTGAGTATCAGCTTTTCGCTTCACCTTCAATTCGCATATTGTGAAGTTTTGTGTGAGTCATTTCAGAGCCCATTTTCAGTATTGAACATGTAGTGCTAACCACAGATTTCAACTAGAATTATGGAGGCTTAGCATCTTTGTAAAGAGCTGCAAAACTGAGCCATTTTATCTCACGGATGAGCAGAAAATAAAAGATATGTAATAAAAGATATGTAAACTGGCTGATAATTTGAACAGTTTAAAATCCTCTGAAACTCAATGCTTATGTCAAACTGCCAACAAAACCCCCAAAAACTGAGATGAAAATTAAACCCTCCAAAACTTAACCAGAAGATATCTGTTCCCCAGAAAAGTGAACACTGTGCTTTAGCTTTCAGTCCCTACAATATTGTAGAAGAGGGACTCTAAAAGCATCTACAGAGACTTTTATATCTTTATAACTGTGCCACGTCATTATGTTCAGATCATGCCCTCAGTGATACCCATGCAGGAATCTGAACATTAATGATGAGAACATAATATGGAGATTCGGGTGTTTTGGGAGGGTGGCTGAAGGTCTGATCTGTGATGTGGAAAGGGGAGAGAAGGGCTTGATTGTAGGGCTCCTTGATGAATTTGAAGGACTGGCATTCAAGAAAAGGAGTAAGAAGAAATTGCATAGAGAAGCTAATGAGGGACCCTGAGGTGGATGTCCTTCATAGTACACATTCAGGGACAAAGTCATTTGAGTGTACTACTTGTACACGTGTACATGCTTGAATGCTGTAGTCTTTTTTTGTGGAGTATAACCTTAACCTGGAATGCAAAAGTGTGTGGCAGGATGCATTAAAATTCATCTGAACTTTGCAATCATATTGAAGAACTTCATTACCAACATACACTCAAATTTTGTTTCAGCTTGTTTTCCATATTATTACTGCAGGCTGCTTTTGTCAATATAGTGGCATTTATGGAATCCAATAGATGGTAAAATAGAAGCGGCACCACCATTAACATTGTCTTTCCTAGCAAGTAGAGATGTTGTGCACAACTCTTTCCAGTGTTCTCACAGGATAAGATCACAGAAAATACAAGCCATTTTTTCCTTCAGCTAGAGAAAGCATTTCAAGAGAAGACAGCACACGCTGTCACACTGGTGTTAAAACCAGACTGGGGCAGTCATAAGAATAAGCAATGCTATTGAGTGAGAGAGAGAAAAGCTGCTTTGTTCTTAACATATTTCCTTTTATCTGCCAGAGTGCTGCAGTAACCTCAAATTTTCTCTGTATTTCTTTGAAGCAATGTTGTCAGCAATGGCCACTGCAGTCATTTTTCAACACACAAGACCTTGTACCTAACTTGTACAAGTTACTACTATTTTTATTTGCACGCATATGAATTACTGGTGTATGCAGTGCTGACAACGGCATCATTCCAACGTGTGCCTCACTTCACAGAAGCGATACTGAAATACTCAATAAATATAGCTAACAGTTGGGCATGCAGAATTTGTTACAAAGTACAGAGCACTAAGATGATCACTAAACATGAAGAGGAGGGAAAATTTTCAAAGAGAACCAGAAAACAAGCAATGGATTTCTATTGTCCAGTATGTAGCTTAAAGCTGTAGACCACAGACCGTATTGCAGTAAAATTCAGAGCTCTTAATCATCTGTTATCTCACGTACAGAGGAATGTCTATTGGACTCAGCCTATTGCTTGTATTAAAATGGATGTGCAAAGAGGGGATGATCAGAGAAATGTGGAGCAAGAGCTGTTCAGTTCTCACTCAGGTACACAACGAACAGCAACCACAGTAGCCTACTCAGTAATCCAATTGCCCTTATTAACTACAAGACTGCTGCAAGCTCCAGTCTCCTGAAATAGCCTCCTGTAGCATCATTACAGTAAAAGCCACCTGCTAGATTTGCAAAAAAAGTAGATGGTTTATCATCTTTAAACATACGCCCAGAGCTGCTTTCCATGTACAATCCCTCTCTTGCTTTCTGAGATGTCATCTTTGTAGGCTTTCTATAGCGCCGGTATTAGATCTGTATGTACAACAACAAAGGACTTTTGAGATATCACAAATTCTTTAATGTGTCAGCCAAGAAACCTTGGAGAAAATACAATGGATAAGTGAGAAACATAGAAAGTAAAATGCGTAGTCCAAATTGCGTAAAAAATATTAATACTCTGATTTAAATGGGGTGTATCACACCAGTATGAGAAGATGCCAAAATATTTCATTTTGGAGAGGAGTGGTGGGCTCAGCTTTAAAAGAAGATGGAAAGAGATAGCTAGAACCTGAATCCACAGAACAGATCTTCTGGGTCTACTTCTCTTTCCCCTGGAGAATTACAAATATGAAGGGAGCATTCAGCTGAGATTTTATGACGTCTGCTCAAGAGAATGTCTTCCGATGAGGCACCAAGAAGAGATCGCACAGTATCGCAACACATACCAACCCTGTGAGCATGCAGCACTTAATCTTTTCTTTCATAAGGAGGCACAAGATAGCCATCCCTGGAGATGCTGTTCTCACCAGGCATCTTTTCTGGTATAAGAGGGGTGCAATCACCAACAACCGTTTAGCTCAACTTGTCCTAGGTAGCACAAGGTTCAGCAAGATCCTCAGGCACCTCAAGTGGTGGCTACTGAATAATTTGCCATAAGTACAAGAGCACCACCTTGTGATACCTGAATCACAGCGTGCCAGCTGGAGAAGGAGAGTGGCAGGAGCAAGCGGGCCCATCCCCGAGAGTCCTCTGTCCCTGGGACAGTCAGCATCACACAAACCTGGATGCGCTCCCTCTTCATTGCTTACCGCCTTAGTAAAAGGCAAGACCACAGAGACAAATGTGGAATAACGTATCACTGATATTTGAGTTGGGGGAAGATGTAGTACAGCTAATATTTTCTAGTGTGTCTGTCTGGAAGCAGAGCAACTTCCAGTGCAAGTAATGTTATACATCCATCCAAAAGGATGTGGCATTAGCAGTAATAAATCACCTAGCTATAGCTACAGCCACCAACCAAATGCCCATACAGCACAACAGCATACAGGATTTATTAAATTGGACTGCTGCAAACCAGGTAAAATCTTAGGCTAGGGCAACAGAATAATTTTTCTGGGTTTTCTCTATTTTTTTTTTTTCTAGTTAGACAGCACAGTCTTGCTCTGCATAGCTGATCAGCCTTTGTATTTTGCTCTGTCTTCTGTAGGACCATTAAAACTGCCAGCCCCAAGTTACAGGTCCTAGAGAAAAGTTTTCATAGGAGACAAGAGAAATAGCTACTTTCTAATTTTTATAAAGCAGCACATTCACTTGGAGCTGCCTTTCATGCTATGGTGAAATTCCCATTGCTGTAGGGAATTTTTGAAAAAAAGTTTGTAGAAGCTGAGGGTGCTTGCCTGGCAAATAAGGCGTAAAGGTCGTATACAAAATGCAAAACAGTGCGTAGATGCTATCTGCAACAATACTCTGGGATAACAAAACTCTGGTCTCACAATCATGTTTGCAAAAGAAAGAGGTTGCCAAAGAAAACTGCAGAAGTCCCAAGGTTTAAAATTTTAATGTTGTTCAACATATAGCTTTAGTCAAATCAATGCAAACTTTGGAAGTGCTGGATGAATTTAAATCCTATTCTGGTAATTATGGTAGGAATATGAAGCAATATAGAAAATTTTAAAACATCACCTCCTACTCATTTACATAGCAAAATGAGAAACCATTTGAATCCCTGCCATATTTTTGAAACAAGACATTTTTATAAATTCAAATAATTTAGGAAGAGATTCCAAAAGCCTTTAGGTGCCTATGGCATAGCTCAAGCAGAATTTAGATGCCTGCATTCGAGTGAGTGAGTCACAAAAATTCTGCCTGTGGCATGCATACCTGAAAGGCACCTAAGCTGTCATCAGTAAAGTTATTTAGGCACCTAAAGTACTTCTAATGCATATTCCCAGAGGCCTTCTTATCTTGGATGAGACGAGCGTCTCAGCATATATTTTGTTTCACGGTGTGGGCGTTCTCAAACTAGTTGCTCGGATCCTTTGTAGATCAGGGATGGTTACACAATGCCCAGCCTGTACCAACACCACTGAGCTCGGCACAAAGCAGAGGGCTCATACGCCTACTGTTACTCCAAAAGCATTTGAAAGAACATCCCTATGGGGTGATGCCCATCACGTGCATTACATAAAAGGTGAGGAACAGTGCCACTTCTGCTAGGCATCTTCTTTTAATGGAGTAAACAAGTTACTCATACTCAAGCAGCAACTGAAGTGGCTAAGAGGGACTTCAGAGCTGTAAATCCCTCTCTCATAGGCGCCTGAATCGCAGGGACAGAGAGAGGGAACTGCAGACATGACCCTTGTTTCAGCATTTTCTCTGCATCCCTCTGCTTGGTACCCTGGCTGTTGTAAACCCCACAGCCCACTGCCTGAGTCTTTCCCTCAGCTGTGTAGGACAGTTCGGATAGTTCGGGGCTGCAAATTTCTGCCTCTGAGCTGGGCACTGGAAAGTCAGGTGGGATGTCTTCAGACCTGGGTCCTTGTGCATCTGGGCCTTTAAGGCTTTTCTTTTTCATCCCAACATACGTAATTATAAACCCAGATTTTGGCAGCCACTTGCCCAGAAATGCTGAATAAAGAGGGACTGTCCTTGTATCGCCATTGATTCTCTGAGAGAGTTTTGTAGGCCTTAAAAAACATCAATACGCATGAAATTTTGCAATCAAAGGAATAATCTGAAACTTTGTGTTCTTATTTTTTAAAAAAAAAGAACAACTTTTGAAGCATACCCCTTTTAAGAATGAAAGATCCTAAATAAAGCACCCTAGAACATAGCAATCTTACTGAGTATTCCTGCTGCTATACTGAAAATGTCTTTATAAGTGTGAAAACATTGCTTGGATGCTTTTAGTAAAGAATAGTATACTAGACAGCATGGCAATATTCTCTGTAAATGTGAAATACTCTAAACATAGATCAACACTGCAACCAGTGATACAGGAACTGGGGCTACAGGGAGAGCCACACCTTGTGGAGCATCTCTGTATGTCAGTATTTCGTCACTATGGCTGGGAAGGACCCAGTGGACTTGCCACTCTGCAGACCCACACTGTGTGTTACAAGCAGCTGAAGGAGGAAAAAAAAGGGCAGTTTGGATCTGTCATCTGACCACCTTAGTGCTGAAGGTTTTTCCCTTTGAGAAATAAGGTAACAGCTACTAGAAGAACGTATCCAGAAATATAATTAAAAATAGCACATCCACAACAGACATTTTAAACAAGTTTTTAATACTGTAAATAAATATGTTCACGTCAGTTGGCCAAATGTTTCCTTTACCTGAAAACACATGAAAAGGATTATGCCCCAAAAAATAACTTACGGAAAATGTTTATCTGTTGAGGGCAAGATGAGAGACACAGTAAAATGAAGGTCATTATTTCTTTAGGTATCTCTTATAATGATGCTGTTCCCTCTTCACATTTTTTCCACTGTTTGTTTTGGGATATTTCCCCGCTATGGGCCTGCGTACAGAAACTCAAAACTACTCCAGTGGCAGATGTCCAGCAGCAGCCTCCTCCACACTCTCTCAAAACCCACTGTCCCGACAGATCCCCTCGGTGGTACCACCGTGTCATGCACCGCCCCGTCCTCCTGAGTAGTGACTTTAACAAGTCCGGGAACAGAGGCTGAAATTAAAGTTGCAGCTAACTTCAGCCATGGCACATAGCACAAAAATAGCTTCCACCTGTACTTTAAGTACTACGCTAATCGTAACTCTTCTATATCTACCCACCGGTGGCAGTTTCTAGAGCTCTCACGGCCGTTAATGCTCACAAATATTTAGCAGTAATAACCCACCAGAAATGTCACAGCCAGGAAGTAAAATGCTACACCCACAATTCTTTGTGCATTGTATTTCACTTTCATTAAAGCATAACAAAGCAGAGAAAATAGCCCCAGAAAAGTTCATTTAGCCAGTTAGGGAAAGATGTGATTTTTGATGTGTGTGATACTGGCTTATGTATGAATCCATTTTCTCTGCCTGACCTTTTCCAGATCCGCCTCTGTTGTTTAGAAAATAGGTGTCTTTGATTCATGCTGGATTTCCACCCAAAGGGGGCCGCATACATGGATCAAGAGATCAAAGGTGCTAATAACCTCCTGAAATCTGCTTGGTTGTGCCACTCAAACTAATACACCGGTACGAGTTAGCTTCCCAAGTTGTTATGTTAAAGCAAACACAGTGCATTTGGGAAGTTTTCCTTGCAACTTTCATTGCCATCCACAGATTTGAGATAAGATAGACTGCTAAATATCCTCTCACGTTGATTTCTCTCCTTTAGCAACTGATGCTACATTTCATCTTTCAAAAAGTGAAATTGCGAGCTAAGAAATGTTTGCAGTATCTAAACAGGCACTCTCAGTCTGTCAAGGCTTGAACAGACACACAATTCATGAACTGAAACTACATGATATAACAACTCAACTATTTATTGACTTGATGAAGCAAAGCCTGTTACTAACAATAGGCTATTCAGATCAACCTTTCTTTTCTGATAAACACACTAAAACAAGGAACTATAGGGAATTCTGTTTTTTTTTGTTTGTTTTTTTGTTTGTTTTTTTTTTTTTTTTAATACAGATGAACCCAGTTTCATTCTTATCATAGACGGGAAACATTTTCTGGTTTAGTCTTCAGATAATTTTGACCTTAGAGTTTTCCTTTTAAAATACTTCTGCAGCTTTCCTTGGAGAAGGATATTCCAGAGCTACGGAAAATACTTTACATTGATTCATATTCTCCATCAGCTTGCTCATTTCAAGGTTATAACAAAGTTCATCCCAAAATGATGTCAATAATTTATGGCAGTAAACATCTGTGTTCCTAATACACTGAATAGTTCGTAATGCACATGACTCATATTTAAATCACTCATTCCAAGTCTTTGAATTATCAAGTGGAAAACAAGAAGAATGGAACAAAACTACTGCAGTGTTTTAAGAGAAAATCAAATTTGGAAAGCTGCGATATTCTGAATAATCTCATAATCATTTAAAATTGTATGCAGCAACAGCAAAAAAGCAGTAAAATAGACTTCGTGTTTTAAATTGTGCAGTAATCCATGCTAGACTTGCAGTGATGTTGGAAAAGCATGCACCTTTAAATATGAGCAATGTGTATATTCAAAAACATATAGCTGGATGAAAACAAGTATCAGACAATACTGATACAAATTTTGACCTCCTGGTTTCACTAGCAAAACCAGAAAAATTGCTGTAATCACTGCATTAGATAAGAACAGTGCACTGAATTTACAGCAGTTTGTCTTCCATAGAGGTAGTTTTTTAATGCAAAGCAGAGACTGAACTTCTTTGCATGATTAAGAGGCATTTTGTGATAGACGCAGCTGCATAAACTAAGAGCGTTCAGCCAAATGACTCAGGAGGTCACTGCCACAGAAACATGTTTTTATTTGGGTAGGAAGCCATTACACGTTTGGTGAAAAAGCATTAGGGCTCTTGATTTCCATTTAATTTGAGTATTTAGGTACCTAACGCAAAAGTGGAGCATCTCCAACAGGAAGGATTGGTGTATACCCATAAGAAAGTACAATGTACTCCAGAAGGGAGAAAATTCGGTTGGGAGATCCCAGTACAAACTCACTTGGATAAATAAGTTGTCCAAGAGAATTATATCAAAGTTTTTAATTTCTCAGCAGTCTAACTTAATTTCTAGCCTCTAGATTATCCTTAGGTGGGAACCACTTTAGTCTTTCTTGTGGGACTTGGTTGGTTTTGTGTGACATATCTAAATAGACGTGGAAACATGAGGGCGAGTGTCAGGATGCATCTCCAGCCCAGTGGGTTGGATGTCCTCCTGGAAGTCTGCTGCCCTGGGTTCTCAGCAATGTTTCTATGTGAAACCATGTCCTCAGGAGAGGGGGACTGCTTTCTCTTTCCCTCTTGCCACACTCGGTCATCTGGGATACTAGTCCAGAGTATGAGAAGATTTAACTTGGCCCCCACAGCCAACATGAGCCCTGAAACCTTTGGGTAAATTCAGCCCAGCTGAAACAATATGATCGGTTCCCATCCTGTGAGGTTGGTTTCTTGGAGAGGCTTGCGAAGGCTGGGTGGTGGGTCCCAAAGGCCAGCCGGCATGCCGGCTGTCTTAGCTGCAGAGGAAAGAGGTGATGGCTCCTGGACAGCCCGTGGGCCATGCTGCTGTGCCAGGCACTGATGGTGCTTTGAGATCTCAGCTGTGGGCACAGTCTCAGCACTGAGGTCCCGGCCAGGTACGTCTATGGGGACACAGGCGTACAGTGCTGGGCTTGCTGTGTGCTCCTGATGGCATTGGCTTGCTAGAAAATTGCCCTGCCTGCCTGGAGATTGTGCTTGGCTAAGGGGAGTCGGCTGGGAAGGAAAAAGCCACATGCAGCTCAAGGCTCCTCGAAGTATTCACCAAGGACAGACAAGCCACAGGGTACCTTGCTCTACCTGCTGCTCTGACATCCGAGGTCAGTCAGGAAGCTTCCACTAACAGTCCCTAAATGTGAACAGGAAGAGGCTAGAGGCACCACCTCCCAGCAGATTGCTGGGATTAGTTCTCTTAGTCACCCATGAGATCAGTTCTGGTGATTATCTTCTCTACTGCTCTGGCTTTTTGATGGGGGATTGCATATATTTTGTGAGGAAGATGTTTATACTTCACATTAGCAATTGTGATATGCTCATTTCTTCAAATACATAATATAGCTTGTGGGATCTTGTAATCAGACACATTTTATAAAATTAAAGAGCATAGGAATGCTATTATTTGTAAACGGGTATTGCAAAGAATTTCCGGCTACTGAGGAGACTGCGTTCATAGAATCATAGAATCATAGGGTTGGAAGGGACCTCTGGAGATCATCTAGTCCAACCCCCCTGCCAGAGCAGGGACACCTTAGAGCAGGTTGCACAGGAACGCGTCCAGGCGGGTTTTGAATGTCTCCAGAGATGGAGACTCCACCACCTCCCTGGGCAGCCTGTCCCAGTGCTCTACCACCCTCAAGGTAAAGAAGTTCCTCCTCATGTTTAGGTGGAACTTCCTATACTCAAGTTTGTGCCCGTTACCTCTTGTCCTGTCACTGGGCACCACTGAAAAGAGCCTGGCCCCATCCTCCTGGCACCCACCCTTTAAGTATTTATAAGCATGGATCAGGTCCCCCTTCAACCGTCTTTTTTCCAGACTAAGGAGACCCAATTTGCTCAGTCTTTCTTCATAAGAGAGGTGTTCCAGTCCCCTAATCATCTTGGTAGCCCTATGCTGGACCCTCTCCAGCAGTTCCCTGTCCTTCTTGAGCTGGGGAGCCCAGAACTGGACACAGTACTCCAGGTGCGGCCTCACCAAGGCAGAGTAGAGGGGGAGGATGACCTCCCTTGACCTGCTGGCCACACTCTTCTTGATGCACCCCAGGATGCCATTGGCCTTCTTGGCCACCAGGGCACATTGCTGGCTCATGGTCATCCTGTTGTCCACCAGGACTCCCAGGTCTCTTTCTACAGAGCTGCTCTCCAGCAGGTCAGCCCCCAACCTGTACTGCTGCATGGGGTTATTCCTCCCCAGGTGCAGCACCCTACACTTGCCTTTGTTGAATTTCATAAGATTCCTCTCCGCCCAACTCTCCAGCCTGTCCAGGCCAGCGTTTCTGCTGCAGATCCTGTACAAAATCTTATATAGACATAAAACTACCTAGAAGTATCTTCTCAAATTATTATTGTTTTCTGCCTTCATCAGTTCACGAAAGCTCAAAAGAGCTAGCTAAATTTCTTTTGAAAGGAATTACAAATTCTGAAGAATCAATAAATACAACTGTATTCCCAGCAGAACATTTTTATATTGTGCTAGGCAAGGATGAAGATGCATTTCCTGTAAACTTAGTTATGAAAAAGACAGCTCAGAGACTACAATTTAATTACTATTACATAACAAGACATCTGGGGAAATTGCTAGATTGGCAGCTTTTGAAAGAGTTTACAAAGTGATTTTACAGAAAAAAAAAAAGGAAACATTTTTTGTCTAGGGTAATTTTTGCTGTGGAAGTTTAGATGTTTATGTGGAAAGGGAATTTTGTCAATATTTTAAAACAGGAAAAAAAAAGGCAGATATGAAGCAGTAGAAGTATGCCACTTCACAAGGACGGGAGTCCTTTCACAAGTAAGTATTTGTTCTTCCTTTATTGTACGGATAACATTTATAACAGATTCTATACCACAGTTTTTGTTAACATGAAGAACTAATATGAGAAATTATCATTCTATTTGCCTTTGAAAACTTTACTGAGGAGTGAGTTTATCATCAATGATATTTCTGAATAAACAGCCTTGCTGAATTTTTAACCTAATCATTTAATAGCATTCCATGTTCCTACAGTATTTACTTTATTATCAAAATAAGCAAACTAACCCTTGATCTTATTTTCTCTTTGAATTCAGAATAACATTTTTTCCATTGTGCTTTTCTAGTTTAATGGTGGTGAAATTCCATTGAATTTATCGGCAGCTACTCTGCTATAAAACTGATAGAGGATTAAGCTTTTCTACTCAGCTTTTATCACCTCAGATAAATAAGACCTTTTATAGAAATACACTCTATTTTCTAGAAAAGCCGCCACTTGTCTAGTTTGTTGTTCAGAAGCTTTTGTAGATGTTTACCCAAAGTTGGACATAACGGTTGTTCACTCCACACAGACAGATAAATAAAATGTCACCAATTTCCTGTATTCCTCAAATTCACTTCCATTCCTCAAAACATGCAAATACTCCTTGGTTTTACATCATGGAAGATGCATGTCACTGGCCAGCTTGTAAGAGCTGTCCATGTCTTTGCAACACCAAAATCATGTGCTTTAGTTATAAGAGGCATTGTAAAAGGCACCAGTAGGAAACCAACAGATTTTCTTCACTGCATCCCTCCAGATACAAACAGCACTTCGGCACTCAAATGAACGAAGTGACAAGCAACTGGCATTCAGAGAAATTCAAGGTTTGCTGATTTTTTCATAATTGTGCCATGAGCAGACACGAGGAAGGCAGAGACCTGAGGCCCATCACCCTACGAGACATTAAACTCCTGTTCTCCGTCTTTTGCGCTGTGGCTTCAGATGTCTGATGACCCAGTCATGTCCAGAGAGAACCACAGCCATCATCTGGGCCACATCAACAAGGGAAGCATAGTATGCCACTTAGGAATAATTTTGCTCTTTTATTATTATATTTATGAGGGGAGTATTATGTAATCTGGCCAAATCCCTTTATTGTTTTCATCAACAGCTGTGCAGAAATCAGAAATTATGACCTTTTGATCACAGCTACAGCCAACCATCCTCAAGAAAAAATGTGATGTACAAGGGACAACCAACAGTAGCTTTTCAAAACCCCTGCAGGTTCTTGACTTGGAGACAATCAAGATTGTGCTGAGACCTCTGTGGCACCTCAAAGCAGCCCCAGGTCATGATGGGCTTTTTGTCCATCAGTGAGTGCAGCATCCCTATGCAGTCAGCCAAGAAACCCGCCTAGCAGCTCTGTGCCATCAAAGTAGCACGAAGTAGCTAGAGTGTCCCGCCGAGTAAGGCAGTCGACCCCCTTTGCGTGCCCAGATACAGTTTTGGAAAGGTCTGATGCATTCATTACTCACATGACATGCATTACTCATGCTCAGCACAATATAGCAAGTGTTACTCTGTACTAGGATGACTACACGTCCTGTACTGACACTGTAATAAACAGAGTATTGTAATAACTCTTCTTTGGTGAGAGCTTGTGTCTCTCTTAGTGACAGTATCAAAATGAAAGCTATGTCTGCAGGTTTAATCTCTCTGGCTGCTCTTTTGAGACCGGCAGTCTCTTCTGAAGTCCATTTCCTTCCTTGCTATGTTATCACATATGCCCGACAAAGGGCAAATGGCTCAAACATTTGCAAACAAACATCGTAAGACAGTCCCTGCCCTGAAGAGAATGTAGTCTACTTTGACTACAGACAAATTAATCGTTTATTCTGAACTTCTAGTTTCTTTACCAAAACTTTACCCCCGCTGGTGCGCAGCCAGCAGTGCCAGACCTGCGCCGTGGGAGCAGAGCAAACCTCGGCCCGACCTGTGGGGCAGGAGGGGTGATTGCTGCGGTCCCAGCCTTGCACCGCAGATTGATTTCCTCGTCCGAAGGGCGGTCAACGGGAAATATATGAGCAGTGAAAGAAGCGAGATCCCAAGGTTTTCCCCTACCATCTGCGCTCTATGTTGTGTTGAGCCTCTTGAGTCTTGCATTTGCCATGCACAGTATCCTGGCTGTGATGGCGAGGGTGGAAGTGTCTTTTTACCCGTTCCCCCTCAGCTTACCCATCAAGGTGATCTCATCCATGATGGGAGCTGCAGAACCAAAACTTTTCGGGCACAGTGAGCCTAGAAATGGGACCTCCATCTCCTGATCCTGCGCTCAGGTGCACGCTGTCAAAGAAAAGGGGGTGGCATCAACTGTGGCACCAACAGAAGAAATGGTTGTTGCAGTGCCCTAAGGGCTGGAGACTAGAGGACGGCCAGGATTGCTGCTTGGGACTTACCAATGACACCGTGGCCTCTTCCAAATTCAAGAGTTCAGGATCTGTCCCTGATTGCATTTCACACTGAAACTGCTTCTGTTTTAATATTCGCACTGTAAGCCAGAATGAACTCCTCTACTTGCAAAATATTTGTGTTCTGAAAACCTGGCCGTGCTGACCTACTGATATGACCTTGCCCAAAACAAAAGGCATCTCTAAATAACTCAGACCTTGTGAGGAGTTGAGAGTGAACCACAGGTGAAATGTATTATTTTAAACTTCCATATTAGTGGGGAAAGACATTGGCAGAGAAAAATAAAATAAACCTCCCTATAACTTTGTAGTTCAAACCCTTTTTTAGATAGCTGGCTTCACTTTCAAACAAGTTTTATAACAAGAGCAAATAAACTCAAAATATTTGATGGTAACCATCCAAAATGCTTGGAGTTTTTGACATGCTTTCACATGTACTTCTTGGCTGCTATAAACAGCAGGTTAGTGTCAACGTGAGTTTCTCCTGTCTGTTGCCCTTCCAAATCCCCAGGAGGCGAAGGCACTTCATATCGGCCTTCCTGAAGGTCACATTTGCTCCTGCTCACACGTTCTGCAAATACAGAGCTCAGTTTCATATCGGTCAAGGCAGGGATGCAGGTAAATGTACACGTTCTGCAACACCAGATGAGCTGTTATTATTCTGTTACTGTATTGAGATTTACTCTCCCTGTGTCCCAACTAATCAATCCACGTAAGAAATTCTTTTCTGCCTTCCGCTACTGTGATTTTAAAACTGTGTAGCCCATTTGGATTTCCTGTATATTTGCAAGAAAATAAAATCCAGTGTTATTTACAGGAAGGTTTGAACCCCTATCCTGGACTCCGCATGCTCATGTAAAGGTTTTTTCATGCTTTTTTTCCCTTCGTGCCTTTGCCCTTTAATAGCTTTCCACTTATGACTGCACAAATGTTACGCTTTCACTGGGGCCACTGCTTGTCCGGGCTCAGAAGTTCAACCCTTCAAATGGTACGTACAGAAGCAAGAAGCGGTGCAAATGCTTACACCTGCGACCCGCAGGTGCAGGTAGGAGCAGTTGACATTTTAGGTATGCAGAAGTTGAGGTCAGCGTTTGAGAGAACAGGTCCCACTCCCCACAGTCGCTGTTACATTTACATATTCTGACAGGCTCCTGGCAGTAGGCAGCTGGAAGTGATGAGCTGTCTCAACAGATTAAAATTAAATTCTATTGAAGAAAACAACATACAAAAATTATGTTTCTGTATAATCTGTGTGATTAAATGTTACTTGTTTCAAAGCTAATGTTTCTGTCACTTTCAATTACAGCTTTTGGAAGCTTTATTCTGCGTCATTTAATCTCTTTAAATAACTCTCCTGTTCAGCTTTCTTATAGGGATTGGCACACTTAGTATGAATATTGCACTCCTACTAACTCCTACAATAACATCGCTGACTCTAACTTAGAATTATGTTAATTATATCTGCTCTCCCTTAATGCCTGGAAGTTGAAAAATGAAAAGGAACAAAATCCAATGGAGTCACACTCAGGAAATTTTACTGGTAAAGTTATATTGAGCAGGCTCAGGTCACTCTTTTGCGATGAGCAGATGAAAAATTAATCCTTTCTAAACAGTGACAGGCATTTATTGTTGAAGAATGGTTTTTCAAAGCATCCTCATTTTTTTGAATTTACTATTGCAAAAGCTGGAGTGTTGAACAAGTTTTTAATTTAGTTTTGCCGTTTTCAAGTTTTCTGACAAACCCTGAAACCGAGTTCAATTATAATGGGGTTAAACAAATTACAAATTGTTCAACTAGTCTGAAACTCTGTTGAGGTAAATGAAGTTAGACAAAAATTCCTATTTTGTTGAAAGAAGAGCCTTCGAATCAAGAGCACTATAAAACCTCATCACCGTGTCTACATTTGGCTGGATATTTTTCCTTTATTAGTCTAAGGAAATTATGATTTGTGTGCAAAAAGGAAGCCACGCTTGCAATTAATGAGTAAGCGGAAGAAAGGCGGGGGAGGGAGCTTTGCTAGCAGAAAAAGGGTTTTGTCACCAAACGCTGCTCTCCAAGGCCAGCTCTGCCACCTCGTGGGCTGCTGCCCTCTTACAGGGCAGAGCCCGCAACGGAGGAGCGCAAAGCAGCCCCTAGGAGAGTACAGAGCGCTATAGGACAAATAGCTCTGGGGGGGGGGTGTTAAAAAAACCCCACAAGACTATTTAAAATAAATTGTATATAGAATTTCATCAACGTGTGGGGTTTGAATCATAAATCTTAAAATTCAACTCTCGTTACAAAGGAATTCATGTCATCAAGGCAGCAAGGCGTATTTTTCCAGCTGAATTTTTTCCAACTGGTATTTTCAGATTGTAGCATTTTGACCATCATTACATACAGTGCAGCCATTCAGTGTTTGTATTGCTGGATCTGGGAGTGTTTTTCAGCTCTCGGGTCCAGGCCCAAGGTCCACGCAAGTCCCAGATCCCTGCAGGAACAATACCTGCTGTGCTCCAGCTGCAGACGCTGGCACCCCGACTCGTGGGTAAATGAATTTGTGTGGACCCCAAAGTGTCTGAAGTTGCACCCTGGCAGGCAATGCTAAACACAGCCACAGTCCAGCTTTGGGAGCCAGACAGACTTCTTTTGTAGCTGCTTTTTTAATTATTATTATTTTTTTTAACAGAAGTTCACAGAACTATGCAAATCACTGATTTTTCAATTTGCCGACCTAAACAGAAACCTGAATAGAGCTACAAACAAACAAGCAAAATTGATTTTTTTTTCTTGTCAAACGAAAAGCTGGAAAAATAGTTTGGTTCAACCTAGAAAATATCTTTGACTGAAAAGAATAATCATTAAGGAGTTGGAAATACAAGCTTGCTGATTTCAAGCTGAGAACGGTATTTACTGAATGTTTCCCGTTTAGAAATGTGCCACTTTGGTTCTTCTGGCGCTTTCAGGAAGGAATAAAACTAATAACAAATCAAGGCGAATACTTCCAGTTGCCCCCAATTTTAGCATGCTCCTTATTCAACAGTTCTCCTCAAGGTGCATAGACAGCTTTTTGCTTTTGACTTGAGAGCCTTAGTTGTGAACTAGTAGCACCAAACTGGGCAGGACTGCTTGAAAGTGTGGGCAGAGCCCTTATTATACAGCAATTCCCGTGTTATCTCTCGTCTCTGGCTTCCTGGCCTCGATCAGGTACAAATATGTGATCCATCACGGAAACAAATTACCAAGCCTTGCCCTGGAGAAAGTCTCAGTGCTGTCGAATGGGGCAGACACCCAAACAGTGATGTCATCTTGTGACATAAATATAGCTGTCCTCCTCACATATATGTTATTTCAGCCATGTCACCTAACCAACAGTCCGCATGTAGTCTACCAGAGGAGGAACAAAAAGATTTTTAATGTTTGATTTAATCACCTGAACTGAAAAACCACAAGGAAATAGAAAGGGGGAAAATACCACATTTACAAGGATAAATTTTTTGCATTACAGAGTTTGACTATTCTTGGCTAAACAAACACGCTCAGCTCTTAAAGGAAGCGGTTCCTTTGTTATTTCTCTGTGACAAAACTAAAAAAAGAGTGGCCTGGAAGAAAATTCTCAGATATAACCATATGACTTTAATCCCGTAGGTCTCATTTCCAAAGTAAGCTGAGAATTGAAAACATCAGGTGCTCTCAGGAATTGTAACTACTTGTTATAAGATAAATCTCTGAATTTCTAGCACTTGACGAATTGCTAATGAAAATAAGGAGCTAAATGAGACGTGTAAAAAAGATAAGGTTCAATTTTGTTTCTCAAGTAACCAAGGACATAGACAAATCTACCTGAATTGCTGGAAATCACTGTGGTAGAGTTAAAAAATTAGGAGGAAAAAAGAAGTGCATTTCAACAGACTTTAAGCAATGCACTTGGAACAACATTTATATCTTATATATTTTTAAATGATAAATTAATCAAATATACCGAAGCATCAGAGATTCTAGGTGACTGCTATTGTAGCTGCCTTTGTATTGAAGGCATATACAATAGTTAAATAGATTAACAAGGGTTAAAGGGTAGCAGTAGATAGGTAGATAAGGAAGATGAGATATTGATTCATTTATTGATAAGTCATATGCTACAATCATGTTTCATTGATAGGGGCTGGGAACTATCCATACTTCTATGACGATACAAAAATAGGAAACACTATTATCCAACTAAGTGCTTTTCAACGAGCAGTGTTTTTTTAATAAAATACAAATTCCTGAGGTAATCCAGATTTTACTGTAAACTGTGGGAAGTTTACGTGTCAGTTCCTTACATTTATTTCTGGTTTTATAATGCTCATTTAATAGCATCATATTAATGAGATGGTTTCAAGGAAAAAAAATATCAAGAAAGTAGCCTGGCTGAGGGATGCAGTTATCTTGTTTACCATTAACCAGTGGTAGAAAGAACAAAAAAAGTCCGTGAAAGTGGTGAAGCAGACAGTTAAGGATCTCCTGTAGCAGCTGACAAAATTTATAATTTGATTCCACGTGATGAAGGAAAAAAAAAACAAACATTCCTGAAAGAAGCTGAACTCTCTTCTTTCCCAGGACCATTAGCAGAGCATTTATTATATACAGTGCTACCAATGATACTTTTAATAAGCACTACGTGTGATACTTGTAGTCCCTGAGATTTAAATCAGGGGAATAATCTGACCCTGCTAGCTCACCAGATACGTGGACACAGCAGGCGATACCGTGCAGTTCTCTGCGTTCTGTCAGCGGTTGTGTGACTCCTACTTTTCTCACTTAGGAAGGACTCGCTACTCTAGAAAATATGATCTGTCACTGGACACATTAAAACGCGGTCAGCATTCACCGAGATCATTTTAGCAGTCATATCATAATGAGATTATTTTAATCTTGGTAGCAGAAGCAGAGCAAGGCAGATTATTTGCATCTTTTCAGGGCGGTCAGGGCCAGGAGCAATCTAGCTCAAAATTACTGAGATTCAATATTTCTATGGCGGTTTTAAAAGGAATTTGATGAACTCCTACCCTTGGTTGTTAACAAGAATCCACATCATAAAACCCTCCACGAATCACATGAGTCCGATACCTTAGTCCAGAGAAAGGACAGCAGGGCAACACACGGAAGGAACTCAAAGGGCCCACAACACACTGCCTTCTCCAGTTATGAAGAGGGTCTACTCAAGTTTGGCTTGGGAAGGCACGTCAAGGCTTGCAAGAGGTAAGGCAGAGGCTAGAGGAACACACACGGTTGCAGCTAGATTTGCAACGCTTTACCTATGGGGAAATGACCTGATGATTCAGGCCAGTGCAATAAAATCTCCTGCTGTTTTGTCCTTTATACTAGCACTTAAGTTTTTGGTACCATTCGAATTCTGCCACAGTAGGAAGCTGCTCATGCTGCATATTATTCTTACATCAGCCACGACTGGAAAGCCTCCACCTCCTGAGCTTTTTACAAACAATAATTTATTTCTAAAAATTAAAAAAAAAAAAGATTATTTTTAAACAAAAACATACCTGTGAGTACGGGCGTAGCAGCGACTATAGCAGAGGGAGCTAATTTGTTTTTCTCAACCAGAGCCTCATGCAGCGTCATTTTTCTTTTTCAGATCCCCGTACTGTTCTAAACAGCAGTTTATGGCACAGCTCATAGGGCTCACAAATGCACTTTCCTTCTGAGTCTGGTACATATTCTCCTGAGGCCCTCAGACAATTACTGTAAAAAATAGAAGCATCAATTGCAATCTTTTCACACAGCACGGTATTAGTCCTGCTGAGGTTTTAATTTGTCCTGAGACTGTACATATCAGCAGTTTTTCAAAATTTCATTATAAACTGATATTTCATTTGGCCTAAAAGCCAGCTTATTTTCTTGTACCAAGGTTTCCCAGACACTGAAATCGGTGTGTTTCTCAAGCTTGTGGGCAAAGGGGCTTGGGATTTAAGGATTCAAGAGTTGCCCAGATTGGTAATTATGGAGCCTTGCCAGGCTGGGGAAGCAGCAAGGGGCTAAGGACCTTCCTCTGCACATAACTCCGCCACCTCGCAGAGCAAGCAGCAGAAAGCATTAGCGTTAGCCTACAAGACTTTATATCCTGGAATACGGGCAAAGAGAACCGGGATGGAAATCGGTGGAAGAAAGGCTGGGAAAAAGTCTTCCGCCTGTATCTCTGTATGTCGTCTTTGCTATCCTGTCTAAGCCCAATTTTTCAGAGCCATCTCCTGTTCCCTGCAAAATCAGTGGGAATTTTACTCCACTTACAATGACACACAGACTGCTTGAAACAACTTCCATTCAAATCAGTGGGAAAATTTGAATTCACATAGATTTGCACTACCTTGTACCTTCATGTTTGCTTTTAATAAAACAAAGAATCCCTCTTCTACTGAAGCTGGACATAGTTTATCAAGTATCTCTAAAAATCATAGTCCAAATGAAGCACTATATAATACAAGTTTGTAATAGTGATTCTAAGCAGGATCTGAAGAAAGCCACATCATGCAATACAACCATAAAAGCTGAAAAAAAAAAGCTACATTGTTGATTTTCTTCAAGTCATTTTTCTGAGGCACTCTATCTTCTATGTGATTTTCAAAAAGCTTTACAGAGCAATATTGAAAGGTTCCACAGGTTGACATTTCACTGAGAAGTGATACGACAAACTTTTCTGATATTGAGTGTTTGACTACAGCAATAAGGTTTCCAAGGCTATATGTTGTTAATGGAAAGGTTTTAAAATTCAGGATTACCTTATATGACATATAAAAATCAAAGATTACATTCAGCTAGATCAATAATAAAGCATCATTTAAATGGAACACACTTTGAAACAGAACAAAAAAGCCCAAAGACTGCTGTAAATTACTTTTAAATAGGAAAAATAAGCCTTATTACTTGCTTAACTCTTAGCTCCTGCTCAATAACTTCAAAATATTTCTATATAACCTTGTAAGTAATTTTTACAATGCTGACAAAGTGTAAATTGTGCTAATTGTATCTGTCATCCTTCTTGGCAATCCTAGTATGGAGATGACTGAATTGCAGAATAACTTATTCTGTCATGCCTGTGTATTTCTTAGTTACCTACAAAATAATTCAAAGATTTAAGAAAGATAGAATTCTAAATTAGAAAAGCAATAGATCAACAGATCAAATCCTGTTTTAGACTGATCAATAACTGATATTGCAGGATGAAGAAAAAGCCCTGTTCTTAACCATCCACATATTTATTGGTTACTGCATGTGAAGAAAAATATTCTTTCTGATCTTTACAGGCAATCTGTTTACTCTTTGAGGCATAATATTTAAATACCCCTATTTTTACCTTATTTTATAAATTCAATAGGAAATAATTAGGTTTACATCAATAATTCATCCACAGTATTTGACTGTTGGAAACAAACAAACTTTGGACAACCCCTTTCTTCTGAAATCACAGGATGACTGACACCAGCATGTACAACGGGGAAACAGAGAGCAGTATATTATACCGATGAATGATGTCAAGGACAAGTACCATATGGTGTTCAATGATAAACAGAAGTTGGGAAAAAAAGGGAGAGGAAAGCAATGACTCTTTACCTGAGAGTGCTTCTGTAACATTTAGCAGAACAGCTGAATAGCCAAGAACAAGTATTCCACTATACTACTAAATATATTATAAAGTCACTAAGTTTTTAAATCTAGTAAATTAAAGTTTCTTTGTACATTATAGACAAAATCCTCAAACTATGGAAATCAACAGTAAAATAATAATTTCCTTCGCTATGATAAAATTTCTCCCCGTTTCTATAATGAATTAATAATTAAAGCTTTTGATAGTACCAAAAATTTTAGTAGTGTCATCTTTTAAACTTACATATCTGACTTTTCTCAGAGGTTCTTTGACTACTGATACAGTATATCCAAGCAGCTATAGAGTAAAGCTGATCAGCTGCCTTCTGAAATCGGTGGAAGGTCTTGGAATAGTTTCAACAATCACCAGTTTGATAAACACAAGTGTATTTCCTAGAACAAAATTAAGACTTTAGACGTCTATTAGAAACAGATGAAAAAATCTATTAGAAATAGAAGCAAATTTTCTCTTTGTATCTTTAGTATTAACAAGTTTCGATAAAGCACAATATGCAAGATAGGCTCATTGATGTGGTCCTGAATGTACCTCCACATCTATGTCTTTGTCTTCTTCCACAGTCTTAAACATCTAAGAAAACCCTTCCTTGATCTTTTAGATACCTTGTTCTGAGGCACTTCTCCTGCAATGCCTGTATTAGTTTGTGAGTTTACACTTGTATCAATGCTTAAATAAGTTTTCATATGTGATATTGCTATAACTCATTTACCCTTATCATGTTCTCTCCTTGCTGCTTATTAGCTCCATTTGTTATGTCGCATTTAAAATTAGATTGGGAGATATTTGGGGAAGGAATCATTAGCAGGTTGCAATCAAAACTCTAATTATGTTGCTACTGGAGGGTGCTGAGGAAGCCATAGCTGAGTGAACAGATGTACTCATTTTTAATAGGGGAGATCACGTCATAGTAAATTACTGCTCTGCTTGCTAGAATATGAGCCAATTGAAGGACTTGCAGGTAAAAAGTGGTAACAGAACTGAAACTGAAAAGGCATGACATATCTGACATACTAAGCACAGACACTTTATGCTGCTGCTGAGACACTGCACACTGCTGCAGAATGCAAATAGACCCGAGACTTCTTCCACCGGTTACCAACAAAGCCGCAGAAAGGCAGAGTTGCTGAAAAAGATGAACAAGGTGTTGACAGGAAAAGACGCAAGAGAAAGGAAGGGTTTATTGCCTGGCAATGTTAAAGAATCACAGTAGCTTTTTCTAGGGGCAAGATATTTTACCCGTAGAGGCACTAATGGCCTAAAAAGCCAAATTTCTGCTTCCTAGAAGAAATAGTCTGCTCTGGCTGAGTGGAAGAATGACAGAAAAGATATAGAAGCTAATTAAGAGCTTACTAAGCTAAGCAGGAAGCTTACGATGACAAAAGGGCCTAGGTCTGTAGGCCCTGAATAAATACGTACGACATGATCCTGTCTGGACTAAATCCCCACATAAAGCAATGGAAAAAAATGAACAGCCCAGGCTGCAGACAGACACCATACATCTGAGTTCACTAGATGCACGCACAGTGATGGAGATGAGACTGACGATAAATGTGGGAGAACACAGCAGCTGGACCAGACGACTCCAACTCACTATCCTGTCTCTCGCAGTGGCCAACGATGCACAGGCCAGGGTAGAAAAGGAGGGCAAATATAGAGTGAGAATTTCCCTGGACATTCTTCCAGCCTTCAACAATTGTTCCAGGGGCTCTCTGAGTCAGAAGGAGCTTCCACAAATTTAGTAAACATTGCTGGGTTTTCTTCCACGAGTTTACGTGGCATCCTTCCTGAACTCATGTGAACTTGTAGCCTCCACAGTACCCTGTGGCAAGGACTTCTATAGCATAACTGTGCCCTTAGTGAAGAACCACGTTCTTCTTGTTTCGAACCTGTCAAGTGCTACTTTGACTTCATGCCCTTTAGTTCCCACAAGCAGCATAAGCAATCAGTCTCGTGCTCTCAAGGTTTTCCAGGAGGCGGTCAGCCTGAAGCCAGGACCACAAAGTCATACAATACTCATGCTTCTTTGTACTGGTGAGTGAGAAAGGCCAAGGAACGCATGTCAGCACTGTGCCACTGATACTACCCAAGATTAAGCACGTTCCTCGGCACAATTTTGGCCCGCTCTCACTAATGTATTCTAAGCCAATGCCAAGGTGTGCTCTGGAGAACAGCACGTGCTCGGGATTGTTCCTAACAGATAGCGTGGAGAAGACTGCACATGTGGCTTCCTCCACCTTAGTCCTCCAGCACTACCTTAGCAGGCCCTTCATCCTCCAATACATGCCATATGCATTCATGTCATACCCCAGGATGTGTCATACATATGTTCAGTGTCGTGCTATGAAAACTTCACTCAGGTGGGATGCAACTCAGCCGTCACATTATATCAGACACTCAAGATGAAAAAAAAAAACACATTAAAAATAGTTATTATGTCTGGATGTCATCTCCAAGCACGTTGAGGAACAGGAAGTTATTGGAAGTGGTCAACATGGATTTACCAAGGGTAAATCGTGCTTGACCAATCTGATAGCTTTCTATAATGTTATAACTGGTTGGCTGGATGAGGGGAGAGTCGTGGATGTCATCTACCTTGACTTTAGCAAGGCTTTTGACACTGTCTCCCATAACATCCTCATTAGGAAGCTGAGAAAGTATGGGCTAGATGAGGTGACAGTGAGGTGGACTGAGAGTTGGCTGCGGGACAGAACTCAGAGGGTTGTGATCAGCGGCACAGAGTCTACTTGGAGGCCTGTAACCAGTGGTGTCCCCCAGGGGTCAATACTTGGTCCAATTTTGTTTAATATATTCATTAATGACCTGGATGAGGGGACAGGGTGTATCCTCAGCAAGTTTGCTGATGATACCAAACTGGGTGGGGTGGCTGACACCCCAGAGGGCCGTGCTGCCATCCAGCGTGACCTGGACAGGCTGGAGAGCTGGGCAGAGAAGAACCTAATGAGGTTCAACAAGAGCAAGTGCAAGGTCCTGCACGTGGGGAGGAAGAATGCTAGGCACCAGTATAGGTTAGGGGCGGACATGCTGGGAAGTAGCTCGGAGGAGAAGGATCTGGGGGTCGTGGTAGACAGTAAATTATCCATGAGCCAGCAATGTGGCCTTGTTGCCAAAAAGGCCAATGGAATCCTGGGCTGCATAGGGAAGAGTGTGGCCAGTAGGTCGAGGGAGGTCATTCTCCCCCTCTACTCTGCACTGGGGAGGCCACAACTGGAATACTGTGTCCAGTTTTGGGCTCCCCAGTTCAAGAGGGACAGGGAAATGCTGGAGAGAGTCCAGCGAAGAGCAACTAAGATGATTAAGGGATTGGAGCATCTGCCTTATGAGGAAAGGCTGTGAGAGCTGGGACTCTTTAGCCTGGAGAAGAGAAGGCTGAGGGGAGACCTTATTATGGCGTACAAGTATCTAAAGGGTGGCTTGAAGGAGGATGGAGCCAGGCTCTTTTCAATGGTTCCCAGTGACAGGACGAGGGGTAATGGGCACAAGTTAGAACATAGGAAGTTCCGTTCAAATACACGGAAAAACTTCTTTACGGTGAGGGTGACAGAGCACTGGCACAGGCTGCCCAGGGAGGTTGTGGAGTCCCCTTCTCTGGAGATTTTCAAGACCCGCCTGGATGCAGTCCTGAGTAATGTGCTCTGGGCAATCCTGCTTTAGCAGGGGAGTTGGACTAGATGATCTCTAGAGGTCCCTTCCAACTCTGAAAATTCCGTGATTCCGTCTTAGACACTACACCTGGGGACCAGAGAAGATTGAGGGCCAAGTGTTGTGTAGTCTGTACGCTAGACACACCAAAATCTGTATCACTCAGCTTCAGGCCCAGAGAATAGCCCCCACGCCTAGTTTGATTTAGTAGCACGCATATAGCCGTAGTTTACATTTATACTGATATAGCACACAGGGGTAGGGCCTGTTTAAATGATCCTTGGCATGACCCAATGAATACTCAATCAAAGGGAGTTCTGGGTGTTGTCTGGGGAGTTGCAAAGGTTAGGAGCTATTCTCAGTAGGCCCCATGGATGGGAACAAACATTTTGGTGCCCTCCTCCATAACATTTGCTGACAGGAGGTCTCATTAACGGAGAATGGTTACACTTTGTTTTTATTTACTAGTATAGACGTTGGTTGGGATTAGAAAATAAAGGACACTTGCACAAATAGAACTGTACAAGTTTATGTAGCCTTTCAGACATGATCTGCAATGTAGTAGGTTTAGAGCAGTCAAGTGGAACCCATCGGCCAGGTCCAAAAAGATGTGCTGGCATCCAAAGGGGCAGGATACGCTGATCTTGCTCTCTCCCTCTTTACCTCTTTCCTATAAAACTTGTTAGCTTATCTTTTAGCTACAAAGAACTCATCTCAGTTCCGACCTCTGATACCGACTTCTAATTAGCCACCACACAAGGATATTACAAATCTCTAAAAGGAAAAATGCCTAAGTGCAGAGAGTGTAGTAGAAAAAGAACAGGTTCCAGAAAGGAAAATTTTGTAGGAAGCAGCAAAAGTGACAGTCTGTACACATGTACTTTGAATGCTACTCATAGCCACAGGATCCCTGTAAACAACTGCCTTAATGAAGAGCTGTTTAGAAACAGGGAGGTCCCTCATCACCCAGATCAGAAGCTATGAAGTAGAGACCATTTACAAAACTATCAAGAGTGGTCTTAGGCCTACACGTGAAAAGTAAATAAAGTTAAAGACATGACAGCAAGAATAGCCCTAACACATTGTTCTGACAATGTGGATCTACAAGATTTTAAACTGACTGAAGTTGGCAGAAGCATGCTCTTGCAAAGCCTTTACTCCCAGCTGACTCTAGGACAGGAATTCCAGGGATCTAGACTGGTAGCAAACCAGTTACTTTTATTGCCCATTTAGCTTACTAAACCAGCTTTTCATGGAATTAGATAAACATAGTAACAGAAAAGGGTAAAGGATATAAAGTTTTGGGGGAGAAAGAAAGAAGCATGGCAGCCACCACTTAGATAATTTTAAAATATTATGAAGTGCTCGCTTATGCACCTTGTTTCTCTGTCACAAAACGCAATGCTGTCACATACATGATGCTAGAAAATAACCCCTAAATTTTAACAGCTGCATATCTGAAGGATGAACTTAATGGTTCTGCAAGGCCTGCATACCCTGATGGTTAAGCTGATTCTTCCTGATAATAGACACCTGAGGCAAAATGAAACGAGAACAGCTTTGCCACAAACACAACAAATTATTCATATGAACTCAGTCCTGCTTGCACTGAAGTTTAAAAAGAGGCTCTTCACACACTTGAAGATGAGTTGTTCTCTTCACTGTAAGGAAATGTAAATTCAGACAGATGATACCTGAGGAAGTGGAAGGCCAAAATACATGAACAGAACTAAGACAAAATATTTACATAATCTATTATATCTTATTTTCCTTAAATTCAATAGCCTAGCAGTCTGTTCAAGGTGTGTTTTGACATTTAATGCTGAGTTCTGCATTGCCTAGTTTAACAAAACTCACTAATTTTAAAGTGACCTTGACTAAGAAAGATAAGAACCAGAGGAGTGATCAGAAGATCTTATGAAAACAGTTTTCCTTTTTGTCCGACAATAAGAAAAGCAGCAGTTTTGTCACTACAGAATTGTACTATGGGAACAATCATCTCATCTCAGCACAAGGCCCTCTGGGACTGTGGTTCACTCCAATTCACATCAACAGCAATACAGCTGTATGAAGACGTATCAATATTAATAGTTTTTCGTGGTAAGTATTGCTCGGTGGTCATTTTCCATGACCACAGTTCACAGAATCACAGAATCACAGAATTATCAGAGTTGGAAGGGACCTCTAGAGATCATCTAGTCCAACTCTCGTGTTAAAGCAGGATTGCCTAGAGCACATTACTCAGGACTGCATCCAGGCGGGTCTTGAAAATCTCCAGGGAAGGGGACTCCACAACCTCCCTGGGCAGCCTGTTCCAGTGCTCTGTCACCCTCACCGTAAAGAAGTTTTTCCGTGTATTTGAACGGAACTTCCTATGTTCTAACTTGTGCCCATTGCCCCTCGTCCTGTCACTTGGAACCAATGAAAAGAGC
Organism: Vanellus vanellus; assembly: GCF_965231255.1. Taxonomy (NCBI): domain Eukaryota; kingdom Metazoa; phylum Chordata; class Aves; order Charadriiformes; family Charadriidae; genus Vanellus; species Vanellus vanellus. The sequence goes on along the minus strand of NC_138905.1, from coordinate 196,906,981 downwards.
CTGGCTCCATCCTCCTTCAACCCACCCTTTAGATACTTGTACGCCATAATAAGGTCTCCCCTCAGCCTTCTCTTCTCCAGGCTAAAGAGTCCCAGCTCTCTCAGCCTTTCCTCATAAGGGAGGTGCTCCAAGCCCTTAATCATCTTAGTTGCCCTTCGCTGGACTCGCTCCAGCAGTTCCCTGTCCCTCTTGAACTGGGGAGCCCAAAACTGGACACAGTATTCCAGTTGTGGCCTCACCAGTGCCGAGTAGAGGGGGAGAATGACCTCCCTCGACCTACTGGCCACACTCTTCCCTATGCAGCCCAGGATTCCATTGGCCTTTTTGGCGACAAGGGCACATTGCTGGGCCATGGATAATTTATTGTCTACCACAACCCCCAGATCCTTCTCCTCCAAGCTATCTCCCAGCAGGTCAGCCCCTAACCTGTACTGGTGCCTAGCATTCTTCCTCCCCACGTGCAGGACCTTGCACTTGGTTTTGTTGAACCTCATTAGGTTCTTCTCTGCCCAGCTCTCCAGCCTGTCCAGGTCACGCTGGATGGCAGCACGGCCCTCTGGGGTGTCAGCCACCCCACCCAGTTTGGTATCATCAGCAAACTTGCTGAGGATACACTCTGTCCCCTCATCCAGGTCATTAATGAATATATTAAACAAAATAGGACCAAGTATTGACCCCTGGGGGACACCACTGGTTACAGGCCTCCAACTAGACTCTGTGCCGCTGATCACAACCCTCTGAGTCCTGTCCCGCAGCCAACTCTCAATCCACCTCACTGTCACCTCATCTAGCCCATACTTTCTCAGCTTCCTAATGAGGATGTCATGGGAGACAGTGTCAAAAGCCTTGCTAAAGTCAAGGTAGATGACATCCACGACTTTCCCCTCATCCAGCCAACCAGTTATAACATCACAGAAAGCTATCAGATTGGTCAAGCACGATTTACCCTTGGTAAATCCATGTTGACCACTTCCAATAACTTCCTGTTCCTCAACGTGATTGGAGATGACATCCAGAATGAGTCGCTCCAATACCTTCCCAGGGACAGAGGTGAGACTAACCGGTCTGTAGTTCCCTGGGTCCTCCTTCTTGCCTTTTTTGAAGATTGGAGTGATGTCGGCCTTCCTCCAGTCCTCAGGCACCTCTCCTGTTCTCCATGACCGTTCAAAGACGATGGAGAGTGGTCTAGCAATAACATCCGCCAGCTCTCTCAGCACTCGCGGATGCATGCCATCAGGGCCCATGGACTTGTGAATGTCCAGCTTGGCCAAGTGGTCTCTGACCCGGTCCTCCTCAACTGAGGGAAAGTCTTCCACTCTCCAGACCTCCCCCTTTGCCTTCAGAGGGTGGGATTCATGAGGGACAGCTTTAGCAGTGAAGACCGAAGAAAAGAAGGCATTCAGTAACTCTGCCTTCTCTGCGTCCTCCACCACTAGGGCACCTGTCTCGTTCACCAGCGGGCCTACATTTTCCCTAGTCTTCCTTTTTCTATTGATATATTCAAAGAACCTTTTCTTATTGTCTTTGACTGCAGTGGCCAAGCTGAGTTCTGATTGAGCTTTGGCCCTTCTCATTTTCCCCCTACATAGCTTTGTTATATCTTGATAATCCTCATAAGTTGCCAACCCCCTTTTCCAGAGAATGTAAACTTTTCTTTTTTTCCTGAGGTCCAGCCAAAGTTCTCTATTTAGCCAGGCTGGTCGTCTTCCCCGTCTGCTCGTTTTTCGAGACAAGGGGATGGCCTTCTCCTGAGCTTTTAAGAGCACCTGCTTGAAGTATGCCCAGCCTTCCTGGGCACCTTTGCTCTTCAAAACTGCCTCCCAAGGGACACTCTCGACCATGCTCCTAAACAGGCTAAAGTCTGCCCTTCGGAAATCCAAGGTGGCAGTTCTGCTGGCTCCCCGCCTTACGTGATCAAGAATTGAAAATTCTATCATTTCGTGATCACTGTGCCCAAGGCGACCTCCAACCTTTACATCCTCCACAAGACCTTCTCTGTTAACAAACAGTAGGTCCAGTAGGGCACTTCCCCTAGTTGGTTCCTTCACCAGCTGTGTTAGGAAGTTGTCTTCCACACACTCCAGGAACCTCCATGACTGTTCCCTCTCTGCTGCATTGTATTTCCAGCAGACGTCTGGGAAGTTGAAGTCCCCCACAAGAACAAGGGCAGATGATTGTGAGACCTCTGCCAGCTGCTTGTAGAATACTTCATCGGCTTCTACATCCTGATTAGGAGGTCTATAACAAACTCCCATCACGATGTCTGCCTTATTGGCCTTCCCCTTAATTTTTATCCATACACACTCAGTGTTGTCATCCACACTGTTAAGTTCCTGGCATTCAAAACTGCCCCTAACATAGAGGGCCACCCCACCACCTCTTCTTCCTTGCCTATCCTTTTTGAAGAGTTGGTAGCCATCCATTACAGCACTCCACTTGTGTGTGTCCTCCCACCACGTTTCTGTGATGGCGACTATATCATAGTTTCCTTGCTGTACAATGGCCTCCAGCTCCTCCTGTTTATTTCCCATGCTGCGTGCATTAGTATAGATGCACTTCAGCTGGGCTGATTGCCCTGCTACTTTCTTGGGGGGACAAGCCCTAATTCGCACCTGATCATACTCAGGCACTACTGTAGCTACCAAATTATCACTACCCCTCGTGCCTTGGCTGTCACACAATTCACCATCCCCCACCACCACTGGGACAGGCTGCAAGACCTTGCTAACACGTTTACCCAGAAGCACTGGTACGCTTCTCCCAGGCACCACTTTTGTAATCCTGGTCTCATCCCCGTCCCCCTTCAAACCTAGTTTAAAGCCCTGTAGATGAGCCCTGCTAGCTCTTGTCCCAGGATCTTTCTTCCCCTTCGGGTTAGGCTTCCCCCACCTGTTGCCAGCATGCCTGGTTTCCTGTAGATGAGCCCATGATCAAAAAAGCCAAAGTTCTGCCGGATACACCAGTCTCGGAGCCAGGAGTTAATTTCCTGACTCCTTTTATTAATTAACTTTTATTTAATAGTTTATTTTATATAGTTTATTTTATTTAATAGTTATTTAATAGTGTTACGTGCACAAGTCTACCGTTACTAAAGGCAGATAAATCCGTGATAAACATTTTCCAAACTAAATTCCTAATCCAGATTTCTTTTGCCATTGCGTATTGGACATTTTGATGTATAAAACCAGGAAGCGTAGCATGATGTAGCATGATTTGTTGTTGTAGATATGTTTATTACAGAAACACATTTACACTAAGGATATAAGAATATACTGCTTTTAACTGAAAAGGAAAGTGTGAGTATAAATTTTTCTTGGTCATACACCCTGTATTACTTTTCATCCAGATTACAGACAACTGCTCCCATCCCATTAAGCAGATTCTACCTACTTACATATGAACAGGGCTGGCCTCAGATTAGCTAGTAAATCTGAGTAAACCTCCAATGAGTTTACTGACTGACTAGAACATCAAAACTTGGAAGATTAGCAAACTTTACTGAAACTGACATTGAACTTAAGATGAAAGCTCTTTTGAAAATCAAGAGCCTCAGGAGAAAACTGGGAAATTCAAAAGCTTAGGTATGACCATTGATTCAACAAAAATGTAATTGCTCTACAAGGGAAAAGACAAATTAAGAGACATAAGCAAGACTGCTCCGTCCTGAATAAAAGAGATGCTACAGACATTATTTGATGATTTTATAGGAGGTGAAATTATGGTAGTCAAACTCTGAAATATTAGTGGGCTCATAAAACATAATATATGCTGTAGAACCTTTGAGTTTCAATAAATGTATGAAAACCACAATTAGGGACAACCAACGCATTCTGCCAACGGCACAGCACAGATACAGGTTTGGATAACATCAGATTATAGCAACTTCTTTCATAGGAATGCAATGGAAATCTGATTTTTTTTTTGTCCCACATTTATTGCTATCTTTGGAAATACACCAAGATGTGTTCATTTATTAATATTCTATGAATTCAAAGAAGCTGGGCTATTTATCATCTGGAGGAAAGTTTAAAAAAAGAAAGTTATCAAATGTTAGAAATCTAGAAAATCTTAGCCACATTAGTTAGAATATTACAGTCAAAGCCAGATAGGATTTTTTTTGATGCAACTTCTTTCCAGTACATTCATCTGTCTTTTTGCAAAAATGCATTATTTTTTATTGATTTTTCATTGTGAAAGTCGCTCAAGTCAATAAAAAATTTTCTAGTTCAAGTACTGGTGAGAATGGAAGCAAAGACCCCCACGTTTCAAAATAATTCACAGTCCTTTGTCAACGATATCTATCCTTGCCCAGAGAGAGAGATGTCATATGTCAACATCTTCACAAAATTATTTCCCAATTACAATTAAAGCACCAATATTTGTTCATATATTTATTTAATATATTTAAATACCTGACAGCATGTCTTATTCAGAATACATCCAGGAAAAAACTGTTGAATATTTCTTAACTTGCTGAGTTGGTTTCAGAATACCTTTAAATTCAAGTTTGGAATCCTAAGTGGACAAGAGCTCCCTTTGTTCCAGTTCTTCTGTTATTCCAAAATGCAGGCTGATGGAAACTGAAGAACATGGCTATATCTTTTAGTCTGTGATCTTGTAAATCTCATGGGGAAAGACCTAAATTACAAATGAAAATAGCCTATGTTTTTTATCAAAACCTTCAGCAGAAAATAAGCTTGTATTCAACATAGCTATAGTTCATCTGAAGAATGGATCTGTAACTCTACATGTCCCCAAACGGATGTTTGAATTTATGTTCAGAATATTTTAAAAATTTCAACTGTCTCCTTATGTTTTTCTATAATGATTAACTGTGCTGCTGTAAATCTTGCTTAAATGTGTAGTTGGACAATTCCTAATGGTAGAAATAAGAGGTCTTAGGTTTGCACAGCTATGCACAATTGAGGCCACAGAGGCCTAAGAACAGCAAAACATATCTCATCTCCTTTTCTTCTAATTCTCCAGGCACACTAGAGACTAGGGAAGCTGAACAAGGTCTGGCCCTTAGCAGCAGGAGCTGGAACATGAAGAAGTACCAATTAAATCAGAACATTTTATAATACTGCCAAGTGTCCTGACTGTCACACGAAAATGTGATACTTTTGCCTTTTTTTTTTTTAAATACACATTTCTTTTCATCTTTCCAATTCTTTAGTAAAGGGCTTTGCTTAATCTTTTCCAGGTGGATAAATTTAGAAAAGCTTTTGCAGTAATGACTGATGGACAGGATGTATCCCCCAATAAAATGTTATCTCTGCAGCCTTTTCCAGAATACACCTTCAGCGGCTGTGAAAATGTACCTTCTCATACCTTTTTTGTTTGCCTCATCCTTGCTTGGAAAACTTCTATGATGTTTTTATTACTTTAATTTTCCAGACTAAATAAAAGATTGTAAGATAAACCATTAGGGTTGTTGAAGAACTAGGATGTCCTGGTTTTACATCTCTTACAAAGCTGCAGCTTTTTCAGTGCTGCCAATCTATATGGGATATATTTATTTTAGGTTTTTATTTGGCTATCACTGTTAATGCTCTTTCCACTGTCACATTCAATCTGCATGACATCAGCATGTCACCAATAGAACAGATGTCACTTTATTATGGTCTTCTTTTTTTATATTATGATTAGTGATTGGGTCTTTCTTGATGTGCTACAATTTACTTGCAGCAATACAGGCGGTCTGATGAGGACAGGGTGATATAATCTAGAGTGACAGCCAACAGAGTGGCAATAATCTACTAAAATATTTGAAACTGAAAAGAAAGATCTATCTTGCTCAGCTAAGCAGCCTGAAGGATCAAAGGATGCCAAATAGTCTTCTGTGTGAAAAACACAAGTTGCTGTACAGCAAAATGGTACTTGGACTTGTTAATGGCTACTTGGATCACTAGCAGCAATCATGCTGTAAAGATCATCTAGGAGGTCAGTGTAATAATGCTCTAATTTGTTCTAACACCATTTCAATAACCGGTTTAAAGCTATTTAAAAAAAAAAATATATTTTTTTTTAAATGCCAGACCCGGGTCTTGCAATTTTACTTCAATTTGGGTATAGGATGGAGTTTCTTTTATAGTGCCTGACATTGTGTCACTTTCTAATAAGATGGCTGCTAGTAGTAAGAGGTTCAAAATGCCATTTGTAGTTAAAATCTCTATTTTCAGATACATTGTCTAGTTTATTCATGCAGAGAAGTCATTTTACCTTTTGACCTTTCTGCTGGACTGAACAAAATGAGTGAAGATGTATTTTAACAGTCCTTATATTTGAGTGAATTGTGACTGCAGCTGGAATTGCCACAGCCTACTGTATTATTCACATTAATTTATTTGTAATACACTTGGCCAAACCATTCCATTTTAGATATTTACTTCTTTTTGTTTAGATTTATAGTGAAGTTAAAAAATTAATGAAGTAGAAAATCAAAGCGTTCTAGAGCATTTTAATCAGATATAAAGTACCACGACTGCAATGCCTCATGCAGGCTCATGTTTTAAAATAAGATTTTTACTTAACAAACTAGTTTTGTTCATCTGCTTAATTAATTTTTACAGTAAGGAATAACTTAACTGAAAGCTTAAGTGTAAGCCCATGCTTAAACGCATTGCTGAGGTAGGGCACAATTCCCAGCATATTCTCCGCAGGATAACAGGAAATCCTATGGAAGTTTAATGACCACATAATAAAAAGAGCTTAGGGCCTTTTCAGAGATGGTACGTCTTCGCTCCTCCTTGATCTTGTATGGAGATGAAAGTATCTGAAAGCCCACTGGACTGAGTCCTGCCTGCTTAAGTCTGACCTCATCCAAAAAGGATTTGTTTTCACTGGTACTTTGAAAGCCTTGGGAATCTGTCAGAGTACTTGCTGGAAACTGGTATGCGTTAGTAAAAACAGTACCTCTGGGGGCTGGAGCAGCTGAGTAGGTTATGAGGAGTAATCACATAAGTTGCAATTAAGTTAAGCATGACATAGATATAGACACAAGAAGAGTACAACCTCACTCAGATACTACTAAAAAGTCAGGTATATTAACAAAGGATATGAAAAAGCTTAAAAAGGCTTGTCATAAATATAGCTAGCTAAAGAGAATACCAAAGGAATTAATGGTCACATTCAGAGATTACCCTCAGAAACAGCACGTGCTAAGCGGAGACAACAGCCACACATGAGAAACACTAAACCCACAAAATGTAAACATAGAAAAGGGCAGAGAAACAGGTCACTCCCTGGTGCTGACTGTAACAAAGGACTCAAAGGTAAGCACTGGGCAGGATATTACTGCTGCAGCTTTCACAGACTCAGTCATGTACAAGGGCAGTGCTGACAAAGCAGTACAAAGTGAATTTGCTCATTCATGGAAATCTGCAAATAAAACTGATTCATGAGAGTCTATGAGAGTAAGTAATGTAACTATTTCAGATAAACAGGTAACATGGTCCTAACTAAAGTGCTCTCTCCTTGCCCCCCATTAGGTTTATGTGATTTTCATGAGTAACTTGAATGTCTAGGTTAATGAAACCATTACCTTCATTATGGCTTTCTGACTGTGTGAACAAATGTGAACACAGAGCCGATAAAATACGAATAGCCACCTGAACTTTTCATCTAATTGTATTTTTTTTTTTCACAGAAATCACAGAAATAAAAAAATTAGGCTGACACCATTTCAGCCTATTCACGTGCATACCAATGTTTTATTACTTTAAGAAATTCCTTCAAATAATATCATTTGTGCATGATGCTTCATTTATCAGCAAAGAAACACAATGAGAGTTTCTCTATTATATACGTATCCCGTGTGTAATTTTGTATGTATATATTTTGTATACACATAAAGCCACACGCATAGATGGAACTTGCAAATCCAGTGCGACACAGATTATGGGCAACCCATCGGTCCACAATGAGGCTGCAAGCCCGGGCTGACACCGAGACAAAGAACCCAAGGACCGTACATTCCCCTGACACAGAAAACCGTCCTCTTTGTGCCGGCCATCTGCAGATGCCGAGAGGCCCAAGGCACGCTGCCGGAGGTGGTGGCAGGCAGGGTGGGCAGGCCGTGCCGGCCTGCAGGGCTCTTCTCCGTCAGCCCCTTGCCGCTTCCTTCCCGGTTGGGCCACCACCACGGCAGCTCACCTCGGATCCCACCTCTTTTGGTCTAACGTGCCTTGTGGCAGCTCAGCCCGCACCGCTTGGCCTGCCATTGCCAGCGCGCCCCCGCCGCCATCACCACTCACGCGAAGCATCTGCCTTCGATTTGTAGAATAGAAAATAATGAGTCAAGATGAGTAAAAACAGTGAGTTTGCCACAAACAGCGCGAGTCCCGCTGCCGTAGGCGGGCAGGAGCAGCGCCCAGCGCTGGCCACAGCACCGCCGGGCCGGCTGTTCCCTGTCCCTGCTCAGTGCATCCCCAGCGCCGTGACCGGGTTTCACCAGCGGCCCCTATGCGTACACGAACACAAGACCCCCCCATGGCCGGACATCAATAAACGCCGTTGCTGCCCCCGGTAGCACGGGCATTGCCGCTTCACACACAAAAACCCGCCGGGGCGCAGTGGGGGAAGCTGGCGAGGGACCGAGCGGGCGGCGGCAGCCCCTCACGACGGGTGGCGGCCCGCGGGCGGGCGGGAGGGGGGACGGACGGTGGGAGCAGGGTGGCAGCGCGCTTCCGCCGCCACTGCGGTTTGTCCCTCGGCGGCCGCCGTAGCGGCCTCTCGTTCCGCCGCTGCGGGTCGGGGTTGCGCGCGCGCCCGGGCGCCGCGGGCTTTTCAACCACCATGAGCTTGTGGGTGGACAAATACCGGCCCGGTTCCCTCGGCAGGCTGGACTACCACCGCGAGCAGGCGGCGCAGCTCCGCAACCTGGTGAGGGGGGTGCCCGCTATGGTGGCCCTCGGTGGCCTCCTTTGGCGGGTTCCGCCCGGTGCCGCCGCGGCCTCCAAGCCCTGGCGGCCGCCTGAGGCGAGCCCGCCACAGGGCCTCTTTCCTCCCCCCAGCGGGGATCCTCCCGGGGCCGGGTTTCCGCGGCCCATAAGCCGCGTCCGCGGGTCCGCAGGGTGGGAGTTGGGAGCTTTCCCTCGGTGCAGGCCTCGGCCTTTGGAGGAGCGTCCCGGCCGGGCGCCGCCGGCGGGAGGGGGATCCGGTGGCATCGTGCCCCGCTAAGGAGAAGGCTGCGAAGAAATTGGCGGGTTGACTTTTTCAGGAGTGATGTGCGTTTGTGCTTCCTTACAGGTTTTAGCTGAGAATGATCGGTATCTCTGAGAATAGGGCTTGCCTTGTTTACCTAAAGTTAGGGGAAGTTTTAAGGTGCGCCGCTGGGAATAAAATTTAGGACTATGTGAGGGCTTTACCTCCCGCGATGTGCTGACTTTTCTTCCCTAGACCGATTCGCTCTGTGTGTTTCTCTATGGCTGTTGTATCTAACTAACGTAAATTCTGGCTGTGGGGCCTGGCTGTCCTCAAACCAGGACAGGGGTTTGAGCAGATGTTCTTCAGGCCATACGCTTTAGCTTTTCAAGAAGCAAACTCCTGAATTCATTTAAATACACGCAATCTATTAATGTTTTGTGCAGATCCAAGGCTTGGAAATGAAACAACAAAATAATTATGTATAAGCATATATGTATGTAATTCTATTTGTGTATATCCGCTTTAAACTTTGTTTTAATCCTTTTTACTGTGTTTATTGCAGCTGTCACTATAAACACTGGAAAGCGTGTAAATGCTGGGGTGTTTTTTTGTTGGTTTTCAGGTTTGTTTTGGTTGGGTTGTTTTTTTTTTTTTTTGAGGTGTGAGGTGTTTGGAGTTAAATAAGTAACGTATGGTCTTCAGAAAAAGATGAGAGGAAATATTGCTGCAGGAAAGAAACTCAGTTCTAATTCTATGTACTATGTTGTGACTGACCTGCATCTGGAAAAGTCATTCCATGTAAAAGTGGGTGAAAGTGGAAGACGAATACTCTTTCACAAGGAAAATATTGTTGCAGCTAACTAATCTTGTTGCTTTGTGTTCAGGTTCAGTGTGGTGACTTCCCTCATCTGTTGGTGTATGGACCATCAGGAGCTGGAAAAAAGACAAGAATAATGTGTTTGTTAAGGGAATTATATGGTTCAGGAGTGGAAAAACTGAGGATTGAGCATCAGAGTATAACGGTAAAAAAATAAATCTCCCATCTGCTGCAAAGTAATGTGGATATTTATATACTGACACATTTCTGCTGTGAGACCTTTATATTTATTTGAGTGTTAAAATATTTTTTTTTTTTTTTTTTTTCACTCAGTATCTTCAAGCTCTTTTATACAATTTATCACACTAGTTTGGTTAGTTAAACAAGTGGTTTTGCCAGATATTCCTGTTCCTTAGGGCCTTGTGGGTGGGAGGATGTGGGGTTTTCTGTTGTTTTCTGTGATTGTTTCTTTGTTTTGGTGTTTTAGTTTTTCCCCCCCACACATCAGTTTGGACAACAGCGTGTGTTGTAATAGACTAGCTCTCAATTATATATATAGAATTTAATTTATCTGTAAAAGTAACCCTTATTTTTCTAAATGATTAGTACTGCTTTTTTTTATATATGCAAGTTCTAACTTGTTTTCTTATTCCTGTAGTGACAATTTCAGCTTTAGGAGAAAAAAAAATATTTAAATCTTATCTGCTTTGGTCTTAGGCATTTAATTGATCATTATTAAAAGGTTATATTATCTATTCAAAATCCTTGTTATGAAAGGCTTAACCAGTAAGGGGTTATCAAGCTTTATTGATAAGTACATTATTTAATGTTTGCTTTTTAATTCTCAGTAGTGGAACAAATATAATACTTGGATTGGGTGACAGAAGTGTAGGGTATATTAACTGTTCAGACACAAATTTAGAAGCGATAGAAACACTAGTGTTTTCTTTAAACCAAGTATGGACTTGAAATCCTTTGCCAAGAGAAGTGAACAGCCTCTTCAGGCTCATCCACAGGTTCTTCCTCCAAAACTTTTTTTTGGAGGGACAAAGTATCATTTCCTTTGCATGGCTGATTCCAATAATAATATTTCTTGTTATAAAACTCAGTAACCAGAGTATGCAGTAATATGTATTATGTGTTGCTATAATAATAATTATTGTTATTATTCTACAGTCTAGATGATTTGTCAGTACTCCTTTTCTGCTTTGGGGAGTGGTTGGGCGGTAGGAGATGTGTAAGTCTAGTGTCTCAGCAGTTCTTTGATCTTTGAGACTTTTGGTTTGTCTGTGATCCAGCCAGTTGTAATGTGTAAGATAAATTCGTGCATCAGATTTTTAGAACACTTTTTTTCAGAAATTTAATATGCTTACTTTCTACATAGGCACCTTCTAAAAAGAAAATTGAAATTAGCACCATTGCAAGTAATTATCACCTTGAAGTTAACCCAAGGTAAGTGTACAGTAAACATGTCTCTCTTCAAATATAAGCCACTGGTCATTGCAAGTGGTTTCAACCAGGGTATATAAGGGCCTGATTGCTCAGGCAATAAATTGGCCAAATTAGACAATGGTTTATGGGTTTGGACTGCAAAAAGGAGCAGGGAGAGGATTTTTAATTGAACAGCTCTAAATGAACAAAAATTTGGATTGCTGTATACTAAAGACAGTAATGTTCTGCTTAACTAGCCACATAAGTATGCTGATGTTGAAGACTGGGTAACAAACAATTCTGGATTCATAAATTTACCGTTTAGGTTGAAATTGAGATGTTTATTGTAACTAACACCCCCATATTGTTAGTTCTCTCACAAATATGAAAATAAAGTGATTTGAAAGTAAGTGAGGTTTACCCAGTAACTCTTAAAATAAAGAATTTAGAGCACAGGAGAAAACAGCACCACAAAATACTGGGAATCTTGTCACGAGCGAGGTCAGATGTTGATTTAAACAACAGAAGCTATAATGGTGTACTCTATGTTTTCTTTGACAGTTGTGAAATTGCTGGTGATTGTTCACTGACCCAAAGTAAATACTTGTATTTAACTGAAACCCTATAATGTTGCTTTAAATCACATGACAGGAAATGTCATTGTCCAGTGGGAGGCTTTGGTTATGTTGGCTTTGTTGTTTGGGTTGCAATTACAAGAAAATGAGTATCTTGGAGTAACTTACAGCTTTGTGCTTATTGCTGAATCTTTTCTCATGTTGCTCTGCATTTTAGAAGCTATTCTCATGTACCATTTCTCCTTTAAAAGCTTGTTCTGTAACTAATCTCTGTGTATTGCTGCTATTCTAATACAGCCTGACTGACTAGACAGTGAACCTGTGTGTGATGTGCTGTAGTCTATGAAGTTTGATTGAATTATAATACTGTGAAATCATGTTGTGCATCTTAAATAACATGGAACATGATAAATGGCTCCCAGGGAAAGGAACTTAACTTCTGGGAAGGAAGAAATTTTTCACTATGAGGGTGGTGAGGCACTGCAACATGTTGCCCAGAGAAGTTGTGGATGCCCCATCCCTGGAGGTGTTCAAGGCCAGGCTGGATGGGGCTTTGAGCAATCTGGTCTAGTGGGAGGTGTCTCTGCCCATGGCAGGGGGGTTGGAACTAGGTGATCTTCAAGATCCCTTCCAACCTAAACCATTCTATGACGCTGCAGACATTGAATTTATTGTGGAACTTTATTAGATAGACTAATTCTTTTTCCTCTAAAAGGAAGATGTTGTTTGAATTCCAAAGTGTTGTCTACTGGTCACTTGACTAGTTTGGGTAGGTGCTTTAAAATGGGTTCTCCTGAGTAAGTGGGCAGCGAAAGAATTAAACAACAAAAAGTAAACATTTGTGTGGTAACTCTGCCTTTGTTCATTCTTTCCCTGGAATGTTTACTGTGGTCATATAATATCAAGGATCGTGAAATTATAACACTGCGTTCTGTTTTACTGCAGAGAATAATTTATCTTTAAATGTTAGGAAACTATTTCAATCACTTTCCATTTCCAAAAACTGGCCTAGCTTATGACTAGAACCAGCTCATTTTGTATTGTCTTTTTTTTTTTTGTTGTTGTTGTTCTTTCACTGTAATCACAGGTCTGCTCCCTCACTGAAGGACAGATCTCTGCAGTGAAAGTCAGCATAGCCTATTCAGCAGACTGTGAACTGTTGAGCTAATCCGCTCCTGTACATTCTGCTGCCTTCTCCTTGGCAAGAATGGGGAAGGTCTGGTTGGTTGGTGACTAGACAAGGACACATTTTAATTTGCTTGCCAGTGAAATATTGCGGAGCCACTGCTGCCTCTGTGAAGGCAATAGTCTGGGGATGCTAAAGAGTGTGAGTTTTTTCCCCTCTTTCTTTGCTTTTTCAGTAATCTAGCTTGTAAGTCGGTCCCAGTGGCTGTCAAATCTGAGTCAAGCTAGCTAAGCTACTAACCCAGGGACTGAGAAAGTTGTGCAGTGCTACTCTAGGGGACAGTAAGGAGAAGAGGCAGGAGGGAAATCTAGTATTTCCCCATATTTTCCTGCCTTCTAAAAGGAAAAAAAGCTTACCATTTGTGCTGCAATAGTATCTGAGTATCAGTATTTTACTACTAACTCTTTAACTTCACTGTGTCTGTCATTCAAGTTTACATTAAATGTTTAAGTTGTTCATAGCATCTAATTTTCAGGGGAAAAATTGAGTGAAAGGAAAATACCTTTGAGTCAGGTATCCTACTATGTAGTTAGGCTTAATTTTTCTTCCCCTAATGGGTAAAAATGTTCACATTACATGTCTTTGACCAAATTACAAGTAACAAAAGTTTATGTTTCTCATACCAGACAAACAAGTTCTATTTTAAAGAGTTAGTAAAACACTTGACAACCGTTTCAGTACTTCCCAGTACAGTGCTACTAATCCAGCTGTGCCTGCCTAAGCTTTGAGTTGTTTTTATTATTGGGAAGGTAACTTTCAACAAAGTATGTGTGTTGAGCTTAAGTCTAACCTCAACAGCTTCTGAATTCTTTTAGCATTCTTGTTTGACCAAGGCTACTTAGGATGATGTATTTTATATGCACTATAAAAGTGTTTTAAAACAATCTTTATTCAAACTCCTGGTACAGTGATGCAGGAAACAATGACCGTGTAGTAATTCAGGAACTGTTGAAGACAGTAGCACAATCCCAACAGCTTGAGACAAGTACTCAACGAGATTTTAAAGGTGAGTAAAACCAGTTAAAACTGGTCAAAGTACTTTTTGAACTTGTTTTTCATAGATTTCAGCTGACTTTTTTGTTTGTACCTGTATATTGCATAAGGGCACACATGAACCTTTCCCAAATTAAACAACCACCCATTTTGCTTCCACTGTGGAACTATCTTGAGTGGTTAAACACTCATATGAGTTGTCTCTTCTGTTGGTTTCTTAGGAAGACAGAGCATGGTTGAATGACTGTGTCTGGGCAGAAGGAGCCCTACTGTCTTTTTCCCAAGTCTACCATTGAAATGCACTGTAACTTAGTTCAATGATCTACAGTAGTGGTTGAGTTATGAGCTACTGCAGCTTAATATTGAGTTGAGGGGCAGGATAACCGTATCGTAAAGGGTGTTGTGTAAATTAGATGTTAGCCACTTATTTGCAGTGTTTTGGCAGATGAGCTATCTTTAGGCAGAAAGTTTAGAAGCATTTTATCCATAGTGTACAGAAGGACACTAAGAAAATGAAGAAGGCTTTCTCTGAGTTTTCCAAGATGCATGTTGCTACAACAGGCTTATTTTTCCTCCCCATAACTAGATTGAAAGCAAAATCAGAACTATATAACAAGATTGAAGGAGAGAGGAAATCTTGACAGATAGAATAGAGCGGAAATTTAGTTGAAAATGGTTATGGATTTAGTACTCTGTCTCATTTTCCTCACTGTTCTCAGGAAATACTGTTTCACGTAAGCTGCTAGATGCTGATTTGCTCTACCAGTTATTGCTGTAAATATCCTTACAGCTGCCGTCATACCACACACCTCAAAGTATCTGGTAAGCTGGCTGCTCTCCTTAGGCTACGTATATAACCAGGAGAGAAATGGGAGAAGAGTAATAGGCTGACTTGTTCCTCCAGGCTGTTCTCACTGGACCATTCAGAGTATTGAAATGAGCCATCTGAGTTGCTTATGGAGGAACCCGCAGAAGGTAGCTGGTTAGGTTAGCTGCTTCATATTAAGTGTCTCCCGATTGTTCTGAAGCATTTTTGAAATATGTTTTTAGGTTTTTTTGTTGGTTTTTTTTTTTTAAAGACTGTGGGAAGGTGCTGCAGCTGCAATAACAAGGCAGCTTTCTACTACTCCTTTGTCAAGCTAAGATATTGGCTTTTAAATATAAAATGTATTGAGGGGAGTCTTGCAACAAATTTGTGCTTTTTGGTATGTCCTTATGCCATAAATTCTTTTGCATTTCTTACTTAAAAATTCCTTTAAAAACTTGCTGTACTGATTATCAAAGTGAAGGCTTCTACACCTACCTGGATTATTTCTTGGCACTGAAGTGTTGCAGGCCCTGCTCTGAAGAATTGACATTCCAGGACATGAATATAGGGTATGAAAGAGCAGAAGATTATACAGGCAAAAAGGCACGCAAGTTGTCTTAATCTCTATTTTCCTGCCTGTGGAACCATGCTGCCTCTTTCTGCTTCTATCAGTTATTTTGGTATTAATGCTTGTATGTCAAAGTACTAATTTTCTTAGAAAGATTTGATATTAATAAAAAACCCCACGATTTTTAATCTTTTTTTCAGTGGTGCTGTTAACAGAAGTTGACAAACTTACTAAAGATGCTCAGCATGCTTTGCGGAGAACGATGGAGAAGTACATGGCGACCTGCAGGTTGATCCTGTGCTGTAATTCCATGTCAAAAATTATAGGACCTATTCAAAGTAGATGCCTGGCTGTACGAGTGCCTGCTCCCAGCATTGAAGACGTATGTTGAAACAGATGCAAAAATAAGTTATTTAAAACTTCTTACTAATAAATATTTCTTAAGTCCACAGCAAGAACTTTACTTCCACAAAGTGACCTAGTTTTTCTTTGTGGTGGGTGACTTGTCAAGTGTGTCTTATGACAGACTGATCTATCTCTTGTCCAGAAATGTTTCAAACAGGAGACTCTGTAGGTGTTAAACCGTTTGCTAAATGTTGCATTCCCTGCTGTCTGTTTCCCATCTAGATCTGCCATGTCTTGTCCAGTGTGTGTAAGAAAGAAGGCCTGACTCTTCCGCAGGAGCTGGCTCAAAGGGTTGCAGAGAAATCTGGTAGGAATCTTCGGAAGGCACTACTTATGTGTGAATCCTGCAGAGTACAACAGTGAGTCACTGCTAAAAATAATGTAAATTACACTTGCAGACACATAAATGAACTTACTTCTGAGGCCTTATTAGAATAGGTGACAGTTTGCTTTGATTTTATTTTTTTAAAAATATTATTATTATTACGTAGGTATCCTTTTACTGCTGATCAAGACATTCCTGAGATGGACTGGGAAGTTTATTTGAGAGAAACTGCAAATGCTATTGTTGGTCAACAGACACCGCAAAGGTAGGTGAATACACTTGCTTGCAGCTATAATTTTTTGGAGCACTTTCAAACCTAAAAAAACCCCACAGTTATATTGTTATATTTAAAAATGTGGCATCTTTAGTTTTAGCTATATGTAATCTTCTGGCATTTTTGCTGGAGCTGGGACTTTGCAGCCAGAGGAAGTGAGCTTTAAAATTACCAGAGGAGGCTGAGTGAGCTTCAGGAACTGAAATAATTGCTGGTTTTCTCTGTTGAAGTTTTGTAATCAAAAGTGAGCATCAGCTTAGTTGCATGTTTTGCTGTCTCCTTTTTTTTTTTTTTTTTTTTTTTTTTTTTTTTTTTTGCATGGGTGGGTTTTTTGTTTGTTTTAAGGATTCCGTTTTACCATCTTGTAGTGTAATTCATGTTTGTTAAAGAACTGGAAATTTGAAATCACTGGGGTTTTTAAGGACATTAGGAGTTAACCCATTTATCCACCTCAGTGTCACACACACAGCCTGATGTTTTTAGTCTGTTCTATATATTACATCAGATGTCACTTAAATTCTTGTATTTAATTTAAATGCTTGTAGCCTCTGACCTCCTGATATCAAAAGTTGAGAATTGATAACTGTGTTACTTTCTGCCACCTAATCATCTTACCCCCTTTTGTAAACTGCGAAGACAGAAAAACAGCATAAGCAAATCTTGTGGCCTAATCAATTTTGTGGTGTCTTCTCACTAATCTTAAGCGTGATAATAATTTAGATATGAAGAGGAATTAAAGGGAGACAAGCCTGAGACAAATTCTAATAGCCTTGTAGCTTCTAGATAACTGAGACCATTGTAACTAGAATATATGTAACTTGTCTTACTGTTTTGAATGAAACGTGATCAGTAGCATATGAATTAAAACTGATTTGTGCAATGCTTGTGGGTTTAAAATAACACACAAAACCAAAACCAGAAAACCCCCCTTTGCTTGGGTTGACTTTTTTTTTTTCCTGGAGCATATTTCGCTATTTGTGAAACACATTAGTATGCTTTGGGGACGTACTTATGATATTTTGTGGTGTCTTTCCAACAGGCTTTTAGAGGTCCGTGGACGGCTTTATGAACTCCTGACACACTGCATTCCTCCAGAGATTATAATGAAGGTAGTTCAGCTATCTAGCTCTTAGTGTTTATAACACGTTACGACAGTCTCAATTTCAGTTAAAAAAAAAACCAAAACAACAAAAAACTACACCAAAACATAGCAAACTATCCAAACATTGATGAAAAGCTATGCCTTTTCCAAATAGACAGGAGTGACCAAAAGATACTTTTCTGATCTTTAAGGTCTCTTCCAACCTAAAGCATTCTATGGTTCCTGTGTTTCTTTCCACTATAACTAAAATAGTTCAGGTTATCGCTCTGAAATGGTGATTATAGACCTTGTTCCTGCAAACGCTGATCCCTAGCATTTACTTCTCGTGATCCTCAGCCAATATACTAGACTATTTAGTTATGTTCATTCCTAAATATATTTAGGCGTGATAGTTTTAGACATGATAGTTTTGAGTTGTGTAGATTTTGGGGGCAGGAAGATTCTGTTCTCTAATTTGGAAAACGTCAATTTCTAGTTTATTTCTGTTGCAGGCTTCCTTGTTTGCACCTCTATTGATTGGTTTACTAAAACTTGTTCTGTGATCATAGAACAGCAGCATTGTAGTTGAGTGAAAACAAAGGAGGACATGCTTACTCCCCCTGAAGACTTCTCTGGCCAGTTTCTGTGTTGAGGCATAGATGTATTTTATGGGTTAATTCTGATACGGTTTGTTTTCTTTTGTAAAAGTTATAACTTTGTTATAAGTTCAGTATTTGCTGTGTCCTATTGGAGAGGTTTGCTGAAGAATGCTAGACCAGCAGGTCTCTTCAAAGAATTCATCTTGGGAGGAAAAAAAGCAAATGGGCCGTGCATGTTTTTATTTTAGGTAGGATGAAAGGATGCTGAAGAAAACTAGAGCAGAAAAAACATTAAAGCTAATGTTTGCAACTTACCCTAGGAGGACTTTGCCATCAGACTTAATTACAAGATAATAAATTTCTTTTCACGTTAACTGATTTCTGCTTTCTGACAGTTTTTGTAGTCGGATGTTTCTTTAACCTTCCTTTCTTGTGGTAGGTTAGTGGATCCTGCATTGTCCTGTTTGAGGACTGTTGTTGTTATGCCAAAGGTGGATTTCTGTACCCACTCCCTCTTCATAAACTTAACATGATCTAGAGATACTTCTCAAATAATCCTGACTGTTTTATGCAATGATTTTATTGCTGTCTTGGATCCAAAATACTGCATTTCTGTTTTTTGTAGTGACTGATGTATTGTTGTAAAGTATCTTGTGTGTGTCTATACATACATGTGCATGTAAAAACAAACAGATATACTTAAACTTTAAATAAGCCCTTTCCTTGTTACTTATTAATGTTGTTTCTCTTTGCTTGATGCTATCAAGATATGAAGTATGTGATTTTAATACACTTGATATTATATATTATTATATGATATATACATTATATTATATATATAATTATATTTATATAACTTTATATATATATATATCTTGGTAAAAATTCTCTCCAGGACCATGTGCCTGCATGCAGTAGAGGTTATAGTATTTGGAGATAAGGTTAATTTATTTACTTTATTAAAGCTAAGTAGTTCCATTATATGACTCTTCCCATCTAAGAACACAGTAGGTAACATCTATTTTGACATAAGGAATTTATCTTGAACAAAAGTTCTGAAGAGACATGGTTCCATGAGTCTCATTCTGTCAATGTAATGTAATGATTCTTCAATGTCTTTCTCCATTGGATTCATGAGTGAACCATTGGTCATAGCTTGGCTATTTTCAGGAATTCAGGTTATCCTCTTAACAAAAATTATATGATTTTTCAAATACTGTCCTGTTTTTTTCCCTTTTAGGGCCTTCTGACAGAACTTCTAAATAACTGTGATGGACAACTGAAAGGAGAAGTTGCACAGATGGCGGCCTTCTATGAACACCGCCTGCAACTGGGGAGCAAAGCCATTTATCATCTGGAAGCATTTGTAGCAAAGTTTATGGCAATTTACAAGAAGTTTATGGAGGATGGACTAGATGACATGATGTTCTAATTCTGGTGCCTAGAGTCGTACGAAGAATGTTGCAAATGCTGTCTACTTGTCTGTGCTTGGTTGCATATGGGTCTAGTTTAAAGTCAAATAATTATTTTGCTATTAGTATAAACCTCAGTGAACTAAAGAACAATGTTTATTCAGGTTTAGAAACCAGATGGATTGTTTGACAGCCACAAATCCATCTTTAGATCCATACAAAATACATTAGCCTTTCAGAAAGATAACAGGTTGCCTTGGAAGATGTATAAGATCACAGTTACTTTACAGTGTTTGTAAGCTGACCTTATAAAGAGAGAACATGGATGATGCATGTTTGCTTTTTGATTGTTCATGGGCAAGGCTGTAAGCAAAAGATGATTTTTCCGTGTTGTGGTAAGCTCTAGTTTGAGCATGTATGTTCCACCTACCGATTCATGTTTCTTGCTGTTTGTCTGGCTTCTTTTCTTTTAGCCGCGCTGTTTTCTGTGGTGTGATGACACAGAATGTTTTCTGGCTCTTGTTTGTAAGCAGTTGCATTGAAATTGTGGATGAGCAATACTTTTGTGTTGCTTGTAAATCAGTTTCACAATATGGAACAATTTGTTTAGAAGGAATATACCTATATAAAGCAAGTCCACTTGCTGCCTGACGCTTTTCGGGTTCACCTCAACGTACCTAATGCTGTTCAGATAAAGATTATTCCTTTGACTGTGGTTTAACCATGGGTAAGGTTTCAACTTTTAACAAATATTCTTTCACCTCTTAAATTGATATGTGACATTTCTAAAATGGCAAAATAAATTGTAAAAATAAG
This sequence comes from Vanellus vanellus, assembly GCF_965231255.1. Lineage (NCBI taxonomy): Eukaryota > Metazoa > Chordata > Aves > Charadriiformes > Charadriidae > Vanellus > Vanellus vanellus. The sequence goes on along the minus strand of NC_138905.1, from coordinate 196,886,544 downwards.
AACACCATATGAAATGCTGAATTAGTATTTTACACTATAACTACCTAGGTATGCATTCATTTGCTTTGATGTAGACTGTTTATCAGAAAGGTGGGATATGCCCCCCATCCCCCAATTGTAACACTAAAGGGAGCCACTGAAGTTTAAAAAAAAAAAAAAAACACAAAAAAAACCCCAACAAAAAATAAAAAAAAACAACCACCCTACCACCTATGCTCCTTTATCCTGCAAGTCATTTCCATGTTCTGCCCATGTACTACGCTATCCTAAAAATGACTGAATTCACGCCCTTTGTTACTTCATTGTGCTAATTTAGGCTATTACCAGATAATATTTAAATATAAAGTTCTTTTTTTTTTTTTTTTTTTTTTTTTTTAGCAGAGAATGGTTTAGTATTGGGGATTTTGATGTCAGAGCCTGTTTCATGCTCAGCTGGTCCCCTTAAAACTGAAGAAGTCTAGAGACTTGACCGTCAGAGATCCTGGAAAACCACTAGTGGAAATGAGTATTTAAATCCATTATGAAGAAAAGCTCAAGAATGCTGGTAGAGGGGGCATAATTACTGTACAAATTGCCTGCTTTTTCAGGAGCCTGGTCTTACCTACTCATTTTTAAAAGCTGAACAAACTTTAATGTTTGCCTGCTAGCACTATAGCATGTGATGAAGCAAAAGTGTGAAGAGTGGCAATGGGAGGAGGCTAAGGAGGAGTTTGCTATTTCAAGAGATATCAGCAGCTTTGTCTAGGAGACTGAAACTCCAACATAAATCTCTCTGTAGGTGTTCTGTCTCTTCTTGAAGCTTCATTTTTATCATGTTCTACCTGGAATGAATTGAGAGCAGTCAAGGATGGAAAAATGGGATAAGGACTAGGGTTGCTGAGAGAGGAAAATGGCTATCACTGCTCCTCAAATCTGCTGCTGCCTCCTGCCTCTTTTTCTTCCCCCGTCACACAAATTTAAACATGTGGGCTCAGTATCTCATAAGTCTCTGCACACATTTTTCCTTCCTACAGTAATTTTTAAGGCAATTTTGCCTTCGTATCTGTAACAGGCTCCCCAGGAAAGTGGTCACAGCACTAAGCCTGTCCAAGGAGCATCTGGACAATGCTCTTAGTTTTATGATTAAGTTTCAGGCAGTCCTGTGAGGAGCGGGAAGTTGGACTTGATGATCCTTAGGGGTCCCTTCCAGCTTGAGAGATCACAGAATGGTAGGGCTTGGAAGGGACCTTTGGAGATTATCTAGTCCAAGTCCCCTGCCAGAGCAGGTTCACCTCGAGCAGGTTGGACAGGATCACATCCAGGTGGGTTTTGAGTATCTCCAGGGAAGGAGACTCCATAACCTCTCTGGGCAGCCTGTTCCAGTGCTCTGCCACCCTCAAAGTAAAGAAGTTTTTCCTTGTGTTCAGATGGAATTTCCTGTGTTCTGGTTTGTGCCCACTGCCCTTCGTCCTGTCACTGGGCACCACTGGAACGAGTCTGGCCCCATCTTCTTGGCACCTGCTCTTCAGATGTTTATGAGCATTGATCAGATTCTGTGATAATGATAAGTAAGTGTGCTTTTCGGGGTCATCTTAGAGGCTAACCGCCCTGGGTGCTGCTACCTTTTGGGAAGCTGTAGTGTTAGAGGCCACGTGGTGCAGAACTGAGGTCCTGGGCTGTGATGGAGGAAGCAGAGACCAGTAACCCCCATCCCACTGGCAAATGGGGCTAATAGGAATGTATGAGGAGGTGGTTGCCCAAAAAAAAAAAAAAAAAAAAAAAAAAAAAAAAAAAAAAAGGAGGAGTTTTCTGCCACTTTTTCCTTCTTGTGAGGCTACTGTGTAACCCTCGTACCAGAAAAGCAGAAGCTTAGCCTGGCAAGGAAGGGTGTCCCGGGGTGGGCTTGGCTGCCTGCGTGCACCCAGGGGCAGCGCTGTGCTGGAGCTATGCTGAGCGCTGCGCTCCCGCTTCGCAGATCAAGTGGGAAAGGCTGTGCAGACAGACTGAATTTTAAACACTGAATAGCACAGGACCGACCTCTCGATGATCCATTTCTTCAGCTGATTTCATCTTTTGAGACCTGCTTAGAACGGCTTCCGAATTGCATGCTGAGATGATTACCCTTGCTTTCATCCAGCGTCACCTCCTGCTAGTTCCAAATGAAAACTCCAAGCTGCTCCCGCCCGGGTGGGACTCACGCACTGAACAAGTCAAAGAGGTTGCGGAGGAGTCAGCTTCACGCTAGCAAGGAAAGCCAGAGGTGAATCCCATTTTTTATAAAAATGATCAAGAAACTAAAGACAGCAACCACTTTAGTTAAAACTTTCTCTGCTCTGCAAAGATCAGCCGTGCAAAAGGTGAGTTGTGCACTGGGACTTTATTCCCCATTTCTGAAGTCCAAGGGTTAACTCCTGTGAGGAACATTATTTTTAAAATCACATTATTTTTAGAGATCCATGGTAAACAACTCAACTTGCACGTTAATCATAATAAACATATTGTCTGATTGGAAGGTGATTTTTAAAATGTATTTTATTAAAAAAAATCATATGAGCAAAACTGACATGAGGAATGGCCCCTTCTCTACCAAAGAACTATCCTGATTATCGCAGGCTAGAAGGTAAGCTAGATAAGAGAAGAGTTCATTATCACAAATTTTCCTTCCAGTGCAGGGAATTCAAGATTATTACAGTTCATTGATATAAAATAATAGCTGTAATTTGTCTTGTTGGGAAGAGCTCTGCTATGCCTGAGCAGCCTTTAATCCTTCTTGCTTAACGTTGTTTTGGCTGCGCTAACAATTAGTGCTATATGAATTTGTTGCATTGGATTTCAATCAATGACCCAAACCAAACCCCAGAGTTGTAGTTGGCTAAACAAAAGTTGTCTTAATGTGACAGTGAAACGTGCTTCTAGTTCTTGAAGGCCAAAATACTTCTCTTGATCTTCATATTTCGTGAGGAGGGAGGGAATGTAAATACGTAAGCGTGCAAGAGAAATTCACCTCTCTTGTCGGATGTGCCCTGCAGGCTAATCAATAGTTCGTCATGCAAGTTGCGTGTCAGGAACTAGTTGCACATCACAAAATGACCCAGATTCAAAGAGTTTGCCATTAACTTCAATGCATCGAGGAACTGACTTGGAATTTTCTCTGGCATCAAAATTGAAATTATTTTCTGTCCAAATTAACTAGGACCACTGGACCCTAAGCCAGTATTTTTTTTTTTTTTAAAGCAGTGGATGCTTTGCTTGTCTGAAAAATGAGACTGTGAGCAGTTAAACGTTCCTATAACAGATTTTCTTCTACTGTGTGTGTACTGAAGTTCTGGAAGAAATTGTATACTCTGTTTGAGCAATCCTGGAGCTAGTAAATATCATCCAAATCATCTGAGCGTTAAGTGGTATTTAAGTGAGGATGGGTTTGACATCTCTTAAATAGGAGTGAAACATAAGATAATACAAGCAGAAGGAGCCTGAAGCACATAACTTCACCACTGGCACCGCTGGTCTATCTGCATCTCTCCTAGCAGAGGTGCTGGGGCACCCATCACCACCTCTGTCCTGGCACCTGGCACCTTCTTGGAGCTTATCTTCAGCCCTCTCCATGGACATGGAGTAGGTGTTGGTCCTTCGCTATGGAGCCTGCCTTAGGAACAAGATGCTATGAGATGTCATCTAAAATGCTGGGCAACAGCTAAGGTTGCTGTCCTCTGCTTCCCTGCAGTAACGCAGTGCTGGGAGTGGCTGCGCTGCCATGCCAGAGTGCTCCATCAAAATCACTAGTGGTCCAGTAGCAATGCGTGTGGATGGCTCGGCAAGCCAGGAGTACCTGCACCTTGGAGGAATGTCTGTTTTGCTCCTCTGCCTTTGATACAATGAGGTACTTTATCAGGAATGTATCCCTGATAGTCCTTTAAATGACTTTCAACTCCTAATCAAAATTACCACTTCTTAGTCCCATGGAAGTCCTGCAGTTACTTTTAACACTTTCTCGGGGACCACCTCACAGAATTTAGTCAATTAATATTACTTTTCTTCACAGACTTCTCGGTGGTATTCCCAAAGTGATTTCATGCCACAATAACTGCTGGAGTGCAGGTTCCTGCCTCCACTTTGTTCATGTCATCTTCTGCCCATGGCCCCTTTGAACCATATCGGTGCTGCCCTTGGGATTCCTCCTCCTCTTCAGGTCCCCTTCTCACCCGGTTTGCAAAGGAAGCTGAAATACCCGAAACTGATTTCCAAGAAGGTGGGTGGAAACAGCAGGAGCCAGTTTGAGAGTGGCTGGAGACAGGTAGAAGAGGTCAGCTACCAGAAAGCACGAAGACAAGGTTGGGGGGGGGGGGCTTTAGACACTTGAAGGACAGCTGTGAGGCAGAATTCTTTGCTTGGGAACCATCTCCCCAGGCAGGGATCTACAAATATTCCTTGTAGGAAGGGAGCAAGGCTCATGCTTTTCTGAAGGTTGGAGCACTCAGCCAGAGGTGGGAGAGCTGGATTTTGCACTTGCTCCATCTAAAGAGATTTAAACTAGGGAGATTCATTTTTTTTCCAATTAATAGGTTTATTTTAATATTACTTATTAATGCATTTTACTCTTACCTAGCAGTTTAGGAGGGAAGTTAGAGGTTAAAAATAGCTGTTAAAATTCTGCCTCCTCCATGACGGAAATAATTTCTATTGTGCATCTGTGGCTGATCTGTTCGATGGTGTCCCTGCCTTTCCCGCCCAACTGTTCATTTGAAGCCCCTGGGAGATTTGCTGAATCAGCGGTCTGCACAGCTGCATTTCAGGGAAATGGAAACACTGGAATCTCTTAAAATAGCAGTAAAAGGGCAAATTGACTGTAATTTCTGAAAGTGATGGTGAGTGAACTAGTTACTGCCTCATATTTGTAATTCAAATCCAGCTCTCTCACCCGCCTTCCCCGTCAGCCCATGGGGTTGGCAGGGCTCAGGAGGGGGCAACTCCACCCCTTTTGTTGGTGTGGTCCACTGCAGCCGCAGTTCACAGGCTAGAAGGTGACCAAGCAAAAGAGGCTGGTTTGGTGCATGAGAAGGCACTTGAAAGAGGGGTCATCCTGGGATACGTCTATGGCTACTGTACACCCAAAAACAGAAAGAGAAAAGGCAGTTTCTGCATGTTTTCCTGCCCTAAAACACAGGATCTTCAGGTAGCCCCAGTACTTCTCTGCCTCCCTGAAGCTCCAGGCTGCTATGTCCATCAAACCGCCATGCTCTACAGCCACCAATGCCCAGGTCCTCCTGCCCAGCACAGTCAGTGCTTCCCAACCCAGAGCCGCTGTCTTCTATTCCCTCGTGTCCCAGAGCACCTTTTTTTCATGAGGACACCCCAAATTCAGTAGCTGTAATCCTCCAACCTGTCTTAAATCTTCCCACTCTTAAAATCCTTTACACCTCCTTTTCTGCCAGTCTGGCACCAGAGTTGCCCCTTTTTGTCCCCAGGCCCCAGCATGTAGCTGTTCTCATTCCTGCCTCTTTGGCCGTGGCTGGCAAGCCTTGTCCAGGATAACAGCTCTTCAGTAACCTTTCCTGTGAAAGACAAGGTCTGCCTCCTGCCTCTGGTGCTGTAGGTTGGAAGGGACCTCTGGAGGTCATCTTGTTCAAGCCTCTGCTCCGAGCAGGTCCAGCCACACGGGGTTGCTCAGCCCTCACCAGCTGAGGTTTCAGTATCTCCAAGGACACAGAATCCATCACCCCTCTGGGCAGCTTGTTTCACTGCCCTCACAGGGAAAATCTTTTCCTAATTTTCTAATTTCTAAAAATTTCTAATTGGAACCTTCCTTTACATGTTTGAGCTCAGCCTGCAGATCCCCACTCAGCTGTGCTGGCCTTCTGCCATGTCCACTCAACTTTCCGCACGTGAAATTGAACGTTCCTGTGCTTGGAAGAGGTTGTCCTCCAACAGGTAAGTAGGTCAGCAGACTGCAGTAGGAGACATTTTCAATTTTATTTATAAAGCTATGTAGAGATACCTGAATATGGGGGTGAAAGGAAAGTGCTGGTGGAAAAAAAACAAACCCAAAGCTGCAGGGCTTTAACAGTAGGAAGCTTGCATTTTACTAGCCAGACTGGTTTTTTAGAAGGTGCCTTTTCTGTTCAGGTTCCCATGAAAGCTCTATGCCAGCTCTGGCATGGCTTACTCTTAAAATACTTTTCTTGGGTATTTTTAACCTCTTTTCAAGCCACTGTATACAGTTATAAAGAGCAGAGTTTGGGGATGGGGCAACTGAAGACCGAGAGATGGTGACCTACTGTCCCGCTCCCTCTCTTGGCTTACCCAATGTTTCCCCCATTTTTCTTGTTTTTTTTTCCTGGACCAATTTACTTTGCTTTATTAAATGTGATGTTTTTAGTTGGAAGTCTGTGACAGCCAGCGAATGACACAGTTTCACTATAGCTAAATGTTGCCAATGGGGGCTTTCACTGCGCGCAAGCTGGTGTTCTTTTTTAAACTTGCAATAGTATGTTCATGTCAAATGATGTGTTGTGCCAGTTTATGAAGGCGACACTTAGCACAGTCCTGGTCACAATGAGATCTGAAAGGCAGGCTAGTAAAGCTCAGGTTTTGAGAAATCCATGGGATATTTTCTGTGCTTTTTACCACTTGGAATCCTTCTGCCAAATGTTGTTTTCAGTCTTGAGTGAGAAGGAAGGAAAGGAAATCAGGATCCCCATCAAAGAGAAGAAAGAAAGAAGTCAGAATGACAAAGCAGACAAGGACAGATCCTGGGGGAAGACAGGTATACTCATTAATTGTATTTACATTTCAAAGACGAGTTAACTGCGGTGTTCTCAATCATACCCCTACACTTGGGTTCCCTGCCACACACCGTGAATAATAAATGCACTTTGGAGGATAGAATAAGTGACCCAGTAGGCTTCTTCCACTTTTAATTTCATGGGCAATCTTAATTTGAGAGGTCAGTACAAATGCCTATGGTAAGTGACAATTTTAGGCCAGTAATTACTAATTAAGACAGAAGGCAAGATGCTGGCTAAGGCACTTTCAAATAGATCACGGATAACCTTGCAGGAGCTGATTAACTCAAACAGAACACCTCCTTAGGTGATAGCTACCGAATGATACTTGGAACAATTTTTAAAATTAAAAAGGATGAGGGAAAAGGATTTATGAAACTCTTGGCTGAGTTTTCTCTGGAGAAAGAATTTTGATAATAAGTGGGATTAGCTGTTTGCCAATTAGCAGACAATTAGAACAAAGACATTTACCCAGTGGGCAAAAATCTTCGATGATAGACTCACGCTCATCGAACCTGTTTACGCCGAAGGAGGATAAACAGTGCTGCGCTCACAGGGTCTTAGCTCTAGTGATGCGAGCAGCACTGGCTGCAGGTACCGTGCCAACTGCATGTGGGCTGTGTGGGACTTGATGTGACAGCGCTTCACATGCCAAGCACAGAACAGAGGACCCCAAGCTGTGCTCATGGATGACTGTGGATGATATCCCGGGGGCCCACAAAAGAAAGTATGAAAAGCACAGCAAACGTTTGTGGAGAAAATTGAGAACTGGGGGATTTTTAGTGACCTGCAAATCAGAAAAGGTGAGAAAACATTGGCTTTATTAATATTAGTATCTGTTAAGGCGATCATCACTGGTAGATCAGAGAGAGTGTCAGATATTGGAAGCTTTTCTGAAAGTGTTCCTTGGATAGGTGAGGCCTCAAATGACCATAAATTCAGAGTGGCAGATGCTGTAAAGAAGAGCTGAGTTAGGCTGCTGCTTTTTGTCTTTTTTTTCCCCGCAGCTTAACAATGATTTTTTCCACATTGTCTACAAAATAGGGATACGGAGGCAGCACTGCTTGACCAAAAGATGGAGCTGGGGTGGTGAGGCGCTGGAACAGGTTGCCCAGGGAAGTTGTGGATGCCCCATCCCTGGAGGTGTTCAAGGCCAGGCTGGATGGGGCTCTGAGCAATTTGGTCTAGTGAAAGATGTCCCTGCCCATGGCAGGGGGGTTGGAACTCGATGATCTTTAAGGTCCCTTCCAACCTAAACCATTCTATAATTCTATGAATCTGTCAGTTCATGTTCTTTATTTCCATCCTCAGAATTTAAAAGATTCCTAGGTAAGAGCCATCTCTCCTAATTGAAGCATCCAAGAAGGATGAGCTCCTCTCTAAGCTCCTTCCACAAGCAATGGAAAGAGATGAGCAGGTGCTGAACATGATCTCTCTAGTCCCAACAGCTCCTCAAGGTGTATTTCATGGTTCATCCTCTAAAGGCGCTATTCCTTGCCATTAGCTCCACAGGGTGCAAAGCTAGACTTACATGCAGATCTATAGCCTAGATACACAAAAGAGGCCAGAAAGATTGTACTTTTCTGTTCTAAAATCCAGCTCAGAACAGCAAAGAGAACAAGAAGAAAGTGAATTAGGACCAAGCATTGCTCAGGAGTGCAGAGCATTTCCCTGATGTATCCCTTGGCTCAAGGTAGTGCCTGCCCTGAGGACTACAAATGCAGACTGTGAAGTTGAAATGAAGGAATGAACTCAGTCCTGGTTTTGCTACTGGCCTCCTGATCAAAACATGAATTTCAAATAGAGCTTATGGCTTTATAACGTTTGTGACATGCATAAATGTGAGGAGGTATTAATACATGATCCAACCAAAGCCACATCTTTGCTTTCTTCCCCTGCTTAGTCCGGGCCCTGTCCTGGGGTGGCTTCTTTTGCAAGAGGCTGAATTTAGTCTGATCCCAGAAAGCACTCGGCACCCTCCAGAGGCAACCATCATGAGTGGAAGGCATCCCATGTGGAAGCAGGTCTAACCCACGCCTTAGGCAGCACTGTGCTACACAAGAAGTGGGCCTTTGCAGTTCCTTTCATTCAAAGCAAGGACATTAACTCCTTGTTGAAGGGGAGGTTTGCTTTTAGAGCCACTGGCAGTTGTCCAGAGATTAAAATGCCTTCCAGTTAGGCTAGTATTGTCCCTGTGAGATGGATCTTGTTTGGGAATATCTGATGTGGAGCCGGCAGACGGGGGGGTATCAGCATGAGGAGAAAAGTAGTGGTGACTCATTGAAGTCAAGGAAGTCAAGAGAAGAACTGGAGATGATGAGCACCTTTCCTTCAGGGAATGCTGGAGCAGGATAAACTCTTCCAAGAGTATCAGTCAGGTTCAGTTAAAATCCCTGTGCTTTTTTTCTAGGAAAGCTAAGCATCAGGTGTGCTTGAGGGCAAGGACCGGCAGCTATATCAAAGGCATTTTTCTGGTGCGTTGTGTGGGTTAACAGCCTGTTGAATAGTAGGAGCAGACATGATGGAGAGGCTCAGCTGCAACATGCTGCTGCCGCTGCTTACTGCAACATGAAGCTGCATTGAAAAACAGGGAGATGCTGTCAAGTCCTTCTGGCAATGGGAAAAAAGTGTACGAAATGAAGGGAACAGTGTTGTCAGAGCCGAACAACAGCAACATTTTGTGACTGAAAATTATTTTCTGCACTTGCGCAACGGTACTAACGTTTAGGGGATAAAAAGGAGCACTGCAAAGGCAGTCATTACAGATGGAGGAGACTGATTAGCCCCTCTCGCTTTTCCACCTGAAAATACAAGATGTACTATGATACTGCTGACGTGAACTTCATGGGAGGAAGTGAAGGAAATGTGATTACAGATATTACATCCAAATTGAATTAAAGCTGCATTAAAAAACTCAGATTACTGTATGGTTCCATGCTACGTTGGAAAACATGATATGCTTCTGCTACTGACAGACACATAAAGAGCATGCAGGGACTTATTTCTCAGAAAACAAGTCTGATCTCTGACTTGCTGCTTCATAAATCCACAGAAACAAAGGCAGGAAGTAAAATTACAGACAGACCTCCCCAGCACGTAAAATAATCATCAGCAAAGCAGCCCTGTTGTTTGGGACTTTTGTTTGGTTTTCTTTCAAATATTTACTCTACATTGCAACCTTAAACAAACTTATTTACAGCCATTTCTTCATCTATAAAAATTGGGTAATGAATCTGATCTTCTTTGCAAAAGGCGACTCTGTAGGTAAAAGCATTAGTATTTCATGCTGATGTTAATAAATATTTTCTCTATTAACTAGTGGTCACTGGACCACTTTTCTGTCCTATGCTCATTCACTGCACAGATTTAAATGAGTTATTAAATCCTTCTGACTCCTCCTAGTTTTGCTGACAGAGAGAAAGAGCAATCCTTCAGCTGATTTATCATATTTATATATGCTGTATCCTTTAGCATACACGTCGAGCTCACTTTTAAAACCAATTTTTTAGGGGTCACGTAGTGGCGTATATGGAGGTGAATATCTCTTTGCTTTCTTGGCTGTGACTGCTACAAGGCAATGAAAAAGATCTCTAGACTATGACAGTGTGTCATGAGTTACTGCCTCTGCCACGAGGGCTCTATACCCTAGTAATTCTCATAAAAGACTGTCTATCGTATGACTGGAAGTATCATATAGGCTGACAAAGTGAACTGCAATAAAATAGTGCATCTTTCAGTTATTTCCCGTGTTATGTTACATCAAGTGGCAGAGTACAATAAATTTAAAAATAAAAAGTTGACACGAAGGATTATATAATAATAAATGAATAACAAAGACTTTTAATGCACACATAAAAAATAATCCGGCAACCGCCTTCCAACTGTATTTTACCTGTTTTCAAGCTACAAAACACAGCTGGCAGCTGTTTATGGGAAGGGATCAGCGTGCTAAAATGCGCTCAGTCTGGAATAATAACTCTAGAAAAAAAATTTTCAATAGAGATGTATTTTAAGAACAAAATCAAAGAAAACGAAGTCACAGAACCTGAGAGTTTCAAAGCAGTCTCCTCCTCATACGTCCCCCTCTCCCCCAAAACGAACCCAGGGCTATAAAAAGCTTCAGGAAAGATTTTCAAAGGCGCAGAGCTTTCAAAAGGAAGAAAGCCCCTAAGTATTCTTTGTGCATTTCAATAAGGAAATTTCCCCTAGATCTTCCACACTTCAGTCTTTTCTGCGATCACGCACCGATTGGCATGGTCAAAGTATGCATGAGTAATATGTAGCTCAGGAATATGATGCTCTGTCAGCTCAGCCAGCTCCCCTTCTTTAAAAACATGGTAGTACCTCAGCCAGGCCCTACCAGGACCTGTCTCCTGTCCGCTCTGTTGAGTGCACTCGTTGACTGCTTTCCATAGAGAAAAGTCTGTTCTCCTTTTGTTCTGAGGTTGGCAGAAAGCTCCTTCTTTTGGGCGATGGTCTATTTTCAGTTGTTGTCTGACAGCTAATTCTTTCTGATGTGAAATCAGGTCAGGTAAACACACTCCGTGGCAATCGTGAAGACTCTCTGCAGCCATAGGGAGCTGTATAGTTGCTTGCCCTAATTCTGAATAGCAACTTCTGAAAGCCTTCGAGCAGTGTGACATGGGCAGCACAGGTTTAACAGCCATTTCAGAAGCTGTTGTATTTTCAAAACTCGGTTTGCAATGTAGAAAGAACTCAGAAGCGCGTTTCAGAAAGCCATGCTCTCTGTTTGTTTTTCAGCTTTTTTTTTCTCTGTTTAATTCATTCAGCTGAACACTGTAATTGCAGTGTCTAATGAGCTCTTCTTGGTGCCACTGATCACCCACATCTAATGCCGAGTCAAGTGATCTTGAGAACAGAGACCATCTCAGAGATTTCTCTAACGTGGTGCACGGTGCTTTTTTCTCCCCTCCACAGGAGGAGCTCCTTGCTGTCCTGTGTACCTCTGAAGTCCCATCCAACTTATGACAGGGCTGGTTCAAAGCCAGCTCTTTGTCCTTGTGAAGAATTGATTTTTGTACTCCACGTGAGCAAGGCTCACCCGAGGAACAAGAAGGAGGTGAAGGATTCCAAGGAACAAAGACATCTTGCTTTTCAAAACTGCTCCATTTTTGCTCCATTGCCCACACATATATCATTATCTGGCCTCCTACTCTCAAGATGCGAGCCATCTCTTTTATTGCTCACATGCGCCTCTGTTGTTAAAAAATGGTGAATCACTACAACAGAACAGATAAGGTGAATAAGTATCCCTCGAGGCACTAATGAATACAGAGTATAAGGACAAGGACTGGCTCTGACACACTGGCAGCCAGTGGTTTGCACCACAGGAATACATCATTTATCTTCCATTGTGCTATGTGTTATTGTACTATCTCTAACATTGTACTGTCTCTAACTCTAAAGAGTTCATAACACACTGACTTATTTTAAAAAACACAGCAGAATTTAGCAACATTGAATCAAGTGACATCTTTCAGATCGGCAATAAACAACACAACAGTCCTGTTTTCTCAATGAAAGGCTGCCACTTGGTCAGTGGCAAAGCAACCTGGCCCTTTTTCACCCTCACCTAATTCTCATCTGTAGCCGGAAAGAAGCACTTCTGAAAGACCAAGGCCATACAGGGTCCTTGCAACAGCTGTGCTAGTGATCCTGCTGATGATACCCAATAAAAAAAGGACTAGGTTAAAAGTGCCTGCCCATTTCTCCTCCATTATTGACAGATGTCAGTAACACAGCAGAAAAAATGAACAGTCGCTATCAGCCTGGGATAGATTTAAATCATGAACATATGGGTGAAAGACACAGTCACAGAATCACAATATCACAGAATGGTCAGGGTTGGAAGGGACATCTGGAGATCGTCTAGTCCACCCCCCCTGCCAGAGCAGGGTCACCTACAGCAGGTTGCTCAGGACAGCATCCAGGCAGGTTTTGAATGTCTCCAGAGTGGGAGACTCTACAACCTGGGCAGCCTGTTCCAGTGCTCTGCCACCCTCAAAGTAAAGAAATTCCTCCTCATGTTTAGGTGGAACTTCCTATGCTGAAGTTTGTGCATGTTACCTCTTGTTCTATCACTGGGCACCACTGAAAAAAGACTGTCCCCATCCCCCTGGCACCCTCCCTTTAAGTATTTATAAGCATTGATAAGATCCCCCCCTCAGTCTTCTTTTCTCTAGACTGCAAAGACCCAAGTCCCTCAGCCTTTCCTCATAAAAAAGATGCTCCAATCCCTTAATCATCTTTGTAGCCTTTTACTGGACTGTCTCCAGCAGTTCCCAATCATCATTTGTCTACTTCTGCCATTGACAAGCATATATCACAAAACCAAAAAATTAGATAATCCCATTCTTGCTTCATAAGCCCCACCAGCCCACAGACACGTGTGACATGGAGAACACCTCATAGTCACAATAGCGAAAAGCAAGCAGCACAGCTTTGCGTGACTCAGAGCTGAGTTTAAATTTGACTCTCATTTCAATAAAAATTTTTGCCTCAAAAAGGGCAATTGGTCTCAGAATTTGGCAGGAATTTGCCAAACGGCAGCTCTGCAGGTTGGCTCCTGCTCTCAAGACTGCACAGCTCTAGAGCAATTCGCAACAGGTGTCGAGGTTGATCAGGTCTTGGTGCACAGGAGGGTCTTCAGCGAAGTTTCAGCTACACCAAATGAATGTTACATGAGATATAAGAATAGGAAACAATCCTGGAATAGTGCTGGAAAGGAAAGGGCACATATTAAAGATGCTGAAACCAAAAAGCAACAGAATTAGTGATATTTATCCAACCTTATATTTTCCTCAGTGAAAATGCCCGTGCCAGTTTGGGCAGATATTTCTACACGTACCAATTCAGGTTGCAATGATAAGCCAGTTTCTGGTTAAGATGTTGAGGTGGTTTCCACAGAAAAATAACAGAACTTTCAAGGGAATAAAAAAGGTGCAAGCTTTCAATTCTTTCTGGAAATATAACTACAGAAAATGCTAGCAGAAATTCTCTATCTGCTGCCTCTCTGTGTCTTTCAGAGTGGCCATTCACCATCAGATCCATTTTGCCCCTGAAAAAGAGACATTTAAAATTAAAAAAATAACAGCATGCAATCCAGCTGAGATAGGAAAACACTCTCCCTGCAATGAATGATGCATTCAGAGCCTCGGCGGCAATGTGAGGATCAAAAGGCAAGCTTTGAAGAAATAGGGTCTTTTAACATTTAGTTATTCAGCTGCTCTGCCTGTAGGTTTCACTTGTTTGAGATGAACAGAAATCAATTCCAAAAGCTCAGGTCTTCTAGCACTAGTCAAGACATTGACATTGAAACATTATGGCCTTTTTAATTAAAAAAGCATCAAGTATCATTTAAGAAATTACAGCATACTAATAAAATCTCACGCTGAGCAAAACTTCAGTGTTGTCAAGATAAATTTGTCAGATAATTTTAAAAGCTATGGGTGATGTATTCCATTAAAAAATGTATAACTCGAGGAAACAGAGCATCTGCATGGCACAACGTCACACTATCCTGAAATCACAGATTATCACGCAAATTATTGCACTTTTGTTTTTAATCAAAGTCAAACCTGTCAGGATCCAAGATCACCAAGCAGCCACATTCACCTGAAGCAGGCGGCTTGTGAAAAATGTTGTCTTTCTTTTCCTTGACATTGAATTCCTTTTATGTTGAAACTGGGTTTAAACTGAGCAATATCTGTGCTGTGCAATAAAGGTGCCATTTCAGAGATGGAGCGGCTTATGTCAGGTGGCAGTGAGGCACACTTACTGAGGGCCTGATTGCAGCCCAGCAGCAACATGAGCCTGCTTCCCTCCCCTCCGGAGGAAATGGTTCAAATCCGCTTCTTCTGCAACTCCCCTCAGACTGATGATTAGATGGCACCGGGGTGATAGTTCATAGCATCATAGAATGGTCTGGGTTGGAAGGGACCTTCAAAGACCATGTAGTCCAACCCCCCTGCCATGGGCAGGGATGCACTGCACTAGATTGGGTTGTCAATGCCCCATCCAACCTGGCCTTGAACACCTCCAGGGATGGGGCCTCAACAACTTCTCTGGGCAGCTTGTTCCAGTGCCTCACCACCCTCAGAGTAAAAAATTTCTTCCTAATATCGAATCTAAATCTACCTTCTTTTGTTTTAAAAACGTTGCCCCTGTCACTATGTGCCCTAGTAAAAAGTCCCTCTCCGTCTTTCTTACAAGATCCCTTTAAGCGTTGAAAGACCACAATAAGGTTTCCCCGGAGTCTTTCAGTGCTACACCCCTAGAACAATCTTTCACCAGCTGTTCAACACATTTTAAGGTGATTTCCCACCATCCAAATGCTATAAAACAAGGGTCCAGATGCTTGAAAGTGCATTTCTTATAATGACTGGTACTTTAAATGAAAATTAGATTTGTCCTAAATTAGAATGAATATAGAAGCTTGCAGGTGGTGAAACCAGTATCAGGGCACAGGAAACTCATCCTGGGTCAGAGCAAACATCCCTCCAGTGCAGGGCTGTGGCAGCAGTCAGCACCAGATGTTCAGGAAACAGAGAAGGGAAGAACAGTGATGCTCTCTCCCCTCACCTCCTGCGGTCAGCAGCCTAAAAGCATCCTCAGCCACAGGCCAGAGCTTGTATCTAATAGCCAGTGATGAATCTGTCCTCCGTGGATACTTTCTTGGACTCACTTGTACTTCTGGTTACACACATTTACATGTCAAAGGAATCTGAAATTTAATTATAAATTTTTTGGAAAAGTGGTTCCTTCTGTTTTAAATCTTTCCCTGTGGTTCTCCTGTTGTAAGAAACCACAGATTTTTTTCCCCTGTTCACTAATTCAGTATCATTTGTGGGTTCCAGGATGCTACCCCCTTCTCCCTCAGGAACAGTATGATGTATACACTTCTTTCATGATACTTTTATGATGATACTCTTTTTTCTTAGTTGAAAAACCCTAGTCCATTAATCTATCCTTATACATAAACAATTTGTACCTTTGATTATTATAAGGACCTTATATATAAGGTCCTCATCTATATCCTTCCAGAGATGAAGAAAACCTGAATTACATGCAGTATTCAAGATATGGATGCACGAGGTATTTATCTTCTACCATTCTTCTGGATTTTCATTTTCGTTTTCAATATTTGAATACTTTTTCGACCAGGTTTGAATGCTTAGCTAATATTTCTCAGGACAATGAAAATGAGTCTGATAATGACTTCAGTATCTCTTTCCTGAACAAGAATAGAGGGTACCGCTGTGCCTGTACACTTCGTTATTTTTTTCTGTGCACATTACCTAGCATTTATCCACAAGTAATTTTCTGCAATTTTGCACCCAGTCATTAGTTTCATATGAGAATTTTTTTGCGACTCTTTGCAAAACTGAATAACTCTATGTCACCAGCAATCTTTATCACTAGCCTATTCGTTTCATTTGTAATTATAAATTACATAGGAATTTGTTGAATAGCCACCTTTTTACAGGTGCCATGCAGCTGCACTAAGCATTCAAGATTGAGTCTTCCAGCACTTTCCACACTCGTCTGCCAGCGTTTTACCCTTCTGGCTTTCCCTTTCCATTTTCCTTAAGAGTTTCTTCCTTTCTGGCAGTAAACTTTTATGCAGCGTTTTTTACAGCATTTTTGTTCCTAGCAGGAGGTTCGATTACGGTCGCATTACAGCCAGTGAGACAATGTGGTTCTTGCACAATTACTTATTGATGTGGGCCTCACGCACCATTTCAGACTAATAAGAGTTCTTTCCCTTTTGTGGGTTCTCAGATTAATCTTTCCAAGAGGCTTCGTGCCCCTGTGTACCATTTACACAACCTACATATGGATAATTGCAGTTTCTCAATATTGTGTTTTCTGCCCTCACAGCCCTCGCAATCTCTCTTCATAATCTGCGGTCATTTTCCCTGAGTTTATCAGAGAGTTACCTATACATCCTTATTATTACACTGCTCTTCTCTGTAGCTGTCTACCCACCATCGTTCCTTCCAGAAGTTTATCCTCATGCTTTTTTTCCACAGAAGAATATTCAGAGCTTTTTGGCTGTTATGCAACCCGTGTAACAAAAGCTAGAAAAAACCCCGTAGGTTCACTACAAAAGGGGCTTTAATGAATATTGTATCATTATCATACTAACCGACACCATGCCATGGTGATGAGAACACATTCAATTTTTCAAACATCCAAACAAACCATTGCAAAAAGGAAATCTAAGCACAAAAATATCTGTTTGGGGTGAGCACAGATGCTTGTCCAAAATCCCTGACAGCTCTTTGCAGCAGCAAGGCCCTGCTGCATGGATTAACAGTTGTTATAAATCAAGTGTTCCTTTTCATTTTGGCCATACTTTCCCCTAGCATTTACTGGAAGTCAATCCAAATTAATTTTGTGCCATGTACTGCTCATTCCCACCACTTTTGTTTAAATGGGAGACGGAAAGGTTTTCAGTAACTGCAAAATACATAATGCAATTTTAGATTTCAAAGGGAGGGGGTGAGGAGGGAAGGAGAACATTTCAAAGATTCTTCTCTTCTTCATTTCATAAGAATATAATTAATTGCTCCTTCTCTTAATTTAATACTGTGACTAATCCTACTAAAAGGGATTATTTAGAACAAGAAGACAATGCAAGATACATTTTGGTGTCATTCAGCTGTCTTCAGAGAACAAAACTGAAAGCATCAACAACTTTGAATTTTTTTTTCTAGAAGTCATTTTCAAAATGAATATTTTAGGTCAGTGATTCAATTTAAACCCTGTTAAATGACAAAAAGAAATCTGTGTAATCAGAAATTGCTTTTCTCTGTCAAATTTCTTTACTGAGATTAAATCCCTTCAGAGACATTTGGAAAGTATTTAAGGATCACAGAATCTTTATCTCGGAGACTCTTTTGTATATATAGTGTATACACTTCAGATGTCACTTTATCTCTGTCAGCTCTAATAATAGGAACAAATGGAACATATATAGAAGGCATGATTCTAAGTTAAATATTATTTTATGCTCTTCATTATGGTGGTATCAAAAATAAAAAGGGGAGGAAAAATACTAATATACCAAAGAATTATTTAAAAGAATTACTGAGTAAACTTCAAATAGTGTTTCCATTAAGAAGTTTTTCCTATTTAAAACGTAACTCGCTAATTACTTAGGTTGGAAAATTTGTTCCTTCTTTAATTTTTCCACATTTGCAGTTAGCATTAGCAAATGAGAATGCTGCCTTTATAAAAATCATTATAATTATGAAATTTAATTAACTTATTAAAGCCTTGATTCAGGAATATAATTATATGCTTAATTTTAAGCTTTTGAGAAGCTATACTGGTTTCAGTGGGATTACTTCTGTGTTTATAGTAAAGATAATTCTGAAATGCTTGTCACAGCAGCATAGTAGTGGGGACACCTATAGCTAAAACCGGCAAAAGAGGGTAATAAAATAAGGTCAGGTGGATCAGCTCTCTTCAAGCTGTTCCCCTCCTTTGCTTCATGCCATCCTTGAGCGCGTGCTCCGAGCCTGAATTAATCCTCCCCTCTTCCCACCCTGAGCAAGAGGGCTCTGCCTGCAGCTGCTGCCCCAGTCTCACCAGCTGCAGAACCTCTGGTGTTCACCCGGTGGGTTCTCAGAACCGGCTCCGTCTGCTCTCGAAGATCATTTAATCTTGCTCGTACACTTTATATTAGTCACTGCATACAGAGGAAACAATGCAGGCAGCTGCCGTCTGTCCTTCCCTCCTGGGTGTGCTCCTACGTGCTGGGCTACAGGATTAAGCTCCTCTTCCACCTCCCTCCAGCTTTTTGGCTGCAGGTTCCAAGGTACAGTCGTGGTTTTCTCCACCCAGCACAGAGGGGTGTTTGAGGACTGGGGCATGTCCCCAGGTGTTGGAAAGGTGGGTTTGAACCCCCCACCGGCAGAGGAAAGAGATGAATGGAACTCTCCCACTTTCTGGGTGAGTGCCCTGAGGACTCAGCTGCACTGGAAAGAGAAAAAAAGCAAAATCTCTGCAATGCTCTGTTAGACACCAACCCCAAAAGAGTCTTTGGCACTAGGGATCTTTATTAGTGAAAAAGGTTTGAAGGCGCATCCAGCTCAGGTGCCTGAACGCCATTCTGGATCTATTTTGGGTCTCAATGTCTTACTCAGCAGAATAAGCTTTTAGTAGTACAGAGTGAAACCCCCATGCTCGGGAGCCTGCTGTTGGGTGACAGCACAAACCTGTCAAAACCATCACGTGGCAGCTGCTCAGCTATCCCTCCTTCCAAAACCACAGCCACGTTGCTCTGCGCCCCGAGAGAGCAGAGGACAACAGCCGTACAAGAGCAAGTTGTGCAGCCGGTGAGAAGCTGTCACCTCTTTTAATGACACCCAACAGCTGGTCAAGACCTTGCAAGCAGGTAACATGTTGTTAAGAACATGTGGGTGAGATTTAAAACAGATATACTGTCAACATGACGACAGTGATAAGACTGCAGATAGCCGATTGTGGTTGGTCTAAAAGAAATGATTACATTTAAAAATGCTGAGCAGGATGCTGGCTACTACTGTGAAAACCAAACTAAATATAATGGTACGTTTGGAGTTTTGCACCACTTCTGCACTCCAGTAACTTGGAGCAATAGAGAGTACCATAAGGTGCAGAGCTCATTCTGTGGTGATGCATGTTTTTCTAAGAAATAAGAAAGAAAACATCAAGTTTTCTGACCTGACCCCATCCTGAGATACCTATGTATCATCCACTGAAAATAAACATAAGATATTTTTGATAAATCAGTTGTAACTTGCATGAAAATATGAATGCAAGGAACACAAAGCTTCTGGCTTAATTGAGATAGAAATCAAGCTTCTCACTGCGGGCAAGACCAGTGAGAGCAACTGTGTGAACAACAGATAAAGCCTGCAGGTGTTAACCACAGGCTCAACCTCTAAGAATTTGTGATTACTGTCTTAGAAATAACTGTATTATTTGCTTTAAATAAGGGACTAACAGTGGTGAGACCAAAGCTGAACTCGGGGCTTGCGGGTGTCTCGGAAGAAGCAGAGGTCCTCTGTGCGTGGCCTTCTCAAAATCAGAAAATCCCACTATGGGTAGCATTTCTCCTCTGACTCCAAGACCTCTTGCAATATTGAGACTTTGTTAGCACTTTGCACCTCTGACCGCCATCAGGGAGGAGGGTTCACCACTGTGAGAAGAGCTGTATTAACACTAGGTAGCAACTGGTTATAGCAGAGTCAATGGATTTTTCTCAAAAATGCCAGGTGGCCATTAAAATAGATGTAGAAAAATAGAGGTCGTTCATTTTCCAGCTCCAAGATAGAATTAAACACTTGCCTCCAATGTGACTCAAACTGGTCTAACCTCTGAAAAGCTTTTTAATATCTGAGGTAAATAACCTTTGCTGCAGGGTAAGATGATTATTTTTTTCTTCCCATGTCAAACAAAGATCAGCTTTCTCTAAAAATCATTTATGTGTTTGAAGACTATTATGTTTCCTTCAGTCTTATTTTTTTACTTTGTTGACTAGCCAAACCCAATTCCTTCAGCTTCCTCTAATAATTCAGATTTTCCAAACATCAGTTGTTTTAAATGTCTCCATATTGACTGCAAACTTTGTAAGGCATGGTTCCCAAAAGCAGATATGATATTCCACACAGGATCTCAAAAGTACCAAGTGCAGGAGGGTGGCTCATTCTTCTGCCTTCCATGAAACTGCTGTCACCATACCCCAGACAGGTATTTGCCTGGTTTTGTAACAGCATGACACTACTCGCACACATTTGGCTTGTGGTCCATCTTGCCTGGCCATTATTTCTCCCTTTGTTCATGGAATGTTTTCTTCCCAACCATCCCTCTTGATGGTTTCTTTATCTCTTCTTATTGATTTCAGACAACACTCCATTATTTGGATGTCAAATCCCATCTTCCAAAATAATTCCAACTTTTCCTACACAGGAGCCCTTCACAAATTGTTCATTATGCTCTCTAGCCTCCTATCAAAGATATTAATTAAAAATTTGCATAGAAACAGATGTAGGGTGGGTCCCAAGAGCATCCCATTTGAAATGTGTTCTGACTGGACAGTGAATGACCGATTCATTTTGAGAATGTTTTTTTTTCATATTCTTAGCTCTATTTACTTAGTTTACTTGCAACAATGACATCAAAGTCAAGATATATCATGTCTTCTCCTGCTATGCTGTCTATTGGGATGATTACCCTGTCAAAGCCGGAAAGCAGATTGGCTTGCTCCTGACAAAGACATGTCGACTGCTTCCCATTACATTAGTATTCTGTAGGTTTAAATAATTTATTCTATTTAAATTAGATTATTTAAATTATTTATTCTAGTATACTTGCATAAATCTAAGTTAGGCTAGCTCCCTCTTGCTGGCCTTTCTCTCTCTTTTGGAAATACATATGATGTTTGCTTTGCTTCACTTGCTGGAGATCTTAAAGATAATCTGCTAGTTCACAGTAGTTTAAGATTAATTTCATGATTTCCTAACAATTTGTGTAAATTAATTTATCTAAATATTCTTTAAGACATTATTTTATTTTTATAGTCTAAACCCCTGTCCTCTGGTTAAAACTCTACTAACTTATAGATGACTACTGTTAACCAAAGAAAAATGCAGTTTCTCCTGTGATTTGTTGTTTGCTTTTCTTCTTCCTTTTTGCTTTCCTCTTGCTTTGTGTGCACTTGTAAAACCTTATCTTAGTTCTAATTCACGTTATGCTGTAGTCATCCTGACTCTGGTTCTTCACGCCATCCCTTATAATTATTGATAGTCATGTTTTTTTTATGATTTATTTTCAATTTCTATGACATTAAAAGAGTTCCTGATTCTGTCATACCAGACCTTGTTATACTCTGCTTTCCACTGGGACAGGTTGCTTGTTGTGCCTTTGATATTGCTTCTTTTAGGGAATATAATTTTCTGACCACAGTGCCTTTTTGTTGGAAAAAGTTAAAAAACTGTTAGAAGGTAATCCAGATTGATCTTTAGGAAAAAGAGAATTTAGGAGAACTGGCAGACGGTGATGATATACCTATTTATCTGACAAAACTCAGTGTTTTGCAGAACTAACCAAGGTTCGACAGAAATATGAGGTCTCTTTATGGGGTAAAGAAACTATGTCATGATGGCATTACAATGTTGTGTCCATATTACTTGGCACAACAGTGCATTATAACTACACTGATATGATCTGATACTAACACTTGGTTTCTTCTTGCTCAGTGTCTCATTGAATTTTACCATAAAGACAGAACATTATATAGTAAGGAAACTCTTCTGGACCTTTTATTTGGACTTCTTTTTTTCCCTAGGAGACTCTTCCGCCTTGTAAACTTCAAGAATTATATTATTTGCAATTACGCAGACCATTTTCTCAGACAGTGTAAATTAGAGGACTAGACAGGTTTATGTCCCTTAGGTTCCCCCTCACTTTCTCTCTTAAATTACCACATGACGAAAAGATCACAGATTAAAGCAAAGTTAATTTTCACGTATTAGTATTAACACCAAGGAAAGACATTTGATGCTCTTTACTCTGGGAACCCTTTTTTTCCCACTGGGATGAAGAGTCTGATCAGATATTTCAGTAATATAAAATAACCGACTTGAGTATCTGAGTCCTAACAGGAGAAGAAAATGTGATGTCTTCACCCTTGCATTTGGAGGAAAGAAATTGCTTATCTAAATTAATAGAAAAAGCTTCTTATCCCTTGCCCATCGCAGAGTCCAAGAGCTCAGCATATACAAGATTTTATTAATACAGAACATGACTTTTCCACATAAAGGAGAAAGCCCCTTTGACAGAGGTAAATCCATGCTAAAAAATCAGTCCTGCATTCTGATTCGGAACAATTCCTTAGCCAAAGTAGAAACGCGAATACTACTCCTCTTTTCATTACTGCAAGTGGCAGAAATCCTACTTATTTCAATAACACAGGAATGGCTTCATCATGCTAACAATAACAAAGCCATCTGTATATGTCAAAGGGGATGATTTCTGTTGTTTGGTGATATTAAATCTCAAATAAAATTATGCTATGAATACACTGGGAAAGTGAGTATGATTTCTTTCTCAAGGCAGTGAAAACATTGTGGAATGATTTGCATACTCACAGGGCAAATTTGTCTCCTTCAACAGAAAGTTAAGCATTTGAAAGCAGCACGTGCTAAACTTTTGCTGATATATCATGTCTAGATTTGTTTCTTGTCAGTATAGGTTATTCCATTTATGGAACTGGCAAGAAACCTTCATTAGATATGCATACGCAATAGGTGTTGAGTACAAGGAGAAATCCTCAAGTTAGGCTTGACACTCCTCTTCTGCCAATATTTCCTACTACAGGCCTGGCTTTAGAACACCTACAGAAATTTCTTGCCTCCTTTGACAATCTCCTGAAGAGGAACAGAACACATGCTTATCTGAACTATAGTATATATGTACTATACTAGTATTATACTGTATACTAGTATATATAATAAATCAACATATTATTTGAATCTTTATGATGCATCTGAACCATTTTCTTTCGGCAATAATCAGGAAACACAACCATTACTATGGTTCATGCATGATCTGTGAAGGCAAAGGCTCTAACAGAAATAACTTTGTAATTTGTGGCCATATTATAGGGCTGAAAGGGCCACAGTCCACAACCATGCAGTTCTACCTGTTGCACCAGTGTCCTTCTGGATTCCTCACTGATTCTAACTTCCCACACAGCAGTTGTGCAAACAGGGCTTTAAGCTTGCTGTGGATGGGAAGGTCTGTAGAAGATCTGTAGTTCTGCATCTCCAGCAGCAACCCCAGCCCAGCTACTCTGCTTTTCTATTGACTGTTCTACAGAAGTAGTCCTGGGGCACCCACTCCTTTGAGTCAGACAACTTCTGAACATTGCTACATAACCTTTTCAACAAATCCGGCCTGTCCTTCACTTCCTTACCCTGGATTTCCAGAGAATGCCAAATCGCCTTTGGGCACACGATAGTTGTTACCCCATATGGGCAAAGGATGTAGAAACCCAATAACAAGGACTGGTAGCTATTGGTCATGTTTCTTAAATCATGACTGAAAGATTTTCAGACAGTGTAGCTGAGCATGGTCCACAGCCCCGTACAATGATGTACCAGTGACAGTAATGCAATCTCAGATTTCCATCAAATGACAATTTATACGGCATGGCCCCTGACTTGAAAAGTAAAGTCCTTCAGGGCTTAAAGAAAGGTCACAAAGACGTGGAGAAGATGCTGTGTAAGGCTACTCACTGACTTAAAGAGATATGAGATATTAACATTTCACTTTGATTTAACAAGACTTAGAGCCCTTCATACCCCTTTGGTTGAGAAAAGGAAAATCAACTTTGCTGAGCACTGTGATTTGTTTTATTTGCAGTATTGTCCAACTTTTAATCAGTACAAACTTAATACCTAACTTTTAAAAAGTGGTTGAGTAATTTCAAGGCTCCCAAAACAAAAGAACATGGAAAACTTAAAAGAGAAAAAAGTAAAGGCTAAAGCTACCATTGAATGTCTGCTTTAAAAGTGTCAAAGACAGGCAGTTCCTCCATCGTTGTTACACTGAAAAGGGCAACTAAACAAAAAGGAAAAATCTTACAAGAAATGAAATCTGAGGTTATTTGATGAACATTTTAAGGCAGCAGTGCCACTGAACCAAGCACTTCTGCTTGCTTTGTCATCAGCTCCTTGTTCTTTCTCTGCATTATCCCCTGCTCTTGCTGAAACAGGTCTCTCTTTGTGAAGCTCATTTGGATAAAAACAACCTTTCTTTTTGCTGGTTACTTTCCAGCCGGATCGGTGTCATGGTCATCCTCATCAACCAAAAAATTACTGTGTTGGCCAACAAACCATGGAGCATGGGAGTAAAGAACAGCATTTGGAAAGGCACAGAAGGATTTAATACCGAGCTTTGAATATGCTCAGTGTTCCTAAGCAAGGTTTGTTGCATTTTCCTCCTGATAGAGCCAACATTTCAAATATCTGTCATGTAATAAGGCAAAAATAAGACTTTCCTTTCCTGTTTTGCACATTGTACTTTAGTTGTGCCTGGACCAAAATAAAACAGCTCACACAGAATCATAGAACCAATCATAAACCACGGAATGGTTTAGGTTGGAAAGGACCTTGAAGATCATCGAGTTCCAACCCCCCTGCCATAGGCAGGGACACCTCTCACTAGACCAGGTTGCCCAAGGCCACGTCCAGCCTGGCCTTGAACACCTCCAGGGATGGGGCCTCAACAACCTCTCTAGGAAACCTGTTCCAGTGCCTTACCACGCTCTACCACCCTCAAAGTGAAAAACTTCCTCCTAATGTTCAATCTGAACCTGCCCTCTTCCAGTTTAAAGCCATTCCCCCCTCGTCCTATCACTATATGCCCTAGTAAAAAGTCCTTCCCCAGCTCTCCTGTAGGCACCCTTTAGGTACGGAAAGGGCGCAATAAGATCTCCCTGGAGCCTTCTCTCCTCCAGGCTGAACAGCCCCAACTCTTTCAGTCTCTCCTCATAGGAGAGGTGCTCCAGCCCTCGGATCATCCTCGTGGCCCTCCTCTGGACCCGCTCCAGCAGGTCCATGTCCTTCTTATGTTGGGGACTCCAGAGCTGGATGCAGTACTCCAGGTGGGTTCTCACGAGAGTGGAGTAGAGCGACAGAATCACCTCCTTTGACCTACTGGCCACACTTCTGATGCAGCCCAGGATACCGTTGGCCTTCTGGGCTGTGATCGGACATTGCTGGCTCATGCTGAGCTTCTCGTCAATCAGCACACCCAGGTCATTCTCCTCAGGGCTGCTCTCGAGCCATTACCCGCTGAGCCTGTATTTGTGCTTGGGATTGCCCTGACCCAGATGTAAGACCTTGCACTTGGCCTTGTTGAACGGCATGACGTTGGCTTGGGCCCACCTCTCCAGCCTGTCCAGGTCCCTCTGGATGCCATCCCTCCCCTCCAGTGTGTATACCTCGCCAAACAGCTTGGTATCATTGGCAAACTTGCTGAGGGTGCACTCGACCCCACTGTCCATGTCGCTGACAAAGATGTTGAACAGTATAGGTCCCAGTACCGACCCCTGAGGAACACCACTCGTCACTGCTTTCCACTTGGACATCAAGCCGTTGACTGCAACTCTTTGAGTGTGACCATCCAGCCAGTTCTTTATCCACCGAGTGGTCCATTTGTCGAATCCATATCTCTTCAATTTAGAGACCAGGATATCTTGTGGGACAGTGTCATCTGTGTGACTTACCCATTTTGCAGTTTTTCACTGAGTTTATATATAATAATATACATATATACAATAGGTGTGCATATATATGTACAATAATATATATTGTATTAATATACACATAAACCATATGTGTGTATATATGTGTGCTTATTATATATACACACATATATATAATAATATACATTTCTTGTGTTAATATAGATTTACCTCATCTACAAAACCCAAAGTATTCTGTTGGTCACTGAAAAAAACCCCAAGCCTAGAAGGGACTAAATTCTTTAGACCCTTTATAGGTCTGACCTATAGACACTGGCAGCGCGCAGAACTTACCAACAATGGACAGGACAGCATCAACGCACTCACTTTGATAATGCAGACACAGGCTGTGACATACCATTACTTTATGGCCTTAATTTTGTGCTGATTCCACCAATGGGAGACAGTAGTCGCAACCCAGTTTATAGACTTGAGAATTGATGTGAAGTTATTTGTCATTTCTGTAGCCTGAAGAAATAATGAGGAGGGGAGAGAAAGGCGGACATTTGGTGTCTGTACAAAAGAAAATGTATTCCTGACATAAGCCATGATGTACAACCTCGACTGGCCTAATAGCTTGAAATTCTCCACCCATTTTAAAGGAGATGATACAATTGCAGAGGAATTCAGGTTATTTTTTACCATCACAGCACAATGAGCACAGACTGCTCCTTTCTGTCTAGCGGGCTCGCTGCTGCGTGACAGGAGGTGTTCAAGTAGGATTGCTAGAGAGCATTTACCTTGACTTTCCCACCGCATACAGAATCAAAAATATTTATGGTAATGATGTTACTGCAATTCTACTTGTAATAGACTCAAAATGCTAAGTGAAAGCATCATGTAGTGGGAGCACAGAACTGAATTATTCCTGTGTATTGAAATGCTGATAGACAAACTAGACTGCTAAGTAATTAAGTCACTATTAGACCAAACCATTAAATCCATTGTTTGCTGTTTTAACTGCTGCTAATTGCTGTCACCATGACAACAGTGGAGTTTCTTTTTCTGGTATCTCCATGCAGTTTCCTTTTCATAATGGAGCCTTCGACACGGACGGAAATTTACATCTTCCCAAATTGAAATACTTCTGGTGTTTAAATAAAGGCAGACATCTTTAGATAAGAACGATTTTAATGTTAGCAGTAAAACGGATCTTATCTAAATTTTTGATAATTTGTTTGCAGAATTATCTGGATCTTAACGCAAAGTGCATTTTAAAGTAGATTATTGATTTTAAAAACTTGCCTTCTCGCATCATAAAAATCACAGTTCAAATTAAAATCAGGGAGGTAAATGCATTGGGCTAACATAATACCCTGTACCTTGTGCAGACCTTAGTGTGTATCCTGTTTATGGCTCCGCTTGCATCAAACACTAAACTTAGGTCAGAGCCCAGATTTTATCTCTAATTCATTTTAAAAAAAATATTTTTGAGTCTTTTAAATATTTAAGTCCCTATATTTAGGTTACAGCCATCCCATAGTACATGTTCTGAAACCCTATGTTCAGTAAGGACCCTCCCAGCCCCATCAGTCGGTTTTGCTATTTGAATGGGAGATGAATCATCACTGAGCTGGAGATAGAAGTCTACTTCTAACTGCTTGTCTAATATTAACTGCTGATCCCATCTCCAGGGAATGAAAGAAAG
Organism: Vanellus vanellus; assembly: GCF_965231255.1. Classification (NCBI taxonomy): domain Eukaryota; kingdom Metazoa; phylum Chordata; class Aves; order Charadriiformes; family Charadriidae; genus Vanellus; species Vanellus vanellus. Next base: position 196,858,814 of record NC_138905.1, on the reverse strand, counting down.
ATATCCAGAGAAAAAGCTGGAGCACTCTCAGTCCTTCCCATGCCTGACCTCAGCACCAGCTGAGACGAGGTGCTGTGAAACAGTGCCAGCATTTGGCTAATATTAGACTCTATTTTCCAAGGAGAACGAGCAGAAAGAGGACTACCCTGGAGCTCTGACTGGAAGGGAACTCCAGGACTCTTTCTGGTTTTCAGTTTTGGAGGAAAAGGCTCCGGTATAAGCCAAACAACAGCTACTAAAAACATTTCCTCTAATCTGACACCAGAGGCTGTTTCCCAGGGATGGAGGGGCAGTGGAGAGCCCTGGAAGTAGACTCCTCTCCAGGTGCTGTGGCACCACTCTTGGCAATTGTGTTTCACACGAAACTCATCTCTGGCCGCAGACACCACAAGAACATGCCAGCAGCCTCCACAGGCCAAAGCCCAGGAGCCAAGACTGAGCTTAAATTACAGCATTAATCAAGTCCAAAGTCTGTGACATCAGTAAAAATTCAATGTGCTGGTTCTTTGTACCTGTTTTCTCTGTTCACATTGAAAACATTGCAAAATCTGCCAAGATCTGGTAGGAATATAGTTCCCAGCATTTAGACTGTGATGAACTGGGAAAAGTATATGGTAAAGTTTGAATGACACCCAAAAAGTTTGTGTGATTAGCTCAACACTCAGCAATTTTTCCCTTTCATAACAGTTCCCATGCTATAGTGGGGAGACTACACATATGTGTTGCTGAAAAGGATTACAAGTCCAAAAAGCTATTCAGAAGTCTAGCCTAAACGTGTAGAAATGATGAGTTAATGCCCAGATCTCATTCAGGCAACCAGCACGTATCCACTTCTGGTGCAGGGGCTGAAGCCAGTGCAGAGGCTTCCCTCCTACCACTTAGGCATTCTCAAACCTTTGAGGAATTAAAAGCTGTCACACATTGTTCCCCAAAGCACTCAGAACAGTGTCATGATACTTGTTTCAAATTGGCCACACACAATACATGTTTTAAGAGCTAAACAAAATTTCAAATTCCAGAATTATCATACCAATACACAACATTATATCCACTAATGACATCTTAATATATTCAGCTTCAGTTTAGTGCTTCAGTTTAGTTGACCTACTGGATACTGGGAAAAGTTGAATTTCTTCATATACCTATGAGTGAAGCAAAGTAGGAGGCAAATTTGATAGTCACCCTGGCCATTTTGATTCCCAAATTTGATCCCAAATTCTTATGCCACAAATATTGCTTGATAGACAGAACATATTTAAACTGTCATTAGCAACGGGATAAAGAACCCCACTCACAAATATCAGCAATCAGGCTGCCTGGTTCCTGCTCCGAAATGAACTGCTGCACCTTTGGCCATGCCTTGTAGCATACATCATTGAAGTAAGGAGCAATTTTCTCATATACGTTATGAATGTGGTCCCTCTCGAGTTGGCTTGTCTCCTTCTCCATCACAACCAAGGCTAAGCTGACTCACTGAAGGCAGTGCAACCGTCCTAGAGAAAGGGAAGGGAGAAAAACGAGTGCTGAAACTCCTGTTACCAAAGTACATTTCCTTAAGTTAAACAGTATGACATTGTTTATTTAGGAAATAGTATTTCCAAATATTATGTTGCCATTAAAGAGAAATTGCTGAGGCTTTTAAAGGAAGAATGATCATCTATTTTATGATTTTATACAGTATATTGTTTTCTTATATAAATCTGAAAGGAATTTTATGACCTACCACTCAATGTTTATTAACTTGTTTATATTGTTAACTTTTGCTTCATCGAGTCTTCCACCCTTTTGCAGTCTACCCTTGAAAAAAGTATTTTCTAAGTAAGTCCTTTGTTTACAGACACATGTTAAAACAGAGCAACTGAAAACGATGATGAATACCAAAAGCTGCTCAGTCTGAAACAAAAGCTCTGAGAGGTGTCATTTCTCCTCCACTTCATTCAGCACCCAGAAAGATCCATGCTTACAGACTCCATTGCACAATTCATTGACACTGCTCTTTTCCAGCTTTCCAGGCATCCTTTTTTTCCAGCTGTTCTGGATTGGCATGGTGCACTGGTATTAGCAATGCCGCCCCAGGAAAACCCTGTGATATTGTGAATAGCCTATTGCATCCCCAGTCATTGTTCAGTTCACCAGGAAGCTTTGTACAGAAAGGCTGTAAAACTTGTGGACTTCATTGAACATATTCTGTCCATGCCAGGATTTCCATTGATTTATGTGAAGATTTGGGCCACCAAGACAAGCTGCTCCTGCTCCGCTTACATGCTGCAAACAACTCCACGCAGAATAACTTCTCCTCTGAGCCAAAGGCATCAATGACAACATCCCGTCCAAGCTCTCTGCACTGCAGTCTGGCCATTAGTCTGCCTCCATATACAGTCCTTATCTGGTCTTTATTTTCAAACCCATAAACATTTAAAATCCTGTCAACTCAAAAGGGTCTTGTTCTGTGATTTCCTAGGCAGTTACATCAAAGAGAAACACTGGAGCAGACTAAGCCCAAATTTGATTCTGCAGGAGCGGCAAGAGAATAACTCTGGAGGGGTTCTGGTTATGTCATTTATTAATCTGAAAAACAGTGCTAGGATTAAATCCTGTAGCCCTTGGTGCCTTCTATCATATCAGATATTCACTCAGCGTCACTGGGAAATTGCCCAGAATGCAAGTTTCCTGAATATCCTGCCTAGATCAAAATGTTGACAAGTATTGGAGTGGGGTGAAGAAATTCTTTGGAAGGTCATCGCTGTTCTTTTCATTATATGTGTGGCTAAATAACAGCCATTTTAGAAACACAGATAATAATTATAATTAAAAAAAAGAAGACAATGAAAGTGAGTTGTCTTGGTTTAGTCTCTACTGCACTGCACTGCATATCTTTTTAGCTGCTAGTAAGATTTAAAGCCATCACCTTACAAGCACTTACACAGGTGCTTAACTCTGCGTGGGCAAACAATACCACTGACTGAATCCTGTGGGAATATTCCAGGCACAGAGTTCACCACATGCATTAGCGCGTACAAGACTGGCTGTCCAAGGCAGAAGGATTTTTTTTTTATTTTTCTTCATTATAACCAAACTCTGCTGTAGAAGCTAGTTTTTTAAAAATACCTTCAGAAAACCCTCGGTTGAAATAGCTGAAGTGCTCTACTGGGGATCATTTCAAGAGGAAGCTGATGCGCTATCAACTACACAGGGAAAGGCTGAAGGAGGCGAGAAAAGGAGAGGGAAATTGTTCTTTGGAAAAGCCGCAACATCATTTCAAAGCTTTGCTATTGCTTCATTTGACAAGAGGAAATAATAACTGGTGAATTGATGTAAGATCACAGGATTGAAGAGAACAGAGCTGTTTCTGTTTAGCTCTAGGCTTACACTCAGGGTAGCTCACTTAGGCAGAGGGACAGTCTGGAAGATGCTACCAGCTTGAGACACTTAATTACCGGAAAAAGAAGGACGGTGTATATGAAAGCACCCAGCAAGAGAAAGCACACAGTGAGACACCCTTTCAAACTAAGGCAAAAAAAATGACTTGTGTGTAAAACAGTCTCTCCTCTGGAACGACAGCAAAAAAACATGTAACAGGGGCTACGATTAAATCCCACCTGGAATTAAGAAAGACATGGCATCTTTTGTTTTAAAATGGTACCCCCAAGAAATTTAAAAGTCCAACTCTGCAAGTTGAACTCTGCACTCTATGAACTCTGCAAGGCAGTATTAAAATAAATTTTCTATAAGGTTCTTATAAGAAAGTAACCCTTTGTGGAGGAGGCTGGAGGAAAAGACCAGTCAGGTCGGTTCCCAGCAACCACCAGCACTCGTGCTGCGGACATTTCTCCCTAGAGGAGTCCAATGAACGCCCATCTCCTACACTTACCAAGCCATAAACCACAAAATTCTTGTCAACACTCCATTTAATGCTTTTAGTACAACAGACTGAAAACCGTACAAAATACAGCGTGCCAGAGGAAGAGAGCAGAGAGATGTTTGAGGGCACAGCCACTAAGTCTACTAAGCAAAGATGTTCAGAGAATCCTGGGAATCTGGTTACGACCCACATTGCAGAAGCAAGAAAGGAAAACAAAATCAAAAAGCAAACATGGATGCTCACCAACCTAGCCTGGGGAAAAATAATTTCTGGGGGGCCGACTGAGGTTTAAACGTATGATTTATGCATGCCAGTCTGAACCTCAAAGACTTTCTAGTTTCTCTGTCATCCCCAACAAGCTCTTTCTAGTCACAGGGAAAGCCAGAAAATAACGTAGAAATCAAGCTATGCATCAGAAAAAAAAACCAAACATTTTCTGCCCAACACAAAATTAGATATTTAGTGCTGCAAATGTCACACAATGGCATTTTACATTGTTGGTGTTTGCTTACTTGCACAATGAAGGCTTTGGGGAATGCAGACATTTTCTTTTGAGCACACTCACCCCTACCTTTATGCAAATTAAAAAAAAAGTAAATCTATTCATCCCGGGCTGGCAGGAAAGCAAAATGAAGAGGTACAGAGCAGTGGTTCAGCCTGACTGCCTGTCACCTAATCTTTAGCTAAATTTGACACAACTTGATTGAAAGTGAAAATAAATTTGGGTTTAAGCACCATTAAAAACTTCTGAGTTTGTAAGTGTTTATTAACTTCCTGAACGCTGTGAAGCCTCTGATGGTTTGTGCGGGATGTGAGCCTTGTGCAGGCTGTACCCCACGCTTCAGGGAGCTCTGACACCCCGCAGCATCGCTCCTCAGGGGGAACCACTGGCAACTGGTGGAGGAGGCTCAGGATCCCTCAACCAGAGCAGGAGCTCATCCTGTAGCTATGGCGTGGCAGCTTCTGCTGTGTTAAGAATGCTTTAAATTTAGCTTTGAATTTAAAAAGAAATTATCTGGGAGGAGAATAGGCTTTCTAATTCTAAATAATTTCATTATTTGGGTAATACCCAGTGATGTCAATTCAACACAGCTGCTTTGTTTTTCAGCCTAATTGGAGAGAATAAACTGCATTGGTAAAAAGTTTGGTTTTGACAGGGAGAGTCTTCTAGAAGGACATGTCATCAGAGACCTCCTGGATGTAAAGATTTTAAAAAATGCCTATTCTTTCCCTCTGTTAAGGCTCCTCTGGCCCCTCCAGGGCCCTGTGCACAGAGGCCATGCCATGGAAGTGCAGGCAGGAGCACAGGAGAAACCGGGCTGGCTCAGAGATGCATCCCGGCAGCACCGAGCCCTCCCTGCTGCTGGCCGGCCAGAGGGACAAAACTGGAGCTTCCCAGCTGAGCTGGGATTCTTCAGGAATGAGATTAGCTTAAGTGTTGCAGCAAATGACATAACAGCTGTCCTACAATGGCTGAAAATCCAAACCAATAACTCCAGGAACACACTGTTTCTAATACCTATGAAAGAGACAGCGGTGCTTTCCTGCCCTCGGTTCGATGAGCATTTTTTTGACGATATATTTGGAAAGCCTGCTTAATTCTGCTCCCTCTTTGCCCCCCCTGCACCATCATCATTCCCACCTTATACACAAACGCTGCACTGCGACTGCGTCGAAATAGCCTTTCTGTGAAGCACTTAATCTGTGTGTGAAGCACTGAAAATACTCAGCTGGACTTTGGTAGGGTTCCTTCAGGGACCTTCCGCAAGTTTGCTCTTCCAACAGCAGCAGCAGCCACAACAAGAGCACTTTGCCAGTCAGACTAAACAGCCCCTACCCCTGTGAAGCAGATAAGAAAAGAACAAGAGAAGAAAAACTGTAAAATCGGCCTTAAAATCCTTGAACCACGGTTCTCAAGAGGTGTCAGGATCTGGGGAAGGACTGATTAACAGAGGGGGAAACGCAATATGGGGCACAGAGGGACTAGGAGAAAAGGAGAAATGAAAGAAGCTAGATGGGAAGAAAATGATAAAAGGGAATTTTATAAATAATTAAGAAGGAAAATGAAGGGCAAGGAAGGAAATGAAAAGGAGGAGAAAAACACCGAGAAAAAGAAGAGAGGATAAAAAAGCAGACATGTAGAGAAACTCCAGGTTAGTATTTTAATTAGTTTGCCTTGCTGCATTTTTCCCAGATACCATCATGCACGGGCCCAGCATCACAATTTGACAGTTAATCAGCCATTTGGGGATTCCTCATAATGCTGTATTAATATTACCATAGCACGGTGAAACCTTCCCACAGCTTCCCAGTTCCCGCAGCACATCCTACTGGCCGTATCCTTACCCCTTTCCAGGACTGAGGGGCAGCAGAGCTGCATCTTTTCCACCTTCCTAAAGCCACCAGCAGCCGCAGCATAAGGTCAGTATGCACCTTTCTGAATTCTCCGTGTCGCAGGCCCTGCTGAGAGGTGTTTACCTGCAGAAGAGAAGGCTCACTCAGAAAACGCTGTAACTTTCAGAAAACAAGACGTGGGGACAGGCTCACATAATCCAGGAAACAAACCCCGAAGGGCAACCTCAATAATCTCCAATAACCAACACCGGTCCCAGCCCTGCCGGAGTGGACAGGCAGAGGAGCCTGCCCGAAAAATCCCAGCATATCTTGAAGGGAAAATGAGGGTAAAGCTAACACTGGAGAGGACGTGATGGTGCTTTCTGGGTATCCTCATAGGAAGCTGGAGTGTAGAGCCTGATCCAGAGTCCTGGAGTCTGGAGAGCAACCCAGCAGCAGGGTTGAATGCAGCAGAAGCACCTTGTGGCCCTTCAGACTAGTGAAGGTGCTGAACCTCACAGACCCGAGCTACACACTGAGGCCATCTGTAGCTTGCAAGATTTGAACTTTGGTCCTGATATGAAAAATAATTTTACCGGTAATGGAGAAAAAACCTGTTTAGGGAATTTGGAACACTGTATACCTGAGTGTTAAAATAAATATTAACCCACTTTGCCTTAAGTATCAATGCTATGTTCTTGGTTGTTTTGTTTCCATGGTGGCTGCAATACCTTGCCGTACTCAACAATAACCAGTCATAAGATGACCCTTTACCTGTTCTTGTTGCCTTCACAGATGACAGAAGAATTAAACTTTTAAAACTATTATCTCCTTCTATGTCACAGCACTGAGACAGACTCTCAGTAACAGATACATGGGAAAAAAAAGGCAAATATCAAGACATAGCTTATTTACGGTACCAAGTGTACATGCAAATTCATAAAATAATCACACTTGGTGATTTTCTCCTATCAAAGAATAAGACATGCTTGAGAGACTGATATGGTAATTGGATTATGCTGGATTTAATGTTTTAGTGCTACTTTATGCCATTATAAAATGGACATGATTATACAAATGGAAAGCATAAAATAGAAAGTATTGAACTTATGTTCTTGTAAATGTAGTACTTCCCTCTCCCTGCTCCAGAGATCTTGAAAAAATATATATTTCTCTAAGTTGTATTATGGCCAAATCCTCCCCCCCAAGCCTGAGGTACTAAGAAGGGACTGTACCTGGGAACAAAGAAGAGGAAATATTTCCAGCACTGTGCTTAAGGTTTTATGCATACAATTTCCATTAATCGAGCTAATATTTACACTGAGAATTTCAACCTTGAAGTGAATTATATTCAGAAAGATAAGAGTTTATACGAAAAAAGTCAATAACCAATAAACCACATTTTCATTTTCAATGTTTTATTTAAAGAGTTATTTAAGGGGAAGAAAATAATAAGATGAGCCTCTGGCCACTGAAGACTGAATCCTTTATAGATGTAGATGCAGTTAGTCAGCTGAACAAAACAGTACATGACACCATTTTACAGTTCAGGGCCTGATGGGAACAGAGGCATCATGTGAAATAATTTTCAATATATAACTTTCTGTTTAATAACAAAAAAACAAACAAAAAAAGCAAACTATGAACAAAGGCAAATAACCAGATAGTTAAGAAAACACACATTGACCACAGCTCAGTGAGCTGGCTATTGCAATGAGAATTCCTAAAAAAAAATTCTATTATCTATGTAATATTCAGAGAAAAAATGTGGTTTCTTTTTGCAAAAAATCTATTATCTATTATTATCTATTTCCTGACTGCAAACCAGTACCAGACTTCATGATTCGTAGCATGCAAACAAAAGAGATGAAACCACATAAACACACAGCTGTTAACACTTGCACTGGAATTAACCAATCACCAGGTATTTTTCTGTATCTGAGCATCTGGCATACCATCTTGATATCAGCAAGTCAGAATAAAGTGTTTACACATTGCAAGTCTGAAAAGTCTGATGGTCTGTTCAAAGTGGCCAATTATGTGCTTGGAAATACATGTGTTTGTACTAGTTTAATCCTCACACTTTCCAGTTTGGGTTAACAGACATGGAAAGTTCTTATTCTGTTCTTTTCCATCCTCACAGACCCTACAGTTACAGTAAGGATCCCAAGTAAAGATAAATTTTATAAAAGGGTCTGAAGAGTGTATAAATTGGCTTGCTTAGGTTTTATTTAATAGGGAATCCAACATGGGTACATCTCCCATGGGTCCTTTTTTCCCAAAGACAAAAGATGAGTTAAAATGCTAGTTCATAGGGGAATAGCTCAAGCGTCTTCACTAATGTGGCTGACAATGAACGAGGCAGGAAAATATTGCCAGTTGCTCGTATTAGTGACTTTCGCTCGTGCATCTCCATGTGATGGGTTTCACTTCCCTCATGTGCAAAATCAGACCCTTCACTTGTTAATACTATTACATCCTTTCTCTACTGCTATAAATGAGCACTGCCATCTGTGCCTGGTAATCCTTTCTTCCATGTGCCCAGCATCCCCTTACAAATCTGTGTTTTTCAGCTAGAAGCAATCTATAGTAGCCCTGGTCATCTGCACTCTAACACATATCATCTGATCCCTGTTTTTTAATAAAGAGTTTGTATTTGGAAACCACTGGCAGTAATTCAACAGTGAAGGACTATGGATTTAAGTATTATGGATTTACGTAAGTGGAGAGAAAACCAGTCTGGTTCATGCTTAAATGATTATGTTGAGTCCTGCCAATTCAGCTTGGGGGAAAGCTCCCGCTTCTTAACCCCCCTGCTTGGCCTGTGGGACATTTGCCGCAGAGGGGAAATGGGACCTCCTTGCCTCCTGAGGACAAAAGAGACAGAACTAAAATAAGTTTGTTTTCATTAAAACTTCAGCATCGTAAACAAGGCATCTGAATAATAAACTGGATTAAATTGCACAATTTTAGCCAAATGGAATGGTGTACTTTATTTTGTTACTGACGGCTGCAGTTTTGGCATTGTAATAGTTAATTTCTTAGCTTTTGATCTAAGATAATTTTAACAAGCTTCTGCTTTCCCCACCTCTATTTCTTTTAACTGCAGAGCCTGAAAAAAACCCAGACAAAATGAAACATCAGAGCAGGTATGGCAGCATCATCAGGTCCTGAAACAGAAGTCAATAACCTGATTTCACATTAGTTTAAGCCATCATTAAAACATCACATCCATTTAGAAAAGACACAGCTGCCCAGCTTGGAGGAGCCATTCTAAACTGCCAGAAGCATCTCTCTTTACCCCTGCTTCTTCTGCACTACGTGTGCTTACACAATGCGCGCTGAGAATCCAGTTCAGAAAAGGCAGACAAAAAGCCAAAATGGCAGAATGACTACCTGGCAGCAGGTGAGAGAGAGAGAGAGAAAGGAAAATTGCATGCATAAATACAACACTAAAGTTTGGGGAGAGATGGGTAATCTAATCTGCGTAAGGGAAGGAAAAAACCCCAGTTGTCCAACAGATTAGGGCCCCCATCAAAAATACCCTGGTGCTAAAATTTTGATGCTGTAGAAATCCTGAAGAAGATACAGGTGTGAGAATGGAGACGGTGTGGGGAGAGCTGGGCAGCAGAACAGCCATGGCATGTACAGGAACCTGCCATAGCAAGCAGGGGTAGCCAGCAGGCCACAGCCCCTCTGTCTGTAGCTCTGCCATCTTTGCTCAAATTCGTTAGTGCTCTAAAAATAGCCCAAATAATACAAATAAGCAGAAAGTGTAGAGGTATAATCTGTCCTAGCCTAGGGAGATGATTCATCTGAAATGAGATATAGGCAGATAAAACCCATGTAAGTCCCAGTAAACAGACCCCTGCCTCCTTTCTTGTCCTGCTTAATGTTTTGAACATAAACATTAGGTGTGTCGTTGTTTAGTTGGAAACTACCCCAAATTCTGAACCTCAGTCACTATGCATGGATACACAGAAATCTGTCTCCTGAGACAATGATGAATGCTGTCTCTTACAGACACAGGATCACAGCACCGTTGAGGTTGGGAGGCACCTATGGAGATTGTCTAGTCCAACCCCTTTCTCGGAGCAGCATCAGCCAGAGCTGGTTGCCCAAGTGCATGGCCAGGCAGGTTTTGAACATCTCCAAAGATGGAGGCTCCACAACCTCTCTGGGCAACCTCTTCCAGTCTTCAATCACCCTTACAGTAAAAATATGTTTTTTATACTCAAGCAGACTTCTTGAGAAGAATCTGGCTCTGTCTTCTTTACACTCTCCCATCTTGTATTTATATACATTAGTAAGATTCCCCTTTGAACTCAAAAAACACACAGAAGTATCATCACAGTGCACGGTCATAGAAGCATCACCCGGGAGTCAGAAAACAGGTTAAAGCACATGCTATGTTGTCTGGATGTGGCCAACCTGCTCCAAAAGAAGTTTAGCCCTAAACAGCATGGACACAAGCCAGACTGTGCCACTTGGCCTATGGGTCAGGGACTACTCCCTTGACCTCTTGTCTTTAGCACTAGAGACATAACCTTCAGGTACACCCACACCGTGTAGCTGTTAGCTCACTTCCTAGCTCTGGGTTTCAGTGCTCTGACTAGTTTTCTCTAAGCCTTATCTGTTATGAAGAGGTGGCCCGTAACAGTGGGGGTACAAAACAGTCAGTTTTGGTCTCAGGGGCAGGGATCAGTCTGTCACCTTTTAATTAGCAGTATACACAGAATCACAGAATGGTCAGGGTTAGAAGGGACATCTGGAGATCATCTAGTCCAACCACCCTGCCTGAGCAGGGTCACCTACAGCAGGTTGCACAGGACGGCGTCCAGGCAGGTTTTGAATGTCTCCATAGTGGGAGACTTGTTCCAGTGCTCTGTCACCCTCAAAGTAAAGAAGTTCCTCCTCATGTTAAGATGGAACTTCCTATATTCAAGTTTGTGCCTGTTACCTCTTGTCACAGCCAAAATTTCAGAAGGCACAGTGTTTTCGCCCAGGATACCCTATTACCTTGTCATTAGGAAACATTCCAGAGCAGAGAGGCTGAGTAGAGCTATAAACTCTTTGATGAAGTGCTCTAAGAAGTGCTGTAATTGCTCTGCTGAAGTTGGGAACAAACATTTCATATTGCCCTGAGGTCTTCTCAGAAGGAGGTTCTGCAGTGTGGATCCCAGGGAGATGGAGACACGTCACATTTCCTTCTGGCTCCTCATCCTTTCCACTCAGACAGCCAAATACTGGATTTAAGAATGGAGGTGGCCATCAGAGAAGCATATCAAGCAATGAAGTATTAACATGGAAGGAATGCGCAAACTCTGTAGAGTCAGTGGAAAGGCAAAAGCACTGAAGTTAAATAGCACGTATTTCCACATGAAGGTCTCCAGGGGAATCCACTTTTCCTCACTGACACTCCAAATTTGTAGTTCTGTTGAGTCGCTTAACCCACTCCCCCTTCCTCCTTGCTCTCCCCACTTCTGACCAAGCAACGTGAAAGTCTGGTTGTTGTAGCAGTGCCCCAGCTAAGCAGGAAGGATTTCATGGTAAGTAACTGCAACCCACTGAAATACGCACACGCAACCCCACTGAAGCTGGCAAGAGTTTCCACAATTAATTCCAGCTATAGCCTCCCCTAGCTGGGTTTACAATGCTCGGCTCATCAAAGTTACAGGGGTGGTATATATGACCTGTTATATTCTCACAGATAGCTGTGGGATCACAGTAGGGCCTCCCATATTTCTAAATTTGGTTTCAAAGATGCAATACTTGAGGGAAGAATGGGACAGAAAAGGTAGAAGACAGTGCAAAATAGCTTCCAGCCTCACAGAAAGGATCATGAGAATTTGAATTGCAATAGTAAAATGTCCCAAGCAGGATTTACTAACTAACCCCTGGCTGCAGGACTTCCTCTCCTGCAGCTGCTTTCAATAATAAAGTCTCAATGCCTATTGTTTTGTTCCTTACATACAAACAATTTCAAGTGGATGCTTTAATTATGCTGAATACAAAGCTGCGATATCTCTGGCCAGAATTACTTCTGACAGCTACAGGAGTTGCAAAGCCTGTCTTGCAGGCCTCCAGAATTTAACCTGTCTGCAAATATAGCTTGCACAGCCCCCAGGTTCTTCTTGCTGGGATGAAAACAGACACAACAATGTTCACTTTGCAATACCTTTCAGCTTAAAAAAGATAAAACTTTAAAAACCCTTCAGAAATCCAACGAATGGAAGCTCTTGGCTGCTAGCTCATAAAATAGAAAGAAAAGAATGGCAGCTTGTTTGCTATTTCTTTTTATTTTCAGAACAAACCTAAACTCTCTACAACTGACTCAGAGCAAAAAAAATAAGGAAGGGCTGTGGATAAATCCTGAATATTTTCTTAAGCCAAACCAAACAAACATGATAAAAAGAGAACAGGCAAGACAAAAGGGAATCCATAAAATTTTCAAAGCAATATGGAGCCACTTGTGAGTTAAGGTTTGATCTGTGTCATGATAATGTAATGCCAAAGTAACTCAAATGACATCAACAGAATTATTCTGGCTTTATACCAGCATGACTGGATTCATAATCTGGCACTGAACATATTTTTATTGAAGCCATCACTGCAGTTGCTACGCTCCTCGGGTTTATAGATGTTTTAAAACTGTTCAGTGAGTTGAAGTTACTTCCAGGATATGGATATAGTAAAACATATTAGCCAAAATGCTACGGGCCAAATCTTAAACTGGTGTAAATTTGTTCTGATTACTGACTGATATGAGCTCTGCATCTGACCTGTGTGTTGTGTATATCAGTTATGACAAGAGGGATCTGTAGAGTCTTCGTCTCCTTGCCAAAGTACTAAATAACATAATGAGAGCAGTCAAAATTAAATGCGGTGTCACCAAAGACTCAGACTTAAGCCTGTGAGTATCCCATCAGAATCCTGTCCTCCATCACGCAACTGAAGCTAGCCAAAAGCAAAGGCCATGTTTTGCTTCATGAGCTTATGGGACTTTTTCTGCACTCCACGCAGCAGAAGCTGAGGCTTGAATCAGGGGGCCCCTTCCCCTCTGTTGAGGGTGAGGGTCCCAAGTGCCCCAGCCAAGAAGCTGATTGAATTCCAGTCTATGAAAGCCTTGAGGTGCGAGAGGTTTGGAAGCCATAAAAAATTTGCAAATTTGCTCTCTGCGGTAAAGGAGCCCTGGCTGCTGTTGAGGAGATGTGGTGGTGGTGGTGGGAAGTGAAATGAGATATCAAGGCGGATGAAATGCAGGATAAAACAGAGGGGAGGAAACTGTGGGAAGTAAGAGCTCTGTTTTCTGCATCACAGTTGGAAGAAATAAATCCAGTGTTCGCATTTTTTAAAGCTGCGTAAAGGACCTGGCCTCCCAGTAGTAAGTCGGTTTTTGAAATCTCTAGGCAGCCCAGAAAGAGTCAGAGTCTCCAGTTATTGGCTGAAGAATGGTCAATGTCCTCATCTCATTTCATCTCATTTCTTCCCCCAAAAAACATTCGAATGGGAAAGTTCCATGTCATCAACTGTTAACTCTGTTAACTAATGCCCAGAGACAGCTTCATACCCGTGTGCTGAGTCTTCTTGTTAGGACAGGACAATATGTTCCTGCTGCAGAGAAGGGCCAAAATCTCTCAGCCACATTAGCAGAGATATGAAGTAACTTTACATTGGCATAAAACCTAGAAAGCGATCTCCCTTCCTTTCTACCCAATTCAGTGATGATGGCAAAAATTAGTCTAAAAGACAAACAAAGGTCTTTTATTTATTAAAAAATTCACAAAGTAGTCCTCATAAATAGACAAATGTGATGTGATCTGTAAAATATGTACTTGTTGATGTATGAAGATAAAAAATTACAAGTCCTATTGCACTACAGCATCCTGAGCAATAAGTTTTAAAGTCAAATGAATGTCCTAAAAGAGTTTTGATATACAAATCACTAAACAAAACAAGCTTCACAACAGGAAAAAGAAAAAAAATTAGTAGGACTTATTAGCAATTTATTCCTCCTGACTGTACTTTCTACCAATTGCCCAGTCACTTTATTTAAAACAATATGAAGACATAAAAAAAAAACAATTACAGTCTGCTGTAGGAAATGCATTCTGGAATAAATATGATTTTAAAAGTTAAAATAAAGAAAGTTCTTCTGAAGCCAAAGGAAAATTTCAATGTCCCCAACAGGACTATAACTGATGACAAAGAATAGCAATTCTCCTGGCTGTGCAATCTGTCCTACTCAGTGTCCTTCACCTAAGGAATGCAATAGGATGTGGAGTGCCGAACATTCAGTAGCATATTCTGAAACTAAAGGAAAAATTGGCAAAATAAAATCTCTCATCGTTTTTCTCTACATTTTTCTCTTCATTGGAATAAGACAGTAGAATAATGACCAGCTGGTGAATGAAGATGCCTACAGCTTCTTGTATAGCAAAATAAACACGGAAGTTCAATGTCAAAGCATCTGCTCCATGCAGGATGACATCAATCCAAGCTTCTAAGGGAAGAGAAAATCTTTGCTGCTTGGACAGATATTAAACCTTCCTGGAATCTGAATTATACGTTCCCTATTAGAACAGTCATTTATGCTCTTCAGCAGAATTGTCTCCTACAGTAGCTCTTAGAAGAATTGAAAATGTTTATAAAAGATAGATATGTTTGATATTATGACCTATAAGAGCTTGGTAAGTCAATAAAACTTTCAGAGTCCACTCAGGAGATGAAACTCCTGGTGAACTACAGCAAGACACACACAAAAATATTTTTGTAATAATAGAATATAGAGGTTTCAGATCTGTAAGTCATCTGAAAGGTTCTCACCTCTGTTGAAAGGATTCTGTGAAGAACAGAGCTTGGCCTTGTGGCATAAGGGGCTCCTGTAAGCTGTTTGGTGCCAGCCTCATGTTTTTCGGCAAACGCAACATACCTATGTCTTTATGTCTCTCACTGCAGAAGTGATCTTCCATGGCAAGAACGACCTTGGGGGGTCAAGGCTGTATATGTGGGGCCACAGACATCACCGCATGAAGCAGCTGCAGAACCAACTCATAACAGAGACTGACCAATTCACAGGACCGTAAGTCAAAAAGATGGAACAAAGATACCTTTTTCACCCCTCTCTTCTATCTATAGTATAAAAAAACCTCAATTATCTCTTAGCAGTAAAGAATCTGAGACACATGGATGAATGGATCTGATTCCACTAGCACAGAGCACTAGTATGCATGTAAATTAGTGTTAATTATAAGATGTTCAATCTTTCAGTATAATTCATATCTTGGGAGGCCCAAAAAATTATTTCATAGAAAGTAAAGGTGCCTTTCTTTTAATTACAGCCTCTAAGTTATGCATTTGGAAAATTGAAAATTCTTAAAAGTGTAGTTATTCTCTACTGACTACCGAATTTTAAAGTACCATTAACTGGAACAGATAAAACAAGATTAATTTAGATCACATTATGTCAGTAATGGCTCATAAACATTTCTGCAGGCCCAAGTTTTATCCCAGAAACACAGCAAATGCTGCAGTGGCAGAGGCCAAAGGTGCCTCCTGTCTGGAGGTCTGGCTCTGGCTTCAGCACACACCAGAAACCTTGGGGGAAACCTTTATGTGACACTGTGACAGCCCCACAGCAGGGAGGGGATAAATGTCTCCGGCCTCCTGAATTCCTGGGAGTGATAAGCTCTGTCATCATCTTAGAATTAATTTGAGATTGCTCTCTCTCCTTCCCCTCTGTCTGAATGAAACTACAAACAACTACAAAATGCTTACTGATGTATATATTACTATACATGTATGATATATACTTTTAAATTTAAAACATGTTTCATTTGTTTAAAAATGTTACTAATTTTAAATTAGCCTTCTGTGTTTTTTTTACACTACATGATTGTTCCTCAATTTCAGAAATATTCGCCACTTTTCTACAAAAATGATCTACTTCAGTACTATTTTATGAAATACTTTCTGTTCTTACCTTGTTTCTAGCTGTTCTATGTGACTTTTGGCTGTGTTGCATCCTCTGTATTTTGCTGTTCTATTCTTACCTGGAATATAAATGCCAGCTTTATTAAATCTGCTGTGACACCAATCCAACACAGAAGTATTTGCGTCCCTAGTCTGATCTCATTGATGCCAATGGGAAAATAATTGTCCTCTAAATGAATCAATGTTGGCCAGGCAATAGGCTTGTCATGTCAATAAGGAGAAAGCTATTGCCCAGCTGTTAACTTTAGAATATTAGTACAGAAAGAATTCTAACCATTTGCCATATAACTTATTTTTCCTCCACTCCCATCTCCTGCCCTGTGCTCCTGTGGTTTGCCGCTTCCCATCACAGAATCATAGAATCATAGAATCATAGAATTGCTGAGGTTGGAAGGGACCTTTAAGATCATCAAGTCCAACCATTAACCTACCCTGGCAAAACCACTTCTAAACCATATCCCTAAGTACCACATCTACCCTTTTTTTAAACACCTCCAGGGATGGTGATTCCACCACCTCCCTGGGAAGCCTATTCCAATGTTTAAGAACCTGTTCAGTGAAAAATTTTTCCTAATATCCAATCTAAACCTCATCTGACATAACCCGAACCCATTTCACAGAATCACAGAATCACAGAATTTTCAGAGTTGGAAGGGACCTCTAGAGATCATCTAGTCCAACTCCCCTGCTAAAGCAGGATTGCCTAGAGCACATTACTCAGGACTGCATCCAGGTGGGTCTTGAAAATCTCCAGGGAAGGGGACTCCACAACCTCCCTGGACAGCCTGTTCCAGTGCTCTGTCACCCTCACCGTAAAGAAGTTTCTTCCGTGTATTTGAATGGAACTTCCTGTGTTCTAACTTGTGCCCATTACCCCTCGTCCTGTCACTGGGAACCATTGAAAAGAACCTGGCTCCATCCTCCTTCAACCCACCCTTTAGATACTTGTACGTCATAATAAGGTCTCCCCTCAGCCTTCTCTTCTCCAGGCTAAAGAGTCCCAGCTCTCTCAGCCTTTCCTCAGAAGGGAGATGCTCCAATCCCTTAATCATCTTAGTTGCCCTTCGCTGGACTCGCTCCAGCAGTTCCCTGTCCCTCTTGAACTGGGGAGCCCAAAACTGGACACAGTATTCCAGTTGTGGCCTCCCCAGTGCAGAGTAGAGGGGGAGAATGACCTCCCTCGACCTACTGGCCACACTCTTCCCTATGCAGCCCAGGATTCCATTGGCCTTTTTGGCAACAAGGGCACATCGCTGGGCCATAGATAATTTACTGTCTACCACGACCCCCAGATCCTTCTCCTCAGAGCTACTTCCCAGCCTCTAACCTATACTGGTGCCTAGCATCTTCCTCCCCAGGTGCAGGACCTTGCACTTGCTTTTGTTGAACCTCATTAGGTTCTTCTCTGCCCAGCTCTCCAGCCTGTCCAGGTCACGCTGGATGGCAGCACAGCCCTCTGGGGTGTCAGCCACCCCACCCAGTTTGATATCATCAGCAAACTTGCTGAGGATACACTCTGTCCCCTCATCCAGGTCATTAATGAATATATTAAACAAAATTGGACCAAGTATTGACCCCTGGGGGACGCCACTGGTTACAGGCCTTCAAGTAGACTCTGTGCCGCTGATCACAACCCTCGGAGTTCTGTCCCGCAGCCAACTCTCAATCCACCTCGCTGTCACCTCATCTAGCCCATACTTCCTCAGCTTCCTAATGAGGATGTCATGGGAGACAGTGTCAAAAGCCTTGCTAAAGTCAAGGTAGATGACATCCACGACTCTCCCCTCATCCAGCCAACCAGTTATAACATCATAGAAAGCTATCAGATTGGTCAAGCACGATCTACCCTTGGTAAATCCGTGTTGACCACTTCCAATAACTTCCTGTTCCTCAACGTGTTTGGAGATGACATCATTTCCTCTCTTCCTATCACTTGTCACAAGTTATTGTGTGATCCTGAAAAGGGCTATGCATGGTCAGATCCAAAGCCTTGAAAACAAACCAACCACACAAATCCTGTTGTTTTGACAGGTTGTAGGAAGACCTGGCACATACTGACTCAGTCTCAGTGGCCAAAAAACCCACCGGCCCCTTTACCCATAAGAGTCCTGCTTTCTGAGGATTTGGGCTACATACAAATATAAAGTAGAGAAGAAGCAATTCTCCGAATCTCTCAACTATTTAAAAACAGGTTAAAATTTTAATGGAAATGCTTAGTCTGCCTTGTCACCCAATGACTTATCTGACAGGTTACATTTACTTCTATATATATCATTAGCATATTTTCCTACTGGCTATTTAACCTGTAAGTACATTTGCCATTGTTTCAGCTCACAGGACAATGCACTATGAGATCACCTGCCTGCCTAAAATGGACAGTTTGTTACTGCACCCATTTTTTTTCTATGTATTAGTCTGGTTTTAAACCATGACAAGATTTCATCTGTCACTCTCTGGTTTCTAAGTTTACTCACAAACTCCTGTAAAAAACTTTTATCAAACCTTTTCACAAGGATAGAACTATATCCATTTGTTTTTCTTTTCACACCAGCTTGAAGGTATTTTCAAAGAACACTAATATATTAGAGAAACACAATTTTTAGCAGCTGGCTATATTCTAGTTTTCATTTTACCACCCCTCACTAGTCAGCAAAGTTTTTGTTAGCTGTGCTTTCCCCAGACTGAAAGCATATGCTGTGGATTCCAGGTGTGTGATGGTGCAGGAGGACCTGAGAGCACAGATCACGATGAACTTACCCATTGATCAGAGAGTGCTATTTTTGTCCACCTCCCTACACTTAGTGGAACACCTTCATACAGTGGAGCCCAAAGGAGAACTCCCTGGTATCCCGCTGAGATATTTGGATATCTTAGCCGGAAATAGCAAATGGAAAACCATTGCAAACTTGCATCTTTTTTTTTTTTGTTTGGGGGAAATTTCCTATTTTGCTACTGTAGAACAGGTCTTAAGAAACCGTGTGGCCATTGCTATGAAGGAATTCTCTCTGAGCAGACATAAGCCCATCTTTTTCCACGTTCTTCTCCCTTTGAAGCTTGCCTTGGGCCTGTCTGCGTGAGCAGGTGGATGTACGGAGACACTGAATAAAAATGAAGCAGCAGGGGATTGCAGAGAGTATCAAGTGACTTCCCAGCCTTATCCCCGTCTCCCTGACATGCAGTATGCCAAGTGAAGGCTGGGAAATGAGTACGGAATCCATTCTGACGCTACAAAATATTAGGCAGTGTTTAGTCCACTGTCTGAGACTGCTGCTGACCCAGAATTGTCTCCCTGTTTCCCTTACTACCCTGCCTGCCAGCAACCCTGCGCTGTTTCTTGAATCGCAGCCCAGGCCACCTTTGTGGTAGACATGAGCACACTGCTCTCTGCTCATGTTCGTTATAAAATATTTGCTCTGATGCAGTTATACAATGGTAATACAATTGCACTGGAAATTGAATAACAACATTATCTGAGCTAGTACAGTTTTCCTTCTTTGGACACAGCACCACGCTAAGGAAAAAACAAGTCCTGGGAGCATGGCCATTTACGTTCGCACGCAAAAGAGTACGGAGGTGACCTGTAAGGTCTTTTGTTCATGGCTTACCGCTGCCTTGCACAACAGGGTCCCAGTCCATGGCCCAGCACTCTAAGCACCCCAAAGTGCTGCTATAACTATGGAACAACAACTACAAATGCTAGCAGGCAAAGCATCATCCATTTTAAGCTCTGATTTTATACAGTGTTCTGCTTCATCTTTTTTTTTTAACAGGATTTAAAAAAACTAAAATCATACCATTCAAACAAAATCGGTTAAAACAGTGCTCAGTTATCTCTGAAGTACACAGGCAGGAGCCTGCATAGACAAGGACCAACAACCAAAAACTCTCCTGTTAGAGAAGAGGGCATCCCATGCCAAGGATGAACAGCACCGATGCTCCAAAAAGCACTTGCACTTCACCTCTGAAATACTTCAGAGCTCCTCACAGGGTACATGAACACAGTGAGGTTTTATCTTGACAAACTGACTGCATGACAGCCTCTTCATGGAAACCTAAATTTCATCTGCATACTAATGCTGGCATTGTGTTGACTTTACAATGAAGAGTTCTCACACTTCCACTATCGGCTCAACCACCGTACAAATTTCCTTCATTACTGCTGCAGCCTCACATTCCCAAACACTCCCTTGCAGGAAATTACATGCATTTCAACACTGACAAGCAGCAAGATCTGACAAGTAAATATTCTGCTGCAATAGGATTTGAAATCTGGACTTCAAATGCTTTCATCTCCAGATGATATCCTATCACAGACTTTTTCACACAAAGCTTTAAAATTGTGTGTCCCCTTTGCAAAGCCACAAAAAGAATCACTGAAGAGTGTGAAATTTCAATTAATATTGGCTCCCAAAAGTTAAGCCAATTAGAGAAAAATATTCAGCACATATACCTTTTCAAAAGGCTGAAGTATTTTGAAAGAAAAAGTTCCTATCTTCTCAATTACACAAATCCAAACCCAAGAGCGTACAAGTTGCTACTTCAAGTCGTACAGGCATTATAAAAATAAAATTATACAGAATCAATATCAGTCCTGTCCTCATTATGCAATTATGAGAATTTATCCCACACATCCAAATCCAAATTCTTATTTGAGAAAGAATCCAGCTTGTCACAGATTATCTTTGTAGCTGCTTTATGAATACCAAAAGCCCTCGTATGGGGGAACTGCCATCTAGCACAGTGGGGAAGGAACACAGCTGGAATGTGATGAGTTTTGCCAATCCCAGGCTGAGAAAAAATTCCTTTAGGGTCACAGGGCAGGTTTCAGCAGTTTTTAGGCTGCAATATACTGCAAAACTACTAGAGCCCAGCAGGAGGGAGATGCAGCTTACTCCATCAGGGTCCACTCCTCTGCTGTTTCTGCAATTCAGCACCACTTCTAGGCAAAAGTATAACATTCAGCTCTATGACATAAGTAGGCGTGATTTCCATCCTTCAGACCCTTCCTGCCATTACTCTGTGCCATTATGCTTACATAGCCCTGAGATCGTTCTGACGGGCAGTAAGCTGTGCCTGAACTGTACCATAGGCACCAGTACTGCACCACACTTACCTTATGTCCCCCTTTTATGCCTCAGCCATTATCTGTGTACGTAACAACCAGCTTTCCACTTTCTATTTCATATGAACCTCATCATTTCAGTGCTTTACATGTCCCACTGCATCACACACACCTATATCTATCCCCCGGCAGGCAGCAAACACATGTGAAAGAGCCAATTGTCAGTCCCTGTCAAAACGGTAAAAGGCTCTGCTATAACCACCTGTCCCTTGGTGGGTCTGCATTTCTTTTCTCTACCTACACACTGTTTCACATGCATGTTGGAACACAGTAACTTTGAGCCTGGTACCTGTCTGTCCTTTTGGTTAACATCAGCCAGCATTTTAAGAAATTACTGAGGAAAGGAGTGTCCGGCAGACAAGGCAACACAGTCGCTTGAGCTGTGTATCCTTTGGAAACCAGGAAATTAAATAAGTAATTGGATTCTGTAATAACTGACTTTGTCTAAGTGGGTCTGAATTAATCCAAAGGATTAGTATTTGTGAAAAAAAAGAAGGAAGAACTCATGATTCCTTTTTTTTTCCTCCCCATCTATTTGCTGCCAGCACAGGTTAATGTTTCTCCTCTCTGTTTACTTCAGTTCATTTTATCTTCAGGCAGGCATATATTTTAATCTCAGCTATTCCAGGAAATTCTGTAGATGTGGAGTTTCTGCAAATTTTCACTAAGATAACTAAACTCAGAAGATAAATAAATATTCTTTTTGTCTTTTTATTTTGCTTCTTTTTCAGTTCTGTGCCCAACCTTTCAGTTCTTTACATCTGCATTGCTGCATCAAGTTTCCACTTCAGAGGAATATTCCCCAAAGTCTCTGTTCCTTGAAACACAGTATTTTCTTTAAAAGGCAGAAACGACTTTGTGGTCTGACACTGGAATACCTGAGGGATTTCTACTGAACTTACCGTGTGAATGTTGACAGAATCGGCAGGAGACAAATAGAAGCTTTACTCTTCTAAACAGGGTCGTGGAAATGCCACTGTATTTATAATGGAATGTATAAATCCCTAAATCCCTTTGTTCATTGTTCTGCAAAAACTTGCTCAAACTAAACTAAACAAAAAACACTTGTGCAGCAATTCTGTTAGATTACACCAGCAACAGGAATAAATGAATATGCTAGTCACAGTCTATAGCAGTCTCTTTCCAAAATTCCTTGTTTTCCACTGTACTGATTTATGCTTATTGCGGAAGACGACTCATCATGCACAGGCATATTATTAATGTTATGTTAGAGGTAATATATGGCAAGGTCTGCAATAATAAAACAGTCACTGGACTTCAGTTGACAAAAGAGGGAAAATCACTACCTGTGAATATCTCCTGTGTTTGACTTCTCATTGGCAGAGATCCCACCAGTGGAAATAATCACTGGGAGACAGTGCTTCACTTGCTACTAAAATACTCTAGTCTCATCTTCATTTGGAGTGTTCGTGGAGAGACAAGGTAAAACAGACACCTCCAACTCTATTCATTCTTAAGTAATTACAAAAAGCAGTGCCAAGTAGAACCTGAAACACTCCAGAAAATTACACAGTAAGGACGGAGAGAGAGTGAGAGGACAGGAACAAGTGAGTAAACAACTAAGATTAGATTAAGATAGATTTATATCTCATTCTGACCCACTTCTTATGAAATGGGGTGAATTACTTCAGACATGTTTTACGTTATATGGGTGCACTTTCTGTCACACTGCATGCTTTCCTCAAAGTTCTTTCTTCTTAGAGAGAAAAAGACACAAAAATTGACAAGAAATGTATGCTACTCCCTTCTTTCTCAGAAGAAAAGCCATGGGATGTAGCCTTGGTTGCATACCTCATATGCAAGACTTTTACCATTTATTCTAAACTGATAACGTGACTAAATTTGTATTCAACATCTATGAGCACAACAAAACCCAGGGCACAGAGGGCAAAAATTCAGCTGCACACACAAAATAATGGGGGGAATATGCAGAAGCCAAGAGTCTTACAGTTCTGAGGACCGCATTAAGGAAGGGTAACATGACATGTCTCTCCTGTCCCTTTCTGGGTTGCAAGTACCAAAATATCTCTAGCCCACTTCTGTTCCTTTGATGCAAACAAGCTTGCCTCAGTGTAATTGAGGGTACGTCAGCACAGCATTCAAAGGCATAATTTTGGATTGTGTGGATATATCCAACTTTTAAAATATCTAGTTCATGTACTCAAAGCACTGTAGCTGTGGATAGAGTCCAACACATGTTTTCAATGTTGCCAGAAAATATATACGACTGAAATTTTGTCCAGACTGGATTCCATTATAGAACCCATTCAGCTCCATTTTCTTTCCAAAACCAGGATAAACTAGCCAGAGATATATATATATATATATTTAAAAAGGATACAAGTCTTTATTTGGGGTTTTCTCACCATAGTACTGTGACACCACATCTACTGGCATTACTATTACAGCCAACAGCAGTAAATTAAATGTGCTTGGGACTGTGCTGGCACTGAGGCCAACTGGGACACAACAGTGAGGCAAAAACCTCTTACCCCTCCTTACTGGGTGGCTGCAGCCATACTGCCCACCCAGAGAGTCCCTGGCCCGTGCCCACTCCTGATGCATGGCCAAGATTTGTGTATGCCTACAAGCACAGTCAAAATTGTGCCAGCACAGTGTTGAAGTGAGCCAGGGACCAAGCTAAAGGATTGGATCTCTGCTCACCCATGCTGCTTAACTCCTAGAGCAGGTTTTGGGCTACTCTGGGTCTCTCCAGGACACACAAGGGGAGAGCTCACTCCAGGGACTGTCTGCAACAGGCAGTAGAGGTATAACTGCACCAGGGTGGCTTACAGCAATCCCAGCCGCAGACCCTCAAATGCTTCCATATATCCTCCTGCCATATCTCAGGGTATGCCACGCACCTTGTTTCACACTTTGCAAACAAGACTCCAGAGAGCTGCAACACAGGTATCACATTATTTCAGACAATTCAAGCTGAAAAGGAAAAGAACCGCACAATAATTTTTATGTCTCTTGGCCTCAAAAGCATCACTTGAGGCCCAGGGAGACCCAAAGCCAAGTACCACATAGCTTGGAAGAAGTCAGTGTGCTAGATAAAGGCTTGCCCCTAATTGCTCTTTAGCACCCTCATATTAAGCAGACCAGTTTGAAACTGCCAGGCTTCCAACTCACTCCAGTTCACTCCTTGACTGCCTCTTCCTTCAGTTTCTTCAGCTTAGCTGAAGGGTTGAGACTGGGAGGTCAGTAAGCAACTGTCCCACAAACTCCCTCCTGTTCCTCACTTCTGACCCCGGTTCTCTGGTACCTCTCTCTGCTGTCCATGTGAAGAGACCAGCTGGAAAAAGAGCCAAGAAATTCACACACCACTTCTGAGGAGGCCTCTATTTTGCAGCTAAAAAGCACAAAATGTGGGCCGCTGTGCTGTGCTCTGCAGTATGAAGAGAGATACAGATGGTGTAAGACAGCTCACGTGGTCCAGAATAATTGAGAAGGAACCTCAGGATAGACCTTACATATCAATGTGGACATATTATACTTCCTTTACAGATGGTGCACACCATGGCATATAGAAGTACCAGAAGCTCTTCACCCCACAAAAGTAAAAGCTGCATGCTTTCTAAATACTCCCCCCCCCCCCCAACACCACCCAGCTAAAATAGTCTATTTCTTGAATTTGACAAGGTGCCGGACTGATCAACAAGAAAAAAATAATTGTCTCTTCTTTAAATTACGGACTATTTCAGTTTTGCTGGGTACATGCAGAAGAGAGAGGATTCTCTCCCTCCTTTTTGAATGATACTGGGGATATTTTGTTTTAATCAATTAAAGTCTGATGCTGCTACACTGCAATCAGAACAAGAAGTTCTGACTATATTATACTTCTTTCCCTTTCCTAAGCTGTTTCTACTTTCTCGCTGCAAAATGCTTCTAGCTGTAAATTATTTCTGCATTTCAGATTTATACAGAAATATGTATAAACTAAATGAAGAAAAATGAAAATATATTCATGCAGCTGTTTCTGCCTATCACCTTTAATCTTTCATGCACTTTAAAATATGTGCTTCCCACAAAGGGGAGAGAGATCTATTTTTGCTTTATGTGAATATAAAAGTAATTTGTTGCCATAGCAATATTTTTCCATCCAAATGCTCTGAACACCACAGTTGCTTCAGGTTTTGGGCAAACTGTAACTATCCCAAAAAAACATGTAAAGCGTTATGCTTCAATAACCTCTTCAGTTCCATTATAATCACATCTTTCTGCTAGACATTATTAACAAAAAATAATTCAATACAGATGTTTATGTCTATACAAGCCTACTCCCAGAGACCACTTTCTAAATCATTTGCTTGCATCTTGATTAATTCAATTTGTGTTAAATTTCTGCAGAATGGACTGAAAGAAAAAAAAACAATCTCGATCCCTTGGGCCAAATTCTGAAGCCCACAGGAATGGTGCACAAATCTAAAGGAAGATGTTAATCCCCTGCACGCTGTACTTTCTTAAATTCTCCCCCCATCCCCTCGCATAGTGCTTTTTAGTTGGGTTCTCAGAGATGTTAGCCCTGTTCATTTCCATAGCAACCCTCTTCGCAGACTGGAACAATTTGTTAAAATTGTTGGGGTTCAGCCTTTGAAAACAGCAATACCACATCGAGCGGCATGAGAAACCCTCCCAGAACTTGGGCTAGGAATCACAGGAGCCCCATTATTTTCACCATAATTTGGACCCCGTCCTGACAACAGCAACTTTCATGGCTCTGGGAGGATGTTTCATGCAAGTTGGAACTATGGATTATGGTACAGAAAAAACAGCGCCTGGTTGAAGGTTACTGTGTATTCTTATTGCAGTATTACGTAATGTTTAAACACAAATAAAACGGAAACCAAATGAAACATAAAATCCTCAAGATCTTAATAAAAAATCCAAACCAGAACACACAGATGTCGGCAGCTTTCCACTCTCTTCCACCTACACCTTAAGAGCAATTTCACAACACAGGAGATTTGTGTAAATTGAGGCCGACTGCCCCAGCCCACTGACAGCCCTCCCAGGCATGATGCCACATTAAACTCCATCAAAACCTCCGCACTGGCCACCTGGTGTTCATTCTGAAGTTCTCCAGATGTGACCAAAGCTGTATCACTGTGTGGTTCATTTGGAAAGAAGGGACTGTATGTGTGCCCGTCATTTTTTTTTTTTTTTTACTGTTTCTGACTGGATAGGAGTTGTGCACATGTAACTGTCCTTGATACCTTGCACACATTTTCACCAGCCCTTGACTGCCTGTTTGTCTGTTTTGTTGTGCACTTTTGAGACTGAGTAGCCTTGCTACGCACTCCAGGGCCTGTAAACCCTTTGGGGATGTTTATTATATATCCCTTAGGGCCCCAGCCTGCTAAGCTTTTCTGTAAGACTACAATATAAACACTAAATAAACATGCTTATTATAGTCCAGACATGCTAACAAAGTATCTTATTTCTTAAAAAATCTATTATATGCTTTCTTAATCCAGATGTAAATCATGATTTGCTGTTATATTTAAATTCTCATCGTCTGTCTAAAGTGGATATGAAATGCAAAATGGTCTTTTTCTCCACTCTGTCACAGCCAACCTGAAAAGCAATATGCATTTTATACTTCTGAACACAACTGACTCTGCTGCAGACAGCCCTTCTTTCCTGCAATTGTTTGCACCGATAGTGTCTGCATGTGTCTTTTACACAGCAACACAGAGAGAGAAAGAAGACGGCACAAAACAGCAATGTAATCACAAGCCCATGAAAAGTGATCAGGGAGTCTTCAATAGATAGATACTTGCAGCATATCAACTGATGTAACATACTTGACTTAGGTGAAGTTTCATGGTTGGCTTAAGACAATCTAAATCCGCATATTATTGCAAAAAAATGATCGCTTTTGCCTTCCCTTTTGCCCCAGTCTGCGAGTTTCTGTCCGCTCCCTTCTGCCAGCATTAAAGCAAGACTGGGAAATCGATCTAGCCAAAAGCATTTTACTGTGTTTGAGTTTTGCCAGGTTAGTTTTCAGTCAGATCAGTTTCCAGACCTGGCTGATCATGCGACCAGCCACGTAAACCCCAGTGCAAGAGTGAAATTACCCCTTTCAAGGGCATCACACACAGTGCAAATGGAGGTCAATTAATCCCTGTTGTGAAAGAACACTCTTTACTGACTAGATTTCATATTGATAGTGTTCTCTAAGGGGTAATACACAAAATAACTATCAATCAGTATGTGTCAGGCAGTTTACTGCCAGAGGAATCAACTTACCGTAAACAACGTTTCTGCAAGACAGGCGCATATTTAGATCACTGTTTTACAGATAAGGAAAGAAACGGAACCACATTAACTTTTACCCTAAGGTCAAAGAGAAAATACACAAAGCAGGATAGAAAGAGAGATCTCCTGCCTCTGAAGTACCTTAACTACAAGGTTACCTTTCTTTGCATATGCACCCGTCTTTCATGTACACATATAGATTTATGTTTCATAAAGAAATGTGTCTAACGCTGTGAAAAATTGATTTTTGTGGTCAAAACCAAAATAACAACTGATTTATAAGCTCTACTAAATTATAGGAGTAACAGAGAAAATTAACAAGCAGAATGTGCCCAAAAGCATGTTATATAACATCATACATAGACTTCATACTTAGTAGCAAAATTGTAAACTGTTTTTTACACCTGGGAATAACTAATAAAGACCCATTCCATATTTTACACTGCTGACTTCCAAATTTGTTTTGAGATGCTTTTTTTTAAATGTGGCACTCAACTAATTTTGCTTTACCAAGAATCCACAGGTGTTACCAATATCATCGCATCAAGGCAGAGTGCTTATTACTATTATCTTATTGTTAAATTCAACTAAATACCACTTGATAGATAGGGAACATAAACTACTTTAAACACAATGGCAGATGAGCTCTGGTTTTGCTTGTATCAACATCATAGTTTTAGAAACACCAGCTAACAATGAGCTTTATTGTACCAAATGGGATAGGTGATCAGGCACTGAATCATTTTCCTTCTGGCTGACTACTTTCTTTCCACAGACAGGCAGTTCCATGACTGGCAATGCTCCAAAAGACATGGAGATTCATAAATGTAAATATGTATTAAATATGCAAACATTATGGATCAGTGTGC
The DNA here is from genome assembly GCF_965231255.1 of Vanellus vanellus. Classification (NCBI taxonomy): domain Eukaryota; kingdom Metazoa; phylum Chordata; class Aves; order Charadriiformes; family Charadriidae; genus Vanellus; species Vanellus vanellus. The sequence goes on along the minus strand of NC_138905.1, from coordinate 196,830,349 downwards.
CCTGAAATATGCATGTTCTTAAAACATAGCAACATAGTTTCCTGATAATGTGTAATGACATCTGACAGCTCTTATTCTAAACAGATTTCCTTCTGCAAGAAGAATTAGTGGGGAATACAAATAGAGGGATACAAGAAAGTAAAATAAGCATGTTTACAGGAAGAAAGAAAATACAAGGGCAAATATGAATCCCCCCAGTGTTGATCATGCTACAGAAACTCCTGACCATATTGCAGTACATGGTGCAAAAGGTCTGTTCCCCGAAATCACATGGCAGAGGGCTTGGGAGAGTCTGGGAAAGGAGGGACGTGAACTTGGGAGCAGAGGTATACGGATGAATCTGCAAGCATGCAAGCTTCCCAGCCAAACTCCTCTGGAAAGAAGGATGAAGCAACTGTAAAGGTACCCAAGGGGGCAGATACACAGCCCTCACAGACCTCTCCAACCCACAGCTCATTTATCATGCTTTAGGGCAGGGCTTTACCCTTCCTGGGGTCAGGGATTTGTTCCTCTTTTCATGCAGTGAAGCATCCATCAACGTTGTGCAGCAAGCAGCTTCGCCAGCTGGAAATAATGTGCCAGAGAAAGATTTTATTTAAATAGGCAAAATACTGGGAGGGCCATTCTCACAGTTGCCTAAACGCCCTTTATGCCAGCCCGAGAGCCAAAAGCAGGCACGTGGTGTTAAGATCCCATGCAGAGAAGGCAGCTCTGTGTTGGATGAGTGTAAAAAAAACCCACTTCTGTGCCCCATCCCCTCGAGGAAGCCCGAGGAATGCCCCACAGTCAGGGCAGTGCTGGGCCCACCGACCCACCGGCCTCAGAGACCTGCGCCCGAGGCACCCTGACGGGCCTCATGAGGGAACCAACCCTGCCCGAACAGCAGAGCCCCAGCACCTGCCAAACCCTCGGGCTGGCCTTGTCCCCTGCGGCTTGTTTTACCTCAAGGAAACAAACTTCCAGCTCCCATTTATGCCAGGACCTGGAGGATGGGCCATATGCCTTGGGGAGTCATGGCACTGCTGGGGGGACCCAGCTCCTAATACCATGACTCGGCTGCCCGTCCCTCCATCTCCCTGTCCCTCCGTAAGTGAATGGGAGGGAAAAAAAACCCCACCCAGCGCTGTATCATGGCATCCCCAGTCCCAAGCTGGAGCTGGTCCCTGCCCTCAGGCTGGCCCTGAGGTAAGGAGTGCGCCTGCAGCTCTACCTGGGGATACCAGATCCCTCCAGCCTCTTCCAGTGCGCCTCTGCCTCTGGTAATTCTTATAAACAGAAAGGTGGACATTTACCTGGGTTCACTATACGATGGCCAAGAGTTTTTCCATAGCCGTGTGTTTCAAAAAGGGGAGAAAAATCAGGACAGTTCTCCAACTTGTTCTGAGCTATATGAAGAAGGATACAGGTCACTAAGGTAGGCAGAGAAGAAAAGGATCTGGGGACATGGGGAATACTGCCATAAGACAAAAAGCTTAGCCCTCAGACCTGACACATCTCATGAGATAAAAGCTAAATTGCATATAGCTCTGGCCTCTAGTCACCGTTTCACTATTGACTTGCTGCACAAAATTGCTGTGAATCATTGCGTTTCTACTTAGGTTGTGTTCCTTTCCAAATAGAGATAAGGCGGTTTGCCTTCCTGTGAGGCGTTTCAGTTTCCACAGAAGAAAAGCCGTATATATGAGTCTTCTTGTAACTTAATGTGTGAAATCTGCCAGGCAAAATCCATTGGTTTGGTTTGCATTTGTACAGTACCTGGTGCGATGTGTGTCCTGTTTCAGGAGGGCTTGCAGGCACTTGCAGGCCAGCAGAAGTACATAGAGTTAATTATACCCATACATGAATGCATGAGGAAAAATATTTTTTAGAAATAAAAGTAAAGAAAATATTCTGGAAGACTGTCTCCTGAGGCAGCCTATTTGCATCAAAAACCTTCAAAACTAACTGAAAGAAAAAGCAGAGCAAACATGGTATTTGAATGAAAAAATAAACTGTCCTAACAAATATAGTGTCTGTATGGAATGTTCAAATCCTGGTCTTCCTTACAGAACTAAACAAACATACTAAAGACAGGTTACCTTTTAATTTCAGCATTTGTTCAATTAATTATTTGATATTATGCAAAAAAAAAAAACCCAAGAGACAGTCAGTTAAGACTCCAATACTATAAATATATTCATGTGAGGGTTTTCTGATTCAGCAAATTCAGGTGATCCATCTGTATTTGAAGTTAGGGGGAAACTTGAGTTCTGGATCATGCTGATTCCACAAATTCTTGCTTAGATGAGTAGTCCTTACTCATCTGAAATAGGGTTTCTGTCCATGTTTTCCCTCCTTCCTTCTTTCTTTCCTTCCTTTCTCCTCCACTTTTTCTTTCATTCTTTTCACTCACTCTGTTTATTGGTTTTGCCAGAACTATTTTCTTTGATTTCTGCTCTTTGAGGAGTCATCAGTGTATACTCCGCTGTAGTTTTGTTTACACAGATAGAGAAGGTTTATCCGCATAAAAGGAACAGGCTTACATGACAGATTTCAGTGGAACTGGACTTTTGTCCCTGATCTGCTGCTCTTTGTAAGCAATAAAAAAATAATATACTGATCTTGCTCTTGGGGGAGGTCAGTGGGAACCAGTGTTTGTCATCACCAGTCCACTGTGACTCACACTGAAGAGTGGCAATCTAGTCCTAAGCATCCCAGTTATTTTTCTAGTCAACTGCGCCTTGGAGAGCCTCCAAAGGTGTCCCTGTCCAGCTAAGTAAGCTAAGAGCAGGAGTTATCTCCTTCTGGATCTGGCCTAGTCCTTTTAAAGTTTTAAATCTTGCTTTAAAGGCTGACAATTTTTTACTCTTAGACTGCTGCCCTCCACTGTGCTCTTTTTTCATCTCCTCACCAGTAAATAAACTTCTCTGTCAGTACCACAGCTTGCTTACAGATTTGCAAAAGCAGAACTTTATTTGCTTCAGCCTCCAATGGTCTTTAAGAAGTGGCTGATCATTTATACGCCAACCCCACTTAAAGCATGAGGGCAAATCCTTTGGGTACATGAGTGGAGCTCATTAAATTCAGTGGAACCATAGCTCCAAGTCACCGAGAATTCTGCTGTACACAGCTGTCCAACCCAGGAATTCACAAATAAAAGAGTCTGGTAGAAATGACTTGGTAAAAAAATCTTGAAGGATGTGTCATCACATATCTTGCAAATACTTTACATTTCCTTTGTATACACTGTTTGACTTTAAAGGTTTCAGGAGGGAAATGTCCCACAGCATTAGAATATGAAATTAAGCCAAGGATCCCGTCATTTCTCTATTCACATGCAGTCTTTTATTTTTCAATATGAACACTATCTAGCTCGTGATTATGCTGACCCCTTACTTCCTCTGGCTCTGAACTTGTGCCCTTATTCTACAAGGCACCCAATTTACCATAAATCGGATATTAAGAGAGTAAATTATTAATATCTTTGTAACGTGGATCACAATTAAAAAGCAGGTCAAGTTTGCAACTTGGATGGCTGGAAAAAATGTTTTCAGTGGTGTATTTGCATCTACAGCAGTGACTGAAAAGGGAGACTGAAGAGAAGGAAGACATCAGGAATTTGGAAAGATGGTTGTAAGACTTTTTTATTGGTTAAGAACTGAACTCAAAGCCCATTTCAGTCAGTCAGGGAAGTCCCATTAACATCCCATGATTTTTTGCTCAGAACATCATATAAAACATTACTACAATGTGTAGTACACTTACAAAGTGTAAGCAATATACAACATACCCTACTTCTTTTCACTGTTGATGCTAGAAGCTAAAAGGAATTGAAAAGTAACTGGAGATGCTGAGCTTGGGAATCAAATGGTTCACACAACCCATCTTGACATATGTTACAAACCGGGGTTATGCAGAGATGTATCATGCTATTTTTGCATGGTAGCATTTACATAATTCGAGGCATTATTTAAGCAATAAAAAAGGATGTGCCATTGTATTCCAGTTAATGTGCCTGTGTTCATTTTCATCCAAAAGCCTCGGTAAAGAGTGAAGAAACTAAAGTTACCAATGAATTTTCCAGCCTGTGTTAATTCAAGAGGTAAAGGAAACAGCTAGCAGACAACTAAGAAGCCTAGTCTATCAATTAAATAAGATAGTAAGACTTTCTCACGTCATATTTTTAATAAGAAAAAATCTGATGTTTGTTATATAACAATAGTTTGATTCCAATAAACCTCATTCATCTAGAATACGCTAGTGATCTAGCATTCTAGTGATTTTAGTGATTGTCAGGGTTTTGGAAAGTCAATAGTATCATGCACAATAAACAGAATAACAGCAAATTCTGGGTCCTAAAACAACATAAGGGATTTTATATCTTTGATTTTAAAGAAGTTGTGGCATGTCAGAAAGGCAGAAAATTTTACCCATTACTATCAATTCTAACAGATATTTGACCAGTTATTCCCATAATCCATTCATATTATCAGGTGCCTAATAACTGACACTATCATTACATTATATACTAAAAGATCAGTGAGCCATAAAATTAGCTGATACCGTGATTGGTGCTAAGTTAATAGGATAAATTAAAGGTGACACATATGCTAACATTTGCTAAATTGGTATGGTAAAATTATTTATTTAGCAGTGTAAAGGACGATGTTCAGTTGTTTATGAACATATTTTTCAAAGTTTTACTTTTTCAGCTGAAATCTAATATACTTATTCTCAAATATGAGATAATATTTTTAAGGACATGTTTGTTAAATTATTTTCTAGATGGAAATAAGAGTGTGAGAAGGTGAGAAAGCCCTTTTATTCAATCTTCATCTGAACAGCACTCACATTGCAATGAAAACTGCTGAAAAAATTGAAATTTGTCAGACACAGTTCTGGAATGTAGATATGCCTTTCACTGGTCTGCTGAAAAAACAGATTTAAGATTATAGTGCTTTAATAACATACTTTATACACAGATAGTAAATTCTATTAAATGGATAAAAGCAAAAATCTTCAATTTTTTATGGCATTCTACTTCTGTGAATATATTAAATAAGTGAATATTGATTAGATGATGTCTCAGGATTCCATTAGCTATGAAGATGCAAGCACAAAAAGGTGGATGGAATTTAATACTTATTTAAGGATTGCAAATAAGATCTGTGAAAGGGCATATGAATGAAGTCTGGGCCCCAGAAAATACTTCTTCCTGAATGATACAGAAATATCCAGAGGTTTCTGTCATGGTGATGAATATGTAGCATGTACTGTGGTCCATCAATTCTGTGGTTACCTATGAAATAGCAACAGGTGACATGTTTTTCTTTTTTCTTATGCTTAGTGGCTAGCAAAAATGAGAAAAAATCCCACATCTCACAATAAAGCACCCAGAAATTAGGATGCTTTGAAGTTAACGTTGCCTCTGTAGGGTAAACCTTCCACCTCCTGTGTCATTCTACAAGGGTTTGGGATGAAGAGGCTCACCCCACTTTGGATTTCATTGTAGAAAGCCACCTGCACGGGCATGGAGAAAGATGGGAGTGGTGGGGATGGTGCAGGTGCTTCAGTAATTCACTTGGTACAATCAGCCTGGGAGCCAGGGACTGAGGGGCACACCAGCAAACACTTTTTCAAAGGGTTAGGTGTGTAGAAGAACCCCTCTCCATTGCGGCTGGGCTGGGTTTTCAACAAAAAAAACTGAGACACCTGTTTGCAGTGTGGGTACAGTGTTTCTAAGAGGGTAAATTACTGCACAAAGCTCTCTGTACTACACCGTGATGACTTCCAAGTCACTGAGGTGACACCTGCAGACAACACAATGCCAAGACATGGCCCCAAATGCCCTCACTTAAACTGTTGGAGCAACTCCTGGTGTTGTTTTGACGTTCAGGATTTAGCTAACTCCTGGGTCAGAGACCTTGCCCAAGAGGCAGGTTGGATGTGGCTATCCACCTCAGACTTAAAGTGACCCAAACAGTATGGCCGTGGCTAGAGCATGCCAGCTTGTCTACAAATCAAAGAACAGATCCTGGCATCATGTAACTAGCAGAAAGTTCAAAATCTTGGTTTTCAGGGGCCTTTAGTGACTTCTGAAGTTTCCTCCTTCCTAAGGTAAGCACTTAGCTAGCCCGGTATAAGCATACCTACTCACAGCCATGTGGAGTAGCCCATTAACTATGTCTGGTTTAAAAGCCTGTTGGCTCTTACTTCCTTGTGTAGATGTAAAATACTTTTATTCTAGTAATAGACCCTGGATAGAATAAGCCCCCTTCCCCACACCATCACACAGTTACCTCATACCATGTCAGTTCTTCACTGTGATCTTTAATTTCTTCTTGAAGTTAATGCTTTCCAGGGTACCTCTCTGAGTTCTGTGCTACTGCTTGCTTCCTTGTTCCTACCTGTTGGAGCTTGAACTTCGTTCTCTTAAAATGTACTTTTAACAGTCCACCTTATAGATGCCTCCCATGGCTTCCTTATGCTTGTTGTTATTTTTTCACCATGTAGAATAACCTGCTATTTTCTAATACTAACATCTGAGAGGTTTCTTTAGGAATACTTTAATGCGTTTATGATTTCTTACTGATCTTTCTGAGATCTGTCAGATAGAGGGTTTCCAAACCGTTTAAGAACTGTTGTTTGTTAGGATTTTACAGTGCTCGTGGTACTGTTATTCCCATAGAAGCAAGGTACCTGGTTTTGCCCTCTCTCCTCCAATATTTTTCAGACTGTTTGTTATTTTCAAGCACATTTGCAGAGAGATAAATATCCTAAAGATATATATATATATATTTCATAAAAGTAGATAGTTGTAGGAAAATACTACTAGAGTTCAAATATCACCCTCAATAATTTCTGAATCCATTGGGTAGTTTCTATAGTTGAAGATGACAGCATGTTTGTCATTTTGGAATACCCTGCAGCAAGAAATAATAGCCCTGTGTTGATATATGCAGAGTAAACAGAAAATCTAAGTGTAATACTATTGAACAGTCAATTAACCAAGAGAGACACAATTCCCAAGAAAGTCAGGTTTTGTTAGCTCTCAGAACTACTTGTTTAATAACATTGTCATGTGATACTAAAGCAAATACCTTGTAAACCTCTGCCGCACATCCTTTATAAAATAAATGTGTACTACAAAAAAATGAGATCGGCTTGATCAGACTGATTTAACATCTTGAAATCCTATTCCTATCTCTTGCTATAGATTCAATCTTTTACCTGTTTTTCTGTTATTGGGCCCAGGGTGACTCATTGCTAAAAGACCTATCAGCCACTGCGCTAACCTTTTTTGAACATTGACATAACATTAGCACTGTTTTTGTCGTCTTGAATTTCCTTAGTAATCTAAGATTTATTAAAAATTAACCTAACCCATTTGTTCTCTAATGTCCACACCTCAGAGGCATTCAGTTTAACATCATCCTTCTTTAGTGGGGATGGGCTGGGAAGTACTTCTTTGCCTTCTTATGAAATTAGATATTTATTGAGTTCTTCTGCCTTTTCTACATCATTATTTAAACATGTCCTTGATTATATGTCTTATTAATGATACCGGTGTCAAAGTGCTTCCTGAATTATTCATGGTAGTTTGTGGTGATGAAACCGTGGAATATAGCAGAAGATGAATGGTTTTGTGGTTGAGATATTCTCTTAGCAGTAAGAGATCTAGGCTTTAGTCCTACAGACTTCCAATGTGACATTATCAAAGTAAAACACATTTTGTGTCATATGACCACCTCCTTCTGGAGCTGCTAGTGAGGAAGTTAAAACCTTGCCTGTTTTCCTAAGTCTATTCTCTATGCTTCGTTTGTGGCCCTCTTAATTCATGAAGACTTTCTGTTCTCAGTTCTCAACCTCCCTCCTTCCTAAAAGCTATCATAATGTACCATCCTTTTATATCAAAAGACAATGAAATATAGTCTCAGACATGCCCCAAGATCTCATGTATCTTTGACCTTCCTGCTTCTCTGTGCTTCTCTTCATGTCTCAGCTTATAAAACATGGGGCATAGAATGATTATACTGAATTACCATCTATCAGTTTTCATGTATGCAGGCCTGATTTCTCTCCACTTTGGTGTCTCTACTCTTTCCTCTACTAAAACTTCTTTTATATGGTCTTCTGTGATCTTTTCTTGTGCTGTGGACATTTCTTACATCACAAGATTGTATTTTCCTTTGGTACCATGGCTATCTTACATTGGAAATACTTGTTTCTTAATTTTTCGACTTCTTAAGTTTCAGCTTTTACCTGTAACTTCTTTTGTTGATGTTCTTTTGCAAGTACTTTATGAGCTAAACAAATTGTGAACTTTCAAGAGCTTAACACCATTAACTGCTATTTTGTTCTGTTTCCCTGATAATCTCAGTCGTACTCCTTCTACCTGTATCTTTCTTGCATTGCAAATAATCTTGATGATCATTAAACTTTCTACGACCAGCTTAATGCAAGAAATAAAACGGTTCATTGATAATCCAGTAGGTCAGATTTAATCATAATTGGAGCTAGTAAGGATACCTTTGCAAGCAAGATTGGGCCCATCGGTAGCCATGCTATATAATCATTGAGCATTGTTTCTGGATGAGTGTTTTTGGATGACAGCAAAATGGGCTATCTCTGTGTTCAGGTTTGTAAAGATGCCCTTCCCCTCTTCCTATTTCTGGACATAATGGCATCTAGGTGCATCTACAATCAGCTATCTTAGCCAGGTGTTACTACTAAAGATCGTCAGCAAGTTGTTATTCTTCATGACTTTAGCATATACCCGTCTTGAGTGCAAGCAGGTCACCACAGCTATTTCTGAAACTCCCTGAATTTATATTCTGTTTCTTTTACGTTCTATCCATTAGCTTTTTCCAGTTCTCCCGTTTCAGGAAGGTATCTGTCCCTGAGAAAGTTCTCTTCACCGTTTGAACCACAAACTAGACACAGTTAATCCCTACTATGGCACGTTAAAGATAGCCTACTGTCATGCAGATAATTTACCTGGGAAAAGTATACAGGAATTAGGGTTCAGCACTGTGTGTAGATCAAACATGTGGAATGTAAATCTCCTAATGTAAGCTTACAGTGATTCCCAGTTTGTGTTTTTGCAACAAGGATGCTCTACTCAGCACCCCCAGCACACAGCCTTTTTTTCCTCCACTCCACTTTCCGACTGGCTAGTTTAGTACAGACAAGATGATCTCAAGGAGGAATCCCAGGTTCTGAGTAAAGCTAACATAGATCAACTTCAACCAGACAACTAACTAGGAAAGCTGATATAGAAGATAAATAAAATGGAAGACTTATAGGCACAAATCTGGGAATGATGCTAGGACCCAGGCAGGGGAGTGCATGGACTTGAAACATATACACAATCCTTTAAGGCCATCTTTCCTATTTATTACTACTCTAAGTACATATATTATAAATATAAATATGTCTTGGAGGAATTTCTTGGATTTTGGCCAATATATTTACTGCTACAGGAAACATTTTACTTCCAGAGTGTGCTCAGTTTCAGTTAAGAGCAGAGGATATAAAGCAACTTTTCATACCTAATCTTCTGTCTCCTACTTCCAGCTACATCCCTTCTGATCTCATATGTTCAACATGGTAGATAGAGAAGGGGAAAAAAACCCAACATACAACCCTGGCTGTTTCATAAGCAGGCTTTTGCAATTTTTACCATGATTATATTTTCATAGGCTGAGTAGGGTTTTTATATAATTGATTTCAGTGAGTGGTTACATCAGTCATTGCTGGGTTTTATGCCTTTGCTATAAAAGCACTGAGCAGGTTTTAAGAGCATATTGGCCAGTATAATGTGCGGTGGTGCTAAGTGCCAACATTTTCAGGTAGTAGCTGTAGCCTGTCCTCCTCATTTTGACTGCTCCCTGGGAGGGGTTCCAGAGAGCTGGTATTTCTTGCTCAGCTAATATTAGGCTTAAAATGCTCTGATTTAAATAATCTGGGAATAGTGAAGAAGTGCAAGAGAAAATGAGGCATCAGTCACTGTGCATCTTCTAAGGGAAACTCCTGCTAGCAGAAAAGCAGGGGAGACTGGGGATGGATGTGGAAGGGACATTCTGCCATTACCTCATTTTTCATTTAGGATTAGTCTCTTTTTTTCCTAATCACAGGAGGTAATTCTTGAGATACTGCCTTTATCAACAAGCCTAGTCACTCCTTTGTGCTCAGCGCAAACATTCATCTGAATATCTTAAAACAAAACCTCCTTTCCTTTCTCCACTGTAACTTTTCATAAGCAGTAACAAATAGGATAGAGAGCGTAATGGCCATTACTGGCATACGGATGTATTCCAGGTCCCTATATTTCCTCACTTTTAGGGCTCCTCTACTCTCCACTAGGTGTGTTTCTCTACATAATAATGGCTTTGAAGCTACCATCAAATAATGAAATACGATGAAAAGTATAAGAATGCTTTTTACTAAGTTGCAAAACATACAAATCATCCAGACTGCACAAGGGATGCCTCATACAACTCTCAGACACAGATGTTAAATGCAATTTATTATGACAGTCCCCTCGACATCTAAAAATCGAGGTAAAAGGCAACGGACTTGAAATTCAGAAATCATACTTTAATCCTCAAATACTAACAGCAGCCCTCCCTACCCATCCTGAGATAATAATTGCTCTTTCCTCGTGGTTCTTATCCTTTATGCAGTACAGATACCTTTACAAAGTTTTTACAAAATAACCCACCAATATGATGCTATATAGCAGAATATGACAGAACATATGGAATAACTTTTTTTTTCTTTTTTTCTTTTTTTTATTAAATGCACTAGGACTCCCATTCCATTTAATTATTAAAATAGCACATGTTTTTCTGAACAGTTCTCCCCATTATCACACTGTCAAGGTATTGGAGGAAGATGTGGTCTCCTCTGTGCTGGCTCTGAACCTGGCTCAGTAGTGAGGGCTATAGTTGTCTGGGTGTGTGGACCAGTCCAAAAACTGTGAGTCCCCTTAGATTCTTTCTGTTAAAAGTGCTCAAATTTACCCCTGCAGTTGTAGTGCAGTGCTACAGTCTGGATGACGTTTGTCACAGTGGTATCCAACTGCTCTTTTAGTTAATGTCTGCTATGTAAACGCATACTCCATTTAACCCTCTAAGCATGCTCTCCACTATATTACTGAAACTGCTTTGTATTTAACCTAAACTTTTGTTTTCCAAGGCATATAAAGCCAAAGTCAGTCCTCCAGAATAATTGTTGGCACTAACACCTCACTGATAACAAAAACGTTGAGACGAAAATGTGTTCCTATTTGTCCCAGCCTGCAAATGCCAGGCTTCCTCAGTACCCTGGCATCATACATCTTGCCACTGCTTCCCACTTGGGTGTTAATGAACCTGCAATTAAGACCCCAGGCCTTGCAGATACAAGGCAAAGTATCTTTTGCCTCTGACACTTTTGGTTCTTCCTTCCTCAGGGCAAATCCTGGCCATACTTATAACAACCGAAATGTTTAATTTCACTGACTATATTTCTTAAGCCATCCAGCCACCCGCTTGCTGTAAACCATGATAAGATCCTATTGCAATCTTCCAGCAGTTGACTGCCCAGGGACAAATTGGTTATGCACTTACCTGTGCTAGTCTGGTTTATCCACTTCCAGCAGTGCACAGCCATCAACTTGTGCACCAGTGTAATCGCCTTCACTTGAAACTGGGACAAGCTTCCTCTCTGCAGTTTCAGCCTGGGGGCTCTGCTTCAACTGCTGATATCCAAAATGATATAAGCCCATTCTCCAGTTTTGCTCTTATCCCTGATATGTACCACTGGATGTGGTGGAATTGCACAGCTATTATATTATTCTTGAAGCACGTCCAGTCTGCTGCAAATATGCCATACTTGTCCTTTAGGCTTAGCAAACCTGTAAGGATCTGTTCCTACTCCATCTTGAAAACAGGGCATTTCATGTAAGGTTTGGACTTCCACTTGTAATGCAAACCAGACCCAAATCACCTCTATGCTGGAATTGTGAAGAAAAAGTAAGGTGTCCCACAAAAAACACCAGTCATTTCTTGAGTATCATACTTTCTGACAGTGGGAAATCTGCAGCGTGCACCCACAAAACCTAGTGCTGAGCGTATATACAGAGAGTATAAGTGTAGGAATAGGTATTTGAGGTGCATGGTGTCTACAGCAAAGCATTGTATAAAGCTGAGGACAACCTGAGCTCATCTGAGCAGGATGTGGGTGCTCACACTGTGGATGAAGCCTTTGATATGATCTGTAAATCTTTCCTTGCCTTATGCCTGTAAAAAATGGTTGGAAAAAAATTCTGACATGTCGTTTCTCTGATATATCTACACAGAATCCATGTTTATACCTGAAGTTATTTCGAGCATATTGCCATTTTTCCACTACTCGGTTAAATGAGCAAAGGAGGTTCGCAATACTGACAGAAAGCTGAACACATGAGAACTCAAGCTGCTAGAGGTTGATCTATTAATCAGAAATTTGCCTTCTATATCATGACTAGCAACTGTGAAAGAAAAAAGCAAAGACATCGCACATGCAAATCAGATCTGATCTTTAAACTTCATAAAGCATTTTAAAAATGAAAGAGAGAAGATTTTATCAGGGAAGACTTTTGCTTAGTAGAGATTCCTCTCCTTTTCATTGTTGTTGATGATATAGCTGAGTCCTCAGACATCAAGAGGTACTCCAGTGCTATCTTACTATTTCTTCTGCTCTTTGATAACTCACTGACTTTCAAACAGCCACCCTGAGTGCCTCAGAGGATGAGATACTTAAAGTCCTAGGCATTAAAAAATGGCGTTTATGAAAAATGGTATTTTTAGGTGTTGTAATCTAGTATGACCGTATGCTAACCAATTTATATGTCAACAACAGCAACAAAAAATCGAAGCTGAATTTTTAAAAATATCTCATAGTGATGCCATGCAGCATCTAGGCAGATGTTTATATCTGGAACTTTACTGTGAATTAAAAGCTATACCCAGCCTAGCCTCTTAGGAGCTACACCTTCTCATATGCCATATGAAAGAAAGAGTTTTGCTTTTAAGAACACATTCATTCATTATCTTCATTATCCTTTAGGCAGTGCTTTCTATATTGCCATACCATTACCCCTCTGCAAACAAACAGCACAGCAATCTGATCCCAAAACATAACCTAGCTGCCAATTTTAAAGCACTCCGAGCAATAACACAACATCGTATAATAACCTTTCCTGGAATTTATTTTTAAAAATTATCTTTGCTTTCTATAGTTTGCTGTCTTGCAAAAAAAACCAAACGAACAAACAAAGAAAACTCACAGAAATAACCACAATGTCAGTGAGAGTGAAAAGCCCTGATTAATTATAACTATTGTCAGGAGCAAACTATATTGAACAACAACCAGAACTGCATTTTTTAGGCATCTTGACTCATTCTTGAAATTGTGTCCCAAAGGAGCGCAACAGAGAGCAAGTCTGACTGCAGAGTGTGCGAACATGCAGTTGTGGGAACAGAATTCAAAGCTCAGCATAGCCCCTGAAATCAATGCGGTTGCACCGGAGTAACTGAGAGCAGAATGTACTATATGTTTCACATTGGAAGTCCTGTCATGACTCAGGCAAAGAAGAAACACATAGCGCACACAAAATGTAATGCAACTAATAGGAACTAGCCATTTTCTGTGATGAAGATATTGAAATCTTTTGTATTCTATATAGAATAAAGATTAATTTTAAAATATTGCAACTGTTGTACGAGGCATCATTGAAACCGAGTAACCGTTAAAAGCTATTTTTGTTTTATTGTAATTGGTTTGCTTTTATTATAGCAGGAGCTAGAGGCTGCAGCAAGGGCTGAACAAAAGTTGGAATTTCCATCCACTTTGGGACAAGAAGTCAAAATATCAACACGTACTGAGGAACAGAATGTTCTGAAAAACACGGATTCTGAAACAATTGAGCATTTCATCTTTTCCCAGCTGAGCACAAAAGCTGCATATTTCTGCGGTGTTGCGCTGCCTGATGGGGTTTGGAGTTTGAATCGCCTATTGTGTCGTTCTGTCCTTGGTGGGTAAGACCGCGGGCTCAGACTGCATCTCCAGCGCCACATCGCAGCCGTAGGGCTGATGCTGAGAGGAGTGAGTGTATTGTACCCATGTACATAGCATCTAATCCGGGAGTTAACCACAGGAGATAGAGGCGGCTAAGACTACAAACCCAATTATACAACACAGTGTTGTTACAGAAACCAGGTTCCTACTGAACCAAGTTAAAAAAAAATATCTTGGCTCAAAGAAAAGCCACAGAGCCATTTTTTTCCCATAGAAAATTCGGGGGATTTTTTTTTCCCATGAGAAAGTAATTCTGAACCAAAGCAGCCAGAGGGCTGTTTTACTTTTTGTCCAACGTTGCCCTGATGGTGTCGGAGGCTGTACAAACCTAACTAGACAAGACAGCATGTTTTCAGATAAGTCACGTATTCCTGTCTCCGTATCATGGACCCAGCACTGATGCACCATTAGCAGCTATTTTGCTCCCTCTTACAGTGCTCTGTCTACACTAATAAACTGAACAGGCTCAGGCTAGGCTCCCCCAGCTTGGGTTTGGCCTCCACCATCTAGCACTCTCTCTGGGCACGGTTTGGGAGGCTGGTCCCAGTAAGCGGTATGGATGAGATCACTGTGTTTTGGGGGAGAAAATATACAGGTGGGGTCAGGCAGACCAGAACTGTTGTTGCCAGAGCCTAACTCTGCCTTCCACAAGGAGAAGCAGATGTCTCACGTGAGCACGGACTGCAGTGGGGTGCAGGGCTACAAAGTTCTCAATTTGAGGCTTTCACTAAATGCCCATTGTCAGGCTGGAGGAGCCGTGTCGTAGGTGGTGTGTTCAAGAACACACAGAAAGCCTGTGGGAGAGCAGCAAGGCGGTCCAGAATGCCTGATGCCAGCACAAATGATTTAACCGCAAGAACATATTTCTCCTCTGATAGAGATTTGCCTTATTAATGCAGTCGTTTCTCTGAACATTTTATAATTGAACCAGGTACCTGGAAACGAATATGAAGTATTGAAGTTACAGAACACGGTGTGTGTGTAGTTATGAATTGAAAGGAGAAATTCTAGCTGAATAATGTTTCATTAAACCTTAAACATTCTTCCTTTAGTGAAAATTAAAGGGTTGTTTAGAACTGCCTGCCTTCTGCTTTTGTTATCAAAAGATACATCAGATGTTGAAGTGCAATTAAAATCCAGTGGGCCCAATTTCGCAACTAATAAAAATTTGCATAAATTGAGTTCATTGGAGCAATATTGATTTACAGCACCTGAGGATCTGCCCCTCAGTTCTAACATATTTTTTTTTTTTTATATAACATGTTCTTCTCCTGTGGCAGAAAAGAAGAGGCAAAAAAGAAGTCAATATGAAAGAGGAAAGATGTATGTCTTCAATACCTTGCAAAAGCAAAGATGGCCATAGGGAAAATGGAAGCTTTAATCCAGACTAACCCAAAGAGATGTAGGAATATATGTTTTTGTTTTGCTTGGGTGTTATTTTGGATTTGGCTGTAGTTATGTAAAAAGGATGAAAATACCCATCAGAATCTAGTCTTGAAGGGTCTATTGAACAGGCATTTTTATTTGCGTTGAAATACATGATCGTGAGATAGGCCTATTGAGAAAATGACAAAAAACTTGTTTCTCATTAAACAAAAGGATGGCTCTTCCTTCAGTTACAGTTGTTGTCAGTCGGTGCCATCCA
The DNA here is from genome assembly GCF_965231255.1 of Vanellus vanellus. Lineage (NCBI taxonomy): Eukaryota > Metazoa > Chordata > Aves > Charadriiformes > Charadriidae > Vanellus > Vanellus vanellus. The sequence goes on along the minus strand of NC_138905.1, from coordinate 196,814,622 downwards.
TTTAAAAGGTAAATACAGCCGTAAGTAAAATGACCTGCACTTTAACATATGGGTCCTCCTTGGGGTCACATAAATGAAGTAAACTGAACATGAGCATGTACCCGAGGGACTGGGAGAGTGTATACAGTACTTATTATGTGTAGCACTTAATTTGTTCTGGTCCATTTATAATAAATATCTATAGAGAAAATGCAGTCTTAATATCCATATTTTGGTCATCAAGCACTTGCTAAATGATGCTTTTGTGATCAGTAGCAAAGGATAATATTTGATATTATCAAAGGACAGCTGCACTGACTGTATTTTCCCTCCTTTCTAAATGATAATGGTTGTGCAAAACAGCTTTGATGAAATGTTAGTGAGGGTTTGGGATAGCTTCCACTAATTTAAAACATTTTATTAATTGTTGGCTGCGTCTATAGAGCAAAAATGTTTCCCACGTAAAAATCAAAACAGATGAGCCTACTTTGGAGTCAAGGGGAAGTTACAATTCCTCTTGCCTCATTTTGTGTGGCTGACAATGTCAGGAGATGCAGCTGCCCTGCGGCCAGGCGACGGGCATCCCTCTGCAGAGCCGCCAGGGCTGGGGATGCTTCATCCCACCCAAACCCAGCAAGTGGGGTGAGAAAGGCACGGCAGACCAAAGGAAAGCAGAGGGTTGCTTTGGAGGCCGCCGAACAGCTGCCCAGGCCCCTTAATACCCGTAAAGAAGCAATTGCTGAAAATGCTGAGTGTAAATCGCAGCACGTAAGAAAATCTTCAGTGGGATTTTGTGGGAAGCAAGGCTTGTTTCTGCTTGTAATGGTTGCTGCCTGTGAGCTGCACCCCCACAAGATGCAGCAGGGATGTGTGGGGAGAGAGGGTGTGAGGATTAGAAAAGGAAGGAAACCGTTATTTTGCAAACAGTGAATTTTAAATCTATACTATCTATATAATCATTTGATCATTCAGAGAAAACAATAAACCTTTTACTGGAACCAGTGTCCTAAAACTATTCACAGACAGAAAACAAAGAAGGGGGGGGGAAGCAAGCCTTTACCTGCTACTACCATCTAGTGGTACAAAAGAAACAGAGGACGTGTTTGCAGAAATAGTCTGTGGGAGGGATAAGGCTGCTGAATAGAATTAAGAAATGAAAGAATTGTTATTTGGCAGCCACTTGCTCCCCTCAACTGCAAACACTCACGTTATCCATCACTCTGCTACACCCACACGCTGCTCCTGACACAGACAGCAAGCACAAAACCAGAGCCACAAATAGAAATGATCAGTCAGGGAAACATATTCCTCTTGACCTCTGAATTCCCGTCTTTGCTTGATATAAGTATATGATTTAGGATCTTCCAGCCATGGTCATGTTTTCGTTCAAAAATATAAGATAGTTAACAAAATAGGACTCGAGTCTTCTCTATTAACTGCAAGAAAATAGTAGGTCATGTACATAACTGAGTGGTGCTCCTCTACTGAGGGTTGGACTTGGTGGAGGTAGGGAGTTAGATGTGATGGCCTCAGCCCCTGGCTGTCCCCACACTTCCCTGCTGTCTGCCATGGGAAGCCCTGCCACCCTGCCTAGGGGACACTCTCCTTTCCTTGCCCAGTTGCCACCTGGCCTTGCCGCACAGGGGAGCAGAGCCTCTGCGCCCTGCCGGGACTCCTGGATGGAGGCTGGATGCTCCCTCATGGGAGAGAACTGGGACTCCACCTGCACCTTACCAGGTCCTGCAAAATTGTTGGTCTACTTGGCAAAGTTCTACCTCCCAAGAAAACAAGTTTATCTGTCTGAAATGCGAAGCGAAGAAATAATTGACTATATTTAGGACAAGTACAGGGAAGGGAAATAATAGCGGACGTCACAACTGCCTTGTGCACTGTTTTGGCTTCCAGCTGTGTTCCCTTCAGCTCACAGATGAGCTGCTTCTCAAGGTGATTCTCATCTCTTCCCAGCCTGGTGTCCAGTTCTTCCACGATGCCTGTCTCCATCGCAGCCTGCTTTCCCTCAATCAGGGGTAACCCTAATGCTTTTAGCTGGTGGGAATCTCAACAGAAAATTCAGTAGTAGACTTCTGTGTCTACACATGTATAATTCAAAGAAGTTCTAGGAGGATAGTTTACAAAATAAGAACAGGTTATTCATTTTTAAGATAGTAATTAGTGGACAAGGATAATGAGTTGTTATACACTGGAAGACAGAAAAAATATGTCATTGTCTCCCAATGACTTGGAGTGAAGTCAGCTGCTGCTCTCCCATATTTCAATAGGGTTTTGATGCATATGCATGAATCTTTGCAGCTTCCTGTAAGCTTCAGTAATTATTTCATCAAGGCATCAACTTCAGTGTCAGGTGTAATTGGAATCATGCATACCACGCCTCCAGCCGCCAGTGTGTTGGGTGTCCTTGGATCGCCTCTTCCTCCTGCCTGAACTGGGACAGCTTTCACATGTAACTGACTGCAATAAATATATCTATAAAATGCACCTTTTCCTTCCAGACAACTCTGAGAGTAATCAAAAGTGTATGTACCTAAGTTCAGAGCATATTGGTACTGTTTGGGCAAGACGGATTTCAACCTTAAAGTCAACGCCTAAAACAAATTGGAGGAATCAAGTGCCAAAAGTACAACCCCTACCCCTCCAAGGGAAAAAAAAAATCAAAAATAATAAAAAAATATTTTAAACTTAATGTTTCAAACTTAAAGTCAATGCTGGAAATAAAGCAACCAACCACTAAAAGTACTTCTCTCAATTGACTGTAGCAAAAGCTGAGTGTGACCAACTCCAGTGCAAGATATGAAAGCTAAAGCAGCTGAAGTTCAGCCTTGACACTGACAAACAGGGAGAATAAGACAAGGCAGAAGTTCCCTATTGAATATTTTATTGGGAAGAAAGCTGCAGTTGGCCAACAAAAGGTTCTAGAAGAAAAACTTGAGGTATAAAATCCTGCCCTGCAAACAGAACCACAGGTAAGTTGGATCTCCTTTTATACCAAGATATGAGATCACTGGAAGGTTCATCAGTGCTTCATCAGTTCACCACCACTGAAAAAGGTTCTGGCCTTTCTATCCGTAGCACCAAACTCCATCAAGTTAGGGGCACAGCTCTATCCCGTGTCCCAGGTGGCACTCAAGCATTATTTTTTTTGCAAAAAGCTGTAGCAGTGATAATGATAAATAATTCATGCTCTTTCCATCTCTCCGGTTAAACGTCCTACAGTCATTTATTAGAACGATGCTGTCTCACATTTATTCAAGTATCTATTGCTGAGAGACTTAAGAAAATAGAAAAATAATTGTTCTTCATCAGGATGCAGTTGCATTTATAGAAACATTTGTTATATTTATAGAAGTGTTATCAACTTAAACACTTATTCATTAAAGTTTATATGCTAAGGGATTATGTAGTATTTATAGTTAAAGGAAATAAAGAACTTTAAATAAAAATGACATGCATATTTGTCTCAGTCATTCAGTTCTGATAGAAGTTGCTTTTGCAGTTGCATTTATTTAATTAATCTATTTATACATTTACTAAATTCAAGCCTTATTTTAGATATTCTTTCCCTAGATAGATGGGTACATTTTGTATCATCCTTTGTACTGGTAATTGTACATCACTCTCCTCATGAAATACCTTGGAGTGTATTCCTCCTTCAGGAGGGAGCCGCAAAGGCCTTCTTTCTGACCGAAATGTTTAGATACTATTTTCCACCTCCCATATACAATTAAAACAAAACCTAATGAATAATATTGAGATCCCCTAATTATTCTGATTTGGCAGCTGGCATCCTGATGACTCAGTTAAAAGGGGCTTTTGCATTTTGTTTGCAAAAATATTAAGCCTGCATGTCAGGATTTAGTTCTGTGAAGATGGCATGTTTTTTTCTCTCTGTTTTCCCCCTACTGAATAAATTATACATTTTTTTTTTGGACCTGGTTTCATGAGAAATGAGGTTAATAAGATTGTGCTATCTGACTGTCCTCTGCTTCCTCTTCTCCACCCTTGTCTGTTTTTAGCCAGTTTAGGCAGAGGCCTCAAAGATTCCTAAGTCTTACAGAATTTGTAATAATCAGGGACTGAGTAGAGGAGAATAACTCTCTTAATGCTCTTTCTGAGGGAAAGGACAGGAGGATTTGATCAAGACTTAGTTCTGGTTAACAGCAGCCACCCGGACAGCCAGCACGGCCAGTCAGGATGTCCATAGCCCTGCGCTCTCTTGCATGTGTTGTCTCTTGCCCAACAACCAGTAAGCCCTTGAGAGATATATGGGCAGTGGGGGTACCATGGTATGGGAGCACTGGGAACAAAGCAGGGAGCAGTGTGGGGCAAAGCCTGTGAGACCCTGGGGAGAGCTATGTGTAATGAGGTGGGAGTGCTTGTAGGTATACGGAGAAGCTCTTGTTCTTGAGGTGAGTACATGTGATGTGGGACAAGCAAGACAAACCTGTGTGAAGAGGATTTGAACAGCTCCACTGTTCACATGCTGACTTGCTTTCCTTTATATTCCACTTCTGCTGTTATTTCGTCCACTTTTCCTGCTCTGGCATAGGTCACAGGGAGCTAACTACCTACCCAGCCAGTAATCCCCTCTGCAAAGGACATGCTTTTGTTGTTTTCCAGAGCTGCATTCATCCTTTCAGATGCTCTCCATCTACACTAGATTTTTTTATAATTTCTTTCTCATGATCATCATTTTCTAAAGTGAAAAGCTATCAAAGGTAAATGTATGCTTTAGCTTTTTTATTACTTTCCATTTACCAAGAGTATTTTTTCTTGGGTGTAAATGTTTTATGTCACCTTTAGTTTTCTTCATGTTTATTTTAACTCCCTGCTTCTTGCTTGCTGCATAAAGATAATTTATTATCCTCTTCTCTGTAGCTGCTAGATACTCAAGAAGTGCAATGTCATGTGCAAACTGCACAGGTACTTCTCATTTATTCTCTGAAATCTTACTGCGGTAAAGCTTTCTGAAACCTTCAAGCAAGCATGTATAGAAAAAGGGGGTGGATAGAGTTCCACTGGCAAATTTCTTTTTTTTTTTTTTTTTTTTCTCTTGCTCTTAAAAAATAGTTTCCTGATGCTATCTGGTAATTGTTACTACAGGGAGATAAGCACTACTTTAGCCCCCAATTTAATCAGCTTCATGTGGCAATTACTTGGCAGATTTTCATGGCCTACGGTATACAGGTCAGATTAGATGATTCTTCTGGCATTAAAATTTATGAATCTATAAATTTCTGTTTCTCACTTGTTCTCGTAATGCTTCCTAACATTTCCTATGAGTAAGAGCCTTCTCATCCATCAAATACCCAAAGCTGAGGTAAATTATTCTGCATGACCTTCAATACTTTTCTGTCATTTTAGGTCCAGTCTTACAGATGTTGTGCCTCTAAAGCTCTCAGTAGGTTAGGAATTATGGGTGCCTAGGAATGCCAGGCAGAGCCTTTTGAATACTGCATTAGTGTGAAAAATCGGGTGGCTTGTCCTAGGCATGGGTTGCTTGCCACATAAAATCCTTTGTAACAAGCTACATTACAGGAGTAAGCTATTTATAACTCACACGGAATAATTTTTTTTTTCTTTTTATGGGTACAGTATGCTGATAGAAACAGTAGATTTATATTGGTGTGCTTAGGAATTTATTGCATTTTTTCTGTAACCCCTACTGTCTGTAGCCCCTGCTGTAAGCTTTCTCCTGCCACCCAGGGTTTCTCTGACCGTGTACCTGGACCCATGACTCAGCTCTGATGTGGCACAGCTGCATAACCTCCACGCAGACTGCTCAGAAAAAGCTGTGAGAAAGTCTGTACGGAGATAAGGAAGGTAAAATTACCGGCAGAAGTGGGATTGCTGAGATAGGATCAGGAGTAGCTGGAGAATTCAAGAGGAAAAACATCTGTGTGAAAAAGTAAAGGAAAAAACATTAGGGAGGCCGATCATGCTAGTTGGGGCTGCTAGTTGCGAAGCATCAGGTCAGATGGTCAGTGCCACCAGGAGCGGGTGGACAAGGATAGCCCTGTGACACTTGAGGACCTACTCCAAGGAGCTGCAGAGGCCAGCCCTGCTCCCCTCCTCTCGTGCCTGCCTGGCCAGCAAAAGCTCTCGGGGTGCTTCATCAGGGGTGGGGAGCACTTCCATGCTTAGCCTTACAGCTGGTTACATACTGCCTACCTGCTGCTCTCTCTTTGCCATTAAATAACTGCTTTATGCTTTGAAGTGTTTTTTCCATGTTGCTTACAGAATATCTTGTACCAGGGCAAGGAGACTGGAACAAATGAACTCTGGAGAGGATCAGTAATACTCTCCTTAGATGCCAAGTTCAAAACTCCCACATATTTTGTAAAATTTACTTTTCTTTTTTAATATGTTAGTTAGTATTTTTTTACGTCTTCATTCTAACATCCCCTACTGTCAGGGTCTTAATAAATGCTCCTGTCCCTTCTTTCTTTTGATTCTTCTGTGTGTGTTGTATCACTCACTATTTTGAGTCTTTTTAATTATTTGCCTTTTTTCTTTAGGAATTCCTGCAATGTCCTATAGTGAAAGCTTTAGGTAAGAAGCAGGTTTAACATATATATTTGCAACATCCTGATGCAGCATAAGCTGAAACCTTCACAAAACCCCTTTGTGTTATCACTGGAAAAGGTGTTTGGACTACAGGACAAGATCCTGGCAGATGACAGATGTATTTCTCATTGCTTGGCCCACAGGTATGACTTAAAATGGCTCTAATCAAGAAACTGAAGATTCCCCAGAAGGGAGGAAGGAGAGGATCTGCCAGTGAAAGAAAACTATCAGAAGTCAGGCGTGCAGCCTTTCCAGCCTGCCCAATGACTGTAGGTGCTCCTAAGGACCCCTTTAGTACAGGCCAGCAGAAATTAAAGCTTCAAAATTACTAAGAAAGCCTCTGTGAGAGGGCTGAAGAAGGCAGTTTTGGGTTCCTTCTGAGTGGCCCTCAGGCACTCAACACTCAGATAGACAAAGCAATGGCTGCAATTAGGTGTAACAACTACTGACCACTGACCACTGACAACCAACTTGGCAGGAGAGCATCCTCTTCTCTTCAGAACCAGCTTATCAAAACGATTTTTCTAATGAGTGATCTACACAGAAATTTTGAAGTGTGGAAACACACTGAGGGAAAAAAAGAAACATAAGGGGTAGATCCTGAAATAAGCCTGTAAGCCAGAAAACGCTTGAAAGATTTTCTTCCAAATTTCTTGGGGGAGGAGGCAAGAAAAAAAGCTTCAGGGCATATTTAAAACTTATTAGGATACATCAGCATTGTTAAAGGAAGAAAGCAAGGTGACTGATGGAAAAGGGTTTTTGTAATAATTTATAAAGACAGACCTTCACAACTGTCAGCATAAAAGCAAGGAAGGCAAAGAGAGACAAGCATTTTTCTTATAATACTGGGAGGAAAATTGGAGCCGCAAAAATAAGACATACTCACATGGGCACATGGGTTATTAGTTTTTCATTACATTTCATTGTTGAATCAGAAGCTCTATTGCTTGCTAATGAAGGATCATTTTTAGCAAACATTTCTGTTATTATATATTATGTGTATTTTTGCAGCATTTTTGCTAATGCCGAGTACTACGAAGTCATGAAAGGATTTAAAATCTCGCTATTTTAGAAGTATTAGGTTCTCTATTTGCTTTAATGTTAAAGTTTTTAAAGATTTTTTCCTCTAATCCAAAGTGCTAGGAACTCACCTCCCTCAAACCCTTATTTAATTGCTTCAGCTGAGGAGTTTAGGAACTTTAGGAAAAACACAGCATATCAATGAGTCAAACAAAAATGGCACAGCTGACAACAGTGATAGCTCCTTAAACCACGTACAATGAAAGATCGCATCGTACATTTGAAGAGCAAAATATCCTGAAGGAGTTAGGGTTTAAATAAGTGAAACAACAAAATAGTTGAAGGAAGGAAGATATTCTCACAATGTCTCAGCTGCAGATTCCTGACAAACTCACCCTTTATAAAATTAAGAAGAAATCAGTTGTTTTGCAGTTTGGAGGAAGAGAGTTTGCAGCAGATTTCAGTTCATACATAAAACAAATATCTCTCACTCTGATAAACTTTGTTCTCTGGGCAAAACTAAATCCCTTTCTGATTGTAGTGAGTAGGAATACATTGGCCATCAACTCCAGGGTAAGAATGGGATTCTTAGGTTATTAAAGTTAAGAGTAAGGTGGTTGCAAGATTTTTTTAAAAATCAACTAATTTCTGTGGGTGGCCTAAATAAAATTGTATCTTACATTAGCCACATCTTTTACCAGGGTATTCACTTTTCTGATGTCTAAGACAAGGCAATAAATCCTACATAAGAATATAGAAGTCCATTTCATAATCCAAAGAAAGAGACAGATGAAAAAAAAAAAAGATTAAAAACATCAGTTGCTGTTTTTTTTTTTTTAATCAGACAAAATGAATAGAAGTTTTCCGACCTCAACAGTTAAATCTATACCCTAATTACAACCTTCCTTCACTTGGGAAGCAAAAGGAACACGAAGAGGTTCTGAGGGTTGCTTTCTTTGAACCAGTCGAATGAAAATACTGCCATTTATTTGAGGCAGATGTGGTATTTGCCTGATGAGCTAAAATGTTTCATTTCATTTTGTCCCTTAGGGAACTTCTGTCCCAACAGCATCCTTTTTATTTGTTTATTTTCCTGTGTTTTGACTTGGTGTTCTAGGCTTTTATAACTTGGTCAAAATAGAACAGATAAATCATCGTTGCTGGAAAATAAAAAGAAAAGGAAAGGTATAGATAGATAATTAGATATGTATACATACAGAAACTAATTTTCAGAAGAAATGAAAATGTTACTTTGGAATCTGTTCATTTTAACACAAATTTTCATACATCATCTACTTTCCACAGAATAGCAGTGTATTTTGACAAGTACAAAAAAGCCTTTAGGAAAAGCTTTTAAATTTTTTTCTCAACTTTATTATTTTTTCACATACAATATAGCTGCTTAATGTTATAAATTTGGATTCACCATCATCTCTCAAACACATGGTAATGAATCCCTACTCCCTTCCCATGCTTACGAAGGTGAGACCTTTCCCTGCGTTATACTAAGACAGTAAATGACACTATATGCCATTCCTATTCATTGCCTTTTTTTATCTGTGCTTTAAAAAAAGGATTAAAAAGCACAAACTAATTAAAAAAAAAAAAATGAATTGTTGTCTGCCTCAAAGATGCTCTGTGGAAGTTTTCTTTGTGAATGAGATCTGGTACCTTTTAGGTACTACTGACTTTATCATGATTTCTACTGCTGTTTCTCCAAAGGATTTTCTTTATGCTTCCTCAAGTGTTTCCATTAAAGAATTAAAGAATTTTTGGGTCCATTTCAATATATTAACACTGAAGTACTCCATGCAGCCAGAGAAATGTATCCCAAAAGATCTTTCCAATACAGACTAATTGTCGTTAAGACCAGCAGTCTGTGCATCAGTGCTCCAGTGGGGCACCTGCAGGGGTAGCACAAGCCAAAACAAATTTGTGTAGCTTTTGGGGGATCCCTGGGCCAGAGAAACACAAGGGTAACAACTGGTAGGTGCCTCTACCGCCTGGTCAGAGCATGTGTGTGTGTGGGGGTTGTGCATGCTTCAGTACTTTGCAGAATCATAGAAACATAGAATGGTTTAGGTTGGAAGGGACCTTGAAGATCATCGAGTTCCAACCCCCCTGCCATAGGCAGGGACACCTCCCACTAGACCAGGTTGCCCAAGGCCACGTCCAGCCTGGCCTTGAACCTGTCCTCTTCCAGTTTAAAGCCATTTCCCCTCATTCTATTGCTACATGCCCTAGTAAAAAGTCCTTCCCCAGCTCTCCTGTAGGCCCCCTTTAGGTACAGGAAGGGCGCAATAAGATCTCCCTGGAGCCTTCTCTTCCCCAGGCTGAACAGCCCCAACTCTTTCAGCCTCTCCTCACAGAAGAGGTACTCCAGCCCTCGGATCATCCTCGTGGCTCTCCTCAGGACATGCTCCATCAGGTCCATGTCCTTCTTATGTTGGGGACTCCAGAGCTGGATGTGTGCTGTCCCTAATGTTGTCTCAGAGATGCATGAAAATGGGCTCTAAAGGCATTGGAGATTGAAGGACACCCACCCCCTAATCTCCCACAAGGTCCAGGCTACAGAAATGAGCCTCTGGTTTCAGCTCCAGATTTACTTTCAGTTCCCTAAATACATCCTGAAAAGTTTCAGTCCTCCAATTTTCTTTCAGTCTGGAAAGGTTTTAGGTGTTGACCTTCCAGAAATGAAGTCCCTGTGCAGGTATCTTGGATTCCACCTCTCCTTTAAAAATACTGAATCTGTGACAGAGAATTCCCCATGGGTCAAATCCTGTGGTCAGACGTAAAAGATGGGATACTCCACTGACTAAAATAAGGCAGATATTGTAGTAGGAGTCTGTTATAGACCGCCCAACCAGGATGAGGAGGCAGATGAAATATTCTATAAACGGCTGGGAGAAGTCTCAAGATCGCGAGCTCTAGTCCTCGTGGGAGACTTCAATTTGCTGGGAATACAATACAGCAGGGAGGGAACAGTCTAGAAAGTTCCTGGAAGGTACTGGGGATAACTTCTTAACACAACTAGTGAAAGAACCAACTAGGGAAGGTGCCCTGCTGGATCTGTTGTTTGTAAACAGGGTAGGGCTTGTGGGGGATGTGATGGTCGGAGGCCGTCTTGGCAACAGTGACCATGAAATGATAGAGTTCTCAATTCTGGGAGAAGCAAGGAAGGGGGTCAGCAGAACTGCCACCTTGGACTTCCGGAAAGCGGACTTTGGGCTCTTCAGGAGCCTGGTTGACAAAGTCCCCTGGGAGGCAGTCCTCCAGGGCAAAGGAGCCCAGGAAGCCTGGATGTCTTTCAAGACGGAAGTCCTAAAGGCGCAGGAGCAGGCTGTCCCCGTGTGCCGTAAGACAAGCCGTCGGGGAAAAAGACCGGCCTGGCTAAGCAGGGAGCTAGTGTTGCAGCTTAGGGAAAAAAAGAGGATATACGGCCTTTGGAAGGAAGGGCAGGCCACCCAGGAGGATTACAAAGAGGTAGTAAAGCGATGTAGGGAAAAAATCAGAAGGGCCAAAGCTCAGCTAGAGCTAAACCTGGCTTCTGTTGTCAAGGACAACAAAAAAAGTTTCTATAAATATATTAGCGATAAAAAGAGGACCAAGGATAATATCTGTCCTCTAGTAGATGGGGCTGGTAACGTAGTAACCAAGGATGAGGAAAAGGCTGAGGTACTTAATGCCGTCTTTGCCTCAGTCTTCAGCAGTAGGACCAGTTGTTCCTTGAATTCCCCGACCCCTGACCTAGAATACAGGGATGGGGAGCAGAGTGAAGCCCCTGTAGTCCAAAGGGAAATGGTGAGGGACCTGCTTCAGCACCTGGAGGTGCACAAATCTATGGGGCCGGATGGGATCCATCCAAGGGTGCTGAGGGAGCTGGCGGAAGTGCTCACTGGCCCACTGTGCATCATTTATGAACAGTCCTGGATAACTGGGGAGGTCCCAGCTGACTGGAGGTTGGCAAATGTGACGCCCATCCATAAGAAGGGCTGGAAGGAGGATCCAGGGAACTACAGGCCAGTCAGTCTGACATCGGTGCCTGGGAAGGTCATGGAGCAGATCATCCTCAGTGCCATCACACGGCACATGCAAGAGAACAGGGTGATCAGGCCCAGTCAGCATGGCTTTGTGAAAGGCAGGTCATGCCTGTCAAACCTGATCTCCTTCTATGACAAGGTGACCCACTTGCTGGACAAGGGAAAAGCTGTGGATGTTATCTACCTGGATTTTTGCAAGGCTTTTGACACCGTTTCCCATAGCATTCTCCTGGAGAAACTGGCTGCTCATGGCCTGGACAGGTATACTCTTCGCTGGGTAAAAAACTGGCTGGATGGCCGTGTCCAGAGAGTGGTGGTAAATGGAGTTAAATCCAGTTGGTGTCCAGTGACGAGTGGTGTCCCCCAGGGATCGGTGCTGGGGCCCGTTCTCTTTAATATCTTTATCAACGATCTGGATGAGGGGATCGAGTGCACCCTCAGTAAGTTCGCAGACGACACTAAACTGGGGGGGCGTGTTGATCTGCTTGAGGGTAGATTGGCTCTGCAGAGGGATCTGGACGGGCTGGACAGATGGGCTGAGGCCAATGGTATGAGGTTCAACAAGGCCAAGTGTCGGGTCCTGCACTTGGGTCACAACAACCCCATGCAGCGCTACAGACTGGGGGCGGAGTGGCTCGAAAGCTGCCTGGCAGAAAAGGACCTGGGGGTGTTGGTGGACAGCCGGCTGAGCATGAGCCAGCAGTGTGCCCAGGCAGCCAAGAAGGCCAACACCATCCTGGCCTGCATCAGGAATAGTGTGGTGAGCCGGACTAGGGAAGTAATCATCCCCCTGTACTCGGCACTGGTGAGGCCTCACCTCGAGTACTGTGTTCAGTTTTGGGCCCCTCACTACAAGAAGGACATTGAGGTGTTGGAGCGTGTCCAGAGAAGGGCTACAAAGCTGGTGAAGGGTCTGGAGGACAAACCTTATGAGGAACGACTGAGGGATCTGGGGTTGTTTAGCCTGGAGAAGAGGAGGCTGAGGGGAGACCTTATCACCCTCTACAACTACCTGAAAGGAGGTTTTAGAGAGATGGGAACTGACCTCTTCTCCCTGGTGACAAGTGATAGGACAAGAGGAAATGGGTTCAAGTTATGTCAGGGCAGGTTTAGATTGGATATTAGGAAGCATTTTTTCACTGAAAGGGTTATTAAACATTGGAATAAGCTGCCCAGAGAGGTGGTGGATTCACCATCCCTGGAGGTGTTTAAGAAAAGGGTAGATGAGGTGCTTAGGGACATGGTTTAGGAGTGGTGGTGTTTTTATCAGGGTAGGTTAATGGTTGGACTTGATGATCTTAAAGGTCCCTTCCAACCTCACTGATTCTATGATTCTATGATTCTATAAGTGCCATTTGAAAGCATTGTTCACTGGGCTTTAGCAGAGCTTGTTTTTATGTTTTACTTGTTGACTATGTTGTTGCTTCGGGGCTCCATAACAATCTGTGCCAATAGTTAAAACTATATTTTTCCATCCATTCTTCATTCTGCTCAAAATTACTGGTCTTTCAATTGTAAACAAAGGGTGATTTATCATTGCAGCTAGAAGGAGTGGAATTAGCCCGTCGTAAATTCAAGGTAATCTGTTTTTCCATTACTAGCTTTGGTTCAACAGCTAATGAAGGCAGAAGCCAGTACATTAGAGAATTATTGTAAGGTGACATTTTAATGAGAACATAACTTTTGGGGAACTAAAAAAGATATGCAGCCAAAATAACCCCACTAGGATGTTGAAGGCTGGCCTTACTTACTTTCTTTCATCTGAGGCAAGGAACCGCCAGAATGGTTTTATTGAAATGTATCTCGAACTATCTGTACTTCCCATGCACAAAGAGCAGGGCAGCCTAATCCACTCAACAGAAAGAAGTGGATGCCCCTGTTTAGGCCAGGCATGGCTGCTCACCAGTATTTCAAGTCTTGAGTTTCTTATGACCATTTTACTATAAATGATTCATTAAGAACATCTTTGAGCTATACCCTTGAGTGAAAAAACCCACCTGTTTATGCTTACATCCAGATGCCAATGTACATAGATATGTGTTATTCCTACTTGTAGTTGTGCTATGTGCATAAACTTATGTCCTTAATCCACTTGCTGTGTTTTATTTATTCTGCAGTTAGATTTCCCTTCAGTTTGTGACATTAAATACCACACTGTTTAAGTAAAATGTCTATATTTCTCTGTTTCTAGCCATTATTTTGGCAGTGTCCCTCTTCATATTGTTTGCTCGTGAACGTATTCTACAGATCATGTTATTTCCAGACAGCAGTTACCTTCTGCTGTCAAAACCTGCCACATTTCTGTAATTAATCTCTATTATAAAATCACATGCACAGTTCTGGAGCAATAGTAAACAAAGAAAAGAGGACTCAAAAAGAGGTTTGGTTCCTCCAGAGCAGTGTAAAACAGATTGTGGGGCAGTACCCCTGGAGAAGGTGTGCTTCTGACCCTTGCGCGCCTGGGGGGACATCGCTGGGTGCCTCGGGGGGACGGTGCTGTGTGCTGCCCAATTCCTCTAGCTGGCGGTGGGCTTGATCAGCAGTGTCCTGCTGAAGCTGGGAAGCATTACCATTTCCATTCCAAAACAAGGATTTCTACTTTCCAAATTCACAGGCTAAAAAGTAAGTTTAAAATATTGGTCAAAACCTGAACTTTGCTATATTTTTATGTATGAGGGTTACCGGCTAGTGAAATCTGTAAACCCACCCAGGCTGGTACTGGAGCCCCATCGTGCCATCCTCAGTCTGACAAGTCCTCCTGCGCTGATACATGGTGAGCCTGATGGCTCCAGGGTGCCGGCTGCTTTCCACCAACAGGCAAGCAGAAAGCAGATGCTGTGGGGCCAAGGGCCTCCCTCAGTGAGTACAGGCTGGGAGAATAGCATGAGGTGTGAGACAGCGAGCAATCCGTCTCTGCGCGTCGCTTGGACTGCTAATACGACATGATTGCTTGTAGTACCAGCTGACCAGGCTCAATGACCCAGGAGGTCCCTTTCAGCTCCAGGCAAACATGCTTATTATGGTTGTCCTTTTCTACAAGGAGTTATTCTTCTTTTGTTTCAAGGAGATAAAAGCCCAGATATATTCCAAGAGCTCTGAACTTCATTGAAGCACAGCATTGCTCCATGAAACGATGCGTCCTTCCTCATGGCCGGTTCCAGCATAGCCAGCCACGGTGTAGACACTAGGTGGAAGCTATAAGCGTAAGCCTCAGAAGCTGGGTGGTTATGCTTAAGTGGTGGTATGCTGGAGACCCAGCCCAGTGTCCCTGCATGCAGTGGAGAGATTTCTACCGAATTTAGTAAAGACACGCCTCTGTGAAGGATGTTTCCAATAGTTGCAGTGTTTGAGCTGACATAATTAGACCAGGATCTCTGTGACAAACTGGGCCTAAATCGGCAAGAACATTTAAAAATATACATTTGTGTGATAAATATGTTTGCTTCTGAATGAAAGCTAGAACATAAAAAAATGAGTAACCTGCAGTGCTGAAAATTAAGTTTAGAAAGGCTTGTTGACTCAAATGTATCTCATTTTAAACAACAGTGTTAATCTTAAGGTTTCCAATTATAAGAAAGAAGAACAAGTGCAAATGTCTTTGTGAACATTATATTCAAATGTGAGTAATTGAAGAAATGAGAACATTCTGTCCCTCGGTGGAACTGCGCGAGCTTTTATAATATTTGCACAAATTTAGATAACATAACAAACTGAACGCGGCTCACATTGCAGTTAGCAAGAAGCATTATTTTCAAAATCAAAAGGGCAATTATGAATGAAGAAAAGAATAAAATTACACAGTGCCATTTTATTGTAGTATCAAAATAGAATCGATGAAGCAAAGTCAGAATTTAAAAGAAATCTAGATAGCTGTTATTTAGGATGGCTGGCTATTTGTAAGGGTGCCTGACAGAAATGGAATTCCAGAAATGCGCTTGTAAATGTTATTTGCAAAGTGCAGTTCCTTTTACTGAGATTTGTACTATGAGTTTTACATATAGAAAGATGCTTTCTAAATTGATAGGAACTGTTATGCCTTTCCAAATAATCACATAGAAAGGAATAATAAAAGTAAAAGCTGGAAAAGTCCTGCTTGGCCTTCTAGTCTAGGTCACTTGTCAGAGAATGATTATTTCTTACTGTATATTCTCTGGCGAATTGTTCAGCCTAGTTTTGAATTCTCAAATGATGGTACTCATATAATTTTCCTTGTAAGATAGCCTCAGAGTTCAGGTCCACTATGGAGCAAAGAAATGTCAGCAGTGTCCTGATTTGTCATGTAATGACAGGGGTTCCAAGATACCCTATTTTGGGAAACAAATACTCCATCATTGTAACTCCAAAATGTCAAAAGATTTTAAAAATAATCTTTAGAGGACCCATTGTTTTAGCAGCACACTTTAATTCAGTGACCATGCCATGCATACACCCTCCTTGATTCACCTTCAGAGCGGCAGGCGGGAAGGAAAGACTGTGTCCTTTCTGTGGGCCACAGTGGTAAATGCGGACTGCTGATCCTTCAACGCCCGGCAAGGCTCAGTGCCTTTCTAACACAAGCAAATTCATAGAATCATAGAATGGTTTAGGTTGGAAGGGACCTTGAAGATCATCGAGTTCCAACCCCCCTGCCAGGGGCAGGGACATCTCCTACTAGACCAGGTTGCCCAAGGCCACATCCAGCCCTGCCTTAAACATCTCCAGGAGTGGGGGGCCTCAACAACTTCTCTGGGCAACCTGCTCCAGTGCCTTACCACCCTCAGAGTGAAAAATTTCTTCCTAATGTTTAATCTAAACCTGCCTTCTTCCTGTTTAAAGCCATTCCCCCTCGAACTATCACTACATACCCTTGTAAAAAGTCCTTCCCCAGCTCTCCTGTAGGCCCTCTTTTCTGCTAACAGACATGTAGGGCCTCTGACAGTTTGTTAGATCTTCCTTGCAGCCACTTTGGTCTCTGATAGTCTCTGTGCTTTGAAGTTATGCAAAGAAATTGAACCCTACAGCTGACTTCGGACGTAAGACCAGCAACTGTGCTGTTGTGGCTGGGGAAGCTGAGGATGAGGAAGGTTATGCTGCTCTACAGCTCTTGGGGCGAGAGAAACTGTTTCAATTTTAATTTTAGTTAATAGCATGCTAGTATAACTGGGAGAATCTCTGTGTAGTCTTGGAATTCCTGTTACTTTTTGGAGAGTGCTTCAAGTGCAGGGACTCAGGCATGAGATCCTTTAGGTGAAATTTCACACTGTGTGAGAAGCTACAGAACAAAATAGGTGGTGACTGTGAAACCAGCCTCTGACCATAGATAAACTAAGGAAAATCAAATCAGGAAAGGCAAACAGACAAAGATGACCTTATGGGACCCCCCTCAAAAACTTTAACAAGGAGGCTACCGTCTACTGTAATGAAAGGGTTTAAAAATGCAGCTAATATTTAGAATAAAAGAGAATAAAGAGTGTTTTTAGGAGGTACTGGAGATTTCTCTTGGCCATAGGACCAGCTAAGGTTAAAGCAAGCTGTCGTGAGCATGAAACAAAACCTGCAACTACCTGACTGATTATAGTCTCTGAGTGAAATAAAAACCAGGCTCCAATGGGAGATTGTAGCTGCACTCAGAAGTGTTCAACAATCCATTGTCTCCAGGATGCAAGAGGTCCATGAGATATCAGAACACAGTCCACAGCATTAAAAAAATTCTCCAAATACATACATTCCTACATACGCAAATAGGAAATGCAATGTGGAAAAATAGAATCAATAAATGACTACTTAAAGCTTAGGTTAAATTTTATTTGGCTGTTAATGAAAAACAGTGAAGTGACGGTTCACAAAGACATGGTGATCCTTGGCTTAAAAAAGTTGAGAAATAGTATCTAAAGCAGCACTTGTCATTGGTGTGCCTCATTGTTCTGTTTTTAAGAAAAAAATATGAACCTTGAAATGTCTTTTGCCTTTTCTCTTTCCTGACCAACATAATTCAGCTGCTACCTGCTATAAGGAATCATGAAGAAAGTTCTGCGTGGGTTGCAGTGAAGCGTTGGCTAAAATAAAACTGAGGAACTGTCCTACACAGTGGTGGCAAAGGTGCATTCAAGAATGATCAGGGAACAGCAACCAGCTCTGTTACTGTTTTCACTTTGATTTGTGTGTCTCTTGCATTAACGTGGTTAGTGATAATCTTGAAAAGTGCGTATAACAGCTATGTTGGTATACCCATACTGACTAGATGTTCCCCCGAGGCCAAGGAAAGATGTAGTCTTGCATGGCTACGGCTCAGGCCATCGGAGATGCAGGAAGTCAGGGCCCAAGGGGTGACCCTCCTGGACAAAGGGGATGCTCTATGGTTGTGTGACAGTCATTGCAACAAGGGTCAAGAGTTTCAAAGCTGAAAATTCAAAATTATAAAAAGATACTGCGGGAAAGGATTCTTTACCTTCAGCTTTGTCCCTTCTCCAGCTGCTGGTTCTGTATTTTTACTCTACCTCTGCGTGCTTCAGGCATCTGTTTAATGTTGGGAGGGGCTGTTTTAAATCAAGCCCCTGTGTTTCTTACTCAGAAAGTTTCATGTGCGGATTTAAGCACTTTGCTCTGTTATCGTTATCTAAAGGGAAAGCTAACTGAGCTCAAGATATATTTGGCCTACATGAAAAAAGAGAAAATGAAGAATTTGAAAGAGAAGATGTTGTTGCTACTTACATAATAGCTGCCATCTTGGGCTAAAGCAACTCTGCAAAATTTTCCCAAACAAAATGTAGTGTCATTTCATATCAGTACTTACATTTTCTTGTGGCTTGAGGGGAGATATAAAAAAACTTTGAATATTTGTTTCATTCTCAGCCTTCCAGCTGATGCATAACACTGTGATACTATCTGATAAGACAAGTTACCGTGTCACTCAGTTTATGGCAAGGGTATGATAACTTTATACCTGTGTAGAATTGCATTTCTTACCTGAACACAAAGATGAAAAGGTGACAGGATGTAATGCAACCAAAGATATCAATAAAACCCCACTGACATAATCACGCCATGCAAGAAAGTCTTCTGAAGCAAAGCTCTGCGGCAGAACCTATATCTGTATTAGTAAGTAGTGCAACCTGAGAGGAATGGATCTACAAAGCAAAGCAGTTGATGCTGTGGACTTGGTGTCTATCTGCATTTCAGGAGGTCTTAATCTGGCCTAGCTCTAACCTTCCTGTTTGGAAGCCATGAGAGGCTAGAGTGCCTCTGGCGCTCCCCTGAAATGCCAGTTAAGCCGCACTGGGAGGAACTCGGCTTGTGCAGAGTGCCTTGACTCCTCTCCGTGATGTCAACCAAGGCACTGCAAGTGGGGTCAACTGGGAGACTTCTTTCAAAAGTGCACCCCTGCTGCAGACTAAAATGCTACTAGGGATGCAGCCCATACAGTGTGACCTGAAAAAAGATTCGCAGTTCAATTGATTTGAGTCTCTGGACACAGGTGAACTTGATTAACTAACTGTGTTTGCTCTGTTGATGAGAGGTTTGGTTTAGATTTGTTTTTGTTGTTTTTTTTTTTTTTTCCTTTAAAAGCTTCTAGAATGAATAACTATAACCAGATGATTCTGTGAGATAAAATACTGTGATATGAACAGGGAATTCTTCTTCAGGCAAGAGATGTATTACTGTTTGCATATTTCCAGTGGAATGAGAAGAGATTTGTTTCACTGCATCTATTGATGATTGAGTGGCTTGGTTCAGAGAATCTCTTAGAGCAAAAATGATGCCCGGTGAGCTATGAGATGAGACTGGGTAAGGAATAAATGCCTATATTTTCTACTTCACCTTTGTCCCTTATTGGTTAGAAAAATGAGGACAGGGTACCAGAGCTCACAATTGCATACATGGTTTATGTTTATTGGGCCAACCTTCTGGCATGGTTTTATAAAATTAGAAATGGTTCTGAGATACTTTTCAAATTGAAGGAGTCAGTGTTCATTATGCTGATGCCCATTCTGATATTTTTGGCCACTGAAATCATGTAAACATAGATAGTATATAAGGATCCAGACAGAAATTACCACTGTGGAGGCAACAGATGGTTATGGAACATTGAGTAAACTCCCATTTGTTGCTGACTGCAAAATGGAAACCTGTCAACAACAGCAGATTCTGATCTTTTCACATCTGATCTTTTCACTTCGCCGGGCAAAAAAATGGCTGGATGGCTGGGCCCAAAGAGTTGTGGTGAACGGAGTTAAATCCAGTTGGCAGCTGGTCACAAGTGGTGTTCCACAGGGCTCAGTATGGGGGCTGGTTCTGTTTAATATCTTTTTCAATGATCTGGACGAAGGGATTGAGTGCACCCCCAGTAATTTTGCAGACGACACCAAGTTATGCGGGAGCGTTGGTCTCCTTGAGGGTAGGATGGTTCTACAGAGGGGACTGGACAGGCTGGATCAGTGAGCTGAGGCCAATGGTATGAGGTTCAGCAAGGCCAAATACTGGGTCCTGCACTTGGGTAACAACACATGGTACAGGCTTGGGGAAGAGTGGCTGGAAAGCTGCCCGGCAGAAAAGGACCTTGGGGTGAGCAGGACTAGGGAGGTGATTGTCCCCCCGTACTTGGCATTGGTGAGGCCCAACCTCGAATACTGTGTTCAGTTTTGGGCACCTCACTACAAGAAAGACATTGAGGTGCTGGAGTGCATCCAGAGAAGAGCAAGGAAGCTGGTGAGGGGTCTAGAGCACATGTCTTATGAGGAGTGGCTGAGGGAACTGGGGTTGTTTAGCCTGGAGAATAGCAGGGTCAGGGGAGACCTTGTTGCTCTCTACAGCTGCCTGAAGGAGGTTGTAGCGAGGTGGGGGTCGGTCTCTTCTCCCAAGTAACAAGCACTAGAACAAGAGAAACTGTCCTCAAGTTGTGCTAGGGGAGATGTAGATTGGATATTAGGAAATTTTTTTTAACTGAAAGTGTTATCAAACATTGGTACAGGCTGCCCAAGGAAGTGGTTGAGTCACCATCCCTGGAGGTATTTAAAAGACAGGTAGATGTAGTGCTTAGGGACATGGTTTAGTGGTAACTTGGCAGTGCTAGGTTCATGGTTGCACTTGATGCTCTTAAAGGTCTCTTCCAACCATAACGATTCTATGATTCTAAGTTTGAAGACCACTTGGAGACTAATTTCAACCTGGACAGAATAATTTGAACAGGTTAGGCACCCCTCAGTATATGAATCTGCACAAAAATAGTCAATCTTCAAGGTGCAAGGTCCAGATAATACATATTTTAAAGATTCAGGGTATTAAAATGATGTCACCTAACTGAGCCTTTATAACCCTTATGTATTTGTACACAGATCCTGGTTTGGAGACACTGACACTGGCTGCCTTTAAGTTGCTTCTAAAGAAAAGTTAATCACAAATCATACTCGTGTTGCATACTGCAGCTGGATTGTTGCTGATGAACATTTCTTCCATACAGTCTGGGCCAGGATTTGGAAATGAGTGTGTGTTACTGTACAACAAAGCCTGGGGAGTGGTGGGGTTTGGGACTCCTTCTGCTCCGTGCAGGCTGTGTAGCTCTGCGTAAGGGTTTGGATTCTGTATGGTCACGCAGTGAAATTCAACAGCCTTCCAATATGGGTTTATATTCAAACTCTGATCAGATCCCCTTGGAATAATTCCCTACTTCTTGAAAATCAAAATGCTTACAAAATCCTAACTGCCACTACACATATAATTATACATTTAAATATACACTTGCATACACGCATATGCCTCAGGTTATTTGCAATTGCTGAAACGCCCATCTGATTTTAACAAATCGTTTGGAATCCACCCCCAAAATGACAGCTGTTTACCTTCCCTATCAAAAAAACTACCGGCTAGATTGGGTCAATGTAACAGTCTCAACAAATGGGCAGAATATTTTTTAAGCATGGATTGAGCAATACAGTCAGCCTTAAGGTGGTGGTTTCAGGTCATGGCCAAGGCAGTGTGTGTAAATAAGGAGCTGGAAGTTCATAGAATTTGGATCTTGAAGTTAGGAAAGAAGGCATTGTGTGGTAGTAAAACGCAGTTTTTGACTCGAGCTTTTCTGAAACAAAATATATGCATATGTTGTTTGAAAATGGAGTTGCTATGGTAATTTGTTATTTACCAGAGAGGAGTAATTGAACAAATTTTTTTCTTAAATGGTTTATGAACAAGTCACACCTGTTCCTGAGTGGGTTTAAATTACTCACCCTTCTTTTCTATGCCAAACTTTTTATGTTCAATTGCTTTGCTATTTCAGATTCCATACACTCCTTTCACTGATGACTGGTGCCACTTCTCATTTGCAAAAGTCATTTTTTCTAGCTGAGATCTTAAAGGATAGAAAAGTCATTATTTTTTATTTAGAACCTCTACCTATAAATTGACAAAACTTATTCATTGATCATGTCTTCTATGTATATGAAAAGTATATATCTAGGTATACGTATATACGCATCTGTATTTCATTAAAGCTCAGGTAAGCACTACTCTTTATTAGGTTGCAGAGATTTAATATTCATCAATTTTACCTCTGCTCATGCCAAAAGAATCCTCTGAACAGATGAGGAATTGGACCCAAAGAAGAAAGTATATAAAAATAAATTGTTTCCAAAATTAATTGCTTTTCAGCTTGCACAGTATGGTGTGCACTAAGCCAGCTGAAGTAAAACACCTAGAGGTAAATGTCATACCTACTGAATTATTGCAGCTTGGAAGCTTCCTCTGCCATTGAGTATGTACGCAAATTTCAAGTGGGATTTTTTTGTTTGTTTGTTTTCTTTTTGTTAAGTCCCGGCACAACAATAAGTTAAACAGTGAAGAATCAGCTTACTTTGTAGCAAATCTCTTGGTAGGTTATAAGTGTCCATTAGTATCACTTGACAAACCCTTGCCAGAAGGGAGGAATGAGATCAGCAAATCATGGGTATATTATGATTTGATCCTACCACCAATTCAATTAGATCAAAGCTTACTAGCTCCAAATGCCCATTTTTAATTTTATAGTAATGCCTCAGGGCAAAGAAATGGGTGCCGTGGCAGACATGTTCTGTGATGATAACTGAGACATTTAAGACTCAAAATATTCCTGATTTTTAGGGCTATAATGTCAGCTTTAAGGATTTTTAATTAACGCCTTCTGCATGCATTAAATATGCTCCTTTCAGCCAACAAAGATTTTTTTTTTCCTCTTGAATTCTCTGAAAAGAGTTTTGCTTTGGGTCTTTTATCACTATCAAGAAATAATAGCAACCACCACATTAAAAAGAAATTACCCGACAAAATGAAAGATTTGCTTGGCTGAGAACACGAGAGAATGCGTACAGTTGTGGGTTAGCTCTTACTTACTATTAATTACATTGCTGTATTCTTCGGAGGAGGAAACAAGATGTTTTAGTTGCGATGATGGGGAATTGTAAAGGCCCGAAGGTTATGGTGAGGGGGTGGACAAATGCAGAGCTGTCTCCAGAGAAACTATGAGCAACTTCAATCCTATGCATTTAAATGTCAAATACATCCCAGGCAAATGTATCTGCACATACAGAAATCAGTACTCCTGACTAGCATGGTCCTGGGTGTCTCACAAATCGATGGGTGGCTGCGGTGTGGTTCTTCTCCCAACCTGCTGGCCCATGCTGTAGACCTAACCACCACATAGACTGTTGGATGGCTACCGTGAAGCCCCTCTTTCAGGTAAGGATGTGCTGGGAAGCAGTTTTGCTACAGCCCTGCCCTGTTTTTCTGTTAGCAGATTAGAGAATTATGTAAACAAAACCATTGCTTGCATGCATTCAAAACTGCTCTGGTACACAGAGCATCTCATTGCAGAAGGAGAACGTGTCAGGTTCTCCAAAGAAATGCACTCTGTAAGTGCATAAGGAGGATTCACTGACTGCCAAGAAAAAAAATACCATTTCCTTCTTATTTGTCCCAACTTCTTTGTCCTCAGCTTCCACTACTTTCTTTCACAGATGCTACTTTCCTTTTGGGTTTGTGTCCTCTTTTTACCTGTTGCTTTGCTTCTCAGCCTTAAAACATGGGAGGTCCCATGGCATCTTCTCATTTGTGGTGTTTCAACCTCTTTTTCTCTAACTCCTTTGGAGCACAGCCCTTCTCTTCCCGCTCTTCCTGACCACTCCACATTGCCGTAGAAAATGGCTTTCTCAGCCCCTGCTTTCTTCTCCTCTCCTCACTCCTGCTCTTCTTTTTCTTTGTCATCCCAGAAACTTCAGGTTTTATGTACCCTTTGTGGGACTGCAAAAGAGCCTGAAATGAATAAACAAGTTTGAAATTTGAGACTGCTCTTTGTACATGTCACACATTTCATTAACGACCTTCCCGAAAACCCCCTCCCTGCCCCAAGGCGGCAAAGCTCTGGTATCTTGTCAGCCTGGCTTGAGGATGATTTGAGAGACCAGCTGTTAATTAACACGTTGTTAGAACCAAAAAGCTGACAAAAAGCTTAACAATTGAGGACAAAACGTTATTGATTAATCATGCAAATTATCCCGTGTTCCTTACTGTGCTCTACTGAATTCTGCTGCGGCAATGCCTCTCTGTCCCTCGGGCATTACTGTGCTAGGTATTAAAGGAAAAAAAGTCCCTGTTTGGGAGTGGTGTTACAGTTTGCAGGATTCATATGGCCTCAGTTTGAATCCCTGACACACTTCATTGCAAGATTAAGATCCCACAGTCTTGTGGTCCTATTCCTGCGTGACGTGCGCCAGCCGAGAGACATGAAGTGTCTACCCCTGCGCAGGACCAGGCGGTGTTAAGGCAAACGGTTTATATGTGGCCCTGGATAAACTCTTACTGTTTATAACAATGTGGTCTCGGTGACTAGATAGAAGAAAAAAAGCTTTGCTTCCAGCCAGTGGCTGGAGTTTACAATTAAAGTGGATAAATTGGCACGGCTCCTCCTTGGCACAGGGAGCTCGCAGTGGGAGGAGGACACCGGAGCAACGGTGAAGGTTTGTTATGCTTCATGCAGAGCCGGGCGCTCCAGCTGAGCCACGCTGAAACGCTCTTGATCAGTATCAGCACTCTCTACACTTTAAAAGACACAGCCTCCTCAGTCCTCCCGCCTTTATACTGTATTTTAAAACAGCTGCTCTTCTTAGATGCTTTTAGCTCCTTATAAAACACTTCTGAACTTTTTACCTCCCAAAGAAGTGTGCTTTGAGCATTTGTCTTGTGGCCAATATCTCCTTCCAGCTCTAATGCCCTTAACAGTGGGGTTTGGGGAAGGCTTTGTCTAATGGCAGCCTTCTGGAAGGGCCCAGAATCAGGCAGGGTCTTTCAGGTACCTTTCCCTCCAGGACTGTTTATTTATATCCTGAGAGGCTGGGCTTTGTGCCTTTGTTTCTGATGTTTCTCTCCAAGCTGGGAAATATGAATGCTGAAATAACCCAAAGTTTTGGAATTCAAAGAAATCCAAACCAGTCCGGCAAAGCAGATTTGAAGATTTGTAACTTTTAATACCTGCAAGAGCTATTGTCATCATATCCTCTACCTGTACAATGCAGGCCCATGACACAAACTCTTGTCATGTGATTGAGCTAGAATATGTTTTTCAAAGATGTCCACACTTGATTTAATGACTTCAAGTGATGGCAAATCTAACACATTGCTTCATAGATTATTCCCAGAGTTCTGCATTTACAATTATGAGCATCCATAGCTGCAAACACTGACAATGTAAGAGATGTCACTATCAGAAATATTCTTCCCCTGCTACTATTTACGAGCTGATGAAGTCATTACATGAGGATGGCATTTCTGGATTCAAGGCCTTGTGTAGTTACTGACTTACTGAAAAAAAAAAAAAAAACAACAAACCCAAAACATGTAGGGTTGTGTCTTCAAAAGAGTTTTCTGTGGGTGGAGAAGGGGCTTTCATTTCACACCTGTAGTGGTACGCATTTGTTAACCCAAAGCTTTAATTCAGCAGCAGCCCGGCTCAGACATGAGGCTGGGTTGGAAAAGCTTTATTCTCTTTGTTACTCTTCCATCCTGCTCCAAATCCAAGGGAACACTGACACAGCTACAGCTTCAATGGAAAGGCCCACTTCTGTCGGACACGTGGTGCAGAAGGACCTGAGCCCATCCACAGCTGCCCACGAGGGGACCAGGGCTGGCAGCCACCCCCTGGAGGAGCTGATGGTGGGGTGCAGAAAGGGTGGCAACGAAGACGGTTCTCCAGCCCGGGCTCCCCATCACGCTTGCTGAGCTGGTGCTGGAGGCTGGTGAGGAAAGCTGGTGGCTCGGACAGAGGATGACCTCTCTGCTCTCCGCCGTCGGTCCCCAGCCCGCGTTGCAATGCCTTTGTTAGCCAGCATGACTAATGCTGCAATTACACACCGGGATTTGTCTGCACTGTGAACAGACAGCTGACAATGTGAATTTCTCTCTCCAAAATCCATTTTTGCTGGCGTTTTACAGGCGATAAACTGAGATTTGTTTTTTCTGTCTGGGTGCTTACCGTGTACGCTTTGGTCCGACTAAACCCAAATATTAGGCACAGATGAAGACTACAAATTCCTCCTAGTTTTGTATGAATTTGCCAGATGTCAATGTGAGTCCATCTTGACCGATAACACTTTTAACATTTACTTTGGTCCTAGAGATACCAGCTTCCAGCAGAGACATAAAACAGCCTTGACCGTTTCATTTGGCCTATATAACATTCCCCCTGCAGTTTCATTTCCATGCTGTCTTCAGGACTGCTTTTTAAAATTGCTGCTCAGTGTTAACGGGCATTGGTATATTGGCTGTCTTTTACTGATGGAAGAAATCAGTATTTTTAAAAATGTAATATTAGTAAAAAATTGTGAAATCCTATCTGGAGAAAAGTATGTAGTTTAGAACAACTTATTATGTTGAGCCATGATATAACATACCTGGTGTAGTTAAAGGGCTTTCGTTAGCACAGAAGTCAGTCGTTTCGGATGTGAATGGGAGTTTTACTATTGACTCCAGTGGAGCCAGGATTTCAACCATCATTTTAAGGGTTTTATTGTAGAAGGAGGTTTATTGAGCGATTTTACAGTCTTGAGGGAAGAAAATCTGTCCAGCTTCCTGCCTTATTTTTACACCTATAGCTCAGAAGCAATACCCAGACAAAATCTATAAAAACCAAATTTCTTTTATAGGCAACGGAGAATGTACTGAGTTGAATTTAGCTTGGTTGTGTTTGATCAGCTGTTCCAGTGACTCTGCATGCACTGTCTGTGCAGAGTGAGTGCATGGGCAGCCTGCTGTAAATGAATTGTACCGGCAGAAAATGTAGAGGAGACTCTTTTTCTTGAAAGATCAATAACACTATGCAATGTTATATTTAAAAAAAACCCACATGGTACTTTACAGGCAACACACATCCACAGCAAAGTGATTGAGTTCTTTGGCTAATTTTTTGACTAACCTGAGCACTGGGGGACCAAACTTCAAGTCGTCGGGTTGACGTGTTGCTTGGATAAAAGACAGCATGAAAGGAACGGGGAGTAAAATATTCAATGAACTTGTAGTGTGCAAAAGGAAGAAAGAGGGCAGATGGAGAAGCAAGTACAGAATGAGCACTACAGAATAAAGGCATTCAGAAAGGGAACTAATGAAATATTAAATGCCCATAAATAGCCTGTGAAACCTGTGCTGTGTAAGGCAGCATTAGTATTAGGCTAACTCTTGAATTAAGACACATCTGCAAAGAATTCGCCAAAGGCCTGAGTATAATTCTTCGCTGTCATTAGATGACTTTTGAAACAACTGGTTTATGTCACGCTTTGATGCAGCTGCATGAAACATAAAACATGCCTTACACGTGATAATACCTTGTGCCAACTATCCTGCTGTTTTTTTCCCTGGACATTGGGTTATGAGGTGTTCCATGATGACTGAGATATAATACAGGCTAAATAAATATGTAAGATCACCTTCCCCCTTTCCCCCCCCCCCCGGCAGTGGATATGGATTTAAATGATGCAGAATAACTTGCTGGATCCTGCAAATCCTTCCTAGCAGTTTTTGCTGTGGGTGCTGACACAATACAGTTTTTGTTGGACCACTGTGTTCAATATGCCTGCTTGGACGAAAAGTAATTTCCTAGCCATATATTTTTGACAGATTTCTGATGGACGTTCACATGAATTGCCTTATTGTCCTGCAGACAATTAAAGATAAAGTTTTTTTGGTCATAATCTGTATTTCCAGCTCTGTGGTACAGACCCAGCTGGAATGAGGTACTACCTCTTAGCCTGAAAAATGAAGGAAAAAAAGGCCTCAAAGTGGAGAAGGAGATTTTTTTTTCCCTTTGAGCTTGCAGGATTTCTGTAAATACAAGGAATAATACTAGGTTTTTATAATGGTTTATGTGTTTTCACTCGTGGGGACAAATTCATAGACAAGTACATCCAGGACAGCCAACCTCAGCAAAGAAGGGCTGAAGACTCCCATAGTGGTGCCAGTGGCCACTTGTGTAGGTTGGCAGCAGGCGCCAGTCCCCAGGATGTGCCGGGAGGTATGAGCTTATGAAAGGCCCCAGAAACTCTGCCAGGGAAGCACAGCTGGGCAGGGAACAGAAGGGGTATGTGGACGCTGCTTCCCACCCTTTGCCCAGAGAGAACGGTGAGCTTTGGTGTGTCCTTTGCCTCTTGCTCTCCAGCAGTGGAGGTGCTCAGGTAACCCCTACCTGCTGTGCGGCCAGAGCTCATGGACTGCAGCCCAGATATCATGTCCAAAGGAACAAATGTTTTGGCAAACGCATGACTCTATAAGCATGGTATTCTGAGGTTTACCTTGCCAGACCATCCCACCGAACGCCAGCTGGAGCAAGAACAGCTCTTCTCGAACCTGAGACACGAAACAATGGCTGCCAGAGCCTCGTAGCAGGCATTTAATTTTGCTTGGCTTCCTTTAGGATGGGAGAAGCCTGCTCTTTTATAAACTATGTGGTAGGCCCATCTGAAATGATTTTCCTCTTGAGAAATTGCTCTGAGGACATTGTTTATAAGCTGCTGACCTTTAAATGGCCTTCTTGTTCCGTTACCACGGTTCCTGGGTATTTAAAGCCCCAGGTCACTTTCACTTTTAATTGTGCTTTATTATTCTCCATTGTTGCAGAAAGTTTCAGTCAATTTAACTAGAAGGGAGTCTTATACTCTTCCCTTAATGGACTGAATTTGGGTCATAACAAAATGAACAATTATCCTTGCCTATTTTATTAATCTTAGCCTTGTCTCATTTATTTTTAAATTTTGGCAGATCTCCTTCAAAGGCAGCTGTAAGCAGAGTTTATTGCAGGTTAGCAGGAGAAAGTGCTCTCTGCTACTGGAGATGAAACATGAAGAAGTATGAGATGGGGAGAGTTTAATGCCACTAGGATTTTGAAATAATTGCATGGTTCATATATTTGTATCAGAGTCAAGTGAAAATTAATAAAGCCGCGGTTATATCTGGCATTTAATCCTGCTGATATTCTTCCACTGTAAGTACAAGTTTGTTGAGCAAAGAATCAGCTTGCATGCCTTTCTTTCCAAGATTTACTAATTAGACTCTAGTGGTAAAGTGCGAGACCTTAGTACATATGAAGTCACGCATCTTCCAATTAACAAATGTGATTATGAAACACATAAAACACAGGATGGTAACTTCAAATGCTCTTTCTGTAATGCTCTGGCAGAGCTGTAAGATGCCAATCAGCTTACTAGCTGTGAGCTTTCAACATGAAAAGTGGCTGGGGTTTATTTTTAATTCTGATTGTTCTCGTTTTCTCCCACTCCATCCTAATTCTGCCTTTCTCTTCTTACACCCTTTTGCTCACTTTGTTCTCCCACTCTATCCTTATTCAGCTTCTATGTCCTTCTAGCACATTGTTCCCTCTTTCAATTTTAAATGTTACCTTGTTTCAATTGCAGGATAGTTCCCGTTTCCAACAATATGAAAACTGCACAAAGGGATTTGGTACTAAGGGAAAAATTAGGTGTCTGAAATTCCCCAAAGTCCGGAGTTTCAATCTAAAACCACCTATCTAGATGCCACTAAACTCTGGGAGTACCTGACCCACCCTTTGAAAGTTCCCCTTTATGACAAAATTTTCTCCAGTCTGAGCAGTTTATACCCGGTCAATGCCTTATCCCGATGATAGCCCAGAAACTAAGAATCCTTTTGTATGCAAGCCCTTAGGTCCTGAATTCAGCCACCATTCTCCAATCGCATACAGTGCATGCCGCAAAGATTTGATTCTTCACCAAAATCAGTTGTGGTGACTTTTCTTTAATGCACAGCTAAAAGTTTAGTGCTTAAACATTCTAGGTTAAGTACCAGGAGTTGCCTGTTAAGGAGGAGATCTGATTCCTTCCTCAGCATCAGTAGTTTATCTCCTGTGTCCTAGAAGAGTACCCAAGCAAACAGAGGCAAAGGATGAGGAGTAAAAACTGTGTTTCCAAATCAGCTTGTGCATTGTGTTGGAGGATCGGGGAATAGGAACTGGAGTCCCACCTTTTCTCTTTCCCGTTCCCTTACTTTTCTTTTCCTGAAGGGAAACTTCACCAAGTTCTTTCTTATGCTTCCTTTCTGGCCTCATTCCTGCCTGCAGTGAGGAGGAGCTCCTGCAGGATGGATCCCTCCTCCTCCATCTCTGCCATCAGCAGGTGTAGTTCAGGAAATTAGCTTGGGAGGACGAGAGGGAAGCAAAGGAAAGAAGTGATTCCAGGTCTCCCATTTCACAGTTGATGTGTGTGAGGGTATACGCTCCTGGATCTTACTCTGATGTAGCATCGGGTCAAGGTTGTAGCAGGTCCTGAGCCCTGGGCACTGGGTCCCACAGTTACGTCACAGTCTGAGTCAGTCATCCAGATCCGGGGTGTAGGCAGAGGAAGGCCCATGTTCTTGGTTATATATCTCAGCTGTGGTCCAATACTCTCAGCTCATTTATGCTGTTGCTTGGCCTTTGTGCTGCTGACCAATTCCCACATAAAGAAATGCCGGATGCTGACAGAATGGGGGATTAAATGTAGTTTTGATGTGTGGCAGTGGTCTAAGAAAAATGGCAAAGCGAATTTTGCTTTTTAATATTTTTTATTTTTTGCTTTTTTAATATTTTTTATGAAGTCAGCTAGTAGGGTTGGAAAAATATGGCATGCTTTTGTGTGCACAAGCATCCCTGGAACAGAAGCAGCAAATTGCAAAGCTCTGTGGATGGTGAAGACCATGCAGGACATACAGGCACTGCAGGCTAGTCCGATTGATAAAGCTATCAAAGCATGTAAGTGGTAGTGGGATTCGCTTCACTTAATGGTAGACACCTAGTGTGGTTCTTTATGTCTGAGATAAATCTTTGTAGATGCCCTTTATAATTGATGGAAAATCAGTTCTAGCCATTAGATTTAAATTAATTGCTCTCTAGAGCTTCCTATTCCCTTCATGGGCTATGAAGGGAATGTAGACAACTAGGTCACATCAGATCGTGCTCAAATGTCTACCTTTGATCCAACAAATCTCTGCCAATGCGTTTTACTTGCAGGAGGATCATGTGGTAGCCGGCAAGCTGAACTTGTGGTATGTAGGCCAGATGACAGTTTTTGCCAGGAATCAGAAAAGGATTGAGGGGCTCAAGTCTAATCCTGAAATGCTGAGCGTCTCCTACTCTCACTAAGGGGAGTTAAGAACACTTATTCCATTCAGGAAGTGTTTGTTATCAGCAAATGCATGCTCCATAGGAAGCTCTTGTAAACAATTTGCATAGTTTAGTGTGATAGTGTGATATTTCCTCATGCTGGAAATAGGTTAATGCTTTAAATTTGTAAACTTCAAAAAGGAATTATTTGACCATTGTGTGTTGAGGGATATATTGGCTGAACAGTGACATGAATGGATGCCAATATTAGGATCACAGAAGTCGCCAGACTGCATCAAACCAGTGGTGCGTGAAGATTTGTACTAGAGAAGATGGGAAACCGCTGCAGGCAATTACATACGGTATAAAGTTGTCTAGAGGGGTAGTTTCTCTCTAATCACAGGAATTTTACTAACTGATGTTCTGAAACATGAGGATTCACAGCTAAGGTATTGTTTATTTTGTATTTAGTTTTGTTGTGTAGGTTCTCATGCTCTCTTGGCAGCCATCAGATACTTTTTTGGTCCTCCTAAGTCATTGGTCTCACTGATTACATCTATGCAAGTAAATAAAGCAGATGCAGACCCATCGTCTGCCCGAGGGTAAGTGATATGGCACATCTCACATTGCGGGAAGGTGAGGAAATGATCTCTGTCCCCCGGTCTGATGACACCAACTGGCTTGTATTCACACTGCCACTCTGCAGCGGAGTGTGTCTACCATACAGTGGCTTCGCCCAGTATTTCCTTAGGACCAAATTGGTGGTCCAAGGACATAAAAATAATTTTTTGTCTGTGTTTTTTTTTTGTTTTGTTTTTACTCAAAGTATCTGAAATAATGTCAACAATATGTCAGAGTCTGCGAGAGTGGAATTCTAACAACATGAAACCGGGGACATACATTTCACGGCCTGGAGCGCATCTGGGAATATCTGATCCTTTGAGGATACCATTGAGGGGCAGAAAAAGACAAACTGGTGCACTGTTGTCCATACAAGAACAGCTGTATTGCCCGAAGGGAACTACTCCCAAATATTGCTTTGCAAGAGAGCAAGTTGGAGCTGCTGAGAGAACAAAGGCGTAAGACAACATTTAAGCAATGGGAATGCCTGGAGGTCTGGTGTATGAGCGAACTCCCTGATACTCTTTTTGCTTAGCAGTGTAGAGGTTCTCAGAGACACCTTGCAGCAGTGAATTCTGAAGTCAATTATATTTCCTCAAAAAACGTGTATCCTTGTAGCAGCTGGGTACCTGTTGATTTCATTGAACGTTCTTTACGTCTTGTGTAATGAGAGGAGATAAAGCAGTGCACAGTCCATACTCCTCATACCGTTTGTTGGTCTATAGACCTTTGCCATTTCCCCTCTTAATGAAAAACAACTGTTGGGATTTTAGGCTGCAAAACGATTTGGGCAGAACATTTCTCTCTGTTATGTGCACGCAGGTGTCCGGCAAAGAGAACTATCTGACTTCTAGGCATTACCCTGTCAGAAATCATGAATGGTGGTTTATCTTTTTCAGTGACTTCCCATACAAAAATCTTTCCAGCTTCCTGATTACTTCCATTACCTGCAACTTTTTTAGGAAATCAAGTAACCAGATGTGAGCCTAGAAAACCTATTTGGTCATTTGCTGTTTTGTATTAATTTTGTGAACTACCTTGAACTAAGCAAAACCTCCCAAAGTGGCTACCCAAAGTAGATCTCTAGCCTCAGGGCAAAGCATGAAGCCCGGTTTTCACAGGGACGAACACTTGCCACACCTGTGTTATTCGGGATGTTTGGTGCCACTGGAAACCAGGCCACTCCAGTTGGCATGAAGCTGAACGTCTAACTTTGAAATTCCAAATTGGAAAATACAGACCCAAAGTGGTTTGACTTTTGAACCATCTCAGCCCTTATTTTTTCCAATGAAACAATAAACCCTACTATCATTGCTGCATGCACCCTCCCCAATGCCTTTATAGAAAATCTTGTAAAAATCCATAGAAAATGAGATGGTAGCTATTAAAATGCAATGCAGTGTTGCACTAAGGTGCATCTGTGATTGACCTGTTAAAAACCTTAACCTACTTCCAAGGACATTGTTTCCTGATATCTTCTTAATGACTTAAATGAGTTTATCTTTCAAAAATTCTGCTTGTATTTTGTTTCAGAAATCCCTTACTTATCGTCCCCTGCCATTCAGTGTGGCTGCGCTTGCAGCTTATATTAAACAAAGTACTATTCTTTAGGAAACTGGGAACAAATATCCATTAAGGCTCTATGAGTGATAAGACACCACACTGCACAACACCAGATATTGTGTGCCCCAGAAAATACAGTTAATTTTCAGTTCTGAGTTGTGTTTGTTAATAAATGCGAACAATCTATTTATGTATTCATCATAATCGATGGCATCACTGTGGCCACATAGTCAAGTTGCTCTTGCTTGGGGGAACAGTAATATGCTTCCCCCACCTCCCTTACTGATTTATGGTCCTTGGATCTTAAGTCAAGATTGAATTGCAAGTGGCTCACAACAGAGCCTAAGATGCAAGAACTGTTTTTGTGAAGCAGATAGGACACTTGTTTGTTAAAAATGACTAAACTCCTAATCTATTTTTGAATATTAATTCTTCATTTGCATTAATTTTTGTTAAAATTTGCATTTGCTTAGTTGTTTTGCATTGAAAATTCTTTCTAAAAATACTTAAAAGGGGGAAGGAAAATCATAAGAATTGCAAGAATAATGAGAATAATCAAATTAGGAGTATTTTAAAATAAGAGTAAATTAATAATTACTTTAAGAATTATGAGATGATTAGGAAGGGAAAGGAGAGGAAAGTGTGAAAGCAGAAAAGCCCCAAATATTCTGTGATCTGGGACTTCATACTCTGCATTGTAGTCCATCCCATGGGGATAACACAGAGTGTTCAAAAGATGAAATGTAGTGACGGGAAGAATAGCAGGAAAATTTAGTGTAACTGCTCGCCCCCACTGTGCCTTCTTACAAACAGCGCGGTAAGAGCTGAGTAAGTCAGTCCAGTTTAAGACAAGACTGCAATAACAAAGAGAAAACCCATATCTCCTTTGTCTTACATTAATGCTGTCATTTTGGTGATCTCAAATAGAGTGGGAACAGTTAACAAGAGCTGGGCAGGAGTTTTGAGAGAAAACCTTTTCCAGTGCAAAGTGAAGTCTGACAACACAGAAATATTTTACACTTTCAAGTCTAGAAAATCTTCTGGTTTTATCTTTGTTTCCTTCTTGCTTAATTGCTTGTGTAGCTTTTACAAAGGTAGCCCTACATAATGGCTCCCACGTGTAAAAAACACGGAATCGATGCTGGGGTTTTAGAGTGTCTCCTGAAATTACCGGTTTACATTACTTTCCTTTTAGTTTTATCTGTGATTTGAGACACTGTTCATTGCATAACTCGGTAACAGTGCATCAGTGCAGTGTTTATAACCTGTGAAGATCCGTATTTGTCTGATCTCAGCTAAAGACTTTCAGCTCCCAGATAATAAAACGTTCACAGAATTTAATTGACCCATGTCTGCTCCCTTATTGAACTGGTGGTGGCCCAGGGCTTGTAGCTGAGCTTAAGATACAATTATGTGTATTCAAACTATGTCACTTTACAACCCACCTAAGCGTCTTATTTTGGGTGCAGCCATATGGAATGATGATGCCAAGGCTATATAACCTACTTACTGCAATTTTCAGAACTCAGATGGCATAGTAATTGTCCCAAAGCTCTCAAGAACCATGAATTATTTGCATTTCTTCGAGGAGTTGTTTTCCTGCAGGACAAATAGCAGTTGGCAGAGGAGTAATCCTCAAAGACTAATTCTATTTAAAAGCATACATTCGGATACAAATAAACACACTTCAGTATGAACTGTAGCTGCGCATCTTAAGGTGCGACAGTACTAGGAAAATCTGTGTTTTCAGATATTCTTTTGAAGTACATGATTAAATAGTAATGAGGGAAATAAAAGAGTATCACCTCATCTTTATTGTCTGAATCATATGACTGTATTTTTGTCAATCCTGCTTACCAGAGAATGTAATACTAGAAAACTCATATTCCCTACCTTCATGTGAATCAGAACTAAAAGATACAGAAGGCTGCGTTTCAATGAGATGCTGATTTCTTTGCCCTTTGATGAATTCAATGATTTTGAAGACATGCAATGTGTCTTTGCTTGTTTTCCAAATGCTTTCTAGAGTTTGTAGGCTCTCAAATGTCTGATTGCTTTTTCGTCAAAAATGTGATATATTTTGCATTGAAAATCCAATTTATTGCTAAGAAACCCTCACAAGAACAGACATTGTTGTTCACCTCTAGTTGTATTTGCTGGCTCTTTTGAGGTTACCTCAGGCACATAATAAGCATTATCAGCCCATCCATTAATAAATGTCTCTGAGACCAAGACAGCAGAAATGCTTTGCCCATCAGAGCATATTACAGACCTGATACTGCACTCTGACTACAATGCCCTGTCTTTCTTGGAAGCCACATCAAAATAAAAAAAAAGACAAATTATTGCTTGAAGCCTAGAAAGAAAAGTGTTTTGATATGTAAAAGAGTATAGAAAATAGGTAGGCATCGTCACCAAAATATCTGTCACTCCAGACATTTCTGTATTATTTTAAGACTCTTATGATTATGTAGGGTTTATTTTGGGGGGTGGGGTTGGTATTTATTTACAGCTTGCAAGTTTAATTTCAATGGCATCATGCCGCTTCCCCAGTGACTTTCAGCCTTGTGCACTGATCATTGCTGCTATATGGAGGCAATACTGACTTTGTTGTCTCA
The DNA here is from genome assembly GCF_965231255.1 of Vanellus vanellus. Classification (NCBI taxonomy): domain Eukaryota; kingdom Metazoa; phylum Chordata; class Aves; order Charadriiformes; family Charadriidae; genus Vanellus; species Vanellus vanellus. The sequence continues at coordinate 196,778,602 of NC_138905.1, read as the reverse complement.
GTTTTGATTATAAGAGGCTTTGTTCAACACATGCTGTAGCACAAGATAAGTTCCAGGTTCTGATATAATCTTCCTTTTCTTGCCAGGCCAGCCTTTTTCAAATACGTTGTTTGTCATAAAGTTTAGTAATTTCTGTCCTCAGCAATGATGAGTCTGAAAATCCTGAAGCAATTGTTTTTCAGTTGTCCCTCTACAAATTCATGAAAACATGATGCTGGTATATCAGCATTTTCAAGTACATTTTCAAAATTTTGCCCCAAAGCATCTTACAGAATGAAGTTCAGAATTACATCCTTATTCAACAAGGCATATAAGCCTGGCTTAAATACTTTGCTGAGATGTGTCTATTTTTGTGGTTAAAATTATGTGTTGACTTACACTTGTGTTTACGGATCCTGGAATACTAGAGGTTGTAATTATGAAGCGAAGGCTGTATTCTCAGGCATCATAATTTGCTGTTTTTCAGATGAAAATAAGCCAAATTCTTTTCTCCAGGTGTCTGGTCCCTCTAACCAGCAGTGAGAGAAACCCCCTTGCACTGCTCCCTGAGTTTAGGTTGTGTCCTATTTTGAAAGCTCACCACCACTTCTGCACAAAGAGAACTCCTGCAGCTGCTTCTTCAAAACCTCTAACTGACTCAGATCCACTTTATTTTACACCTGCTTTCTTTTACTATTGATTAACTCAATAAATCATTGGATAAGCAAAGGAAGTAAATTTATGTCTGTTTTACAAAAGTTGTCTTCATCAGAAAAATAAACATTTAAAAACCTACTGGAGACACGACTTCAGAGTATAATTAACTAAATTATAGGGAAAGAAGTTTGACATTGATCTTTAATATGCCACCTTGCATGGTGTTTCCTTTATTGAAAAAGGCATTTATATGAAGCAGCTAGCCTGGAGATTGCTGTGCATGTACGTTGGTACATCCTCTTATTAGAGATCATTAGGAATGAGAAAGGAGGACTCTGAGAACAGGAAGTGTCATAAACCATTTTGTTGCTTCTGGACTATGTCTTGGGTAACGTTGTTTATGCCTTGGCTGCAATGCTGACATTTTGTGAATGCTGTCTCATTTGATAAATATAAATGTGATTACCTTGAATAGGCTGTTTGGAGTGCACTGTAACGAGATTTTCCCCTTTTGCATTAGGAGATACTTCTGAAATATATATAATGTTTTCTTCTCCTGGGTCATTAGGACCAATTCCAAGACTCACTTTTCAGGTCAACTAAATGGAGTACCTGGTGAAGAAGCCATCAGGGTTGGGGAGGGCAGAGCCCAGCTTCTCAGGACAGGCACCCTGCAGCCTGCTCTGCGTTGGGAAGAGACTTCAACGGTCTCATTGCTGCTGTCTCCAGCCTGAAACTTCTGACATCTTCATCGCACTCAGTTTTTTTAGTGGGAAACTGAGGCAGAGCAAGACTTAGATATTTTCATGTGGTCAGGGAAGAAATCTGAAAAAGTTTAATCAATAATGGAACTGATTCCCCTAAATGAAAGGCTAATTCTCTGTCAGCAGCTTCATTGATTAAAAAAAAAAAAATCTCCACTTCAGTTGGTTATTAATAGTTATGAGAGCCTGGTGCATTCTGTGCATATTCAGAGAAGGCACAAGACAATAAACTTATAAGTTAGATACTAACCCCGTGGGACATTAGACAGCCTTGCACAACAGAGGAATAAACATATGAAGAGTAAATACCAGGCACTAATTTGATTAGAAAATCAATACTTAGAACAGTATCCTTGCACTTTAGTCAATTAAGACAATGATCAACAAAAGTCCCTGGACTGCTTACGCATGTTACATTAGATCTTTATTGGTTAAAAGCCACAGCTAGGAAACAGAACTCCCTTCTCCCACCTGTGTGCCGCAAATTAGAGGCTGGGGCTACAGTCCTTTAATCCAGGTCCTTCTGGCTTGTGAAGATTCTTCTTTGGCTGCCCAGAAGAGTGGCTGCCACAGTAAGACTCTCTCCCCTCTTTCCCCCATCCAAACACCCCAAATGACCAGTGCTTTTGTGCACTCTTACATACAGACCATCAAATCCACCTGGCAGGAGGCTGTGGGGTGAAAACCTCAGCCCCCCTGGCAGGTGCATACTTTTCCCACCAGGGTTAGCATATGAAATGCTGAGGCTCCGCTTTGGTCTTTTGGTGTCTGTCTTTTAAAATAAGTGAGCCCTGTGCATACGAATGCCTCTCCCTAGCCAGGACATCACAAAGTCACAGAATCAGAGAATCACAGAATGGTAGGAGTTGGAAGGGACCTTTGGAGATCATCTAGTCCAACTCCCCTGGCAGAGCAGGTTCACCTACAGCATGTTGGACAGGAATGCATGCAGGCAGGTTTTGAATATCTCCAAAAAGGAGACTCCACAACCTCTCTGTCCAGCCTGTTCCAGTGTTGTTACCTTCAAAGTAAAGTTTTTCCTCATGTTGAGATGGAATTTCCTATGTTCCAGCTTGTGCCCATTGCCCTTTGTCCTGTCACCAGGCACCACTGAAAAGAGCCTGGAACCATCCTCTTGACACCCCCCTTTAGATATTTATAAGGGTTGATAAGGCTCCCTCTCAGTCTTCTCCAGGCTAAACTGACCCGGATGTCTCAGCCTTTCCGCATGAGAGGTGCTCCATTCCCCTGATCATCTTCGTAGCCCTCCCCTGGACTCTTTCCTTGTCTTTTTTGAACTGGGGAGCCCAGAACTGGATACAATAATCCAGATGTGGCCTCACCAGGGCAGAGTAGAGGGGGAGGATGACCTCCCTTGACCTGCTGGCCACGATCTTTTTAATGCACCCCAGGAGACCATTGGCCTTCTTGGCCACAAGGGCACATTGCTGGGTCATGGTCAACTTGTTGTCCACCAGGACTCCCAGGTGTCTCTGCAGAGCTGCTCGCCAGCAGGTCAACCCCTAACCTTTACTGATGCATGGGGTTTTTCCTCCCCAGATGCAGGACCCTACACTTGCCCTTGTTGAATTTCATAAGGTTCCTCTCCACCCAACTCTCCAGCCTGTCCAGGTCTCGCAACCCTCTGAACTCTGCCATTAGGCCAGTTCTCAGTCTACCTCACTGTACACTCATCTAACCCACACTTCCTAAGCTCACCTATGAGGACTTTATGGGAGACAATGTCAAAAGCCTTGCTAAAGTTAAGGCAGACAATGTCCACTGCTCTCTCACCCATTCTTTTACAGAATCCAGGTTCATTGTTGGAGTAAAAATAGTGTGTGACATCTTTCTTTCTGCATGAAAACCCTTGCTCCTCAGCCCAAGAGTAAGCAGAAACCAGGATTCTTCTAAACTGTATTTTGGTTGTTCATGACTTTTATAATCTGAATGTATACTGGGTATATTAATAATGTTATTAGATATTAAGTTTCAGTTCATGTTCTCAATTTCCTTAATGTGATTGGATAGTATTTTATTTCCTGATTTAAAATATTGGTTCTGGATGTCAGGCTCCTAAAAAATGTTTGATTAGTAATTGCAGAATGGCGGATCAAATCAACGATATGAAACCAAGTGTGCATTTTACACATTAGCTGAGAGCTGTACCAGTCTGACCTCATTCACGCTCAGTTTTATGCTGCTGCCCTTTCGCTGATGTAATGGAGTTAATCCAGATTTACATGGCTGTGCAGGGCAGAGCACAAAGAGAAGGAATGGATGTCTCTGTGCAGCTCTGGCTGTGGATGGGTGTGTGGGGAGAGGGTGGGTATTGCTGCACCCGTGTGTGTCTGCACCCTGAGAGGTGCCTGCGCCTCGATATCCCGGTGAGATCCCTGGGCACGAGCTCCCAGTCTGCTCCTGAGCTGTGCCCTCCCTCAGGAGCCGGGGTCCCCTGGGCCGGGGGGAGTAGGAGGAGGAAGAAGAGGACCCTCACTGCTCCTTGACTGGTATTTTCTTAATTTAGAGAGTGGGACACTGACTTTTCTTCACCTACTTTGCACCATCAAGGCATCATAATAAGGCTTTAAAGTGAGAGTAAAATAAAAACACTTGAGTCTTCCAGGAGAGACATATTTTTTTGGGAAAGACATTTTCCTTCCATTTTGTGCTGCACTAAGCCTTTGGATTAATAGTGTTCATTATAGTGATAGTAACATTACACCCAGAGCAGCAACTGTGGACCAGGTGTCTCTCAAAAATTTAGACCTGGCTGAAAAGAAATTGATTTGGTCTCAGCCTGAGTTTCTCCTACTTGGCCCCAGGCACGGACGGAACTAGGTGAGCTCCTTGCTTTTTGTAGTTCAATAGGATTAATTTAATTTAACAAATTCCATAAAGAACCTTGACGTTTCTTGACTGTGAGCTTTATTTTACTCAATACATCTCTTCCACTACTTAGATTTTTATCACCTTAGAAGCAGTGCCAGAATTAGGCGCTCCATTACCCCAGCTGACATTGCAAAGCGCATTTATGTATTGACGACGAGCCCATCCTTTTCAGCTATTTGATGTGTGCGCTGAGGGTGATGATAACGTTGTTGAATCAAAAGTGCGTGCACGCTGGAGATGCCGTTAGTGTTTGGTGTCAGTGAGAAATGTGACGGTACCGGGTAATCCCTTAAGGCTGGTTCCGTGCAGGCTGAGAACTGGCTGCTTAATGTGCTACTTGTTTTTCCACTGTAATGGAAGACATTTGGAGAACCCTAACCCCACCCTAACGCACCTTTTGTGGGGGAGCTGTTATTACGTTATCTCAGTTAATATTTGTATAGTGCTGACAGCGTCCTGTGTGCCTCACAGAAATAAAGACAAAGTCTGTGCCTTGAAGAGCTTGCAAATTAAAGCCTTTACAGAGCTCAGCGGTTTCGTGGGTTGTAAATTGCGAGGACAGGCCTTAAAAAAAAACAATAAGGGGATGCGGGGAAATGTTGTACCAAACGACGTACAGTGAAAGTGCAGGGTAGCAGCCATTAAGCTTTTGATTTGTCAGTTCTGCTATTTCTGTATTGATTTTTAAAATTATTTTCTGCTCTTTTGATTTTAGACATTTTGCGTGCATCTCGTCCCAGAACGAAACAATAGCAGTAGGTTGCAGAAGGCAGGGCCAGGTAAAAGTTTCTTGCAGACAAATTAGCTTAAAGAAAAGCAAAAATCTTACCATTGTTACTTCATTCCTAGGATATAGGGTCTACGCTTATTACCAGAAGTTTGTTGAGAATTTGCTGTTATTTAAAAATATCTAGACTTATGCTAAATGGGGCTCAGAGAAGACATCTCTGCTTTTCAGAACCATCTATTTCTTAGTAGGAGCTTCTTTACCAAGACTTTTCAGTGGAAACAAAATGCTTTTAATTGTTATATCTGGGTGTGATGGTTTAACACCAGCCGGCAGCTAGAACCACACAGCTGCTTGCTCACCCCCCCCTGTTTCCCACTCCCCAAGAAGGGGGTGGGGGGAGAGGGAAAAAAAAAGGAGCGGAAAGGGAGGGAAAAAATGCTTGTGGGTTGAAATAAAGACAGTTTAATAGAAACAATAACAGAAAAGGACAAATAACAATAATAATAAAAATAAAAATAATGACACGGGTCACTCTCACCAGCTGGTGAATTGCCACCAGTCCAAGCAGTGATCATGGATTTCTGCTCCCAGCTAACCCCCATTTATGTACTGACCATGATGTCTATGGTATGGAATATTTCATTGGCCATTCCATTATTTTGTCTATTCTTCTATGGGAAGCTGAAAAGTCCTTGAATATTGTAAACACCACTTGACAACAACTAAAACCAATAGGTATTATTGACATTCTTTTCAGAGCAATCACTAGAAAGAAAATTAACTCTTTCCCAGATGAAACCAGGTCACTGGGACTTCAAGCAGACCTCCTGGTTTGGATTTGCCTGCAAAACTCTTGTAAAATTTTCAATATTTTTTTCTGCCTCTTGCATTAGTGGTATGTAAGAAAACAGAAAATAGAGATGAATATAATAAGGGAAAATTCCTGAATTATAGCTGTAAGTAATTTTGTTTCTTCTTCTCTCTGTTCCCTAGACTGTAAGGTCTGAAAAAGTCCATGGAAAATAGCTCTTACTAGGTATCAGCTTCATAGAATCATAGAATGATAGAATGATTTATGTTGGAAGGGACCTTAAAGGTCATCTAGTTCCAGCCCCCTCTGCCCGCTAGACCAGGTTGCTCAAAGACCCACCCAGCTTGGCCTTGAACACTTCCAGGGATAAGTTTGGTCTTGGATGTGATGATACATAAATCTCAGGTGATGCTTATACTGAGGTGGTAGAGAACCTAACTGATACTTTTTTCAGTATTTTCAGCTTGTTTGATGCCCTTTGATTTCCAATCATTTTAAAGAGTTTTTTGGGGTAGACTTTCTGGATTTGCACATACTGCAAAAATGTATATGTTTTTTAGCATCTTTACTTACCACTTTTTTTTTTTCACCATTTTTTTCAAATTCTTATCTGTTTAAAGGTATTGAATCTTAGCACTATCACTGTATATTGTATACTGATCTGAGCCAAAACATAACAGCTAAAATATATCAGAAAAAGATATGAACAGATATCAGGATACCTTCGTCCCAAGAGCACAGTGACTTTAGGAAGTCAGATGAAGGCGCTGCCTTCTTTGACACTGATGGTGCCAACCAACAAGACCTTGGGTAACTGTAGCCACCTGATCCTGCAGAGTCTTCCAAATTCTGCTCTGAGTTTTACCTTGTCTTTGTTCTTTCATGAGCTTCACCTGTTCACCAACCACATGCTGTGTGCCCAGGCTTACCTACCTGCAAGCAGGGGACATGGGCATTCACATCACCCTGCTGCTGCTAGCCCACTTCATAACCATGGGGCAAGTCATTCTGGATCTCACTTAACTTGACCATCCATGAGTTGGCTATCTCATATGAGAGGGAGATCTCTGTGAGAGATGGGAAGAGAAGGAAGGGATAGGAAGGTGGCACAGGGTAGTATATTTCATCTGAAGAGACATGTCTGAGGTGGGTAAAATAAATTATTTGTCTCTGGAAGAGTTTCTCTCTTTCCGCTGTACTTTGGAGGAACCTGGACAACTATCTTAGACCTCAGTCCTCATTTTTACATGGCTAAATTTACATGAGATCAATCCCATCTTTTGTTTATTTTATTATCTCAGATGGTAAATTTTTCATGAGGGAAGTAGTGCTTCCTACCCACTGGGGTAGTAACTGGTATAATGGCATCTGATTTCAGCTGAGGCCTATAAATAGCTGTAATAAAATAAAATTACTTTGCTGCTTTCTGTTCTTTCATTACTGATTCTTCAAGGTTTTAATCAGCTTTACAATGTGGATTTTAAAATATCATGTTTCTGTGGGTTACCAAACATAAACACTTACACAATGAACAGCCATTGTTTTGGGGAAGATTTCTAGTAATTGAAATAACTTATAGGCCCAGTTGGCTGCTCAGATAACTGAATTCAAAATATGTGATTGATGCCTCAGGGCAATTGTCTTTCATAATTTATTCCAGGTGTTTTATATACAGCAATGGCAGCTGCAGAATATTCATACATATATACCTTTTATTGGTAGAAATGTTCTATCACATTTACAAAGTTGGGCGGCCCCAGAACAGTGTATTTACATGGCGGGGTGTCTCTAGGTTTTGTTGGAGAAAGAATGTCACAGTACTTCCAGCTTCCCCTGCTTTTCTTCTTTTCTCTTCCCCTGCTGGAGGATTCTGCTGTGAAGCCTTTACTCACTTTTGCTGATTTATTGTTGCTTACTGAAGTTGAAAAAGTCTGGAAACTCTTCTTCCCCCACTGCCCTCATCCTACCCTTGGTACTGTAGCACTGTTTGGGCCTGGGATCCTTGATTTGCTATTTCCAGCATTACAGAATACAATAAAGTCATAGAACAACCCAGATTGGAAGAGACCTCCAAAGATTATCTGTTTCAACCTGTCATGGGAAAGGGAGTCTAGATAAGACTGTCTAGCACTCTGTCCAATCGCATCTTGAAAACCTCCAGCAATGGGGACTCTACCATGTCCCTGCGGAGGTGGTTCCAGTGACAGATTGTTCTCACTGTAAAAAATGTCTTTATTATGTTGAGATGAAACCTCTCCCAGTGCAACTTGCACCCATTGTCTCGTCTTCTCCATCTGGCTGCTTGTGAAGAGAGACCCTCCTTCCCCTCTTTAGCTGCCCTTTAAGTACTGGAATATTGCCATGAGGTTCCCCCTGACCCTTCTGTTCTCCATGGAGAAAAGGCCTAACTCCTTCAGTCTTTCCTCATAGGGCAGGTTCTCCAGCCCTTTGATCACCTTTGTGGCCCTGTTTAGGACCTTCTCCAGTCTGTCTGCGTCTTTCTTGAAATTTGGGGACCAAAACTAAATACAGTTCTTCTGGTGCAGCCTGACAAGCACTGAACTAAGTAGCATCATAGAATCATATAATGGTTTAGATTGGAAGGGTCCTTCCACTAGACCAGGTTGCTCAAACCCCCATCCAGCCTGGCCTTGAACACCTCTAGGGATGGGGCATCTACAATTTCCCTGGGCAACCTGTTCCAGTGCCTCACGACTCTCATAGTGAAAATTTTCTTTCTAATATCGAATCTAAATCTCCCCTCTTCTAGTTTAAAGCCATTACCCCTCATCCTATCAGGATGATCACGTCTCTATCCTGCTAGCAATGCCCCTGCAGACGCAGCCCAGGAGCTGATTTGCCTTCATTGTTGCAGTGGTGGTGCACTGCTGACTCGTGTTCAGCTTGTTGTCCACCAGGACCTCCAGGTCCCTGTCAACAAGATGCTCCCCCGCCACACAGAATCTAGCCTGCCCTGGGCTCTTTGGTTATTTTGTCCCAGGTGCAGGACTTTGCACTTGTCTTTGTTAAACTTCATACAGTTCTTGCTAGCCCACTCTTCCAGCCTGCCCAGGTCTCTCTGTAAGATGGTTCTCCCTTCTGATGTGTTCACCTCACTACCAAGCTTGGTGTCATCAGCAAACTTGGTGAGGGTGCAGCAGACTGCCAAAAAGCTGCTCCTTATAACGCCTGAATTTTCAGATTCTTATTTCTAGTCAATCCCACATATTTTCTAACATACAAATGTCTCCAGAGCGTTTGCCTCCTCTGTTCACCGGTGCAAAATCTTTCAATAAGAGTGGGTGGATCAGACAAAGTGGGGCATCTTGGGTGTCCGAGGAGCATCCTGGGGTTACACAGGTGACAGCTGTAGCACCTGTACTCTGTGTGCAACAAGGATGGCTGAATGCAGATGCTGATCATAATTATCACTTTATTTCCATACCATATGTCCTCATTAACTGTATAAAAAATGTTACATTTTCTTTTTTTTTCAAATAGAAGAGGATACTTGCTCCTGATGATGTTCTTCAACCATTCCAAATCTTCTTTTCACATGGCTGTGATTCTTTCCATCTCAGCTTCCTGGTCCTCAAGAACGTACAACAGTTAGTCAAAGGAGCAGTCACCATTCTTAACAGTTTTTCTCCTTTTTTATCCTCTGATATTTTTCCTTTCCAGTGGAGACCAATATAGTGAGGATGATCTGAGGGCTGGAGCACCTCTCCTATGAGGAGAGGCTGAAAGAGTTGGGGCTGTTCAGCCTGGAGAAGAGAAGGCTCCGGGGAGATCTTATTGCATCCTTCCAGTACCTAAAGGGGGCCTACAGGAGAGCTGGGGAAGGACTTTTTACTAGGGCATGTAGCGATAGGATGAGGGGGAATGGCTTTAAACTGGAAGAGGACAGGTTCATATTGAACATGAGGAAGAAGTTTTTCACTTTGAGGGTGGTGAGGCACTGGAACAGGTTTCCCAGAGAGGTCGTTGAGGCCCCATCCCTGGAGGTGTTGAAGGCCAGACTAGACGTGGCCTTGGGCAACCTGTTCTAGTGGGAGGTGTCCCTGCCTATGGTAGGGGCTTGGAACGCGATGATGTTCAAGGTTCTTTCCAACCTAAACCATTCTATGATTCTATGATAATGTTTAATCTTCTCTTTAGTCTTCCTGAATCTTCGGTCCTAGCTTTTCACATTCCCCCATGTATCAGCATTATATAGTGAAAAAAAGTATTTTATGCAGTTACAAAAGCACCCAACTGTTTAGCTTCAGATGCTGTAGTACAGGTAGTATACAGTTACCGAATGATGTGCTATTCTGCAAATCAACTCAATGTTCTTATTTTTTTCTTTTCAATATTATTTAAAATTTCCTTCAATCAAGAGGAAACACGTACAAACAAAAATAAGAAGAGAGTTTGAACACACAAATGATGTATGCGTCATATATTGTAATCAGAGTTCCGATAAATATAAACATAACATACAAATCATCAGACTTAATAAACAGGGTAGATCTGCATTTTTTTTCTGCATTTTTTTTTTTGTATATAAATTATATCGGCATTCAGCCATAAGGAATTTCATTTTCCCACATTATTATCACTTTATTTATTGTTAAGTGCTGGTGGTGCTGGTATGTGACTATAGCAGGCAAAGGGCAGAATAACTCCAGAAAACAGGCTGCCAGGGAGACAGCTGCAGATGCTTTTCATCAGTGCGTGTTCAGGAAGCGGGAGTCCTGGGTGGCCCGTGGGGACATGCATGATATAGGGCACCTGGGCACGTGGCAAAGGAGAAATCAGAAACTGAATGCTGTGTCTTAATATATTGAGGCAGTATACATACAAAGGCAATCTGGTCTTCACGTGAAAGGTGATGGAAGGGAAGGCAAGGCAAGGCAAGGCAAGGCAAGGCAAGGGGCTTCTGACCCAAGTAGAAAACAATGGGAAATTTGTCTTCAGTTTTAAGCGAGCCAGAATATTTTACTGCCTAGAATAACTGAGTTTGAGGAGGTCACAGAATGGCTGTTAAAATTACTAGTAACATTTACTAGTTGCATCTATAATGCCATTATAGCGGTATTTGTATAACTCTCTACATCAGACTTCACAGCATGCGCACCCTCAGATTTATATGTTTCCGTTACAGCATCATTTACGGTCCCAGTTCTGCTGGGTGTGCAGGCATTTCTTCACATGGGGACGTGGAACTGGCAAAGTAAGAGCAAAAGCTCTGTCCTCATTACCAGGGCAGAAGTGTTTGCCAAGGGCTGTGAAAGCTGCCAGCCTGCCCACTTCTCCCAGTGCTGTCTGTCTCTGGATGGCTCCCGGTGCCTGTGCAGCGGCTGGAGTCCGGGAGGCACGCTCAACACTTCTGCCATCACCACCTCTCTCAACAGCGACCGTCTGCAGGGGGCATAGTGAGCTGGAAATCCATTTGGAATGAAACCTGATGCCCAGCTGATGTACTAACTCCCAAATATATTTTTGCTGGGAAAATCTCACTCAGTGCTTATTAAATCCATCTGTTGATCAATTGGTGTTTCTATTTCCACTTCTCCTTGGCAGCTCAGACATGTTGAGACTGACTGGTTTAGACAGCTAGGTCAGAACAAATTGTACTAATTGCATGCAACCATTTTACTTCTAAACTTCTGCCTGTGCAAGAGTATCCTACAGCTAATCTTAGGTATAGCACTTATTTGGTTATTTCCCTAATTAAACTCAGGTCACTGCATGTTAGAACATTGGTTTCGAACAACATTTTATTGGGGAGGGGGGTAACGACTGGTCTCCCACCATTCCCCCACTCACAGGGTGCTCTGGAAGATGCTTTATCGTATGTGCTTCAGGCCACCTTCCCCAGGAGCATCAGTGGAGTCAGCATCATTTAGCATCTTTGCCAGGTGCTCTCAGGCCTGCCCCAGGACAGGGAAGAGACAGCAGTGAGCTGAGCAAGGCTCTGCGCTTTCCCAATTACGTGCTTTTCCCTGGGGAGGGTGTGGGAATGGAGAGAGGAAAGGCAGCAGCAGACCAAGGCACCCGCTCCTGTGCTTCTCAGTCGACTTGCTGGGGGACCTGTCTAGCACACAGCGGGCCCAGCGCCTCGCCGCTCCCGGGAGAGCCATCATTAACGGATTACCAAACCACACAGTCTGCCTGTCTCTTGGCTGGGTTTATTAACAACGTCATTCCGAGTGGCCTAAAGATCAGTCCCGTGCTCTCTCAGGAATACCTCGCATAGCTGTGCAGGGGAAAAAAAACCGACCCACCACCTTTCCATTAAGAAAGCTATTAAGTGACAGCTGTAAGAAAATGTATTAAGCTACCTAATTTGGAAGCCTTTCCAGGAACAGTCCCTCCCCCCTGGTTTCCGTTGAATATGTTGTTGGCAGGGAGGCAGAAACTCTTGCAGTTGTGGTGCTGAAAAAATTAATAGCTTCCTGAAGGAGCTGTGACATTTTGAAAAGCCAGGGCTCTGACACCCGACAGAGCGGCATGTTCTGGAGAGCCCAAAGCTGGCCCTGTCTCCAGACTTTCACGGCTGCAGAACACACTGGTGGCAGAGTTGCTCCTCCTGATTAGGGTATAAAATTTGCTGCCCTAACTCCAAATAATTAGAGATCACTCAAGGACATTACGAGAATTGGCTCATGAAAGCGATGTTTGGGGCCAGCTAGGTGGTCAGCAGGAACAGTCATCCGCCGGGATGGCTCCTGTGACTTAATAGTCACAGAGGGAAGCCCAGAGGGGTTCCTCGCCCATTCTTTTGAAGTTTACACGCACTACAAGTCTTGAGTCACTGAGCTTCCTGATTGAGCATTGAGATGTAAAAGTACCACCAAATAAAATAATATAGCCTTGAAGAACACAATTGAAAATAAAACCATTGGCAGAGCTTTGACTACAAAGGTGTGAAGAATGCCATGGTAATCATAAACTTGAACCTCAAAAATAAATCGCATAAACTAGACGTAGCGATTTATGTGGTTGAACCATTATAAAGTAATTCTGCATTCTGTACTGTGATACTCAAAGAACACTAAATCTGGAATATGTTATTCTCTAGCAAAGTCATTTAACCTGTAAAATCCTGCATCTTTAACATACTGCAAGAATTTGATTAGTATAAAACCTCAAAGGTTAAAAAATGCCACATGTCATATTAAAAACTCCTCAAATTATTAGAACCCAAAGGTCACCATGTTAGTTGGAGATTCAGAGTTTCACGGTTCAGTTTCGTCTCTGTTTTGCAGAGGGCTTCTCTTCTGTACAACAGAAGCCATTCCTTTCCTAAAGGTTAATTTGTGAGTCTAGGTTTGATTCAGCGCTTTCCATGGATTAGCTGCCTTCTAATTCAAGAGTAATAGCAATACTGAGCCCTTCTGCACCAGTGATACGCAGGCACTTTATTGGAGTGGAGGGACAGCTCTGGGCTCTAGGCTCTGTCTTCAGTTGTGCTGTAAGTTGCAGCTCTCCTGTAAATTAATGGTGTTATTGGTACTTGCCAGTACATCTGGAATTCGTCCTCTCTCATTACAGCCCGTTGGTATTTAACATCATGGCACACCGCCAGAGGTAAATGTGTAGGCTCCTCCTCTAATCAGGGGAGATTGGTAGGCTCCAACGTGTATTGTTATATGAGATGTAAACTGGATCCTAAATGTCTGTCTTTCTCTATTCATCAAAGAACGACTCTAAATGACTAAGCAGGATTGTATTTATCCTGCCTCTTTGTGTTTCTAGCCAATTTTTTCCGCAGCCAGGCTCCTGCGGTAAGTTTATGGTCTGCCTTTTTGGGAGATCGAGTATTCCCCATACAGATATTCTTCCCCATGGAAAATGACAGTAATTAAAGTCCAGGAAGGAAAGTCCTGTCACGGATGGGAAAAAAAGAACACAAAAAGAAATATGTGTAGATTGCTCAGATATTCTGGTGAGTACGGTCAAGTTAAGTGATCAGATAATAAATCCAGGGTACATAATAAATCCAGGGTTTTGTGGTTTGTTGTTTTTGTTTGTTTGTTTGTTTTAATAGAATGGTTTTCCTAGAAAAAAAAATCCATTCTGCTAATGTAAGAATGTTTTATAGGAAAGTGTTGATTTTTGCAAATATTTTACTGGGAAAAAGTCAAATGTTTTACTTTCAAGATTTTTTTTGTTTCTTTTTGTAGCAATAACAAGCTTATATGACATTGTGTATATATATGTATTTGTATAAAATGTTATATGCTTAATTCACTATTATTCAAATATTGAGGTTAAAAAAATCTGAACGGCACAATTGAAATATGGCATTTTGAGTATCTCAGAGCTTTTTGGAAGTCCCAGATTGATTCCCCCCCTGAAGTCTTAATTTTCTCTGAGATTCTGATGATCTTTTAGTAAGAATCTTTTAACAAGCCAGTTGACAGAATTGTGTGTGAATAATAACTCACCATTTTCAATCATCCCCAAGACTTACATTACATTCTCTAACTTTCCCCTTCTCAGGTGGTGGTCCTAGCAGGTGCCCTTACCTAGTGGTAGTCCATGCATCTGTATGCCTGTTTCCTACTAACGAGCAGTTTTGTCTTTAAGGATAAAGTATGCATAGGTGAACAGAACTATACAAACACAGGTGGATGCTATAACAGTAAATGCCTTGTTGATTACTTAAATTAAGACCAATTTCAGAGCACAGCTGCTCAGTACACTAACACTTCTCCCTTAGCTATTGTTTTTAACAATTGAGAAACCTGCTCAAGGAGTTCTTTGCCACATCTGCTAGTAAGTATTGAGCATGTGATAGAGCAGTTGTATGCAGAATAATGAGAAGTTTTGTTAAAAATATCCAATTTTCACAGTGAAATTATCTTTTTTCTTTTTTAATAGATGAGGGCTTTGAGCTTGGCTAGTAGTGATGCATGAATGTTTGGCTTTTTACAAGACAAAAAAAATGTTCTTGGATTCAGCTGTAGGGATATTTAACTTATACGTGTACTTCCAAACCACAGACCAAAAGGAACGATCTAATGATTAGTAGTTTCCAACTACAATCATGTGTATTCAATAACTTCCTCATGAGCACCAACTAAATAAACCAGGGCTCTTCAGTAGTGGGAAAGAAGCCCATACAGGAGGGGTTAAGACAGAGCCACAAAACATCATGAAGCAGCAGATAGGGGTTGATATATTCACCATTTCTTCCAAAGTAAGTATAGTGACATTTAACAGAGATTATACGGGGCAATTTAAACCAAATAAAGAGAGGTGTATTTCACCCCATGGGTAGTCAGCCTGTGAACAAGGTGCCTATGTCCATTGTGGTTGCTAAAGCCACAGGCCTAAAGGGGAGACTGGACGAGTCCATGGAAGAGAAGTATATTGACAATTCCTAAATACCCACCACATCCAGCTCATAGAGCTCCTGAGGTGAAAATAGGTGGAGGTTGGGGTTGTGTTAGATGAAGACATCACATTATGCCAAAGACCCTGCTACCGCTGTTTAGTATACTTCCATCAATTAAAACATATCTTCCATAAAGGCATCTAGTCTCTATTAGAGTACATCCAGGGAGTCGAAAAGGGACTGTATTCCAGAAGAAGCGGTACCATGCTGAGGGTGTGCCAGTGCAGTGGGGAAGAAAATGTAGCAATACAAATCTTTGAAGAGAACACTAGGAGACAGCAAGAAACAGGGGTTAAAAAAAAGTGGTAAGGTTGTTGGGGAGGAAATAAATTATTTAAAAGCTAAGATGAGGGGGTGTGAGTGGGACAGAAGGAGTCGGATCTGTTGGAGTGCAAGGGCAGGCAGGACTGATCTGTAATTTGCAGAGGACTGTTAAATACAGGGCTGATGTGAAGACTCCTGTTTTTCAAGCTACTTTTAAGCAGTGGAATGATATCCCATAGTTCTCTTTGAATTTTCCTGTCTTCATCTTCTAGGAAGCTTTTCATTCTCCTTTCCTTCACTGGATTAAAGAGACCTTTTATTCATGCTATCCTGTTCCTGCTAAGATACACCAATAAAGATCAACCTGGGCATGTCTACTTTGCCTAAAATACACATAACAAGGTCAGAAGCAAGGGTCAGAATTTCCCAAGAGCATGACTTCTATATTCGTCCAAATATCTTTTACTTTGGGAAAGGAAATACCTCAACTTTATATGCTGGCAAAATTAACACTTCTCTTCCACAATAACAGATTAAAATGAAATCTAGAGATCTAAGGACTTCAGTAGATCTACCTATGTCTATGAAGTAAGTAAAATTTCATGCATAATGCGACAGAAAATTGCTAGGACACCATAATATACTGAACCTAATTTAAAAGTACTAATTTTCCCAAACAAGCAAAATACTTTTCGTCATCATTCATGTTTACTTAAGATGTATACCTTTCACCACCGTCTACTGGAATATTTTACGGTTGTTAAGAAACATTTCCACTGATTCAGGTTGTCAAAGCTACTATTATGTGAAAAAAGAATCAGAGAATTTACAGTAGATATTTGGAATACAACAGTCAGGAGGTTTCCCTATTATTTGACATTCAATTAAATGGGCTTATGTGCTGAAAAGCAGAAAAGTGACAGTGCTGGGGAATATTGCAAGTCATATTTTTGGCCTTAATTAGTTCAAACTTTATATCTGCTTCTGTGGACACACTCCCCACCACACCCTCTAATTACACAGGCTAAAATCTCTGCCATATCTAGAAGGCAACATAAAGATAGGTGGCAGCAAGGACCCCAAACCTAGGAAAATTGTTGCCACCACTGGTAAAATGTCTCAGCAAGTATTTTTTTTTTTTCCGCCTTGCCACAAAAGGCACTTACAAATTAACAAAATATCCCCTGCTTTTTATTCATTTACATTGTTGAGTGTTTGCTCTGCATACTATGGAATAAATAAAAAGACACAGACTTCTTCAGGACAGCCTAAAGGCTAAGAATAAAGGGGGAAGTTGAATTGGTAAGAAAAGAGTGTGTGGGTTCAGAGTTTGTGATCGCAGGAAGGCACTGTGTGACCACACTGAGGTGCTACCTTGGCCAAAAGGGGCTACAGTCTTCTCCTGGTGTTTGATTTGTAACTTCAGGAGGAGGCAAATAGACTTCACCCCCACCCCACCCTCCTCCATTCAATCGGTGATTTGTAGTTCAAAGGTGGGCAGAGCTCTACCATTGTTGGTGGAGGCTGATGTAATCTTTCACCTTTGGTCTTGAGTATTTCAAGTGCCTGAAGGACAATGCTGTTTCTCTGGCAGGTACCTTCATTGCTAATTAATATAGAGCATTTTTGGTCATGAAGTATTATTGAACTGACTAGTAGGTTCATATATATTTCATCTTCCTTCTGATATGCCAGTGTGGAGAGCTGCTAAGACCTGGAGCAAGAAGGGAACCACCTGGGTGCTGCTGTTTTTACAAAACTCACCATTAGCATTGCAAAATACAGAAGGTGCAGCAACAAAGTGCTCTTGAGAGGAAAGTCTTACAGAGCTCTGGGGAAGAGTAAAGAGGGAGGCGAAAAAAAATCCTTGAAAAGCTCTGATATTATGATATCACCTAAGATTTGTAAAGTCAAGCAGAAACCTTTTTCTCCTCTACCAAACATGATGAGACATTGGGCAAAACATTAATGTCTGCAGATCTCAAGAAAGAAAACTAAGAGACAAAATTATAGCATGAGAAAGATGCTAAAGGAACAAGAAGGCGCATCAGACTCGTGTTCTTCCAAAAGGCACAACCAAGCTTCAGTAATTTGCTGGCTTCTTGTGAGGTTACATTCTTCTTTTTAGACTTTAAACATATATATGTAATATGTTTTGGTACATTTATAATACTTTGGTAACACTTCCTGTTAATTGGTAATAATTTCTTCTGTGCTTGCTTATGAGCCTCATTCCTTCCAGAAAGAGGAAACATCCATAGCTTAGTTTCACTGTCCCTCTCCATCTCTCCGAGTCTCTGAGGATCTTTGTGAAGAAAAATAGCTTCAGGAATTTTCTCCATGTAGTGCAGTCAGCAGTGATATAAGGAAGCACTATTTTAGCTGAGGTACTTGGAAATATTGCACTCTAATAAGATTAATGAGAGCTTGAATGACCATATATTCACTGTTCTAAATAATTGTGCTTATTTCCCTTGCTGATGTGCCCACCTGCCATTGGTGCTTGGTGGCTTGACAAGCCAAGAAACCTTGCAACAGTGTCCTTCGCAGCAGCCCCAGTGCTTGTGGTGCTGCCTGCCCAGGGCAGCCCTGGGGATGTGGAGAGGCCACCCCGTGAAGCCCATGGGAGGTCAGGAGCTGGCCAGTGCACAAAAATGGAGAGTACACCTGCGTTTGGGTCACTGAGTGATGCTGCTGTTTGTGTTCAATGCATGCTGCTCTTGCAAAGATAAATCTAAACCCAGAGATGTTGTTGCTGAAATTCCTCTAAAGCACAGGAAAGTCCAAGGGTCCAAAACAGAGGATAAGCTGTACTCTCATGGCATAAGTTCAATGAAGTTGAGAATAAAAAAAGACACAATTGCTGAGAGATCTGAGTTCTGGTTTACTCTAGGAAACTTTGACTTTCCTCTCACTGTTTCACAGTGAGCCCCATCATATATTTTCTTTCCCTTAAAGTTTCAAATTGTATGATAACAGGAAGACGTTCAAGTTTCCTTGGAATTTTTACCTCTTAGAGTTTTGAAGAAAGCCCAGATGTTGAGATGCTGAGCCCACTAAAAGCTGAAAATACCGAAAACTTACAAAACCAAAAATCAACATTTTAAAAATTAGTGTCTTAGCATTTCTAAGACAATTGCCTCGTTTTTAATCCTGACTCAATGGTTTTGAACACATGGCATCAGCTGTAATGACTTCCTCATCTGTAAAATTGGGATAAATATAATTATTTGCCTCAAAGCAATGCTGGAAAGTTAATCACTTGGAAGAACATATGAGATGGAAGTTACTATATGCCTGTAAAGTATTAGTGTTATTAGTTACGATATCTGGGCAATTAAAACATAAATTTTCCTAAACTCAGGCTTTTAACTAACAGCAGAGCATAAAGTATGTTTTCCCTTTATGTGAAATACCCTGGAGGAAAGCTTAAATCTATATTTACTGTCCAACAGAAGGGATGAGTTGGCTTGTTCAAGGCAAATTGCATTAAGTGTAGAGATCCAACACAAACGTCAATTACTGTGTTAGCCCTTATGCACTCAGCTTGAGGTTGTTCACCAATCATGTGGGAACAATTATCTTTATGGATTATTGATTATATTCAACCCTCAGGCAGCTGTGGGCCTCATAAGGCCCTTTGCGGTTGCAGAAAGGGTAAATTCTGTAGGCTCTTTCAAGAGCCTTCCTGAATAATGTGAGAATGTACTAAGCAACCTCTAGGGTCAGTTATCACAAGTAATCAGACTAGATGGATAATTTGATTAATTAGAGATTCTTTAGGACATAAATAGGTACAGTAATAAAATAGATACAGTAATAATGTTAGGTAAACTAAAAATACACAAAAGTAATTCACATATGTTTAAGGAAAGGAAATTGTAAATACGTTGGGACTGGTGGTTGGAAACAGCCATCGTTCTCTCCAGGGACTGCCAGAGGGAAGGAAAGAGTGGCATATTTTTCTCCTGATGATCGCCTCAGTGGAGCATACCAACAGCAGCTTCTTCAGTTCTTTCTGAACAATAGAGGTCGTCTTTTTTTTTCCAAGGATGAACTGACTCAAAATAAGAGCATTTGAGGCAAAATCCACCAAAGTCAACAAAACCCCTTCTGTTTTGAATGCTACTGTACTGATATAGGACTCTTTAACTGTGAGATGTTTGGCTCCTGTTTTACAAGCAAGTCTTGTGTTTCCAATTTGCTGCTATTTGACCCGTAAGGTTTATTTTTCACACTTTTTTTAGGGAAATATTGTTCTCTGCATACTGATAACACAGCTGTGCTTTGTTTAGCATGCCCATTGTTTTTTTCTTCCTACAATATACACTTTTTTTCCTTTAATCTTCTCTTTTTTGTTTGCTTTTATTTTTGATTTTGCTCTCATGGTATTTTATGCTACTCCACTCCAGTCCAGAGAAGGCAGGATTGCAAATACTTAATTCCAGCAAATCCTTCCAGGAGAGCTCTACGGGACAGGACTGCCCAGGAACCTGAGACAAAATATGTCTTCTTAAGTCCTTGACAGTTTAATGTCAATGGAAAGTTCCTTCCAGCTTTTCAAATTGGTGTTTTCCCACTTGCTCCTCAAAGGAGTGTCAAGATGTATTTGGTACATGTGCCACTGTTGGTAAATGAGCCTGGCTGGGTTTCACTGGTGATGCAGATCTCAGTGCCAGCTGCAGGTCACCAAATGAGTTGGAAATAATGAGGACTGAATTGTGGCTTAAGCCATATGCTCAAAAAATTCTGCGTAACTGCAGGTTGGACTCAAGTATCTATCCATTTCTGCTATTTACAAGACATCTTTTTCTCTCACCCTAAAAACATAAACAGTACCAGTCATATTTTAGGCAACTTGTAGTTCAGTGGCTCATACACCTCTGCAGACAGGCAAGGTTTCAAAAATTTGTGGTTTGGGCTACAGAGCCAATAAGCACTACGAAGCCCATAGGAATGCAGGTCCCTTCTCCTTCTAGGTGATATCTCCTGCAAGTGATATATTTACAGAACAGAAGGCAAAAGTGCATGGACAAAATACGTATGCCTTTGCACAGTTGTGTTACTAAGTACAGGCCCAACAACTAGATGAATGAAACCGCAGAATAATGAATAACCATAAAGCTAGATTTAGATCTGGAGTCTTAGATTTTTTTTTAACAAGACTAATTTTGGCTGAGCATGTTTTTGTTAGAAGATCATACCTTGCATATTAGATTTCAGCATTCCTGTCTCAGAGAAATTCATATCTGAAAACACATCTGTGGCTCATTCTTAATTAAAAGTTACAGAAAATGTAAGCTGAATCTCTAACGTTGTATGAACCATACGATCAAAAATATGTGTTAATGTACAGCCAGATTAATACTCCTGATACGTTATGCCTTGAACCAGAACCTCACCCAGTATGTGTGAGACCTTATCCACGAGACAAATTTGTCCAGCGTATTTATGTTCCTGTAATTTCAGGAAATGGATTTGCTTTGTATTTTTAAAAAAAGAAACAGAAAGAATGACAAGTTCTTATATGGTGTAGCTATACACATTTGTGAGACATTTATTGCTAATAGAAACATAGAAAACATTGTTTTGCAAAAACATATTGTTTTACAAAAAAATATCAACAGAGGGAGGAAAATGTTTATGAAGATGGAGATTTAGAAGGAAATGTTCTCCTGTCCTCTGGGAAACTGTTTCCTAAACATCTGTGAGAGAGGGGCACTTGGGCTTCTTATGTGACTGTCGACTGTATATCATAGCAGTGAAATTCCTAGAAGGTACTAAATTCTCCTCTTTTGCTAGGAATTAGTACCTTGAGGTATACCAAAGTGATGTGAGACAGTAGTTTATACTTCCAGTGCCATTGCTTTTACCTTAATATGGAAGGAGGAAAGCAGGCAATAAATAACAATGAAGTAGCTGCTTTTGATCGTGCTTCAGCAAAATTCTCAACAGAATTAAGGAAAGGCCCTGATCTGGAGCCCCTTGGCTGGCACAGGCAGGGCTGCAAGGTGGCAAGTGCAAGGTCCTGCACCTGGGGAGGAAGAATGCGAAGGTTAGGGATGGACCTGCTGGGAAGTAGTTCTGAGGAGAAGGATCTGGGGGTTGTGGTAGACAGTAAATTATCCATGGCCCAGCAATGTGCCCTTGTCGCCAAAAGGTCAATGGAATCCTGGGCTGCATAGGGAAGAGTGTGGCCAGTAGCTCGAAGGAGGTCATTCTCCTCCTCTACTCTGCACTGGTGAGGCCACAACTGGAATACTGTGTCCAGTTTGGGGCTCCCCAGTTCAAGAGGGACAGGGAACTGCTGGAGTGAGTCCAGGGAAGAGCAACTAAGATGATTAAGGGATTGAGGCATCTCCCTTATGAGGAAAGGCTGAGAGAGCTGGGACTCTAGCCTGGAGAAGAGAAGGCTGAGGGGAGACCTTATTAATACTTACAAGTCTCTAAAGGGTGAGTTGAAGGAGGATGGAGCCAGGCTCTTTTCAATGGTTCCCAGTGACAGGACAAGGGGCAATGGGCACAAGTTGGAACATAGGAAGTTCCGTTCAAATACACCGAAAAACTTGTTTATGGTGAGGGTGACAGAGCACTGGCACAGGCTGCCCAGGGAGGTTGTGGAGTCCCCTTCTCTGGAGATTTTCAAGACCCGCCTGGATGCAGTCCTGAGTAATGTGCTCTGGGCAATCCTGCTTTAGCAGGGGAGTTGGACTAGATGATCTCTAGAGGTCCCTTCCAACTCTGAAACTCCGTGATTCCGTGATTCCATGGCAGGGGTTACAGCTCTGGCTGGATCCCATGGCTGAGCCTGAGCTGAACGTGGCTCCCAGGGACATGGGCTGGCCCTGGAGGCAGTGTCAGTCATGCGTCAGCGAATATCACCCAAGTAGCTGATGCTGTACATCTGCAAAGAGAGGTTTAAGGGAGGTCTACTAATATGGAGACCAAGTGGCATCATGGAAATCTTACAGCTACTCTGTATTGTAATGAGCTGAAATCATCCTGAGGTCAGGACAGCTTGTGAAGGGTTTGTGTAGCCCAGCATCTTGTGTCTAGAAGTAGCCAATAGCACCTGTCCAGATGGGAGTGTAAAAGCAAGGGCAAGTGTGCAGGATGTTTCTTCAGAGATGTGTCACACAGAGACTTGCTTAAACCGGGGGCTGATATTGCTCTACAAAATGGCTGTAAAGGAAAGAAGAAAAATATTATAGTGTGGGGTGAGGGAAAGAAGGAAAAATATGCCTATGCTGAGCAAACCATGAGCCTGTGGGCAGCCTGAGGTGTTCTTTGGCTGGGGGAAATTTTAAAAGTGTATGTTTTCCATGTACGTTTCATGAGAGCTGGTGCAATTTCCTAAATTAATAGATATTTTCCTCCTCTAGGTTTGCCTGGCTATGTTTGCCATCTACAGAAGCCGCGCACCTGTCAGACCTTCTGCTTGTTATCTAGCATGTGTTCCCGGACTTCTTTCTTTTATGGATCTGTATTTGAACTCTCGAGAAGATCAAGCGTCCTCCCTTATCTGTTTCTTCTTCTTCCCCGTGAAAGCCAGGCTGTTAGCGTGTGTGGGGGCAGCGTGTGTGGGTATCTCAACTGCATCCTGCCACGGCCCTGATAAATCCAGCAGCGTGTGGCAGTGAAGTGTTGGCAGACCTCAAAGATAAGTAAGATAAATGCTGTGCACTTTTCCAATGAAGATCCTCATAAAAACATGAAGTCGCTCAGGCAGTGATCTGAGCCTCCTCTTTCAGAGAGCTGCTGTATTTTCCCGTCGGCTGCATAAGGGCAAGGCTTATTTGTAAAACTTGAGAGTTTGGGGAAGGGAGAGAGGAGATCGTGTAGTATCTATTGTAAAAGCAGTAAGGGTACTGCTAATAGACATCACTGCTACAAGTGGTGGTGAACCTGGTTTAATCCACCTCTTGTAAGGATGCCAGCTGTCCAGAGAAGGCTTAAGGCAGCTCCAAGTAGCATAGCTCTCATTTTGTCCCAAACCCACCACAGAAACACTGGTGCAGCGTTGGAGCCGGCACTGCTATGCCAGGAAAAGGGAAATAAAAGGGAAATCAGCAGTCAGCATACAGCTCCTGCTTCAGCCCACAGTGCTGCTTGTGCCTGTCAAGCACCAGGTTATTCAAATTTTTCAGGTGGGGGAGCAAAGCGCAGAAAGATCCTTTTTTTTCTAAGTCATCTGTAGGGGAGAGCTTGCCCGGGTTGTGGGGTGTCCGCCTAGACGTCCGCCCAGGGAAATATACTGGTACCAATGCTGAGGCTGCTGGGGAACTTAACCCAAGACTTAGTGTCTTCGGTTTTGACAATATAACTCAGTATTGAGGCTGGATGCCCGCAAGCCTGGGCTGGTGTCAGCTGTACGAGTAACAGTGATAGCTGCTATTTATAGAAAAGACAGGTCTTTGGTTGCCCTGGCTTACACAGCGTGGCAGAAAAATGACTGTCACCTTTGCCTTCTGCTGCCTGACCTGTCCTGTTCTATGCTATGCATCTATGCTGCGCTGTGCCGTGCTGTGCTATGCTAAGCTCTCCTGTCCATCCTATGCTGTATATTCTTGGGACACACATACCCCTACTAAGGTATTGTGGAAGAGACACTGCCATTTTCTGAATCACAGTGGTAGGGCTACACAGAGAAGACTAAAACCTGACGTTTTCAATCCACCGTACCGCAGCAGGTAGACAATTTCATTCTCTAAAGCTGCCAGTATTTTCACGGACACTAAGTTTTACATAAGGAGCTGAAGAAAATTAATTAAACTGAAGTAGAGCATTGAAGGTGGGCTGAAGATACATCATTTCGTGTTTGTTACATCTGTTCGGGCAGTGTTTTAAACAAATCATGCCCTCTTTGCCAGATAGATTTTCAGTAAATGCTTTATCTACTGGTCTGTGTAATTTTAACATTTCATTTTGTAACTCACATTGCTGTATAACAAAATTATAACAGTGCCTCTGTGAAAAGATGCCAACTTCTTATTGCAGTGCTTTAAGCTCCAATTCATTTGAAAAAAAAAAAAGCATTTAAAAATTACATATGATTGATGCCCTTCAGCTGCAAAATAGGTAGAGATACGATTCTTCTCTTTTACTATTAAGCTTATTTGAAATACAAGGTAAAGTACATTAGTTAACCTATTACTTAAAGACCATAAAACTGTCATCTTTCTGGCACTATAGAAAGTGACTCCAGGTTGTGAACAAATGCCTGCTTTTTCCAGCTGTGATCTGTGCTTTAATTTTACTGGCATGTTATTATGCTATCCTGTGTACTAGCTCTTTACATATTCCAGGGACCATGAAATAGTGTAACAGGGTTTGCTTTTCTTCTGCTTACTAAGAGAATTGCATAGGCATTTCCCAGGCTTGTTTTCCAAAGAAAAAGCTGTCAGAAGCCCACAAAGCCTGTTGTTGAGTCGTTTATTATATTTGTACTATGGTCAAGTTTGGAGCCCCTAGCTGAGACCAGGACTCCATCAATCTAGGCAATGTATAGCTGTGCTGTAAAAGACAGCCTTTACCTAATGATTGAGAGGAGAGGGCAGAAAATACAGCATTTTGGGGGCTCCTGAAATTTCAGGGGCTCGCCTCCATTATCAGGTAGCCCTGGGAGGAGTCCACTGGTGAGATGTAGCAGGCGCTTCCAGGCTGAAGGTGGGCTGCTCCCTCACCCAGCTCCAAGCCTCCTGTCACCGTGAGAGTGCCAGGAGCCCGCATCCCCCTCCCCTGCGCTCAGCCCACCAAGCTGTGGCAGAGAAGGACATGGGGTAACAGGGTCGGGGACGCATCTCGAGCTGCACTGCTGCACCTGCTGTATTTCAGGTAGGTGAGATTTACAGATGACTCAAGGTTTGGCTGAGATTCTAACAGCAGATATCCCCAAAAGAGACCATCTCTTGGAGCACAGCCCTGAGTACCAGGAGATGGTTATGGTGTGCCCAGAGCCACCGGGTAAGGCCACTTGCTGCTGTCAGCATGGGATAAGTCTTCCTCTGTGAGGCAGTAAGGAGAGTTTCACATCCCCATGCCATAACAGCCCTTCTGAGGAGCTTTGCCTGGCACAGCCGGACTCATTGTCCACGGCCCTGGCACAGCAGAGCGAAGACAAAAGGGACCATCAAATGGTACTATCTGGGCTGTGTAGTGAGTAATGACAAAGACCAGGAACTTGTGGGGGAGCAAAGGAGTTATGTCCCTGGACATGGGAACTGAGCTCAAAGAGCAGAGAGGACATTGTCCCAGGTATCTCCTTCATACCTGTCCTTTGAGTGGGAGAAGGAATTAGACTCTCTCAACTGTAGCCCCAAAAGTCACCATGCCTATCAGTACAAACTAATTGGTCATGTACCCAGCAGGGCTGTTTGGATGGATAAGTAATGGTTTGTGGCATCCATAACAAGGACAAATAGGAAAAGCACTGTCTTTCATTTTATGCAGAGGTTGTGTCTGAGTAATTATGTTAAGGAAATGGTATTATAATAGAACTATTTCATAAGACCTTCTTCACTGTTCCAGATCACATTAGTTTTTCCCCACTGTGTTTGCCATTTGAAAGTGTATTTCTGCAATTGTAATCCAATTTTCCATATGAGGGATATGAAACATGAAGCCTTGATACCTTCAGTCCAGTCTTTGATAGATCTGAATTTTCTTCTTGGAGATGAAGTTGCTAACTTTCACAGCTAGGTTTGACCTGAATCTATGAAGGTCAGAGATAGCCCTTTAGAGCTTCCATTTTAATCTATATATTTCACCAGCTGTGGTATAACATGCTTTATTCTATTAAAAAAAAAGACAATGAATGAAATATTTTTGCTAGTTAACAATGACCTTGGAAGTAACTCACAAATGTTGAGCACAGTTACACAGCTGCATGGGCAGACTGTAAAACTATAGCCATTAAGCAAAAAATATCTCAAAAAGAAACCATGCACTGAGATGCTGTGGTCAGACATATGCAAAATAATAAATCTTAAAAAAAATCCTGCTGGTAACAGGGAAATTCTTCATGGTGGGCTTTGCCTGTGTCCCAGC
This sequence comes from Vanellus vanellus, assembly GCF_965231255.1. Lineage (NCBI taxonomy): Eukaryota > Metazoa > Chordata > Aves > Charadriiformes > Charadriidae > Vanellus > Vanellus vanellus. The sequence goes on along the minus strand of NC_138905.1, from coordinate 196,752,071 downwards.
TGATTAAAAGTCAATGGTCATGCAGTTGTGCTGTACTGTATATCATAGAAAAGGCAATTTTCCCTCCATTTGCAGCAAAGCCTCAGATTTGATCGATTACATTGCTTTTTGTTTGAATTTCACCTGTACAGATTGATGACTACCATACTATACATGTAGTACCTGAGCAAATAAACTAATTTTGCTATCATTTTATTTATGGAGCACCTTCAAGGGATATCTACATTCTTTATATAATATTTACATTGTGATACATTTGGTTATGACAAATGGTTTTCCTGCAGGATGTTTACTCAGTTGCATGGCTTGGCAAATGTGATTTCACTAAGCAAGGAGTAATTTTGTTTGTTTGCCCCAGGCTGGTTCGTTTGCCAATCAAAAGAATGCCTCACATGAAAGGACGTCTGTTGTCTGATGGAGTATGACCAAGAATTTACGAGTCAGAACTGGAAAACTATGCCAGAGTTGACATAACATCTTCTTTTTACTGTCTTACACCCAGTTTGAGTTAATTGACCTAGAGCAAGTTGTACTATGTCTGCACCACTGCAAGGGGACACCTTGACCTGTAGTGCCTCTTTTCCTGACTTGTTTCTTGGGATGGAGCATCAGAGAAGGATACAGATGCCTCTACAGGTAGGAGGTAGGTCAGGAAAGGACGTATTTCTGAACCCTCAACTAGAAATCATCTGTTCCATCAACCACATAAGAACTTCTAGGAATTTAAAACGTTATACTTTAATTTCCCAAAGATGAACCAAAGGTTTATTTAATCACCTGTGGTTGAAAGCTAGAGTCAAGCAAATAAATAAGATGGCTGCAAGTTAGGTAATATAATAGTTTCAAGCTAAGTGGTGGCATTTTGGGATGACCCAGGTTTTGCTGGTGTCTGTTGGGCGTGCTGTGAGGATGCAGACCAGTGCAAGTAGCTTGAGTTAGGCAGAGGGTACCAAACCAGTCTGGGCACTGTGTTTGCAGGTAGGGTACTAGGGAATCCCACTGCCTCGCAGTATCAGCTGGCTCAAATCCAAATGGTCTGTGTGGAGGAGCTTTCTGGGCGTGAAAAGAAGCAGCTGTGCTTACATACATAGCTAGGGAGCCGGTAACTCTTAATAAGTAGGACTAAGTGTATAACCTGGGACTGTGGATTTTGTCTGTGTGCCTGTGGTTCACTTGCTTTTCTGTTTTGCATTTGATTTGCTATTGTTTTGTGCCTTTTTTTTTATTTATTTTATTTTTTAAGGTCAGGTCACTCAGGGAATACAAGAAGCAGCTACTGAGAGGGGGGTTTACTTTGTGGGGAAGCATTCAGCATCAATACCTTTCTCGTTTGTAGGTAGTGCACCATCAAGGTGGGAAGAAAGCAGCAGAGGTGCTTAGCAAGCCCTAATGCTTCCCTGAAGATCCTGCAAGAAGTCTGGTTCCACAGCTACTGCAGGATCAGATCCTTGAGCCCCACTTACTGATCCTTGCTCTGAGCAATGCTTTTATTTTCTTGCCACGTTTGTTTGGAAAGCGAGGATGGAGGAGCAGGAATTACAGCCCCCTCCCACTGCTGGTATGTGCTTTTTGTGACAGCCCCACTGGCAGCACGAGGCTGCATTCTTCCTTGGCAAATCTTCCTCAGAGTCCTCAGAAACATTCATATCACAAGGGTTTGACTGGCTGATGCTTCAGAATAAATCAAGCTTTTATTTTATCTTTAAGTAAAGATTTGAAATAAATGTGCTTGTGAATGGAGATCAGTATAAATAAGAACCAAAAGCTGAACATCCCACCTAGTATATCCCAATTAGCACTGGATTATTAGTCAGCTGGGGTGCCAGCCTAGAAGTAGCAGGCTGCTTTGTAACACAGCTGGGCAACTCGTTAATTGTTTTTATTAATGAAGAGAGCTTCCCTTCCTCAGCTATTTCTTAATGAAATTGTGGGTTCTTCCTTGGTTAGTAAATTAAATCAAATCACATTTGCACACATTTTTTGTGACCAGCAGATTGCAGTTTGGATAAGAACATCTGAGTTTCAAATACAGCTCATAGATAATGAATGCATATTCAATGGTAATAATTAAAATTATTAACACATGAAATACTGTATCTGACTGAGAGAGATTTGTTATGTTAAGAATACTGGATCCAATACAGAAAGAGAAATATTAGGAAGTAACCTTTGACATCAACTTAGATTGTATTTATCTTGAAAAAAAAGATTTATGGTTCATATAAATATTTCAACAGGTCTTTATGGAATGATGTGATGTAATTTGTAATAAGTGTGTGACACACCAAAGCGCTACTAAGAGACTGTTATTTCTTGCCCCAGTCACTCGATGCAGGTGATTGTTTTGTCAGATTAATACTCCTGTCACATAACACTTGCCTCTGTCTAGTCTTATATCTTCCCCTTTATTGTGTCTGTGAATCAAATGCAAATAAAATTATGGTGCCAACTAAGTTTGACAAGAATAAAATAGCATCCTTAGTCAATTTTGTGATGCCTCTGAAAGGCCAACAGGGATCTTCTTTTTCCATTTTACTCATCCTATTTAGTGATGGAATGAAAACCCCTTCTCTCACAAGGTCTTGGGCTGGCCGAAGGAGAGAAGCCAGAGAGTCGTAGTCAATGGGGCAGAGTCCAGTTGGAGGCCGATAACCAGTGGAGTACCTCAAGGGTTGGTACTGGGGCCCATATTATTCAATATATTCATCAATGATTTAGATGAGGGAATTGAGTGTACTATCAGCAAGTTTGCTGATGACACTAAGCTAGGAGGAGTGGCTGACACGCCAGAGGGCTGTGCTGCCATCCAGAGAGACTTGGACAGGCTGGAGATTTGGGCAGGGAATAACTTAATGAAATACAACAAGGGAAAGTGTAAGGTCCTACATCTGGGCAGAAACAACCCCAGGTTCCAGTATAGGATGGGGAGCTACCTGTTAGAGAGCAGTGTAGAGGAAAGGGACCTGGGGGTCCTGGTGGACAGCAGGATGACCATGAGCCAGCACTGTGCCCTTGTGGCCAAGAAGGCCAATGGCATCCTGGGCTGTATTAGAAGGGGGGTGGTTAGTAGATCGAGAGAGGTCCTCCTTCCCCTCTACTCTGCCCTGGTGAGACCGCATCTGGAATATTGTGTCCAGTTCTGGGCCCCTCAGTTCAAGAAGGACAGAGAGCTGCTGGAGAGAGTCCAGCGTAGGGCAACTAAGATGATTAAGGGAGTGGAGCATCTCCCTTATGAGGAAAGACTGAGGGAGCTGGGTCTCTTTAGTTTGGAGAAGAGGAGACTGAGGGGTGATCTTATTAGCGTTTATAAATATATAAAGGGGGAATGTCATGAGGATGGAGCCAGGCTCTTCTCGGTGGCAACCAATGATAGGACAAGGGGTAATGGATTCAAGCTGGAACACAAGAGGTTCCACTTAAATTTGAGAAGAAACTTCTTCTCAGTGAGGGTGACAGAGCACTGGAACAGGCTGCCCAGGGAGGTTGTGGAGTCTCCTTCTCTGGAGACATTCAAAACTCGCCTGGACGCCTTCCTGTGCAACCTCATCTAGGTGTTCCTGCTCCAAGAGGGGGATTGGACTAGATGATCTTTTGAGGTCCCTTCCAATCCCTAGCATACTGTGATACTGTGATACTGTGATAGAGCTGGTACAGGCAGTGACTCCTCCTACTCTGCTCCTCTGGCTGCCACTTCTGCACGGTGGTGATGCAAGTGTACTGCAGCAAACCTCCAGCAGCCGAACAAAGAGTGTGTATCCATTTGTGGTTTCTAACATTTTCTTTTGGTAACAGGGAAGGCTGTGAACCGTGCGCTAAATTAGGACTGTTGGTCCCTCAGGTACACACTTTGAAATCCATGGTAATTGGGACACTGGGTCATGAGAGTGCTGACAATTGGGACAACCATTCCAAATGTAAGTAAGCATATGAAACAGCATGTAGGATCCCACCCTGTGTGATTATAGTGCTCTAGCACTGGAGTACGAGGGATTGTGAAAATCTGTATCCATCACTGGTCCCATTACCTACTACCTCACTTACGTGCACTCAAAGGAGGCACTCCACAAGCTGTTGCAGTACTCAGATTATAGCATGGACCACCTTACTACAGCAATCTGTCACCCCTGACTCTCCACTAACCCTATCACTGATCCCCTTTCCCTTTCACCTTTCCTGTCAAAATTGCTCATATACTGGCTTCTCTGGGGTGCTGGAGAAGCAGCTCTCTACAAGGATAAATTCATAAAGGAGAACAAATAATGAAAAGGCATTGAGAAGACAGGGAGAAAAGGGAATTCCCGAAGGTTGCTCAAGGGTCAGAGTGTGAGGATCTCATTTTCTGACAAGAAGACGGCTCGTTATTTCAGTCCACAATGACTCTAACAAGAGGAGCTGATTTTTTTTTTTTCAAGGACTATATTCCTTGAAAAAAGCAGTTATCTTGAGACAATTCATGTGAGATTTTTAGCAGGAAGGGAGGTGATGGGGAGGGAAAAATCCCAGGAGGAAGTATTTCTACCTTCCTTCTCACCCATACCTTATCCACAAGGATGGGGACAATCTGTGAGGAGACCCAAGTTCAATGCAACACTTGCATCCTCTTTGTTGACATAATGCTGGACTTCAATCCAAATGCCTGGGGCGCCCCCAGGGCCAGAGCAGCATTAGCAGGTGGAGTGAGAGGCCAGGAGTGTTTTGCAGGATGGGGACCTGAGGAAGGTGAGGTGCTGATAGTGCTATTTTCTTTCTATTTTCAGTGCACGTCTGCCCACATCCACATCAAACAAAACTCGGTTTCCCTGACAGTTCCCATGAGTAAAAGACCATTTAGTTATTTGTAAGTCTGCCCTGTGACTTCTCTGCTTTTTTTTTTTTTTTTTTTTTTCACCTCCACCCTGGGCTGAAGTTTCAAAGGAGCAGCGGATGGCTAAGCAAAGAAGATCTGTTAGAAACCAGTGACTTGGTGATAACTTGGAAACGGTGTCACCAAATCAGCCAAGAAACTGCTCTTCTATGGGTTGAACTCCAACTAAAGTGATAGGGGAGAAACAACAAAACCAGTCGTCTCCAGATGGAGACCTCAAGAATCACTTTGTCCTGAGCCCTCATGAGGAGGTCCTGGAAGCTGCTAGAGGGCAAGATCCCTTTTGACAGGGATCATAGGCAGGACTTCTCTGTGCTGATTTCAACCCTTTTAGCCACAGATTTGCCTGTCTCTTGTGAGCTAGCTATGTCTACATGGGTTTGGACCTTCCAGACAAATCCGTGAATAATTTGCTTCTACCCTCACGTATTTCTGCAGGTGTCAGCTCTAACGGAGTGGGTTTTTTTTTGTTTGTTTGTTTTGTTTTGGTTTTTTTTGTTTGTTTTTTTTTTTTTTTTTTTTTTTTTTAAATATTGCCTTTGTTAATGCATCAAGAATGAGAGGGGAGGGAGAAAGGTGTTCATCACCGATCCCAGGACAGCTGGGCATGGGGATGCCGTCCTTTAGGATAGGTCCAGATATCATCCGAGGCCAGGGAGGGCCACCGCTCTGACCCAAGCCATGTGTGCCAGGGGATATAAGGGCAGGTAGCGTTTCTAAAGAAGAGTTTAGCCTGGGTGGTAGCTGTCGTACTGAGTGAGGATATGCAAAAATCTTGTGCAAGTTTTTAACATTTGCAAAACAGAGCATGTTTCTCAAGCAGAATCTCTCTCTCCCCTCAACTGGTGCTTGAAGTGAGGAAGATTCGATGTACCACTTTTTCCAAATGTACAATAAATAAAATGCCAGCTGCTGCTAGAAAAGGCTGAAAAAAGTTCTCTTAAAATAGTTATCTAACCTGTACCTTTTCCTTTCAGCTGCTATAATTTCTCTGCCACTCAGCAACCCAGAGAGCAATGCTCAGCATGTTTTACAAGCACTTTATGTAACTTGTGGAGAAGAATAAAAAGGTCATCTTTCTAATGCTGTGTAATCCTGCACACTATTAAGAACCAAAGGTACTTCTCTTTTGTACCGATTGTACTGAAAATACAAGAATGGAAGTCATGAGCATTTAGAAAGTGTTCCGTTTGGGCATATATGTGATCAAAGCCAGAAACAGTCCTTCACTGAGAGAGACATACTATACGTTTCCAAGTTGTAGCACTTCTGTAATCTTGCCCAAGTGTTGTAGCATATATCCTCAGCTGTGTCCAGTGGAGCTATGCAATGGATTTGCCTTCATTTCCATATGTCTGCTGTGTGTATTGATTATCTGAGCAAATGATGCTAAAGCAGCTAAGTGATGTTTACCCAAATTGAAAAGATAATTGGCCAGTTTCATCCCTGATGTAACCGTTCCAATCAGTGCAGCTCTGTCAAGGACAAATTTGTCTCAAGAGAAGGATAATTCCCCACGACGTGCCTGTTAAACCAAAGCAGTTGCCAAAAATAAATTAGGAAAAATAAAGCAGCTCTCCCAGAAAAAGCACATTTTAGCCAAATCTGTGCTTCCCTGCTGACATCCAAAAAGTCGTTGTTGGAGGACAACTTCCTACAGCAGGGTGCTGCTGCAAGGTTCTTGTGCCCAGTCTTTGTCCAAGTGGCTGGGCTGCAGAGGCTGCTCTGATCAGGTACCCGAAAAGCTTGTTCTGGCTCTCCTCCCTGACAGGTCTCCATCATGGGGTGGGGACAGATAAGTGCAGGGGGGAGCTGGTGGAGACCTCCTTAACTCTTCCACAGCTATACCTCTAAATAAAGCAGGACCGCACGTCTGGGCCCGATAGCCCCAGCAGGCTTGTCTCCACCATGCCTATGGCTAGTACCACTTAGAGGGAATGTGAATGGGAGACAGCTAGTTAGCCAGGTCAAAACAGAACCTGTTTTATTTATCAGCATAAACATCCCCGGGGGGTTGGATTAAATGTTTTCATGCTGGGGAAAACAGACTGTGCCAGCAGAAAGGATGAATCAGTCCTAACGACAGATGCATCTTGCATTCAGCTTCTGTGTCTGCCAAACTGCCCTGCACCCTATTACCGGGGAGGCTCAAGCCTGTAGTGTGATTTTCTAGTACTAGTGGATATTTTTAGTGAAGTTTTCTCTCATGTTCACTCTCCTTAAATGCTACCCATTAATGCAGCGCACATTCCTATTGTGGCATTTTGTGCTTAGAGTTTCCTGGATGGATGGATTGTTCTGTAATGCAGGTAACCCTAATGAATAAATAAGTGTCAACTCGATATTTCATAAAGTAAAATACTATAGCTGCTCTCAGTAATACTCTAAAGTAATTTTACGTTTACAGCAATTCTGATCTCAATTTCAGTGTGTTTTCAAATCTATCCAATATAAATCTGAACGAACAATTCATTATGAATAATGTATGCAGCAGATTTGACCCACTTTTCTGTTTGCAAATTACTGTAATTCCTCTGTAATGGTTGTGTTTTCCCCTCCAGTTTTTGCCCTCCAAACCTAGATTGAGGGCAAGGAAGGCTATTCTAAAATAAATGGTAAATTAACTCTACCTACTGCTTGCTTCCAGACCGTGGATGCAACTCTTCTATGAGCAAATATGATACTGAAAACACACTGTGATTATTTAAATTTTGTATTATTCCTTGTTGAAGAGAAAGGATAGAGGTACTTGATTGTTTGCTGAGAGTTTTATGCAGTTATCGCTGGAAATTTATAGAATTTTCATTTGTGACTGGTCATCTCTGTATTACTATTGTTGCTCTGTATTACTATTGTTGCTAATTAGTTAATAAAATTAATTTTGCAAACGATCCCTGAAAATAATCAGTAATGGCCATAGAAAAATCAGTAGAATCTGCAGAACATTGTACTTTCCTCCTCTTCCCAGAGCTTTGTCTTTGAGCCTCAGTTCTAAAAAAAATTTGGCTTCTTTCCTGATTGATGAAAGACAAAGACATGGCAAGCACATTTATCTGTGCCTGTTCAGAAGTCTTTAGATTCTTCTTTTTTCCTGACGTACTTTAAACAATGAAATTGTATTTGCACAGACCTTCTCATGAGCTATGTAGTAATAATTTTTCCTCTTTCTGCTTTTGATTAATTATTATAGCGCCTAAGTACTGTCCTGAGACGCCGGGGAGCTCGTGCGTGTTGTACTCTATATACAGTTCAGAACAGGAGTTTCTAATTGTTCATGGGGGAATGAAGCCATATGCATTTAGCTGTAATAATCTCAGTGGTTCTGATAAAGAGAGATGTTTTATCTGCCGAACAGCTCTTTTGAAATCTTACGGCTCTTCAATTTGTTCTTTTGTTTGCTTTTAAGAATACAGTGTGGCAGCCCGTATTTCAGCCTCAATAAAGTACAGCATTTGGCACTCATCTTCTTTTAAAGGATTCTTATCCTTTTATAAAGATGGATAGCTTGGTCATGGAAAGCAGAACATAGCCTCTGAAAGAAACGGGAACAATGTACAAATGAGGCAGTAAAAATAAATGACACATTAGATTCACTAGCCAAGCAAGACGCTACAGTCTACATAAAGGCAAAGATGCTGACTTCACAGGACCCTACGAGCAGAGCTTCTGTAGGCAGCAGCAATTTACAATCACTGGTACATTAATGACACTATGTGATAAGTGAATTACTGGGACGTTGGTAAATGCTATTCTCATTAAAAGTCAGCCTAGTGTTGGCACTAAACTCATAGTTTTCAGAGATGCCTACATATTGAACCATTAAAAAAATGGTGTTCTGAGTTATCAACTGGCAAGAACAGTCTCAGCTGAGGAGTGAAACCTTATTTTAGTAGATGCTGTAGAGGAAATCCTTTTAAGCCATTGAAAAGCTATACATGTGTAAGACATTGGAAGACACCTTTCAATTAATTTCCTGCAGAAAGGCAGAGGAAGTAGATTAGCGGTCTTTGAGTTACAGTTTCATCAAAGCTGTCAAAGGGTGGCTAATTTTGAAAAATGGAGAAGTGCCCTGGCAAGAGGGTTTGGGGCGTTTTATATTTCAGTTGTTAGAAAGAGATTTCTAGAATCTCTCCAGGATCTGACTTGCTCTGTCATGGACAGGGTTGCCTTTTAGCTATTATCCCCATGGTGTTCTTGGTTACTTATATCCAAGTTGGTAAATGGGTTTAGTCTTCCATTTGGTTTAGGTCACCTGGTGATCATTGCTAGAGGGAGTATCTTTCTAAAAGACAGAGCGTAGGGAAGGGGACTGATAGGATGACTTCCTTAGAAGATATTGAGCTAGCAAAAATGTGGGGAAAATGGGGAAATATCTGTGAATGGGAATGGTTGAGCTTCCCTCCTCACATTCAACTGAAGAGCAAGGCACATACTCCTAGATTTTTTGTATTTTTAGACAATTGTGTGGAAGATTACTGTACTTATTCTCAAGAGGCCCAGCCTAGGAAGTGCAGTTAGGCAAGTAGGCCACTTAGTTTTTGAAGGTTGTAGCTGATCAAGGATTCTAACATGGGGTGACCCTTGGAAAGCATTCTCCGATCAAATGATGGATCAACACATATTCTGTTTGACTTCTTGCTTATGCATGCGCCTGCCAGTGAAGGTTTGTCTCAGCAATTTGACTGGAGTTCTAAATCTGTATGAAATGTGATGGGTCCCCAGGAGATGTGAATAGGACCCAGAAAAGGGATTTGCGACTGGGGAACAGACAAGTGGGATGTGCAGAAAAGCAGAAGATTTTGCTGGGTCAGCCAAGAGGTTCCATTTGCTTTATTCTGGCTATTTTGTTCTTAGTCATCAAGGTCCATAGATAGCAAAAATCATTACCTTCATTCAGCCTCAGTCTTGTTCGTTCTGCCTCTTAAATAGCTGTGGGCTGGGATAATATCCCTGCTTCCTTACTGGTTATTTCACATTTGCATGACTGTTTTCTTATTATGTGACGCTTGGGACATGTGACATTTTGGGGTAAAGACCCTTTCTGACTACCAAATTGATCTGAACTAAGATCAGACCTGACTGAAGGGAAGTTGTTAGCGTGGTACAATAAAGCGCTGCTGCTTCAGAAGACTACTAGCTGCACAAGCGTTTCTGAGAAACTCATAGGCCCAAGTAAAAGAAGGACAATAGTATTTGTGCGTCTGCAATCTTGAGGTGATGTGTAGATGCATTGCATTCCTTAGGGCATTATACTAAACAAATAGGTGCTGTGCCTCTGCTGAAAGGCTGTAAAAAGAGGCTCTGGTACTGCTCGAGTTTCAGTGTCTTGTCATGAAGCTGATTAGACCTAAAGGCTTCCTCTTGTACTGCCATTTGGAAAACATACCCTCAGTGAAGCGTATGTTCATTCAGGACTTTAGCAAGCTCCTCGGGGGGCCTTTTCTTCCTGGAACAATTTTCATCTTTTTGGATTATTCTTCAATCACGCTTTCTGCAAAAAGCTTTTTCTGTCTCATTGACATGTTGACATAATTGTAGTAAGCTATCATGTAAAGAGGTACTGCACAGATTGAAAGCATTGGATGTCTTGTGATTCTTCAAGAATCTCAGGAATGTTAATGAATCCCATTGTTACGCATTCCATCAACAGCCTTTGTTTTGCTTTTTTTTATTAAGAAAAAGATGAAGTGCAAAATGTTTCAAAATGCTTATTGTAAAGTGCTGAAAGTAGAACCTTAAAATAAGAACAATACTCTTCTCTTTACTGTCCAAGTTTAAAAGAGAAAAGGTAGGTTTGAAGTGCAATTTCAGTTTTCTTAACCGGTGATGCGTATTCTGAACTCTTGTTAGAATCAACTGGATTTTTCTCCACAATGTGCAAAGGAACTACTGTATTTTTAATGGTATCACCACTCATAATTTTAATGTTCATGTTGCAGAAGAACCATATTGCCCACCACGTGTAACATAAAAATGTTGGAAGTTGGACGATACCTTTCATCCCTAAGGCTATATGTTTTATCCCATGTAACAGCGTAGATTAAATTAAAATTTTATTTAGGGTTTTGAATGACACATCACTCCAATCAAGAAAAAGACATGTCATTCTGTATTTGAAAAGTTGTCTTATGTGTTTTTAAACAATAATATGATAATCTGGAACTTAAAATAATGGGAAAGGGAGTGGGAAAAGAAATTATTCTTAGTTCATATATTATGCATGAACATATACAACATTTCTTAATATTTTATTTGTCCATATGTATACATACATACAAATGTGCAATATGCTTTATACATGATTAGAGTTCAAAAACGTATTTCAGGAATCAATTTGACAACTGGTTAAATAATAGTTTGTATATTGATAAGTATTAATTCATGTTTAAGCTTGTTTGATGAGTTTTTATTTTCATATGGCCCAAGAAGACTTTTGACAACCCCCTTCCTTTGGCAGGAACTTTAAGTCTGTCCCTCTAGCTTTTAAATAGAAAGCTACTTAAACTCATTTCTTCTTTTTAAAACATAAAGTTTAAAGCACAAGTCTCTGAAGGTACATATATGTTTTCCCATTGAGGCATAACTGGATTTCAACCCCAATCCTCATCTGCTTGCAAGATGTTGCATGTTTGGAAGTTGTCATCTGGAGCACACTTACTGCTCACTGGTATGAGCCGATCTGAAGAGTGTGTGTGTGGTTTCAACCCAGTATTTCCTGCCCACACAGAGATCTCCAAAGGTACCCTTGTGATCTCTCCAGCCCATACACCACTTATCCTCTTCCCTCTTTACATATGTGTTGTACCCTTAACTATACACTGTTGAAAGCTGTTTCTGATGGAGAGCCATCAATAGCCTCTGTTTTCAGGCTTCTTCCAGTCCTGGACCTAAAAGCAGTAAGCAGCCAGGCTAAAGTCCAGAAAGCCCTAGAGCACGTGTAGTGTATACAAAGTGGCTTTAGCAGCAATAACCTCAACTTCTGGCCCAGGTCCAGGAGGACACCATTAGCTATTGGTTCACATCTAGCATAAAACCCATGCTATGAGTTGTGTGAGTAGAGGAATCAGTAGGTGCTCTGGGTGGCTGTTTCAGAGAGGATTGGATTGAAACCTCAAACGTAGCATTTTGCTGTTTGTTGCTTTCTTTTTTTGAAAGGCCTTTTTCATCATAAATAAAAAGTTTCACAGAAATAAAATGCATTCTACTAAACTGTGGAAGCTGTTCAACTTCTGTACGTGGTTCTCCCTCCTTGCCCTTTTTTCATGGGGGCCAGAACAGGTCAACTGTACTCATGACTCACAGTGGTAGCCTGGTGTGGTCATCCCGCTGGGCCAGCTTGGCAGAGGTCCCTAGTGGAGCCATGAGCTCTGTGGGGCTAAGCCAGAGCCAGTACAATGGGGAAGGATTCAAGGACGGGCCACTCGCCTTTCAGAGCATATTGCAGCTTGCCTTTATGCAGTAAACCACGTGCTGCATTGAGAACATTCCCTCGCTCTGTAAGTGTGCCTACTGCCCACAGTGGTGTCAGGATGGAGGAGAATGATCCAGAGGCTTCTCTTTTGCTGTGCCAAAAAAAACCCCAACACTTTCCAGAAGCCGTGATTTAATCGCACCTATTCTGACAGCAATTGGGATGTCCTCGGTGTCAACACTGAGGGTACCTATCTTGATGACAGCCACTAAAAAAGTACATAAGCTCCTTCATTAAACAGTTGGTGCTGAAGCCATTATTCAACTTGTTATGGCAAATACTCAGCCAGCAGGAGGTAGGTACTATCACCTACAGTGCAGATGGAAAAAGATGTTTAGTGTTTCTTTCCAGTGACGAGGAAAGGATGCCAACCTACATGCTCCCAGGTGGTGTGAGCACATTCCCTGGGTCTGGTCACAGTGCCTATGGCGTGGTCTCTGGATAGCAATAATCTGTCTAATGACGAGGTGATAAGTTGTTCCTTGTGGTTCCTGCCTGCACTAAGTGTTGTACACAGAGGAGGATTAACTTATGGCCCTGTCAAGGAAACCGTATCATAAAAAACTCTGTAATGATGATCAAGCAGAGAAGCAGAATGTTTTAGATGATTTCACATACTTGTTTGAATGGAGCACAGCAAGCACCTATCCAGGTGCTTTGAAAGACAACTAAAACTTCTCTTCAGTAGCCATCAGCAGATATGTTCCTGAGTTTACATCCTGGCATGCACACATGTGTGGGTTTTCATGAAAGATCCTGTAATTTTAACTCCAGATAATTGTGACAGCCTCTTCAGTGTTTCACCAACACCATCTGAGTAATGATGACAGTGGTTAAACTAGTAGCTTTCCATGTGTTCTCTTTACATATTTTCCTCATGCCCTGTCTTTTTTGTACTGTGTCTTCAGATAGTTTTTTCTAGGTTACCTCATAAAATTTCCCTGTCAGTACAGGAAAGGAAGAAGTGCTTTTGTAAAACACATGTCATATAAGACAACATTTAACTTTTTCTGTAGTGAAAAGAGAAGGTGTAGGAGAGAGAAGGCATGGAGTGGACACTTTGATCCTGGAGGGGAAGCTGAAAGGCGTATGTAGCACACTCCGTGCATACCCTCGATGGTGTCTGGGGACTCAAAACCTCACAGTAAGCAGAACACTGTCTAGAGCTGTCCAACAAGAAACACTAAGATGGGCTGAGTCAAAACTCTTGTGAATCTCCAGATGCCAGAAACTGAAGTGAGGGTTGCAGAGAAGCACCTTTATTCACTGTGGCTGCAAAACATATTCCTGAACATATGTTACTGTAAGTATTCTTCTGAAGAACCAAAACTCGTTCAAGTAGATAATAGATGTGCAACACAATGCCTTTTATACAACAGTCCACGTGCTGGTACCCACCCATGGAGCCAGAGACCTGGGCCCAAGTTGTTCTTTGCCTTGAGGGAGTTCCATGATATCCCATCTCACAACAGAGGGTCTTCACTCTGCCTAAGGCTGCAGAGAGCTGGACAAACAGGTCTCACATTCCTCCCGGTTATTTCCCTGGTTTCAGAGGGTGGTGCAGAAAGTGATCCTATTCCAGGGATTGGGTTCTTTCTTAGGACGGTGAGTTTGAACCCTCCCATGCTGCAAGGAGCCTAGGCCATTTCCTTGGTGAACAGAATGTCTATTTCATTTATTTTTGTACAAGGACTGAACAATACTGCCTTAGCTTATATGACAAGGCAGTCATCATATGGCTTATATGACTCATCAGTCATATTTTAAGAGAAAGAACGGTTTTCACAATGATTTTAGACTGTAAAACCAATTCTCAACAAAGTCAGTAAGTTAAAAATGCAAATAGAAACACATAGGAGCATAGAATCATTTAAGTTGGAAAGGATCACTGAGTCTGTTAACCTAACACTGCCAAGTCCATCACTAAACTGTATCCATAAGAACAGCATCTCCATGCCTTTAAATACCTCCAGGGATGGTGATTCAACCACTTCCCTGGGCAGCCTGTTCCAATGTTTGATAACCCTTTCTGTGAAGAAATTTTTCCTAATATCCAATCTAAACCTCCCCTGGTGCAACTTGAGGACATTTCCTCTTGTCCTATCGCTTGTTACTTGGGAGAAGAATCTCACCCCCACCTCGCTACAGCCTCCTTTCAGGTAGTTGTAGAGAGTGATAAGGTCTCCCCTGAGCCTCCTTTTCTCCAGGCTAAACAACCCCAGTTCCCTCAAGCGCTCCTCATAAGACTTGCGTTGTGTGTACCTCAAAGGCAAGAGGACAAGATTTCAGGCACTGTTTCTATGTTTCCTTCCAGTTGGACTAGATGTCCTGCACACAGCATGCTAGCTTCTGTGACTCCCTGCTAAATCTGATTATCATACAGGAATCTGGATTTTTAACTCAGATTTGATATTATCATTTTCACACCTGGATGTCTCAGTACCTATACTGTGGAGTAAAAACAGGACTGAGGGGAAGGGACATCTCCCAGAGGGTGAGTCATCACTGGTGACAAATGTGGCCTCATATATCCTTTGCTTACTGCATTTCCTGTGGAGGAAACCTAAAGTGAGATTTGCTGTGGAGTATCTCAGTATCTATCTTATTTACACTGGGAGAGTAGGAAAAACAGAATAAAATAAACTTCCTCACTTTATCCCTTGGCATCACTGCTCTGATGTTGTCTTTATACTACAGCTTTCATGTGGCTTCCAGTGGGACTGACCACAGTCAGGAGGAGAACAGAGAAATGTTCTTTTTACAAACGACAAACATCTGCTTAATGCTGTCAAGAGCTCTGCTATGTGAAAGCTTCACTTTTTAGCAGCTGCTGCCTCCACAGCCTCTGCCTCTCTCCCAAAATGTTCCAGTTCTGGGGATCAAATGGCCAATACCGTGTGGTAGCCATAGGCTCCCTGACAAGTCCGTTAGATCAGAGTACAGATTCAGTGATGCCAGTTTTAAACACTGAAGTAGCTGACTATTTTGGATAGACTAAAGCAAAGCTGCCAGTAAGATCAGACATCGTGGTCTGGCCTCTCGTTGTCCGGGAAAGCAGAAAGGCCCCTTGTCAACCAGGAAAGCCAGCTCTGACAGGCTCTGGAATAGGTTTAGGAAGGAGCTGCCAACTCTAGAGGAGATTTAAAACAACCATAGCCAAATTAGTAATTAGAGAAACAAGATCCTTGGGATTCACTGCGACACCCTCTGACCTCCAGATGTCTTAAGTCCTTGAGATAAATGAGCCTATTGAGCATTTGCAGTAAGTCTGTTTCAGTGGGTGCAAATACTTTATGATTAAATCCAGCAGCACAGAGTGCCAGGAGATGGATCATATAGAGCTTAACACAATCAAAAAATTGTGTCTATTAAACACACTTTCTGGCCAGCTCAGCCATTAACAGTTAAGCTATAAAAGCATTGGCCTGAAATGCTGAATCTAAACAAAGTGCAGGAGATGAAATACATTACTTTATGGGATTATTATAGTCCTAAATCTAAGACCGTGGAGCCAAATCTCTACGTTTCTTCTCCCTTAGTGATTTGCTGCTCAAGGGAAGGAAGGGTTCCAGAACACTGACCGAAGGTAATGCTTTAAATACACTGACCACACCAACTACTGAAAATAATGATGATCTACAGCTTACATGATAGCAGCATACTTCCTCCATTGCTTGTTTTAATTCAAACTGATAGAGTCATAGAACTGGCTGAGTTTTACATAAATCATCACTGGCAATACTCTTTCAAGGGTAATCACAATATTAATATCCCAGACAGGGCAAGAAATAATTAAAATGTAGTAGATTCCATATAGAGGTTTCCAATATTAATGTGAAGAACCTTTAGTCAATAAAAATGAACAGTAGCTTTAGTTCATAGAAATGAATATTTAAAAACAATACCGCAATGCATTTGCTTTCAATTTCTTTTTTTTTTCCTTGCAATCTTCATTCTTCTTGGTAATAATGACTTTTTTTTTCTCCAACTAACACCGTTCATTTTTCTTTTATAAGAGTTGAAATGATGGTACATCTCCCCCATCCCTTCCCCATCCCTGTGCAGCAGTATATAGCTCCATAGATACATCTCAGATGTATTAGGCAGCACATTGCTCTTTCCACAAAAGAAATTTGATTTCAAACCCGTTTATTATGGGTCCAGATTGGCTGTCCCTGTTCATGCTGAAGAGTTTGTATAAGAAAACAGACTCCCCACAGAAGGTGGCAAGCTCTGGTACCAGTCTGCAGCTGTCGAATACAGCAGCATGTCAGAAATGCTTTCCTATCCTCCAAGACATTTTTTTTTTCCTAATTAACTTTGATATATAGCCATTTATGAGCCTAACCCTATCAATGCACAGGTTACTGTGACATTTCGTACTGTTTGCAGTCATCCACAGTAGATTTGCAAACACAAAAGCAGACTAGGGTGAGCTCTCTGAGTTCCTTACAGATTGAGGTATTTGGATTCAATAACAGGATTAGTGATTTTAGATTACCAATGAAGTAGCTAATTAACCGTATATTATTTGATCCCTCCTAGTATGAAAAAATAAGGATGGAATTACAGATTCTTGGCCACTTCTTGGAATTTTCAGTGGTTAGATAATGGTTATTTTGTAAACAATTGAATTGGATGCAGGGAGACAGTGAATATAACTCAACAGCTTTACCATTTTAAAATAAGTAATGGACTGCCCATGAATAAGTCAATGGCACAGCCAAATGCCAATGTTGGAGAGTTACAGTCAAAGCCAGGCTTTGACATCTGGCTCCCGTGACTGCCAAGTTTATTCAATGAGTGATTGCAATGGATGACTGCATTAAAAAAAAAAAGGAGAGAGCTGAGAAAGGATGCGAAATGACCACCTTTCCCTCCCATCTCTCCTCCTCCTCCACCCCCATATGTCACAGTGCTAGTGAAAAGAACGATATCCTGCCAAATTAGCGGTTCAATCCCGTGTCTGCAACAATATTTTTGGAACACGAAAGCTGTTCTAAAACCTAAGCCTGTATCAAAGTTTAATCTGTGACCTGCAGGACAGGATGTGTTTGGAGAAGAGCTCAGCTAACTCGCCTTTTCAAGCCCTACAGAATCAGGTCATCCAAATTCAGTGTGGTCGTGCTGCTTTAAAAATTGTGTTTTCCACCGCTCCGTTATTGCACGACAATGCGTTGTGTCAGCAGACCTCTGGTGAAGCACGGCGTGCCTAATGATACTGGTCATCATTATGAGCTGATTGAGAACTGCTACATTTCATTTTGTGGCTCTCCAGAAACTGAAGTGGACTCTTTTATTTTTTTATTTTTTAAAGCATATTCTTAATCCGTTCTTAAGGGCTTATGCACTATAGCAAATAACTCCCATTTAGAGACTGTCTACATTTTGATACTGAGGGAAAATGATCTGAATTAAACATAGTGATTTTGAAATTGATTATTGAAGTTACATTAATCCCCCATGCCAGTGGAAACTATTATGCAAAATGAAGCTTACTTTCAGTCACTATAATTTACTTCCCTTTGGACTTTAGAAGTGACGTAAATGAAATTGGATTTAGCCTTGTTTCTTTCTGAATAACAGTGTTCATATAAGAGGTTTACTCTGGTTTTACAGCTATTTAGATTAACTTTACTGAGGAAGATGATAGAAATTGCATGGGAGAAGGTAGAGACTAGAGAAAAGCCCTTTAGAGTAGATAAATTCTTCCTTGTTTCCCAACCCTTATTTCAGCCTTCCAACAGAAACTGCAGCCTCAGTGTCCATCTTCTGTAATTAAACTGTCATGGGAATATTGAAATACCTTGCAGTGTAGGTCTTAAACACGCTAAAAAATGTACACATATGCACTTTTACCTTTGAAACCAGTGGATTACTCAAAGTATGGCAGCCAAACACCTGTGCTAATGTTCACAAGATATTGGCCTTGAAGTGTAAAGCAGGAAACGGCCGAAGGAGAGGCCTAAAAACTCTGAGCTCATAAGGGTGTAAAGAACAATTTTTTTTCACCTTCACCCAGGGATGCATGCCACAATTCCCCTTCTGTTGACTTCATTGTTAAGCTGTAGACATCTATAGGGTGGACATCTATATGCGAGTTCACGATCTAGAGCTTCTTTATGGTCAATGGAAAGAAACAAGAGCTTCTAAGGTGCTCTTCATCTCATCTGAAGTAGCTTTCAAGTCATGCTCTAAAAGTATCTATTTCCCTCCTTACCAACAGACCTCTTAGCTAGGTCAGATGCTGGTGTCTATGGCTTAGACAACTAGAGTTAGGAGAGATCAGTTGGTCTTCCCAGAGACTCAGAAGGTTATCAGAGTGCAGTTCCTGTCCTCTGGTAATGCATATGCTTTCTCTGTCCAAGACGGACAGGAGTGTTTCTGAGAAAAGTCATACAAAAAAAGGTTCTGTTGGTTTCAGTTAAGTATGCTAATGACCAATGTCTCATTTAGGGAAATCTGGATAACTTGCTATCCTATCCAGGAAAAGGGAAGATGTGGAGAGAGAAAGCAGGTTTTATTCGTGCCTGTTCACTGTTTGATGTCTCAGTACAAACTACTTCAGGAACTTTAATATTCTGGCGAAGACAACTTTACTTTCACAGACCCAAGGTAAATGGTTTTTCTCTAGCTGCTTGATTAATAAAATGTACTGAGCAGATTTCTTCATTCAGTAGATCATTATAATTCACCATTTGGTTCTAAGCTTTATTTATAACCGCTTTATTCTTTCATCAGAAACTCATTTAAAATCATTTTACTTTGCATATAAAATTAGTAGAATGAACAATACCAGTTATTTTAAAAATAGTTTGTTCCAGCCAGCCGCTTAAATGTGTTTCACTCACCTTTTTCAGCAGTCTATGTGAGGTACACAGACCAGGCTCTCTCCCACTGGCCATATCAGAGGGTTGTTTAAGGATATCTTTGTATTAATCTATCTCTTTTCCACATTTTTTTGCAAAGAGCTTTGCAGAAGACATCTGTAATGGTCTTGCTCCTTGCTTGTGGAGGACTATGGAAAATCCCACGTGCAAGTGGCCTCTGCTGCCCGATTATCACAGCTGCCCTAGAAATGATGCATGCACTCCTGCCGAACGAGCAGGGATTCCACCATGCATTTATGGGAAGAAAAAGGATATTGCCATGGTCTGAATCACCCCCTTTGTCCTCTCTTTTAAAAGAACTGAAACAAAATGCAAGGTGCACTCTTCTTCCGTAAAGCAGGTAGGAATTTGATCAGTTAAGTGTGAAGTTAAGGGTGTGTTGCTAGTTCAGGCCTTGACCCTTCCGAATTTGAAAGCCCGTTCTCCAAGCTGCTCAATCAGTAACAGACTACTGCAGAAACCCCATGTGAAGCCATTCGGGATGGTATCTCTGCCAGACCCAAGGATAGCTCTGAGATGAACAAATTTGAGTAACGGCCCATGTATTCATCTTCTGCATTGTACAAAGATGCAAGATTTCAAATAAACTTTTGGATGTGCTCAGTACCACTGGACTTTTGGCCCTGGAGCAATTTATTAAACTTGTCATGGAGTTATCGTGTGGTGCATCATTAAGTGGAACTGTTCAGAGGCCATGCGGGGATTCCCTCTCTGAAAATGCAGTACCACAGCATTTTGAAGAGCATCCTAGTCCCTCCAAAGGAGAAAGGTGCCAGATACAGTTCTCCAAGGAGCATCACTGCCAGACGGTCTGGCAGTCTAGCCTGACCCCCTGAGTGTAGTGACAGCCAGAAGAGGAACTGGACTCAGGGCCAAAACTAGAGCCATCTGGAGAAATAAAAGTATAGTGAAGGTAGGGCAGCAAGCACTCGCCTCTATAGCTCTACACTCAGCTCCAGATTTAAAAGGTTTTATTGCATTACCAATATCACACTTTTATTCTGTGCAAGTAACCAGCCAGCCAGATTTCATGCAGTAGTTAAAGAGCTGTTGTCCCCATATCCAGATGTGCTCACGTGTGACTAGCTCAGAAACACATGGAACCCATATGAGCTGCATCTGTATATTCCAGAAGCTGATGGCTGATGATCACAGCCTGGGATCCATTTTTTGTGGCCTTTCTGCTAGGGATTTGTCTCATCAGAATTCAGTCTGGATCTGGAACAGGATGTCATTGTGCAAAACAGGATCAAGGCACAGTTGAGAAATTTGTGAACAGTGATTGCAAAAGTCTCATGCTGCTGCTCTCTGCCCAGTTTCTCTTTCAAGGACTTTGAGAACAAAACCGTATTTAAGAGCTTTGGATGCAGGTTACATGTAATTTGGTAAAAGAGAGCACTTCTCCTTGCCCTCCCTGTGGTGCCTAGCTTGCTGAAGCAGCTGAAAGACCTGAGTTTTAGTGACAAAATGTTCCCAAGTGCCCAAAGTTATGCTCCAGTGCAAGGCTGGAAATGTTACCACTTAGTCTGAAGTGAGCATCCAGCTGTTTATTTCTCCCAGAAAACTTCACAATTCACTTTCAAACATACAGCTGACGAAGGAGATCTCCCTCTGCACAGTGACAACTGGAACAGCCTCTCAGGAGACCAGGGACACCATTCAGCAAATTTGGCTCTACCTCAACTCCAACAAAGCACTGTGTGGCTCTGCAGGTGGTGGGCAAGGACATTGTGCCAGGACCTGTAGGGACAAAAATGTAAGCTTCATGAGCCAGGGCAGGAATAGGGGTCAGTCTTCCTCTGTAACAATGATAGCTTCTGGAGGGCAAGGCAGATGTGGCAACAGTTATCTGGCTGTTTAATCATTTGGATAAAACCCCAGAAAGGATCCTGAATATTAACATCAGAGTATGAGTCTTCTGTTTTGCGGGTAAGTGCCCTGACTACCACACTTTCCGAAATACACATGCTCTCTGATTTTGCCCAGAGACTGAAGAGCTTTGCTATGTGGTGTGATCAAGTTAAGAAGAGACATGGACACTGACCACATCCAGATTAGGCTTCCTGCCTGTAGACTTAGAAGAAGCTACTAGAAGGTGTTGTTTGCAACCACACAAGCTGAAGAAGGACGTGGCCTTGGTTTCCGACTTTGTACATAGCCACCTTAGCCCCTCCAGCTCTGCTTACTGCAAAGAAGACACTGTCTTCAGCCTCGCAAAGACTGGCTGTAGCTTTCTGTCCAGTGAGCAGGACACCGCGTTGTGGATCCAGACTGTATGCATACATATATATACGTGTGTGTATGCATGTATGTTTATGAAAATATACGTGAAGGTATATTCCTAAAGATGAGGGAATTCCTTAGATGAGGGAATTGAGTGTACTATCAGCAAGTTTGCTGATGACACTAAGCTAGGAGGAGTGGCTGACACGCCAGAGGACTGTGCTGCCATCCAGAGAGACTTGGACAGGCTGGAGATTTGGGCAGGGAATAACTTAATGAAATACAACAAGGGAAAGTGTAGGGTCCTACATCTGGGCAGAAACAACCCCAGGTTCCAGTATAGGATGGGGAGCTACCTGTTAGAGAGCAGTGTGGAGGAAAGGGACCTGGGGGTCCTGGTGGACAGCAGGATGACCATGAGCCAGCACTGTGCCCTTGTGGCCAAGAAGGCCAATGGCATCCTGGGCTGTATTAGAAGGGGGGTGGTTAGTAGATCGAGAGAGGTCCTCCTTCCCCTCTACTCTGCCCTGGTGAGACCGCATCTGGAATATTGTGTCCAGTTCTGGGCCCCTCAGTTCAAGAAGGACAGAGAGCTGCTGGAGAGAGTCCAGCGTAGGGCAACTAAGATGATTAAGGGAGTGGAGCATCTCCCTTATGAGGAAAGGCTGAGGGAGCTGGGTCTCTTTAGTTTGGGGAAGAGGAGACTGAGGGGTGATCTTATTAGTGTTTATAAATATATAAAGGGGGAATGTCATGAAGATGGAGCCAGGCTCTTCTCAGTAGCAACCAATGATAGGACAAGGGGTAATGGATTCAAGCTGGAACACAAGAGGTTCCACTTAAATTTGAGAAGAAACTTCTTCTCAGTGAGGGTGACAGAGCACTGGAACAGGCTGCCCAGGGAGGTTGTGGAGTCTCCTTCTCTGGAGACATTCAAAACTCGCCTGGACGCCTTCCTGTCCTTCCTCTGCAACCTCATCTAGGTGTTCCTGCTCCGACAGGGGGATTGGACTAGATGATCTTTTGAGGTCCCTTCCAATCCCTAGCATACTGTGATACTGTGAAGTCTTGCCTCAGTTAAACTTTGTTGAGGGACAGGTTTAAAACCTTCCATTGTGCTTAGTGTTTCCTAATGACAAGACTTAGGTGGCTACTACTGAAGGTACCACATCTCATTTATAACTGCTCTTTTGAAGCCAAATCTCTGCTTTGGATTTCACCCCAAGAGCCAGGAGCCCTAGCAGAGGCCTTGCAGAGCTTCTTTTGTTGGATCCAGACCTCAGATATCAAAACATGCTTCTTGTCTGCTTCTCTGGTAGCCTGGCACTACAAAGAACATGAAGTTAATTCATGTATAATGTGACACAGGTAATCAGTTATATACCAA
This sequence comes from Vanellus vanellus, assembly GCF_965231255.1. NCBI lineage: Eukaryota > Metazoa > Chordata > Aves > Charadriiformes > Charadriidae > Vanellus > Vanellus vanellus. The sequence goes on along the minus strand of NC_138905.1, from coordinate 196,729,236 downwards.
ATGGGGCTGAAGAGCACAAAAGGTCAAAGGAAAGATGTGTTTAAAATTTTGCACAGTGTTATTGTGTGCACATGCATTTTGGGGGAAAAGGGGATTAAATTTTTCTCACAGTTGGGCCACATTCTTTCCATGATTATTTAAGCATTACTCGAAGCAGATTCTAGCTCGCACAAATATCCGATTAGTGCAGCTAAGACTGGCATGGAGCAGGCGTTCAGTGTGTGAGGTCAGATTTGTTTTGCTGGAATCAAACGTGCTTATGAAAAGCGTTCTGGTCTGGCAGGGAAAGGTTGAGGTGCTTTGATTCCTTCCTTGGATTTTTTTTTCTTGGTACAGAATGATGTAGACTTCACAGAGTTTATGAAATGTCTAAATGAAAAATTCTTGCTGAAGTAGCTACATTAGTGAGGAATGTGGAAAATGCAATCTTGTAGGCAGTTTATTCTGGTAAAAGTTGCCTATATGAAGGCTGGTGTTTCGAAATATGGTGTAATGCTGCCTATAATATAGTTCCTCTTTCAGGCATGAGCTGCATGATTCTTAGGTGGCTTTGACAACCTAATTTCAGTAGTATAGGCTAAAGCACAGAAAGTCAACTGCCCAGCCATATAGTTTTTGTTTGCCAGCAAGCCCTTGAAAACAATGCCTAGTGAATCTAGATCAGTGCTTTAGTGCAGACTGAGGATATGTTTTGAAGAAAACCTCCCGTTTGCCCCTGTCTGCCTTGTGCTGGGTCATGGACCTGTCTCTGAGCATGCAAGCTCTGAGCATGAACTGCTCTGGGTTGAACTAAACAAAATGATGGGCTTTGGGAGAGCCTTTAGTGCGTTCCAGCCAGTAGCAGGCATTCAGTCCATGGGATGTGACTAGAGCTACCTGAAATATTGTTCCCTGAAACAAGAATAGTGTGACCTGCAGATCCTCAGCATCAGCTGTCCCACTCTGCAGATTCACTGCTATTGCACGTCACTTCTTAATAATGCAGATATGAACCAGTTTTTGGAATCAAGCCTTTGGAATGGAAAGAAAAAACAAGGTGTATTAAAGCATTTCTATTTCTCATTCCCACTTGGCTTCAGCCTTGGGTTTTGTCACTGAGCAGCACAGGCGTTTTTGCCACTTAAGATGAAGATCTACAGAGCGATTAGACTGGCATTAGGTCTTTCCTACTGCATTTATTCTTTCATAACAGATTTTACTTTCCTTTGCATGAGTAAGCAGAACAGCATGACTCCTTGTCTCCCTTCAGGACTCGGGGCATAAGCTAGAGAAAGGCTGGTGCAGCTGAACCAACAATATTTTGACTTTACTGAAGAGTCTCCTCTGTGTGGGAACAGAGATCTGTGATCTATGTGGTATGCAATTTCAGTGCTGGTCTTCTCTTGCAACTAGCACAGCCTGTCCCCTAAAAATAAATGCAGAGTGAACACTGTAGGTCTCCCCAGAGGAGACTACAGAGGGGAATTGTCTAACGTGCTAACTCTCCTGCCAGGGCAAGCCATTTTATTTTGGTTTCATTCAAGAAAATTTGCTTCTTCTGTGAAATGGTGCATTGTATCCTGATTATAAAAATAGTTTTGGTTTAAAAATGGAACGCAATAGTCAGCTGTGATGTTGTTACTGCTTCTTTGTTTTGGAAATAAACTGCCTGGAGAAATGACCTGAATTCCACAAGCAAGGGCAGCCCAGTGGGTAGGTAGCCCCATGGTTACCTTAGAAGCAGCAGTACTGAAGGTAAGACTTCAGGCTTCAGCTGTCAGAGGGCTGCCTGACCAGGCTGGCTGAGCTCCTGTCAAAACCAGTGGGGAGAGACATCTTCAGAGGGCAGCATGGCCCAGCCATCTATCTTAGCATGTGATATATTGTGCTTGGGAGACACCTCTCATGCTCTCAGTGATGACTTTAAACCGGATAGTTAATGTTTGAAGTGCTGAGATGATTTCCACCCTAAATTTCCATTCCCTGCTCTGCCTTCTCCTCCCCAGTGTGCCACAGGAAGACGTATGTCCGTTTGTCTGCAGGACAGACTCCCATTTATAAAACTGAGATAAAATTGTTCTCTACCTCACAGAACCATTTTTGCAGTTAACTTCAATAAATATTGTTGGTGTTCAGGTTCTTTGGTATTGGAGACAGAAGTTCTTAAAAATCCTAAAAATTGTCATCATGAATTACATAATCCAAAGTGCTTTCACATCTCATATGACCCTACACTGAAAACATGATTTTCATAATTCAATGACAATCAGTTCTCAAGTACGTTCTTGTAAATGTCTTAAAAAGTCTGGCAAACATAAATTACACATAACAGCTTTTCTGTGAGGTGCTGAAAAAAATCTATATCTTTGGGCTGATTTTACACAAGGGTTAACTAACTCACAGGGCCTTAAATGACTTTGTTAGAGAGAGGGCAGACTAAAATGCAACACGGGGCATCCTGATTACAAAAGCCATTACTGGTTAGATTGCTTGTTCCGACCAGCGTGGTGAGAGAATGTCCTACTGCAAAGAGCAGTGTGGCATCCTCAGCCTGTCCTTTTCTCTCCATCTTACATTCGTTTTTCTCTTGAAACAGAAAGAGTGTTTGCAGTGAATTGCGTTTGAAAAAAAAATTAAAGATCTGCAGAAGACTATCAGTTGAGGCAAGCAATTCTTGCCGCAAATGGAAAAGTATCTGATAAGTGCCACGTATTTTCTATCTGAAAAACCCAGGGAGCTGAAAAACATGGTTCCTGAGTGCTTGTATGTCTCAGATCTTACAGGTAGTTCTTAACACCATCCAAAATAAGTTTTCTCAGTCTAAAATTACACTGTTTTGCTCTATAGTGAACTACTCATAACAAAAACAAATCTAGTCAGTGTATGAAATAGTTCCATTTTGAGCTGCGAGGAGCTTGGGTTCTTCCTTTCTGTCGGGTTGTTTCTGTACAAAACCTAGCTTAAATATTTACTTCTATTTACCTGTACATGAACTGCTGTAATATCAATCAGGGTAACACCTGAGGTTCTTCACCTTAATTCAGGTGTGTTTGCTTTCAGTGCAAACTGTGTTTTTACCACTCCAGATATGTGCTTTAGCAATGCACAAATGAGACAGACCTTTGCAGATTGAAATAATGCTGTTTGATGGTTTTCAACATTTGTTCTGTAAAAAAGAAAAGCATGGAGGATTATTACCATCAAAGACTTCTGCTAGGTGAGTGGCACAACTAACGTGCAGCAGTGCCTAACTATGGTGAAGGCAAAGTTCAAAGAGAAAGGCGATGGCTGCTGCCATCCCATTTCCCAACCTGTCTCCAGATGATGCAACTGCCTGGCAGTCCGATAGGCACCTAGGGCCAATAATCCTAAATTATTCCCATTTGAGGCAGTAAATGAAGAGTTGGAAAGCTAAATATGCTCAAATAAGATGTACTCAGCTAAAAAAATTGTCACCCTGCAATTCCTTACCTCTAGAGAACACAGGGAGAGAGCACCTGAGAATTTCGTTGCCCCAAAGACCTCCAAACATGTATGATGTTGAGTGATGCTTGGAAAAAGAAGGCAGTAGATCTGTTTCTGGATGAGGCTGAACAATAAATAGGAATTGTATTTCTATATAATGCTTTCACTGCTGTCCTTAGTATCCTTCGTTTGGTATTGTTACCTTTTTAGTTTTATTTTGGACATTGCCAATAGAACTAATAAGTGCTGTCAGGAGAAAAGACACAGACAGATCCTGGGCTTGACACTGATGTCCCTCTTCAGTTGGTGCCTTCTAGAAGGGAAGACCCTTGTGATCAAGAGGCCACTGCCGGAGGTACAATTCCTGGATGCTTGTCGAAACTTTTCCCTGAACTTTCCCTTATTTCAAGAGCCTTGGCTTCTCCTCACTCTGGAGCTGGCATTCAGACATAAGTAATGACAGTCAGGCATTTGTTTTTCAGGTGAACATCCGTATATCTCAGTCAGGGGACAAAAGAGCAGCTGAAGGAAAGGGAATAGGTGAATATTTACAGGCACGTAGAACACGATTTCCTCTTTAATGCTAATCACAAGCTTAAAAAAACCAGACAGGATTGGCAAAGGAAAAACATTAGTCCAGGTTTAGTATTTGGCTGACAAACAAACAGGAGGTGTATTTCCATTCTAATGTTTTCATTGACATTTTTAGTATCACCTATTTGGTGTTATCCTGTTTCGATTCATAAACACTTGCTGACACATATTTGAACTGCAAAATATACTCTGTGTGTATTTTTAGAACATAGTGACCCCTACCCTATTTTTTCCACAGGGGAACAGCAAAATGTGGAACAGTAATTGAGCTTTGAGTTTTCTATTTACAGGGAGCTTTGCATATATTACTGTGTTTAAAATTAATGATCCTTTAATTAGTACGATAAACCAGAAAACTAAAGCAAATAAAGGATGACCAACTCTTCCTTTAAAATTGTCATTACCTGTGAACCATGCTGATCTGAGAACTATCAGTGTTTAAAATACATATTAATGAAGATTACAAAAGCCTGCTTAAGACAAAAAATCTACTCAGTAAAATAAAAATAGAATTTTGGAAGTTTTTAAGAACAATTTGCATATCAGAGAAAGGAATCCAGTTTGGAAATACTCTCATAGCCCACTTTACTAGCTGGTTTGCCTGAGATTAGACTAATCAGCTGGCACCGAAAAAGCCGGCATTTGGTCTTACTGATGCATTACAAAAGTACACTGTTGCATTCCCTGCGCCTGTAAGCTTTGATTAAGGTTTTCCATTGCTGTTAGAAAAGCGCCTTGCTGCAGGACTGAGAAAATTTACATTCTCCAGGTCCATGTGGTTGGATGTTGCGAATGAGAAAGGATCGTGTCAGAAGGAGTGTGAACTGGATTAAAATAGGGAGACTTCTGCTTGCCAGCTCTCACAGCAGAGCAGAGTGCAATTTACCTTGTGCTTAGTAAGCAGTTAAGATAAAAACAAATGGGATCTAGGAAAAAGGAGATGGTGAAAAGAAAGAAGAGGTTGCCTAGAGAAAATGGAGGAAGTTTTGTAGCTGACACCCAACTGTGGGTGCAGTCAACGTGCTCAAGGGCAGGGATGCATTCAGAGGGACCTGGGCAGCGTGGAGGGACAGCCAAGAGCAACCTCATGAACTTCAGTAGGAAATAATGCAAAGTCCTGTCCCTAGGCAGTGAGCCAATGGCAGCAACACATGCTGGGGATGGCCTGGTTCTGCTTTAGGTGCTCTTTGGGTTTGGTAGATGGTGAGCTGGGCATGAGCCCAGCAGTGGGCCTGGCAGCGATGAGGGACAACAGTATCCCAGGCTGTATGAATAGAAGCAGAGACAGTTAAGCAAGCAAAGTGATTACTCCCTCTGCTCAGCACCTGCTAGACCACATCTAGGTTGCTGGATTCAGTTTTGGGCTCCCCAGTTCAAGAAAGACATCAAGAAACTGGAGGGAGTTCAGTAGAAGCTACCACAATGGGAGGGGGAAGAGCACTTGCCCCATGAGGAGAAGCTGAGGGACCTGGACTTGCTCAGCTTGGAGAGGAGACAGCGCTGGGGGCACCCAACAGCAGCCTCCCAGCAAGCACAGTGAGGGTGGAGCCAGACTTTTCAAAGCGGTTTGTGGTGGGAGGACACCAAACTCATAGCTGACTCTGCTAGGGGCAGAAGGTTGCACTAAAAATATGAAGTATCTTGCAAACTGAACTATCCTGCGGTCCTATAAATAGCAAGAAAGGGGAATAAGCCAGGCAACTAAGATATTGGAGCAATTTGTCTGCCAGAGATTCGCATGCAGAAAGGTCTTTCCTCGTCTGGATCACAATTGTTTTTTATGCACCTGTGTGGAAGCACAAAGAGGCAGCACAGGAGATGAACAGATAGATTTCCTGGCGGATGAGCAGTCAAAAAATACTGCCATTCCACCCGTCGAGGAAAGCAAGGCTTCTGAAGTCTTAAAAGTGCAGCAAATACTGGAGAGGGAAAATGAGAGGCTCTGACACAGTTGACTTGGCATGGCAGTTGGCACGGCTATGGGAGGTGCTCAGGCAGGCACGAGTACTCAGTCCAGGTATGGACTGTGAGTCTCTGAGTCCTGATGAATAATAAGAAATGAAACTAAACCGAAAGAGCCTTAGAAACATGCCAGTTGGTTTTATTTGGGAGTGACTGAGCTCTTCGTGGGTAAAAACTAAAATCAGAAGGAAAGATAAAATGCATAATTCAAAGTTAAAAGGAACATGAGTCACATGCTGAATGCCACAAAATCAGGTCTTAGGCTCAGAGATACCATTAAAATACAGTAGTTAAAAATCAGCATTCTGTTTCTGAAGGAAGTTGCAGCCAATTTGCTGATTAATCCTCCTTCAATCCTGTAGAACAAGTACTCTTTGGCCTACATAAAAAGCATCAGAGGCTAAAACTCCAGGGCCCTTGAATACATTTTTTAATGAAGCTATTTTAATCAGTGTTGAAGAATTAAATATATTCAGGAAGACTGTATGTTTTGGGTGATTGGTAATGGGTGACTGAGCTTTTCATTTTGTGTCACTGACTTGAATACTGCCCAGCACTGAAGTGGTTGGAAATCATCACTACTATCTGTTGGTTTCAGTCCAGTTTCTAGTGGACAGGTGTCTATACTATGAAAAAACATAATCACTGTTGACGCTAATTTGTATCTTTATTGAGAATCACAGCAGAGAGGCAAATATTCAACTGTGCATGACTCCTGAAGAGCTTTTTCGGAGACAGAAATGGAGTACTACAAGAAGATGGAGGCATCACTAGAAAATATTCATGGGCTCTGTGTGTGTATATATATGTATGTGTATATATATATGTATGTGTATATATATAATCTACCAAAAGAAATAATTTCCTACCCTTTAAATTTGAAAAAAAAAAAAAAAAAATCACATTGAACAAAAGGCCACATAAAGATTAACTTCCAGACTTTACTTCATCACAACTTCTGCTTTATCTAGTGTTATTTTAAAACTATTTTCTTGCAGAAGAGCTTTCCCAAAGCAAAATCTGAGTGGAGAACTGCATCCCCACTCCTTAAGTCACCTCCCTGCAGTCACAGAAAGTGGCACTGCCATAGTCCCAGTAATGCTCACATCTCCCATCAACTGGCTGCTGCTTTGTCTGAGGAGGGTGTTTCAGCAGAAGGTCGTTGAGTAGGGGCCTGGATATTGGATTAATTTCAGGCTTTGGCAGCCTTACTGCATCTGAAGCTGCAGGGATAGACCTGCCTCCTGGAGTAGCAACAGAAAGGGAAGTCAGATCTTTGCACATCCCATCCCCAGATGAAGTCCCAACTGGCCTCCCAGCCTCAGGTAGGGCAACTGAGAGAGGGGATTACGAGAAGGATGAGAAAGCCTTATGGCAGAGAGAGTTATAAATATGGATTTCTTCCCTTTTCTTCCAAATGAAGAAGTAGAGCAGTCGTTGGGGCATTAGAATGAATGATGCAGCCAAACATTTCATGATGTGGTCTATGCCAGAAATAGAAATGTTTCCTTTGGTCTTCTCATCTCCATGAAAGTGATACACTCACCTACCCAATCCACTTGTCACCCCGTGGCATTTTGGTTGTGATCATAAAAATTGTTTGTATGGTCTGAGGCTAATAAAGAGACAGTTGGCAGAGGAGGCAGTAGAGAAGCACTTAGCCAAAAATCTGGGGACATATAGCCAAAGGGGGACATGTAGCATTATGTATGTAAAAGTGGTTTGGTTTTTTTCTTTTTTTTTCTGAAGGTGAAAAGCTTCCAAAGAATTGATAGAACTTCTTAATGATGTTACGTTAATTACCGTAATAAGAATGTATCCAATTAAGCCAATAAATATAAATATCTTCAGCCTAAGGAGATGGCTTGCCTTATTCTTCTCTTTTTTTGGCAGACTTTCTTCCTGTGGTTACCTTCTAAATGTGGCACTTGAGGGTGCCTAAAGCTTACGCACCCCGAAGAAATCTTTTGCAGAATTCAATTTCTGACTGCTGCTGGATGTTGATTGAATGAAAACAATTTGATATTTAGCCTTGCAGGCCTAGCCAAGTCCGTGGGAAACGAAGCTTGTACTCTTTCTGCTTTGTCACCTACCATAAACACCTAACTCTCATCAACTCATGCAACAGGAACACTGTTGCCTGGCTTTGTCACTTGCTGTTAAAAACATGGCTTGGAAAACAAATTCATTGTTACATTTTCTTCATCATTATATCAATTGATTCCCAAATGAATGAGAAGTGTATTCAAAATTGTTCTGAGCTGGTTTAACAGCTGTCAAGAAATTTAATTGGAGTTTTATTGAGTAGTTTTGAAGACTGGCTCCCTTGTGCCTCTATGTACACTCTCACAGTCGTTATACCAGTGTCAAAAATCCTGCATGAAATGACTGTGCTGCCAAGGAAATAACGTGAGAGTTTCACAGAATCACAGAATAGTCAGGGTTGGAAGGGACCTCTGGAGATCATCTAGTCCAACCCCCATCATCTAGTCCAACCCCCAATGTCTGTGTTGCAAAGTCATGGACTTGGGAGAGTTCTAGAAAAGTAACCAAGGTAGCTCACAACTTGTGGAAGTTAGGCACCTTAAAGAAATCCGCAATTTTCAGGACAGCATAGAGTGAGGCAGCAGGCCTCTTCACTGGTAAAGCTGGGCCATTTTCAGTCGTGAGTATAAGAGCTCTGGGCCAGAAGAAAAGACAAGTGAAAATTCATTTTATGGTCTGGTCATGAGTATGCCCAGAGAGCAAAAGGGAACACCCTGACTTCCATGGTCACTGACTCAATATTTGTGAACAATGGCATGAAATTTTTATTTTCTTATTTAAAATAAAAATGTTTCTCAGGCTGGTTTAAAATTATAGCTACTTTTTAGCTGAGAGAAACCATTAACAGCAAAATCACATAATTAACAAAAAACGTTCTAGGAATGACGGGCTTAATTTGTATGTCCTGGAAAGTCTTCCCAGTCAGCTATAATACATGGAAAGGAGAATTCTGTCTAGAAACCTAGAAGAAACTTGCTTTATGTGGACAAGGAGGGAGATGTGAGACAGTTTTTCAAGGTTTGCCCATTTCTACTTTGTAATAGCTGTAAACAGAGCAGTGTTATTTTCCTTGCTCATATAGTTCAAGTAATGAATGTACAAACCTGCAGTTGTAAAAATTCTGTAGCCCCGAATAAATCATACCCTGTGCTCGATGAGAATGTAATCCATCACCCGTAGAATTAAATGGAAGGATACCCATGGTCTACCAGGCTCTGCTTCAAGCCATCCCACTGCAAGACTAAGCGGATGCTTAACCCCAAGTCACGGTGAGAATCAAAATCAGCAAAGGGACCTTTCTCATTCAGTATGAGACTTTTATGCCCTCTCTTCTTTTCTTTGTGTCAGTTCAGTCTCCCACATTCTCTGCCTTTTTCTTTAACTACCTGAGTTACGATTCACACTGAACAGCACTTCCCAGTGGTTTCATCAAAGTGAAAGGGATTATGAATCAAATCACTTTTATATTCCACAAGTACAGAAGACCATTGCAATTGTGACACCTTTGGGGTTGCACAGAGCTCCAAAACCTCAGAATAGAGTCCCTTTTCTAAGTGGGGGAAAATAACTCCCTCTACAAAATGAAGACTCTCCCATATGCTGACTTTTTGTAGACAATACCTTTCTTACTGTTAAAATGACAAACAGAAAGTACCATAAAAAAAGGCCTGACAATCATTTGATTACAGCATTACTTGGTTGACACTTTAATAAAAGTGTCATTAACATAATATCGGATATAAAAATGTATGATGAAAATAAATGGGACTTTCAGACCCTAGGATTTTTTTTAATAACATTGAGTTACTTTGCAATATTCGTATCTTTATCTGCTGATATGATTCAAAGGGTGATCACAGCTTAGTGCCAGGAAAAATGTTGAATGGAGAAAGGAAAGCCATATCGCATGTAAGAAGAAAGATTTCCCCTCATTGTAAATGTAGTTTTGCCCAGACTTCTGTTTTACAACAAAACACAACCATGCCAGCATTCAGAGAGTATTAATGGACCCAAAGTTGTCAATTAAAGCTTTTGTTTACTATTCACAATCCTGACCTTCCCAAAGAGGTTTTTTTTTTACATATTTATGGAAAGGACAGAAGTATCTCAACAGTGTGAAATGTTTATAGTACCTTTTATTATGAATGTCCACAGGTATTAAAAGGAAATTTTACAAACATGGTATTTTTGGGGCTTTGTTTCAGACTCCAAAGGCCTCTTAAAGCTCAAAGCTGGCCAGTGGGTACCAGGCAAGAGGCACAGAGATTTAAGGGAGATTAGGCTACGTGAGTCTGGAGTTCATTGTGTTCAGCCAGCCCTCTCTCACTCGTTACACCTTACAATCTCCTGTTAGTTTTCAAGCTTCCTGCCCCATTAAAGGAATTCTTCCCTCTACTTATGTCTTGCAAACTTACGTCAGCATTCACCTAGCCTGACCCCCTCAGATTTTCCTAATGCATTAATTGAAGGAAAGTCGCTAAGGCTATGGGCAGAGCAGCAAAAACAGTGCCAGTGATGTCACTGATTTCCAGCTGCTCCATGATTATGCGTATATCTTTGTGGGCTCGCTGAAAGGAGCAGGGAAGAAAGAGAGGTTTGGAAAGACCTTCAGAAAACAAGAAGCCACGTTGCACAGAAAAGGGAAGACTCAATCCGATTTTGAAATCTGAAACTTCATCCCAACTCTAGTCACCAGAGGAAAGCACCAGTTCACATTCCCTGTTCACACGGACTTTTTAGGGTGTCACTTAAAATACAAGGTTGTTTCAATTCCTCTGAAAAGAAAATCACTAAAAGCGTGAAGTGCCATGATAGTGCTCCATCCTATATTTTAAGATCTTCCCAATGTTCTACTGATAAAAAAATACGACGGTTGTCAGCCTTGTAGGTCTAACCTACTTCTGGAAAGCTAGTCTCCTTTTTACCACCATATCATAACTTACACTGTTCAAATCATGACTTCATTGAGAACATCATCGTCTGTAAATAAAACTTACTCTGAAATTTGTTCATCTACTGCCTCCGGTGGCTTTGTGGATCTGAGATTGTAATTAGAAAATGCAAATTAGAATTGGCAATTGGTTTCATGACTGAATGTTAATAAATAGTTCTTGCACAGCTGAGAAGAAATGTAATCTAGTCCAATGTTTTAGCTGTATTGGCTCCGTAGAGTTAATACTGGCAAAAAGGAGTAAAAACTTACTTTTGTCATTAAAGTGAACAGACCTGCTTCTGAACACATTAAAGTGACAAATCTGATGAGTTAGAAGGTGACATTTTTACATAGTTACTTTGCAGAATGGAGCTGCACTTTAAAATGTGATGTTAAAAGCGAAGGTTGCTTGTGCTGATCGGGAACGTATTCCACCTGAGGAGAAGATGGGGCCATAGTCACAATGCAAAGGGGAGGAGGGGAGTTAACCAGCGTCACTGACCTGATGGCCTTTAGGAGTCCTTCCCTGTTTTGGTGCGAGATCACCAGCAGCTCTTGCTAAGAACATCCCTGGCAGCGACATTTCCTCCTCCCTTTGTCAGGGCAGGGCTGCACCACCCAGAGAAACTGTAACACCCAGAAGTATTAAGGAGTAATGGTTTGCGTGTGATTGATGGATGGCGGGTTTTTTTTTTCATGAGGCTGAAGGGAACAAGCTTAGTGCTGTGAATTTACAGAGAACGTGTGTTATGCTGTAAATGCACGTCCACGTGTGGATGTCTGGGATTGTACTGTACCCCTCTGCCCTCCCAATCAGCGCCTGTTGCCTTGCTTCATCCTGAGCCTATGGTACATTCAAAGAAATGTTGGAGAGATATCCCCGCCTTCCTATGCCACATATTGCGGCTGCATCCAGCCCTCCGGCCTTCTAATTTTCAAACAGACTTCCCATCTGTTAAAATTGTTTTCCCACAGGAGAATTTACGTATGTACCCACTTAGCACATAAATGGAGTAAAGAATTGAAGGTCACAATAAAAGTCATTGAAATAATGCTTTGAAATCACATGAATACTTTAAATAGCATTTTGGAGAAGATGAAGGGAAAAGTTGAGTGTTTTCACCAGCTAAAAAGTCCCTCTCCTTGAGGGAACTCATTATATCTCCTGTCCCACCTCAAAAATATCCAGACAAGTTGAAAAGAACTAAGAATAAAATTGATTTTAGAGTCTCACATGCAACATTTGCAGAAAATCAGAGCAGAAAAGCTGAGCACAGTTTATATGTGGCAGTCATAAAGGTAGCTAAGGATGTTCAAGACAGAATTACCAGTAGATACCCATAGGGAAAAATCCAGTTTGCCATCTTCGTGACAATAGTCCTGTTGATAGGGACTGTAAATCAACATACGGCAAGAAAAGTGTTTTTCTTTGAAACTGCTTGCTGCATACCTGATATATCTGCAGGAGAAAGAGGCCTAATGTCGTGTGCTCTGTTCATTATCAGATCAGAAGTGTATATTTCATAGGCCAAACTTCATCTGAAACAAATCACTTCAGTTTCATAGGCTCTCCCGGGGCAAGACCAATTTACACCAGCCAAGGATATTGCGGGATATCTGCAACCTTCGGAACTATTGCCTGCCACTGGAGCGCCAGATTCTCATTCTCCCAAATGCCAAATTGATATTTTGAAATAGAAGCAGTACCTAACAAATTACTGAAACTAAACGAGGACCAACAGGCCTGATTTCTCATTACGTTCCTTCAGTCGGCCAATGTGCACTAACACGGGGGTGAATGAGGCCCTTGAAGCATGCCACAGTGCGGAACATGAGTTTATAAGCACATTTACCAGGCAGACTTGTTTTTTTGGACAAACTGGAAAATCTAAGTAGGGAAAAGCAGTAGATATGTGGATCTGAGTCATGCACACTTTCTACTGCATTTCATTAAACTTTATTCTTTAAAATGCATTCACGCTCTCACGACTCACAATGCATGTGATTGTGCTATCATGTAGAAAGAAAGCTAACTAAACACTATTTGAAAAAGGAATGTTAAGTAGCTCAGTATCTTGAGGGCTAATTATTTAGTGAGGTAAGAGCTGGAAGAGAAAATAAACAGCACTAATGGAACTAACAGATCATATTTTATAAGAACTTCAGCATACTTGGGTGAATGGAGAAATCATTTCTGGAAGAGTTCAGAACAAAAGTAGAATATAGTAACATAGGATCAATTTCAGAAGAGAGGGTAAAAATGCCTCAGATAGGGATTCCAATCTGAAGGAAGAAATCTGGAAAAAAACAGTGGTAAAATAAGGTTAGGAATGACTTACCATTATCTATTTGTTAGCTGGCCTCCAACAATGCCTTCTTCATTGTACTAACCTAGTGTATTCAGTTAGTCACTGATGGTTTTGAATACACATACACACACATGGCAGCATAATTGTGGACACAAAGGCATGGGAGTTGCTCATCTCTGCTGAGCCATGTTGTAGCTATTTACTCTGTGGTTTTTTACTGTCACTCTGCCCTCCTTCCATGGTATGTGGAGAGAGACTGGCCACTTCAGGGGACATCTCATCTCATTGTAAAATGCTTATCTGAGTGGAATGATCAGTAGCAAAAAGTCTAGTTGGAGGCCAGTAACTAGCGGTGTGCCCCAGGGGTCAGTACTGGGGCCAGTCCTATTTAACATCTTCATTAATGATCTGGAGGATGGGGCAGAGTATACCCTCAGCAAGTTTGCTGATGACACAAAACTGGGAGGAGTGGCCAATACTCCAGGGAGAGTTGGCCATCCAGAGGGACCTCAACAGGCTGGAGAAATGAGTTGACAGCAACATCATGAAGTTCAACACAAAGTGCAGAGTTCTGCACCTGAGGAGGAACAATCCGAGGCACCAGTATACATGGGGGCCACTTGGCTGGAAAGCAGCTTTTCAGTGGACACCAAGTTGAACATGAGCAAGCAATGTGCCCTGGCAATAAAGAAGCTGAATGTTAACCTGGGCAGCGTTAAGCAAAGTAATGCCAGCAAATCAAGGGAGGTCATCCTTCCCCTCTACCCAGCACTGGTGCAGCCACACCTCGAGTGCTCTGTCCAGTGCTAAGCTCTCCAGTACAAGAAGGACATGGACATGCTGGAAAGGCCACAAAGATTATTAAGGGATTGGAGCACATCATATTGTCCAGAAGAGGGCAACAAAGCTGAGAGGGCTGGAAGGCATGTCCTATGAGGAGTGGCTATGGACACTGGCTTTGTCTAGTTTGGAGAAAAGGAGGGTAAGGGGCTCTCTACAACATGGAATCTCCATCCTTGGAGTTATTCAAACACCATCTGGACATGGTCCTGGGCAACCAGCTCTAGGTGGCCCTGCTTGAGCCGGGGAGTTGGACCAGGAGACCTCCAGAGATGCCTTCCAACCTCAACCATTTTGTGATTCTGTGATTCTGAATCTCCCAGTGTTCTCTCTGTTGCTTCATGGAAGCACTGGTAGCCACCTAAGGTGAAGGATGGGACATAGTTGCTTGGGGCTATTTGAGATGCTTCATAGAATCTCTTTTGGTTTCCAGATGCTGTACAGGACACATGTAGGTGTTAGATTTTATCCTGGAGTGTTATAGTGTCTCAGGTTCACCCTACAACGTCTCAAATGGCACTGGTCACCTCTACTTTTTCTGTTAGAGCTGAATCAAGCCCTGAATGCTAATTGCATCCCTGAAGCAATTAAGGTGAATGTTACTCTTCCTCAGGACCTTTGGAAAAATGATAACAGTAGGGTGTTCTGAAGGACAGTTGCCATGAACAGGTATGTACTGCCATGCAACATGCTCTAACATAACCAAGATATCCACTTGACAGTGGTCTTACAGGAAAAGACACACCATGCTGGCCTGGCAACCAGAGGACGGGCAATATATACACTGCAGTGTTGAAAGACATACCTCATGCCTGTGATTAGGCTACTGAATCCCATCCAACTGAGGTCTTTCCCATCCCTGGTTCACATGGCAAAAGAGATATTGGCCTTGCTGTGCAATATAGCAGCAATTGACATGTGTGACTTTGGTTTATGCATTCGGAGGCATTGCACAATGAATGGTGTTTAGCTCCAGATTCAGTGAAATGTAGATGTAAACCATTTATCTAAGCAGCCATTACAGTGAATGAAGATCTAGCCACTACATTTAACACAGTCTTGACACCATTGACTAGAAACCTGCATTTAGTCAGCTGAGTAGCTCTTGAGGCTCCACTGACTCGTGAAGGTAGGAAATGATTGGTACAAGCATTGCTTTGAGATTTGGGAACCACAGACATGTTCAAAGCAGTGCAGTGAAGGCTGCAAAAATGTGTCAAGGAAGTACTGGGAGGTAATGAAACTCAGAGACAGGGGAAAAATCCTGACTCTACTCAGTCTCTGAGATGAAGCATTTGTTTCAAAAGGCTACTTGAGTGGGACACAGTATGGTCAGGACTCAAAAGTTCTTTATCCTGAAGGACTCACAGCAACAACCAAATCATGAGTCACTCCAGAAGAAGCTGTCTGTCAAAAACAGAGGTAATGGCTGAAAGAGAAAGCAGAGAACAGTAATCAGCTCTACCTCTCCACTCTGAGAAAGACACGATTATTGTATATCTTCAAGCAGGGATAAGAAACTATTAAACTGTCATGAATATTCATGCTAATCTTTAATTTTTGAGAAGCATTTTGTGGGGATGAGGGACATTCTGACATAGGCCTTCAGGCTTATTGGCTTGAAAATGAACAGAAAAAGTCCAAGTAATGGTTTATAGCTACAGGTCTATTTTAAAAAATGGCAAGCCCAGAATAATGCCCCCTCTGATACTTGGAGGAAGCCAAGTGAACAAAAGAAAGAGGAGACCATCCAAAGCTTGCACTGTACTCCTGGAGTCAATTTTCTCTTTTGTGTCATGAACGTTCTGAGAACAAAGCAGCACTTTGTGTAAAGAATAAGAAGGTTGCTACCATAATAAGGAAGTGCAGTAATATCCCCCCGAAGTCTTCACCCTAATGTTAAAACAAATATATGTTAAATAACAGGAAAATATTTGGTAGCATTTTGTCTTAGTTTCTGATCCTTGTAATACATTGCATGTGGATGGTGGGGGGACATAATTTCTAACATGGAAATTATTTCAGTGCAATCTACTTTACACTGCGAGTTGCTCTATTCAAACCCATTGTTTTTCCCTTTTTACTTATTTAGCCCATTCACGATCATTTTCACATACTCCACTTCTGAAAAACTTATGGAAGTGTCTCCTACCATATGCATCTTCCCACTTCAGGGTGGTAGCTTATCAGAAACAAGAAACTTAGAATTTGGGACATCCTTAGCAAACTTTTTAAAACCTCCCTTGACTATGCTCATAGGTAGTCTCCAAATGTTTTCTGCCCAAATACTCATTTGCTACCTAAGGATAGTCTCCAAAGACGTTTTGCTCATGATATTCTTGTATTGTCTGCTGTACTTTACATGGTTATCATGCTCCATATATTGTAGACAGTTTACTCTCAAGGCAAGATACAGTGCTCAAAATTTATCATGATCTCTTGTGTGCTGATATGTCAATCAAAGGAAGAATTTCCTGGATTAGATGTGCCTTTCCACCTTTTTTTTTTTTTTTTTTTTTTTCCTTCTGGAGCTCCACGTTGTAATGCAAAAGGACATTTTACCACTAAGAAACAAAAAAAAAAAAAAAAAAGGTTTTCCAGCTTCTGTTTTCTCATCTATTTAATTACCAATTTTCTGATTTTATGTGAGATCCTAATGACAGAAATATGAGTTTTGAAATACTGGTGGATACTGGTGGATAGATTTCTATTGCCCAAGGGGAAAATGTCAATGCCCTAATTAGAAGTTTATTGATGCATTTCCTTATATTCAGAATTATCCCACATAAACTTTCAGAATGTTTTCCTTTGCAATACCACATAAATAAATAATATTTCCTGAGGGCATTTATAAGTCAGGAGATAAAAAGTTTCAGGGCACGCTCCTAGCAGTTAGGATAATGAAATATGAGATTCTATGAATTTTTTCATTTTTCTGCAATGTTCCCAAGTTAGTTTGAATGTGCCAGGGCTATAGACATAGAAGATTTGATCTTACACTGTTTTAGATCTAATACAGTATTTAAGCAGTGGTCAAAATGGGCTGATATGTCATATGGGCTCTATGTCATAATGACACTTTTTCAAACATTGAAGGTACATATTGAAGTTTTCCACGCACGGATTGCAAGATGAATAGGCTTCATGACTTCTAGACTTCCAATTTGCAATCGTATTTGAATCTGTACAAACTGAGTGTCACGCATGTCACTGAGGCTAAGTACATTATGAATTCTCACTTGGACACATTTCGCATCCAATTTAAACAGCTTTAAGTTTTCAGTGACAATCGGAAACATCCAGTTAAGGAAGAAATAGATTCACAAAATGTAAAGGACTTAAATTTTATTATATAGCTAGTTCCACAAGTACTGGATTTTAAACCTTAATTGCGCCCCACCTCCTTGTTCCTTTCTTTTTTATTCATTACTTCTCATGAATTATTTTTTCTTCATTTTATTTAAGTGTCTGTTCCATAACCTATCAACATCAGAGAAAGTCTTGAATACAAGTTGAAGGACAACCCAGCCATTTTTCCTTCTCTGTCACATATCAAAAGAGGAAAGAAGTTAAAAGAAACAGGGAAAATCATAAAAGGACCCAATTAATTTACCCCTCCCCGCAGTTTACATTCCTTATTGCTTTCACATTACCTCACAAGAAAACGAGTTGGATTCCACAAGAGAATTATTCAGAATAAGATGTAGTTGACCTAATGTGATGCTAATCACCTATATTAAGGCAACTGAATACCACACTCAGAGCCTAGGGGCTTAGCTTGGTTGCCCTTACATAGATGGGGAGTTCTGAATGCCATAGTACAGCCAGGATATCCAGAGAGTACAAGTAGATCTGACACTAGATTTATAGGAAAAATATGCCTTCAGGATCAGCAGCTATCCTGGAAGACATCTTAAATGGTTTCTCAACTTCCATGTCTAGAATCAAGCTCTGTCTTCTTTCATCTGCTGCACAAGAGGTGGGATTCAGCTGCCTAATGTAGCTGCTTTTACCATTTTATCTGCCCTGAAGCAACCTGCCTTGCCTCTAGTTCCCATGGCGGAACACGGGTGTCCCACATAGTCTTTGTCAAGTCTACAAGTCCCAGGAAGATGTCTCAGTTTCTACAAGATATCTGAAAACTCATTAGAAACTTATGTTTAGCCAATCTGATGCTGCCCTAGACAGTCTAATGAGACTAGACTCTTACCATAGGTGTCTCTGATGGGTATCTAAAACTAGGTGGTACAAATCCCATAGACTCAGTTCTGCTACCCAGAGGTAACTTTATGTCAACGTCATACATCATGCCTCCAGGTATCCCCACTTGCAACTGTTCCAGATTATCATCAGTCTCTCATGGGTCCTATGTGGTGGCGGATGTCTTCCAGACAGCCTAGGGCCTCTCAAATGGCAGTGGATTGTTGCAGTGCAAGCAACTGCATCAAACTCTCTTTTCCAGTAGTTCTGGGAGAAGCCATAAAGTTCCCAGTATCTCAAAGGATGTTTTATAAGCTAGCACCATAAGCCAAGCTTAAAATGACAGAATGGTCTTAGCTACACCCACAAGGACCAGAATTATGGAGGGCAAAGCCAAGTGAAATACTTATGTCTGGGAAATATTGATGTTTTAACAGCTTTTCTTGCTCTGAATTAGAACATAAACAACTTTATGAAAAAGACCGTATAAAAAATGCATTCATTAAAAATGATCACAAGGTTCCTTTAAACACTTTCAGTCTACTGAACTGTAGGCAGTTTTTCTTTTAGGGTTGGGGTTTTTTTGTGCAGTTCAGAGTGCAGCTGCATTCCCTGTCACTGTTCCTCCTGGGAGATGTAGCTGTAATGCTTTTTATTCCCATCATGTTAAGTGCTCTAGACCCCCTTACAGGTATTGTGGTCTATTTTCACGGCATCTGCTGAACCTACTGTGCAAAGTTCTGCTTGGAAATGGTAACCTGATCATACATATTTTGTCCTCATTAAATCTTTAAGTTAACATGTAGAGTGATACTTAGGAAAAATTAGGAAGTTTATAAAAATCTTGACAGGCGTGAAATAATTGAGTGAATGGATGAGGAAAAGAACCTGGTTACATTGTAAAGTGAGCTTCAGCAGTACACAATTAAATGTACATTTATCTACTGAAAATAAAATAAAAGAAAAATCACTAGTTAAATACGTCACCAGAGAGTATTCAAATAATTCAATAAAGGATAGTAGTATCCATTCTTACATTGTCTTCTGAGAAATAAAAGTATCTAATTTTGACTACATCCTAATTTTTCTTAGATTCATGCAATGAACAACATTTGCCTTTCACACCAACATAATCATTTGATAATCACTGGATTTGGTGATCTTTCTGGACCACTAGTTTGCTGCCATGCCATGTGCAATGTTTGAACTGAGAAGAAGCTTTGTTAGAGTTTCAAAAGCACATGGACCGTGGGCTTCGGACACGGTCAGTCAAGTGGCACATGGACATGGTCAGTCACGTGGAGACTGATAGAAATGCCTGAGTAAGAAGAAAAAGAGGAATGTGTGCTTACAACACTGCTTCACAACACTGCTTTATAAATCCCTGTTCCACTTTTCCCATTTGTCGGGAGGCCCCTCCTTGAGTTACAGCGAGAAAGTTGTTCCTCTTGCCCAGCTGAGAACAGGACTTTTAGGATTCTTCTTAGGCTAGTGTGCTACTTTGGCATCATAAACAGGAATAGAGACGGTGTGTTCAGAAAATATGGAAAAACTTCTGGCAACCATAGTTCCATAGAAATCAGAATGTCATCTCAAAGACCTCAGAAGCTAAATCCCCACTATAACCCACCCTGTTGACTTTAGTGTGAACAAGCAGGTAAAGTCTCACTGCACATGATATATGTTGCTTCCAAATCCTGGCAAAGATTTCTGAAGTCATGCTCTTTCACTAGTGAAAATAGCAATAGAAGAGAGGTCTGCGTTACTATGACAAGTGAAAAAAAATTTGATGAAGATTTGTAATAACCTAAAAGAAATTTCATACATCACTGAAGACAAAGAAAACTGAAAATAAAGGAGATTGGGGTTATATTTCTTTTTAATAATGTCAGTCAAAAATGTTCCAGTCAGTAGTCTGAACACCATGGATGAGGACAGATTTACCACTTCACTTCACTGAATAACAATTTCAAAGCTTAGAAAAATCTTTGTAAGAGGAGATGGTGAAGCTTAAACTTCCTGTCAACAAAACATCCCAGACAAATAATGCATTTTGATAAAATAGCTGCATGATCTTTGAACTGGAATATCTAAACGAGACAAAAGGTTTTAAAGGAAGGATGAAAGGAATTTGTAAAGAATCAGTGATACTAAATGGACTCATGTCCAGTTTTGCTGTCACGTAAAAGAGCAGGGGCAAAGCTCTTGTAAACCGTCTGTAATGGGCATAGTGGTAAACTCTATTAGAAGAGATGGGGGTAGACTTCTGATTTGGGGGAAAAAAGACAAGCGAGTACAAACAACTCTGTAACCTCACTCAATGCCCAAATAATTGCTTAGAAATGAATTAGAGTAATGGTCAGATTGTAATATGGGCCTAATTTCTCTTAATTCAGCATGAGGTTTTATGGTTAGCTTATGCAAAACTACTGAAGCTTATGCTGCTTCTGAAAGGGGTATCCTGCTTTCCTCCATCCCCATACTTCATCATACCTGCACCACATCATTCTGCCAGGTGTCAATCAGCTCCACTCAGTTCCTTGATCCAGCTCACAACCCGTACGACAAAAAAAATGACCCATTGTCTCGTGGGTCTACCATCGCATCTGATACACTGAGCAGTTTTGTGATTTCTGGTGGAGAAAAGGGAGAACGTGGGAACCCACAACCTCTTAAGTGGCAATACAGTCTCAAACTGTGAAACTACACTTTATTTTAGAACTAATTTATCATAAACAATTTATATGCTGCAGCAACACGGAGACATTTCCACATTTGGATTCTCAACATTACATTGGATTTGATGTTTTTTCTTTCACCCCAATTGATAACCCATTGGCTAGATGAGTTACTGAATACCATCTCTGTTTTCAGATTGAACAAAAAAAAAACTATTAAGAGGGAAGTAACTAATATAAAATATTGACAAAAGCATTTTACATTAGTTTTCTTAATTTTTTAGGTTTTACAAACATTTTCATGAAAAAAGGTGAATGCCTAAACTTGTGAGTTAACAGTATTATGATGGAGTATAATGAATGCCATTTATTTATGTTCATTTATTTCTCCATTCTCTGTATTTTTTCACACTGTCCTTACTGGTTTTGTTCCACAAACTTGCTCTGCAGAAATGTGAAATAGCTAATATAAGTAATCAGTGTCAATAGCAGGAATGCAGTAGCAGCTGCAGTCTACAAGAACAAATAAAAATAAGCACAGGAACACAATTCTAAAACAAAATTAATTTTTAAAAAGAATACACTGTGGACATTCTTGTAATTTTTAAGGATACCTCAACTAACATATTGTACAATTCTGCTAAGGTAGAAGGTCAAAAGTATGCTTAATGCTGGGCATCACAGGGATTTACATGGAAATGCTACACAAGAAATGGATACCTATGACAATAAAACCAAAGTAAATAACAATAGATTACTCTATTATTGATATTTGGAGTAATTTTTTCAAAACTGCACAAGGTCACCTTGCAGAACTTGCACAATATTTGTTGAGTGCTTCATACTTGCAATGGCATTCAGAGAGCCATTTGTGCTGCAAAAATATATTGTACCTGGTTAGCAATGCTACGCCCTTCTTAAATGTAAATATAGTGTCAGATAGCACAATAAAGTCTTTCACTCTACCAATGAGAATCAGAGCGTGCCTCTTTGAACAACAAAGGAAGTTTTAAAATATCTCCCAATGGCACAAGATGGAATAAATTTTGATTAATATTTTAATTTTATTTTTCATCTGTTTTGAATTCATAGTAATATAAATTTGAGAGTGTCTGAAGCCAGCAGAGCTATCCCAGCGTGAGACCAGCTTGAGTTTTGTCATTAACCCATTTTAACTCTTATTTCCTCATTTTGTTTATTGGCTTTCAGTAATTTTCCTCGGCTTGACAGGACTTAAAGTGGCTGTTTCATGTGGTTGCTTTAATACAAAAAAGTAACAGACTCTCAGAAGTTCAAGGATCTATTTCTTGCCCCCTTGACACCTTCCCATCTATGGAAGTGTACGCACAGACATGCATTCATGTGTATATGTATATGTGCAAGAGAGATGATGTTGAGAAAAGAAGATGAGAGATGAAGACGGTTCTCTTTAAACTTTCAAAGACCTGATTATTCCCAACAGTCATTTATGTACCTGGGAGGCCTGGTGAGATTAAGTAGGAAGGTTCATCTCAAAGGTTATCATCCTAAAAATAACTTTTGAAAGGCTGAACAGTCGTAACAAGAGAGAAAAATGTCACTGCCAGTGCCACGGGGCAGCAACAGTGTCTTTTTGGAAGCTAAAGGCAGCTGCACTGACCATGGCAGCAAGCTGCCTCAAGTCCCAAGCCTGGAAAGAGGGCAGCCCCAGAGGTGGCCACAGGCAGCGGTAGTACCGCTGGTGCTAAAAACAAATATTAAAACGTTCTTTATTAAAGTTCTTGCTTAAAAGCCAGACTCTTAAAAGGGTGAGTTTAAAGTGAAAATAGCAGAAAGAGGTCATGGTACAGCTGGCAAAAGGAAGTAGATGGCGGTGTTTCTTTTTTTAAATGAGAATGAACCACATAGAATTGCATTATATGCTCTGTCAGAGAAATAGTCCTCAGGATAGCCCCGGGCACTGGCAGTACAGACAAAGAGCAATGGGTGAGGTGTGTGGGTGTCTGTGCTTTAAGGGAGTCCTACGGAGGAATGGTGACCCCCAGAGGGGCTAATAAGACCAGGTGAAGAGAGGGAAAGGGGGGAAAATATTATACCCAGACATCCTTTCTGTTGCTGTGAGAGAGCAGAGGAGGAAGGCGCTGCTGGAGGCATATCATACATTATGCAAGCGCTCACAGCTGTCCAGCTCCTCCAAACCCTCGGTATGGTTAGCACCAGTGTAACTAACGATGCCAAACGTATAATGAGCGGGTGAGGGATGAGGAGCAGGCTTAGTCACTGAGAGATCTTGAATATTAAAGAGCTTTTCTACAGAATCAAAATGGGTAACCAGAGATGGACCTCCACGCATGCCGAAAGGTCCAACCCTGCTCCCTGGGGCTCTCAGCCAGCAGCTCCAGGGCAGCATTCCCTGCTGGTTCCCAGCACTGATGTGAGCTAAGCGATGCCTGGGGAGCCGTAGCGGGCCAGAGGTGGAAGTCATGGCAGGGTGGTAGGGGAGCATTGCCTGATGCATAACTTCATGGTGACATGGGGGCAAGATGTTTCTGAAGGGCAGTCATGGGGTGCTGAGGAGGGCTCGGACACACGCGGTAAAGCCCAGTGCTGAAACTGGCGGCGTTTCCCAAACAGCCTGTAAAGTGGTCCCCGGCCACTTCTGCTCCCTGGGGATGTTTGAGGAGCTGCATTGTGCTACATGACCCAGTGGACAACTCCTTAATTTCTTTCCCTATTCCCCCTCCAGCCCAGGCTCATAAATCCTCACCTGCAGTGGGAGGAAAGGCTCTGGCAACACATCCTCCTGCCCCTGGAGCAGCATCCACACTCTCTGCCTCTCCTTATCCTACCTCCCCAAAACACGATTGATTTTCCTGTGTTCCTGTGCCTCCAAAATCACTCTGACAGGGCCAACAAGGCATCAGTGCTAAATTCCACAAGCCTTGAGATGTCTAACTGGTACTATAAAGCGTGGTGGTTTTGACAGACAGAAGTCTGCTTTGGTATCAATAAAAACAGAATCTCACCAAGGTAAACAGGAATCTGCTAGCAGGCATTCACCTTATCTGCAACTGGTGATATAGCTCAAGTAGCTCAAGAGCGAGACCTTCTATGTTATCTTTTTTTTCCATATAAATGCTGAAAACGCATTATGAAAAACATGTTCTGTTTGCAAAAAAAAAAAAAAAAAAAGGTTTAGATTAAGAACTTGCTTTTCCACAGCTCTAATCACATGAAACAGCACCAACCGATATAAGTAAGTGGAGCAATTTGGGAAGAAATGGCCACAGCAGCTTCTCTGCGTCTCCACTAATCTGCCACTTCTAGCAGCTTCCTGCTCTAAAGTACTTCTAGTCCACTGTCTTTCTCAGCAGCCCCCCAAACTTCCATGATGCCAAAATAATCTGCCAGATGACAACTAGCCATTTCAAAGACATAGGAAAAAAAAGAAAATTGTTTCCTTCCCCCGGAACCAATTGCCTTTATAGCTCTGATTTCTGCGGTGATCGAAGTGGACTTGGTGCCTCAGAGCAAAGTAAACACATATGTTTGGGAAGGCTTTTAAACTACTTGGCACCAAATCACCTCATGCCACCCAGAGAATATTTTTGTCAGCCTCACAGGCTTCTGATGTGTATGAAGCACTGGCTTTCAGATTCCACGTGTCTCTGCGCTACAGTTGGTGGTGTGGTGGTACGCGTGACCTCAGACATCTGGACTAGCTGTCAGCCAGAACCTTTAGTGTTTGCAGCACCATACTGAGGCTCTTTCACATCAGATGGAGAGGAAAATATTCCCAGATATTGGCTCTCTCCCAAAACCAGTACTTCCCTTGGATCACACCTCATGCGAAGCTCCGTATGAACTGAAGAGAGAGATGGGTTATTGGCATATTTTGCACAGGCTGTCTGTTGGCTTTATTGTAACTGACGACAGCTCCAGCCTGGAGGAGGCACGACTGCATGTTGCTTTGTGCATATATATACTATTTTGCCTGCTGTTTCAATTTGATTTTGTATTTTCTCATTGAAGAAGATAAGAAAAATAAATAAATTATCTTTCTCCTATAGCAAAAAGTATATGCCAGTGGCAGGTACTCCTGCAAAAAAGATAAAAGTGTGCACATAGAACAAAGGAGAAATATATTTTTTTTTATATATACACTAGCAAACCAGAATACTCTTTGAAGGTAAAATCAATTTAATCCCTCTTTCACCCACAGTTGCTGGACAAAGAAGGTGCAAATTGATGCTAACACTGAACAGTATTGCTGCAATTACTCTACAGTGTATTCTCATTATAAATTTGCATCCGGATCCTGTGGGCTTTTGAAGGCATTGCTGCAGAAGTGAGACAGGGCTATCATTTGTCAATTATTTCTCTGGGATAAAATTCTCAGATACCAGCTGACTTCAGTCAAACAGAGAACAATATCCCAAGTTAGGCTGCTTGCTGGTAAGCCCTCTAAGGGTGCTGCTGAGCAGCCGCAAAGGATCCCAACGAGAAGGACTGCAAAAGTCAAGCGGGTGTCAAGCAGAAACCGAGTACTTGGATGGAAGCAAACCATGAAATTTGCCATGTCTGGTTCATCATTGTGCCGTGGCAGGGAGAGAGCGAGCTTTTCCTGCGGTGGAGCTCAGCTGTGGCAGACTGAGTGTGGTACCCACCTCTCTCCGTTGAAGAACCGATGGGAACCTGGGGCAGCGGGACTGCTGAGTCGCTAATCACAAGTCACTCTTGATCTTAATCACCCCTGGAAGTTTCGAATCTGTTTTTTGCACCCTGGCGAAGTTTGTAAGAGTTTCCAGACAGATGACTGAAAGTCAATGTCCTGAGCAGCTAAAAGGAGCCCCATAACCCAATATATAACAATTGTCATTGACAGTAAAATTCCAGAAGCTTCACGCTAACTCTGTGAAGCCTCCAGATTTTCAGGCTTTGAGTGGGTTTGTCCTGGGCTGCCCACAGATTTGCTTTAGCTTGTTTTAGCTGTTAGCAGTGGTTTCCTAATGACTAGGTGGCTATTACCTAACTGGTTTTACTTTTGTTTAGCTTTGTATAATCATCTAGTATAACTACAGTTCTCATATGGGCAGCATTTAGCAAACTGTTATTTTGTGTAGAACTAAATATTTTTGACCCTAGCAAAATGATGCAATGTAAAGGAATGGTATCATAGCAGAAGCCTTTACCAAGGATGATGGAGAGCGTGGTGTGGAGGAATACAGGCATGGGATGATAACAGAAGTAAACTACTGTAAAGAGGTCATCAGTGGTCAGCTGCTGGTAGTTAAAGAAATGTATTCCTGAAAACTGGGTAAACTGGTTTTAGGATTAACAAAGAGAACAAGGAAGAAGTATCCAGCATATATAAAATCTCATGTTTATGAAATCTCACGTTACCAATGGAACAAAGAGCAACTAGTAGTGTGATGGAAGATATATAACAATAGCCCCATGCGGGAGCAAGGAGAAAGAAGCATCCATCATCAGCATCATACTCCTCTTGGCAAAGGACCTGGGATGCTGATGACCTGCAACACTGAAGCACAGAACCTTTGCACACAGGGGGAGTATAGCAGTGGAAAAGAGGGCAGTCATTAGGAAGGGAGTGTAAAAAATTTTAAACCGTGTCATTATTGAAATCCATTTTATAATAGTATAACATACTGTATTTTTTTATGTAATAATTAGATCAAGATTAATAATAACTCTCTGATTAGATAGTTAAGATTTCAATTCACTAACAATAAATCCTTGGCTTTGTTTAAAAGTTGTGTATTTTTCTGCCCATAGCAAGATTTTGAGTGTAACTGACTATATTCACTGCAGGATTTGAGTCGGTACGTAGTTGTTGATAAATGAAGAATTAGATCAGGAACGAAAGAAGGCCTGTGGGTTGGATTTGCACCCACAAAGGCGCAAATCTAGGTGGGTTAAAAAAATAAGCAAGATTATAAACAGGACTTCAAGGAACAAAAGTGTTTGATGTACAATGGCTTGGTGCAGCTTATCAGTGGAAAAAGAGCCTTTGTCCTACAGCAAGACTTTCAGGAGATAACGCTGAAGAACTACCAACTTGTGTCCTGTAAGTCTGAGAGCAGCATTGCTCGGTGCAGAATGGTTTGGCAATGGAGGGCAATGGAAATTAAATTAAGAAAAAAGAGGAACTCTGGAGCACGAATGCAATAAAATGACCTTGAATGTGCTGTTCATTTCCTGCTTTGGGAGTACACTGTGATTTATGCAGACAATCGCACCAGGGTCTGTAGAAGCATCTGGTCCCAGCACAGCCAAGAGCCCCCAATCAAACAACAGCCTCACTAGCTCTAGAGTTGCTCTAAGAGGAGATATTAGAAAGGGATCTTTCCCATCTCAGATCAGTGCTATGACCCCAGATTATTGGCTATTACTGAATAACTCTCCTTTACTTTCACACAATTTTTCTTTGTTTTTTTTTTTGTTTGTTTGTTTGTTTGTTTGTTTGGGCCTTTTTTGGCTCAGTTTCATTCATCATCAGAAAAAAAAAAAATCAGATTTCAAGACTTCAGAAAGTTTTCAGTTTTGCTTCCTTCCTGAAATCTAGTGCCAACAGGTTGACTAATTCACAGTGGGGAACAGAACTGTAGAAATGTGACATTATCGTGGGAGGAGTAGAATATGACGGAAGAGATTTAATGTCTTAGTCCAGGAACTCCACGTCAGACATACATTGGCTATGAGGCCATTATAAGCAGCTCTTCTTCCCAACACAGTTTGCCCTGGGGTAAGAAACCCTCCCTCCAGAACCAGAAGCACAGGTTGCCACCATTTGTGCTGATGGCATGGTGTCATTGGTTGGCACATATAAAAAACTTAGTTCACCTGGAGACTTGCTCTAGCAGCCAGCAATATTTTTGGTTGAGGCCTGCAGTCTTTTTCTTCTTTTTTTCTTATGTTTTAGTGATTGTATCAAAGACTGTGTGCTATTGATGAATATACACACTAGTATAATTCAGCTGTTGTCAGAAGAGATAATGTCAATGACAATGTCAAATCTTTTTTGTCATGTACATGCATAGGCTTCATGATTGTTTCTTTGCTGGCAGTACCACATAGTAGGAAGAAGAATACACGGCAGAATGACAACAACAGTCATCTCTGGCAAGGCTAAGTGGCTTTAAAAACATTCTTCAGGTAATGTACATTCAGAGGGATTATTCTGTTCTGCAAAGAATGTGCTTGCCAGCACACTGCGATGATCACTCTTGCTATGAACGATAGCTTTGCTGAGTGCCCTTCTTTGGCAGCGGCATAAGGACGCATGAGGTCATGGATAATTACTGCTCACCCCACTGGGTGTCCACTACAACAATTCCGGTTGCACCCATGTGCACTATGCACTGTCTGTAACGTAACACACAGTAGAACAAGATCTCATTGCCTTTTATTAAGTCTTTTACTTTGCGTGGCAGCAGATGTCCAAGGTTTTAAATAAGTGCACTGTGAAAACAGAAAATGAAAACGGCTTGGATGACTTCATAAGAGGTTACGGGATGATGTGTCTTTGTTCCCTTTCAAGTCAATGTACGTATAGTAAGTATATTAAATATATTTCATAAGGGGCTAATTATTGACATATTGTTGTCCAGTAGGGACATTAAATTGCCAGTAACAAATCCTTGCCTGCCTAAGACCAGATCATATAGAAATAATTATGACTGACTGAACAGTTACTGCTCTAATGAACCTAAAAAAACCCAGAAAGTTTTCTTGCAGAAAAAGGGGGAAAAATAAAGGAAAAGTTTTGAAATTCTCGAAATCTGTAGGGTGATACTAAAATCTGCCTGAGAGCTAAAGAGGGGTTTCCCCATGCACGGAAGCCATCACCTCAGTTTGTCAGTGTGGTGGAATTCCAGGTTCAGCACCCACAGGAACATCTGAATGGGCAAGCACACAGCCCCAGCACAGTTTGTGCAGGGATGTATCAGCCTGGATACTTGGAAAACATGTTTGCATGTTCTCAGGTCCAACTTACAAAACCATAACTTGCCTTTTCAGCAGGGTGTATTAGCTCAGGCACAGCACAGGCACTTCAGGACCAGCTCTAAGCACGAGCAAAGTGAACTCAAATCTCTCTGCATGTACTCATTTAAACATATCCTCATAGTTCTCAAATGCATTTTTGCTGTGGTTGCCGAATTCCCTGTGGCAGCGGTTTTGACAGTCACAGTCAAAATACATCTGTATAATAAGTTTTCATGTGGCAGCTGCTGATAAAGTCCTTGGTGTCTACACCTAGATATTAGGAGACATTGTGAACTTCTGCTGTAAGGATGGCATGACTTTGGTAAAAGCCTTCCGAAAGTTAAAGTAAGCAATAATATCATGTTATACACTTCTGGAAGTCCTCTACAGAGACACGAATTTCCTTTTCCTGTGTTCTGTTTCTTTACTCTGAAAAATTATGAAACTAATTTCACGATCCTCCAAGCACAGGCCATGTAAACAAATTTAACGATGTTTGTCTTAGAACAGTTAAGAGGACTGCTCAAGAAAGGCTGAACTTTCCACGCCATGAAACTCTTCACTGCCAAAAAGAAAGGTGAAATCAATGAAAGTTAAGAAAAGTTTTAAGTACAATTCTCATCATTCTTTTTTACTTTTTTTTTTTCTTTCTTGAGTGGTTAAAAACAATGGTTGCTACAATAGAAATTAGCTGTTGTCACATATGCATAGCTGTGGACCACAGTGACTGCTTTACATATCAAATTTTCTCATCCTCGCTTGGACCTGAGAGTGTCCCCTTATCAACACAACAAGCCATGACCTGTGCGATTAGCTGAAATCATTGTGTTAACTTGAACTTCCCTTTCCTTCTGCTTCCTCAGTTGCTGCATAATCCTTCTTATTCATTAGCTATGTCTGTAGGCACTTGTTTGTCTCATCTACCTTTTGGAGAATAAGATGTCTTAGACCTGTATCATCGCTGACTATTTTAATCTCATCAGTTAGCTGGCATTCAAGGGCTTTTTGGATGAAGAATCAGAAATATGAGTCACTGAGATCTTTTTTTACACAGTAAGTCCAGTTCTACAAAAGATTTCCCAATAAATGTGTCAAATTATGTCTGCCTTCCCCTCTGTCCTTGTCAGCCTGATATGGTACAGATCTGCACCCCCTATGGAGGGGCAGCTACTTTGTGCAAGGGTGACACCTGTTCCAGTGTTGGAAAAGAGCAAGTAATTTCACACTTTTACATCAAAACAAGGAAGGAACTAGGCCAAACCCTAGTGCCTATCACCGCTTTCTTAAATCATTTTGTTTCTTCAGGGATGTAAGCCAATGTAATGAAGCACGCTAGTACAGTTCTACAAAGGGGTCATGTTGATAAAGCTACACTGATAAACAATGAGGGGACCAGGCAAATTGTCCACACCTGAAAACTGCTACTTTGCTTCCTGTTTTTGTTTTGGACCACTCCAACCAGCTGTCGTAAATCCAATGCTGAGGTACAAGTAGGTGAATACTTCAGCACAGGGACCAATCCCAAAAGCCAATATTGATGAGGCTGTACCAAATCTAGCTCCCTCCATCCTGCACAGTCCTAAGGATCCCAGAAGGCTCTTCATTCTCACAAACACCCACATGTTTGTGTCTCAGTGCAGGCAACAAAAGCCTCGGTTTCTTATTGATGGGCTGCAACATGGCACTTATATTATTTCTGAACTTAGAGCTGAGAAAAAAACGCACGCAGTAATAATTATATCCTAGATCCTGGACCAGTTGCTATGACACTCATGACAACGTTGCATTCTGATGTGTTATGATATAACTCTTATCTGAAGATCTACAGCTATGCAACATCAACGTGGCCAGCCCGTGCTAGGTGAGGCTAGCCCTGAGTGGTGCAAATGCCCTCTCTACTCTCTCCATCACTTGACCATGTAGTGATGAAGCCTTCGCTGGAGTGGTTGCATTTAATAGCACAGACGTAGCCCTTGTGAGGGTTGCAAGCAGGTACACAAGGCCATCTTTTGACATCCTCCTCTACTGTTACTGATTTAATAAAGGAGGTTGAGAGCAACTCTTTACCTAAAGCAAGCACCTCATACTCCTGTTAGGAGCTCTAAATCTGCCTTATTGCTGACATGAATGATATGGCCACAGCACCTCTAAACCCAGCACTCACGCAATTAATCTTTCCTATATCACAGCTGGCTCCTTCAGTGAACCTCTGTTTTGTTTTTGGGGATGGTAAGATTGTCATTTTGAACATAATTTACTGATGTGGAAGGAGGAGAATATGCTACAAAAACCTGCAGAAAGGCAGGGAAACTGGTAGAGAAAAACAAATGCCAAACACTCAAGGATTTAAGGCAGTAACGAGCAGCATCTTTGCATAGGCTGAGGTTGTCTCCTTTTTCATAAAAATTCTGAGCCCATTCACTGGTATTTTTTGGCGTTTTCTCATCTAGACTGTGTCAGGTTATTTTTAATTGTGCAATTCGCTGGCAGCTTGCAAATGTAAAACTTTCATTTTCTATTAAGAAGTTCTTTTCAGTTGATCTTCTATGATAGAAAATGAAATTTCCATGTGAGCCAGCCACTAGAGAATCTGAGGGAAGCAATATCTGGGTTAACAGACTGTTTTAAACACATTCTCTCAGGACCTTTCTCTTCCCCTTCAGCATTTTCAGCCTGTCTGCCTCTTCTTTCCTGCTTGTTTCTTCAGTGATCAGGCCAACTGTGATCTACTTGAGAAGGTAGCCTGGATGTATTAAAGAATGGCTTTTCATACCACGTAAAGATTCAAAATGATCTGACAGTAACAGAAATGTGTTGGAGAACAGCAGCCAGGGTAGGACTGGAGGAATGGTGGGTAGATCAAGGCACATTGCACAGGACAAATAACAAGCACGCTAGCAAACAACTAACTTCTACCTCATTAGTTGCCCTTGAGGTAACTGTATTGCTTTGATATTAATTTGCAACAGCAATAGCAAAAATAAAGAGAAATCTTTAATCTTGTAAGTGCAGTAGTCCCATATTCACTCACATTTATCAACCTCAAAGATATTCTGCTAACTCGTACATGAGCTGGACTCTATGCAGTCTGTCTGTGATATAAAGGTGTAGGGACAGTTTGCACAGTTGGAAAAAAAGAAGTTTTCCTAGGATCAAAGCTATATGTGCATGCACATGTATTTTATTTTGCAGGTTACAAAAGAAAGTTTCTATGGATTGTTCTCTATTCTGAAACCTCCAGACTTGCATTTGCAAACTTGCAAACCTGCATTATAAAATAACTGAGTCAATGCTGTGCACTGCCTTTGATATCAATAGCCTCTATTTTTCCTCCCAGCAGGAATGTTAGAATTCACTGCCAATGGCTTGGAGGTAGGCTGATGGTATCCAAACTAAAGGAGTGCAGAAAGAATAGTTATTTTGTGCCTGAAAAGCATTAGCAGGTCCAGTGAAAAAGAATTCCGAGTTACAACACCCTCAGGACTTTGAAATAACACTTGTGACAACATTGCATTGTATTCTGATGTAGTACGATCTAACTCTTATCTGAAGAACAGGCATTTTGGACTCCACAGAGACAGAACGTGGTACTTTGTAATGACATAATGATAGACTTAAGTCCTCCAGGACTGTGTAAAGATCATCAGTTTCACTCAGAACTTTAGGCTAAATTATCAACCGCAGCACAAATAACATAAAATCCCTTCAGCTCAATTATGTGACTTAGTCCGGCAGATCAATGCCTCCAATTCTTACTCTACTTTTAACTGAGTTGTGATGGATGTAACAATA
The DNA here is from genome assembly GCF_965231255.1 of Vanellus vanellus. Taxonomy (NCBI): domain Eukaryota; kingdom Metazoa; phylum Chordata; class Aves; order Charadriiformes; family Charadriidae; genus Vanellus; species Vanellus vanellus. Next base: position 196,696,453 of record NC_138905.1, on the reverse strand, counting down.
GAGGGTTTCCATCAGGATAATTTTGGAAAGCACTTGAGGAGCTATGTGTTGGGGTTTTCATATTAAACCCATTTAATCAATAAACATTAGACATTAGGTTTCCTAAAAAAATATTTACTGTTAATGCACTGAAACAGTGAAGATTATAAGGAAAAAAACATACCTACATTTTGTTTGAGGAGCTGAAAAAAGTAAAGATTATTGTTTGTAGATATAAAATTACAGAAAATGACAATTTAGTATAATTTTTTTTCAAGTTATCATTTCTTCTCCAAAATAATAGGCCGATCACATCAACCTAGTCTTCAACCCCATATTGATCTGATCAAACTGCTTTTTTTTATCTCTGTGTTCCTCTGGCCTTTCAAATGCAACTGTGATGTCAAGACAGCTTTATTGATAACCAATGACAACACAAGAACAGAAGCCATAATCTCTTATCAACCTGGTGGAGGTATCATGTGATAAAAATACCAGACTAAAATTCTGGAAACTGGAGATTCTCTTTTACAGGTTACATATGACTTTGAGTAAATCACTTAGTGGATTACTCAAGGCTGAAAAATAATACCAGCCCAGTCTTACTTAACATATCAATTTCTTATATGTATGCATAATTACATCTGCTTGTGTTAGAGGGAAAAACATGTTTCTGTTATTAACTCCTCTGAGCCAACACAGATAAATGAATGTAAGCTGGAGACCATTCTTGCTTATGAAGTGCCAGTACAGGTCACACGCTGCATTTCAAGGGACCCATCAGTGCTGCAAACACAAAAGAAGAGTCCCTGAGAACTCTAGGTGAAGCCAGTAAATCAGGCAGGATAACTCAGGTCCTAGCACAGTCCTAAAGGATTTGTGCTACTCTTTCTGCTGCACAAAATGGAAAGAGTCAAATTCACTGTGGTACCCCAAAATGAATTTGCAAGGGTGGCATTTGAGGAAAACAAAGCTGATACTCTCATCTATCACGTTTGTGTTGGGAATCATTGAGAAAATATGAAACTATTGTTATGGGCTAAGAGTTCAGAGCAAACCTGCATTGCAGTTGTGGGTGAGCTGAGCGCTGTAGGGTCTGTTAAATGCTTTGATGTCCAAAGAAGAAGGGTGCAACAGACATTCAAAGTTACGTCTATTCAAGTGATACTGTTGCTGAGCTCCCGTTGAAAGATGTACTGAGCAATGCACAAAAGCCGCCGTGTAGGAACAAGGCTGTGTTCGAGAGGAGAGTGGGCATATTTGGCAGTGAAAGAATCTTGTCTGGAAGATTGCCAATTCCTGCACACGAGTCAAGGTAGGGAGATCTTGCTGGGGTATAGGTGCTGGAGACCTTGGAGGCAGAGCGGACCCCCTTCGCTATTACAAACAGGGACATTCTTTGCCCTGATAGAATGAGTCACAGGAAAGCTGACAAAATAGCTATGACATATTTTACTGTGAAGAAGGATAACCTGGCCAATCTTGAGTCACGCTCCTTTCACGCAGAAAGACGGTTCTTGCATTAATTCTTGGCAGTCATCGGGTAGTTCAAGGAGATCGGATTCCCCAGGTAAAGGCAAAGACATGGCTGAGAGTGTGAACTCCAGAGCTACATCCACAGATGCAGCCTTCCATATCCAGGTGTCCTATTATCTGAAAGCTGTTGGCTGTGGGCCAAAACAGGCATAAGTAAATTAAGGCTCACACATTAAAACGTTCTGATGTAGAAAATGGCATTACACCATGACAGAACCAGTTTTGGAGATTAGTCTCAAGCCCTTTGGGTAGAGACACAAGAGGACCCAAATATATTCGCTCACTTCACACATATTCATGCTGAAGAGTGTGTCAGCAACATGCAGTTTATCTCAACCCACAGAAATCTATCCATAAGGCATGTACAGAAACACATCCCAACATAGTGACTAATCCTGCACCAGCAGCACTGTTTTCTTAGTCACTTGGTGGCTTGGAAGATACCCACATTTAGAACTGAGCTGACAATTGGAAGTGAACAGTTTAATGGCTTAAATCAACCTTTTCTTAATTATTTATTTGCAATCTCATGAAAATTTCCTTCCACACTGTAATTATCCAAAACTAATCCCATTTTATCAATGTACACATATGTGGGATTATGGTTTTATTGAGAGGTGTGTAATACAATATTCAATGTATTTAAGTGACAACTGATTATACGAGTAACATGGGTCCGTCTTTTTTCCCTCACTGGATGAGTTTAACTGCTGACATTTGGACTTGAAGAAGCTGGTGCAGGGCTGAACACCCCAGGGGAGAGTGGTGTTTTGGGGATAGGTTGTAGCTAAGACAGATAAGAGCTACTTGAAACACTTAAAAATTCATGCTTTTCAAACTACACAAGACATCACTTAGGCAGGATCCTAAAAAATCCACAACCTCCCACACTCTTTATTGGTATAAGTGCAGAATTTGAACTTAATTTTGGCTCACACTACTCATACAAATGAATCATCTGTGGAAATGCTCGGCACGCTGGCAAAAATCATCAAAACTTGATACTTCTTCTTTGAGTCTGGAAGGTTCGACAGATCTAATATTGGCCCCCGTGATGGTGTTCCTAAATTTCCCACTGCCCCACTTGAGGCCAGCAGTATGTCCTAGGCAACAGCAGGGGAGCCCTTAATCCAGGGTATGACACAGAATAAGTGTCCGCTGTGCTTTTTTTAGTGTTGTCGTTCATGCGGCTGATTACCACCAGCCTTATGTAGGGACATATCCGGAACCCCAAGGATGGGGCTGTGAAACAATGGCACAAAGCTGAACAGAAGCAAGGAGCTGCCCAAGTCGGCCTCGTTACCTCCTCCAGGCAGTCGCCGCCTCTTGCACTGTGCTGCCAAGGGTTAAATCAAAGTTCATACAATTTGGCAGTACTTACCTAGTGTCCTCTCTGCCTCCATTCTCTTTTACAGAGAGATTGTTCAAATACACTCCATACGTAATGTAAGTTTATCTCTCATTTTTTGGCAGGATATTGTGACCTTTGAACTGAAATATCCACAGCCTGCTATCATAACAGAGCTGCTGACATATCACTATAACCCAGCTTGGCATGCGTCCCTGCAAATACTATAAAAAGTTTTATTGCTTAAAAAGTGCAGATATTCCCTACCTTCCACTCTTTTAAGGGAGCAGGGCTCGTGTAATACCATGAGGAAGGGAACTGCTGTGAGTATGTGGAGGCTGCTGAGGGTGTATTTTTGAAGCTACATCTCATTGCCCCCTCCTAAGGAATAAGAGAAGGGGGAGGGGATGTGGAATGGCTCCAGGTAAAAAAATGGATAGAGAAACAGCGAGACACAACCAAACGAAGAGCAGGACTGCTTCCTGATGATGTTAAAGAAGATAGCACGGGACCTGTCTCTTTCTCAGGGAGAGGCACAAATGCATAAGAAGCAAAGACAAATCACGAAGAGAGGATATTGCCCGGAAAAATCACCCAGGTGGCTGGGAGGTCCCCAAGTGAAATCAAAGGAGGGGTTAAGGCATGGTTTCTGCTAGAGTATGTTGGTGCTATAATGTAAAGCTGCTGGTAGTTAATCTAGGCATACATGAGTTAGCTGCAAATTAACTAACCCGTGACCTGAGAACAGTGGACTTGATCAGCAATTACAGCAATGCAGAGTCCAGGGCAAGATTTGTAATCTGTGCTGAATGCTAAGTTACTGCAATTAAGTATTGTCAATATGTATAGTAGGAAGGTACTTAGCCTACATACCTTGGGTAACCTATATATCTTGAGTAGTTAACTTGAGCACTACAAATATTTTTCTGTTCATGAGTAGTCAGGGTCTGGTAGCTAACATCATATGATGCCATGGATCCTCTTCCAGCAAAGATGCAGACTGAACGTTACCTCCTGATTTCTAGGTTTATGCCTTAGCTGTGGTAGCAGGTATCTTAGTAGTTTCAAATGGACACAACTATTAGAACAAGAAAACGATATGTCACTAAGCAGCAGGACCAAGTGGGTTGCAAAGTATTGAGAGTTATGGTGACAGGGAACAGGTTAGGAAGACTCTGAATACATTGGTCAGCCATTCATTGCGACTCGTAAGGTATTGCTAAAACATTTGCCTGTGTGCTCTTTGGAGCCTTGGAGGGTCCCAACTACAGGTTGGGTCACACTGGCCCTATAGGTCCTCAGTGAAACCCTGCAGTTCAAACACTTGTGTACCGACTGTGTTTCAAACTCTCTTTTTACTCGTGCTGGCTTCTGGTTTCTGGCAGATCCAAGTGGGCTTGGTCTCTGGAGGCGATTATCCTTTCAAAGCTGCCAGCAGCAGCTGCTAACAGTGATCCAAAACAACCTTCTAGAGCACAGTTTAGTACTTTTTTTTTCTGCAAGTTTAACTAAGTGGGGAATACAGTCAAACTGGCACTCAGGATTTCTTACACCTCAGCTTATTTTCTAGGTTTTACTACTTTTTGCCTAGTTTAGGCACCTATGACATTTTGACGGAGATGAACGGGATCTCCTACAGTTACTGCCTCACCGTCTCCCCACATTGCCTTCGCCCAGGTTTCCTTCCTCTCCAGTTCTCCTCTCTAGGAAGATTTTTAAACAGATAGATGTCCTTTGATCTCAAGCTGTAGAAATGGGACAATAAGCTTGTTAACCTTAGCCTGAACCAGGCAGGTAGGCACTTTCAGATTAATAGCCTACCCGTTGCTCTCTGAAGGACTCTTGGTATCTCCCCTGGAGATATCTTATCTCTATCACTGAGCAAGCAGGAAATGAAACATAGATTCATAAAGTGTAAGCCCAGAAGGGACCATTAGAAGAGCTATTCTGATCTTATATATATCAGAGGCCCTTTAATTTCACCCATTTATCCTTGTAGTAAGTTCAATAACTTCTATCTGACTAAAGTGAATGCTCCTCCTAACAGATGCTCCAAATTTAAATTCATGCACTCAAACAGAAAAGTATCAAACACATAAACTGAGACAGGTAAAACAGCCATTGAAAAATAATACAGATGTCTCCTTCATTCTCTGCAACATTGCCTGGCTGTGTTTTCATACAGACCTGACATGTTTTAGCATGCCTGCGCTAGTCATTCTAAAATTCACCCACCCCCAGCGTAAAAGATCCTGAGAATAAAGACATATGTAGCACACGGATTAGGTACCATTACAACCTTGTTAGGTAGGTTGCACGCTGTAGTACATTGAGATCAATAACAAAGTGGCATAATACCCTATGCAGGACTATGAATGTCATGGATTTGTAAGTCTAGACTGGCAGGTGAAAGAGGGCCACCCCAACTACTCTCTGTTTATTTGTTAGCTCATTCTTCAGCTCAGTTTTTGCTCACACCAACTTTCTCTGTCCAAGGCATATTTGCTGTAGGGGAGTCTTATATTAAGCATCGCCAATGCAAGACAGTTAGTCCCACATGCTCACAGGGTGAGAGCTCAATCAACTCCCAGCCTTCTTTTATTTAGCTGTGTAGACATTGTCAGTGAGTCTAAGTAGCACATAAAGAAGAGCTGAGGCCAGCGAGGAAGTCATTACAGTAAGTGCAAAAAAGTAATGTACTCTACAATGCTTTGAAACAGAGCAGAGAACTCTCCAAATAATCATTAACCAAATTAACCAAACCATCTAGCAAAACTGATCTTATTGTCAAACATAAAACAGTTTAATACAGTAACATCTTTGGACATGTAACATCTCTGCTGAGATGAGGAAGAGTTTTTTATCTCTACATATTACAGTTGTGAACCTTCCTGAATGCACGATCACACCAGCACTCCGTGGTGTTTGTAAGCAGACACTGAAAACAGGGAGGTTTTGAAAGATAACACACTCCCTGGTGGGGTACCATCTCAAGGAAGTTAATAAGGAACATACATGTGGTTATAACATTTCTTTTTCTAAAGACATTGCAACATTTAAAGTTGACTTTAATCTAAGAGATTGAGAAAGGTTGTATTTACATACCACTGTTCATTTGGCAGGTTTTATACAAATATTGGCCTGCAAAAGTTATGAACATGGTTCTATCCAAGTCAGATAATTTAAGGACCTTGTTACTTAGGTTTTTTTTCTGGTGGACATAATCTGCAGTATGCTCAATCTTACAATATTTCAGTCTGAGGCATACTTAACCATGTAAATTCAAAAGGCCAAATCTGAGGAGATTTTGAGTAATTTCCACCAGCTTCAGAATTTGGAATGAAATAATTCCGTGAATTCTGGTTTCTCACCTTCAGCATATTCTATATTTCTGGCTCTAGGAGCCAAGACAGAATACGCTATTATTTTTGTGAAATCTCTGCACTTCTTATTACTACCTAAATGAAATTATAAAACCCACAATGCTGTGAAGGAATGCAGTTAAGACAACGTGTCCATCCAAGGAGAATATTTTGCTGACACAGATCACGATTTCATGACAACCCTGGTCTAACAAAAATTTTACTTCATCTGTACCAATGCAACTGTTGGAAGAGGATTCTGCAAAGCCCATGAACTAATTTCTAGGACAAAACTAGGGAAGAACATGCCTAACAATGGAAGGTAAATGGTGAGACTACAAAATTCAATCCATCTTCTGTGGGATTCCTTGAAATTCGAAAAGTTAACTCCACTAGTTTCTCATTTTAAAAATGGACTGTTTAATTAATTAAATCAACAATATTTTACTAGCATGCATATGGTTTTATTCCAGCACTACAGATTAGCACAAGGAAAGAATTTGAAGGACATTGTGCAATGTTCACCCTGGTGAACAGAGATTTCCGTGATGTCTCTAATTTCAGGCATCCCATCCAAGATTAAATCAGATGCTAGTTTACATTTTATATTTTATACTTAGGATTTTTTAGAGTAGTTCCTGCTGATAAGAATGGGTCCTAATCTAGCTCAGCAACCAGCCTATCAGTATTAATAACTATCAACAGACTAATTAATGTGTGCCTGCTGTGTGTATTTCAACAATATAAATGTCTTGCTACACAAAAGGTGTCAATAAGGTAATTTCTATAACTGGGCTCTGTGTCCTAATTATCATAGAAAGCTGAAATATCTTATGGTCTTAGTGTAGTTCAGGAAACAGAACAGTATTTTCAATGTTTTATTCTGAATGTAGTCTATAATTTTCAAAAAGGTAACCGACTTGAAAGTTTATCTTTTTATGAATATTGTTCTGCTTATCACCAGTACATATTGAGAAGATGTACTTCTTGCAAGCAAGAGGTCTCATTCTTTTAATTTATGCTTGTTTTACCCTGAAATAGCTTCAATTATATTGTTTTTTACCAATGTGGCTGCGAACAGAATGAGGTCTAGTGACAAAAGAAAAAAAAACATGTAGAACTAAATTTCAGTTCTGCAGCCATCATAATAGACAGTCCAGCCATTTAGAGAACCTCATCTTGTCCATGATAGCCTCTTTACAACGGAGAACCAGCGAAGCTTTCACCTCATTACCAGTGTTCGCATACAAGTGCAAATTCATGTTTTGCTATGAATATGAAGGAATCAGTGGGGTAATGTCAGGCCTCCGTGTGCTTTGCTACATGCATTTCTTGTCCTTATGGCTTATTTAATGTCATCATATTCAACAATAAACGTCATAACATCTTCAGCAACACTGCTCCTACTAGTCACGTGTGAGGAGTCAAAATATGTTCTCAGAGAATGTTATTATGCATATATACAAAACCCAATTGAGTCATTAAAGTTGTATCTTATTCTCCTGTAATGTTCTCGCTGTAGTATCCAATAAGCATTATGGAGTCAGTTTGACTGACAAGAAGACAAAGATTTTCTTATTAAGTGTATGGATACTCAGAGCCCCTTCCAGGTTTGAAAAACACTGCACACTCTTTTCCTTCACCAACTGCGTGATAGATGTTTACAGAAATCATTTAGGTTCCTGGTACTTCTTTGGAGATCTAAACTTTTTAATTGATGTCATTTGCTGGGCTTATTAAGATTGGCAAAAGCTGTAATGATCTTCACTGGTAAGCAAACTGCCTATAGGGGGAATATATGTGTTGTTTTCCACTATCATCATGTATCTGCCTCCAGAGAGACCCCCAAAGTCTTCTGACAACAAGCAGATAAGCCAGCCTTTGCAGACAATGTGTTCTCGCAAAACACTTTCTGCAATGGCAGACTCTTGGAGGAAAGGGAGCCCTACCATCACAGTTAGACCATAGCAGTGGTTTGCTCAGCACAGTCATCACCATGAGTGCGAGTCTCAGCTCACTAAGAGCTCATGACTCCTCCATCCCGAGGGCCAGGAGGCCGAGCGTTGCCTTCCCTGGGAGCCCACAGCCCATGGAGCTGTTAGGCTGCGATCCTGCAGGGAGCTGTGGGGAGCCCGCAGCTGCCACAGGAGAGAGACAGGGCAGGATGAGGAGGACCCTCGCTGCATGTAGGGCCCTGCCCAGAACAAGCTCCCAGGGATGGGCTCCTGCTTTTGGTGCCGAAGGCACTGTGGCAAATGTCCTTAGGCATTTACAACACGTCTGAGGTATGGATCTGTGGTTGTGAGGATGCTGCTTGTGAATGAGTCACGGGGAGCTTAGTGCTGAGGGTACCTGTCCTCATGCTCAGCAGCTTCGGAGCTGTGCTGAGCCTTGGCCCTGTCCCCAGCCCTGCTTTCCTGCACCTGTATGGTACCGAATGCTCCATTATATTTTGCCCCTCAGAGCAAATACAACACCCCGGGCAACATCTACCTCTCACTGGGGTTACAGGGGAGCCCCAGTTAGGGAGAGCCCTCGCAGGAGCAGCGCTGTGGCTGGGAAAGGTGAGTGAGGTGCCCTGCCATGCTGGGTAGGTGACCTGGGGTCACTTGTGCAGTGGGGACTGTGCTGCCGGCACTGAGCAGCTGCTGTCAAGGTCCCCGCTGTGACGCTGAGAAGAGTCAGTTCTGTACATGTAATTGATGATCTTGAAATGTGACAGATATATTGATGCCCTGAGAGCCTACAGCCTCTGAGGGTGTTCATAGTTTACCTAATAATATCCTGAGTTGCTAAGACAGATGTAGTTGCTGCCAACAACAGGGAAAGAAATGGAGCCAATGATGAACGTAATAACACGTCCCCACATTGGAGCAAGGCAGCTGCTATGCACTGCAGAACAGCTTTTTTTTTGTTTTTCTTTTTCCTAAAGGATCTAATACATGCTTTCTGTACATTGCAGGGTTTGCTGATAATTAGTTCAAAAACTGAAGTCTCACATCGCCAAGTTTCTAACAGACTGGTAGCATCCTTACCACGTATTTTAAACAGACTTTGTGGCAGATTTGCATTATGATAACTGACTCGAGTGAAAGATACTGTCTGAACTTGGACCCCACTTAGCTTTTCCTCAGACTGTACTCATCAGTAGATCAGTGTGCCTGTAGCACCTGTGTAGACTGATAATATCTGCATTGCCTTATTATGTATATAATGCCCCTGTGGCAGCGTGGTGTTTGTCATGATGGTTCGTTCCTTGAAGAGCTCTTTAAAAGTTTTATCGTTTTTCAATAGGAGCAATTAATACTGGGAGTGATTCATTAATAGTGTTTAGTGATGTTGCTTTGACTTCGTTATTATGCTCCTTCGTACTTCACTTCACTCAGTATTTGCAAGCAGCGTTTGGAGTGTGCTCTGTTCCTGCGGGGCAATGAGCTATCTGGTCTCTCTTTGTTTCTGTTGGTTTACCTGCACTAGAACCAGCAAGGCCTGTTTTGCAATAGCTTATTCTTCTTTTTTTTTTTAAGTAAACACTGGTGTTAAAATCTTCCCGTGACACAAAGTTTTGATTACAGAGAATTAGATTCACACCTTTAAAATCCTGGCTACGATTGCATTTGAATGCGATTTAAGCATCTCTGCCTCGCCAGCAGTGCAGCATTGCGTAATGTTTCTCTGCTCAAAATCAATAGACGCCTTGTGGCTAACCTGAAAGCTTCCCAGGCACTGAAGCTGGGCAACGTACACGCTAACTTGAAACCTCAGAGAAGCTGGCGTCAGTGCACGACTTATACACAACAGCCTTGCAGTTGGAGCAATCATCCGGAAGAAAGGGATCACAAATACAGGGTGTGTTGTTTGAACAGAAATCTTGCAGTCATACTCTTTCTCAACTGTTTTTCTTTTAACCATGCGGATCTTGCATGCCAGGCTGAGGTATGGCCAGGCAAATACTCTCATCTTCTTTCCCTCCCACCACTCCCTACAGGAAGGGTCTGTAATGCGGTCTCCAGGAATGAGTGTCCGAGCCCTTTCCATCTGAAGGAGGTTTCAAACCCAGATCACCCCCTTCTTGGACCAGTGCCCTAATACCATTGGTCTATCACAAAAAAACGGCACGACCACATCCAGCTGGCAGCCTTCAAAAGGCAGGAGTCCAGCCCACCTGGGCAGCTGTGTAGAAAGGCAAAATATTTTCAGCGTGGATCAGAAATTGAAGTTCCAGAGAGAGTGGGAAGATTGCTGATGTTTGCAGATTTTCTGGCTAGCCCTATGTGGTAGCCTGTTCAGTGTCAGTTTTCAGGGGCAGTAGATCTCTCTGTAAACCTCTAGATGATCTAGACATTTAAAGTCGGTTGTGTGGGCCACCCTTTGGAAAGCAGGGGGAAGTGGCTAAAACTTCAAGTTTTGGATATCTCCGCTAAAAACTCACTCAGGGTAAACCATCTTGCAGATTTTTTTCCTTACATTAATTTCCCCACCATCTCCAGAGCACTGTCTGCCAGGTGTGGAGGGACTGATGGAGGTTCCTGTTGAAGGTGATCCCACTATGTTTTCCTGGGACTTCTACATGGGAGTCAATGGGCGATAATTGTCCTGATGGAAACTCTGAGCAAATGAATTCTATTTCAGACCAAGTTTTAGTTTCAATTTAGTCTTAAATATCTTAGAGGATGCTAAATTCCTTACCACAGCCAGCCTTTCCACCTCTGAATGCCATGACTTCAAAGGCAATTTCACCATGTTTTTTAAAGATTCCAAATACATTAACAGTAGCTGAAGCTTAATCTTATATTCTGCACTGATGCTCTCATTTGCCTAAAGTTAAAAAACTGCATAAAGTCCTTATTAAACTAAAATATACTGCTTAGTGCCAGTAATGTCAGCTTTTTGCTTCACTCAAGCAAACAAAATAACTACCCACCCCATCACAACGATGGACACACACAATATATACTGCCATAAAAAAAAAAAAAAAAAAACAAAAAACAAACCAAAAACGTTTGCTTAAACAGATTTTGAAACATGAGGGCAATTTTACCATTTTTAGATAAAGTTAGAAATAAATATGCTTTTTGATCCAACTTTCTCCATCTCCTGGTGGGTTCTTGGAAGATTTTCAGAAATTTTTAAAACTCCAATGATTGTCTGTGAAATTTGTATTTTTGTTTCAGTTTATAAGGGAGGTATTGGCACTCTTCCTGCCACTCCAAGGAGAAATCTTGGCTCTGGTAATTTTATGGTGGTCAGGTTGTGATTCTATGATACTGTCCCACAAAAAATGCCACCCGCTAAGAACAGGATTCAGCTCCAGACTCTTAACCTTAGGGTCTGGTTCAAGAACCATTCACAGATTTCTATAGCCATTTGGGATGCTCTGAGATGTAGCATCTGGCCTCCATCTGCAGTTCCAGAGGGCACATGTCTTCTCCAAGTTCTCTGCCACAGCCTTCAGCCCTGTGTGAATCTTGGATGCACTAGGCCATTTCGTATTGCAAAAGATACTGTGAGCTGTGTGTATAAGCTCCTGTCATAGCCTAGGGAACTATTGATCTCACCATAAGTTAGACACCTTCATTTGGTCAGCTGAATAGCTTTTCAGATTCCACAAATGCTTGACACAAATCATTTCTTTTAAATGCGACTGTAATTTTGCAGATTATCCTCACCAAAACAATTAGTATCAAAAGAGAAGAAAAGAAGAAAATTGTAATTTGTGCCTAAAAAATCAGGTTCTGTCTTCCTTAGGGTCGTAACTCTTGCGCATATGAATGCCTACATATGCCTGAGCATTGGAGCATTCATAGGGAGCAAACACATGGATGTGGGCACACACCTAGGAGCTGAGAAAAGGTGCTTCCAAGAATGTCTTTTGATTCAGTAGTGACAAGCTGTAAATTCCTAGTGTTTATTCTCAATTCAAGTATGTTGATAACTATTTTTCAGTGTCATATGTGCCTTAACTACTGACAGTGCAATGGGTTATAGCAAAAATAGTGGTACCCCTCATTAAGGATGGTCTAGTGGTTGCTAACCAGACTTGCTGGAACATGTGGCTTCCCATTCTTTGCAGCCTTTGCTATATGAAAACACACTTTTACCTTTCTGATGCTGTGTATAGTTTTTATAACTTTGTATCTAACTGACCATATAGCCCTCCTATTTATTTCCTTGTTAATCCAGGGCATTGTAGACAGGAAAAAGCAAAACCAGTAATACAGTCTTCTGGAAAATAACTTGAAAATTGGGAGATGCAAATCAGCCACTCATATGTATTTTGCTCTGCCTTATGGCAACTGATAAATCATATCATAGTACAATTTCAAGACTTGTCACAGGACTCCAGAAAAAGTATGTGTTTCCCTTGTCCTCAGGTTACTGTGGGCAGATATACAACTAGATGAAATCAGGATTGAAGGCAAAGGATAAAGACTTTTCCCTTGACAATGAACATCCCACTGATCTCATTGAGGAAAGGGTTTTGTTCTAAGGAGTCATATGCTCTTAGACAGACACTTTAGTGCCTAAGTGAAGCTGCTGCTGTTAAGTTCCTATTGAAACAGACTCCTTGGAAGGATAAGAAATATGTACTCGGTAAACAAATTAAGAGCCATAGCAACTGCCTAAACACACCCACTACATGAATGAAACCGCCTCAGTGGTATGCTCCCATCATTCAATCTCTGCTTGATAAATCTGTGAGCAGAACAGCCAAGGGACATTTACACGTTGTTGGAGAGAGAGTGGGAGAAGTCCGGGCCAAATGCAGTGAATTTTCTTGCTACCCAGCCATCAAATTCCTCTAATTCTACTAAAAATCGCGATGCAAAATATTGGTATCCTTGGCAGTGGTCACCCCTGAAAGCAAACCACACAGCTCACAATTGGCTCAGTTCTGGCACTAGGTAGACCGGTGAGAATTTACTTTTCAATTCACCTGCACAGTTCCTGAATTCTGCTGTAGCATGTAATGATGTTTCCCTGTGGTAGTAAGATCTACCTGTACATATATATATACATAGACATATGTACTTAGTCATTCATCTTCTCTACATTTATAGGTTTCTACCATTTTAAAAAATATAAAATTCAAATAAAAAATATTTTTTTTTTTCCAAGTGAGTACAACAGACAGTGTTAGAGATATAATTAGTAGCCTTTAGCTCAGGAGGTGAGATTTTCCTTTTATTCAACTGGAAATATTTTATAAAGGAATCTTACAGAATAGCTACTCTCACTTGATAAATCAGGAAAGTGAAGCATAAAAAGGGGAAAGGATCTGGCTGTGGCAATGGTGTTTCAGGTCACTGACAGAGCTGGAAACCAAATTTTCTGAGTTTTAGCCCTGCGCCAGCCCAGCTGGATCGTGCCTCTCTCCAAGTAGGCAGGTGTAAGGACTGATCTGTACAGCTCTACTTGCCACCTGTCCTCTCTACAAAACCAATCTGATGTGGAGATAGGAAAGCTTTCAGTGACTTACAATGATTGCCTATTTGGTGCTCTCAGAAATCTTTGCTGTGCTTCTATTAGTCCACTCTGCTTCCTTTTAACTCCATTTCTTTGATTTGTTCCCTTCAGTTCTATTACCGCTCTCCACCAAGAAGAAACCGGTTTCCAAAGACTACATTTCATGATCAGATGTCAGCAACTATGCTAAAAGTGCAAACTCCTCACAATACATGATGCTTCAGCCCTGATGTTGCTCAGGGTGTTGGTGGCTGGGACCTGCCCTGTTCCCATGTGTTCTCCAGCTAAGCTGCTGTGGCCATCCCGCTTGCCCTTTGAGCCTGAAGATGTGGCGTGGGCTCCCCTGTTCAGCTTGCTAATTGAGTCCCTAATGGTAACTCATGGATGAAATCATCTCACCTAATTTTAGACATCTAAAAGGGACCTGTCTGGTTGGAGGTTTGGTATCAAGACTCCTTGTGCGGTCAATGAACACAGACAGGCATTTCCAGAGGACAGTTCATCCCAAAGGTCATCCAGAAAATGTGTGATAAGTAGCCCTCTGGAGGTGCCTATGACTCTTTCTATAGGCTAAAGACCAAGCCTGTCTAACTAGAGTAGACAAGGTGTCTTATATTTAGATAGCTGTTATTAGTTGAGGTAAAATCTATCTTTAATATCTTTACACCCCGTTTCCCCATCTGTTAACTGGGACTAATACAGCCATCAGTGGAATGCCAGGTGTCCACATTTATTAATATCTGCAATTATGGGGAGATCTTTGAATGTATACATTTGTGAAGAACTCATTATTCACAACTGTGACAGATGGCAGAACTGTTTTCCTTCCAATACCTAAAGAGGGCCTGCAGGAAAGATGGAGAGGGGCTTTTTACAAGGGCACGTAGTGATAGGGTGAGGAGGAATGTCTTCAAACTGAAAGAAAGTAGATTTAGACTAGATTAGATATTAGGAAAAAATTTTTCACTGTGAGGGGGGTAAGGCACTGAAACAGGTTGCCCAGAGAAGTTGTTGAGGCCCCCCACTCCTGGAGACGTTTAAAGCCAGGCTGGATGGGGCTCTGAGCAACCTGGTCTAGTGGGAGGTGTCCCTGCCTATGGCAAGGGGGTTGGAACTCGATGATCTTCAAGTTCCCTTCCAACCTAAACCATTCTATGATTCTATGTTTTGGGGCACAGTTTGCTGTAAATATTCCCTATATTATGTTTTACTAAGAGGTGTAACTAGGCGGCAGGGAGGTAGGATGACTGCTTATATTGTCTTGACTACAGCTCAGAGGGTCCAGTAGCTGGTCCCACAAGGAGGAGGAGACTGGTCTAGCCTTTCCTATGAGCAGCTGGGTAGGCTCGGCTAGGAGCATCTCCTAGAGGTCTGCGTGGGGCAATAGAAGAACTAGAGATGCTGTCAGCAAGGGATGGCTGCAGTGGGACAACCCATGGGCTCCCAAGAGCAGCAGAAGATTGGTTTGTACAGCAGGATACAGACCAAAAGCAATGCCTCTGGCTTTCCTGGGGAGCCAGAGGAAACTGTGTGACAGCTACAGTAGTCCAGAAAGATGCTGAAAATTACTGGACTAGAAAGCAAAATTGGAAGATGTCCCTTAGAAGGGCATGGTGGGGAAGAAGATTTATCTTCCAACCTTTTAATTTAATCTGTCTCAACCTGCAATGCTGAGTGTATGCCATTAAAGGAGATATTTTTTTCTTAGGTATTTTTTTGCACTGTGATAAATCTTGCTTTTGAACCATTGCGATCTTTAGATGTCTTTCAGTGTGCGTGCTCTAAGAAAAAGCAAGGTAATTTCACCTCTGGCTCATATGGAGTCATGTCCCAACCATCCTTTCCTCTCATGCTATTCACACTGGCAAGTGTGGACCCCTGCTACAACTGGGTACAGTGCCTGATTCAGTATCTGATTCAGTATCTGATTTTAGTGAAGACCCACATGCAATAAACACTTAGTCCTTTGTGGGGGGTATTGGGCCTGGAGCCTTTACGTGAATTTACAATTTGTTTGACAAATTTGTTTACAATTTGATTTTACAAATGTAAAGTTACATTTGAAAGTAAACAGAGCGCTGTTGAAATAAGGTGGCTACAGAGCTGAATAAGCCACAGCGGCAGCTACTGCAGAGTAAAGCATTTGCTGTAAATCAATACTCTCACTTAACTCACAATAACTTCTTCAGAAATGTATGACTGATAGATGTGTACACAAGTGCCTTGAAGCTGATGGGACTGGAATGCCTTAGGCCAGTAGGGAATTTGACCCATCACCTGCAATTAATAGGAATTACCTTGAAATAGAGTATTTTCATAATCAAAAAGGTTCTTTGTTTGATGTCAAATTACAGGCAGAAGACCAGTTTTCCTGCTCTGTCATACCTAGCTCAAGCCATTTTGACCTTGGCAAAAATAATAGAAAACAGAGTATTTGGTACACAGCAGTGGCAGAAATAGACATCAGAACAGCTGGAAATGTAGTTCGTTAAAAGGTTTGCAGATATGCAGAGGGCCAGGCCAAGGCTCAAACTTAATGAAGACATATTTTGCAGATCTACTTGGCCTGAAATGAAATACTGATGTGCTGAAATGGGACAATTCTTTGAAGTTTGGGGATTTCAACAGATATTTTGACTCTGCTTTTGCATTATGTATTCGTTTCGGTGGAATTGTTGAGCCTGGGGATTGTAAAGCAGGGCAGAGTAGGACTCACCATTGTACCACCCTACCCTCTGAAGTTCTTATAAACTTGATGAATTAAGTAGACTGGCACCATTCTGTACCTTAGATTTTCCAAGAAATAAATCCCGTTCATGCTCTTCTATCTGTATTGGATTCCCTTCCCTTTATCTCGCAGGAATAGCACACCATTTGCACCATAATATATGGAGACTCACTGCTCACACTTCTGTTGCAAATGTCAGTGTAATGTGCAGCATCTGTTTACAGCTCTCATGAACTATTATGCTGAGGCACAGCCTCAGTCTGGTGTTAAGAATTATTTGGGTGTTCATAACAGTTTCTTTGACTGAGCTGATGTCCTGTCACATACAAACAGCAATCCACGATAGAAAATTTCAAGAAAAGTGTTAGGGTAGAGCAATTTCATTGCTTGTTTTTTTTATTATTTTTTTTTATTGCAATATCTTCGAGTGGAGCAATTAGTGAATATTCAAATTATTTACCTTATAATATTTCATATAGGCAGATGTTTGCCCCTAGGAACTGCTCAAACAAGAGAATTTCTGTAAGAAGCACACTTAAGATCATGAGCACCAGAAGCAGAGTACATCTTGCATTAGCAAGCATTTGCTTTCTGAAGACAGATGACCGTACATTAATTTTTCTTGCATATAACCATCTGAAAATTGGGACTCGACTTCTGATAACAAGTATTTCACTGAAAGGACCTGAAAACCTCTAAAAAATTATTCTGAAAATCCACCTGAGAATATGCACGGTTTTAAAACATGTTAATTTATACAGATCTGAACCATTCAATTAAGCTCACGCTCAAAATGGTTTCCTCTGACAGGAGCTGCCTGCCATCTGTTAAGTCAACTATTTCTATTGCAAATGATCTTAAGTTCATCGTTTATGCTAGAGTGATTGAGATTCTTAATCATAAATATCATCTGTTCTTTTCCCTCTTTGTCCTCCCCCTCTACATTTGGGTCATGATTTTTTTTTGGGGGGGGGGGGGGGGGGAGTTTCTTAATCAGCAGTTTCTGAAAGTGAAACGGCAGGAAAAAAACAAGCACAGCCTGGCAAGGGGGAAAGGGGTGGTTGTTATCGCTGCCTGCTGGTTTACAGTGATTTTTCGTTGACCACAGCACTATCAGTTTGTGTGCATTTTCCTTGCATTTGATACACTACCACAATTAGGAGGGATGGTGGCTACAGCTTTGGGTCATCTATTCACTCCCTTTCAGCATGTCAGTGTTTTCCACACAGACAAGAACCTTTTCATTTTCATAAAAGGGTCAGGTCCCCGAGGAAGCGCACAAGACATCTGAATCAGCAATATTTGCTTAAATAAACCCCAGAAGTTTCCTTATACAGTTCCTGCTGGCCAATCCTTGTATCTGGGGCTCTCATACCCTGGGAGTAGCATATTTTTCCAGGCAAGCATTTATGTTTAACTGAAATTAAGGACTATTTCAAACAAATGAAGAAGAAAGGATTGTCACGGTGTCTTGTTAGTGTTTTTTGGAGATGCGCAACAAAGTAGAAACCCAAAGACTTGCTGCTATCTTGTTCCATTTAACAAATAATTTGTTGTTTATGTACTTCTGGTACTCATATACACTTCTCTATTGCTTTCTCTGGCTCTTGTATCCCCTGGCCCATTCTCTCTCCCCTGTCTTTCCAAACATACAGCTTTGCCAAGGCTCTGCTGTCAGGAAAAAAAACAAGGAAAGGAGAGGCGAGGACCATCCTCTCCTAACCCCATTTTCCTGCACAGATGCTGAACACATACTTCATGCTCCATAGCAGCATGAGGCACGGAAATTCATGCTTAAATTCTTGCTGCTTGTTCTAGAGTCCACTGGGTCATGCGTTCATCCTGAAAGGGTATATGCATTGGCCGTGTGATCCTTATAAAGCCGAGCTGGTGCAGATTCTCTAGGGCTGCAGAGGAGTCAATAATCACCTGCCGCCTGAGAGCCATCATGCTTGCATGAACAACGTAGACTGTAAGAACTTCTCATGGCTCATCCCACCCCCACCCTGTCTCCTGCTGTGTGTTTTGACCTAATGAAGCAACTCAGGCTTTGTACTGCAATAAAAGATAGCAGGGAATAAGAATAAATTAATTATTGACTTTTTAACCATATATTTCAGGGTTGCTCTGTTTCTCTTTGCCTTTTTCCCTGTGGGTAGTAGGCATCTTATCTGACTATATGAAGAGCTGAGTGAAATTCAGCATTGAAGACAAAAGGGTTTTATCAGCTGGGTAGCAGTGAGGGTGCTATTACTTTTGCACCACCAGCTGCTTGCTACATGAATGATTTATGAAAGTGTGACTGTCTGACTTCACATTAGCTTCTGCTGTTTCAGCACCCCTATCAGCAAGGATATTAGCAAAAATTATCATTCTCCTGTGTTTGAACAAGAATTTAGAACCTTATCTTATTCTTGTAAAGCAAACAACAGCAATAACAACAAAAACTTGAACAGATCACATTAAGAACAAGATACAGCGATGTACTGAACTTCCACAACTCCCACTGAGACAATGGAGTGAAGGCACTCTGCATTTCCTGGGATGGGGAAATCTAGTTCACTCAGTACTCTGATAAATTATAAATACACAGTTGATTTTACATCTAGGTCTTGATAAAGACTATATAGTGCTGGAACAATCAAAGAGGAATCAGAGTGGACAATTCAGCAATATTCAGTTGATATGCAAAAATGAACCCACATGGTATGGTTTTCTAAGCTACTTGGAGTCTGTTTTGAAGTGTGCTACCATTTTCATGCCATGTTACATTTCCACAAAGAAATACAGCCTTTTGATTGTACTGTACAATATTCCACAGTCTTCTCTTCACTGACACATAGCTTATTTACTTAAAATATGTATTGAATCTCCAAAGCTGGATTCAAGTTCACTAGCAATGTGATTTGAACTCTGAAGAACCAAGACATTACAGAGGAGATAAAGCTGCTGTTTTAACATGAAATGTGAATTCCCTCGGCTAAAATGTAAATGCATTACAACTTTGCTGTTCTGACACTAAGGAATTGCAATGCAATTAAGCCTGATTTGTTTTCTATTGCAAACCCTGCTATTTAATTTTGTATCTGCTTTGTTATCAAATTTAACATCATCATAATAATATAACTTAAATCCCACAGATAGTATGTCTTTAACCTGATCCTCCACAAGAAACTAGACTGAATTTCATGGTACGTCATTACTGCAAGAAAAGTGTATGTTATGACTTCCATGACAAAGATCTCAAAGAAAAACAGAAGAGCTATATCTTCATGGAAAACCATATGCTACCATGAAATGGATGTTTTCTTCCCTCTAGCTTTGGATCTTGAAAACTAGGATGTGGTTATTAGAAATGCCTTTTTAAAGTCACTGGTAATCCACAACTCCCTTGGAGCTTGTGAGGGTGTTCATTGCAGTGACAGCCTTTCCATGTGACCGCGGGGTGAAGCTACAGCAGTATTTATCATTATGAGGAAAGAACTACAATTGAGGATCAGATCCCCGTAGCTATTTAGGCGCCTAAGGCTAATGCTGGCATTTCCAAATCTGCAGCTGAGTTTCTGCTTTTCCTGAAGGTGACTAAGTTTCCCCCCTTCAGTGACTGTAAAGCTGACTACAGCAGCAAAGCTGTTTCACTGCTGACTAATTGCTCAGAGACCAAGGTCAAGCTGAGGCCCTGAAGATTCCCAGAAGTGAAATTATCAAGAAAATGTAAATTTGCTACAGAGACGAAAATATCTAGGGCTTTGTAGCCTTCCTCTTTTGTCCCTTTTTAGTCCCATTTCCCATGGCATGTTGCTAGGAACATGGGTGGTACGAGTACAGAGGCAGGGGAGGCTGGCGAAGCCCTCCCCTTGGCTGTGGCTGACAGGGAAGTTGGTGCCTTCCATGGAGGATATGGCAGAAGGGACAGAGCTGTACATGTCAAACAGTGCATATCAGCAAAGGCAAGTCTGTGCTGATTGCAGTCTCACAGCTGGGGCCAGCCTGCTGCCACTGGGCTGGTCACATCCTACTTCTCTCTATTTACATCCCTGGGGCTTGAGGAAGAAGGGCAGAGTGTCATCCCACAATTTCATGTTCTGGCTGTGTCCACTTGTTCTTGCTTGTTTTGCCTGCCTACCGAGTCCTGTTGGTACCCTCCAAGATTAGCTGAGCTTTTGTATGAATAAGGAGTTAACACTTCTATTTGGCAGAGGAGGAGTAGAGCAATATCATCACAATGACCATTGGAGAAGTGTTACGTGTGGTTTGGCTGCCAGGGCTTCAGCTGCCTAAGCAGATGATTTTATGTGTGATGGAAGTTAAGGGGCTTTGGCTGAGGACTGTGAGCAGAGGACCCCCTATCAGTCAACTGGCTTCACAACTTTCCTCACCTAGGTTGCTCCTTTCTCTTCCCTTCTCCTTGGCATTTTGTTCCTGGACAGGTGGCTCCCTGCAGCACTTGAAAGTGGATGGGGAACCTGACAGCTTCTCTGGTGGCTCTGAGCACTGAGAGCTTGGGAAGTACAAGGCACAGCAAAGCAAGAGTTGGGCAGGAGGTAGAAATAAAGCAGTATCCCCAAGTCAAAATAAGAGTGATCTTACTTGTTAAGACTGGTAGTCCTATGAAATACTGAGTATCCTCAAGTCCCAGAGAACTGTCTCCACACAGCTTTCAACCTGTAAAACTATTAAAATACAACTTTATATTTTTTCCCCATTATCATAGAATCACAGAATCAATCATTATAGCTGAAAAAGACCTTTAAGATCATCAAGTCCAACTATTATCTGACTCTACCAGGCCCATTTCTAAACCATGTCCCTGAGCACCATATCTAGATGGCTTTTAAATACATCCAAGGATGGCGATTCAACCACTTTCCTGGACAATCCATTCCAGTCTTTGATAACCTCTTCAGTGTAGAAGTTTTTCCTAATGTCTAACCTAAACCTCCCCTATGGCAACTTGACGCCATTCCCTCTTGTCCTATCAGCTGTAACTTGTGAGAAGAGACCAATGCCCACCTCTCTACAACCTCCTTTCAGGTAGCTGTAGAGAGCAACAAGGTCTCCCCTCAGCCTCCTTTTCTTCAGACTAAACAACCCCAGGTCCCTCAGCCACTCCTCATAAGACTTATTCTCAAGACCCTTCACCAGCTTTGTTGCCCTTCTCCAGACCCTCTCCAGCTCCTCAATGTCCTTCTTATACTGCAGTGCCCAAAATTGAACACAGTACTCAATTTTTACTTATTGCTAGAATGAAAGCACCTAGTATGAGTAAATAAGGACTGACTTCATTTGCCCCTTGACATGTTGAAGATCTCTTAAAACTGTTCTTATTTATTGTTAGAAAAAAAATAAATTCTTCCTTGTGTGGAATTTAGATGATAAAATTGATCAGCAGAGGTTTATTTGCGGCTGGAATAAAGAAACGGTTTTATAATAGAAATACAAATTGGACTGTAATCACATTGACTTTGGTAAACATCGCCATCCTCTTCTCTGTGTGTATGTGTGTGCAGGTTAATCAGCAAGTTCATAGCCTTGCCTGTGAAAATCCACCTTTTTAAAAATGTAGATTTGAATTTGGGAGCTTAATGAGATCTACAGAAATCTTACAGCATTTTCTGTTCGAAGTCAGAAGGCAGAAGACGTAACACTACAGACTGTTTCCTGACCTTTTCTTGAGCAAATTGACTTGCTTGGATATGCAAGGCAATTATTAACTCCAAAGACAGTAATTACATCCATATAATATTTATTGCACACCAAAAGAAAAAAAGAAAATTAAAATTCCATGGTCGAGCATTCAACACACAAACAACACCAGCATGAAGGCTGCTTGTTTTTCACTTCCTAAGCCCAGAATCATGTTTTTCAGAGAACAAGCATCCTGCAGGGCAAAGCTTTTGGAATCATTGCAGAGAGCTCCAACACTCAAGCTCAGGAAGCAGCTCATAGCAGTAGCAGGGGATCATTTTTAGGAGGAGAAGCAGAATATAGGATGGCATAGTTTCCTACTGAGTGTGTAGCTATCACTGGAGGAGCGGCCAATGCTGGGAGCCTTAGGCTCCACTCCCAGCTCTGGAGAGGAGTGTGCAGAACCGTATCTGCCTTTCTCACACCTATGTGATCATTTCTGTTTAGATACATCTCGGTCCTGCCTTCTGCATACCCTACCCCAGTTTTAGTCTCTATGTTCATCTAATCTAAGTCTCTTTGCCTGGGCTTCACACCCTATAAGTAGCTTTCCTGCATGGCTATTTTCGGTCCTTTAGCTTCTTTCCTTCAGTCTACTTATCCATAACTCCATGACCCTTCCCTATCTTTATTTTTGTCAGCCTCTTTTCCCCATTTTGCCTTCTAGTCATCCATTCCCCACAGATTCCTTGTCTTCATCTCTCTACTGTGACTACTGCAGCAATTTCTGACATCTCCAGTTCTCCTACAGCTTGTGACAGGTTTTCAAATGCTGCCTACTACTCCATGAAGATCAAACTCCATTATTATCTTCCATACCATTTTCTTTTAAAAGCTGGCATGAGAAAGACACATTGCCTTTCCTCTTTCTTCAAATTTTATATAATAACCTGCTTTGTAGACCTCTCATGTAGGAAGTAAACTCAACTCTGTTTTCAGATTGAAGAACCCAGATATGCATGTTTTATCACTTCAGCAATGTAATGCAAAATAAGATTTCACTGGGAAGGAATGTGATACAAAACCGAAGCTGTCTAACCTACTGGTTCGACCACTGGGCTGAGGCTTGATTCTTGTCTTTGTTACCAAGAATGTATCTGCATTTGACATTAAAAGTCATGAAAATAAAATACAGAAAGATTTCTTGAGACTCAGAGATCCTTTTTTTTTCCCATTTTATAGAAATGTTTCAGCTCTCATGCTATCAAATAAGGCTGTTTTCTCTATATACCTTGCCCAATGAACCTGGTACCTAATCTGTGTGGTTACAGAGCTTGTATGGGACTTTCACATGAGATGGTAAGTCTCTTATTTTGCAGCAAACACGTGGGCTAAACCATCTGAGTGGCAATAATAGTCCTGCCCTTTACCTCAGTTTTTCTTGTGACCCTGAGAGAGTCTCACAAATCTCTGAACGGCTCAGTTTGGCTATGCAAAGACTAGTTATACAACTCCAACATTTCTAGAAAGTTTTATAAGTGAATACAACAATGAGCAGGACAAAGAAGTTGCAATGACACTATAAAGTGCTTGATGCAACACTCAGAAGGCCTAATTTGCTCAGGTTTGTCTTGTGGCTCCCCTCAAGAGTATTCCTGAGGGAATTAGGAGCCATGAGGGTGCAGCTGTTGATAAAATAGGAAAGCTCAGGTAGAATCCAGCCCTGGAAGCACCTTCCCAGAAACCCTTCTGGCAATGCTCATGATCCAATGATGGCTGTATGCCTGCATCAGCAGGAATGTCTGAACCATACCCAAAGAGCAGACCTGCAGGACTTTCTGCTTTTTTGGAGAAACATTACACCTGTAGACAGCACCGGCACCCTGACCTAGCTCTCCCATCCCAGTAAAGGCAGTTTTTTTTGTGATAGGGTTTCTGGGAAGGGTTCCTGCTTATGTGTGGAGGTGGATCCTGCAGACTTTCTCCTGCCCTTTCCAAGGTTAGGGTGTGGTGATGCATCGGTTGCTCCATATAAGCACAGAGGTTGATTTCCACTGACTTGGGCTGCAAGCTGTGGCACACTTCAGTGTTTCTTCAGCTCTAAGGACATCCATCAGCCTAGAGCTGTGGTACACACCCACACAGAGCTGTATCGGTGGATGTATGGTTGCAGTACTTCCCCCAGCAATTTGGCTTTCACCTGTAGCGAGCTCCTGTTCTGATCCTGCTGGATAAATATCAAGACTGGGGTTCGCAGGGAACCCAGATCTGCCTTGAAACCAGTGTATTCGTCACTTGTTGGGCTGCTTTGCTGGAAAAAAAGTGGTAATTTTTCTGGTGAGGGCCCAATGACAAGGCCACAAGAAGTATTTGGTTATCGGGCAGTCCTGTATCTGCCTTGCCTATCACCAGATTTGCCCAGGGTCTGGGGGTGTCTGAGATGACCATTTCTTATGCAAATTCTGAGAAAATTTTTCCATTGCTGTCCTGGACTCTCTCCAAATTTGGCAGCAGAAAAGCCTCAGGCCTAAGACCCCAAGCTGGTGCTGGAGAATTCCACTGGCCAAGACCTCCAGACCCTTAAAACTGCAAGGCTGACTCATTTCTTTTTGGATTTTTCCCTTGGATATTAGGTTGCCCATGTGCTCAGTCAGGTCTGGTATGTAGATACCTAAACTGTGTATGGCCCCATGACCTTCCCTATCCTTCTTCCAGGTGCATGGTGACCGGAGTGAAACAGCGCCCTCTGAAAGGCTGCTTGCAGCATCAGGAGCATGGCTCAGTTGCCAACAAATACATATCTAGTGCTGCTTGAGATGCTCTGGAGTATCCAAGACACCCAGAGAAATGGCATATAACAAACACAGCGGAAGGAAATCTGCACCCATCAGAGTCCAAATAATTTAGAGTTGAGAGACTTAAGGGTTCTACAAATGTTGCTAAAATCCCATGTTTATGCACTCAGGCTGTACGTGGCATGGGTTAATTGGGGATGGGAAGGAGGAGGAATTTGCCAAGTGGTTAATCTGAATCCAAGGGTCTGTAGTGAAGGAGCCTATGGGACTTAGATGGTTGGGGACAGGTGGAAAAGTCCACCCTGGAATGTTCTCACTGAGATGGTCCTCAGAAAAGCTCTACAAGAGTTGTTGCAATGTGCCTGTTCCCCCTAAACTTTACGGATCTTTCCAACAAAGCCCATCAGCGCTATCACAGCTGTGCTCTTTCCATTAGACAAACTAAGTCCTTGTTATGTTTGTGGTTGTGTTGTTTTTTTTTTTATTATTTTAAAAAAGATAAACTAGCATTTGCACATCAAACTGTGAAGAAGTGTGATCTTTTTAGATGCGTTTGGTCAGAAAATTTCCCCAGCTTGATAAATCTGGCATGATATGGCAATAACTATAACTACTATATAATCAAAGGCATAAAGCAAATCATGGCTAAAGTGCAATGAGGAGATAACTTGTATTTTGCGGAAATTAATATTAGGGAGTTGTGCTATAACCTTATCACAGTGTTTAAGTGTGGATGATAAGCATCTAAATATTACATTAATATTAAAGCCTGGCACTTTGTAACCTATTCCAATGATTAATTATTAGGAGAGGGTAATAAAGTTGTGAAGAGATGATATTTCATTAGTAAATTATACTGTCCATATGACATGGCTTATCATCATGGTATTAACAAATTCTTGCCAGTAATTATGTATTCACCGAAGCAAATCCTTAATGGGAATTTTTATTTGTTTCAAAGCAGAAGTCTTCTTACAGAGAACACTCTGGCCTCTCTGCTGCTCTCGTGAAGGTGAAGACAGAACTCCCATTGCCTTTGGCAGATGTTAATCCACCTCTCCTTGCTTTTCCTGTAAGAGACTGAGGTTTCTAGCAAGCAACGGTCTACATCTGTCTGCCCTAGGAACAGTTACAGTCACTCTGATTGAAACTGCCTGCTCTGCATGGCTGCTAGATCTTGGATTCCTACGAAAACAGGTAAACAATACCCTTGCAAACAATACATCTGCAGTATGTACCTACAACTGATGATCTGAATACCCTGTTGAGGTGGTTCTGTAAAAGAGTGAAGAAAATGAAGGTTTTACTTTTCTAAATAAAAATTTTGAAAGAGATGCATCCATTCCACAACAGTAACAAAAAAAGGAAATTTATCTGAAAAAAGTTTAGGAAAACAGGTAAAGATACGCCAGAAAATTGTTTCTGTTTCACCTCAAACCGGGACACGTGTATTCTTACTAACAAATAAAAATCTGCAGACCTTGAGTTAGAATTTTATTAGAAGACACCAGTCTGTTTATACACATACCGGTCAAAAGCCAGCTTGCTTTCTTAATGTAATTTGTACTGAAGGTTATATTTCATTATAATTTTTTTTTTAAAAAAAAAAAGATTGCTAATAGTAACTGATTAGTTAAGCAGTGGTGCTGGTTTCCCACTGGTTAACAAAAGCCTTTGCATACACAAGGTCTCATGCATTTTTCAGTGGCAGGAAAGGCAATTTTCTTGTTTGGCAGCTCCCAAATGTCATTTTGCCGTAGCACCTATGTTAGGAATGGATAAAATTTTTGTTAGTGTCTGGGAGGTTTTCCAATTAAATGAGTTGGAGCTGACAGGACTTGAATGAGTTATTGT
Source organism: Vanellus vanellus (assembly GCF_965231255.1). Taxonomy (NCBI): domain Eukaryota; kingdom Metazoa; phylum Chordata; class Aves; order Charadriiformes; family Charadriidae; genus Vanellus; species Vanellus vanellus. The sequence goes on along the minus strand of NC_138905.1, from coordinate 196,669,756 downwards.
CTGTTTTTATGTCTTTTTAAAATTTGACTGCTTGATTCTTTTAACACTTCAGCTGGGTTGTTAGCATAACTTAGACTTTTTGTTAACTTCCCCAAAGTGACCTATACGATTCCAATTGTATATGCAGCCTTCATTTAATGTAATTTCAATAATAGCTTGATTCCTCAACAGCTTTGTATATCTGGGCCTCTGCTCCTACATATCTGCTCTAATTCCCATTTAGTCAATCAGCTTCCTTTACTTTAATGAGACAATATTTTAACTTAGAAAAAATCCTAAAAGAGTGAATTGGTCTTTCCACTTCAGCAAGAAAGAAATACATTATGTTTGGGTAGGAATAAACATCATCACTAATTATCATTAATAAATTATTAAATGCATCTTAATAAATTATTTAAAATTACAAAGGAGCAAGTACTTAGTGCCAACTATTAATTATATTTTAAAAGAATCTCTGATTTTCCTGAAACAGCATCTGCTTCAGTTATAGCTTTCATAGTTTCTTATACAAGTTTGCAATGTGCCCATTGTGTCATTCGCTCTTCAGAAAATAATCAGTTTGTTTGTAAAGACAATTCCTTTTATTAAATGATACCCAATATATGATGGGATATATACGATGCCCTGCCCTCATTTTTCTACCCAACAGAGAAAGTGTCTAAGCTGTTACCTTGCTTACTCAGTTTATTTCTGTCAATTATTTATTTCATGCAAGTTTTTCTAACCTAATCAATTTTCACACATTTTTTTCCACAGTCAGGCTTGGAAAGTAGAGAAAATCCAGTTAGCTGAGGTGATGACTTCAGTTAAACAGAATAAGGAAATCTGGTATGCTGTTATTTATCAAATGTCTACTGAGTACCAAGGAAAGTTCTCTGTGCCTGTTTTCTGTGCAATTTATGTGTCAATCACATTGGGCATTTGCTATTATTAATGCTTTTTGAAGTCAGGCCTTTGTTCTTCATCCGTTGCATGTGAGTGAGCGCGTTTTTTAGTTTTCAGTTGCCAAACCAAGAATCCCTTTTTTGAGGCTTTTTGTTCAACACCATGAACAAAGGCCAACTAACCTGGATTAGGAATATTTAAGGATGCCATCTGAAGGCGGAAGTTCAGCAGCCAGGTGCCAGATAAGATATTGCCCTGAATGCCAAAATGCTACAGCTTTCCATCTGATGAACTGAAATCCGTGATGAAGAACCAGGACCCACTGCCTGTGTAGGGTGGTGGTTCCACAGCTTGCTTGCTGCATTCCAGGTACGCATGGCCACAGCTTCCTCCCAGCAGAGATGATGGCCCCCAGCTAGGATCCAGAAACCAGCTGGGCTTCTCTCATCCCACATCTTGGGCAACCAGAGTGACTAGGCCTCTGGGATCACAGCAAGTACGCTCACCCATGAATGTGCTCCCTAAAAACCACTCCTGGACCCCATTTCTTTGGGAAAAGGTGAAGGAATACATGATGGTGGGGTCCCTATCCCACAGTGCTGCAGTCACCGGAGTATCCTTTGCTGTGTCAGGAACAAAGATGTCCACTCTCACGAGGGCCACTGCCACCACAGCTTTTCCTTGAGCTGAGGGTTTTGTTTTTAGCCTGTGGGAAACTGCATGTAGTAACTCTCACCTTCGGAGCAGCTTGTAGTTTCATGTCTTCTCTGCATGTAAAAGACTGTCAGGAAAGTAAGAAGATAATTTAACAGTTGTTAGAGTCTCAGAAAACCAAGCTCCTTTATCTCTCTCCTTTAGGTTGTTTGCTCTGAAAGAAGCCTGGTAAGATCTATAGCAATACACCTATGGAAGGATAACCTCAAATCTCAAGATAAACTCCCCAAAATCTTGACTGAAATGGTTATTTTAGCTGCAGTGATATTCTTTCTACACTTGGTACCTCCAGATGAGATCAGATGGTACCTTGTCATCAAGACACTGAACAAACAGTGGTAAGCATGCATGGAGATGAGCAGCCTTTGCTCAAGAGAGCATGTATTTAAGTAGATATCATTGACAGATATGGGTAGATGGAAAGGTGTGCAGACAGGGTGATGGTTCGTAGCTCTCAGAATTAAATCCATAATTTATAGTTGGGGTTTTTTTGGTAAAGGGGCTTTGGGGGTTTTTGTTCTGTTTTTACTAAAACCTGGTATCTTGAAACCCCAAAAGAAGAAGGTGCAGCAAGAAGGTTATAGATAGGTAATAAGTAGCAGCAAAGGACTCAATTTTCTCTTCAGATATGCAAGATTTTGAAGCATTTTTGTTAAACTGCAGTCACAGTTGGAATTAGGAGTTATCAATTATGATTATTCCTGATGTAGTTTCTTTCCAGTCATTACCCAGCAAACACAACTGGAATAATAGGTATCTTATTGTCAGTGAAATTGAGCAGACACTGATATTTAAGCAGAACGAGACTTCTAGTTCCCTCTCGACATTTCTTGCTGTCTTCAATATTGCTTACCTCAGTTTTCTCCCCCACCTTGATAGTCCTGCTGTTCATTCGGGAAAATCCTGATGTACCTAACTTCTTGTTACTTTCTTTGGTGTGGTTTTAAATATTTTTTCTCTTGGTGACATTGGGGAAGAGGTTTGGAAGATTTGTCTGCTCTTCCAGTGTTTGTAAAGCAGCCAAATGTTGAATTGTTGTTATCTCACTAGAAAGTTTAGAAAGAAGTTCAAAAGATCTTAGCCCTCAGTTACTGATAAAAATTAGCAGACATTGTTTTACATTTTTGCTGCAGTGATTATGGTCTTTTTATAGGATTAAGATTTTTCACTTTCATGTTCATATTTTACAATCAGTTTCACATTCGATCACACCAAATTTTGAAACTTGGTTGGCTAAAATTAAACGCATTTGTCTATACATAAACACCTGTGATGAGAAACAGTCTTCTGTTGGATATTTATGGATTTCCTATATTAGTTCTGTAGGTAAGTGCAATGGAAGTTAAGCCTGTGCTTAAATACTGTGTTGAATTAAGCAATGATTACTTGCTTGTTAAAAATAAATGATTGCTTTTGGTTTTGATTTGATTCCTTAAAATACAAAGGCGTTGTCTAGATCTGTTAACACGTACTTGCACAACAGCAAAATCATCTGGCAAACTTTCTTACTCAATGATTCCTTTATATTTTTCATACTTTGTATAAACTAGGATTTAAGCAAGTGTGAATACATGCAGGGAAATAGAAATCACACACCGCATTGCACATCATTTATAGATTTGTGCCCCCATCCGATATGATGCCTAGCAACCCAGAGCTGGCCCAGCTTCTGCTAGCCAAGGCAGATGAAGACAAATCCTCTTTAAAGGAGGAATTGTCAAACTTTTAACAAACAAGTCATTAACTGCAGGATATAAGACAATACAAATGATGTCTTGCAGAGAAGATACAAAAAGGTGTAGCAGAAAGATACTTCTGCAATATGTGGGTGCGCAATAACAGCCCTATTTTGCCTGAGGCTGCATATCTCATCCCTGTGGCTATAAAGCAAATGAGAGGAGCAGAACTACATTTTGTGGGAGCTTCATCCTGGGATGAAGTGTAATGCCCTGTAGTGCATTGGGAATTCTATTTATTGACTGAAGTGAAGCACGGGTTAACTGCTTAGGGGATAACCCTCCTAATATATCAGTAAAGTTTCATACATTCATTGATCTCAGTGATCGTCTAAGGGGTTCTGAGATAAAAGTTTAGGGGCACGGTAGATTTCTCTAAAATAATGTATTTTTAAGGAAATGTGAAGGAAGATTTCAATAGCCTATGAATCATAACCCCCTGGAATGATCTGTCAAACACAAATTATTATTACCTTGTATCTATGATACAGTATATTTGCTAAGATTTCCATAATCAGCAAGGCATTTATTCACATCAAGGGACTGTACCCTGATTTTTCTAGTTATTCAAAGTTGAGCTCTTTTTAATGCTCCATTCCCAAAGGACATATCTTCAGTGCTCACTCTGCGTCAACTTAGCAAGTGCTTCTTCTACAAATGAGAGCAGTCGATGTTCTGTCATCAGTGATCCTCTGCCATTGTTTCCTCTTCAAGATTTTTCTTTTATTTTTTCCAAATGAGAGACTTCGAATAGCCATTTTCATTTCTGCCATAGCTGGGCCACTACTTAACTGAGTAGCTTCGGGGAATATTCTCACCATCATTGTTATCAAAATATCCAGAAACATGGTTCTGACTTATACAAAAAATCACAGGGTGAATAACAAAGTATTGTTCAGTCCTCAGTAGGCAGCTAAGTACAAGCTCACATGAAAATGGAGAGTTCAGAGGTTCAAATGTTATTAAGTTCACGTTTCACTAGAGAGAGAGACAATGAGTGATAAACGTTTTTACTGGGATACTGGATTTAAAAGTATATGTTATGGCTTTTATATTTATATTTTATATTTATGGCTTTTATATTTATTTCAAATTATATCTGTATTACCGTGACTGGGCAAAAAATTCAAGGCAGTGACCAGTTAAACATGAACAGATGGGAGTAGGCTTAAATCAATGAACCAGTGGTCCTTAAAAGATGCAGGTGACGGTGCATCAAGGACTTGGAATCAGGATGTTCAGTTGGAAAATGCTGCAAACTGATGCAAAAAAACCTTAAATTCACATTAGTGACACAGACCATAGATACTGTCAAGTGGGCGCTGCACATTTCTCCTGGCTGTATTTGATATTTTTTTTTAATTTTTGTTTGACCAATTAAATGACAGCTACATATCCAGTAGTACTTGCAGGTTTCTATAAGCCCTGAAAAAAATCATAGACTCCATTGAAACAAAAAGCTAAGAGGAGACTCCCGAAGGTCATTGACTTCATTTCCTAGCTCCAAAACAAGGTCAAACACAGTTTCTGTGCTACTCCTGGCAGATACTTCTCCAAAGGATCTGTTCTTCAAAATCTCCAGTGCCAGGAATTCCATAACCTTCACAAATAACTAAATAAAGTGCTCAAATATCTTGACAGCTAATTTTTTGTAATATCTAATTTAACTCTCTTGTTCTAAACTAAGCATATTTCCTCTTGTCTTGTTGATCACTGCTATTGAGAACAGTTGATTACTGTTCTAACAGTCACAAACCTCTTAACATGATTATATTGTCCTGTCTCAGTCTTCTCGTTTCTGGACTGAACATTTTCTTCAGCTTTTCCTGTAAATTTTTCAGATTACTTATCACTTTTGTTCATCTCTTGGGGTTTCCATCCAGTTTATCCATAACCTTTTTTAATGATTTTCAAAATGGGGCATAATGTTGTCATTGAGTCTCTGCCATTTGTCCCAGGGAGCGTAATAACTATGTAGCATATTAATAATTACTTGTATGTTAATATTTAACTAGCAATAAGTCTTGTATGTAATGAGATTTCAGAATGAGAATTGTCTCTTTTGTGACAGCATCTCAAACACCAACTTATTTCATGTGAAAACCCCTGAGACTTCCTTGCAGTGTTTCCAGCTAACCAGTTTCTCTGCTTTTTTCTCATTTTGCATTTATGAATGTAATTTTTGTTTCCTTCCTGGAGAATGTTTCCCTTGGCCTTATTAAATTTCATTATATTGATTTCAGACTAGTCCTCTAATTTATCGACTTCATTCTTAATTCTGCTTCTGACCGTTGAAATGCATGTTAAACTTCTCAACTTTCTGACATCTGCAAATTTTATGGGACTACCACCCTATTTCATTATCCCAATATTCAAGGTTTACGTTGAATATTAATGGAGAGATTTTTTTTGCAGGGCCTCCCAATTTGCCAGGGCCTTTCATTTTGAAAGGAAAATCTTGGTAAAACCACTTCAACAATATTTTCCAAATTTGCACATGAAAATGTTGCAGTGATTGTGCCACGAGCTTTACTAAAGTCATATCTACCATTGTCATATCTACTGTGTACCATATGTACTACTTCTATCCTATCCACTAGGCCTTTTTTCCCCACTGAAAGAGGGAACTAAAGTGTTGTCATAGCTCTTGACAAATCCATATTGACCTGTCTTTATTGCTGTATTATCCTTCAAGTGCTTATGATCTGATAGGTTTAGGAATTTGTTCCAGTAGCTTTCCTGGTAACAAGTTTAGGCTAGCTGGCCTTTGGGTTTGGTCTTCTGGTGAACAAGTTAGGGAAAATTATGTCACAGTTCTGAGTTTAGCTCCAAAAAGAATAGGAACTCTGTCATTTGGAATTCTGAAAAAACTTAGAGTTTTGGGTTGGGGAGCTGTAATACTATTACAGTCACGCTATTGCTTTCCTGTGCTGACAGTTCCTGTAAACGGTATCTATTTGTTCCATATTGACACGGAAAAATATAAGTTATCTGAATTTGAGTAATGTTAGCATTCCAGAGGATGTATTTATATTTCCATTAATATTTACAGCTGGTTGTGCTAGCAATATAGACAGTATCTGCAGGCAGAGGCTAGAGGGAAAGCAAATAACTTCTTGACCTCAAGGGAAGTGGAGCAAGAGATATACAAGAGGTATGATGAGATCACTCCTTCAGCAGAGAAGTAGGTCGTATTCAGAAAAGAGATATTCCCAAATTTCTTGTGAGTCACTTTTCATAGTCACACAAACTTGTAGGTGTCTGAATATTTCCGCTCTTTTCTTCACTCTCCATATGTAAAGTGAAAGGAGTAGAACTCCCTTTCTTACATAGTTTGTTCCTAAATAACTTAGTATAGAGACCTATACGCTTTCTGCTGATATTTGTGCCACGTTTTATACAATGGAGCCCTGATACTGAAGACGCTATGCACTGATAAAATACAGAATTAATAATGTGGATGTCAACACTGAGCCAAAGGGGAGGAAACAGTTCCTGCTGTCCTCAAACCATTGTACACAAAATCCAGACTAGGCTAGTTGGAGCATGTAGAGAACTAAATTGTCTGAGGGGTGCCCAGCATGATTATACTGTTGGAAAGCAGTATATAGAGGAAGTATGGATGTGAAAAACAAATACACAGAGACGTGGGAGCAGTCTGAGAAAAGGACACTACATGACATATAGAGGACAACAGGCGAGCAGGCAAGAGACAGAACAGCATGGAACCTTAGCAGGTAAATTGTCCCGTTAAGATGAGGAGAGGTGTCTGAGGACTGGAGGAAGGCTGACATCACTCCGATCTTCAAAAAAGGCAAGAAGGAGGACCCAGGGAACTACAGACTAGTTAGTCTCACCTCTGTCCCTGGGAAGGTAAAGGAGCGACTCATTCTGGAAGTCATCTCCAAACACGTTGAGGAACAGGAAGTTATTGGAAGTGGTCAACACGGATTTAACAAGGGTAGATCGTGCTTGACCAATCTGATAGCTTTCTATGATGTTATAACTGGTTGGCTGGATGAGGGGAGAGTCGTGGATGTCATCTACCTTGACTTTAGCAAGGCTTTTGACACTGTCTCCCATGACATCCTCATTAGGAAGCTGAGGAAGTATGGGCTAGATGAGGTGACAGTGAGGTGGATTGAGAGTTGGCTGCAGGACAGAACTCAGAGGGTTGTGATCAGCGGCACAGAGTCTAGTTGGAGGCCTGTAACCAGTGGCGTCCCCCAGGGGTCAATACTCTGTCCAATTTTGTTTAATATATTCATTAATGACCTGGATGAGGGGACAGAGTGTATCGAGGGAGGTCATTCTCCCCCTCTACTCTGCACTGGGGAGGCCACAACTGGAATACTGTGTCCAGTTTTGGGATCCCCAGTTCAAGAGGGACAGGGAACTGCTGGAGCGAGTCCAGCGAAGGGCAACTAAGATGATTAAGGGATTGGAACATCTCCCTTATGAGGAAAGGCTGAGAGAGCTGGGACTCTTTAGCCTGGAGAAGAGAAGGCTGAGGGGAGACCTTATTATGGCATACAAGTATCTAAAGGGTGGGTTGAAGGAGGATGGAGCCAGGCTCTTTTCAATGGTTCCAAGTGACAGGACGAGGGGCAATGGGCACAAGTTAGAACACAGTGAGTTCCGTTCAAATACACGGAAAAACTTCTTTACGGTGAGGGTGACAGAGCACTGGCACAGGCTGTCCAGGGAGGTTGTGGAGTCCCCTTCTCTGGAGATTTTCAAGACCCGCCTGGATGCAGTCCTGAGTAATGTGCTCTGGGCAATCCTGCTTTAGCAGGGGAGTTGGACTAGATGATCTCTAGAGGTCCCTTCCAACTCTGAAAATTCTGTGATTCTGTGATGGGGTATACTGCGTTCTGGTCTCTGCTTCACTGATTTTGTTGCGTGTCGCTTAGCAAAAGCTTATTTACTACTGGAGCTGTTCTTGTAAGTGGGAGAGCTGGCAGGTCTGCAGTGGAAACATGGACACCTCCTTTTGACTGCTTCACTGCCCGATGCCTGGACACAACCTGGGTGGCAGCAGGATTCTCTCTCGGCACACGCAGCAGCCAGTGGGCTGGGGCAGGCTGCAGATGGGAAAGAGGAGGCTGAAGCCTTCCATGGGGTGGAAAACAGGACCAAGTCCCATTTCCTACCCTTTCCTGGTTATCTCTTGAAAAATTAAATCTGAACTTACACAAAGGATGTCCCCACAGTTGCAGAGTGCCAGTTGGAGGGACATCTCAAATGGCACTAGACAACCATGTTTAGGCAGCTGAATAGAGCCCTAAATTTCTCTTGATGATAATGAGAGCAAGGTGACTGTGTTTTAAGATTCCAAACTGGTGTGTCAACAATCTGAATCAAAGCTGAAATGCTGTGTAAGAGGCTGAGGAAGTGTTGCTGAGCAATGCAGGCCTGGTCTACAGGGAGGGCCTCCAAAGGCACCCAGTCTTGTCGGTGCAGGTGGGGAAATTCGGATCCTCTTCATCTGATTCACCTCTCAAGCAGTATTGGTAGATGACAGCAGTGATGTTGGTGGAGCTACAAGCCAAAAATTAATGCACCAGAGGAATTATGGTACTTCCTGAATTAGGAGAGAGTTAAACAAGAGAGTGCATGCCTGTCTGCAGGGGAAGCAGCCTTACACCCACACCCCTCAAACTGCACCGCTGGGGGAACACACAAGGATGTCCATCTTCCCAGTCCACATGATAACTGGAAGCAGAACAGTTAATGCTCTCCTTAAACAAAATACCCAACACAGGTGCTCACATGCTGGGATTGCAAAAGCAGACAGACAGGAGGGAGTGTGACTGAATTCAGCTGCTGTAAATTACAGTAAGAAAAAAAATGAAGAAAAAAATCCACAACTACACACATTCACCAAAGCTTTCCTCCTTAGGTTTTGGGCTGAGGGAGAGCTAGGAACTATCAGGAGACAGTTAGGCAGAAGGAAGCTTCTTTGGACTTATTTTTTTAGCCAGGATGAATGTTTGCTCCCATTTGTCTCAGCCCAGGGCTCCAGGTTATTCTAAATTTAGCCAACCTATTGCCAATCTTCAGAGCAAATAGTATACATTTTATCTCAATATTTGCATCGTTCTCCATGATATTATGTGATGTGGTAGTACCATTTACTTTTTTAAATGGCAAATTAGGTATTAATTTATACTTAAACCTGCAGAAGGCTGAGACAACAATACCTGTTATGACACAAGAAGCACATAACAAATGACCCTCCTAAATAGATCCAGGTTATGAGGTGTTCCCTGGATTCTGGATGCTGAAGTACTATCAAGAACCACACAGTAAACACACTGTCTAGCCTGGAAAAGTGATGAGGAAGGACTGGGTAGAAATTAAGCCTGATAAAGAAGCTAAGTAGAGCAGTAAGATTTACCTGAATTTAATGCAAGAAGAAATTGAGTTTCCATAAGACAAAAAAAGAAAACTAAAATATTTATATATTTACAGTTAATGTATTTCCATAGGAAACTTATTTCTGTATTTTTATCACCATTTAGTAAGACTGAAAACAAAAATTAGAAGCTAATATAAACAAAGAGTATGACAGCTGAAACAAAGCACTCTTGCTACATATATAGATATAAAAATGTATGCTACATATTTGAAAGAGGACAACAGATCCAGCTAATATTAACTATTGGAGATTTGACAAACTTTTTCGTGCGGAGACCACGGTATTAATTGATAGCTAAATTTTAATATAAAATCCCTGATAACTGCTCGAGAAAAAATATGAGAAGAAAAGCTGATATGATCTAGTATTGCATTTCTGTGTGTCTTTTAGTGCACTAACCTGATCATTCTGGACAATCTGCCTCTTGAGCTTACCTAATTCATAGATGGTGACTGGCTAATAGCCACTTGAATCAATTTTCACAATGACTTAACAAAAAACCCCCAAACAAACACCATTGCATCTCTGGGCTAAATGTACATCTAAGTATTCATTATATATGCTTGTGTAATGTATATTAATTATAAAAAAAACAAATTAAACAAGAGTTTCAAAACGGGCAGACTGGTTAGAATTGAGAAGTACTGGAGGCTTTCTTTGTCACAAAGCACTTCACATGCCCACATTACTGCTCTTCTAATATGCTAAGCCTGCAGTTCACTCAAAATGAGATTTCAGTAATGTATTTTTCTGCTAGCAAAAACCCACAGATTTGCGATATTTCTCACAAAATAATGGCTTTTGAGAGAAATGTATTTCATATGACTAAAGTTTTACAGTGCTTGCCTAGAATCAGTAGCAATTGTGAAGATTTAATTGGGATTAGTGATGTTTTATCTCACAGAAATCCATTAAGTCTTGTTTGAAGCAAGAAATTCATAAATTCTTAGAGGTAAAATTGCATTATGTATTTTTGCTGTAAGTTCTCCCTTAATCAAAAAGCAATATTAGTCTCAGTATCCTTAAACTAAGCAATTCCCTTCATATTTTATTACTGTATGTGCTACCATTCTTTCATTCAGCCTCAACATGGCTTGCAAATCATGGAAATATTATCTTCATTTTTCATAACGGGAATTTTTCATAAAGGGAATAGAAACACAGAGGAAATAAGTGGTTTGTCCAATCTGGAACTGGAAGGCCATGGCAAGGTCAAGGATCAATCCTGAACTTTCTGCTGTGTAAGGTCAGAGAGTGCAGCAAGTCCAGGAAAACGTGACCATTAGGTGTTGAATGAGGGATGTGAAATTACTAAGGCAATGATGTTGCTGACCAGCATACTGCTTCAGATTTTGAACTTAACATTGTTGTTTTACAAGTGGGTATTTCAGCTTAGAAACAAGGAAATAAAATTCCTGTGGGAGGAGAAGGAGAATCAGATTGGGTATAGCTCATGGTATATGTTGGGTATCTGTTTGTATTATGGTCATATATACTCTTTGGGTCTACTGTGCTTAAAACTGACTTCTGTCAGCTCTGACGAGTATCATTCCCGTGAGCTTGGCTCTAAGGAATAGTATCTTCCCCCCAGTATCTACTGCACTATGCTTTTTATGGTTTTTTACTAGCATGAGGAATGGAATAGGTGTTCACACCAAAATTTAAATGATCAAGAGGCAGATGAGTAAAGCCTTGCTGAGAGGAATAGGCAAGTTCAACTCTCAAGAGTTATTCTTGCTTTCAATGAGCTCGCATAGTCTTGTCTGGCTTGAATGAGTCATGGGTGAGGTTTTTTTCAGAGCTGTGACAACTAGAGACTTATTTTCATTACTTTTTTTTTGGTAAAAAGAAATAATTAGATCGTTTAGTCTGACTGATCTGCTGTGCATCAGCTATAAAAATCCCCTGTCCCATTATGTGGCTGCTCAAGTACTTGTAAATAATTATGTTTGAAAGTTTAAAGTTGGGAGTGTAACCTTGACCTCCAAAATGGATACAGTAGATAAAGGATATGGGTATTCTGACCTATGTGATACAGAAACAAATTACATTGTTTCTTGTCTTATCACAAACATAGATCTTCACATCAATCATAAAAACTTCTTAAACTTCCTCCACTAAAAAAAGAAAATAAAAATTAACAAAACTGTCAAATTTATATCAGTTCCACAGTGTATATTAAGTGATACATTTTATGTATTTTATGTTGTGGAGTTCCACCCTGGAATGACAATTCTATTTTGTCTCACTCATTTCTTTTCAAAATGCAACCAAAGAAGACGATATGCCTAGGCTGGTGGTTTTTACCCTTTGCATCATACCCTTCTGGTTAGTACACTTTCCTAGGAAGTGCAAGATCTAGACGCAAGTTTACAATTTGACCCTACTTCTTAGGTTACTGTCATGTCCAGCTGAAGGCAAGCTCTGAAGAGATACCCTTGTCCCCCTGTTATGTCTGATTGTACAGTTGAACCCATGGTGTTTATGAACTAGAAAGGGAGAGGAGAAGCCAGCTGTGTCTCTGTAACCACGTTGTTATGGCACTGACTTACCACATGTAAATGCCAGTTTAGTTGCTTTGCTCCCAAGACCGTTTTTGTATTGTGTGTCTGATAAAAGCCAGCAATGACCTAGAAGTAGAGGCTGCAATTTCCAATGTGTGCTTGTCTTGCCCAGAGCACCCACAGCATGTGGTTTCCCATAGAGCATGGCAACATTTCTGGATCCTGCTGAGCCTTTGATCAACATTACTTGCCTGTCCGCTCATGCCCATGTGCAGATGCTCATAGCCAGAAGCAGAGCAGGAGGCACCCTGGACCTTGCAGGTCCAACAGGGACCAGTCAATCACTTCAGCTGTTCTCAGAGGCAAGGTAAAGGCTGAGCAGTAATTCAAACATAGCTATCCAAAATCTTGCCTCAGGTATATGTAGTATCCACAAGGGTCCCCGGCATTGGAATGCTTGTCTCTGCATCACCTAGGAGCTCCTGGGAAAATATTTACACAAAAATCACTTTAAATAAAAGAAGAAAGCCTTCAGAATTAGGCAGCTTCTCTGTGGATTGCCCAGCAGTAGTTCAGCATCCCACAAGTGCTAAATCTCTGTGTAGAGATTACCAGAAGGTCTGGTCTTTAGGTCAGTGCCTCGTTGTGCTACCTAGAACGTTTGTTATACATAGAATGAAAAGAAGCTGGTTCTTCACATTTTTTCACAAGATAATGCTAACAATAAAGGTACCTGCCACTGCTACCAATTCATTTTTCAGTTTGATTGCCAGTGCTGCAATAATTTTTTATGAACATGGAGATTTAAAATATGAAACTTTCACTAGTTGATTCAATAACAGTTGTCCTTAACTTGCTCTCTCTTTTAATTTGCTTGGCAAGATTGTACTAAAAGATAAGCTAAGCATTAAGCATAATTTTACATTGTCTTAGCTTAGAAATGTGCTTTTTGCCATGTGTATTTGTTTGCTCATCTTGTATAGTAATACTCATGAAAACACACCACAGTTTTATTCCATCAAATTGAAATGATGAAAATAATTCAGTATATTATAATTCCAGACTATTACTCAAACAGGGATTTGTGTGGTATGGGGTGGGGGGAGGTTGTTGGTTTGGATTTTCTTTAGCCAGAGAGTGTGGCTAATCAGAAAATTAAGTCTCTCGAACGGCATTTTCTGCATGTTCTTCCCTGTCTGACATGAGCTGACCCACAAACCTAAATATGCTCCGCATGCTGCTCGTCGTAACGTGTAAACTAGGCAGACTCCAGTAATGAGCAGAGGATATGTGAGTCCAGCTTGTTAGAAGGTTAGAAATGACAGCCTCATTTCTACAGGGTGAGAGTGCTATTTGGCTTATCCTTTTATAGGAAATCTTAAAAAAAAACCCAAACAATTTAAATAATAGCACTATTAAATGTGCTAGGCGTTCTAGCCAGCTTATAAGAAAACATGCACCTTATGCCTTACTGTTGCCCAGGCTGCTGAGAGTGGACACAGCTGATGGATCTCATCTTTTCAAGCCTTTTGGGTCTAAATACTTAGATCTAGACCTGAGGGCACACTGTGAAGCTTCAATCCTTTTCCTAGCATCCTCTGGAGATGGTAGAACACAGTCAACATAAACACTGAAACACCATTTCTTTCTTAAGTGTGATCTTCTCCTGGGGGTCTTGCAGGTACCTGCGTGGGCTTCCTTGTACATGGCCATAGAATCAGTCAAGAATCACATTTGATCTTTGCTGTCTGAAGACATTACCATCAACACTCACCGCCACCTTTCCCCTGGCGACTGCTGCTTACTCTCTTCTGGTGGTACCTTGTGCATGAGGTCTCTCTGACTCATTTCCATCCGAATGAGGCGGGCGGCTCAAATAGTTCACCTTTGCTAAGTGTCCTCATTTTGATGGGAATGATCTCATGAATGGCTCTGAGGAAGCATAGCAGACAGCAGGAGCCACCAACCAACAGCTGAGACAGTGCAGGCGAAGGGAAATGGTGATTTCTTTAGCTCAGCCAGCCAGAAATGGGCATAATCAAGCACTAACACTGCAGAACTAATCAAATCTGAAGTGCCCCGTTACTGCGTTGGTGGTTTCTCACCTCTCCAGGCCAAGGCAGCTGTCAGGAGCACAGTTCAACAGGCGTACCTTTGGCAAGTTAAGACATGCGGCCAAAATGCAACTCATAATTTGTCACTGTCACTGTTGCCATCGCAGCAGTCTGTATTCTGGTTGAATGCAGCCTTCTTTCTGATTTATTATAATACGGTGGAAAAAACCCACAAATGAACAGTTTGAAAATGAATGAAAGAAATTTGAGAATTTCATGTTTCAGATGGAAAATGAAAGAGAACTGTATTAATTTGAACTTAGTCTTCATGCAAGTAGAAACAAGGTTTGAGGGTACCGATAATTCAAAACATGAGGGGATTAGTCCTAGAAAAGGAATTAGAATTAAATCATAGTCATCATTCAAAACAGGGCATAGAGGAAGGTTTAAAAGTACATTTAATTATACAAACTTCATGGATTATATAGTAAAATTAACATGTAATCTTGTTCAAAGGCTGTGTTTTAAGTTAACAAATTAAGTTATATTTGAAGAAGTGATAAATAGATTACAGTTCTGCTGACAGAGAAAATTATAACATGCAGCACTTTTGCTCTTTGATAGTCCTTTTCAATGCAGCAGGGGGATAGGAACCTGCCCACGCAGGAATGAGCTGAGTCCCACAAGGAAAATCAGCCACAGGAGACAGCTCTGCTCTGACTCGCCCCTTAGTGACTGCCTGGGGCTGCTCCAGGAGGCTGCTCAGAGCATCTTGAGGTGGGCTCCTGCTCTGAATTGTCCCTGGAGGAAACCTCTCCCTTGATTACAGAAGAAGCCTTAAGAAATTAGACCCTTACAGCTAAATATAGACTTCATCAACAACCTTCCTGATTCCTTTGTGTTTTTCTGACTACTGATTGTGTCTTACTGACCAGTGTGTTCAAACACATTCACACATCTCCCTGCACTTCCAGAAATGCATATATCCTACAAGAGTTGCGATGTATTGCACATTTAGAAGAGGAAACACTCATATCTTGGGAAGTTTGTTGCAGAAAGACATGTAATTCAGTGTATTAAATAAGAAGAAACCACAACAGGCTACAAACATCCTGTTGATACCCATCTGAACTATTCCTGGCACAACACTTATCTCTCTTCTATTTCTTCTTGGATGAGACTCCAATTGCAGAGCAGATGGGAACAGAAAGCTCTGTAATTTAGCTTCCAATCCCACCTTGCTCAAGAAAGAAAATAAGTGAACGACAATTACTGACCAACGTCTTTTTCCTGTAGTCCTCGAACTTTAATGAACTAGAAAGAAGAGTAAGAAAATAGAGGAGTCAGGAAAATAAGGTCATCTACGCAGATGATCATATATACTCATTTGCTTTCTTCGGCTTTTAATTTTGTTGTTAAAAGAAAAATGTTTCCATCAGTACAAAATGGCTGTCAGCTCTTTGAACAGTTGTAATCAGAAATATGGAGTGTGATACATCCTAAACTCAAATAAAGAAATGTGATTCTTCTTTTTCTTCCTTCACCTCCCATTTATCTCTCTTCCTGTACTCTTCTCCGCCTTCAGGAGTTTCTTTTTAATGAAAGGGCAGAATATTTCAGAAGCAGAGGTTATGTCCTGTCATGTCATTTATCTGTAAGTCCAAAAGCCTGACATTCTCTCTTGAGAATGAGTTATAAAACACTTGTAGAGCTGGACATGCATCTGAAACCAATTTGAAGGTTCCAGAAGGTTTTTCTTTGATACCACCAATTACTTCCTGCATTTCATTATGTCTTTGTTGCCCTTCACTTTCATAATTCCCATAGGCATCAGAAAATAAGGTTTAAATTGAAATGTATTTGCCTAAACAGACGTTTTCTATCTCAATTTACTTGTGACAAGCTTAATGAAATCATATGGACAATGTCTATTTGTATACCAATTAGCTTTCAGAAATTGCCTGCTTATGTCCAAAAAAAGTTAGGTAGTAGGCTTCTGAGGTGTCAGAACATCTGGACAATATGTTATTTGCAGAATCCATCATTAGCTCTCTGCATATTCACATTATAGGACCGCTTTCTGTTTCTTTGTTTCCCTGCATTATTGGTCATGCAGTATCACTCAGAGAATGTCAGAAAAGCCAGAAAATGGGTTTCGTTTCCTGCTGCCTTAAAGAAACCATAGAAGGAACATGGAATGCCACATGTAGTATTTGTAGCACGTATTGATGTATGCAAAAAATGGTCACATCCCCTACCAGCAACAAAAAACAAATTACTGACAATTTAAGAATATCCTTTTAGCATGATCTTTGTGTTTGAAAGTAAAACAAAGAACAGAGAAGAGGGAAGGAATTAAGCTAGAGGGAAGGGTACAGTTTCTACGTAAGCAAATGGGCAACCAGGGGATCAGGCCTAGTCATCATGGGTTTATGGAAGGCAGGTCCTGCCAGACGAACCTAATCTCCTTCTATGACAAGATAACCAGAATATTGGACGAGGGAAAGGCTGTTGATATTGTATACCGGGACTTTCGAAAAGCATTCGATACTGTCCCCCATACAATTCTCGTGGAAAAACTGGCTTTGCACAGCCTGGATGAGCATACGATCCGCTGGATCAAGCACTGGCTGACTGGAAGGTCCCAAAGAGTGGTGCTCAATGGATTTAAATCCAGCTGGTGGCCGGTCACAAGTGGTGTGCCTCAGGGCTCAGTGCTGGGACCATTTCTGTTTAACGTCTTTATTGATGATCTGGATAAGGACATAGGGTGTATCATCAAGTTTGCAGATGACACCAAGTTAACAGGAGTGTTGATTCCCAGGAGGATAGGGAAGCTCTACAGAGAGACTTAGATAGATTGGATCATTGGGCCAACATCAATGGTATGAGTTTCAACAAGGGCAAGTGCCAGGTCCTGCACTTGGGCCACAATAACCCCATGCAGCGCTACAGACTTGGGGAAGTGAGGCTGGAAAGCTGCCTGGCAGAAAGAGACCAATGGCATCCTGGCTTGTATTAGAAATAGCGTGGCCAGCAGAAGTAGGGAGGTGATTGTGCTCCTGTACTCAGCACTGGTGAGGCTGCACCTCGAGTATTGTGTCCAGTTTTGGGTACCTCAATACAAGAGAGATATCGAGGTGCTGGAGCGAGTGCAGAGGAGGGCAACGAAGCTGGTGAAGGGCCTAGCAAGCAAATCATATGAAGAGCGGTTGAAGGAGCTGGGACTGTTTAGTTTGGGGAGGAGGAGGCTGAGGGGAGACCTCATCAATCTCTACAACTATTTGAAAGGACACTGTAGAGAGGTTGGTGCTGGTCTCTTCTCACAGGTAATTAATGACAGAACAAGAGGGAATGGCTTCAAGCTCCAACAGGGTAGATTTAGACTGACCATTAGGAAAGAATTTTTCACAGAAAGAGTGGTCGGGCATTGGAATAGACTGCCCCGGGAGGTGGTTGAGTCACCATCCCTGGATGTGTCTAAGAGACATTTAGATGTGGTGTTGTGGGATATGGTGTAGGGGAGAACTTTGTAGAGTAGTGTAGATGGTTGGACTTGATGATCCCAAGGGTCTCTTCCAACCTAGACAATTCTATGATTCTATGATTCTAAATATAACGTGCTAGCTGATAATTTCCAGGAATGTATAAAGCGTTAGAACATAGGTTATTCTTCATTTCCTGATACCTTGAAGACTATCCCATGCCTAAAAAGGAGGAGGTATTTTTCTAAGTAAGACCAAATATGACTGTGGCTTGGCTAAAGCAGAAGACTATCAGACAGAACAATATAAATATCCAAGGCAGAACCAGTTTTTAAATAGACATACTTGCTGCATATCCACTGTTTCAAACTTGTACAATAGAGTGCTATAATAATATACCCTTTGTAGTCATCTGCCTTTTTCTGCTCAATGTTGCCAAAATTCTCATCAGCCAAACCTTATTTCTTTTCCCTTAACTATTCTGTAACTAGATAACATTTTAAATGCCACAGAGTTTCTTGTTTTTTTTTTTTTTTTACATCATATGTTTTTAATTGATTTTTTTGTTTGCAAGGCAAAGGTCTAGACAGGCCTATGTATCCATGAGTTATTCATGCAAAAAAAATATTATTTAGACAACAGGACTGTAATATCAAGGGATTTTAAGAACTGTGTATATTCATAAAATGATCCTGAGGGTGTGAGTAGGTCAAGCTGAAGAGAAAAAAGTAAAAGCAAAAGGTCAGGATACAAGTCAATTTTGCTACAAGGTTTTACATTATATGACAGATACATAGTGTTCAGGAAGGGAAATATATATTATAAATTGTTTATTTGCAATACAGACCATTTGTCCAAGAACTCCCAAAGAATTCCCATTTTGAAACACTTTTCTTTCCCCTGCAAACAAAGGTATTGTTTATGAGTTACATAGCAGAATATTTTTTCTTGCAGATTGCAATAGGAATGTCTTTAGGTGATCAGCTGGCAATCAGCAATCTTTACATGTTCGTTTTATACTCTAATTTTTGGTTCATCACATGCCTGGAAAAAAGAATGAATAGAAAACTGATGTGAAGATAACGCATTCTGTAAACAGGAACCTATGCAATAGTTTCTAATTCCATTTACATTAATTTAAATCAGACTCTGTCCTCTAACGTCAGAAGAGTATTACAAATTCACTGGGGTGTAGGTCAGCATCCAGCCCTGAGCTTTTAGAAATAAATGGCTTCCATTTGTGTGATATGATGACCAGAATTTTCTGATATTCAGGGGACTTGAGAGTTAACAGCCTAGAGCAAAATCAGTAAGGCATAGATCAGAAAGGTAATGTGTTTAGGCTTACGGAAATAATAGAGCACACATGCTGGAAGGGATCCCAGGGACTGCACATACTCTGCCCTTGTTAATTTTTCACGGCATTTTGCATACAAATGTACACATACATCTCACTGGGTGAGAATTGTTTGTGCATGTAGAAATGGCACTTCAGCCTGGAAGCCTTTGTAAGCCTTCACTTTTCTTTAAATTCAAAAGTACTATTCATTGGAGTTGAGAACAGCGCATTACACAACCTCTGTGGCCAGCCTGTGGGTTGCTGATGCAGCCATCTCTCCTCAGCCACTCTGCCGAAGCAGGTGGGCTGCTGATTTCGGAAGAGGTGTGCTTGCACACTGGGGGATGCTTTTACACTGTTCGGGCAGTCGCTCCTTTAGGCTACGTGAGAGGTAGCAAAAGGTACTGTCTCCAATACACAAGCAGCACTGTGCACTTGCTGTTCACTCATCCAGGTTCCCAGAAAGGGACTTCTCTGACCACATGTAGACATTTATTACATGTATGGCCTAATGGGAACTAGTTAGTTAGACCCTCTCTGGCCGGTGGACAAGAACGAGCACTTCCAGGGTGTTAGGAGCTGCTGAACCCAACAGGCTGACGGACAACCCAGCAGCTCCGTGTCCCCAGGTCTAGCCAGTAGTGAGGGTGAGCACATGTTGCCAATAGCGTTATGTGTACACATACACAGAATATGTATGCCTACATTCATGGGAAGCCACATAAATCAGCAGAGACAGAAACTACAGAACCCACATGACACAAACGGCACCAATGGCCTGATCTTCTCTCCCTCAGCCAAAGCCCAGACACTGGTGTCTCCA
Source organism: Vanellus vanellus (assembly GCF_965231255.1). NCBI lineage: Eukaryota > Metazoa > Chordata > Aves > Charadriiformes > Charadriidae > Vanellus > Vanellus vanellus. Next base: position 196,649,795 of record NC_138905.1, on the reverse strand, counting down.
GAAGCCGGGGCCTCCTCTGGTTCCTCCAGTCCCCTTTGACTCTCCTGTATACTTACGATTGCCTCAGTATCCGGCTTTCAAGCCTCTTCTACTTTCAGGCAAGTCTACCTTGATGTTCACTAGTGCCTACACACGCTGACACTCACACCCACACAACATGCATACACTCTGTCCTCCCCCATTGCTGACACCACAGACATGCGGACCCCCACATGTGACTTGTTGTCTGCCCTCCAGTTGCTGACACTCAGACCTCTGTACACACAAAAGCCCCCTTGCACAGAAAAGTAGTTACAAATGGAGTTAAATGAGAAAACATGACACACGGCGGTGATCAGACAAGATTGGCACATGTGGCTGGGCAAGTGTACTGGTCAACAATCTGTTTATACCTGACCTACACCTTTTATTCCCTTATTCCTTCTATTTTTCCACTCTGGTAGCTCCCCAAATCACTTTGATCCCTCCCTTTCCCAAGTTTTGTCCTTCCCTTAAACATCCCATACCAAGTCTTGTATAATTCCAAGACATTTTTCCCTTGCACCACATAATGGGTCCCAGACCCCCGTAGAGAGAACCCCCCTCAGTCTGTAAGGCGATTGAGAGAGCATCTCCTGTTGACTCACTGACTGGTGTCATCTCTGGACCATTGGGCTGATGGTTCCCCTGCGACAACCCTGGCAGGAGCCAGGTCAGGGTGCTTCATTTTCTCTGATTAGGTTATTTGGGCTCCACTGCCTGATGCTGTTCCTGTGTGTTCCTTTGTGTTGAGGCAGGTAAGCCTTTTGACACACGGGGCAGAAGCCATTTCAAACTCAGTGTGAATATCTGAAAAAAGTCATATGAATGATGCCATAAAAGTTCCCATTCTCCCCATCGGCTGCTGATGTAGCTTAGGCAGTCACGTGAATGTCAGGCCCGGTGGTTATATTAAATACAAGGAACCATATTTAGTAGAGAAGAGCATGAACATTTTCCTCTTTACATTAATATGGATCCTCCCTCTAATTCACTTTTATTACCTTAAGCATCCCCATGCTTGCTCGAAGGCAGTCTACATTCATGTGTCCATCCCACGTGTTTTTACAGACTCAGCGCAGTAAGTAAGCTGCACCAACTCAGGGTTCCCTACATATCAGAAAGGTTTTCAGCACTTAAATGAACATGAAGAACTCCATATTACTATAGACAATTGTAATTAATACAAACCACCTGAATAAAAATAACAGGAAATAAGTATTATTAATTCTGCTATATTTGTAGAGGCAAGGCTTTATTATTCTGTACTGCAGTTTTATATTAATCAACCTAAATGCAATCTGAACACTTGTAGTAAATACATAATTAGGACATTTCAGATGTACAAATCCATCAAAATACCACAGAATGTACAGGAATATTTCAAAGCCACGTCTTTGTTACAGACAATGTTATTTTTTCATCAGAATTGTAGAAAGTATTCCTCATGGACATTTTGGCAAATAAAATTCCCACCAGGATTTTAAAAGAATACTCTGTGTTTAATCTTTCCAGATGTAGATGAATATAGATGAATACAAAGAATATAATTTATAAACATCAGGGAATCTGTTAAGGAGAACAATGTATTCTGCTAAGGACTAACTGTCATGTAATTATAACCAGAAAGCAGGAGAGCCTCCTGCTACACAGCAATCTATACCGTGTAGAATGTGGAGCAAGTCGATGCATGCATATATCTGCCTCATCATATGCCAACAACAACAACAAAAAAAAAAATTGAAGGCAGAACTTTCTTAAATTACAGATGAGATGAGTTCAAGAGAAATCAAGACCTTGCTACCAAAACTCAAGAATTCTCAGTTAGTTGTCATGTTTCAGCTTGCTCTGACCCAGGAGAATAAAGACCTTCTGAATCTGGATAGCTGAAGAAGAAAAAATATTTATTTGGATTTGCTGCAGTTTTACAATGATAGAATGAATTTTCGTTTATACCAGTACAAGTGAAAGGAAAATAAGCCTCATGGTTTTAGTAAAATTGGAACTGGTAAGCGTTCATCTTAATACTCCAAAGAGAGCAAGGACCATGGTAATAATTAAGCAATGTGGATGTTGATGGGCTTCAGCACTCAAGCTCATTTTCTGACCCTCTTTCAGTTCTCAGTACAGAGAAAGTTTTCTCTCCATGCTTCTGAATTGCACAAGACAAAACTCCAGCCGCTATCTGCCTTGCTCTTTTCATCTTTCCTTTCTTAACAAATCATTGACATGTTGCGCTTCATAAGTTACAGGGTCACCTCCTACTTACTAATTGCAGCAGATCCCAACATAGAACTCAGGGAGCACTTCTAGTTGTTACTCTCAGCTCGACAACAGACCCATTCATTGGGAGATGGTGAGAAAGTAGGGAATGTACTGAATAAACTGAAAGAACTGAAGCTTAAGAAGACAGGAAATAGCATTTCAATGGTTAATTGTAGGATGACACTGAAACAGTTTGGATTAGATGTGATCCTCCTCCTGCTAGAGGTAAAATGCTTCTTAGAAGGAGCTATTCAAAGAAAGGCATAATTTCCACCCTCACAAATCCTGAAACCCTGTCCAATCCATTCTGAGAGGAGAGCAACAGAAACAGTTTTCAGGCAAGGAACAAAGAACAAATGATGTATTCCTACTAAGATTTCTAAGATTTCCTACTAAGGTTTCTAGACAGTTCATTGTTGGACAGTTTCCAAACGTTGCAGATTAATTACATGGCAAAACTTCCCTTGACTTCTATGGCAACAGGAGCATTGAATGACAAATGGAAGGGCAGGTAAATCCAGAAAGGATACTATATCACGTCTTGCTGTGATGGAAAGAGCATTGGTGTCTGCCACCCTGCCTGGTTTTGGGTCTTAACAGTGTGTTTTAAAATGTGGATTTAACTGAAAATGCAGCTATAAAAATGCATATATGCAGTATAAAAATTAAACCAACTTTGTTCCTCCCTGTCCTGGTTTCAGCTGGGATAGAGGTTTTTTTTCCTAGTAGCTGCTGTGTTTTGGATTTAGCATGAGAACAGTGTTGATAACACATACTGTTTTCACTGTTGCTGAATATTGCTTATATTAAGTCAAGGACTTTTTCAGCTCCCCATAGAAGCTGAGAGGGAGCATGGACAGAACAAGCTGGCCAGTGGAATGTTCCATACCATAGATGTCATGCTCAGTACAGAAATGGGTGTTGGCAGGGGGGCAGGAGTCCATCATCGCTGCTCAGGATGGGCTGGGCAATAGATCAATGGGTGGTGAGAGAAACTGTATTGCATCACTTTATTTTGTATATTCTTTCACCATAACTATTATTATTCTCTTCTGTTACTGTTCCATTAAACTGTCTTTATCTCAACCCACGAGTTCTTTTTCCTTATTTTTCTCCCTCTTCTTCCTATCCTATTGGGGGGGAGGAGAGCAAGTGAACAGCTGTGTGGTCCTAGTTGCTGGATGGGGTTAAACCACAACACTCTCTAAATCTGAAGGCTACTCTCTAAATCCGAAGGCTATTTACAGTAGTGTTTGTGTTGGTACTGAATGGCGCTTTGCAGGGGGACAACAACACCCACATCAATACCTGGATAATCATACCTCAGTAGCCCAGAGATCTGTCCAGTTTTATTGTAGTCAGAATCTATAGTTTCAGTAAATCTGTAGGAATGGAAGCAGAACATAATGCCGTTGCCAGGATCTGGCTTGAAGTTCACGTGTGAGTTATGTGTACTGATACACACACAGAGGACTGAAGTTCCTCAGGGAAATGCCCCTCTCCAATTTCTGATGCTTAGACCTCCTTTAGGAACACATACTCAACAGAGATCCCATCGCCTCAATCAGTCAGCCCTTAATCACAACACCTAACAGATTCCCATTTGGGGATGCTATTTCTGGTTCCCCATCTGAAAGCTTTGGTAAGACAGTAGAATAAAGCAGTTTTTGTGACAGGAAACTACTTTAAAAACTGTACCTGAGTCACAATCACAGGTTAGAAAAGAAGTGCATTATGTAGGAGAGGAGGAAATATCATCTTCTGTAGATATTCCATGAGTTTTTCCCTTTTTCTTGCTTGTTATATGGCTCCTGTACATCACAGAAGACCATAAAGATATCCAGCATTTCTTTTTACCGTTGATCTCATGTTCAAAGGAGTTATTTCAATTGTATCTTAATACCAGTGAGGACAGTGTATAAGACACAGAGGTTTAAGATTTGAAAATACGGCTGAAAGCAGCAAAATAACATCCAGCTTGGAAGAAATAGAAGTTAATTTATCGAGGAAAAAATGGCACCAGATACAGCTTCATCGGGAGTGCAACCTCTGGAAAAGAGGTGTAAAGGATTTGAGCTTTATGTGTGTTAGAGCAGAGCTTGGCTCCGACCAGCACAGGAGACAATTGTGACTGTTCTGTGTCATTATACTGCATAGTACTGGCAGAATCTTAAAAGCTCCCATCGTCCCAGCAAATCAGAGATAAACTTATGAGTTATTTTAATTTATGTTAACTACAGATTGTCTTACAGCATTCTTTTTGTCCAGGATGCACAAAACCGTGAAGAATTTTTTTTTTCTTTTTTTCCTTCATTTTTTTTTTCCTGAGTTTTTGTTTATTGGGTGATTTTCTTCTACAGATGCATCCTGTTCACCACAGTTAGAGGAGCCGGTCTACCCAGCCTAGAGTGAATAAACCTTTTCATTCCCTTCCCTTCCTTAAATGTAGAGCCCCTTTTAAGGTAAATAGAGGGAAAATGCTGAGATTCATACACTACCAATGTCTGCAACTACAAATTCACAGATTTGTTAAACTATTTAGAAATCCCAGAGATACTGAGCATTCATTTTCTGTGAAGGGCAAAGTGAGCAATTAATTTTGTCAGGACCTTCTGTGCAGAAAATATTCCAGTCTTTCACATAAGTGGTTTTGTGACAGACCAGTGAGGCTTGGTTTAAAAAGTCAGCCATCTAGAGGTTACCAGGTTAATTCTCTTCATCTGAGAGACAATAAAGCTATCCTGGTATGTGCTGTATCTGGAAACATGTATTGGCCAATAATTGACCTTTGGAATCCTTACTTACCTCTTTCTTGGACTGTAATATAGTGTATCCTTCATTACAAATATGAAGTCTTTAGAGAATTAATTACGTGGGTAGACAGGTGAGCTACTACTTTAAAAAAAAACAACTGTGAGAGACCAGATTCAGCCCTTACAGAACCATTGCTGTTCACCCGGGGAACAACACTGTCAGTGGAGAAATTCCAAAGGTGCATCAGTGTAACCAAGATTAGGATCTGGTTTGATATGTATAGCTGGGGGCAGGATGCATTGGTGCTGTGTTTGAAGACTGGCCAGGTCCTGTGATGTCACTTGGCTCATGTAACCTGGCAGAGGGCAGTGCTAAATGGCGGTCTTCATACCACTCACGCTGTTCGTTGATGATAATCTGTATGTGGAGAAAGGATATCTTTCATCATTTGTGTCAAACCGTCTATATTTAAATCATTAGCATTCATGAAGCTGAGAAAGGGATGAGGGAAGTAGGCCAGGGCAACCGTACATACATACGTTGCTGCCTTCAGGTGAATTGCCTTTGTGTGGCTCTGTAAAATTCACTTGCCTTAGCAAGAGAAGGTAACACTGGCATAAATCTGAACCTTGCTTATGGAATCCAAATCTATGCAAAGAGCATAACATGAAATTTTTAAAAGGGATTTGATACAGTTAGATATATGTAAGAAAAAATTGATACATGTTGTTTGAATGTATCCATCGGTACAGAGAGGTTCTGGTCCTGAATTAGTTGTCTGTTTTATTGTTTGAAAGTTGCCCTTAAAAGGGAGTAGGTACTGTGGACAGGATTTACTATTTTCCAAATTATTCTTCGGTGGCATTTCTATTTTCATCTAACTTGCTTTTTGAAGTTTCTTAAATTAGATTATACTATATGTCTATACTTCTAAACTCGCATATCACTAAATGCTCAGGGAAGCTCTTGTTCAGTTGCATTTAACATCAATTCTCTACTCCTCAAGACATTGCAGGGACTAATATGTTCAAGACCAATAGAGCATTCAGATGCTGTATTTACAGTATTGGTACGTTCACTTGAAACACCTAAGGGAAACATTGCATGCCAATTTAGCCACACTACCACCACCAGAGGTACTTGCCAGTTCCCTGACCTGCGTGTGCATTCCAGCTCCCTTCCATCTCCATAGCAAGATGAGACTGATGCACTGTTGTGTACGCACTTCTCCAGGCATCAGACAAGCTGGAGCAAACTAAGCAAATTATTTGGGTGCTGTAGAGGCAGGACCCCAAGGTATCATGTGTAAGAAGGTAACAGCCAGCAATGGTGTTTCACAACTGGTTACATCACACGTGGTTTATACAGAAAGTTTCTATTGTTTGACACTGGTGGATTCAAAATTGGTCACAATATGAATGAAATTACTAGGGAAAAATATGACTCAAGCCCTGAGCAAAAGGAAAGGATTTTAGTGTTGTGGTATGGAGCACTGCAAGACCCAACTTTTAAGCACCTGATCCCCATTGCGAAGTCTAAAACCCTGCTTTAGGTAAATGGATTCCTCTTATGACGACAGAAAGGAATTAGTGACTCAGACTGGGACTCCCAAAATCAATCACACTGAATTGTTTAAGATTGTGGGGAGGAGGGCAGTGAGAAAAGGGTGGATGTCAGTCAGCACCCTGAGATCGTGGTTTATTCCACCGGGGTTTATCAACCCAGGATTCTCTCTTGCAAACACGTATCCCTGCTTTTTCTTTCTTCTAAAATGAAATATAGATCGCAGTTCAGGCAGAGGAGATAATGGGCAGAACCTGCTGGAGGACTGATCAGTATGCATACTCATCTAACAGTTTCGCTGAAACACCACTCAAAGCAGACCTCAGAGACAGCTGTGATTGATAGGCAAGTTGTCTATTCAAGATTGTGCTAACTCAGTTGGAAGGGTGGAACAATATGCACGGTCCTGCAAAAAAAAGTGGATTCACTGAACAGAGGGTGAATCAAGGTGAAACATGAACATCCAGATTGGGAGATAGGAGCTGTCTGAAATGTTGCTCTAACCAACGTATCAAGGACAGTCAGAAAAAATGCAACTTAGGTTTTGGACAAGGAGACGTGGTAAAGCTTTGTCATGGGCATAGGTGTGCTAACACCTCGCTGAGCAGTATTTTGTTTTGGCTATGGCTTGGTGACAGAAAACCAGGCTATGACTTTGCTACCAAACTGAACCCCCGGCTATATTTTACAAGACAAGATTAGCGCTGGAGTTTCCAGACAGCTGGTAAACTGCCACCAAGATTACAATGCTAACACTACACATCTACTAAGAGCAGACAACAGCCGGAGAGAACATTTTTATAAAAAAGCTTGACAGTATGCAAGAGACTGAGTTAATTTGCCTATTTTGCCTTAGGAAAGATCTAGCCTGCAAAAGTATGTTGAAAAGTCACCCATAAAAGTTTCCCCTGTGACCAGTCTACAGGCTGGTGTTTAGGGTACACTCCCGGCAGACATGAATTTGGATCACTTTCAGACGCAGAGATGTAGAATTATCCTCCACTGCGTGTAGAGTGCTCTAAGCAGCTGGCTCTTCTGGGAGGAAAACATCACCTCCTCCTTCCCAAGATTTTCCAAGGAAAGCAATTTCCACCACTGTGTCTTGTAAGGATCACAGTCTTGCACGCTCCAACATGCTGCCTGGATTAAGATGTTATAGGAAAGCCTACACCGCTGCATAAAAGAGGGTTATAAGAAAGAGCGAGCACCCACTTTGCTTAATTCCTGTCTCTGATTTGAACTGTTCATGAAAGATCTGCTGTTAAATGGCTTGTCCTGAGCAGCATAGACATGAGCCAGTCCACACCATAGGCCTCTCCGCCTGGCCCCCTCTTATTTAGCATTACGCAGTGAGCCTAAGGGGACACAAGGCAAACAGCGTCTCTGGGGTCTATGGAGAAATTAATCTGTTTTAGCTTATGAAACCACAATTCAAAGTCTGTGTGCTTTTCCTAGGCTGTGTTTACAGTCAGTGCAGAAACAGATACCTCTGGAGGTGGCACAACTCATCCCAGGATTGGTATCTACACTGTCAGCTCCCGTTTCACCCCCAGATCCTGAAATTCAGACTGTCCAGATGGCTTGCCTTCCTTTGAGGGGCAGCCAGCTCCCTCAGAGGTGAGCACTGGGTGCTTTCGGCAGGTTGATCCTGCCTAGACAGGCAGTGTGGCATGCTGCACCTGAGGTAGTCCCATACCACCACCCTATCAGGCCTTGCACCCTTATGTGGCCCAGCCATCCCACACCACACTGCTTTGCATACAGCACATTCAGCAAGTTTCACATGATGAAATAAACCCCCTAATTATTTTGGCTGCTTTGAACTGAATCCCACACCTCAGAACATCATTTTATGGGGCACACAAAAGGCCAAGAGAAGATCTGGCCAAACCTGGATATGGGCAGTTTTCATGGAAGGGTCACAGCGATGTGCACATCAGATAGTCAGCAACACCTTGTTCAGGGTTCTCTCCCTAGTATGGTGAGAGAGGTGGTGCAAAGCTGTCCTAAAAGGTATTTCTTAAGGATCACTCTCCTGAGTGCCTGTTTCTTTGCATAAGGGGAATCCAGGGTGACATACTCAGATTCAGAGATCTAACTTCTACATCATTACAGATGAGCCTTGAAAAATTATTTTCCAGGACAAGAGAGTTAAAGGGGCTCAGGAGGAGATAATTTCCAACATAATAAACAAACACATTAATCCTTATTAAGTACCACACAATTTCTTCCCATAATACCCATGCATTACTGACTATATCAAGAAAAGTTCTTTTGCTGAAGAGTGCAACATATTAAAATTGCTCTGAGAAACTGGTTAATATTTATTACGTTTGTGACACCATGAGAGTTTGAATGACTGATTTGACAGCTACAGTTGAAGATAATAGACTTAGAAGCCATTAATGATTTGATAGCACAAAATAGGTCCTTCCTTTGATCACCTGGTACTGCCTAAAAAAGAAAATTTGATACCTGATGCATCTATACTCTATCAAAAGCCCAGGCTGCAAGCATACTTTTCAGCCCTAAATCATGCTACACTTACAGAATACGGAGGAAATCTCTGCTACCATGTGATGACTGTCAACTCCTGTGTTCCTTTCAATGGTTGGACGCACCAAGTTTGACCCAACTACAAACACCTGCCCTTGAGGACCCATCGTATAGCTGCTCTCTGGTGGACGAATTACTTTTGGGCTTTTTTTTTTTTAAAGGACCTGATATTATATGATGCAAGATCAAATATGAGTTTAAAAGAGTGGGGTTTATTAGTACTGGGGACACATCTAATCTAACTACCATTAACCTGAGCCCTGGTTATGTGGAACTGCAGGACTGGGTCGGTGGCATATGGACTGTTGCACATCTCAGCATGCAGATTACAGATTGTGTAGATAACCGTGTTCCCATGGACTTTACCCAGTCTGTACACTCGTTTTTCTTTCACTTCCTCAAAACAATGGCTTTAATAATCATATAAATTCCAGGGGGCTTTATATGCAGACTGAATGCTGCAGTTTGGTTTGCAGTGTTTGCAAATGAATCAGTCCCTTCAGGCTCATGATTAGATTTGTGTTACAAGAATTCACTGCACCATCACCTGAAAATTACTGTCATCTCTGGATGATAAAGCAGACATTTCCTGCACCTTCAGAATTCCGACTGAATTAGACAATGTCAAGCCTTTTTACAATTCTGTGTGAAAAAACTCTAATAATAAATTCTTCTTCCAGAGAAAGAGCATATCCCATCCGTATGCTTAGATGTTGTTTGAATCTCTAAGCTTTTGGGAGGGAAAGGCTATGTTCTGTTGGAAAACTGACAGCATTTGATTTGAGGCAGGAAGGCTTTACCGAACTGCAGTTTAGTTGTGTTCTCTAAACATTGAAGTGAAAGACTTTGGTTTGCAAATTGTAGAAAATAAGGTGGGAAGCGATGTCAGAAAATCACCAGGTCCCTCACACTGCCAATGCTGGATATGTCATACTGAGTCAACAGCCACTTGTACAGTGATTTTTATTTTTTAAATATGAAGGGATTCTCTTAGTAGATCTTCCTAGCTAACATCTATCTATTTTCTTTCTCCTTTACTACAAAAATGACCACTTTCTACATCTAACTGTCACTTAGATCTGCTCTTCACTTTCTAATTGATGCAAGGTCACAACAGATACTTTAGCTGTAAATGTCAGTTAAATCTAAGGACCAAACCTTTGTTCATATTTTTTAAGCTACATCCCTCTCTCTACTTAGTTCTTGGCACTAATTATAATCAAAAGGTTTCTACCAGACAAGAAGGACAGAATTTGCCAACCCATATATAAGCAGCGATGCTGAGGCCAAGTCTTTTCTCATTAGTCCTCAGTTTGCTGTGCATTAGCAGGGTTCACAAGAGCAGTAACTGGAAGAAAACAGCAACCCAGATTATAAAAATAATATGAACTACAAACCAGCTAATTCTGGTAGCATTTAGCATGTCATGATCTCTTCAGCCGTCCCATCACACCTATTCCAGAGGAATGAGATGTGAAAATAGTTATACGTACCCATTTTCAACAAAGTATATCAGGAAACATATATCCCGTATTTGCAGATCAAGCAGATCTGTAAAGAACATTGTAAAGAAATCCCTGAGAACTAATTAATTAATAATTAAAGAGTGCAAAACTATAAAGAACTATGTTGCTCTTATCCTTGAAAGTTGACAGGGCTTTACAAATAAAAATAAAGAGGCAGAACAAACATCAGCAGCTGGAATAACAAGTAGACTAAAGGAAATTGTAACAGCCATAAACTGCAGAAATAATAATGTGCTTGAGGTCTGTTGAAATTACCTCCATTTCTCCCTCAAGCCATCGGTTATTTTTCTCTTAGTGGGAATAGTACAAGGTTGGCAGGTCTGCGTCCAACCCACAATACCATAGCCAGGGAGAAAAGCATCCCTAAAAACCTCAACACAAAAGGAACAGCTGCCTGAAAAGATAAATCACTGCCAAAATACTCAGACAGCCTATTCAAACACCAGCAAAGGACGTAAACACTAGCAGTTGATAAACACACCAAATGAGGCAATTGATGCACAGCTCTTGTGGTACAAGGTAATAACAGCTTGTGCGCATATTCACCCTTTCTGAAGGGTAGAGACTGGCAAGGGGATCGCTCCGGATTCAGAAGTTCTTGCAGTGATGCATGTGCAAAATAAGAAGATGGTCAACACATTTTCTCATTTCAGGAATTCAAGATTTACAGTTCTCTGGTCAATATCTCTCTTATTTAGTGTGTATATATGTGCTATATCCTTGAGGTCAGTCAACCTACTCCACTGGGCTGTACTCAGCTTTGATCTGAGAGGGGAGTGCCACACGTACACTGCTTTCAAGGGAATGGCTCTCAGTCACTTTTTTCTTCTTAATAGCTCTGTACCTGCACTTCAAGTTGACAGCACCCTCCACTGCAAGAAGGGCTGCTTCTTGTCTGTAACTTATGAAGCTTAACCAGGGAGTGAGGTTTGAGCTAAAACCTCAGTGCACTCCTTGAGCTGTCTCCACGCCCTGGATGGCACATATAGCTTTGCATCCACATGTCCATCGCATGGAAGGCCAACTTGGGCACAAAAACTTCACAAATCTGGGTTGCCTTTGCAGCAGTTTGTGGTGGAGCCCATCTAAGAACGTTCTTATGAATGACATGTATCCAAGATCAGCCGTGTGATGGCACCACAAGTGCTGATGGGATCATGTGGTAAATATGCAGGACATTGTTTGACTGGTCCATCTCCACTGGAGATAGATGACATGGCACTGAAGGTTAATAGAGGACTAATTCTTTCTCCTGGGAATGGGTCTCAGTTGAAATGTCTAAAGCATGGTCTGAGCACAGGCTTGCATCCCAACAGGAGCTCAGTGTGCAGCAGCAGGCAGAAGGCCAACAAAGTATTAGGCTTTATCAAGAAGAGTATTGAGAGCAAAACAGAAGACAGCATTTTACTGTTATGAAAGAACTGCTACAGCCACGTCTTGAGAAGTAGGTGGAAGTATCCATATTCCTAGTGTTCAACTCAATAAAAAGACAGTAGAAGATCAAGAGGATAGAGCAGCTACCTTATAAGAAGAGACCAAGAAATCCAGGACTTACAACAAGAGACTAAAAAGGCCAGGAAGAGATTCTTGGTTTCTTCTTAGTCTTTGGAGAGGAGAAAGCTGGATGGGGTATGACTAAGATTTGTAAAGCCATGAAAACAGTGGATAAGATAATGTAGACCTGTTATTCACCAAACCGCGACCTTTGAATTACAGACAGGTTTTTAAACCAGTAGGAGCTTGATTTAAAAGATGTGAAAGAAAGTACCTCTCTCCAGCGGGTAGTGAACTTCTTCAATTTACAGCCATAAGAGTTTGTGGATGTAGATCATATCATCAGGTTCAAAAAAGTATTAGACAACTCATGCACAATAAGTCCATAAACAGATACTAAAAAGAGAAGGTATACTTTGCGATATCCCTGACACACCAGGTGGGGTTGTGTGGAGTACAAGGAGAAGACACAGCAGAAAACGGTAGGGCTTATGTTCCCTGCAGAAACAGCGTTGCCTGTTGCGAATGGAGAGACACAGCAGTGAACTGGATGGACCCCTGGTCTGACCCAGACAGGCATTTATTCTGTTCTTACATTCTTACCTTCACTCTGCCATGAATACAGCTATCTGCTGGGCAATTCATATACTGTTGACTTCAACTACTTCATTACAAATGATCAAAAAAAGAAAAAAAAAAAAAGAGTCTTGTCTAACAATGATCATGCTGAATGGGAATCTGAATTCTTTTCCAATTCACGAACTAGAGCTTGAATAAAAATGTAGTTCATCAAAAAGTGAAGAAAAAAAGAAAACGGGAAAGAATTCTGCTATATTAACATGTTTAATTCTTTATGCAAGCTTTTGTTAGTCAAGCCCACGCAACTGCTGCTGTAAAAGTATACAGTTGTTTCTGACATGATATAGAGACTAAAGGTGGAAAATGACCAGGTAGGAATATGATTATCTAGTATTCAATTTGTGTGTGACATTCAGAAAGCGGCAGGAAGAGAATAAGGATAATTCCATCATTATCGCATAGTGCTCACACTTTAATGCTTTTATAATGTACAGTAGCCTTTCTGGGCCTTTCCACAGTAATTGCTGGGTCGACTCAGAGCACCATCAATATTCTGCAACTGCATTATACTGCCTAATGCTAATAGTATTAAAGAATGATAGCAGGAAAATAACTACTGCATGAAGCAAAGGAAGAACAGGGAAGGGACAGAAGCATTGGGTAGACTGTATGGTGTGACTCTAGATGAGGTGGGAAGGGAGATGGAGACACTTTGCATAGCTAATATTCCCATCTGTTGTAACTGATGGGTTCAAAAAGCTATTCCATCCAGTCTGTCACCACCAGAAGACTTGATTCAGTGTGTATGTAAACATACGCCTCTCCTGAGCACATGAACAAGCCCAGTGAAGGTCAGGTTACTATTCACTTCTTCAAGAAGAAGCCAGATGGTTTTATGGATTTCTAGATCATGACCTGTGACAGTGGTATTTCCAGAAGTTGGAAAGGAATATGTATCCTCAGGTTTCAGATACAAAGCCTAAACTGTCTTGATTCAACAAGGACTACATAGCTTTTCATTATATGAACAACTAGTATTTCATACCTTATTTGGATGTTTATTTTCTGTAGGATGTTGACTGCAACCTGGACACAAGGTGACATGTGCAAGGAAAAATAAAATCTTCACTCATAGCTGGGCATATTAACTGAAACTTGAAAAAGACATCATAACTAAAATTAAATGTTCCCTTCACCCAGCAGTGGAGAGGAAGAAGCAGGGAATGTCTATACTCTTTTCTAATACCTTTTCCCTATAGTTAAGAACAATTATTGCAGCTAAAACACATCTTAGGCTCTCTGCAAACAAAGCATGAACTATAAATGTAAAATATTTAAACTTTTTGTGAAAAGTTGATTTTGTGCACGTATTTTGCTCTCTACTAAGAGTAGAGTAAATTGAAAGATTATTATCATGAAAGGGGTGTTAAAGTCCCCTGAAGACTTTTCATCTTTAAAAAGATTTATTTTGAGCTACCAAAGATACAAATGTTTAACTACTGACCACAGATATATATTCATGTATTTCACAGAATCACAGAGGTTGGCAGAGACCTCTGGAGATCCTCTAGTCCAGCACTGCTGCTCAGAGCAGCGTCAGCTACAGCAGGTTGGCCAGGACCATGGCCAGTTGGCTTTCAAATATCTCCATGGATGGAGACTCCAAAACCTGTCTGGGCAACCTCTTCCAGTGTTTGATTACTCCGACTTGTTTTTCCTTATGTTTAAACTGACTTTCCTATATTTCCATTTGTGCTCATTGCCTCTTGTCCCTTTACTGGCATCATTGAGGAGTGTCTGGCTGCATCTTCTTAGTTTTCTCCCTTCAATTATGTACATCGATAAAATCCCCTTTTACCTTCTTTTCATCAGGCTGAACTGTGCCAGAACTCTCAGCATCTCCTTGTATGTCAGACGCTCCAGTCCCTTAATCATCTTAGTGGCCCTTCACTGGACTCCCACCAGTAATTCCATCTCTCTCTTGTTCTGTGGAGCCCAGAACTGGACACAGCAGTGCAGATGTGGCTCCACCAGTGCTGAGTAGAGGGGAGGGATCACCTCCCTTGACCTGCTGGCAATGCTCTTCCTAATGCAGCCCAGGAGGCTGTTGGCCTTTGCTGCAATGGAACTTTGCATTTTTGTCCAGCAGAGCCCCCAAATCCTTTTCTTCAGAGCTGCTCTCCAGCTGTTCAGTAGCCAGTGTGTATTGGAGCATGGGGTTATTCCTCCCCATGCAGAGGCAGGAATTGGCATTTCTCTTTGCTGAACTTGATGAGATTCCTGTTGGCCCGTTTCTCCAGAGTATCGAGGTCCCTCTGAAGGGCAGCACACCGCTCTGGTGTATTAGCCACTCCTCTCAGTTTTGTATCCTTTGCAAATCTGCTGAGGGTGCACTTTGTCCCATCATTCTAGGTCATTAACAGATTTGTTAAACTGTACTGGACCTAGTATCAACCCTTGGGATTCTCTACTAGCGACTGGCCTCTAGCTGGACTTTTTGCAGCTGATCACAACCCTCTGAGCCCAGATTTCAGCCCATCTCACTGTCCACTTACCTAGCCTGCAATTCATGAACTTTTCTGTGAGGATGTTATGGAAAACAGCATCAAAAGCCTTATTAAAGTCAAGATAAACAACACCAGCTGCTTTCCCCTTATCCTCCAAACCAGTTTTCTCATCCCAGAAGCTATCAAATTGATCAACTGCTATTCTCCCTTTGTAAATCCATGCTGACTTCTCCCAATCACCTTCATGTCCTTCATATGTTTGGAAATGGCTTTCAGAATGATTTGCTCCACTACTTTTCCAGGGATTGAGGTGGGGCTAGCCAGCTTGGAATTCCCCAAACTCTCCTTCTTGCCTTTCTTGAAGAGAACAGTGGCGTTTACTTTCTTCCAGTCTTCTGGAACCTCTGCCAGTCACCGTGACCTTTCAAAGATGACCAATGGGCTTTCAGTGATGTCTGCCGCCTCCCTCAGAACTCGTGGGTGCCTCCTATTTGGTCACAAAGACCATGTGTATATCCATGTGTATATCCAGCATGTTTAAATGTTCCCAAACCTCAGCCTCCTCCGTCAAGGTGGAGAACACACTGAGTGTCTCAGCCTTTTCCATATCCCTTGTCCCCAGCTCCCTTTTCCCATTCAGGCGCAGGGTCACATTTTCCCTAGGCTACCTGTTGCTGCTGATACACCTGATGAATCCCTTCTTGTTGCCCTGCACATGTCTTGCCAGATTCACCTCCAAGTGGGCTTTGGCTTTCCTGACCCCATTATTGTACACTTGAACAGTGTCTCTATATTCCACCCGGGTGTCCAGCTTTTGTTTGTTTCCTTGTTATGTCTGAGAGTCATCAGGAGCTCCTTGCTCACTCATGTGGACCTCCTGCCACATCTGCTTTACTTCCTGCGTGTGGGAACAACCACTTTGGAGCTTGGAGGAGGTGAACCTTGAAAGTCAACTAGATTGATCCCTGAAAATCAACGATAATAAAAGGTTCGATTACTTTTATCTTGTTTTGGCAGTTTTCCCATCTTTTCCCATTTGTGTCTATTTAGTCCTCTAATCGACTCTGGATATTTTCTCCAATAACAATTTCAAATGAAACCTGTAGCACTGAGTTTGTTAGCATTCTGAAATCGTTTCTGATGTTTGTTGAATGAAGAGGTTAGAGTTGTCTGTATGAATCTGATGATAACATTTGTTTCCAGTTTACTTCTGGAGAAATAAAGTTTCAGTAGAGTAACTTACATTACAGACTTCTAGCCACACTGTACCGGAGAAGGAAAAATAAGTGAATAAAATTATTTAGTAAGACAAAATTACTTATTAATTAGTAACCTAAATAAATAGTAAGCTAATAACTAATTCTAATGCACAGATGCTCGTATGCATATCTCAGTAGTATGCTTAGATGCTGGTAAGTGTACTACTCATACTATAGTAAGTAGTATATCAGACTTTTTACATATAATCAACAGAATTTGATACACAGTGGTTTTATCTGAATCCCAAGGTGATGTGGTGAGACAAGTCTTCTCTTTTCCCATCTGCTTTAATTTGCTTTATTTCTTTTTACCATACACTAAGAAAGAAAAGTTTGAAGACCTGAAATTCTTTCAGATTTCAGAGTTCAAGAAAGGTTGTGTGGCCAAAACCATGTGTTTAGGTTTTTTTCCAGTGATGTCTATTGATCTTATATCAGCTGTTCCCTTTCCCTACAAACTTTCTTGCTTTAGTTCCATTTTGTCATTACAGAATACCATCACTGTAAAAGGAGTGAAGCAATTTGCTCTGCAGAAGTTAGTTGGAGGAAATATTAAAGAATTATTCTGAACATATGGAAAGAAAAGAATTAATGACTCTGTCAGAAATACTGTTCCGAGGTTGCTTTCCTTTCCTAAAATGCTGCTAAAATTCAGAAATCCTGAAATTGTTATGTACAGCCCCATATGCGGCTGGAACTTTATATAGCTACACCACTAACAGAAGTGACACTGCAGCAGAAAAGCCATAAAGATGTACTTGTTAAGAACAAAGAGTCTGATTTTGCACTGAATATTCTTGCTTCATGTGTTCTGTGAATATACTTTAAAACACTATGTTGTTAGGCAATTTTTAACACCCCTTTTTACCACTTCATAGTGATGGTACTGTGTTCTTTCATTAACTTTTTTTTCCTTCCTCCAGGATTTTTGTGAACTATAGGCTCCTAAAGATATTCCTAAAAGGAATAACTTGATGAAAGACAGAGAACTTACCACTTTTGTAGAATAATAGGCCTCCCTGTTCCCTAAAAAAAAAATCACGCTCTGAATCTGCATTTCTGTAACAGTGGTCTCCGGTGGCAGTCCTCTGCTTGCAAAAGTTCTGGATAAATGCAGCAGTCCCACTCTAAAAGAGAAAAAGAATGTCTAAGTCATGCTGCTATTGGCAATTAAAAACAAACAAACAAACAAAAAAATCCCCCTGATTTTATGGCAGAAAATTACTTACATATGACCTGAGAGTTTGGTTCTCAACAGAAAATACCGGTCCCCAGACACACCCCTTAAAAAATAACTAAGATGAATAGTTATAATAATGGTTTTAATTAAACTGTGCTTCTTACACTGCTGCAGGAGGATAACCAAGAAATCCCTGCATCTCGTAGCACAATTCCTCCCTTGCCCTGGATGCGCGAGAAAGCCTCGAAAGGGTTAGTTCACACACACCCTGTTTATGCATTTGTTCCTGGGGAGGAGCAATAAACTTTGAATTCTGATCTATTTTGGACATGGAACTCTAAACTGAGCAGCCTGTGCTGGAGGGGAAAGGTGGGAGATTTTGTTTCCTCTTCCCTACAGCAGACCTGTGCTCTTGTCACTCGAAGATGAGTAAAATGAAACGTCGGTTACAAGATGACAGTCCTGGCTGATAGTGGCACCTGTTGCAGTGCTCCAGGTAATGACTTGGCTTGCTATCTCAGAAAAAAAAAAAGAGAGAGAAAACATTTTTCAGTTTCTTATACTTTCTGTATTTGGAATATAGAGCATTTTGTGCATTTTCGAGAGGCAGCTGAACTCTGTCAGGTTCTCTAAGATGCTTTTTGTGGGTAGCCCTTTATACTTAAATGAAATCTGTAAATTCAGTTGAATTTTCAACAGGCCTACAAACCAACCCACAGGGATGCACAGACGTTATCGCAAAAGCTCTGGTGAGGTCTCGTCTGGTACAAACTACAGAAATATTTGTCCACAAGAAGAACATGGAGCTGCATTTGTGTTGAGCCTGGAAAAAAAATTAAATTATAAGCAGAAATATAAAATGGCAATCATTTTGGTGTAAGAATTGATTAAAGTGAATTGTGAGTTCCTACTGTTTTCCTAAGTCTTTTTAAGTAAAAATTTCCAATATTTTGTGAAAGTCTGGTGCCATCATTGTGAAGGGAGTGTGTGCATGCAGTGACTCCATTTGACAGGAAGATGGGAATTTTATAATGAAACAGAATCATAGAATGTTGGAAGCAACATTTAAAGATCTTCTAGTCCAACCCCCTGCCATGGGCAGGGACATATTCCACTAGATCATGTTGCTCAAAGCCCCATCCAACCTGACCTTGAACACTTCCAATGATGAGGCATCCACAACTTCTCTGGGAAACCTGTCCCAGTGTCTTACCACCCTCATTGTAAAGAATTTCTTTCTTATGTCCAACCTAAATCTACTCTCTTTCTGTTTAAAACCATTACCCCTTGTTCTATCAAGGTGATGTACATCCTCTTCTCCCTTACCTCAGCTGGAGAACCGGCATTGGAGCCTAGGCTGAGCCAAGCTAGTTTTGCAGGATCACAACTCAGCAGACTAGAGAGCTTTGCACCACAGTCCACATTCATCTACCTGGTCTGAAGTCATAAAGTTGGTCCTTGAGAGAGAAGGGCAAAGATGCCAAATAATAGTGAGGACAATACAGAAGAAAAGCAGTTTGGGAGCTTTATCTTGCCCATTAAACGTTCAACAACATTTGAAGTGAAATGCCACTGTTTTTTGTTGCTAGGACATCTGGAGAAAGAAGTGGGGGGAGGCACTGACTTCTCTGCAGTCTGGAAAAAATTCCTAAAGAGATGATGATTTCGAGTTCCTGGGGACACCAACCAACCGTGTTGGTCAAACTTCCTAAGAAACAGAACTAGAGAAGATCAAATATCTAGTTAAGTCTCCCAGTCATTTTGCATGTGTTGGGTTGTGTTTTCTTTTATAATGCATACGTGGGAAAAGTGCCTTTAAAAGCTTCCTGGAAATAAATGTTAACCCATCATTAAATCAGTCGGTAGACTATTCTGAATTTTTTTAGGGTCTTTTTTTTTATTTTTTTTTTTTTTACTGTGTATAATTTAGCATTATGTCTGTCTTCAATTTGTGATAAAAGAGGGTGGAATTAAACACAGTTGTCGATAGCGTGCAACAGCAGTGATACATACAGCAGGACCGTTAAAGCAAGACTTCTGTATGTGTCAGACAGCAAAGTTCCTTCTGATAAACCAGAAGACTTCCCCATCACTGCTGGGTGTCTTCCTTGGCAGGGACCTTATGGCCAAAGGCTTATGCAGGATGGGTTTCACCTCATGAAGCTTCTGACTGCTGAAATGAAGATGTTTGTGTACGTCCCCTGCAGTTAACATAGATAGACAGAGACTTTTGTCACCTATTGAAGATAAAGTGTGCCACAAAAGTGCCCTTTTTTCTCTGGTGCCAATCAAAACAATCCAGATTGCTGGCAAAGGTGTAAAGTTATACGACACCTACAGTCAGCAATGTTCTTCAGAAACAGGCTATTGCTTCAAAGTTTCAATCAGTGGTTTGAGATGTTAAAGTGAAAGCAAACTTGTTCCTCAACTCCTTTCAGAGCAAGATTAACACAAACGCTTATTAAATAAGGAACAAAGCCACAAAACCCCATGTTTATTCAAAGTAAAAGTAGGCATCTAAATCTTATACTATAGATAAAATATTATGTTTTTCCCTTTTTGACACCTACTCTTGGTAAGTTTATATATCCCACTATTCCTTGTGCCCATCCTTAGGCATTCAACCTTTCCCATCCAGCACAAAAAGAGTTTTGATGCCAAATTCAGCACTATGAGTGCCACTTCTGGAATAAGGTACCTGAAAATCCCCAATTCCCTTTGTAGATCTAACCTTAGAAATCCTCATAGATAGGTTCAAGAAAGATGAATTTCACCTGAAGCAGGTGTGGAGAAGAGTAATCAGAGGAGTAGAGAGCATATTTTATGCGAAAAGATAATGCTTAGATAGTTTAATAAAACAAAGATGACAGAGAGGTGATGTAACTGATTTTTATAAATACACCAGAGAGAAAGTAGAGTTATTTAATCTGAAGGAAATGCTCTTAAAAGCACAAAAAGACATAGAGTGCCCAAGGAATAAATTAAAATTGGACATTGAAAAAAAAAATATCTATTGGCTGTCCCAGTGAAGCCCTGGAAGAGCTTTCCAGCAAGATGAATGGGGAAGAATGGGAAGCATATAACTTCAAATGGCTCCCGGCCACCCAAAGGATGGAGTCATCTGGGACACACTTGTGACAACAGAGGGCTGGAGTCAGTGGCCCAGGAATATGCTCACAAGAGTCTTGTTTTCCTCATATTCACAACTGCAAACATGGAGTTTTAACTCCTCTCTTGCTGGACTCATCCTGTAGCTTTAGCGACCTATTTCAGACAGGGAAGGGGGCTAGAGGTGCCATTTTATCGGCACTGATAATATCAGATGTTGATGGCACCCTTCTGTTATTTTCCCTTAATCCCTAGTTAGTCTACGTCTGTGCCATGAAATGTCCCAGCTCAGGTCACCCAGCTACAAGGCAGAGCTGCAGTTCCAGCTGCACCACTAAAACGAGACAGAGATCAGAAAGGGTTGAAACTTGTCCCCGGCATGCCTTACCAAACATGTACGTTTGATAGAGCAAAAACTCAGGTACTCTCTGAGCAAGGAGCAGCTCTGACCCTGGAGTCAGTTTAACAAAGGGGAACTGCTGAAGAGCAAATTAAGTGCTATGAAATGCCCTCTTTGGTTCTGGTTCAGGCAGGCTGGGCTGTGCCGCCTGATCCAAGTCTGTCCTGAAGGAGTAAGAGCAAAGCATTGCCCTCCGTTCTTTTCATCTCTGCTCCCCAGAGTGGGGAAGAAAGGAGATGCCCCTGCTGTAGCCCCAGCAGTTTTGAACTACCCTGATAATGGAAAATGTAACTGAGTGTTCCCTACTTCTCCTTACTTTTTGTGTGGTCCAATTATGTTTTCTACCTATTCTTCTGTGAATTGCTAGTACCTCATTGTAGCTAATATGCCCTTAATAGTTTTTCCTGTATCAGAGATGCTCTACTGTAACCCAATGAGTATGAAATGCAATATTAAGCATTAAGGACTGCTCTTTGCTGTAGTTAGATGTAAATAAATAATAAAAAAAAAATAACTGCAAGGCAAAGCATTTTGTTGTTTTTGTTGGGAGTATTTGGCATTACTGTTTCCTGACTGCTAGGGAAAATGAGATTTGCATGGTCAGAACAGTCTTCAAAGCACTGTTCTTCCATTTGAAGTCAGGACTCCTAGACAAAGTCCCCTTCCAATCTCTGTGTTTGAACCATCCCAGGAGCCCAGAGCAGCGCTTTATAATCCTGCTTCTGCTCCCGGCTGTGTTATCTCAATAAAGGACCAAGCGCAAACCCCTGCCTACAGTTCTGGCCCTACAGAAGCCAGTCAGTTTCATCAGTGACCCCAAGAGAGTCAAGATTTAGAATCTCCACTAGATCTGAATTCCACTCCTGTGCCCTGGACTCGTTTCAAATACATAAACCACAGTGGTTCTCTTAATTAGCATCCTGCAGCACTTAAACCTGGCACTTTTCGTGTGGTGATAGCCATGCTCAATATGACACTGTAAATATACTAGGCAAACCAGGGCACACTATTTAAGCTAATTGCTTAAATGATCTCTCTCCCAAAAGAACACAGTATTTCAATTTCGGTAGAACAAAAGCTTTTGGTTAGATTGCTCTCACACAAAAGGATTGGTGGTACATCGTTCGTTTTACTGATGGTAAATATGCCTTTTATGTTCAAGACCATAAGCAACATACATTTAACGGCCTGACATATTTAGGGGAAAACAAATTTCCTTTCTGCATACCAGATGGAACGTATAGACGAGAGGTGGGCACAAACCAACAGTATCTATAAATCTAGTATTTTATCAACTTATTTCAGCCTGTACAATTAGAAAAGCTATCAGTTACATCACAACTCATGATACACACCTGCTGAAGTGTCCCCTTTGGGAAGATCGTTATGGTTAACTCATCATGAGAGTAAAAGGTCATTCAAATTACACTACACTCCCAGGTCATAAGCTAGGTTATCTGGAAGCAATTGCATGGCACATGAAACTGATGTCAGGTGTCAGGGATTACTAGGATTTACCCTGTACGTTCTCTGAATGCACTGAAAAGGAGATCACGGTGAACATTTTCATGAGGTTGATTGTTGTTATGATCCATACCCAATAGACGAGATTTTTTTTGAAAGTGGGAAAAAGTGGACTATGGATACATAAGGATTAGGATACCTCAAGCAGTCAGTAGAAAATGTGGGGGAAAACACATATTGGTCGCTCTTTCTCCTCCATTACCTGTGACACCTATCTCAGGGAGCAGAACCAATGACTGTGACACCAGGTTAGATTCATCCAATCTTAGCCTACAGCTGAGTTTTTCATCCTCATGCTTTTTTACAAGCAAAGAAAATCTGGAAATTCCAGGCATAATTCACTTGATTTCCTTTATATATCTACCTTTAAGAAAAGATAAAGCATGCCTTAATGCTTATTTCCCTCATCAGAGAAACTCGGGTGTAGGCATCTGTGTCTCACCAGATGAATTCCACCCTGGGATTTACAGTTTCAAACTCCCTCCCGACCTAATTTTTCTTTTCTGTCAATCTGAGTGGGAATACATTTTGGTCATTTCATGCACAAACAGGAACAGATTTGGCAGAAGAGCCCCCAAGCTTTTGCCTTTTCACTGTCTTTCAAGACTCTGAGCATGATCCCATGCCACCTGATATAGTGTGGGCTACATAAGCCCTGTCTCATCCCTACCTTATTCAGATTTCCCCTACATTAGAGCTTAGTGAGTAATAAACTTGCTCAAGAAAGGAGACATGTGACTTCTGGACCTGTTTTATTTGGAGGAGGCAACACTAAATCCAGAGTTGTTTTCTCCTGGGAGAAAGATGTAATTAATACTTTGGGAACTCTCTTCCTTCCTGTTTAAGTTGGGCACGTAGCCAGGAGTGTAAGAACATGGAGGTCTGTAAGGAGAAAAAATAAAATGGAGAGCTGGAGTTCAGTCTTGGTCTTCAAGTACTCAGCTGGGTAAAATGTCTGATTAGAAAAAAGCTGATTATACTGACACAATGATTTGCGTCAAGTTCATGACTATCTCCAAAATGAGGTGAGGTTTTGCTTTTCTAATTCATTACCTTAGTCTGCTTTTCTCAAAATTAATCCATATCTATTAACATGGGTAAAATTAAGCAAGAAACTCTATTTCCTAAAAGATAATACTGCAAAGAAAGTACTGCTGCAGGGAATGATGCCGCTAGCGTTCCAGCTAACCAAGGGTTTGGCACTATAGAAACATGGCATAATCACTGTTTTCAAGAGCTATAGTTCCAATTATAATGCAAAATGTACGATAGTTCCCTTCCCTTTTAACTAGTGCTGCAGGTAGAAAAATAAAACTGCTGTACTGCCTTGGCCAATGTGTTTTTTCCTTTGTCCCCAGGTAGTTAGTGCAGTCTTATTTTTCTAAATATGCTTCAATCATCCATTTTAATTATCTTCTTTAATAACTAAAAATGAATGAATGACAGATTGCAGTATGAGTTTTTTTATTTATTTTAATGGTGCTAGGAGCGCCAAGCAAACTCAGCCTAGGACCTAGACTAGTATCCAGTCTCCAGCAGTGGGCAATAGTGGATGCGGATGCACATGAACAGGGCAAGCATGTTGCAATACTGATCGAATACTCTGAAACCTGTGGCTGACGGGTTTCTTGAGACAAAAATGTTATGTTTGCTTATGACAGAGAAGGCAATGGAAGAGTCAAGAAGAACCAGGCCTCTGCTTACCTGCAATAGTGAGTTTTTTTCTGAAATTCTATGTTCTAAAGGAAAAGGGAAGGGAAAAATCCAACTTGTTATGGTCTTATATTTCTTAAGGACTTCGTAAAAACATGTTGCTTCTCTTCCTCCTCCCACCCCCTGGTTCTGGCCCTGCTCTAGGGTCTGGGTTCGTAAACATAAGAATTCACAAATTTATTAGGCCGGCAGCCAGCACCACAGACCTTTCACTCACCAGTGAGCAAATACAATGGGGGCCAGTACCTCCCTGTACTTGTGGAGTGACAGCTGGCAGTAGTAAGTTGATGTCTTCTATACCAACATGAAGTATGGCAGTCTGGGCCACTACTGGGCAGCTGCTGAAGAGAGGACCAGTGTCCCTCTACTACCTGGGGTTACCCTTCAGAGCTGAGAGACAATGAGATGCTTATGGCCACACACTTTCTGCCCCACTTTTTCTCAATTCTGACCACTTTTAGTCTCTGGATTTTTCATCAGCTCCAAATAGTCACCTCACCAAATCAGTCCTTTCTCAATCACTCAGGGTTTTTTGTCTCTGTTAACCTGACCAGACAGCCTGAGTTTTCTCCTGCAAATACCAGACCCAGTCTCCATACTAGCCAGGTAGTCTTACTTGCAGACCAATGGTCTTCTCCTCTTAGGGATGTCAAGTCTCAAGTTTCAGTGTCTGCCCAGGTACCTCAAACATGATGCTTGGCCCCTCTGCATGCGAAACAGGCATTTTTCACATTTTCCACATTTCCCTGATCTAGCATGGGAAACTGGGAGCAGAGAAGAGAGTATGCTCCTTTCTCCCAGTATAGCCACAAGAAAGATTATAAACTGGATGCAGATTTTCTTCAGGGTTGCACGAACATTGCTCCTTCTGAGGGCATATTTCAAGATGGGGCTCCAAACTATGGGGTTGCCAAAACAGCTGCCAGAATTTTATTTCAGAGCTTTAACTGAAATTGTCTGCAAAGCTCAGGCTGATGTGGGCAGCCAGCTTAGAGAGCTTTGGATTGGTGGTTAAAAAAATTCCAGTCAATTTGAAAAGACAGAAAAATAAAGTGGAGTGTTGAAATGTATTAACAATTTGAGCCCCTCAGAGCCACACATTGCTACCTACCTGTGGCACCTTTCACATTTCTCTCTCTTCTGTAGCCAGGTGCTGCATTGCCAGGCCTGAATTTACATTCCTTGTGCATGATGTTGCCAGAGGTCCTTGCTGCTGAGACACCTATGTGCTCATTTTATTGTCATAAATGCTGTTGACTGATCCTGTTAAATCTGTGTATCTTCTCATACGTGTGAAAGTGTCATTCAAACTAGACGTTCCCATGTGGAAAGGCTCAAGAGGTTTATAATATTTATGTCACTGGGATTATCTTTAATCAAAATTGTAACTTTTCTGCTTATCAAGTTTTATTTGTTTTAGAGACATACACAGAAAAAACGTAAACCTTTTGTAATCAATAGATAGGGATTGAAATAGTTTCCAGAAGAGTCTGGTTATTGGACTCCACCCAGGCACTCTATTTATGATTTGTTGTGATTTACAAATTTTTACAGGAAAGAAAAGGGTCTTTCCTCTCTTGGTGGTAATTTTGAAACCATCCTTCTAGAAATTTGGTTTTAAGCACAAACTTCTCTAGGAGCTTTCTGAAGCTCCTGCTCTCTCCTCTGCTGGGAGGCAGCCTATTTCAAAACTGAACAAACAGACAAACACAAAATTATTTGAAAGCAAAGACTTTGGAGACCAGTTCAGTTCCACTAATAAAGCAAAGGCACTAGCATTTCAGTTGCTGATGCAAAGGACCCTAGAGGTAAATCCACCTGTTTACTATACAGATAATACTGCAGCAAAAGCTGCCAGCAGGAACCTGTCTGAAGAAATAGGTACAGAACTAGGAGAAAATATGAAAGTAAATATGGATATAAGAAAAATATTGTGATTACCAGTAGAGTATAAGGATTTCAGAAGTGATAGTGATGGAAGTTCTAGTTACATGCAAGAGATATTGGTTACGTACATGCAAGGAGAACAACCACAGCCAGAGCTGTAAGGCATGCACTTGGCAACCTCCATCCTCGAGACCCACCATCACCACACTCTGGCATCCGTCCATCCATACACGTCAGTCTTTTCCCTCATGGACTTCACTGCCTGCTGCAGGGGAGGATGGGGTGAGAAAGGGAGAAGTGCAATCATGGCCTTTGCAGCCCGTCCCTGGAGCAGCAGCAGGAGGGGTGCGTGTTTATTTGCTCCCAGCTGCACAGAGCTCTTCTCTCTTCCCATTGCTCCTTCCTGAGCCTTGGTTACATCTATGTTATAATTTATCGGCAGCTGCTAATTAGACAGTTCTGCTAGGAGTGGCCTGAATCCCTCTGCATGTTTCCCAAGATCTGGCTCTCTGCAGCAACGCTACCCTTGTAAGTAACATAAACTACAAATGCGTGATGCCTGTTAGCCCCATCTCCCATTGTAACAGAGGTTTTAGGGCCTTATTACGAAATAACTCATGGTCCACCACCAGGCAGACAGCATCAGTGCTAAGGCAGACAGGGGCCATGGGGACCACTGGGTCAGATCTTGCCAGTTCACGCTGCAGGTAAGGGTACTCCTGCGTGCGTGTGCACATGCACGTTGCTGGGTCTAACAACGTGCAAGATATACTAACAGGTTTTTTTCCCCTGGCAGACCCTATGTTTGGTAATAAACCTAGTACAAGTGCTTTTGTCAATGTAAACTGTATGTGAATTTGACACAAAACATGCTCTAAAAAAGCAGCTCAGAGCCTATTAAGTGTTTTTGACACAGAGAGAGAACAAGAACTTGAAGCACGTAAGTGCAGAGACATGAGCTGCCTGTCCCAGGAGCTGGAGGTGGTTAGAGGTGGGAAGTTGTAATGGCCCTTTACAAACAATGTAGGAATCCCCCACAGCAGCTGTGACCAGTTTTCATGCTTTTGAAAAAGAGCCTATAATTTCTGAAAGAGAGGAGTGGCAGTAATTTCCAGTTGAGCAAGGAGCTCTCAGGTGCTGTGGTGTTTTGCGGGAGCGGTTAATGAGAAGCCGGAGTAGGAAGTTACTACTGTGATGAATCTCTCGTATGAGGACAAGTAAACTGACAAACAGAAGAGGTGCTTATAAGAGAAACAGGGAGGCACAGAGATCTGTTCAGCTGCTTATAGGGTGCTATCACAGATATAACTAAACAGCTAAAGCCGGTTAAAGCTGTGTTAAATTTCAGCACAGATTTTACAGGGTGAGACGTTCTCCCAGCTGCTGAATGCTGCGGCCGGTGGCACACTGCATCTCTGGCCAGCAGCTCCTTGCTGTCCCAAGTGATCACTTTAGTGTGATGAGCTGCAGCAGCTCACCAGGAAGGAAGCTGGGGGTGTCCACCTATACGTTGTGAATGGTGTTTGAAACCAGGGACACTCTCAACATGTCTACGTGCAGCTGAAAACTCCATTTTGCTTGCAGGGCTGGGTTTTGCTCCCCTGCTGTCTTCTGACCTCCATCTTGATTAAACTTCTGCACTGCAGGTGGACAGTAGCACAGGGATAACAACAGAGGAGCCTTAAGTGTTGAGAAAACAAGCCGAACAAAACGATTGCAACCATCCAGTGCAGGACAGGTTTTCAGTTCTGAGCTGTAAAGAAGATGTAATTATATCTCAGAATAGTGGGTTGGGAGCTTTGATCACGTAACAGAAGGCGATGGATTTATTACAAATTGCCGTTGTATTGAAACATGCCTCTACTACCTAATGACGGACAGCAAAGAGCTCCCTGGGCTACTGGAGGTGTTTGCAGTAAGTCCACATTGGCCATTGTTAGCCTGAGACAATCTTTGACACTTGGGAAAACTGATGAGCCCAAGCAAATACCACATCCTGACCCTATCTGCCTCACAACTAGAAAATCAGGGTGTTGTACCCCATTCCCCAGTACTTCTGATTCTGGTGCTATCACAGGCAAAGTGAGTGCAGGTCTCCCTGGTTGAGGCAGAGCCGTCATAGCTTTGGACAATTTGGAAGAGAAGATTTGGCCCTCCTGCAAAGCCTGATCTTACTGAAGTAACTGCCGAGTGCTAACTGCTGCAGCTGCAGAGCAAGTCGTATTTCATTATTATACTCCAGAAGTTCAGGCACTGTAACATTATCAACTTGAACTCCACATTAGCCTTACAGCCAGCAAAGGGTTAACTTTAGCTTCGTTGAAACCAAGAAGGTTTTAGTGAACTTCGGTGGAGGTAGGATTCACCTTGTGATCTATAAAGGGTCTCAGGTTAGAAACAGTTTTCAGATCCTCACAAATGTCATTATGCTTGTTTATAAGTGACCCTGAAGCTGGCTACACTTCTTGCAGCATAACAAACTGGCTTGGTGTAGGATTAAGCACGCTCTGCCCCATGCTTTTCAGCTCTACAGCCCACTGAGTGTGGGCTCAAAGCCATATTAGATGTGTACTGACACGGCTCACCTCTCAGAGGGTTTTTAGCTCGGGTTGTGGCATTGTCCAACTGGCATTTCTGGAGACAATTTCATGTGAGCTCTGTGGTTAAAGCTTAATCCTGAGCCAATTTACTGCATCCAACTCCCTGTAATCTCCATCAAGCCCTTCTGTCCATCTGCAATGACAGTGTCAGACAGACAAGAAAGACTCATGTTGTCCCCTGGAAGGGCCCTGGCACAGCTGTGTGCAGAGCGGTGTGGAGTTGTAGGCAAAATTCAAACTGGGCTGAATTCAGGCTACTGGAAAAGACACTATGGATACACAGTGCTGTGATTCTGACATCCTCAGCTTCAGTCCTCTCCAAGGAAGCATCTGGTACAGGATGGACAAACGCAGTCTGAAAAAGCAAAGCTGTGGATATCTTCCAGACTACTGGACCATAGTGGATTGAGCCCAGCCTGTGATTGCATACAGCTCCCCCCCCCACACCCCCGTATACACAAGAGCTTGTCCTATGCTAACTGTATTTGGCAGCTCCGTTGCCATATCCTGGGTACTACACCAAGTGGGCTGTAGGGGAGTCTGCAGGTGTTGTTGGGCTTGGACCTGCTGGTAACTGAGGGCGCAGCCTTACTGACTGTGGAGCAAAGGGTAATACAGGTGTGAAGAGGCTGATGTCTACTTCCATGTATTTCTGGGTCATCAGCCTTTGCTGGGTTTTTTTGGTCTGCTTTGATACATGACACAGTTCAGCCTTCAGCCAGGGAAGTAACTGGACTTTTATGAAATTTATAGGTGTAAGCAAAATTTAGATGATACATGTACCACTTCAGAAGGATTTCAGAAATGGATGCTTCTGAGCAATTGCCATTGCCCATTTCAGACCACCATGAGCTTTTGGGACCCTAAAAAATGTACAGCCCTCTTTAAAAAAAAGATGCAGAAGCCGTTACAGTAATGCTTTCCAAGGGAAATTTGAAAAGTGCTGTTAGCCTTCTGTTTGAAACACTTCCGTTATCCAGGATTTAATTTTATTAATTAGTATCCAGCTTTAAAAATCTGAAGCAGAGGCAGAGGGATTCAGTCTCTTTCAGATTGTCATCAGTAAAGTACTTTCATAAAGAGTTTTCAGATATGGAGGAATATTTATATATCATTATTGCGATTTTCTGATGATACTTCACTTTAGAAACCCAGGAGTATTTCAAACCTCATCAGTTCATCCAAAACTCTGGTAGGTCAATTTTAATTAGCTCAAATCCTTGAATGGTGTAAATCAGAATAACAGCTGTCATTCCTGGTTTCACTTTGGTCCTATTTTTCTTTGAGGATTTGAATACATTGAAATTAAACCCTCTGCTATAGTGCTTCCGTTAAATTTTAAATGTCTTTTGAATAGTTCTTCATCCAGTTTTATGTAGTCTCTTATTTGACTAAACAACAGTAGCCATTTCTTTGCATGTGCTATACCTATACAAAGTGCTTAAAACCTTTAACAGGTTTGAAGCCTCTGGGTACTAAATGCACAAAGAAGTGGCCAAATAGCAGCACCATTAATGAGGCTGTCTGGATGGAAAATCTCTTTGGAAGACTTTTGTACAAGGTTGTCCAATTCGTGGATCCCACACATTTAGAATAGAATAGAATAGAATAGAATAGAATAGAATAGAATAGAATAGAATAGAATAGAATAGAATAGAATAATTCCAGTTGGAAGGGACCTACAATGACTGTCTAGTCCAACTGCCTGACCGATTCGGGGCTGACCAAAGCAAATTATTAAGGACATTGTCCAAATGCCTCTTAAACACTGACAGGCTTGGGGCGTCGATCGCCTCTCCAGGAAACCCATTCCAGTGTTTGACCACCCTCTTGGTAAAGAGATGCTTCCTAACATCCAGCTAAACCTCCCCTGGTGCAGCTTCGTATTATTCCCACTCATGCTCGCACTGCATACAAGGGAGAAGAGATCAGCACCTCCCTCTCCATTTCCCCTCCTCAGGAAGCTGTAGAGAGCAATGAGGTCTCCCCTCAGCCTCCTTTTCTTCAAAGTAGACAAACCCGGAGTCCTTAGCTGCTGCTCATAGGACATACCCTCCAGCTCTTTCACCAGCTTTGTTGCCCCCCTCTGGACTCATTCAAGTACCTTTAACATCCCTCTGAAATTGTGGGGCCCAGAACTGCACGCAGCACTCAAGGTGAGGCCGCACCAATGCTGAATGCAGTGTGATAATCACCTCTTGACCAGCTGGTTATGCTATGTTTAGAATCATAGAATCATTTAGTTTGGAAAAGACCTTTAAGATTATTGAGTCCAACTATAAACCTAACACTGCCAAGTCCACCACTAAACCATGTCCCTAAGCACCATGTCTACATGTGGATGTGGTTTGCCCTCTTGGCTGCCAGGGCACACTGCTGACTCCTGTTGAGCCTGATGTCAACCAGCATGCCCAGATCCCTTTCTGCAGAGCCGCTCTCCAGTCACTCTTCTCCCAATTTATAGTTGTGCATGGTGTTACGCTTTCCCAGGTGCAGAATCTGGCATTTAGTTGGTATCTATGGGAAATGCATACTTGGCTCAACTGCTGTAGAAAGATAGTGACTGTGTTAGACATGTACTGGACTGGTTTTGAGACACCGCAGGCAGGGTTTATCTCACCTTACATTTTGATTATCTCCAATGTAAATCAATATATCTGGCTGGTGACCCTACACTGTCTTTTTAATCAATGACATAAGCGTTTCTATGATAGGTCATTCATCCCACGTATCTTAGAAATGTAGATAAGAACGAAAAGAAACATTTTCCAAAGTGCTCATTCATCCCATTAATGACAAAGGCATAGATCATCATTCGGTCTTATAAATACCAGCTTTTGTTTGATGGAAAGCTTCAGTACTAATGGCATATTAGGTGCCTAATGGGGCTAGGCAGGTATTTTTGGATTGCTCTCCAGAATTTAAGTGCCTTGTGTTCACGTAGTTTTCATTTCAGACACCTAAGGATTACCTGGATCTTGTCCTCTCACTTTATTTAATTGTACAGCCACAGGACAGGGATATAACAAGCAAAGCCTTTGGAGATGGTCTGGTTTCTAGTCTGTTCCACAGCAGTACGTCCATATATTTAGGACATTGGCCAAGCCGCAGCTGATCCCATATGTGGGAATATACCTTAAGCGTCTTAAAAACCTTGGCCTGCCTAATCAGTTCATTTCCATTTCCAAATCTGTAATGTTTCCCCTGGAGCACATAACTGCACGTCATTCACAAGCTTTTAGGGGTCAGGGATGTTAAGCATTCTTTGTCACTGCCATACAGGCCTGGCATATCTTCTACAAGCCATCATCCAGGTTTAGTCATCTTCTTTGCCTTCCATAGCTATTACTGAGTGTGAAACGTCTCTTTGTTTGGTCTTCTGAGTAAATATAAAAGACCCATTGTGTGAAACAGATCAATGAACCTATATGTTGGACTGGTATTATAGTTCTCTTGAATGTATATACTATGCAGAAAAAATGTCTGGGGCTCAGGAATTAACTGAGATGCATAAAATAGGGGGTACCTACCCCCAGCACTCTCAGTAGTCTGTGGTGATAGAAAGGCACCTCAAAAGGGCAGTTCAGATCTAACATAGGTAGAACTGCTCTTTGCATATACTTTTCTCTTTCTGTCTGCATTTTACAGAGCTGATAAAAAAAAAAAAAAGTGTCCCATTTGAGCTAAGGAAGAATCTAGGACTTATCCAATATTAATGGAAAGACAGCAATCAGTCTGAACCCACTGTGTGTCCTGGGATAAACAAATCCCTATCTCTGGAAGTTGACAGCATCGTACTATAAAAAGTACATAGAATATATTCAAAGCTGTCCTAATATCACAGATAAATAATTTAATATTGGAATATTTTGGCTTTAAGTATATTTAAATACTAAAATCTAGGTTTAAACACAAACACTGAAATCAATGTCAACCCTACTTCCTTCCCTGCATTCCCTTCCTCGCCCAAGCTCTACCAGCAATTTGAAGCCTCTGGTTTGGAGAGAGAGAGAGAGAGAAAGAATGAATCCTGTGAAATGTATTCTGTGGGAAAAAAATATCAGATGCAAATAGAAATGAGTTTCAATGTGTATAGACCAGAGCACTATCTTTCAGCTGGCTGAGAAATCTGCTAGTGAAAGACCAACCTTTTGATAGGATTTAATTTTTTCTTTGGTTCAGCAGATTCCTTTTTCATTACTGTAAGAAATATCATGGAACGTGCAAAGTTCTGGATGAAGTACACTAACAGCTTCAGCTGAAAAAAACCCAACCCATTCATGGGTATGATACACAGGATGAAGGGAAAGGTCTTTTGCTACAATAATTATTACCCTTGGCCCTCGCTTGTTTGTCTTCCAGGAGGCAACCCTGATACATGGTAAGGTTTACAGCAAGAAATCTATTGACTTTGAAGCGCTGGAATGTTGCTATTGAAGAACAGAAGAAAACAAAACAAAGCAAAGCAAAGAAAGCTTACTCTGTTGACACTAAAGGCAAGCACAATCGAAATCACAAAACTCCAGCAGCTGTCTGCAGTTTCAGGATCTGTTTCCTGCATTATGCCCATAACGCTTTGCAGGAAATACATTTCAACATCCTCAAAGATTAAACTTTAATATCACACCCAAGAATGAAATTGTAAAGGCTTTGAGCTAAAGTGGGAGAATTGAATCTTAAAAGGAAAAAATTTGTCTGTGATTACAAGCAAGTGAGCAAGCTCTGAAAGGCAGAAACTGAATTCTTTTTCTCCTTGCAATTTCTATGCTGCCTGTGGAGCGCACGAGGTTTTACCTTACCCAGTACATATAGTGAGATTAAAGGGAAGATATACATTCATTAAGAGATTTTACACTAATATCCATTTCCAAGCGCAGCTCAGTAGAGCAGTACAAATAGTGGTAAGCCATGATGCAATTAGAGGCGTAATCAGCAGAGTGGCAGCTGCTAAGACGTGAGGTACATGAGATCTCGCATGTACCTTTCTGCGAGGTCTGGAGGGGTAATCAGGGCTCTGAGAGAAGGTGGTGCACAGTCACCTCACCACAAAAACAAGCTCTTCAGTTTGGTAAAAAGAAAAGAGCATCAATCACAGATGTTTTTGCAGATGTCTCCAATAATGTCAGCTTTGCAGCTTTATCACACGTAAGCAGAAAATTAGCTGTGGTATTGATACAAAAATTAGGTATTTGTGCTTTAGTGGCATACAATAAAAGCAAGTCTCTTTCTTCCTGTCTTTCATGTTGTTCATAAACTGGTGATTTAGAGCTTCTATTTAAAGACATGTAGCAGATCCAGTAAAGGCATGAGCATAACCTCAGGGACTTTGTCTTCCTTTCCTCCCTAATTGGGTTTTGTTTTGGTTTTTTGCCCCAGTCCAAAATTAGATTGTTAAGCCTTCAAAGCAGGGACCCTGAACTCAATTATCCTCTCATTTTCTTCAGTCAAAGTCACTGGAGTTTCACTAACAGTAAACTTGCAGTGGGGGAAGAATCGGACTTGTCTTTCTATATGTCCCCAAAGAAATCCAAATTATACAGGTGTGTGATGCAGTCACCTGAGAAAGTTCATTGCATACTACATGGGTTGCTTCCCCTTTCCCATTGATCATTTCTTTCATTATCACATCATGACAAAAATGCCGCCTCTTGCTGTTCTTGCACCAGAAGAAAGAAGTTCCCCCTGAGCTCTGCTAAGGTTGCCTCCACTTCCTGAGATGCAATTGCAGTATGACATATTGCTTTACCATGGTCAGTTATAACTTTTACAAAGGTACTTCTCATTCCAAACATGTTGGTCTCCTCCGTATCCTACAACTACAGAGGGGCTTAGATCCTCAAGTTCAATATTTTTTTTTTAAATCCATGCTTAAAATCCTCCTCCCAGGAGGATCAGACTGACTCATGTGTCGAGCAAGGCTGAGACTACATGGCTATAAATCCTGAGCAGAGGGAAGACCTTCCCAGAGGTGCACCATAAGGCACCTGACCAACTGTGTCAAGAAGGGCTTAGCCTGAAGCCCTCCTTTCTGCATTTCTTTCTTGTTAGTTTACAGCTGCTCCTACGTCTATGTCCTTATGCTAATGCTTAAGGCTCTTTCTCTTTAGCACACACTCTTCCCCACTCGCTATGTGGAGGACTAGCCACCTTGCTGCCATTTCTGGATGCAGCCACAGCAGTTACAGGGATTTGCAAAGTCTTCTCTGTCCCCAAGGATGGTGCTAGGAATTAGAAAGCGTATTCTCCTTTGACAAAGACAAAAATCGTGGGACAAAAAGGGCAGCAGAAACCTCTGTCCAAGCCATTTTCATGTCAGTGTGAAAATGAGCACGTCAGCCATAACGGAATGTCAAGAGAAGTGAGTATCAAAGGTGCTCCTGAAAATCTGAGAAAAGCCCCAACTATTTCACTAAGTCAAAGGGCATACAGAGGAAGGGAACATATATTTAGCTTACTTTACCTTTTCTTTCTGAAAAATTTCCTTTAATTATGTGTAAGTGTGTAGAGGTGTGTTGGTATTGATACAGAAACAAACTCTTAACTGATCCCCAAATGTCACTTGATCATTCTGATGTTCTGTTCATAAATGGCATAGGTTACCTTTATGATTACCTTTATAGTTACCTTTTATTACCTTTATAATTTATTAGCCATTTCATACATTGAACCTTAATGTAATCTGATGTAATGCTTTATAATGAGTTCATTTGTTTAGAAGGTGCTGCAGTATTTTAAATAGTTGTTTTCATATAAGTTATCTTAAAATGAGAACTATTTCTGTCTAACAATAATAACCAGCTGAAAGAACTGTCAGTCTGAAACATCGTGAATCAAAAATAGTTAAAATGAGATTTTACCTCTACCTGACAGTCCTCCTGCCATTTTTATGGATTTTATTGTTGCAATAAAATTTGAGGGGGAGAGGGGAATTGATTGATTTTCCTTGTTCCACCTATTAACTCTACAATGGGCTTTGAAAGATATATTGACAGGGGAAATAATTAAACCAAAAATGCTCTTAATAACATGAAGAAAATAAGCTGAATATAATATTTTGAGTCTCCTTCAGTTACAGCAAATCATGATGATAAAATTGGAACACTTTCAAAGAGGACTGTTTTGGCTTGTTTGCTTTTATTAGGCTGGAAATGTCCCTTTAACATTCTAATCTAAAACTGAATTATGCACAATCTCTCATGTCTTGGAAGAATGAGATGAATTTTAAAGAAGCAGTTAATGTCAAGCGCACTTATTCTTCCTTTCTCTTGAAAAAATAGTAGGGCTGACAAGTTGCTTTGTTTTTTACTTCAGTGTTATTGTGAGTTTAAGGGTAAAAACTAGATCTGTAACACTGCTTCATTATAGATTTTTTCTTGTTATTTGTCTGTACTTTGAAAGAACAGAGAAAATACCACTTTATTCCAAGTGCATGAATCATACCTGTCTGATTGGTGGTCCAGGGACACTTTGTTATGCTAAAGTTTTTCTACTGAATTCTTCTACCAGAAGGTCATGAGACTGTTGATTAGAGCATGCTGTGGGTTGATGGGCTGACTATTTCACTTAGATATTTCACCTAAATTTTTAGACTGCATTTCATGGTTCATTTAGCGAAACATTGGCTTTCTCTTCATCTAAAAATCTTTGAAAACATGTTTTTTTTCAAAGCCCGAAGTGCCAGATGCTGACTGGAAGTTGGTTGGGTCTACCTCTGGGAGCAGAAGACTTTGTTCAAGCACTGAATACACACACACCAGTCCTGAGAACTTGTGGTGGGTTGTCCCCGGCCAACAGCCAAACACCCACATAGCCTCTCATTCCCTCCCCTTTCCTGTGGGATGCGCAGAAAATAGAAGGAACGCAAGAAGACTTGTGGGTTGAGATAAAAGTCTAATAGGGAAAACAAAAACTACCCACACAAGCAAAGCAAAGAAAGAATTTATTCACTATTTCCCATTGGCAGGCAGATGTCCAGTCACTTCGACAAAAGCAGAGCTTCATCACGTGTAACGGTTCCTTGGGAAGATAGTCGCCATAACCATGAACATCCCCCTTCTTCCTCTTTTCCCTGCGCTTTTATTGCTAAGCAGAACGTCCTATGGTATGGAATATCCCTTTGGTCTTTGGTCAGTTCAGGTCAGTGGGCCCACCCCCAGCCCACTCACAGGGACAGAGTGGGAGAAAAAGAAGGCCTTGACGCTACACAGACACTCCTCAACAATAGCCAACACACTGGTGTGTTAACACTGTTAATCAAAATCCAAACCAAAGCATCATAAGGGCTCCTGTGAAGCAAATTAATTCCAACCCAGAACAACTCCGTAGAGGGTTTCAGCTTGTAGAATTGCTTCTTTTGCCATCTGTCACTCAGTTTTTGAACTTGTACAAGTCACTTCTCAGTGCCTCAGTTTTCCTGGGCTTAACATAAGAGGAAAAATTCTCCTTCAAGATATCAAGAATTGCTATTCAGCAATGCCACAGATATAAAGAGCAATAGAAGTGTCAAATACTATAGTATTATTTTTCATCTTTGAATTTCAAATCTGTCCTCTCTAGATGTGTTCAGGAATTTGGCTTAGATTTATGCACATTTAATTTTCTGGTTTCATCAAATTTAGCCCTCCTTCACTAGTCCTTTTCTTTTATGTTTTCTGTGTACCTCAGGTTTGGTGAAACCATGCACCCAGCAGGCTTTGGAGATATTTTAAGAGCAATTAAATATTTTATTCCCGTTCATGTTTAGGACTGATGTTGTTTGATTTGTTCATGTTAGTAGGTTAAAATAAAGCCCTGACTACACTTTTTTTTTTAAGTATGAGTTTGTATGAAAAATAATAGCTATAAAAATAAACTTTGGAGTAACAGTGACCTACAAAAAAAAACCACAACAGAGACAGATCAGACCTGCTCTAGGGATGAATAGTGCTTGTTTAAAGTTATTAACAGAGGTTCCAGAGATAAAAGAAGAAGAGTTTTCATAGCAACTCATTAGATACTGCCTACTATATCTACAGAAAGGATGACAATGGCCTCAGGTACCATAAATTAGGCCAATGCAAAATCAAGTAAATGAACTAAGTTCAAAAGGATGAGGGAGAGTAATAAAAACCATGCTGGATTCTAGTGGGATGCGCTAATCAAAGACAAGCAAGCTGCGTATAGACCCCAGTCAGTTTCCTCCTCTTACTCATGTTACTGACAGCGCATTACCAGGGAATACTTGCAGAAGTAAAGCAAGGCTGGAGCTGAAGTTAGAATGGCCTCAGCTTGGACGCTCAACCTGGTGTCTAATAGGCAGGTGCCCAGCCCCAGCAAGGAGCCACTTGGACTCTTCATCACCACGAGTGAATGGTTCCCTCCGTTAGGAGGGTGCTGAGCTGTTGAAATCACAGAGTGGAGGAGCACGACCAAAGTCCTGCTCCTCTCAGACCGGGATCTCATAATTTTCTGTTTTAACACATGGGAGCGAAATATAAAATGCACACAGTGTTTCATGAGTGAGCGCTGACCCATAGGCTGCATATGCCTCACACCTTACTGCTGGCCAGCCTTTCTCAGCGGTGGGGTTGACCTTGGCTTCCCAGCCCTCTGGACTTAGGGCTTTTGCATCAGTGGGTACCTCATGGTTCCGTCCTGGCCATTGGGCTGCTGTGCAGCGAAGCGGTACCATGACTGACCCTTCGAGGGTTCGAGGCAGTGCAAGACCCAACGAGGAGGACATTCCTGCACGGACTTGTCCTTACATAAGTCTGGAGCGCTGCCCCAGAGGTCACTCGTTATCTGAGATTTACACCCGCTGAAGTAACCTGATTTAGTCCTCATCCTTCTCTGCAGGTACTTTCTATCAAAATGACATAGCAGTAACAGTCAGTAACATACACATAAAAGTCACCATAAAAAATGAAAAAGTTAAATAGGAGATTAGACGGTAAAGTTTTTTTGTGTTGTTATTTACTGTTTAAAGACCAAATGTAGAGTCTTTACACTAGCTAATAACTGGCTGACATCAAATGTAGATTTGACTTTTCACCTTTTTCTCCTCTATGTGATGCGGCAATGACTCATGCTGCATGTGAAGGGCAGTTTTATAAAAGCACATTTTTTTGATCATTTCTAGTCCTGATCCTTTTTAAAGGGTATGAGTTTCAGTACATTGCTATTACCCACTAATTTCATGGTCCGTGGCCGAACATAAGGCTGTAATTCAATTGTGGTTTTTTTTTCTGATATTATAAACAGCAAGAGTAATGCTGATTTACATTCCCAGTGTTCACTGAGGACTACGTATTGTTATTTATAATATAGGCAAGGGATTTTGCAGACACCTAGTCATTAAGTTATTTGAAGTCTGTCATGCTGGAAAAGAAGACCTAATCCATACAATGTTGAAAGGAAGGGATTACAGTGCTGGAGATCTCAAAAGGAAGAGATTACCGAGGAAAAAAAAAAAGAGCACAGTGTGTTCGCTTCCTGAGGAACAATCACTTGTAGGCAAGTAAAAAACAGCGTGCAGCGTGCCTACATGTACAACCAATTTTTAACCAAAAAATATTATGTGGCTAATCAAACACTAGCGTTATAAGATATTTATAACAGAATCCAGTTTCCATATAATTATACAGGGGAATTAATTGACAAACTAATGAGGATCTCTTATATCTACTTATGCTTGTCCTGGCAGATATCTATTTCATGTTATGTTCAGATGAACAAGAAAGTACAGTCATAATTGCAGTAGGAAAAGCTTTTGACAGATGTGAAATCAATAACTGTTCTGAAATGTGTACCAGAAGAGAAATATTTTGCAGAGTGACTAAACTTACAATTCACTGGGAGCCACGCACTGACATAGCACCTGGTCTTCCAAGAAGCTGAACGTTTTGCCTCTGCTCCAGCAGACCACTCATGCATGGATGACAGATGAAGTCCCATAGACAGCACTGGCACTACTCATGTTCTTACATTTAAACTGGTCCTTAAACACTTCAGGTTTTGAACCAGGATACACAGCACCTTGCATCAATGAGCCTTTAATAAAGACTGATTAAGAGTTATAGTGGTTAAATCCCAGCCAGCCACTAGAACCATGGAGCTGTTTGCTCACTTGTCCCCAGAAGGGTAGGGAGAAGAGGGAGAAAAAGGAGGAGAAAGAGGGAAAAACCCTCATGGGTTGAGATAAAGACAGTTTAATAGAACAATAACAGAAAAGGAAAATAACAACAATAATAATAATGGTAAAAGAATACGCACAATAATACAAACCAAGTTGCTCTCACCACCTGGTGATCTGTTGTCCAGCCCGTCCCAAGCAGTGATTGCAGATCCCTGTCCCCTAGCCAACCCCCATTTACATACTGAGCACGATATCTATGGTATGGTATATTCCTTTGGCCAGTTTGTTCTGCTTATGCTCCTCCTCAGCTTCTTTGGGAAGCTGAAAAAAGTCCTTGACTAATATAAACAACAGCTGGCAACAACTAAAACAGTATGCATTATGAGCATTCCTTTCATACCAAATCTGAAACACAGCAGCCACTAGAAGGATAATTATCTCTATACCATCTGAAACCAGGACAACAGTCCAGAACCAAGTTTTGCAGTCCTCAAGGTCAAAAGAAGTTCTGCTCATTCACAATCTGTGACTCATGCTGGTTAAGGCACCTGGGTTGCATATTCAAACTATCGTCTCACAGTGTCTCCACAGACAAAATGTCCTTCGGTCTATCTATTGAAGCCGATGCAGTAATTCTACTGATCGGATTCCAGGCTCTTGATAATAGCTTAATCCTCTTCCTTTACTTGTTAACCATCCTCTGCACCTCAAGCCTTTAGGTTGACAACGTGTATCAGTGACAAAGGAGTGATTTTGCTGCCGTTGCCAAACGTAGTAGTATCCATGTGCTTTGGGTAAGAAAGGGATGACAGGAGGAACCTGAGGTGTTTGGGCATGGGGCTTATCTTTCTATCTTGTCTCTAGCTTATATCTCAGAGGGACTCTGTCGGCTGCTTTGAAGGCAGTGAAGGCAGGAATAAGTCAGAAAAGTTGTCACAGGGATGGTAGATTTATTACCCACCTGTCATGAGGTCTGTTGCTCAGAGGAAAGCAGGAATTCAGACATGTGGGAGTCTGCTCTCACCAACACGGGACAGCCCCTCTGCTCACTTCAAGCCAGAGAGGTAATGCTCTTTCACACCCTCCCTCATAAGGGAAGTTCAGGTGCACCAACTTCTTCAGGTAGCTGAAAAGGGATGGAGACATTAAGATGTTCCTTCTGCTATGGAGTGTCCTCACTGCAGCACTAAGGGACGTTAATTTTATTAATGCCTGCCCACTGACTTCATGAAAACTAGAGCTCGTTCATATAAATTCATATCTCTTTATAATAGGGAAGGCTGATCAATAAAGATAACAGCATTGATCTAACATCAGCAGAGAAGAAAATATTTGACTTGATGTTACACGTTTTGATTAAGAAAATAGAACAACAGAAAAATTTCACATGATAAATGGATTAAAAACTAGTGATCTCAAAAGATAACTGTAAATGAATAATCTTCGAATTTGTGTGCTTCTCAGGATCCCTCCAGGGAGCGGGGTTTCATTCTGAGGTGTGTAACACTATTCTCAGTGACCTGGAAGGAAACATAAAGTCACTGCAGATAAGGTTTGCAGATCACAGTGTTAAGGATGGGGAAGAGTCAACAGGCTCTGTCATTGATAAAAAGAATGGTGTTAAGCATTGATCAGACAGGCAAAATGCAAAGCACAAGGGATAAATACAAACTCATATCCAAGAATAAAAAATGCAGATTATACATACAGGTAGGGGAGTGTAACCTAGATAGCAGTCTGAGAAGAGGTTGAGGATCACAGTGGATAATCTGAATATAAAAACCTATGCTGACACTGTTCAAAGGGCTAAATCAATCCCAGGATATACAAAGGAAGGAAGTTTCCATTATGAAGATCGAAAATTATGTTTTCACGGAATCCAAGAATCCTAGAATTGTTTTGATTGGAAGAGGCCTTTAAGATCATCAAGTCTAACTGTTAACCTAGCACTGCCAAGTTACCACTAAACCATGTCCCTCAGTGCTACATCTACAGGTCTTGTAAGTACCTTCAGGAATGGTGATTCAACCACTTCCCTGGGCAGCCTGTTCCAATGTTTGATAACCCATTCGGTGAAGAAGTTTTTCCCTAATATACATCCTGAACCTCCCCTGGTGCAACTTGAGGCCATTTCCTCTTATCCTATCACTTGTTATTTGGGAAAAGAGACTGACCCCCACCTCGCTACAGCCTCCTTTCAGGTAGCTGTAGAGAGCGATAAGGTCTCCCCTGAGCCTCCTTTTCTCCAGGCTAAACAACCCCAGTTACCTCAGCTGCTCCTCATAAGACTTGTGCTCTTGACCCCTCACCAGCTTCGTTGCCCTTCCCTAGGCACACTCCAGCACCTCTTTGTCTTTCTTGTAGTGAGGGGCCCAAAACCGAACACAGTATTTGAGATGCCGCCTCACCAGTGCAGAGTATAGAGGGAAAATCACCTCCTTAGTCCTGCTGGCTAACACAAGTCAGCATGCTGTCCAGGATGCCTTAGCCACCTGGGCACACTGCTGGCTCATATTCAGCCAGCTGTCGACCAGCACCTCCAGGTCCTTTGCCATCGGGTAGCTTTCCAGCCACTCTTCCCCAAGCCTGTAGCACTGCATGGGGTTGTTTTGACCCAAAAGCAGGACCCGGCACTTGACCTTGTTGAATCTCATACCATTGGCCTCGGCCCATAGATCCAGCCTGTCCAGATCCCGCTGTAAAGCCTTCCTACCTTCAAGCAGATCAACACT
Source organism: Vanellus vanellus (assembly GCF_965231255.1). NCBI lineage: Eukaryota > Metazoa > Chordata > Aves > Charadriiformes > Charadriidae > Vanellus > Vanellus vanellus. The sequence goes on along the minus strand of NC_138905.1, from coordinate 196,607,017 downwards.
CCTGCCCAACTTGGTCTTGTCTGCAAACTTACTGTGGGTGCACTCGATCCCCTCGTCCAGATCGTTGATAAAGACATTAAAGAGAACTGGCCCCAAAAGCAAGCCCTGGGGAACACCACATGCCACTGGCCACCAACTGGATTTAACTGTATACCCCACAAATCTTAGGGCCCGGCCAGCCAGAGTTTTTTAACCAACAAAGAGTGCACCTGTCCAAGCCACGAGAAGCCAGTTACTCCGGAAGAATTCTGTGAGAACAGGTGTCAAAGGCTTTACTAAATCCAGGTAGACAACATCTGCAGCCTTTCCCTTGTCCACTAAGCAGGTCACCTTGTCATAGAAGATGAGGTTAGTCAAGCAGGACCTGCATTTCATAAACCCATGCTGACTGTGTTTGATTGCCTGGTTGTCCTGTATGTGCCATGTAATGGCACTCAAGATGATCTGCTCCATAACCTTCCCTGGCATCGAGGTCAGACTGACAGGCCTGTAATTCCCCAGATCCTCCTTCTGGCCTTTCTTGTGGATGGGTGTCACATTTGCTAAACTCCAGTCAACTGGGACCTTTCCAGTTAGCCAGGACTGCTGATAAATGATGGAAAGTGGCTTGGTGAGTACTTCCGCCGGCTCCCTCAGAACCCTTGGGTGGACCCCATCCAGCCTTATAGACTTGTGTGCGTCTAAGTGGTGTAGTAGCTCATGAACTGTTTCCTCTTGTATTATGGGAGTATGTCTCCTCCTCTAGTTGTCCAGAAGGCTGTTGAAAAATTAGAGTTCAGGGAGGAGCCATGACAAAGACTGAAGGCTTGGAAGCTCTGCTTTATAACTTATTCTATTTTGCTTATCAAAGAGAAGGTTGAAGGATGGATAAATCAGTTTATGAGAATCTATGTGGGGAAGAAAACACCAAGAACAAAAGACTGACTCACAGACAAGCTACAAATTTCTAACTACTAAAGCCTGTGCTGAATTCCAAATAGCTGGAGGTGTTTAAACCTAACTTAAAGTGGCTTTTTTTTTTTTTGCTAAAAGAGACGTTTTTAATTTTTTCACCGAAATGCACAATAGTGTATGAAAGGACAATTTTGTAAAAGTTACATGAAAGGTCAGAGCACGGGATCTTAATGACTTCTTCTGGCCTTCTAGACTTTGACTGTATGTTCTATAAAACGCTTCAGCTCCTCAATCTCTTATTTCAAACCCAGTTTGAAATCCCAGTTTTGGGATTTTTTCTTCTTCTCTCTGACCTGGGAAATTCTTTATTGAAGGAAAAACAAGTTTAGTAAATTGAACTAATCGACATGGTCTCCCACAGCATCCTCATAGAGAAGCTTAGGAAGAGTGGGTTAGATGAATGGACAGTAAGGTGGATAGAAAACTGGTTGCAAGACAGAGCTCAGAGGGTTGTGGTTAGGGGCGCAGAGTCTAGTTGGAAGTCAATGACGAGTGGTGTTCCCCAGGGGTCAGTACTGGGTCCAGTCCTGTTCAATACATTCATCAACAACTTGGATGAGGGGATAGAGTGCACCCTCAGCAAGTTTGCTGATGATACAAAGCTGGGAGGGGTGGCTGACACACCAGAAGGCTGTGCTGCCATACAGAGAGACTTGGACAGGCTGGAGAGTTGGGCGGAGAGGAATCTTATGAAATTCAATAAGGGCAAGTGTAGGGTGCTGCACCTGGGGAGGAATAACCCCATGCAGCAGTACAGGTTGGGGGCTGACCTGCTGGAGAGCAGCTCTGTAGAAAGAGACCTGGGAGTCCTGGTGGACAACAGGATGACTATGAGCCAGCAATGTGCCCTTGTGGCCAAGAAGGCCAATGGCATCCTGGGGTGCATCAAGAAGAGTGTGGCCAGCAGGTCAAGGGAGGTCATCTTCCCCCTCTGCCTTGGTGAGGCCTCACTTGGAGTACTGTGTCCAGTTCTGGGCTCCCCAGCTCAAGAAGGACAGGGAACTGCTGGAGAGGGTGCAGCATAGGGCTACCAAGATTATTAGGGGATTGGAACACCTCTCTTATGAAGAAAGACTGAGGGAATTGGGTCTTCTTAGTCTGGAAAAAAGACGGTTGAGGGGGGACCTGATTAATGCTTATAAATACTTAAAGGGTGGGTGCCAGGAGGATGGGGCCAGGCTCTTTTCGGTGGTGCCCAGTGACAGGACAAGAGGTAATGGGCACTAACTTGAGTATAGGAAGTTCCACCTAAACATGAGGAGGAACTTCTTTACCTTGAGGGTGGTAGAGCACTGGAACAGGCTGCCCAGGGAGGTGGTGAAGTCTCCATCTCTGGAGACATTCAAAACCCACCTGGACGCGTTCCTGTGCAACCTGCTCTAAGGTGTCCCTGCTCTGGCAGGGGGGTTGGACTAGATGATCTCCAGAGGTCCCTTCCAACCCTATGATTCTATGATTCTATGATTCTATGAACTAAATGTCATCCACTCGCCTGGGAAATTTTGCTTCAAAAAGAAGGGTACATGTAAAATGTAGTGGATACTTTACACTATTCATTTTTTGTCTCCTGACTACCTTGCTCATTCACAATCCTATATGTGCAGCAAAGCCATAAGGATTAAGGGTATAAGAATAATTACGTTTTCCACTTAACTGCAAAATCAAAACATTGAAGATATCCCCTCACCAAAATAAAAACAAGAAAACCAAAAGTATTAAATTTAGAGTAGAATAATTCATTCTCAGATGTAATCATAAGGAAAAACTATAGGTAAATTGAAATATCTTTATGGCAAAATAAGAAGATAAACATGTATAGAAATTAATCCGTTACTTACAGTGCAGATAAAAAGGAAAGTTAATCCAAATTTGTTTTTCTTTCTAAAGGTGATACCTTCTACACAGAAATCAAAAATCTGCCCCTTACGATAACTTTTCTGAAGCAGTGAAATGTAAGCACGAGAAAGCTGGGGTAGCAAATCATACCAGTATAACAGGATCAAAACTTTTATGAGATTTCCTATGGACTGTGATTTTCCTCAGAAAACCTTCCAGATAATTATGAATTTTAGAAGCTGTGCAGAGTTCCAGCTTAGCTGGAGTGCTCCAGTACAGCCACATATATGAGCCGAAAACTCACATACGTAGCAAGGAGGTACAGAGAAAAGTAAAACTCAGAGGAACTCTGCAGTTTACAAATATACCCAAGCTGCTTCTGTCACTGTTGAGCTAAATCAGAGACACCAGAGATGGAGGACTTCTTTAGGTAGTGGAGGTTATGAGTAGCCCCTTCTGGTGCTCAGGAGAGCATCTCCCAAGGGGGTTGGTGCAGCCACCGCACACTGTTAGGCAGATGGAGAGGACACAGCATATGTGGTGCACTGACCTCCTTCTGGAGGCATGGTCAGCATTGCCCTAAAACAGTCTTCAAGAAAAATGGACCTGCAGAGCTGCGTTAGACAGAGTTGAGTGTGATAAAAGGCATCTACAGAGTCCTACACCTGGCACAGAAGGACTCATGCAGAAATACAGAAAGTTTGCTCACAGGTCAGGTGATTTAAAGTGATCTGAACAGGCAATGTGTTGTCAGGATCATGGAAGTTGAGAGCTATATCATCATTCTTCACATTGGAGGTACTCTAATATTTTATTATCAACATATATATATGTACACTTAAAGTGAGATAAAGTAACTGAAATGAGATGAAGCTGCTGAGAACAGTACAAACAAAATTTATGCCAGTTGCTGTGATTTGAGTCTTTGTTCTGCAAAGTTTCAAAACGCGTCATGTGATTATGTACAACCCTATACAGGAAAGTGCTTATATGTACATTTAGGTTCCATTGGTTAGCTGTTAAGCAAACATTTAAAATGTAATTAATGAGCTTGTAATTAAAGAGCTTTACTGAATATGAATTGTGAAATTGAGGCTTCAGTTACAGTAAAAACCTTGGAATACCCAATTGTGAACTGGGATATATGTGGACAGATCTCCTCTGGGGGATAAATTGTTACCCTCTTTCTCATGTTAAATAGCAATTTATTCTAACCACTGGCTAATTCAAGTGAGTATGAAAAATTGTCCCAAATGGCCAAATATACCTGTACTCCAAAACAGAATTTTCCAGGAAATATTTTGGAAGACCCAAATTCTTAAGGTTTACAGCAAGTTTTGAATATAAAAAGATAATAAATACATGTTAGAAGGGATGTTAGATCTACAGCTGTCGTTCCTTAGCTACAGGAAAAATACAGAAAGCTTTTATATTTTTAACAAAACCCGATTGTTGCAAAATTTCTTCCAAGCAAAAAACCTCACTTTTATTCTAATAAAACAAGGCAGTTTCCATTGCCTGAATTCAAATTAAATTTAAACTCTTTTTTAAAAAATCAACCCTGCCATTAAATAACGGGTATATTTATCAAATGTGGGTGTTAGATAATCAGAATTGTAGAACGGGTACAAGCTGTGCTTTTTCATCCTAGACATTTACACCAACTGATTTCAGTTTTCCAGCAAGTGGTGAAAGAGTTCAGTCAAAAAAACCCAAATTGTTTGGTGTAAAACCTTTAAAGAATTTTTTAATTCAAGAATTTTAAAATTTGCGATAGAGGAACAACACAAATGAAAACAGCAGAAATATCAACTAGAATAAGTTGTCAATGGCTGCTTTCCTTTTTTTTTTTTTAAAAAAAAACAACACCCTTTTATTATGTCATAATAATGATTACTTTCAAGGGATGTCGTTTGACAGTCCCACACAGTGTAGGAGGGGTGAATGAAAGCTGCTGCTTCTGCCTTCAGGCTGAAGCATAGAGCAGACTTGCACAAAAAACAAGAGCTGAGAGGACACTATATAGCATCATCTCAGTCATTGCCAAATGATGCTCTGAGTTGTTCTTAGACTTGGTTTCGTTTTTTAGGGTTTTTTAACAAAAGTAAGCCTTTATTGCCTTTTAACCCCATATTTTGTGCTTTTAGCTATATGTGCTTCATTTTTCAATAAACATGAGTCTCGAAGAATGGTTACGTTGTTCAGGAAAAGATAAAAAAATCTCCTGTTAGCCTGGACTTCTCCCCTGCAGACAGCCCACACAAAACCACGGATACTATTATCACAGATAGTATTTAAATCTCAGTTACATTCTTGAGGCCTCACCGCCACCGCCACTGACTTATGGCAATTTACAGATGCCTCTCTGATCCCTTGCTGACAGGCTAATGGAGTCTCTGAAATCCTGCGCAGTGGTTCACTTGCACTGAATTGCACCTGAAAATACAATATGCGGATAGATCTAAGTGCCAGCGTCCGGTCTTTCAGCAACAGCTTGTGAACACATTTAATTTCGTGCACGTAGGCAAAGCCATGGTTTAATTTGGAGCAAAAACTAAATGCCTTAAGTTGTTCTCCTACCATTTATACTGATAGTATTTCTGTTAACTGATCGTCTCCATTACTTATTTATGCTCCGAAAATATTATCATCCCTTACTATTTTTAAAAAAGCTTCAGTTTACACTTAGGCAAAGCACGAGAATGGTTCAGCTCCCACGAAAGACTCTGTATCTGCATTACCATTGCTACTGTAGGCGAGTACTGAGGTTTTACCAGCTGGATTCGCACAGGTTGAGCGTCAGCACACCCAGCTGTGTTCACACTGCAGCCCTAATAGCAGCTTTATACCAGCCCTATCACGTCCACCCTCCAGCTTACTTATTGTCTTCCCCACTGCCCATGTGAAGTACATATTGTCCTCTATCTGCGGTGCAGGACTTTGGTATTCCTATGGCTCTTTTTTCGAACCTTGAAATGTGGTAGAAGTAAAGAGTATAAAGCATGGGGGGTAAAGTAGAAGGAAGAGTGAAAACTTGAGCATCTCCTTGCAGCTCAGCATTTTACAGATGGCAATTGTTCTTAGCCCAGAATACCCTCAACTTCATAGAATCATAGAATGGTTTATGTTGGAAGGGACCTTAAAGATCATCTAGTTCCAGCCCCCCTGCCGTGGGCAGGGACACCTCCCACTAGACCAGGTTGCTCAAAGCCCCATCCAGCCTGGCCTTAAACACCTCCAGGGATGGGGCATCCACAACTTCTCTGGGCAACCTGTTCCAGTGCCTCACCACCCCCAGAGTGAAAAATTTCTTCCTAATATCTAATCTAAATCTTCCCCTCCCAGTTTAAGCCGTCCCCCTCATCCACCCTTGCTTCTCATCCTTCGAGTTTTTTGATACTCTGAAGCATGGGACACAATCCAGCTGGAACACCATTTCTTTGCAGGGATGCTGGCAGGATGCAAAACCTCTAGGTTAGAAGCACACTTTGATGGGACCGTACCAGGCTGGAAATGTGTCGTTAACTGCAACAGACTCAAAAACCTGTCCGTGCACAGGGCCACTGTCACAAGATGTGAAGACCTGATTTTATTTCTACGTCAACAGTGTGATTCCTTCTGGCAAGGGGGTTGCTGTCACAAGAAGATACAGGATAGAAGAAGGACATTGGATTGCCTGGTCGAGAAATGAGTGGCAAGACACTGTGGAAACAGACAAAGTGAGAATCTTGAATGACCACTTTGGAAGAGCAACGCTATCCATTTCCAGCACTGTCATGAAGATAACCATACTCAGTATCATCTACACGCAGCACAAGATGCAATATGGCAGACATCATTGCTGGCTGTAGATATAACGCGTTCCCCAGACGAAAGGGGAGTTCAGAGACAAGATGTGCAGTTTACTGTGTCTATTGGACTCACATGACTATTCAAATTAGAGAGTATCACCCATCTGTCAAGTGAATCATGGTGTTCCTACAGAAACATTAGATTTAGCAGACAAGTCTATGATAACCACATAGCCCAAAGTTTATATAAAACAGTACAGCCTACATGAAACAGGGACCAGATACACTCTGACCTGTGAGGTGCTGCTCAAGGGACATAAAATCATTTCAGCCATTCATTCCTGCTATTTTTTCCTTCTCTGTATTTTTCAGATGGCTGAATGGGAGCTGTTCCGAAAGGAACACCAGCAACACCACTCTCAGTAGCACCTACATAGCTGAGGCCCACTGAGGCACTGAAATGCTTTCTACAGACCTATCAGCAAGTTAACCGGCATGCATGTGACACCGGAGGATGGAGGGCTAGTTCATGTTCCAAAGCCCATGTGAGTTATTATCTACAGATGGGATGCCAGAAGACTCCAGGGGCCAACGTAACTAGTGGAGCTTGTTCTGCCTAAGCTGTATGGAATTTTTTTCCGTGCAGGTAACAGGTGTGGGCTTCTTGTGTCTACACTGTAGGGAATCCAAACCCACTCACCCCTCTATCTAGTACCTGCTATAACATCCTGCCTTATTTGCTTGGTTGTGGGTTGTTTGTTTTGTTTTGTTTTGTTTTTTAATTCTCCTTACCTTCTTCTTAAATAAGATGTCCTCTATGCAGAGTGCAGCCCACCCTATCTTCCTACTCTGAGAGCAACCCCAACCCAGAGTCACACAGTGGATTTCAGCCAGTTCAACATGTAGGTTAGCTGAGCCTTTCCAGGCCTTTTTTGCAGGGTGGTATTCCTACAATCCTGCTCCATCCCTGTCGGGATCTTTGCAGAACACAGATGGTGGCGTCTGCTGGGCCAGATCGGATGCCTAAAGAGATGTGGTCTTCTGTGTCCCTGATTTTCCAGTCCCCAAACCTTTACCTCTGCTTTGGATAGCCAAACTTAGTAAAGTTTGGAGTTGCCACCCAGACTCACAGCTGCTCCCCTGCCACACCGGTGTCCTGACTTCGATGGCATTAGTACAAAGTAACAAACACAGAGGAAAAATAGCTATATTCAGATATTTTTAAACTGTTAGGTGATAGTTATCATCAATGACTCTAATGACATGGAGTCATTGAGAATTGTTGTTTGAAACAGGTATGTATAAATCCACAGGTGATAATCCCTATTATAATATAGGAGAACTATGAAAATTTCAAATAAAGGAAATTTGGATGACAACATGACTGAAATGGGTGGCAAACAAAATAGACTAGGATCATCCAAAGTGGAAAAGAGAAGACTGAGGCAGGACATAATGTTAAAAATGTTAAATGAACATAACATTAAACTATAAAAATAAAATAATAGTCTTAAATATATAATTTTTAAATTATGCAGAAATGGTGAATCAGGAATGATTATTCACCATTTCTCACAATAACAGAATGACTCAACACCAAATGAAGCTGTCAGGTAACAGGTTTAAAACAAGACAGAGAAATTAAGCTCTTCAGCTTTTCTACAATGGCTAATCTGTCTTTGTTGGTGCTTCAGAACTGAGTGAGAGACGATGCATAAGAAAATCAGCCTTAACAGCTACATATTATCACAGGGATGGACAATGGAAAATGATGTTAAGAGGCAGCTTTACTGTCTTTTGTAAGACACAGCATGAAAACTAGATAAGGTAATTTTCACCGTTATTTAATAGAAGGTGCCTTCATCTTTAGAGAATCAGTATTTTCTCTTCTGCACGTGCTGCTAGTCGTATCGGCTAAATCACTGTTCCCCAAACAACTATGTCATTGAATAATATTGATAATGTGTGCAAAAGGAGCTGAAAATGTCACCCTCTGGCATGGAAACAAGCTGTGCGCTGGCAGCAGTAAAGGCATATGCAATAGAGAAGGAAGCCTTTCGTCCTGCTCCCAGCACTCCCAGCAAAGGGTGGACATCCCGTTCAGCTTGCTGAACGCCCAGATGACACAGGAGGGACGCAGCCTCTATCACAGAGGGCTCAAGCTTCACCGACTGGCAAAAGTTACCCAAAGCAGAGAGAGGGAGAGATTTAAGGCAAAAAAAAAGTGATGTTATCTGATAAAGCTCTGGAGAATCATTTGACAACAAAGGCCAGAGAACTTAAATTATTTTGAATTCGGACAGCGCAGAGTCTTTTTATACACAGAGCAATATGACACTGTGAAACGTCATACCCTTATTATTATTAATCTGGTATTTAAGTCAGCACAAATTGGTTATACCAAAATCATCAAAAAATGCAATATAAAAATGATACTTACATTCTTATTACTCTTCAGTATGTCATAACAGAGAAGTAATTTCAGGGAGTGCATAATAAGGAAATGATATCAAAGTATACAATAAAATAATCTCTTTTACACTTTGGGGACCGTAAACAGCTCTCAAAAATAAAGCTGCCGAGCTTCTGGATGTCAGTGAAAAATCTATAATAGCTCAAGCTAGGTGATATATTCCAATAACAGTACACTGTGAGAACTTTGTATCGTGCTGTCAGAAGTCCTTAATGGAGTAACAGGCTCATCAGCAGCTTATCAGACACATTCTATACCTTGTTAGAGGTATATTTATTGCCTTATGTATATTACCATGGTTAGAGCAGAGCAATGTAAACCACAGTCACTATGGGAAATAATCCTCCTCCCTTCTGCTAACTACAAAGACAAGTCTTTGAGGGACCCATGGGTAGTTAGTGATAAAGACAACAGAGATTGTTCTAGATATTCTAAAGATGGAAGGAAAAGGCATAGACTCTACTCAGAAATGAGGAATAGGATATCATATTCAGTATCTGGAATGAAGGTAACTGCAGCATGACAACGGCAGAGTTTGTTGAGTTAAAAACAAGTGGAGATTAAAGTGGTAAATGCTAAAAAATCATCATGTGTGCCAATAAATGTAAAGAAGCTGCTGCTTCTTTAGGAGGATTTTGGGGTGCTGGTTGATGAGAATCTCAACACGAGCTGGCAATGTATGCTTGCAGCCCAGAAAGCCAACAGCATCCTGGGCTGCATCAAAAGAAGCGTGGCCAGCAGGTCCAGGGACTTGATTCTACCTTTCTACTCTGCTCTTGTGAGACCCCACTTGGAGTGCTGTGTTCAGCTTTGGAGCCCTCAACATAAGAAGACAGGGACCTTTTGGAGTGAGTCCAGAGGTGGGCCACAAAGATGATCAGGGGACTGAAGCACCTCTCCTATGAACAGCCTGGAGAAGAGAAGGCCCCGGGGAGACCTTATGTCACTCTTCCAGTACTTAAAGGGGGCCTACAGGAAAGATGAGGAGGGACTCTTTATCAGGGAGTGTAGTGATAGGATGAGGGGTAATGGTTTTAAACTGAAAAATGGTAGATTTGGATTAGATATTAGGAAGAAATTCTTCACTGTGAGGGTGAAGAGACACTGGAACAGGTTGCCCAGAGAAGCTGTGGAGGCCCCACCCCTGGAAGTGTTCAAGGCCAGGTTGGATGGGGCTTTGAGCAACCAGGTCTACAGGAAGGTGTCCCTGCCCCTGGCAGGGGGGTTGAAACTTGATGATCTTTAAGTTCACTTCCAACCTAAACCATTTGATGATAATGATGATGATGAAAACACTCTTTCAGTTAAAAGAGGAGAGAGCAATCATACATTGTGAGCAGGAGAGGGAAGACCAAGCTTCTTTACTTTAGCTCATTTTGATACATTTCTTTCTCCTTCAGTGGCAGGTAGGATGAGTCTTGTTATTATACTGAGGTGAAGACACTGAAGGTAAACGTGTGCATTGTTTCACAATCAATAAAGTTACTGACTTCGGTGGAATCAGATTTTACCCAAGGTCCTCAAAATGCATGAGAACTTCTCAAATCAGGGGCTATTTCTTGGGGTTTTTTAAACCCAAGATGTTGCATGTAAATTAATTTTAAGTTTAGTAGACAAAACACAGGGCAGCTTTTTTTAACTTGGATTGTAATGCAAGGTATGGAAGCTCTGTAAGCATTACAACCATTGCATGTTCTATCTCTGCCCTGAGTAAAAACACAAAGTAGACCTTTTGCCCTTCAGATTACAGAGGATAAAACTAGCTCAATACAACATCTTGCATCTGCTGTCATGAAATATTTAACCTGTTTCTTGCAGAACTTTGTTTATGGGAAAAAAATAAATGCAGTATGAAATGGATCTTTTCACAGTCAGGCTATTTTTTCACCTGTAATGGCTTCAAGATCCTTTAAAGATCTTGAAAGAGAATTGAGGACTATTTTTGCCATGGGTTTCATTTTTTTGGTTTTTGTTTTTTTGGGGTTTTTTGTGTTTTTGTTTGTTTGTTTGTTTTTTGTTTTTTGTTTTCTTTTTTTTTTATAACCTACACCAAAAGACTTATAGGAAACAAATTTCCTGATCCTAATGTCCCCATGACTACTCTCACACATAACTGTGGGATAAAAGACTTGTACTGTGAGTACGGAAATTCTTGCTACTTCTAAAACTTCATATTACTCTTCATTTCTCGTGGAGAAGCATCAAGTTTTCACTAGTATAAAATTTTTGACACTGGATGTAAGGCTTAAATACATTGCTTTTCCCAGTATCTTTCAATTTAAGCTTTGGTAGTTATCCACAGGTTTTTTCACAACCCAGAGAAATTGAGGCTATTATTTAGAAAAGAAAGTTAGACACCTCAGAAAATGCTTCAGAGACTTTCAAAATTCAGTTTGGAGATAAGCTAGCTCCTATTGACTTTTTATTTTCATATACTACCTCTGAAGTGCCACTGATAATAAAAAATTTTGCTTTTGTAAAAATTAATAAGAGATTTCTATGTAGGATTTAATGTTAGTGAATATTACTGCATCTTGAGACTCTGGGTCCCTAATATATTTGTTTTCTCTTAAGCGAATTTAAAAAAACAAACAAACAAACAAACAGGATATCCACTTAGAAGCTGTCTTGCAGAAGCCTCAAATAATATTGCAGTATTGAAGCTGCTTGGCCAAAGTGTAATTCAATTATCTCTTTACTATTAGTGAATAATTTCATTCCAGTTCTTAATTTCAGCTTGTCACATTTGACACTCTTTTATGGAGATCAAGGCCACTGGCAAATCTGTGGCAGATGTGCATTGCCATTCTTGGTGGGATTTGGTAAGAAGAGCTGAGCACTAAGACAGGCCAAAGTCCATGGAAGTAAAAGGTATTTTTCCGGTCTTTGGTGGCCTTTGAAACAAGTCTCAGAGATATATAGAATTTCTTTTTAATTAAAAAATTGGGATTTCACTCTGAGACTACAAAGCTAATATCTATGCCAAAGCATGACTTCATTGATGCTGAAGCTTTCTTTCAAAGATGCATCTCTGTATTTGCACTTTCCATAATGCATGATGTTATCGGAACAAATTTAAGTATTTTCGTTTCTTGTGTTGATCAAAGGTTAGCTAATAGGTCCTTTATTTCTCTCCTATTTACACATACATGTTTATTAATTTCTACATGAAGGATCCTATGTACAAAGCAAGTGACGCAAAGTTTGGGATAGGAACTGGAGAAGGTTTTCTGTAGGGATTTTTTTTTTTCCAAAGTAAAAAGAGAAGGACTTTAAATATAAAACCAGTATGGGACAGGCAAAAGGACGCAAAAGACTGCAAAAGGAATGATGTTTTACTCTTGAAAAGGCAATCTGACAATAGTGAGGAAACCAGAAACGGAGACATGTCAACAGCATTGTCATGTCTCCTAATATTTTTAAGTTTTATGGATTTTTCAGTAAAAAAAAAAAAAGAGGGGATAATTCAAGGCATTCTTGGACTTTCCTCAAAAAGTCGGTAAAGTGCAAGTCCATTAAAACTACAATACCTGAAACATCATGAATGTAATTCAAAATGTTCCAAGCCTACTGCAAAACCATTTAAACACACTTAAGCAAATTATACTTCAAAACCATTATTGGTGCTCCCTAGCAACACTATTAATTGCCTAACACAAACTAAATTCACTGCAAAATCTTAATAAACCAGGCTGTTATTTAAGTACAAAAGAAATTTCAGCTAAAACTCTAGAAGAGCAAGCCAATCAATAATGCAATAGAACAACAGTTTTCATGGAAGTCCTTAATACTGGGCAGCACATAAAGAAAAATACACACATATATATATATAAATCACCTGTACATTCAGTAAATTAAGACTTGTGCTAATGTTACAATGAATCAATTCACTTCCATTTCAAGTGTACCTGAGACATCAGAATTTCACTGATTTATTCTGGTACATTCAATTCCCTTTGAGACTGCTTGGATTCAGCTTTTAGCTAGCAACACAACTGTTCAAATTTGGGTCAATTTCAACATCTTCCCTCACTGGCATCCTCCCCCCACCGTCCCCACTGCAAGGACATGTATACTTTGTGGGCTGATGAAAGACCCATCAAATATAGCCTGGGCTGTAGTGACCATGAAATGGTCGGGTTCGAAATCCTTTTTTTGCCTCAGTCTTCACTGGCAAGGACTGCAGCCACACTGCCCATGACGCAGAATGCAGAGACGAGGATTGGGAAAATGAAGAACCGCCCACTGTAGGTGAAGATCAAGTGCAAGACCGCCCGAGGAACCTGAAGGTGCACAAGTCCATGGGACTTGATGAGATACATCTGCAGGTCCTGAGGGAACTGGCAGATGTAGTCGCTAAGCCACTAGCCATCATATCTGAGAAGTCGTGGCGGTCCGGCGAGGTTCCTGCTGACTGGAAAAGGGGAAACATAACCCCTATTTTCAAAAATGGAAATAAGGAAGACCCAGGGAACTACAGGCCAGTCAGTCTTACCTCTGTGCCTGGCAAGATCATGGAGCAGATCCTGTTGCCATTTTATTTTATTCACTAAAAAGCATTTGTAGCCACTTTTTCGGGCTCTCCATCTTATTGTAGCACTCCCACAGCTGTGGCCAGAGCTGGCTTCAGCGGCAGCCTGGGGGAATGGCCAAGAACTCTACCAGGATTGCTTGAAGAGCAGCACAAGGCACCCAGTCCTCAGGATGAAAAAAGAGGCTTCTTCCTCAGCTTCTAATCCAGACCCAGACTTTGATCCCATTCCCAGGCTTCCGAGAAAATCTCCCATTTTGTAACGTCACTTCCAGCTATATCCTTGGATTCCTGTCCAGTAATACCAGATCAGTTTGCTATTAGATCAACTCACAGAGCAAATGCGATAGCTAGGTGAGAGGACACAACTACATTTCCTTTGGATGAACCAGAACACACTTTACTGTGTTCAGATGGCTCTGCGTCACCTGCATGAAAACAGATACCTGATCCAGCACAACGTATGATGGGATGAAGTTACCCCTTCACAATTTTTATAGGAGTTTGAACTGGAAGAGTGAACTCATACTAATTGAGTGCTGTGTGTCATGTGAAAGCAGCATCTCAGATCTGGTATTTTAAACCCTAAAATTGAATTTACATTAAAAATAAATAAAAAAAAAACAACATTAAGAAAAGAACAGGCTCAATGACCCCTGAAACATAGTGCAGATGTTGTGAAAGGATCCAGCTGTTTTACACCTGCATAAAGCACAGACTAGCACTGAGGACATCATAAATAAAGCTCCGTTTCAAAAATAAGAGGGCTGTTTTGTACACATATACCCTGGGGATCTTCTCTTTGCTGTTGTGCTATGAGCACTGATATTGTGTAGACGTCCATGAAAGCCCTGGTACTTTAACCACACATATCTGAGACTACTCGTTTTTAGGCAGGTCCACATGAGGTCCAGGTGTGACTTAAAGCACATAAGCAAGAGTTTGAAGGACTGGGACCTCTATGATGCACTAAGTAATGAGGACATTATGAAGGGTGAAGTAAACAGGCTATGGAAAAGATGCAACTTATAAATACTTAATATTGTGAATTTAGCAAAAATATATGTAGGTGGTTTTATAAGTGTTAGTGGATTATCTTTGGTGAGAACATACACATACATTCGTTGTAATAGAAGAAGCTTGGAGAACAGGACACAGTCATCCCAAGATGGGGACTCAGGGATATTTCTGCCTCCTGTTACCAGGAAGAGAGACACACAGACTACCAGGCTGTGTTAATGGAGGTGCAGGGATCGATACATCCCTTTTTGTGTCCAACAGAACATTAATTCCTGGTTATTGTGATTTGGAAAAGATTGCAAAATTTATATTAAAAGCATTCTGATTTGAGGTTCCCGAAAATCTGTGTATTTACTCACAATGCTTATAGTGAATTTGCTTTAAAGTTAGTTCAGAAAAAACTTGTTATTTCTACAGAAAAGAAATGTGGGAAAGGCTGGGGTTTCATCAGATATTTTCCTTCACATCTACATTTTGACCTGTTTGACTATTCATTTAGAATTCCCAGGCCTTTTTATTATTTGTGTAATCCTGTATGGGAGCTGTTATCTACAGGTTTTGGATTTATTATCTTGCGCTGCACAAAAGGGCCATAAGATAACCTCCTCCCCTACCATTCTGTTACGGCTGACAGTGACTTTAAACATTCTAATAATGGAAAAGATCAGAGCTTGGCTGAGCCAGCTGCTAGCTTTTTAAGAGTGTATACTAGTACTGCAACAACCCAGAGCTGGGAATGGAAGAGGAAAAGAGAATAGCTGGTGGGGAGGAGAGGGGGGACGAAGCAGGGGAGAAGGCAGGCAGAAAATCCTTTTAGTATAGTGCTACACTTTGGAAAATCAACCAAAGTCTAAAAAGCAAAAAGGAAAATTCAAAGCGATGTGAAGCTATTTCAAGCCAAACAGTGCCTTGGAAGGCATTCCAACACGACTCGTGCTGACAGTGACTAAGGCAGGACTAGCTGTAAGCTTCCCTGCAGCTACATTTGTCCTGTATCATATGCTTCAAGGTCAGCTGTGAGTGTCACAAAGTGCACGTGTCTCCTTCAGACAACACACCCTGTTTTATAACTTGCTGCACACATTTTTTATTTATCTCTCTGCAAATGAGGAAGATGGTTACGGCAGAAGAAAATTGTTCAGCAGCAGTGAAGGTCAGGAGCTGAACAGATTTGTTTAACAAACCGTCTCAGTACCATCTTTTTAATCCTCTGAGAGAGGAACAGAGCAGAAGTGCTGTTAAAATTCAGTCTACTTCATTATTAATTTGCCTTTTTTCCTGCCTATTAACTCACACACTATAATACCTTCCACCTCTAAGCAACGGCCCCAGGCAAAGCCAGGGTCTGGCCTTAAGCGAGAAACATGTACTTGTCTTACGGGGGCACTCCAACACGATGAGGCCATGGAGTCTCCAGCTGAAGGAAACAACCGCACATACCCATCACCTTCACTCCTGCTGCCCAGACAAACCCTACAGGGAAATGCAGGATGTATCCCCATCCATTAAATCCGCTTCAAACTTGGCAACTACCCACCGTGTTTAGATGGACTTGTGTACGCAAGTGGATGCTCGCCATCATCTCCCCAACACTGGAGATGAATAGCATGGCTTCAGCACAGTGCAGTCTCATCTGCAGATTTGGTGCAAGTTTAACCGCCTGTGCAATGCAAAACATGTACTGATACCTACCCCGACTGAAGCCCGTGTGTAACTGTTGGGATACAATCAGGAATAGACAAAAAACATTTGGGTGATAGAATTGCAGGTGTCAAATTTATTCTTCCATGCACAGGGTATATCTACATACATAGTAACCCACAAAGGATTGCACATATACAATGCATACATGCATACAACCTGAGAAATTGGTAAAATGCCTCAATTAAGGCATAGGGCAAAACTGACAAAGTTGGAGAAGTGCTGTTATAAATAGCTAATAGTAAAATAACATACCGATTGGATCTGCCTAGTACAACTGCCAGTACATGTGAACTATGAGTACCTGAAGCCTTATACTTAAACACTTCATTCTGCTGAGAGCGGTAATGGAAGCCTGGCAGAAAATAAAACAGCAGAAGTCCCTGTGTTCATGGGTTTCCTTTGTGTGGTTGCTCAGTGAGGGGCTTGGTTTGCAGCCGCTGCCGGTAAGATTTCTGCTGCACTGATTTCTGGTGCTTTCCTGGTGATATCTTCCCAAGCAGCATGGCGTTTCCTCACTGCAGCTGGCTGCTCTATCTACCTGCAAGCTCTGCCTCAAGCCTGAGGACACTTCCCCACGTGACTTTTTTTAGCTTCCATGGTGTTCAGACTTTTTCAACAGGTCAGCCCTTTGTGAAGTAATCCCATGTACCATTGGAAAGAAAAACCAAAACACCCTTAATGACATTTTCCAGGGAGCAGGAATCCTTGCTACAACTAGGGCCACGCACCCTGGGAGGTGAAAAGGAAAGCTCTTATCCTCAAGGCATCCTTTGGGACACACATAAGAATTAGAACTCCTACTCTGTGAGTATGTCACTTTCTCATCCATGTTTCCCTGTTTGGGTTTTTTTCACCCATCCTGAAGGAACCGGAACCCAACATTTCCTTGCAGCTCAGAAACAAGCAGGCACATTAGGGTGGGAACCTGGCCTGTCTCTCCCTGCACTGAACTAGGCACTTACGTGATGCCTGATGTGTGGTACTCACTGTCCAAAACCTCCTCCTCATCTCATGCACCTCCTTTTTCGTTGTGAGCACTGGTGGCTCACTCATTAAAAAAAACCCACAAAGACAAATACATGAAAAAGGGTGCTGTCACTGACACCCACTATGCTACACGGTGCCCTAATATTAGACCGCTCACTTCAGTGATGGATAGATATCAGATTCAGGAACGCTGGGAGTCATGTCCTCTGCCTGCTGGGAAAAAGCCGGAGCCACCAACAGAGAGCATTTCCTCCTCCCTCATTTTAGCACTGGCACACAAGCTATCTTGCAGCACACCTGCAGAAAATCTTTCCAAACTTAACATAAAATATGGTTACCTTTCCAGCACAAGCTATTTCTACTTTTTCCCCAGGCATGTTATAAAATCCGTGCACCAAAGATCATGTTACTGTCAAGAAAGGATTCCAAAGTTGAAATCACACATTTTTGTTCAAGAAGCCTGAGATGAACTCTTACAATCACAGTATCACAGTATCACAGTATCACAGTATGCTAGGGATTGGAAGGGACCTCAAAAGATCATCTAGTCCAATCCCCCTGTCGGAGCAGGAACACCTAGATGAGGTTGCACAGGAAGGCGTCCAGGCGAGTTTTGAATGTCTCCAGAGAAGGAGACTCCACAACCTCCCTGGGCAGCCTGTTCCAGTGCTCTGTCACCCTCACTGAGAAGAAGTTTCTTCTCAAATTTAAGTGGAACCTCTTGTGTTCCAGCTTGAATCCATTACCCCTTGTCCTATCATTGGTTGCTACTGAGAAGAGCCTGGCTCCATCCTCATGACATTCCCCCTTTAAATATTTATAGACGCTAATAAGATCACCCCTCAGTCTCCTCTTCTCCAAACTAAAGAGACCCAGCTCCCTCAGCCTTTCCTCATAAGGCAGATGCTCCACTCCCTTAATCATCTTAGTTGCCCTACGCTGGACTCTCTCCAGCAGTTCCCTGTCCCTCTTGAACTGGGGAGCCCAGAACTGGACACAGTATTCCAGTTGTGGCCTCACCAGTGCAGAGTAGAGGGGGAGAATGACCTCCTTCGACCTACTGGCCACACTCTTCCCTATGCAGCCCAGGATTCCATTGGCCTTTTTGTTTCAACAAGGGCAAGTGCCAGGTCCTGCACTTGGGCCACAATAACCCCATGCAGCGCTACAGGCTTGGGGAGGTGTGGCTGGAAAGCTGCCTGGCAGAAAGAGACCTGGGGGTTCTAATTGACAAGCGGCTGAATAGGAGCCGGCAGTGTGCCCAGGTGGCCAAGAAAGCCAATGGCATCCTGGCTTGTATTAGAAATAGCGTGGCCAGCAGAAGTAGGGAGGTGATTGTGCCCCTGTACCCTGTACTCAGCACTGGTGAAGCCACACCTCAAGTATTGTGTCCAGTTTTGGGTACCTCAATACAAGAGAGATATCGAGGTGCTGGAGTGAGTGCAGAGGAGGGCAACGAAGCTGGTGAAGGGCCTAGCAAACAAATCATATGAAGAGCGGTTGAAGGAGCTGGGACTGTTTAGTCTGAGGAGGAGGAGGAGGCTGAGGGGAGACCTCATCACTCTCTACAACTATTTGAAAGGACATTGTAGAGAGGTTGGTGCTGGTCTCTTCTCACAGGTAATTAATGACAGAACAAAAGGGAATGGCTTCAAGCTCCAACAGGGTACATTTAGACTGAACATTAGGAAAGAATTTTTCACAGAAAGAGTGGTCGGGCATTGGAATAGGGGAGAACTTCGTAGAGTAGGGTAGATGGTTGGACTCAATGATCCACTCAACTCACTCTCCACCATCTTTACCAAGTCTTGGGAAACGGGTGAGGTGCCTGAGGACTGGAGGAAAGCAAATGTCACTCCAGTCTTCAAAAAGGGCAAGAAGGAGGACCCGGGTAACTATAGACCGGTCAGCCTCACCTCCATCCCTGGGAAACTGATGGAACAGCTTATCCTTGGTGCCCTCTCAAGGCATATCAAGGATAAGAGGGTTATTAGGGGCAGTCAGCATGGCTTTTCCAAGGGGAAGTCATACTTGACCAACCTCATAGCCTTTTATGAGGAAATAACGAGGTGGATGGATGATGGCAGAGCGGTAGATGTGGTCTACCTTGACTTCAGTAAAGCATTTGACACGGTCTCCCACAGCATCCTCATGGCTAAACTGAGGAAGTGTGGACTGGATGACCGGATAATTAGGTGGACTGCGAACTGGCTGAAGGAGAGAAGCCAGAGAGTCGTAGTCAATGGGGCAGAGTCCAGTTGGAGGCCGGTAACCAGTGGAGTGCCTCAAGGGTCGGTACTGGGGCCCATATTATTCACTATATTCATCAATGATTTAGATGAGGGAATTGAGTGTACTGTCAGCAAGTTTGCTGATGACACTAAGCTAGGAGGAGTGGCTGACACGCCAGAGGGCTGTGCTGCCATCCAGAGAGACTTGGACAGGCTGGAGATTTGGGCAGGGAATAACTTAATGAAATACAACAAGGGAAAGTGTAGGGTCCTACATCTGGGCAGAAACAACCCCAGGTTCCAGTATAGGATGGGGAGCTACCTGTTAGAGAGCAGTGTAGAGGAAAGGGACCTGGGGGTCCTGGTGGACAGCAGGATGACCATGAGCCAGCACTGTGCCCTTGTGGCCAAGAAGGCCAATGGCATCCTGGGCTGTATTAGAAGGGGGGTGGTTAGCAGATCGAGAGAGGTCCTCCTTCCCCTCTACTCTGCCCTGGTGAGACCGCATCTGGAATATTGTGTCCAGTTCTGGGCCCCTCAGTTCAAGAAGGACAGAGAGCTGCTGGAGAGAGTCCAGCGTAGGGCAACTAAGATGATTAAGGGAGTGGAGCATCTCCCTTATGAGGAAAGACTGAGGGAGCTGGGTCTCTTTAGTTTGGAGAAGAGGAGACTGAGGGGTGATCTTATTAGCGTTTATAAATATATAAAGGGGGAATGTCATGAGGATGGAGCCAGGCTCTTCTCGGTGGCAACCAATGATAGGACAAGGGGTAATGGATTCAAGCTGGAACACAAGAGGTTCCACTTAAATTTGAGAAGAAACTTCTTCTCAGTGAGGGTGACAGAGCACTGGAACAGGCTGCCCAGGGAGGTTGTGGAGTCTCCTTCTCTGGAGACATTCAAAACTCGCCAGGACGCCTTCCTGTGCAACCTCATCTAGGTGTTCCTGCTCCGACAGGGGGATTGGACTTTTGAGGTCCCTTCCAATCCCTAGCATACTGTGATACTGTGATACTGTGATTCCAAGGGTCTCTTCCAACCTAGACAATTCTATGATTCTATGATTCTATGACAAGGGCACATTGCTGGGCCATGGATAATTTACTGTCTACTAGGACCCCCAGATCCTTCTCCTCAGAGCTACTTCCCAGCAGGTCCGCCCCTAACCTATCCTGGTGCCTTGCATTCTTCCTCCCCAGGTGCATGACCTTGCACTTGCTTTTGTTGAACCTCATTAGGTTCTTCTCTGCCCAGCTCTCCAGCCTGTCCAGGTCACGCTGGATGGCAGCACGGCCTTCTGGGGTGTCAGCCACCCCACCCAGTTTGGTATCATCAGCAATAACAACTTATTGGTGTTATTTTTTTAATGTTTCTACTCAATTGCTCCTTTTGATTTAGTTCTCTGCTTTCCACCTAGCCATCAACCCTGATGGTGACATAAAATATTTTCAACAAGTTGAACTTCACCCTATTATCGTTATTCACCAAACTTCTGATTACTACAGAAGTCACATAGGACTGATGAAAAAGAAAGAGGCGTAAATCTTTCTAAAACTAGTCCCAGTTGGAAAAGTCTTTCCTGGGGACTGTTGGAAGCTGTATTTTATGCCTTGTTAGAAAAGACGCAGTGGCCTTTTGATACAAAAAGAGGCTCATTAAAACTCAGACATCAGTGAACTCTCTTGATCGGGATTGATTTCTATTTCATTGTGTTGTGCTTAATTGAGGAAAAAGAAGCAATATTGGAGTAAACTAGCGAAGGGTTATTCATTTAAGTACAATAATATCTGCTCAATCAAGAGACCTTACAGAACAGCTTTTTCTTCTGATTAAGACATATATACCCAGTTAAAGGTTTCAAACCAATTCCCACTCAGATCAATGGGAGCTTTCTCCACCAACTTCAATGGTTGTTGATTAAGCCTGCAGAGAGGACGCTCTTTTATGTATGAAAGTGTTCCCAGACCACTACATTTTTTTTGAGGTAAATTACTTGTTCAAATAGGAGAAGGAGGAGCCTGAGACAAGACATGGCCTGAGAGATTTCTGAGGTAGGAAATTCGCAAAGAGGCCAATTTGTAAAGAGGTCAGGAGTTATTTCTAAGAATTTCTGCATAAGACCTATTTATTTAAATCGGTGTACTTAGCCGTGAATGACAGCTGTACATATAAGCGTCCACAGAATAACCTGAACATTGGGTCTTATTTGTGCTTGAGAGTACATTTAAATAAATAAATATGTGAGTTAATAAATAAAAGCAGAGCTCTGAAAGAATAGAAAAGTTTGGGGATTTTTTTTCACAAGTGCTGGTGAAGTACCACTAGAGAACTATCACACTAAATTTCCCCAAAAGTCTTGTTAACTCCCGTAATAACGCTTGAAAAATAGTTAATTCTAAGGATTATTTGAAGAGTTTTGGAAGGGACAGTAAAACAATTAATCTGAACAAAACTACATTGATGGAGACATTATTAGAAATGAAAGAAAGCACCAGTCGCTCTTTGGTGTCACAGAGACTGCATGTGCAACACATTTAAAAATGGATGAAAAAGAATTCAGATAAAGAATCATTTCAAAAAATTATCAAGCACCTCACCCATAAATATTTAAAAGTAGTTAGGAAGCTAATCATGGTAACAGTCATGCACACAGAAACAAGAGCCATCCATACACTGACAATTATGATTGTAAGAAGTGTAAGATTAAAGCCTGGGTCTAACTTTCAAAATTACTTTAACTTCAAGCATTTAACAGAGCTGAGTCTTTATACTTAGCTGGTTTAAATCACTAACTTTTGGTGACTTAAGGATCTGGTCTGTAGATCCATCCCCTTCAACAAGATGCAAGTCTTTTCAATTTTTAAAAAGTTCTTTTTTCTTTTTTTTTTTTAAGGATTATTTAAACTCTAAAGCAGTTTGAGGCCAAACTTTAGCATTTAAGAACCAAACAAGCTAGATTAAAATCTATATGAATTTACAGGAAGATTGAAGGAGATAGGAGATCAAAGCTGCAAGTATTACTGGTTTAAATTACTGGACAACCTCATTCTTTGGGAGGTCACTCGGGCATATTCCACACTCCATTAAAAGCTGTATTCAAAGAGCAAATTTTGGACATACAAGCAACAATTATCAATAGCCAAGAAAATTTTAACTGTCAGTGCACTGCCAACGAGGGCAAAAAGGGAGCAGTGGAGAGGGCACTAAAAACTTTTTAGCTGTTGTTACGACGTGAGTCCTTATTGCCTTTTGCATGGCCGGGTGGGCACCCTACTGCTTATTTTACAGCATTTGACAACTTGTGGAGTAGGAAGTGAGTGCTGGTGAGGTTGAAAACTGGCGGCTATCTTGTAAATAAGCTTAGCAGAAGAGAGGAGAAAAATCATAGCAAAAGCCGTCTTTAAGGACTCAAGAATGAAACTTTCTGGAATCTTTAGTCTGTCATATTTGAGACTGTTTATATTGCAAATAGGATGGACTTGGAATTCCTGTGTTTGCACTAAGTACGGCAGGTAGATTTCAGACCACGGAGAGCAGAATTAATGGATGCTAAATTTGCCAGTGTTGGTGAATAGCTGGTTTGATTTCCGAAATGGATGTGGAAGGGAAATGATCAGCAGCAGCCTTCAGTAGGCTGAGTTATGAGCTATTAACTGGTATGAAATTTGACCCAATTTGATGAAATCTGCGTCCTAACTTTCAATTTGCCATGCTGGATTCCTTCCACTTATATTACTGCTGCAAAAGCCAGAAGCCTGTATTTCTACTACAAAGTTATCATGTGCCTGAGCATGTGAGCTTGGTAGGTTGCAACCTATCAACATGAAGCTTGAAGCTGATGGTTATCAGTGTGGCCATGACAGTATGTGATAGTCATCAGCTTTAATAACATCAGCCAAAGTCTTCCTAGAACTCAGAGCTTCTGCCAAAACATCTTAATCACTGGGCGACACTGTCTTTGTCACTATTTCTCTACCTCCATGAATACTACATTCTCTCCTGCACTTTGATACAACAGTAAGAGTTTAAGTAGAAGATATCATGATGTAGTCTTTTTCTTGGTTGTTTGGACACATTCTTCACAGGAAATAAGTTTGAGATTGGATTTGTCAGCATAAAAGTTAATTGAACTGATTTTTCACATGTGGAAGAAAGCTTCTAGTATCATTAGGATACTCGAAAATTCATAAAATTACAAGAAATGAGCTATTATATTTTTGTCAGGATGCTATACAGGCTGCCAGTGCATCCACTGGTACACTTAGACTATGTGGCTCTGACAAACTTCTAGATCCCAACAGGGATTACCAGGAATGAGGAATCTATTAGGACCGGGTAGATCTTTACATATGTGAAGAAAGGACCCCTTAGGCAGCTTTCAGATCTGAAGTGAAGAATTCCTGGCATTTAGATACCTTCAGTGTAAAGCAGTTAATGAGCGGGAGGATTTTAAGTTGCAATTTTGGACTTTGGATTCTACAGTCCAACTAAACCCCATTCTGGATTTGGCCTGTAATTGCTAAATGCCACGTGCCTTTGCGTATATTCTTTCTCTAGCTGATCTTTCTTAATTCAGACCGCATCCAGTTTTTGAGTGAGTATCAAATGGCACAATGTTAATATATCCCACCATTGTGCGTGCTCATGCTTTTGAATAGAGAATTAATTTGAACACTGAATATCTTAAAGAATGCCAAGGAAGTCTTGCATAATGGCAGCTTGAATAGAATTAGTGGGCTACGGGGAGAAGAAACATTCTTGGCATCTCACAGTTTTGATCTCCTTGGCTAAGCCCTCTTCTCTTTTAACCATTTCTTAGAAAATGTAAATCTTTCACTTGTCTGACAAACTAAGCAGAAATTACTAGCAACCTTTGGTTAAATATAACACATCTGCATTCCTACAGTCTTCATACTTAGTCTTACTGATTTTGCCCACCCAACGTGCCTATCAGGATGAATTCTAAAGTTGAAGGCATGATTGGTTCCAATCCAAAACTTTCTATGATTCTGTGATTCCTGTTATTGCATATGTTATTAGAGTGCCTGTGGGCATACGAGCCCAGTATTTTTGGAGTGCACAGTGCTGCACAAGAATACAATCCCTGTTTCAAAAAGACTGCTGTCTAGATAAAACAGAAAAAACCCAAATCCGACTGGATTAATATAGACAAGTCAGCACAAAACCGGTTAGTAACTTTTTTTCTTGTTTCTGCAGATTCAGAATTGTTCCCTAGTCTTTTATCTGTCTTTCTCAGCGCTCCCTTTAAAATGCTATGCCTCAGTATCTTCACCTGCCTTCAATGAAGAGTTTCAATCCTCCATTCTTACCACAGAATTAGAAAAAAACATCCAAGCAATGATCAAGTGTTTTTGTCATGCAATTAAAAAATTGAGATGGATAGCATTCTTGAAACATTTTTTTCAAAATTTTAGAATTCTGAATATGAAGCAAAATGAGCTGATTGGAGCATTAGTGAAAATTTAGGGAACAAACATTACACCCACCTAGTTTGCTTCGTGATAGGATGAGATGGAGATGCTTGAGCTAAAGAGGAAAATAGATGCAAATGACCTTCTCAGAGCAAGAATAACTTTGTCTCTATTAGCTTCCCAAAATATCTGGTATCTCCTCAGGTGTCTGAGACAGCACCAGTTCCTCAGTACTATGTGTTCTTTGTGTAAGACCTGTGTGTAAACTCTTCTTCTGTATAAAGCACCACCGTTAAGCAGTCAGATGTACACCTGACAGGGGATGTCTATATTGCTCGTTCAGCTCAGTGGCTGGTGCAGTGAACCTTCTGATTGTCAGCTGGTTTGGATATTCAGATACACGTTTTAGGCATGGCAGCAGGATCTGGATTCTTGCAGCAGTAGCCCTGTTTGCTGCCACCTCCCCAGGGGGACTGACACCTATGTTGTAGAGTCGCTTATTCTCTGCTCCTGTCCAAATCAAATGGGTGAATTTAAACCACCTGTGCCTATAAATAATTATGACTTAAGCTCCCCTGCTTGACTTTGCGTTAAAAGACATGAAGAACAGTGGTCTCAACGTGGAGATGGTGAACAGCAGAAATACCTTTCAGCTGGTTGAAGTTGTGTGCTGAACCTGTTCACTGCCTGTGGCATTTCAGCCCATCAGCAGAGCATCCTGACATGCTGTGTTTGTTTGCCACGACCATATTCAGCACCTTCATATGCACCAGGTAACATAGCTTATAAGAAGGTTTTGGTGTAACTTTGGAGACAAGGGTAAATGCCCATCCAAGTTTACTCAGCAAGAATTGACTTCGGCTTCACGATCCTCAAATCCTACTCCCTCTAATTAACTCATGGAGAATCGGTGCAACAGATAGCGTGCAGCCAATCCTTCACTCTGGTTGTAGACAGAACCAACGGATCATGCTGCTCACAAAAAAAGTCTCCTTGTCCAGCTAGATGCAATACTGAATGCAGAGCAAAATCCTTGCTTACAAGAGATGAAAGGGAAAGGGCTAGAGAAAGAGAAAGTGACCCTGACAGTATCCTCAGGGAAGGAAGAAAAGAGAAACCCAGCAAGGAAAGACCAAAGTAGAAATAGAGCTGATGAGTAGAAAGAAGCCTTCATTCTCACATTTTCAAGGATCTAAATGGTTATTCTCCCTTCCCTAAGACTAATCTCTAAGGTTATTCTCCCATGTCAACCTAACAGCTCCTGATGTTCAGACTGAAAACTATTCCAGACTGAAGTGTTACATGACATTTTGAGTCCTCTCTGACATATATCATATATATCACATGCATCATTCATTTTGATTTTGCCAGAAATCTATTTACTGTTCTTACCCCTTTCTTATTTGAACAGGACGTCACTGTTTTATTTGCCATCTGTGAGCTCCATATGGTCACAGCTAATGAAAGCAAGTAGTCTAAAAAAGATGACACCATTAAATAACCTTTGTTTGATTAAATACACAGTCTACTTCTTTTAGACTATCCTTGCCATCTCTAAATGTCAAGATAGTCTTCTTGCTTTATCTGAAGACCACAAGGTTTGGGATAGCTGAGAAAAATGTTGACTGTCAAGTTACAACTGCAGGGAAATTTGCTAAAAGCTCTCCAAAGTTGAAGTCCAGCTTTATCTTTTTCGCTCAGGTAAGACATGGTCATATTAGCAGCTGTCCCTGAAACTCCAGCTCCATCAGAAACAAAAAGGAAGCTGATGGGCCATCACATTTTTTGTCATCTAGCCTTAGAGACTTGAACTCCATAATCTATAGAGTTTATCTCTGATTCTAAGATCTCGTTTGTGAACCCACTTGTCTTCGTGGCATGAGCAGCATGGGAATCCACTGGTGTGCTCTCAGGCACCACAAACACCACTGTGTTTCTGAGCACTTTAGAGAAAGAAGCAACAACAAAATCAGCTGCATCTCCCTCTCACTTTTCTGTCTCATCAGCATCCTTTGCATTTGATAGATGATAAAATATTGTTAGCCCTGTATCTGCAGCAATGAGACCTTTCAGACCCACGCGCTCTGCCTTCCCCAGGGGAAGGCTTAGCAACAACATCTGCAAAGTGCCCCAGCGGATCTCTCTGAGGAAGGTGCTTTTCCTGAAAACTCTTGAGAGAAGAGACCAGGATTTTCTCCTGATATATTTTTGTACTTTAGGGATATAATTAAGGCTGGCTTATATCTGTGAAACCCCATTAAAACTCTAGCAGCCAGAGTCGGGACCTTTTAAGCCAGTGGGTTTCCAAGTTTGAT